>NC_090450.1:291882290-293132290 GCF_031143425.1 Pleurodeles waltl
AAACCTAGCACACCAGCAAATTTTTTAAAACTAGACACCTAGGGGAATCCAAGATGGGGTGACTTGTGGGGCTCTGACCAGGTTCTCTTACTCAGAAAATTTTGCAAACCTCAAAATTTGGCCAAAAAAACAAGTTTTCCTCTCATTTCGGTGACAGAAAGTTCTGATATCTGATAGGAGCCACAAATTTCCTTTCACCAAGCATTTCCCCTAGTCTCCCGATAAAAATGGTATGTCACTTGTGTGGGTAGGCCTAGCGCCCGCGAACGGAAATGCCCCAAAACACAACGTGGACAAATCACATTTTCACAAAGAAAACAGCATTTTTTTTATAAAGTGTCTACTTGTGGAATTTGGCCTCTAGCTCAGCGGCACCTAGGGAAACCTAGCACACCAGAGCATTTTTTGAAAAATAAACACCTGGGGGAAATCCAAGATGGGGTGACTTGTGGGGCTCTGACCAGGTTCTGTTACCCAGAATCCTTTGCAAACCTCATATTTTGGCAGAAAATAACATATTTTCCTCTCATTTCGGTGACAGAAAGTTCTGGAATCTGATAGGAGCCACAAATTTCCTTCCACCCAGCGTTTCCCCAAGTCTCCCAATACAAATGGTATGTCACTAGTGCGGGTAGGCCTAGCGCCCGAAAGGAAATGCCCCAAAAGACAACGTGAACACATTACATTTTCACAAAGAAAACAGATGTTTTTTACAAAGTGCCAAGCTGTGGATTTTGGCTTCTAGCTCAACCGGTATCTGAGGGAAACCTAGCACACCAGCAAATTTTTGAAAACTAGACACCTAGGGGAATCCAAGATGGGGTGACTTGTGGGGCTCTGACCAGGTTCTGTTTCCCAGAATCCTTTGCAAACCTCATATTTTGGCGGAAAAAAACATATTTTCCTCTCATTTCGGTGACAGAAAGTTCTGGAATCTGATAGGAGCCACAAATTTCCTTCCACCCCAGCTTTTCCCCAAGTCTCCCAATACAAATGGTATGTCACTTGTGTGTGTAGGCCTAGCGCCCGCGAAAGGAAATGCCCCAAAACACAACGTGGACACATTGCATTTTCACAAAGAAAACAGATGTTTTTTACAAAGTGCCAAGCTGTGGATTTTGGCTTCTAGCTCAGCCGGTATCTGAGGAAACCTAGCACACCAGCAAATTTTTGAAAACTAGACACCTAGGGGAATCCAAGATGGGGTGACTTGTGGGGCTCTGACCAGGTTCTCTTACTCAGAAAATTTTGCAAACCTCAAAATTTGGCCAAAAAAACAAGTTTTCCTCTCATTTCGGTGACAGAAAGTTCTGATATCTGATAGGAGCCACAAATTTTCCTTTCACCAAGCATTTCCCCCTAGTCTCCCGATAAAAATGGTATGTCACTTGTGTGGGTAGGCCTAGCGCCCGCGAACGGAAATGCCCCAAAACACAACGTGGACAAATCACATTTTCACAAAGAAAACAGCATTTTTTTAGAAAGTGTCTACTTGTGGAATTTGGCCTCTAGCTCAGCCGGCACCTAGGGAAACCTAGCACACCAGAGCATTTTTTGAAAAATAAACACCTGGGGAAATCCAAGATGGGGTGACTTGTGGGGCTCTGACCAGGTTCTGTTACCCAGAATCCTTTGCAAACCTCATATTTTGGCGGAAAAAAACATATTTTCCTCTCATTTCGGTGACAGAAAGTTCTGGAATCTGATAGGAGCCACAAATTTCCTTCCACCCAGCGTTTCCCCAAGTCTCCCAATACAAATGGTATGTCACTAGTGCGGGTAGGCCTAGCGCCCGAAAGGAAATTGCCCCAAAAACACAACGTGAACACATTACATTTTCACAAAGAAAACAGATGTTTTTTACATAGTGCCAAGCTGTGGATTTTGGCTTCTAGCTCAACCGGTATCTGAGGAAACCTAGCACACCAGCAAATTTTTGAAAACTAGACACCTAGGGGAATCCAAGATGGGGTGACTTGTGGGGCTCTGACCAGGTTCTGTTTCCCAGAATCCTTTGCAAACCTCATATTTTGGCGGAAAAAAACATATTTTCCTCTCATTTCGGTGACAGAAAGTTCTGGAATCTGATAGGAGCCACAAATTTCCTTCCACCCAGCGTTTCCCCAAGTCTCCCGATAGAAATGGTATGTCACTTGTGTGGGTAGGCCTAGCGCCCGCGATAGGAAATACCCCAAAACACAACGTGGACACATCACATTTTCAAAAGGGAAACAGAGCTGATTTTTACAAAGTGCCTAACTGTGGATTTCGGCCTCTAGCTCAGCTGGCACCTTGGGAAACCGAGCACTCCAACGCATTTCGGAAAAACTAGACACCAAGGGGAATCTAAGGTGGGGTGACTTGTGGGGCTCTGACCAGGTTCTGTTACCCACAATCCTTTGTAAACCTCAAACTTTGGCCAAAAAAACACATTTTCCTCTCATTTCGGTGACAGAAAGTTCTGGAATCTGATAGGAGCCACAAATTTCCTGCCACCCAGCGTTTCCGCAAGTCTCCTGATAAAAATGGTATGTCACTTGTGTGGGTAGGACTAGCCCCCGCGAAAGGAAATGCCTCAAAACACAACGTGAACAAATCACATTTTCATTAAGGAAACATAGCTGTTTTGTACAAAGTGCCTAACTGTGGATTTTGGCCTCTAGTTCAGCTGGCACCGCCGGAAAGCTAGCACACCAGCGCATTTTTTTAAACTAGACACCTAGGGGAATCCAAGATGGGGTGACTTATGGGGCTCTGACCAGGTTCTGTTACCGAGAATCCTTTGCAAACCTCATATTTTGGCCAAAAAAACATGTTTTCCTCTCATTTCGGTGACAGAAAGTTCTGGAATCTGATAGGAGCCACAAATTTCTTTCCACCCAGTGTTTCCCCAAGTCTCCCGATAAAAATGGTATGTCACTTGTGTGGGTAGGCCTAGCGCCTGCGAAAGGAAGTGCCCCAAAACACAAGGTGGACACATCACATTTTCAGAAAGGAAACAGCTGTTTTTTACAAAGTGCCTAGCTGAGGATTTTGGCCTCTAGCTCAGCCGGCACCTGGGGAAACCTAGCACACCAGAGCATTTTTTTAAACTAGACACCTAGGGGATTCGAAGATGGGGTGACTTGTGGGGCTCTGACCAGGTTCTGTTACTCAGAATCCTTTGCAAACCTCAAAATGTGGCAAGAAAAATAAGTTTTCTTCTCATTTCGGTGACAGAAAGTTCTGGAATGTGATAGGAGCCACGAATTTCCTTCCACCCAGCTTTTCCCCTAGACTCCTGATAAAAATTGTACGTCACTTGTGTGGCTAGGCCTAGCGCCTGCAAAAGGAAATGTCTCAAAACACAACATGGACACACAAATTTCACAAAGCAAACAGCTGTTTTTTACAAAGTGCCTAGCTGTGGATTTTGGCTTCTAGCTCAACTGGCACCTGGGAAATCTAGCACACCAGCGCATTTTGAAAACTAGACACCTGGGGAAATCCAAGATGGGGTGACTTGTGGGGCTCTGACCAGGTTCTGTTACCCAGAATCCTTTGCAAACCTCATATTTTGGCGGAAAAAAAACCATCTTTTCCTCTCATTTCGGTGACAGAAAGTTCTGGAATCTGATAGGAGCCACAAATTTCCTTCCACCCAGCGTTTCCCCAAGTCTCCCAATACAAATGGTACGTCACTTGTGTGGGTAGGCCTAGCGCCCGCGAAAGGAAATGCCCCAAAACACAACGTGGACACATTACATTTTCACAAGGAAAACAGATGTTTTTTACAAAGTGCCAAGCTGTGGATTTTGGCCTCTAGCTCAGCCGGTATCTGAGGAAACCTAGCACACCAGCACATTTTTGAAAACTAGACACCTAGGGGAATCCAAGATGGGGTGACTTGTGGGGCTCTGACCAGGTTCTCTTACCCAGAATCCTTTGCAAACCTCAAAAATACACGTTTTCCTCTCATTTCGGTGACAGAAAGTTCTGGAATCTGATAGGAACCACAAATTTCCTTCCACCCAGCGTTTCCCCTAGTCTCCCGATAAAAATGGTATGTCACTTGTGTGGGTAAGCCTAGTGCCCGCGAAAGGAAATGCTCCAAAACACAACGTGGACACATCACATTTTCACAAAGAAAACAGTTGTTTTTTACAAAGTGCCTAGCTGAGAATTTTGGCCTCTAGCTCTGTCGGCACATGGGGAAGCCTAGCACACCAGCACATTTTTTAAAACTAGACACCTAAGGGAATCCAAGATTGGGTGACTTCTGAGGCTCTGACCAGGTTCTGTTACCCACAATCCTTTGGTAAACCTCAAAATTTCGCCAAAAAAACAAGTTTTCCTCTCATTTCGGTGACAGAAAGTTCTGGAATCTGATAGTAGCCACAAATTTCCTGCCACCCAGCGTTTCCGCAAGTCTCCTGATAAAAATGGTACATCACTTGTGTGGGTAGGCCTAGCCCCCCGCGAAAGGAAATGCCCCAAAACACAACGTGAACAAATCACATTTTGGATTTTGGCCTCTAGTTCAGCTGGCACCGCCGGAAAGCTAGCACACCAGCGCATTTTTTTGAAACTAGACACCTTGGGGAATCCAAGATGGGGTGACTTGTGGGGCTCTGACCAGGTTCTGTTACCGAGAATCCTTTGCAAACCTCATATTTTGGCCAAAAAAACATGTTTTCCTCTCATTTCGGTGACAGAAAGTTCTGGAATCTGATAGGAGCCACAGATTTCTTTCCACCCAGTGTTTCCCCAAGTCTCCCGATAAAAATGGTATGTCACTTGTGTGGGTAGGCCTAGCGCCCGCGAAAGGAAGTGCCCCAAAACACAAGGTGGACACATCACATTTTCAGAAAGGAAACAGCTGTTTTTTACAAAGTGCCTAGCTGAGGATTTTGGCCTCTAGCTCAGCCGGCACCTGGGGAAACCTAGCACACCAGAGCATTTTTTTAAACTAGTCACCTAGGGGATTCGAAGATGGGGTGACTTGTGGGGCTCTGACCAGGTTCTGTTTCTCAGAATCCTTTGCAAACCTCAAAATGTGGCCAGAAAAAGAAGTTTTCTTCTCATTTCGGTGACAGAAAGTTCTGGAATGTGATAGGAGCCACAAATTTCCTTCCACCCAGCTTTTCCCCTAGTCTCCCGATAAAAATTGTACGTCACTTGTGTGGGTAGGCCTAGCGCCCGCAAAAGGAAATGTCTCAAAACACAACATGACAACATCACAAATTTCACAAAGCAAACAGCTGTTTTTTACAAAGTGCCTAGCTGTGGATTTTGGCCTCTAGCTCAGCTGGCACCTGGGAAATCTAGCACAGCAGCGCATTTATGAAAACTAGACACCTGGGGAAATCCAAGATGGGGTGACTTGTGGGGCTCTGACCAGGTTCTGTTACCCAGAATCCTTTGCAAACCTCATATTTTGGCGAAAAAAAAAACATCTTTTCCTCTCATTTCGGTGACAGAAAGTTCTGGAATCTGATAGGAGCCACAAATTTCCTTCCACCCAGCATTTCCCCAAGTCTCCAAATACAAATCGTACGTCACTTGTGTGGGTAGGCCTAGCGCCCGCAAAAGGAAATGCCCCAAAACACAACGTGGACACATTACATTTTCACAAGGAAAACAGATGTTTTTTACAAAGTGCCAAGCTGTGGATTTTGGCCTCTAGCTCAGCCGGTATCTGAGGAAACCTAGCACACCAGCACATTTTTGAAAACTAGACACCTATGGGAATCCAAGATGGGGTGACTTGTGGGGCTCTGACCAGGTTCTGTTACCCAGAATCCTTTGCAAACCAGAAAAATACACGTTTTCCTCTCATTTCGGTGACAGAAAGTTCTGGAATCTGATAGGAGCCACAAATTTCCTTCTGCCCAGCGTTTCCCCTAGTCTCCCGATAAAAATGGTATGTCACTTGTGTGGGTAAGCCTAGTGCCTGCGAAAGGAAATGCCCCAAAACACAACGTGGACACATCACATTTTCACAAAGAAAACAGTTGTTTTTTACAAAGTGCCTAGCTGAGAATTTTGGCCTCTAGCTCTGCCGGCACATGGGGAAACCTAGCACACCAGCACATTTTAAAAACTAGACACCTGGGGGAATCCAAGATGGGGTGACTTCTGGGGCTCTGACCAGGTTCTGTTACCCACAATCCTTTGTAAACCTCAAAATTTGGCCAAAAAAACACGTTTTCCTCTCATTTCTGTGACAGAAAGTTCTGGAATCTGATAGTAGCCACAAATTTCCTGCCACCCAGCGTTTCCGCAAGTCTCCTGATAAAAATGGTACATCACTTGTGTGGGTAGGCCTAGCGACCGTGAAAGGAAATGCCCCAAAACACAACGTTAACAAATCACATTTTCATTAAGGAAAGAGAGCTGTTTTGTACAAAGTGCCTAACTGTGGATTTTGGCCTCTAGTTCAGCTGGCACCTTGGGAAAGCTAGCACACCAGCAAATTTTTTTAAACTAGACACCTAGGGGAATCCAAGATGGGGTGACTTGTGGAACTCTGACCAGGTTCTGTTACCGAGAATCCTTTGCAAACTCATATTTTGGCCAAAAAAACACGTTTTCCTCTCATTTCGGTGACAGAAAGTTCTAGAATCTGATAGGAGCCACACATTTCTTTCCACCCAGTGTTTTCCCCAAGTCTCCCGATAAAAATGGTATGTCACTTGTGTGGGTAGGCCTAGCTCCTGCGAAAGGAAGTGCCCCAAAACACAAGGTGGACACATCACATTTTCAGAAAGAAAACAGCTGTTTTTTACAAAGTGCCTAGCTGTGGATTTTGGCCTCTAGCTCAGCCGGCACCTGGGGAAACCTAGCACACCAGAGCATTTTTTAAAACTAGACATCTAGGGGATTCGGAGATGGGGTGACTTGTGGGGCTCTGACCAGGTTCTGTTACTCAGAATCCTTTGCAAACCTCAAAATGTGGCCAGAAAAACAAGTTTTCTTCTAATTTCGGTGACAGAAAGTTTTGGAATGTGATTGGAGCCACAAATTTCCTTCCACCCTGCTTTTCCCCTAGTCTCCCGATAAAAATGGTATGTCACTTGTGTGGGTAGGCCTAGCGCCTGCAAAAGGAAATGTCTCAAAACACAACATGGACACATCACAAATTTCACAACGCAAACAGCTGTTTTTTACAAAGTGCCTTGCTGTGGATTTTGGCCTCTAGCTCAGCTGGCACCTGGGAAATCGAGCACACCGGCACATTTTGGAAAACTAGACACCTGGGGAAATCCAAGATGGGGTGACTTGTGGGGCTCTGACCAGGTTCTGTTACCCAGAATCCTTTGCAAACCTCATATTTTGGAGAAAAAAACATCTTTTCCTCTCATTTCGGTGACACAAAGTTCTGGAATCTGATAGGAGCCACAAATTTCTTTCCACCCAGTGTTTCCCCAAGTCTCCTGATAAAAATGGTATGTCACTTGTGTGGGTAGGCCTAGCGCCCGCGAAAGGAAGTGCCCCAAAACCCAAGGTGGACACATCACATTTTCAGAAAGGAAACAGCTGTTTTTTACAAAGTGCCTAGCTGAGGATTTTGGCCTCTAGCTCAGCCGGCACCTGGGGAAACCTAGCACACCAGAGTATTTTTTTAAACTAGACACCTAGGGGATTCGAAGATGGGGTGACTTGTGGGTCTCTGACCAGGTTCTGTTACTCAGAATCCTTTGCAAACCTCAAAATGTGGCCAGAAAAAGAAATTTTCTTCTCATTTCGGTGACTGAAAGTTCTGGAATGTGATCGGAGCCACGAATTTCCTTCCACCCAGCTTTTCCCCTAGTCTCCCGATAAAAATTGTACGTCACTTGTGTGGGTAGGCCTAGCGCCCGCAAAAGGAAATGTCTCAAAACACAACATGGACACACAAATTTCACAAAGCAAACAGCTGTTTTTTACAAAGTGCCTAGCTGTGGATTTTGGCCTCTAGCTCAACTGGCACCTGGGAAATCTAGCACACCAGCGCATTTTTGAAAACTAGACACCTGGGGAAATCCAAGATGGGGTGACTTGTGGGGCTCTGACCAGGTTCTGTTACCCAGAATCCTTTGCAAACCTTATATTTTGGCGAAAAAAAACCCATCTTTTGCTCTCATTTCGGTGACAGAAAGTTCTGGAATCTGATAGGAGCCACAAATTTCCTTCCACCCCAGCGTTTCCCCAAGTCTCCCAATACAAATGGTACGTCACTTGTGTGGGTAGGCCTAGCACCCGCGAAAGGAAATGCCCCAAAACACAACATGGACACATTACATTTTCACAAAGAAAAACACATGTTTTTTACAAAGTGCCAAGCTGTGGATTTTGGCCTCTAGCTCAGCCGGTATCTGAGGAAACCTAGCACACCAGCACATTTTTGAAAACTAGACACCTAGGGGAATCCAAGATGGGGTGACTTGTGGGGCTCTGACCAGGTTCTCTTACCCAGAATCCTTTGCAAACCTCAAAAATACACGTTTTCCTCTCATTTCGGTGACAGAAAGTTCTGGAATCTGATAGGAGCCACAAATTTCCTTCCGCCCAGTGTTTCCCCTAGTCTCCCGATAAAAATGGTATGTCACTTGTGTGGGTAAGCCTAGTGCCCGCGAAAGGAAATGCTCCAAAACACAACGTGGACACATAACATTTTCACAAAGAAAACAGTTGTTTTTCACAAAGTGCCTAGCTGAGAATTTTGGCCTCTAGCTCTGCCGGCACATGGGGAAGCCTAGCACACCAGCACATTTTTTAAAACTAGACACCTAGGGGAATCCAAGATGGGGTGACTTCTGAGGCTCTGACCAGGTTCTGTTACCCACGATCCTTTGTAAACCTCAAAATTTGGCCAAAAAAACACGTTTTCCTCTCATTTCGGTGACAGAAAGTTCTGGAATCTGATAGTAGCCACAAATTTCCTGCCACCCAGCGTTTCCGCGAGTCTCCTGATAAAAATGGTATGTCACTTGTGTGGGTAGGCCTAGCCCCCGCGAAAGGAAATGCCCCAAAACACAACGTGAACAAATCACATTTTCATTAAGGAAACATAGCTGTTTTGTACAAAGTGCCTAACTGTGGATTTTGGCCTCTAGTTCAGCTGGCACCGCCGGAAAGCTAGCACACCAGCGCATTTTTCTAAACTAGACACCTAGGGGAATCCAAGATGGGGTGACTTATGGGGCTCTGACCAGGTTCTGTTACCGAGAATCCTTTGCAAACCTCATATTTTGGCCAAAAAAACATGTTTTCCTCTCATTTCGGTGACAGAAAGTTCTGGAATCTGATAGGAGCCACAAATTTCTTTCCACCCAGTGTTTCCCCAAGTCTCCCGATAAAAAATGGTATGTCACTTGTGTGGGTAGGCCTAGCGCCTGCGAAAGGAAGTGCCCCAAAACACAAGGTGGACACATCACATTTTCAGAAAGGAAACAGCTGTTTTTTACAAAGTGCCTAGCTGAGGATTTTGGCCTCTAGCTCAGCCGGCACCTGGGGAAACCTAGCACACCAGAGCATTTTTTAAAACTAGACACCTAGGGGATTCGAAGATGGGGTGACTTGTGGGGCTCTGACCAGGTTCTGTTACTCAGAATCCTTTGCAAACCTCAAAATGTGGCCAGAAAAAGAAGTTTTCTTCTCATTTCGGTGACAGAAAGTTCTGGAATGTGATAGGAGCCACGAATTTCCTTCCACCCAACTTTTCCCCTAGTCTCCCGATAAAAATTGTACTTCACTTGTGTGGGTAGGCCTAGCGCCCGCAAAAGGAAATGTCTCAAAACACAACATGGACACATCACAAATTTCACAACGCAAACAGCTGTTTTTTACAAAGTGCCTAGCTGTGGATTTTGGCCTCTAGCTCAGCTGGCACCTGGGAAATCTAGTAAACCAGCCCATTTTTGAAAACTAGACACCTGGGGAAATCCAAGATGGGGTGACTTGTGGGGCTCTGACCAGGTTCTGTTACCCAGAATCCTATGCAAACCTCATATTTTGGCGAAAAAAAACCCATCTTTTCCTCTCATTTCGGTGACAGATAGTTCTGGAATCTGATAGGAGCCACAAATTTCCTTCCACCCAGCGTTTCCCCAAGTCTCCCAATACAAATGGTACGTCACTTGTGTGGGGTAGGCCTAGCGCCCGCGAACGGAAATGCCCCAAAACACAACGTGGACACATTACATTTTCACAAAGAAAACAGCATTTTTTTAAAAAGTGCCTACTTGTGGAATTTGGCCTCTAGCTCAGCCGACACCTATTGAAACCTAGCACACCAGAGCATTTTTTGAAAATTAAACACCTGGGGAAATCCAAGATGGGGTGACTTGTGGGCCTCTGACCAGGTTCTGTTACCCAGAATCCTTTGCAAACCTCATATTTTGGCGGAAAAAAAACATATTTTCCTCTCATTTCGGTGACAGAAAGTTCTGGAATCTGATAGGAGCCACAAATTTCCTTCCACCCAGCGTTTCCCCAAGTCTCCCAATACAAATGGTATGTCACTTGTGTGGGTAGGCCTAGCGCCCGCGAAAGGAAATGCCCCAAAACACAACGTGGACACATTGCATTTTCACAAAGAAAACAGATGTTTTTTACAAAGTGCCAAGCTGTGGATTTTGGCTTCTAGCTCAGCCGGTATCTGAGGAAACCTAGCACACCAGCACATTTTTGAAAACTAGACACCTAGGGGAATCCAAGATGGGGTGACTTGTGGGGCTCTGACCAGGTTCTCTTACTCAGAAAATTTTGCAAACCTCAAAATTTGGCCAAAAAAACAAGTTTTCCTCTCATTTCGGTGACAGAAAGTTCTGATATCTGATAGGAGCCACAAATTTCCTTTCACCAAGCATTTCCCCTAGTCTCCCGATAAAAATGGTATGTCACTTGTGTGGGTAGGCCTTGCGCCCGCGAACGGAAATGCCCCAAAACACAACGTGGACAAATCACATTTTCACAAAGAAAACAGCATTTTTTTAGAAAGTGTCTACTTGTGGAATTTGGCCTCTAGCTCAGCCGGCACCTAGGGAAACCTAGCACACCAGAGCATTTTTTGAAAAATAAACACCTGGGGAAATCCAAGATGGGGTGACTTGTGGGGCTCTGGCCAGGTTCTGTTACCCAGAATCCTTTGCAAACCTCATATTTTGGCGGAAAAAAACATATTTTCCTCTCATTTCGGTGACAGAAAGTTCTGGAATCTGATAGGAGCCACAAATTTCCTTCCACCCAGCGTTTCCCCAAGTCTCCCAATACAAATGGTATGTCACTAGTGCGGGTAGGCCTAGGGCCCGAAAGGAAATGCCACAAAACACAACGTGGACACATTACATTTTCACAAAGAAAACAGATGTTTTTTACAAAGTGCCAAGCTGTGGATTTTGGCTTCTAGCTCAACCGGTATCTGAGGAAACCTAGCACACCAGCAAATTTTTGAAAACTAGACACCTAGGGGAATCCAAGATGGGGTGACTTGTGGGGCTCTGACCAGGTTCTGTCACCCAGAATCCTTTGCAAACCTCATATTTTGGCGGAAAAAAACATATTTTCCTCTCATTTCGGTGACAGAAAGTTCTGGAATCTGATAGGAGCCACAAATTTCCTTCCACCCAGCGTTTCCCCAAGTCTCCCGATAGAAATGGTATGTCACTTGTGTGGGTAGGCCTAGCGCCCGCGATAGGAAATACCCCAAAACACAACGTGGACACATCACATTTTCACAAGGGAAACAGAGATGATTTTTACAAAGTGCCTAACTGTGGATTTTGGCCTCTAGCTCAGCTGGCACCTTGGGAAACCGAGCACTCCAATGCATTTCGGAAAACTAGACACCAAGGGGAATCTAAGATGGGGTAACTTGTGGGGCTCTGACCAGGTTCTGTTACCCACAATCCTTTGTAAACCTCAAACTTTGGCCAAAAAAACACATTTTCCTCTCATTTCGGTGACAGAAAGTTCTGGAATCTGATAGTAGCCACAAATTTTCTGCCACCCAGCGTTTCCGCAAGTCTCCTGATAAAAATGGTATGTCACTTGTGTGGGTAGGCCTAGCGCCCGCGAAAGGAAGTGCCCCAAAACACAAGGTGGACACATCACATTTTCAGAAAGGAAACAGCTGTTTTTTACAAAGTGCCTAGCTGAGGATTTTGGCCTCTAGCTCAGCCGGCACCTGCGGAAACCTAGCACACCAGAGCATTTTTTAAAACTAGACACCTAGGGGATTCTAAGATGGGGTGACTTGTGGGGCTCTGACAAGGTTCTGTTACTCAGAATCCTTTGCAAACCTCAAAATGTGGCAAGAAAAAGAAGTTTTCTTCTCATTTCGGTGACAGAAAGTTCTGGAATGTGATAGGAGCCACGAATTTCCTTCCACCCAGCTTTTCCCCTAGACTCCCGATAAAAATTGTACGTCACTTGTGTGGCTAGGCATAGCGCCTGCAAAAGGAAATGTCTCAAAACACAACATGGACACACAAATTTCACAAAGCAAACAGCTGTTTTTTACAAAGTGCCTAGCTGTGGATTTTGGCTTCTAGCTCAACTGGCACCTGGGAAATCTAGCACACCAGCGCATTTTTGAAAACTAGACACCTGGGGAAATCCAAGATGGGGTGACTTGTGGGGCTCTGACCAGGTTCTGTTACCCAGAATCCTTTGCAAACCTCATATTTTGGCGGAAAAAAACCATCTTTTCCTCTCATTTCGGTGACAGAAAGTTCTGGAATCTGATAGGAGCCACAAATTTCCTTCTGCCCAGCGTTTCCCCTAGTCTCCCGATAAAAATGGTATGTCACTTGTGTGGGTAAGCCTAGTGCCTGCGAAAGGAAATGCCCCAAAACACAACGTGGACACATCACATTTTCACAAAGAAAACAGTTGTTTTTTACAAAGTGCCTAGCTGAGAATTTTGGCCTCTAGCTCTGCCGGCACATGGGGAAACCTAGCACACCAGCACATTTTAAAAAACTAGACACCTGGGGGAATCCAAGATGGGGTGACTTCTGGGGCTCTGACCAGGTTCTGTTACCCACAATCCTTTGTAAACCTCAAAATTTGGCCAAAAAAACACGTTTTCCTCTCATTTCTGTGACAGAAAGTTCTGGAATCTGATAGTAGCCACAAATTTCCTGCCACCCAGCGTTTCCGCAAGTCTCCTGATAAAAATGGTACATCACTTGTGTGGGTAGGCCTAGCGACCGTGAAAGGAAATGCCCCAAAACACAACGTTAACAAATCACATTTTCATTAAGGAAAGAGAGCTGTTTTGTACAAAGTGCCTAACTGTGGATTTTGGCCTCTAGTTCAGCTGGCACCTTGGGAAAGCTAGCACACCAGCACATTTTTTTAAACTAGACACCTAGGGGAATCCAAGATGGGGTGACTTGTGGAACTCTGACCAGGTTCTGTTACCGAGAATCCTTTGCAAACCTCATATTTTGGCCAAAAAAACACGTTTTCCTCTCATTTCGGTGACAGAAAGTTCTAGAATCTGATAGGAGCCACAAATTTCTTTCCACCCAGTGTTTCCCCAAGTCTCCCGATAAAAATGGTATGTCACTTGTGTGGGTAGGCCTAGCTCCTGCGAAAGGAAGTGCCCCAAAACACAAGGTGGACACATCACATTTTCAGAAAGAAAACAGCTGTTTTTTACAAAGTGCCTAGCTGTGGATTTTGGCCTCTAGCTCAGCCGGCACCTGGGGAAACCTAGCACACCAGAGCATTTTTTAAAACTAGACATCTATGGGATTCGGAGATGGGGTGACTTGTGGGGCTCTGACCAGGTTCTGTTACTCAGAATCCTTTGCAAACCTCAAAATGTGGCCAGAAAAACAAGTTTTCTTCTAATTTCGTTGACAGAAAGTTTTGGAATGTGATTGGAGCCACAAATTTCCTTCCACCCAGCTTTTCCCCTAGTCTCCCGATAAAAATGGTATGTCACTTGTGTGGGTAGGCCTAGCGCCTGCAAAAGGAAATGTCTCAAAACACAACATGGACACATCACAAATTTCACAACGCAAACAGCTGTTTTTTACAAAGTGCCTTGCTGTGGATTTTGGCCTCTAGCTCAGCTGGCACCTAGGAAATCGAGCACACCGGCACATTTTGGAAAACTAGACACCTGGGGAAATCCAAGATGGGGTGACTTGTGGGGCTCTGACCAGGTTCTGTTACCCAGAATCCTTTGCAAACCTCATATTTTGGAGAAAAAAACATCTTTTCCTCTCATTTCGGTGACACAAAGTTCTGGAATCTGATAGGAGCCACAAATTTCTTTCCACCCAGTGTTTCCCCAAGTCTCCTGATAAAAATGGTATGTCACTTGTGTGTGTAGGCCTAGCGCCCGCGAAAGGAAGTGCCCCAAAACCCAAGGTGGACACATCACATTTTCAGAAAGGAAACAGCTGTTTTTTACAAAGTGCCTAGCTGAGGATTTTGGCCTCTAGCTCAGCCGGCACCTGGGGAAACCTAGCACACCAGAGCATTTTTTAAAACTACACACCTAGGGAATTCGAAGATGGGGTGACTTGTGGGGCTCTGACCAGGTTCTGTTACTCAGAATCCTTTGCAAACCTCAAAATGTGGCCAGAAAAAGAAATTTTCTTCTCATTTCGGTGACTGAAAGTTCTGGAATGTGATCGGAGCCACGAATTTCCTTCCACCCAGCTTTTCCCCTAGTCTCCCGATAAAAATTGTACGTCACTTGTGTGGGTAGGCCTAGCGCCCGCGAAAGGAAATGTCTCAAAACACAACATGGACACACAAATTTCACAAAGCAAACAGCTGTTTTTTACAAAGTGCCTAGCTGTGGATTTTGGCCTCTAGCTCAACTGGCACCTGGGAAATGTAGCACACCAGCGCATTTTTGAAAACTAGACACCTGGGGAAATCCAAGATGGGGTGACTTGTGGGGCTCTGACCAGGTTCTGTTACCCAGAATCCTTTGCAAACCTCATATGTTGGCGAAAAAAACCCATCTTTTGCTCTCATTTCGGTGACAGAAAGTTCTGGAATCTGATAGGAGCCACAAATTTCCTTCCACCCAGCGTTTTCCCAAGTCTCCCAATACAAATGGTACGTCACTTGTGTGGGTAGGCCTAGCACCCGCGAAAGGAAATGCCCCAAAACACAACATGGACACATTACATTTTCACAAAGAAAACAGATGTTTTTTACAAAGTGCCAAGCTGTGGATTTTGGCCTCTAGCTCAGCCGGTATCTGAGGAAACCTAGCACACCAGCACATTTCTGAAAACTACACACCTAGGGGAATCCAAGATGGGGTGACTTGTGGGGCTCTGACCAGGTTCTCTTACCCAGAATCCTTTGCAAACCTAAAAAATACACGTTTTCCTCTCATTTCGGTGACAGAAAGTTCTGGAATCTGATAGGAGCCACAAATTTCCTTCCGCGCAGTGTTTCCCCTAGTCTCCCGATAAAAATGGTATGTCACTTGTGTGGGTAAGCCTAGTGCCTGCGAAAGGAAATGCTCCAAAACACAACGTGGACACATCACATTTTCACAAAGAAAACAGTTGTTTTTCACAAAGTGCCTAGCTGAGAATTTTGGCCTCTAGCTCTGCCGGCACATGGGGAAGCCTAGCACACCAGCACATTTTTTAAAACTAGACACCTAGGGGAATCCAAGATGGGGTGACTTCTGAGGCTCTGACCAGGTTCTGTTACCCACGATCCTTTGTAAACCTCAAAATTTGGCCAAAAAAACACGTTTTCCTCTCATTTCGGTGACAGAAAGTTCTGGAATCTGATAGTAGCCACAAATTTCCTGCCACCCAGCGTTTCCGCGAGTCTCCTGATAAAAATGGTATGTCACTTGTGTGGGTAGGCCTAGCCCCCGCGAAAGGAAATGCCCCAAAACACAACGTGAACAAATCACATTTTCATTAAGGAAACATAGCTGTTTTGTACAAAGTGCCTAACTGTGGATTTTGGCCTCTAGTTCAGCTGGCACTGCCGGAAAGCTAGCACACCAGCGCATTTTTTTAAACTAGACACCTAGGGGAATCCAAGATGGGGTGACTTATGGGGCTCTGACCAGGTTCTGTTACCGAGAATCCTTTGCAAACCTCATATTTTGGCCAAAAAAACATGTTTTCCTCTCATTTCGGTGACAGAAAGTTCTGGAATCTGATAGGAGCCACAAATTTCTTTCCACCCAGTGTTTCCCCAAGTCTCCCGATAAAAATGGTATGTCACTTGTGTGGGTAGGCCTAGCGCCTGCGAAAGGAAGTGCCCCCAAACACAAGGTGGACACATCACATTTTCAGAAAGGAAACAGCTGTTTTTTACAAAGTGCCTAGCTGAGGATTTTGGCCTCTAGCTCAGCCGGCACCTGGGGAAACCTAGCACACCAGAGCATTTTTTAAAACTAGACACCTAGGGGATTCGAAGATGGGGTGACTTGTGGGGCTCTGAACAGGTTCTGTTACTCAGAATCCTTTGCAAACCTCAAAATGTGGCCAGAAAAAGAAGTTTTCTTCTCATTTCGGTGACAGAAAGTTCTGGAATGTGATAGGAGCCACGAATTTCCTTCCACCCAACTTTTCCCCTAGTCTCCCGATAAAAATTGTACGTCACTTGTGTGGGTAGGCCTAGCGCCCGCAAAAGGAAATGTCTCAAAACACAACATGGACACATCACAAATTTCACAACGCAAACAGCTGTTTTTTACAAAGTGCCTAGCTGTGGATTTTGGCCTCTAGCTCAGCTGGCACCTGGGAAATCTAGCAAACCAGCGCATTTTTGAAAACTAGACACCTGGGGAAATCCAAGATGGGGTGACTTGTGGGGCTCTGACCAGGTTCTGTTACCCAGAATCCTATGCAAACCTCATATTTTGGCAAAAAAAACCCATCTTTTCCTATCATTTCGGTGACAGAAAGTTCTGGAATCTGATAGGAGCCACAAATTTCCTTCCACCCAGCGTTTCCCAAGTCTCCCAATACAAAGGGTACGTCACTTGTGTGGGTAGGCCTAGCGCCCGCGAACGGAAATGCCCCAAAACACAACGTGGACACATTACATTTTCACAAAGAAAACAGCATTTTTTTAAAAAGTGCCTACTTGTGGAATTTGGCCTCTAGCTCAGCCGACACCTATTGAAACCTAGCACACCAGAGCATTTTTTGAAAATTAAACACCTGGGGAAATCCAAGATGGGGTGACTTGTGGGCCTCTGACCAGGTTCTGTTACCCAGAATCCTTTGCAAACATCATATTTTGGCGGAAAAAAACATATTTTCCTCTCATTTCGGTGACAGAAAGTTCTGGAATCTGATAGGAGCCACAAATTTCCTTCCACCCAGCGTTTCCCCAAGTCTCCCAATACAAATGGTATGTCACTTGTGTGGGTAGGCCTAGCGCCCGCGAAAGGAAATGCCCCAAAACACAACGTGGACACATTGCATTTTCACAAAGAAAACAGATGTTTTTTACAAAGTGCCAAGCTGTGGATTTTGGCTTCTAGCTCAGCCGGTATCTGAGGAAACCTAGCACACCAGCAAATTTTTGAAAACTAGACACCTAGGGGAATCCAAGATGGGGTGACTTGTGGGGCTCTGACCAGGTTCTCTTACTCAGAAAAGTTTGCAAACCTCAAAATTTGGCCAAAAAAACAAGTTTTCCTCTCATTTCGGTGACAGAAAGTTCTGATATCTGATAGGAGCCACAAATTTCCTTTCACCAAGCATTTCCCCTAGTCTCCCGATAAAAATGGTATGTCACTTGTGTGGGTAGGCCTAGCGCCCGCGAACGGAAATGCCCCAAAACACAACGTGGACAAATCACATTTTCACAAAGAAAACAGCATTTTTTTAGAAAGTGTCTACTTGTGGAATTTGGCCTCTAGCTCAGCCGGCACCTAGGGAAACCTAGCACACCAGAGCATTTTTTGAAAAATAAACACCTGGGGAAATCCAAGATGGGGTGACTTGTGGGGCTCTGACCAGGTTCTGTTACCCAGAATCCTTTGCAAACCTCATATTTTGGCGGAAAAAAACATATTTTCCTCTCATTTCGGTGACAGAAAGTTCTGGAATCTGATAGGAGCCACAAATTTCCTTCCACCCAGCGTTTCCCCAAGTCTCCCAATACAAATGGTATGTCACTAGTGCGGGTAGGCCTAGCGCCCGAAAGGAAATGCCCCAAAACACAACGTGGACACATTAAATTTTCACAAAGAAAACAGATGTTTTTTACAAAGTGCCAAGCTGTGGATTTTGGCTTCTAGCTCAACCGGTATCTGAGGAAACCTAGCACACCAGCAAATTTTTGAAAACTAGACACCTAGGGGAATCCAAGATGGGGTGACTTGTGGGGCTCTGACCAGGTTCTGTTACCCAGAATCCTTTGCAAACCTCATATTTTGGCGGAAAAAATCATATTTTCCTCTCATTTCGGTGACAGAAAGTTCTGGAATCTGATAGGAGCCACAAATTTCCTTCCACCCAGCGTTTCCCCAAGTCTCCCGATAGAAATGGTATGTCACTTGTGTGGGTAGGCCTAGCGCCCGCGATAGGAAATACCCCAAAACACAACGTGGACACATCACATTTTCACAAGGGAAACAGAGCTGATTTTTACAAAGTGCCTAACTGTGGATTTTGGCCTCTAGCTCAGCTGGCACCTTGGGAAACCGAGCACTCCAATGCATTTCGGAAAACTAGACACCAAGGGGAATCTAAGGTGAGGTAACTTGTGGGGCTCTGACCAGGTTCTGTTACCCACAATCCTTTGTAAACCTCAAACTTTGGCCAAAAAAACACATTTTCCTCTCATTTCGGTGACAGAAAGTTCTGGAATCTGATATTAGCCACAAATTTTTCTGCCACCCAGCGTTTCCGCAAGTCTCCTGATAAAAATGGTATGTCACTTGTGTGGGTAGGCCTAGCGCCCGCGAAAGGAAGTGCCCCAAAACACAAGGTGGACACATCACATTTTCAGAAAGGAAACAGCTGTTTTTTACAAAGTGCCTAGCTGAGGATTTTGGCCTCTAGCTCAGCCGGCACCTGGGGAAACCTAGCACACCAGAGCATTTTTTAAAACTAGACACCTAGGGGATTCGAAGATGGGGTGACTTGTGGGGCTCTGACCAGGTTCTGTTACTCAGAATCCTTTGCAAACCTCAAAATGTGGCAAGAAAAAGAAGTTTTCTTCTCATTTCGGTGACAGAAAGTTCTGGAATGTGATAGGAGCCACGAATTTCCTTCCACCCAGCTTTTCCCCTAGACTCCCGATAAAAATTGTACGTCACTTGTGTGGCTAGGCCTAGCGCCTGCAAAAGGAAATGTCTCAAAACACAACATGGACACACAAATTTCACAAAGCAAACAGCTGTTTTTTACAAAGTGCCTAGCTGTGGATTTTGGCTTCTAGCTCAACTGGCACCTGGGAAATCTAGCACACCAGCGCATTTTTGAAAACTAGACACCTGGGGAAATCCAAGATGGGGTGACTTGTGGGGCTCTGACCAGGTTCTGTTACCCAGAATCCTTTGCAAACCTCATATTTTGGCGGAAAAAAAAACATCTTTTCCTCTCAGTTCGGTGACAGAAAGTTCTGGAATCTGATAGGAGCCACAAATTTCCTTCCACCCAGCGTTTCCCCAAGTCTCCCAATACAAATGGTACGTCACTTGTGTGGGTAGGCCTAGCGCCCGCGAAAGGAAATGCCCCAAAACACAACGTGGACACATTACATTTTCACAAGGAAAACAGATGTTTTTTACAAAGTGCCAAGCTGTGGATTTTGGCCTCTAGCTCAGCCGGTATCTGAGGAAACCTAGCACACCAGCACATTTTTTAAAACTAGACACCTAGGGGAATCCAAGATGGGGTGACTTGTGGGGCTCTGACCAGGTTCTCTTACCCAGAATCCTTTGCAAACCTCAAAAATACACGTTTTCCTCTCATTTCGGTGACAGAAAGTTCTGGAATCTGATAGGAATCACAAATTTCCTTCCGCCCAGCGTTTCCCCTAGTCTCCCGATAAAAATGGTATGTCACTTGTGTGGGTAAGCCTAGTGCCCGCGAAAGGAAATGCTCCAAAACACAACGTGGACACATCACATTTTCACAAAGAAAACAGTTGTTTTTTACAAAGTGCCTAGCTGAGAATTTTGGCCTCTAGCTCTGCCGGCACATGGGGAAGCCTAGCACACCAGCACATTTTTTAAAACTAGACACCTAGGGGAATCCAAGATTGGGTGACTTCTGAGGCTCTGACCAGGTTCTGTTACCCACAATCCTTTGTAAACCTCAAAATTTGGCCAAAAAAACACGTTTTCCTCTCATTTCAGTGACAGAAAGTTCTGGAATCTGATAGTAGCCACAAATTTCCTGCCACCCAGCGTTTCCGCAAGTCTCCTGATAAAAATGGTACATCACTTGTGTGGGTAGGCCTAGCGACCGTGAAAGGAAATGCCCCAAAACACAACGTTAACAAATCACATTTTCATTAAGGAAAGAGAGCTGTTTTGTACAAAGTGCCTAACTGTGGATTTTGGCCTCTAGTTCAGCTGGCACCTTGGGAAAGCTAGCACACCAGCACATTTTTTTAAACTAGACACCTAGGGGAATCCAAGATGGGGTGACTTGTGGAACTCTGACCAGGTTCTGTTACCGAGAATCCTTTGCAAACCTCATATTTTGGCCAAAAAAACACGTTTTCCTCTCATTTCGGTGACAGAAAGTTCTAGAATCTGATAGGAGCCACAAATTTCTTTCCACCCAGTGTTTCCCCAAGTCTCCCGATAAAAATGGTATGTCACTTGTGTGGGTAGGCCTAGCTCCTGCGAAAGGAAGTGCCCCAAAACACAAGGTGGACACATCACATTTTCAGAAAGAAAACAGCTGTTTTTTACAAAGTGCCTAGCTGTGGATTTTGGCCTCTAGCTCAGCCGGCACCTGGGGAAACCTAGCACACCAGAGCATTTTTTAAAACTAGACATCTATGGGATTCGGAGATGGGGTGACTTGTGGGGCTCTGACCAGGTTCTGTTACTCAGAATCCTTTGCAAACCTCAAAATGTGGCCAGAAAAACAAGTTTTCTTCTAATTTCGTTGACAGAAAGTTTTGGAATGTGATTGGAGCCACAAATTTCCTTCCACCCAGCTTTTCCCCTAGTCTCCCGATAAAAATGGTATGTCACTTGTGTGGGTAGGCCTAGCGCCTGCAAAAGGAAATGTCTCAAAACACAACATGGACACATCACAAATTTCACAACGCAAACAGCTGTTTTTTACAAAGTGCCTTGCTGTGGATTTTGGCCTCTAGCTCAGCTGGCACCTAGGAAATCGAGCACACCGGCACATTTTGGAAAACTAGACACCTGGGGAAATCCAAGATGGGGTGACTTGTGGGGCTCTGACCAGGTTCTGTTACCCAGAATCCTTTGCAAACCTCATATTTTGGAGAAAAAAACATCTTTTCCTCTCATTTCGGTGACACAAAGTTCTGGAATCTGATAGGAGCCACAAATTTCTTTCCACCCAGTGTTTCCCCAAGTCTCCTGATAAAAATGGTATGTCACTTGTGTGTGTAGGCCTAGCGCCCGCGAAAGGAAGTGCCCCAAAACCCAAGGTGGACACATCACATTTTCAGAAAGGAAACAGCTGTTTTTTACAAAGTGCCTAGCTGAGGATTTTGGCCTCTAGCTCAGCCGGCACCTGGGGAAACCTAGCACACCAGAGCATTTTTTAAAACTACACACCTAGGGAATTCGAAGATGGGGTGACTTGTGGGGCTCTGACCAGGTTCTGTTACTCAGAATCCTTTGCAAACCTCAAAATGTGGCCAGAAAAAGAAATTTTCTTCTCATTTCGGTGACTGAAAGTTCTGGAATGTGATCGGAGCCACGAATTTCCTTCCACCCAGCTTTTCCCCTAGTCTCCCGATAAAAATTGTACGTCACTTGTGTGGGTAGGCCTAGCGCCCGCAAAAGGAAATGTCTCAAAACACAACATGGACACACAAATTTCACAAAGCAAACAGCTGTTTTTTACAAAGTGCCTAGCTGTGGATTTTGGCCTCTAGCTCAACTGGCACCTGGGAAATGTAGCACACCAGCGCATTTTTGAAAACTAGACACCTGGGGAAATCCAAGATGGGGTGACTTGTGGGGCTCTGACCAGGTTCTGTTACCCAGAATCCTTTGCAAACCTCATATGTTGGCGAAAAAAACCCATCTTTTGCTCTCATTTCGGTGACAGAAAGTTCTGGAATCTGATAGGAGCCACAAATTTCCTTCCACCCAGCGTTTTCCCAAGTCTCCCAATACAAATGGTACGTCACTTGTGTGGGTAGGCCTAGCACCCGCGAAAGGAAATGCCCCAAAACACAACATGGACACATTACATTTTCACAAAGAAAACAGATGTTTTTTACAAAGTGCCAAGCTGTGGATTTTGGCCTCTAGCTCAGCCGGTATCTGAGGAAACCTAGCACACCAGCACATTTCTGAAAACTACACACCTAGGGGAATCCAAGATGGGGTGACTTGTGGGGCTCTGACCAGGTTCTCTTACCCAGAATCCTTTGCAAACCTAAAAAATACACGTTTTCCTCTCATTTCGGTGACAGAAAGTTCTGGAATCTGATAGGAGCCACAAATTTCCTTCCGCGCAGTGTTTCCCCTAGTCTCCCGATAAAAATGGTATGTCACTTGTGTGGGTAAGCCTAGTGCCTGCGAAAGGAAATGCTCCAAAACACAACGTGGACACATCACATTTTCACAAAGAAAACAGTTGTTTTTCACAAAGTGCCTAGCTGAGAATTTTGGCCTCTAGCTCTGCCGGCACATGGGGAAGCCTAGCACACCAGCACATTTTTTAAAACTAGACACCTAGGGGAATCCAAGATGGGGTGACTTCTGAGGCTCTGACCAGGTTCTGTTACCCACGATCCTTTGTAAACCTCAAAATTTGGCCAAAAAAACACGTTTTCCTCTCATTTCGGTGACAGAAAGTTCTGGAATCTGATAGTAGCCACAAATTTCCTGCCACCCAGCGTTTCCGCGAGTCTCCTGATAAAAATGGTATGTCACTTGTGTGGGTAGGCCTAGCCCCCGCGAAAGGAAATGCCCCAAAACACAACGTGAACAAATCACATTTTCATTAAGGAAACATAGCTGTTTTGTACAAAGTGCCTAACTGTGGATTTTGGCCTCTAGTTCAGCTGGCACTGCCGGAAAGCTAGCACACCAGCGCATTTTTTTAAACTAGACACCTAGGGGAATCCAAGATGGGGTGACTTATGGGGCTCTGACCAGGTTCTGTTACCGAGAATCCTTTGCAAACCTCATATTTTGGCCAAAAAAACATGTTTTCCTCTCATTTCGGTGACAGAAAGTTCTGGAATCTGATAGGAGCCACAAATTTCTTTCCACCCAGTGTTTCCCCAAGTCTCCCGATAAAAATGGTATGTCACTTGTGTGGGTAGGCCTAGCGCCTGCGAAAGGAAGTGCCCCCAAACACAAGGTGGACACATCACATTTTCAGAAAGGAAACAGCTGTTTTTTACAAAGTGCCTAGCTGAGGATTTTGGCCTCTAGCTCAGCCGGCACCTGGGGAAACCTAGCACACCAGAGCATTTTTTAAAACTAGACACCTAGGGGATTCGAAGATGGGGTGACTTGTGGGGCTCTGAACAGGTTCTGTTACTCAGAATCCTTTGCAAACCTCAAAATGTGGCCAGAAAAAGAAGTTTTCTTCTCATTTCGGTGACAGAAAGTTCTGGAATGTGATAGGAGCCACGAATTTCCTTCCACCCAACTTTTCCCCTAGTCTCCCGATAAAAATTGTACGTCACTTGTGTGGGTAGGCCTAGCGCCCGCAAAAGGAAATGTCTCAAAACACAACATGGACACATCACAAATTTCACAACGCAAACAGCTGTTTTTTACAAAGTGCCTAGCTGTGGATTTTGGCCTCTAGCTCAGCTGGCACCTGGGAAATCTAGCAAACCAGCGCATTTTTGAAAACTAGACACCTGGGGAAATCCAAGATGGGGTGACTTGTGGGGCTCTGACCAGGTTCTGTTACCCAGAATCCTATGCAAACCTCATATTTTGGCAAAAAAAACCCATCTTTTCCTATCATTTCGGTGACAGAAAGTTCTGGAATCTGATAGGAGCCACAAATTTCCTTCCACCCAGCGTTTCCCAAGTCTCCCAATACAAAGGGTACGTCACTTGTGTGGGTAGGCCTAGCGCCCGCGAACGGAAATGCCCCAAAACACAACGTGGACACATTACATTTTCACAAAGAAAACAGCATTTTTTTAAAAAGTGCCTACTTGTGGAATTTGGCCTCTAGCTCAGCCGACACCTATTGAAACCTAGCACACCAGAGCATTTTTTGAAAATTAAACACCTGGGGAAATCCAAGATGGGGTGACTTGTGGGCCTCTGACCAGGTTCTGTTACCCAGAATCCTTTGCAAACATCATATTTTGGCGGAAAAAAACATATTTTCCTCTCATTTCGGTGACAGAAAGTTCTGGAATCTGATAGGAGCCACAAATTTCCTTCCACCCAGCGTTTCCCCAAGTCTCCCAATACAAATGGTATGTCACTTGTGTGGGTAGGCCTAGCGCCCGCGAAAGGAAATGCCCCAAAACACAACGTGGACACATTGCATTTTCACAAAGAAAACAGATGTTTTTTACAAAGTGCCAAGCTGTGGATTTTGGCTTCTAGCTCAGCCGGTATCTGAGGAAACCTAGCACACCAGCAAATTTTTGAAAACTAGACACCTAGGGGAATCCAAGATGGGGTGACTTGTGGGGCTCTGACCAGGTTCTCTTACTCAGAAAAGTTTGCAAACCTCAAAATTTGGCCAAAAAAACAAGTTTTCCTCTCATTTCGGTGACAGAAAGTTCTGATATCTGATAGGAGCCACAAATTTCCTTTCACCAAGCATTTCCCCTAGTCTCCCGATAAAAATGGTATGTCACTTGTGTGGGTAGGCCTAGCGCCCGCGAACGGAAATGCCCCAAAACACAACGTGGACAAATCACATTTTCACAAAGAAAACAGCATTTTTTTAGAAAGTGTCTACTTGTGGAATTTGGCCTCTAGCTCAGCCGGCACCTAGGGAAACCTAGCACACCAGAGCATTTTTTGAAAAATAAACACCTGGGGAAATCCAAGATGGGGTGACTTGTGGGGCTCTGACCAGGTTCTGTTACCCAGAATCCTTTGCAAACCTCATATTTTGGCGGAAAAAAACATATTTTCCTCTCATTTCGGTGACAGAAAGTTCTGGAATCTGATAGGAGCCACAAATTTCCTTCCACCCAGCGTTTCCCCAAGTCTCCCAATACAAATGGTATGTCACTAGTGCGGGTAGGCCTAGCGCCCGAAAGGAAATGCCCCAAAACACAACGTGGACACATTAAATTTTCACAAAGAAAACAGATGTTTTTTACAAAGTGCCAAGCTGTGGATTTTGGCTTCTAGCTCAACCGGTATCTGAGGAAACCTAGCACACCAGCAAATTTTTGAAAACTAGACACCTAGGGGAATCCAAGATGGGGTGACTTGTGGGGCTCTGACCAGGTTCTGTTACCCAGAATCCTTTGCAAACCTCATATTTTGGCGGAAAAAATCATATTTTCCTCTCATTTCGGTGACAGAAAGTTCTGGAATCTGATAGGAGCCACAAATTTCCTTCCACCCAGCGTTTCCCCAAGTCTCCCGATAGAAATGGTATGTCACTTGTGTGGGTAGGCCTAGCGCCCGCGATAGGAAATACCCCAAAACACAACGTGGACACATCACATTTTCACAAGGGAAACAGAGCTGATTTTTACAAAGTGCCTAACTGTGGATTTTGGCCTCTAGCTCAGCTGGCACCTTGGGAAACCGAGCACTCCAATGCATTTCGGAAAACTAGACACCAAGGGGAATCTAAGGTGAGGTAACTTGTGGGGCTCTGACCAGGTTCTGTTACCCACAATCCTTTGTAAACCTCAAACTTTGGCCAAAAAAACACATTTTCCTCTCATTTCGGTGACAGAAAGTTCTGGAATCTGATATTAGCCACAAATTTTTCTGCCACCCAGCGTTTCCGCAAGTCTCCTGATAAAAATGGTATGTCACTTGTGTGGGTAGGCCTAGCGCCCGCGAAAGGAAGTGCCCCAAAACACAAGGTGGACACATCACATTTTCAGAAAGGAAACAGCTGTTTTTTACAAAGTGCCTAGCTGAGGATTTTGGCCTCTAGCTCAGCCGGCACCTGGGGAAACCTAGCACACCAGAGCATTTTTTAAAACTAGACACCTAGGGGATTCGAAGATGGGGTGACTTGTGGGGCTCTGACCAGGTTCTGTTACTCAGAATCCTTTGCAAACCTCAAAATGTGGCAAGAAAAAGAAGTTTTCTTCTCATTTCGGTGACAGAAAGTTCTGGAATGTGATAGGAGCCACGAATTTCCTTCCACCCAGCTTTTCCCCTAGACTCCCGATAAAAATTGTACGTCACTTGTGTGGCTAGGCCTAGCGCCTGCAAAAGGAAATGTCTCAAAACACAACATGGACACACAAATTTCACAAAGCAAACAGCTGTTTTTTACAAAGTGCCTAGCTGTGGATTTTGGCTTCTAGCTCAACTGGCACCTGGGAAATCTAGCACACCAGCGCATTTTTGAAAACTAGACACCTGGGGAAATCCAAGATGGGGTGACTTGTGGGGCTCTGACCAGGTTCTGTTACCCAGAATCCTTTGCAAACCTCATATTTTGGCGGAAAAAAAACATCTTTTCCTCTCAGTTCGGTGACAGAAAGTTCTGGAATCTGATAGGAGCCACAAATTTCCTTCCACCCAGCGTTTCCCCAAGTCTCCCAATACAAATGGTACGTCACTTGTGTGGGTAGGCCTAGCGCCCGCGAAAGGAAATGCCCCAAAACACAACGTGGACACATTACATTTTCACAAGGAAAACAGATGTTTTTTACAAAGTGCCAAGCTGTGGATTTTGGCCTCTAGCTCAGCCGGTATCTGAGGAAACCTAGCACACCAGCACATTTTTTAAAACTAGACACCTAGGGGAATCCAAGATGGGGTGACTTGTGGGGCTCTGACCAGGTTCTCTTACCCAGAATCCTTTGCAAACCTCAAAAATACACGTTTTCCTCTCATTTCGGTGACAGAAAGTTCTGGAATCTGATAGGAATCACAAATTTCCTTCCGCCCAGCGTTTCCCCTAGTCTCCCGATAAAAATGGTATGTCACTTGTGTGGGTAAGCCTAGTGCCCGCGAAAGGAAATGCTCCAAAACACAACGTGGACACATCACATTTTCACAAAGAAAACAGTTGTTTTTTACAAAGTGCCTAGCTGAGAATTTTGGCCTCTAGCTCTGCCGGCACATGGGGAAGCCTAGCACACCAGCACATTTTTTAAAACTAGACACCTAGGGGAATCCAAGATTGGGTGACTTCTGAGGCTCTGACCAGGTTCTGTTACCCACAATCCTTTGTAAACCTCAAAATTTGGCCAAAAAAACACGTTTTCCTCTCATTTCAGTGACAGAAAGTTCTGGAATCTGATAGTAGCCACAAATTTCCTGCCACCCAGCGTTTCCGCAAGTCTCCTGATAAAAATGGTATGTCACTTTTGTGGGTAGGCCTAGCCCCCGCGAAAGGAAATGCCCCAAAACACAACGTGAACAAATCACATTTTGGATTTTGGCCTCTAGTTCAGCTGGCACTGCCTGAAAGCTAGCACACCAGCGCATTTTTTGAAACTAGACACCTTGGGGAATCCAAGATGGGGTGACTTGTGGGGCTCTGACCAGGTTCTGTTACCGAGAATCCTTTGCAAACCTCATATTTTGGCCAAAAAAACATGTTTTTCTCTCATTTCAGTGACAGAAAGTTCTGGAATCTGATAGGAGCCACAAATTTCTTTCCACCCAGTGTTTCCCCAAGTCTCCCGATAAAAATGGTATGTCACTTGTGTGGGTAGGCCTAGCGCCCGCGAAAGGAAGTGCCCCAAAACACAAGGTGGACACATCACATTTTCAGAAAGGAAACAGCTGTTTTTTACAAAGTGCCTAGCTGAGGATTTTGGCCTCTAGCTCAGCCGGCACCTGGGGAAACCTAGCACACCAGAGCATTTTTTTAAACTAGACACCTAGGGGATTCGAAGATGGGGTGACTTGTGGGGCTCTGACCAGGTTCTGTTACTCAGAATCCTTTGCAAACCTCAAAATGTGGCCAGAAAAAGAAGTTTTCTTCTCATTTCGGTGACAGAAAGTTCTGGAATGTGATAGGAGCCACGAATTTCCTTCCACCCAGCTTTTCCCCTAGTCTCCCGATAAAAATTGTACGTCACTTGTGTGGGTAGGCCTAGCGCCCGCAAAAGGAAATGTCTCAAAACACAACATGACAACATCACAAATTTTACAAAGCAAACAGCTGTTTTTTACAAAGTGCCTAGCTGTGGATTTTGGCCTCTAGCTCAGCTGGCACCTGGGAAATCTAGCACACCAGCGCATTCATGAAAACTAGACACCTGGGGAAATCCAAGATGGGGTGACTTGTGGGGCTCTGACCAGGTTCTGTTACCCAGAATCCTTTGCAAACCTCATATTTTGGCGAGAAAAAAAAACATATTTTCCTCTCATTTCGGTGACAGAAAGTTCTGGAATCTGATAGGAGCCACAAATTTCCTTCCACCCAGCGTTTCCCCAAGTCTCCAAATACAAATCGTACGTCACTTGTGTGGGTAGGCCTAGCGCCCGCGAAAGGAAATGCCCCAAAACACAACGTGGACACATTACATTTTCACAAGGAAAACAGATGTTTTTTACAAAGTGCCAAGCTGTGGATTTTGGCCTCTAGCTCAGCCGGTATCTGAGGAAACCTAGCACACCAGCACATTTTTGAAAACTAGACACCTATGGGAATCCAAGATGGGGTGACTTGTGGGGCTCTGACCAGGTTCTGTTACCCAGAATCCTTTGCAAACCTCAAAAATACACGTTTTCCTCTCATTTCGGTGACAGAAAGTTCTGGAATCTGATAGGAGCCACAAATTTCCTTCTGCCCAGCGTTTCCCCTAGTCTCCCGATAAAAATGGTATGTCACTTGTGTGGGTAAGCCTAGTGCCTGCGAAAGGAAATGCCCCAAAACACAACGTGGACACATCACATTTTCACAAAGAAAACAGTTGTTTTTTACAAAGTGCCTAGCTGAGAATTTTGGCCTCTAGCTCTGCCGGCACATGGGGAAACCTAGCACACCAGCACATTTTAAAAAACTAGACACCTGGGGCAATCCAAGATGGGGTGACTTCCGGGGCTCTGACCAGGTTCTGTTACCCACAATCCTTTGTAAACCTCAAAATTTGGCCAAAAAAACACGTTTTCCTCTCATTTCTGTGACAGAAAGTTCTGGAATCTGATAGTAGCCACAAATTTCCTGCCACCCAGCGTTTCCGCAAGTCTCCTGATAAAAATGGTACATCACTTGTGTGGGTAGGCCTAGCGACCGTGAAAGGAAATGCCCCAAAACACAACGTTAACAAATCACATTTTCATTAAGGAAAGAGAGCTGTTTTGTACAAAGTGCCTAACTGTGGATTTTGGCCTCTATTTCAGCTGGCACCTTGGGAAAGCTAGCACACCAGCACATTTTTTTAAACTAGACACCTAGGGGAATCCTAGATGGGGTGACTTGTGGAACTCTGACCAGGTTCTGTTACCGAGAATCCTTTGCAAACCTCATATTTTGGCCAAAAAAACACGTTTTCCTCTCATTTCGGTGACAGAAAGTTCTAGAATCTGATAGGAGCCACAAATTTCTTTCCACCCAGTATTTCCCCAAGTCTCCCGATAAAAATGGTATGTCACTTGTGTGGGTAGGCCTAGCTCCTGCGAAAGGAAGTGCCCCAAAACACAAGGTGGACACATCACATTTTCAGAAAGAAAACAGCTGTTTTTTACAAAGTGCCTAGCTGTGGATTTTGGCCTCTAGCTCAGCCGGCACCTGGGGAAACCTAGCACACCAGAGCATTTTTTAAAACTAGACATCTATGGGATTCGGAGATGGGGTGACTTGTGGGGCTCTGACCAGGTTCTGTTACTCAGAATCCTTTGCAAACCTCAAAATGTGGCCAGAAAAACAAGTTTTCTTCTAATTTCGGTGACAGAAAGTTTTGGAATGTGATTGGAGCCACAAATTTCCTTCCACCCAGCTTTTCCCCTAGTCTCCCGATAAAAATGGTATGTCACTTGTGTGGGTAGGCCTAGCGCCTGCAAAAGGAAATGTCTCAAAACACAACATGGACACATCACAAATTTCACAACGCAAACAGCTGTTTTTTACAAAGTGCCTTGCTGTGGATTTTGGCCTCTAGCTCAGCTGGCACCTAGGAAATCGAGCACACCGGCACATTTTGGAAAACTAGACACCTGGGGAAATCCAAGATGGGGTGACTTGTGGGGCTCTGACCAGGTTCTGTTACCCAGAATTCTTTGCAAACCTCATATTTTGGAGAAAAAAACATATTTTCCTCTCATTTCGGTGACACAAAGTTCTGGAATCTGATAGGAGCCACAAATTTCTTTCCACCCAGTGTTTCCCCAAGTCTCCTGATAAAAATGGTATGTCACTTGTGTGGGTAGGCCTAGCGCCCGCGAAAGGAAGTGCCCCAAAACCCAAGGTGGACACATCACATTTTCAGAAAGGAAACAGCTGTTTTTTACAAAGTGCCTAGCTGAGGATTTTGGCCTCTAGCTCAGCCGGCACCTGGGGAAACCTAGCACACCAGAGCATTTTTTAAAACTACACACCTAGGGAATTCGAAGATGGGGTGACTTGTGGGGCTCTGACCAGGTTCTGTTACTCAGAATCCTTTGCAAACCTCAAAATGTGGCCAGAAAATGAAGTTTTCTTCTCATTTCGGTGACTGAAAGTTCTGGAATGTGATCGGAGCCACGAATTTCCTTCCACCTAGCTTTTCCCCTAGTCTCCCGATAAAAATTGTACGTCACTTGTGTGGGTAGGCCTAGCGCCCGCAAAAGGAAATGTCTCAAAACACAACATGGACACACAAATTTCACAAAGCAAACAGCTGTTTTTTACAAAGTGCCTAGCTGTGGATTTTGGCCTCTAGCTCAACTGGCACCTGGGAAATCTAGCACACCAGCGCATTTTTGAAAACTAGACACCTGGGGAAATCCAAGATGGGGTGACTTGTGGGGCTCTGACCAGGTTCTGTTACCCAGAATCCTTTGCAAACCTCATATGTTGGCGAAAAAAAACCATCTTTTGCTCTCATTTCGGTGACAGAAAGTTCTGGAATCTGATAGGAGCCACAAATTTCCTTCCACCCAGCGTTTTCCCAAGTCTCCCAATACAAATGGTACGTCACTTGTGTGGGTAGGCCTAGCACCCGCGAAAGGAAATGCCCCAAAACACAACATGGACACATTACATTTTCACAAAGAAAACAGATGTTTTTTACAAAGTGCCAAGCTGTGGATTTTGGCCTCTAGCTCAGCCGGTATCTGAGGAAACCTAGCACACCAGCACATTTCTGAAACCTACACACCTAGGGGAATCCAAGATGGGGTGACTTGTGGGGCTCTGACCAGGTTCTCTTACCCAGAATCCTTTGCAAACCTAAAAAATACACGTTTTCCTCTCATTTCGGTGACAGAAAGTTCTGGAATCTGATAGGAGCCACAAATTTCCTTCCGCCCAGTGTTTCCCCTAGTCTCCCGATAAAAATGGTATGTCACTTGTGTGGGTAAGCCTAGTGCCCGCGAAAGGAAATGCTCCAAAACACAACGTGGACACATCACATTTTCACAAAGAAAACAGTTGTTTTTCACAAAGTGCCTAGCTGAGAATTTTGTCCTCTAGCTCTGCCGGCACATGGGGAAGCCTAGCACACCAGCACATTTTTTAAAACTAGACACCTAGGGGAATCCAAGATGGGGTGACTTCTGAGGCTCTGACCAGGTTCTGTTACCCACGATCCTTTGTAAACCTCAAAATTTGGCCAAAAAAACACGTTTTCCTCTCATTTCGGTGACAGAAAGTTCTGGAATCTGATAGTAGCCACAAATTTCCTGCCACCCAGCGTTTCCGCGAGTCTCCTGATAAAAATGGTATGTCACTTGTGTGGGTAGGCCTAGCCCCCGCGAAAGGAAATGCCCCAAAACACAACGTGAACAAATCACATTTTGGATTTTGGCCTCTAGTTCAGCTGGCACTGCCGGAAAGCTAGCACACCAGCGCATTTTTTGAAACTAGACACCTTGGGGAATCCAAGATGGGGTGACTTGTGGGGCTCTGACCAGGTTCTGTTACCGAGAATCCTTTGCAAACCTCATATTTTGGCCAAAAAAACATGTTTTTCTCTCATTTCAGTGACAGAAAGTTCTGGAATCTGATAGGAGCCACAAATTTCTTTCCACCCAGTGTTTCCCCAAGTCTCCCGATAAAAATGGTATGTCACTTGTGTGGGTAGGCCTAGCGCCCGCGAAAGGAAGTGCCCCAAAACACAAGGTGGACACATCACATTTTCAGAAAGGAAACAGCTGTTTTTTACAAAGTGCCTAGCTGAGGATTTTGGCCTCTAGCTCAGCCGGCACCTGGGGAAACCTAGCACACCAGAGCATTTTTTTAAACTAGACACCTAGGGGATTCGAAGATGGGGTGACTTGTGGGGCTCTGACCAGGTTCTGTTACTCAGAATCCTTTGCAAACCTCAAAATGTGGCCAGAAAAAGAAGTTTCTTCTCATTTCGGTGACAGAAAGTTCTGGAATGTGATAGGAGCCACGAATTTCCTTCCACCCAGCTTTTCCCCTAGTCTCCCGATAAAAATTGTACGTCACTTGTGTGGGTAGGCCTAGCGCCCGCAAAAGGAAATGTCTCAAAACACAACATGACAACATCACAAATTTTACAAAGCAAACAGCTGTTTTTTACAAAGTGCCTAGCTGTGGATTTTGGCCTCTAGCTCAGCTGGCACCTGGGAAATCTAGCACACCAGCGCATTTATGAAAACTAGACACCTGGGGAAATCCAAGATGGGGTGACTTGTGGGGCTCTGACCAGGTTCTGTTACCCAGAATCCTTTGCAAACCTCATATTTTGGCGAGAAAAAAAAACATATTTTCCTCTCATTTCGGTGACAGAAAGTTCTGGAATCTGATAGGAGCCACAAATTTCCTTCCACCCAGCGTTTCCCCAAGTCTCCAAATACAAATCGTACGTCACTTGTGTGGGTAGGCCTAGCGCCCGCGAAAGGAAATGCCCCAAAACACAACGTGGACACATTACATTTTCACAAGGAAAACAGATGTTTTTTACAAAGTGCCAAGCTGTGGATTTTGGCCTCTAGCTCAGCCGGTATCTGAGGAAACCTAGCACACCAGCACATTTTTGAAAACTAGACACCTATGGGAATCCAAGATGGGGTGACTTGTGGGGCTCTGACCAGGTTCTGTTACCCAGAATCCTTTGCAAACCTCAAAAATACACGTTTTCCTCTCATTTCGGTGACAGAAAGTTCTGGAATCTGATAGGAGCCACAAATTTCCTTCTGCCCAGCGTTTCCCCTAGTCTCCCGATAAAAATGGTATGTCACTTGTGTGGGTAAGCCTAGTGCCTGCGAAAGGAAATGCCCCAAAACACAACGTGGACACATCACATTTTCACAAAGAAAACAGTTGTTTTTTACAAAGTGCCTAGCTGAGAATTTTGGCCTCTAGCTCTGCCGGCACATGGGGAAACCTAGCACACCAGCACATTTTAAAAAACTAGACACCTGGGGCAATCCAAGATGGGGTGACTTCCGGGGCTCTGACCAGGTTCTGTTACCCACAATCCTTTGTAAACCTCAAAATTTGGCCAAAAAAACACGTTTTCCTCTCATTTCTGTGACAGAAAGTTCTGGAATCTGATAGTAGCCACAAATTTCCTGCCACCCAGCGTTTCCGCAAGTCTCCTGATAAAAATGGTACATCACTTGTGTGGGTAGGCCTAGCGACCGTGAAAGGAAATGCCCCAAAACACAACGTTAACAAATCACATTTTCATTAAGGAAAGAGAGCTGTTTTGTACAAAGTGCCTAACTGTGGATTTTGGCCTCTAGTTCAGCTGGCACCTTGGGAAAGCTAGCACACCAGCACATTTTTTTAAACTAGACACCTAGGGGAATCCAAGATGGGGTGACTTGTGGAACTCTGACCAGGTTCTGTTACCGAGAATCCTTTGCAAACCTCATATTTTGGCCAAAAAAACACGTTTTCCTCTCATTTCGGTGACAGAAAGTTCTAGAATCTGATAGGAGCCACAAATTTCTTTCCACCCAGTGTTTCCCCAAGTCTCCCGATAAAAATGGTATGTCACTTGTGTGGGTAGGCCTAGCTCCTGCGAAAGGAAGTGCCCCAAAACACAAGGTGGACACATCACATTTTCAGAAAGAAAACAGCTGTTTTTTACAAAGTGCCTAGCTGTGGATTTTGGCCTCTAGCTCAGCCGGCACCTGGGGAAACCTAGCACAGCAGAGCATTTTTTAAAACTAGACATCTATGGGATTCGGAGATGGGGTGACTTGTGGGGCTCTGACCAGGTTCTGTTACTCAGAATCCTTTGCAAACCTCAAAATGTGGCCAGAAAAACAAGTTTTCTTCTAATTTCGGTGACAGAAAGTTTTGGAATGTGATTGGAGCCACAAATTTCCTTCCACCCAGCTTTTCCCCTAGTCTCCCGATAAAAATGGTATGTCACTTGTGTGGGTAGGCCTAGCGCCTGCAAAAGGAAATGTCTCAAAACACAACATGGACACATCACAAATTTCACAACGCAAACAGCTGTTTTTTACAAAGTGCCTTGCTGTGGATTTTGGCCTCTAGCTCAGCTGGCACCTAGGAAATCGAGCACACCAGCACATTTTGGAAAACTAGACACCTGGGGAAATCCAAGATGGGGTGACTTGTGGGGCTCTGACCAGGTTCTGTTACCCAGAATTCTTTGCAAACCTCATATTTTGGAGAAAAAAACATATTTTCCTCTCATTTCGGTGACACAAAGTTCTGGAATCTGATAGGAGCCACAAATTTCTTTCCACCCAGTGTTTCCCCAAGTCTCCTGATAAAAATGGTATGTCACTTGTGTGGGTAGGCCTAGCGCCCGCGAAAGGAAGTGCCCCAAAACCCAAGGTGGACACATCACATTTTCAGAAAGGAAACAGCTGTTTTTTACAAAGTGCCTAGCTGAGGATTTTGGCCTCTAGCTCAGCCGGCACCTGGGGAAACCTAGCACACCAGAGCATTTTTTAAAACTACACACCTAGGGAATTCGAAGATGGGGTGACTTGTGGGGCTCTGACCAGGTTCTGTTACTCAGAATCCTTTGCAAACCTCAAAATGTGGCCAGAAAATGAAGTTTTCTTCTCATTTCGGTGACTGAAAGTTCTGGAATGTGATCGGAGCCACGAATTTCCTTCCACCCAGCTTTTCCCCTAGTCTCCCGATAAAAATTGTACGTCACTTGTGTGGGTAGGCCTAGCGCCCGCAAAAGGAAATGTCTCAAAACACAACATGGACACACAAATTTCACAAAGCAAACAGCTGTTTTTTACAAAGTGCCTAGCTGTGGATTTTGGCCTCTAGCTCAACTGGCACCTGGGAAATCTAGCACACCAGCGCATTTTTGAAAACTAGACACCTGGGGAAATCCAAGATGGGGTGACTTGTGGGGCTCTGACCAGGTTCTGTTACCCAGAATCCTTTGCAAACCTCATATGTTGGCGAAAAAAACCCATCTTTTGCTCTCATTTCGGTGACAGAAAGTTCTGGAATCTGATAGGAGCCACAAATTTCCTTCCACCCAGCGTTTTCCCAAGTCTCCCAATACAAATGGTACGTCACTTGTGTGGGTAGGCCTAGCACCCGCGAAAGGAAATGCCCCAAAACACAACATGGACACATTACATTTTCACAAAGAAAACAGATGTTTTTTACAAAGTGCCAAGCTGTGGATTTTGGCCTCTAGCTCAGAGGAATCTGAGGAAACCTAGCACACCAGCACATTTCTGAAAACTACACACCTAGGGGAATCCAAGATGGGGTGACTTGTGGGGCTCTGACCAGGTTCTCTTACCCAGAATCCTTTGCAAACCTAAAAAATACACGTTTTCCTCTCATTTCGGTGACAGAAAGTTCTGGAATCTGATAGGAGCCACAAATTTCCTTCCGCCCAGTGTTTCCCCTAGTCTCCCGATAAAAATGGTATGTCACTTGTGTGGGTAAGCCTAGTGCCCGCGAAAGGAAATGCTCCAAAACACAACGTGGACACATCACATTTTCACAAAGAAAACAGTTGTTTTTCACAAAGTGCCTAGCTGAGAATTTTGGCCTCTAGCTCTGCCGGCACATGGGGAAGCCTAGCACACCAGCACATTTTTTAAAACTAGACACCTAGGGGAATCCAAGATGGGGTGACTTCTGAGGCTCTGACCAGGTTCTGTTACCCACGATCCTTTGTAAACCTCAAAATTTGGCCAAAAAAACACGTTTTCCTCTCATTTCGGTGATAGAAAGTTCTGGAATCTGATAGTAGCCACAAATTTCCTGCCACCCAGCGTTTCCGCGAGTCTCCTGATAAAAATGGTATGTCACTTGTGTGGGTAGGCCTAGCCCCCGCGAAAGGAAATGCCCCAAAACACAACGTGAACAAATCACATTTTCATTAAGGAAACATAGCTGTTTTGTACAAAGTGCCTAACTGTGGATTTTGGCCTCTAGTTCAGCTGGCACCTGGGGAAAGCTAGCACACCAGCGCATTTTTTTAAACTAGACACCTAGGGGAATCCAAGATGGGGTGACTTATGGGGCTCTGACCAGGTTCTGTTACCGAGAATCCTTTGCAAACCTCATATTTTGGCCAAAAAAACATGTTTTCCTCTCATTTCGGTGACAGAAAGTTCTGGAATCTGATAGGAGCCACAAATTTCTTTCCACCCAGTGTTTCCCCAAGTCTCCCGATAAAAATGGTATGTCACTTGTGTGGGTAGGCCTAGCGCCTGCGAAAGGAAGTGCCCCAAAACACAAGGTGGACACATCACATTTTCAGAAAGGAAACAGCTGTTTTTTACAAAGTGCCTAGCTGAGGATTTTGGCCTCTAGCTCAGCCGGCACCTGGGGAAACCTAGCACACCAGAGCATTTTTTAAAACTAGACACCTAGGGGATTCGAAGATGGGGTGACTTGTGGGGCTCTGAACAGGTTCTGTTACTCAGAATCCTTTGCAAACCTCAAAATGTGGCCAGAAAAAGAAGTTTTCTTCTCATTTCGGTGACAGAAAGTTCTGGAATGTGATAGGAGCCACGAATTTCCTTCCACCCAACTTTTCCCCTAGTCTCCCGATAAAAATTGTACGTCACTTGTGTGGGTAGGCCTAGCGCCCGCAAAAGGAAATGTCTCAAAACACAACATGGACACATCACAAATTTCACAACGCAAACAGCTGTTTTTTACAAAGTGCCTAGCTGTGGATTTTGGCCTCTAGCTCAGCTGGCACCTGGGAAATCTAGCAAACCAGCGCATTTTTGAAAACTAGACACCTGGGGAAATCCAAGATGGGGTGACTTGTGGGGCTCTGACCAGGTTCTGTTACCCAGAATCCTATGCAAACCTCATATTTTGGTGAAAAAAACCCATCTTTTCCTCTCATTTCGGTGACAGAAAGTTCTGGAATCTGATAGGAGCCACAAATTTCCTTCCACCCAGCGTTTCCCCAAGTCTCCCAATACAAATGGTACGTCACTTGTGTGGGTAGGCCTAGCGCCCGCGAACGGAAATGCCCCAAAACACAACGTGGACACATTACATTTTCACAAAGAAAACAGCATTTTTTTAAAAAGTGCCTACATGTGGAATTTGGCCTCTAGCTCAGCCGACACCTATTGAAACCTAGCACACCAGAGCATTTTTTGAAAATTAAACACCTGGGGAAATCCAAGATGGGGTGACTTGTGGGCCTCTGACCAGGTTCTGTTACCCAGAATCCTTTGCAAACCTCATATTTTGGCGGAAAAAAACATATTTTCCTCTCATTTCGGTGAAAGAAAGTTCTGGAATCTGATAGGAGCCACAAATTTCCTTCCACCCAGCGTTTCCCCAAGTCTCCCAATACAAATGGTATGTCACTTCTGTGGGTAGGCCTAGTGCCCGCGAAAGGAAATGCCCCAAAACACAACGTGGACACATTGCATTTTCACAAAGAAAACAGATGTTTTTTACAAAGTGCCAAGCTGTGGATTTTGGCTTCTAGCTCAGCCGGTATCTGAGGAAACCTAGCACACCAGCAAATTTTTGAAAACTAGACACCTAGGGGAATCCAAGATGCGGTGACTTGTGGGGCTCTGACCAGGTTCTCTTACTCAGAAAATTTTGCAAACCTCAAAATATGGCCAAAAAAACAAGTTTTCCTCTCATTTCGGTGACAGAAAGTTCTGAAATCTGATAGGAGCCACAAATTTCCTTTCACCAAGCATTTCCCCTAGTCTCCCGATAAAAATGGTATGTCACTTGTGTGGGTAGGCCTAGCGCCCGCGAACGGAAATGCCCCAAAACACAACGTGGACAAATCACATTTTCACAAAGAAAACAGCATTTTTTTAGAAAGTGTCTACTTGTGGAATTTGGCCTCTAGCTCAGCCGGCACCTAGGGAAACCTAGCACACCAGAGCATTTTTTGAAAAATAAACACCTGGGGAAATCCAAGATGGGGTGACTTGTGGGGCTCTGACCAGGTTCTGTTACCCAGAATCCTTTGCAAACCTCATATTTTGGCGGAAAAAAACATATTTTCCTCTCATTTCGGTGACAGAAAGTTCTGGAATCTGATAGGAGCCACAAATTTCCTTCCACCCAGCGTTTCCCCAAGTCTCCCAATACAAATGGTATGTCACTAGTGCGGGTAGGCCTAGCGCCCGAAAGGAAATGCCCCAAAACACAACGTGGACACATTACATTTTCACAAAGAAAACAGATGTTTTTTACAAAGTGCCAAGCTGTGGATTTTGGCTTCTAGCTCAACCGGTATCTGAGGAAACCTAGCACACCAGCAAATTTTTGAAAACTAGACACCTAGGGGAATCCAAGATGGGGTGACTTGTGGGGCTCTGACCAGGTTCTGTTACCCAGAATCCTTTGCAAACCTCATATTTTGGCGGAAAAAAACATATTTTCCTCTCATTTCGGTGACAGAAAGTTCTGGAATCTGATAGGAGCCACAAATTTCCTTCCACCCAGCGTTTCCCCAAGTCTCCCGATAGAAATGGTATGTCACTTGTGTGGGTAGGCCTAGCGCCCGCGATAGGAAATACCCCAAAACACAACGTGGACACATCACATTTTCACAAGGGAAACAGAGCTGATTTTTACAAAGTGCCTAACTGTGGATTTTGGCCTCTAGCTCAGCTGGCACCTTGGGAAACCGAGCACTCCAAAGCATTTCGGAAAACTAGACACCAAGGGGAATCTAAGATGGGGTAACTTGTGGGGCTCTGACCAGGTTCTGTTACCCACAATCCTTTGTAAACCTCAAACTTTGGCCAAAAAAACACATTTTCCTCTCATTTCGGTGACAGAAAGTTCTGGAATCTGATAGTAGCCACAAATTTTCTGCCACCCAGCGTTTCCGCAAGTCTCCTGATAAAAATGGTATGTCACTTGTGTGGGTAGGCCTAGCGCCCGCGAAAGGAAGTGCCCCAAAACACAAGGTGGACACATCACATTTTCAGAAAGGAAACAGCTGTTTTTTACAAAGTGCCTAGCTGAGGATTTTGGCCTCTAGCTCAGCCGGCACCTGGGGAAACCTAGCACACCAGAGCATTTTTTAAAACTAGACACCTAGGGGATTCGAAGATGGGGTGACTTGTGGGGCTCTGACCAGGTTCTGTTACTCAGAATCCTTTGCAAACATCAAAATGTGGCAAGAAAAAGAAGTTTTCTTCTCATTTCGGTGACAGAAAGTTCTGGAATGTGATAGGAGCCACAAATTTCCTTCCACCCAGCTTTTCCCCTAGACTCCCAATAAAAATTGTACGTCACTTGTGTGGCTAGGCCTAGCGCCTGCAAAAGGAAATGTCTCAAAACACAACATGGACACACAAATTTCACAAAGCAAACAGCTGTTTTTTACAAAGTGCCTAGCTGTGGATTTTGGCTTCTAGCTCAACTGGCACCTGGGAAATCTAGCACATTTTTGAAAACTAGACACCTGGGGAAATCCAAGATGGGGTGACTTGTGGGGCTCTGACCAGGTTCTGTTACCCAGAATCCTTTGCAAACCTCATATTTTGGCGGAAAAAAAAACATCTTTTCCTCTCATTTCGGTGACAGAAAGTTCTGGAATCTGATAGGAGCCACAAATTTCCTTCCACCCAGCGTTTCCCCAAGTCTCCCAATACAAATGGTACGTCACTTGTGTGGGTAGGCCTAGCGCCAGCGAAAGGAAAGGCCCCAAAACACAACGTGGACACATTACATTTTCACAAGGAAAACAGATGTTTTTTACAAAGTGCCAAGCTGTGGATTTTGGCCTCTAGCTCAGCCGGTATCTGAGGAAACCTAGCACACCAGCACATTTTTGAAAACTAGACACCTAGGGGAATCCAAGATGGGGTGACTTGTGGGGCTCTGACCAGGTTCTCTTACCCAGAATCCTTTGCAAACCTCAAAAATACACGTTTTCCTCTCATTTCGGTGACAGAAAGTTCTGGAATCTGATAGGAACCACAAATTTCCTTCCGCCCAGCGTTTCCCCTAGTCTCCCGATAAAAATGGTATGTCACTTGTGTGGGTAAGCCTAGTGCCAGCGAAAGGAAATGCTCCAAAACACAACGTGGACACATCACATTTTCACAAAGAAAACAGTTGTTTTTTACAAAGTGCCTAGCTGAGAATTTTGGCCTCTAGCTCTGCCGGCACATGGGGAAGCCTAGCACACCAGCACATTTTTTAAAACTAGACACCTAGGGGAATCCAAGATTGGGTGACTTCTGAGGCTCTGACCAGGTTCTGTTACCCACAATCCTTTGTAAACCTCAAAATTTGGCCAAAAAAACACGTTTTCCTCTCATTTCGGTGACAGAAAGTTCTGGAATCTGATAGTAGCCACAAATTTCCTGCCACCCAGCGTTTCCGCAAGTCTCCTGATAAAAATGGTATGTCACTTGTGTGGGTAGGCCTAGCCCAAGCGAAAGGAAATGCCCCAAAACACAACGTGAACAAATCACATTTTGGATTTTGGCCTCTAGTTCAGCTGGCACCGCCGGAAAGCTAGCACACCAGCGCATTTTTTTTAACTAGACACCTTGGGGAATCCAAGATGGGGTGACTTGTGGGGCTCTGACCAGGTTCTGTTACCGAGAATCCTTTGCAAACCTCATATTTTGGCCACAAAAACATGTTTTCCTCTCATTTCGGTGACAGAAAGTTCTGGAATCTGATAGGAGCCACAAATTTCTTTCCACCCAGTGTTTCCCCAAGTGTCCCGATAAAAATGGTATGTCACTTGTGTGGGTAGGCCTAGCGCCCGCGAAAGGAAGTGCCCCAAAACACAAGGTGGACACATCACATTTTCAGAAAGGAAACAACTGTTTTTTACAAAGTGCCTAGCTGAGGATTTTGGCCTCTAGCTCAGCCGGCACCTGGGGAAACCTAGCACACCAGAGCATTTTTTTAAACTAGACACCTAGGGGATTCGAAGATGGGGTGACTTGTGGGGCTCTGACCAGGTTCTGTTACTCAGAATCCTTTGCAAACCTCAAAATGTGGCCAGAAAAAGAAGTTTTCTTCTCATTTCGGTGACAGAAAGTTCTGGAATGTGATAGGAGCCACGAATTTCCTTCCACCCAGCTTTTCCCCTAGTCTCCCGATAAAAATTGTACGTCACTTGTGTGGGTAGGCCTAGCGCCCTCAAAAGGAAATGTCTCAAAACACAACATGACAACATCACAAATTTCACAAAGCAAACAGCTGTTTTTTACAAAGTGCCTAGCTGTGGATTTTGGCCTCTAGCTCAGCTGGCACCTGGGAAATCTAGCACACCAGCGCATTTATAAAAACTAGACACCTGGGGAAATCCAAGATGGGGTGACTTGTGGGGCTCTGACCAGGTTCTGTTACCCAGAATCCTTTGCAAACCTCATATTTTGGCGGAAAAAAAAAACATCTTTTCCTCTCATTTCGGTGACAGAAAGTTCTGGAATCTGATAGGAGCCACAAATTTCCTTCCACCCAGCGTTTCCCCAAGTCTCCAAATACAAATCGTACGTCACTTGTGTGGGTAGGCCTAGCGCCCGCGAAAGGAAATGCCCCAAAACACAACGTGGACACATTACATTTTCACAAGGAAAACAGATGTTTTTTACAAAGTGCCAAGCTGTGGATTTTGGCCTCTAGCTCAGCCGGTATCTGAGGAAACCTAGCACACCGGCACATTTTTGAAAACTAGACACCTATGGGAATCCAAGATGGGGTGACTTGTGGGGCTCTGACCAGGTTCTGTTACCCAGAATCCTTTGCAAACCTCAAAAATACACGTTTTCCTCTCATTTCGGTGACAGAAAATTCTGGAATCTGATAGGAGCCACAAATTTCCTTCTGCCCAGCGTTTCCCCTAGTCTCCCGATAAAAATGGTATGTCACTTGTGTGGGTAAGCCTAGTGCCTGCGAAAGGAAATGCCCCAAAACACAACGTGGACACATCACATTTTCACAAAGAAAACAGTTGTTTTTTACAAAGTGCCTAGCTGAGAATTTTGGCCTCTAGCTCTGCCGGCACATGGGGAAACCTAGCACACCAGCACATTTTAAAAAACTAGACACCTGGGGGAATCCAAGATGGGGTGACTTCTGGGGTTCTGACCAGGTTCTGTTACCCACAATCCTTTGTAAACCTCAAAATTTGGCCAAAAAAACACGTTTTCCTCTCATTTCTGTGACAGAAAGTTCTGGAATCTGATAGTAGCCACAAATTTCCTGCCACCCAGCGTTTCCGCAAGTCTCCTTATAAAAATGGTACATCACTTGTGTGGGTAGGCCTAGCGACCGTGAAAGGAAATGCCCCAAAACACAACGTTAACAAATCACATTTTCATTAAGGAAAGAGAGCTGTTTTGTACAAAGTGCCTAACTGTGGATTTTGGCCTCTAGTTCAGCTGGCACCTTGGGAAAGCTAGCACACCAGCACATTTTTTTAAACTAGACACCTAGGGGAATCCAAGATGGGGTGACTTGTGGAACTCTGACCAGGTTCTGTTACCGAGAATCCTTTGCAAACCTCATATTTTGGCCAAAAAAACACGTTTTCCTCTCATTTCGGTGACAGAAAGTTCTAGAATCTGATAGGAGCCACACATTTCTTTCCACCCAGTGTTTCCCCAAGTCTCCCGATAAAAATGGTATGTCACTTGTGTGGGTAGGCCTAGCTCCTGCGAAAGGAAGTGCCCCAAAACACAAGGTGGACACATCACATTTTCAGAAAGAAAACAGCTGTTTTTTACAAAGTGCCTAGCTGTGGATTTTGGCCTCTAGCTCAGCCGGCACCTGGGGAAACCTAGCACACCAGAGCATTTTTTAAAACTAGACATCTAGGGGATTCGGAGATGGGGTGACTTGTGGGGCTCTGACCAGGTTCTGTTACTCAGAATCCTTTGCAAACCTCAAAATGTGGCCAGAAAAACATGTTTTCTTCTAATTTCGGTGACAGAAAGTTTTGGAATGTGATTGGAGCCACAAATTTCCTTCCACCCAGCTTTTCCCCTAGTCTCCCGATAAAAATGGTATGTCACTTGTGTGGGTAGGCCTAGCGCCTGCAAAAGGAAATGTCTCAAAACACAACATGGACACATCACAAATTTCACAACGCAAACAGCTGTTTTTTACAAAGTGCCTTGCTGTGGATTTTGGCCTCTAGCTCAGCTGGCACCTGGGAAATCGAGCACACCGGCACATTTTGGAAAACTAGACACCTGGGGAAATCCAAGATGGGGTGACTTGTGGGGCTCTGACCAGGTTCTGTTACCCAGAATCCTTTGCAAACCTCATATTTTGGAGAAAAAAACATCTTTTCCACTCATTTCGGTGACACAAAGTTCTGGAATCTGATAGGAGCCACAAATGTCTTTCCACCCAGTGTTTCCCCCAAGTCTCCTGATAAAAATGGTATGTCACTTGTGTGGGTAGGCCTAGCGCCCGCGAAAGGAAGTGCCCCAAAACCCAAGGTGGACACATCACATTTTCAGAAAGGAAACAGCTGTTTTTTACAAAGTGCCTAGCTGAGGATTTTGGCCTCTAGCTCAGCCGGCACCTGGGGAAACCTAGCACACCAGAGCATTTTTTAAAACTACACACCTAGGGAATTCGAAGATGGGGTGACTTGTGGGGCTCTGACCAGGTTCTGTTACTCAGAATCCTTTGCAAACCTCAAAATGTGGCCAGAAAAAGAAGTTTTCTTCTCATTTGGGTGACTGAAAGTTCTGGAATGTGATCGAAGCCACGAATTTCCTTCCACCCAGCTTTTCCCCTAGTCTCCCGATAGAAATTGTACGTCACTTGTGTGGGTAGGCCTAGCGCCCGCAAAAGGAAATGTCTCAAAACACAACATGGACACACAAATTTCACAAAGCAAACAGCTGTTTTTTACAAAGTGCCTAGCTGTGGATTTTGGCCTCTAGCTCAACTGGCACCTGGGAAATCTAGCACACCAGCGCATTTTTAAAAACTAGACACCTGGGGAAATCCAAGATGGGGTGACTTGTGGGGCTCTGACCAGGTTCTGTTACCCAGAATCCTTTGCAAACCTCATATTTTGGCGAAAAAACCCCATCTTTTGCTCTCATTTCGGTGACAGAAAGTTCTGGAATCTGATAGGAGCCACAAATTTCCTTCCACCCAGCGTTTCCCCAACTCTCCCAATACAAATGGTACGTCACTTGTGTGGGTAGGCCTAGCACCCGCGAAAGGAAATGCCCCAAAACACAACATGGACACATTACATTTTCACAAAGAAAACAGATGTTTTTTACAAAGTGCCAAGCTGTGGATTTTGGCCTCTAGCTCAGCCGGTATCTGAGGAAACCTAGCACACCAGCACATTTTTGAAAACTAGACACCTAGGGGAATCCAAGATGGGGTGACTTGTGGGGCTCTGACCAGGTTCTCTTACCCAGAATCCTTTGCAAACCTCAAAAATACACGTTTTCCTCTCATTTCGGTGACAGAAAGTTCTGGAATCTGATAGGAGCCACAAATTTCCTTACGCCCAGTGTTTACCCTAGTCTCCCGATAAAAATGGTATGTCACTTGTGTGGGTAAGCCTAGTGCCCGCGAAAGGAAATGCTCCAAAACACAACGTGGACACATCACATTTTCACAAAGAAAACAGTTGTTTTTCACAAAGTGACTAGCTGAGAATTTTGGCCTCTAGCTCTGCCGCCACATGGGGAAGCCTAGCACACCAGCACATTTTTTAAAACTAGACACCTAGGGGAATCCAAGATGGGGTGACTTCTGAGGCTCTGACCAGGTTCTGTTACCCACGATCCTTTGTAAACCTCAAAATTTGGCCAAAAAAACACGTTTTCCTCTCATTTCGGTGACAGAAAGTTCTGGAATCTGATAGTAGCCACAAATTTCCTGCCACCCAGCGTTTCCGCGAGTCTCCTGATAAAAATGGTATGTCACTTGTGTGGGTAGGCCTAGCCCCCGCGAAAGGAAATGCCCCAAAACACAACGTGAACAAATCACATTTTCATTAAGGAAACATAGCTGTTTTGTACAAAGTGCCTAACTGTGGATTTTGGCCTCTAGTTCAGCTGGCACCGCCGGAAAGCTAGCACACCAGCGCATTTTTTTAAACTAGACACCTAGGGGAATCCAAGATGGTGTGACTTATGGGGCTCTGACCAGGTTCTGTTACCGAGAATCCTTTGCAAACCTCATATTTTGGCCAAAAAAACATGTTTTCCTCTCATTTCGGTGACAGAAAGTTCTGGAATCTGATAGGAGCCACAAATTTCTTTCCACCCAGTGTTTCCCCCAAGTCTCCCGATAAAAATGGTATGTCACTTGTGTGGGTAGGCCTAGCGCCTGCGAAAGGAAGTGCCCCAAAACACAAGGTGGACACATCACATTTTCAGAAAGGAAACAGCTGTTTTTTACAAAGTGCCTAGCTGAGGATTTTGGCCTCTAGCTCAGCCGGCACCTGGGGAAACCTAGCACACCAGAGCATTTTTTAAAACTAGACACCTAGGGGATTCGAAGATGGGGTGACTTGTGGGGCTCTGACCAGGTTCTGTTACTCAGAATCCTTTGCAAACCTCAAAATGTGGCCAGAAAAAGAAGTTTTCTTCTCATTTCGGTGACAGAAAGTTCTGGAATGTGATAGGAGCCACGAATTTCCTTCCACCCAACTTTTCCCCTAGTCTCCCGATAAAAATTGTACGTCACTTGTCTGGGTAGGCCTAGCGCCCGCGAAAGGAAATGCCCCAAAACACAACGTGGACACATTGCATTTTCACAAAGAAAACAGATGTTTTTTACAAAGTGCCAAGCTGTGGATTTTGGCTTCTAGCTCAGCCGGTATCTGAGGAAACCTAGCACACCAGCAAATTTTTGAAAACTAGACACCTAGGGGAATCCAAGATGGGGTGACTTGTGGGGCTCTGACCAGGTTCTCTTACTCAGAAAATTTAGCAAACCTCAAAATTTGGCCAAAAAAACAAGTTTTCCTCTCATTTCGGTGACAGAAAGTTCTGATATCTGATAGGAGCCACAAATTTCCTTTCACCAAGCATTTCCCCTAGTCTCCCGATAAAAATGGTATGTCACTTGTGTGGGTAGGCCTAGCGCCCGCGAACGGAAATGCCCCAAAACACAACGTGGACAAATCACATTTTCACAAAGAAAACAGCATTTTTTTAGAAAGTGTCTACTTGTGGAATTTGGCCTCTAGCTCAGCCGGCACCTAGGGAAACCTAGCACACCAGAGCATTTTTTGAAAAATAAACACCTGGGGAAATTCAAGATGGGGTGACTTGTGGGGCTATGACCAGGTTCTGTTACCCAGAATCCTTTGCAAACCTCATATTTTGGCGGAAAAAAACATATTTTCCTCTCATTTCGGTGACAGAAAGTTCTGGAATCTGATAGGAGCCACAAATTTCCTTCCACCCAGCGTTTCCCCAAGTCTCCCAATACAAATGGTATGTCACTAGTGCGGGTAGGCCTAGCGCCCAAAAGGAAATGCCCCAAAACACAACGTGGACACATTACATTTTCACAAAGAAAACAGATGTTTTTTACAAAGTGCCAAGCTGTGGATTTTGGCTTCTAGCTCAACCGGTATCTGAGGAAACCTAGCACACCAGCAAATTTTTGAAAACTAGACACCTAGGGGAATCCAAGATGGGGTGACTTGTGGGGCTCTGACCAGGTTCTGTTACCCAGAATCCTTTGCAAACCTCATATTTTGGCGGAAAAAAACATATTTTCCTCTCATTTCGGTGACAGAAAGTTCTGGAATCTGATAGGAGCCACAAATTTCCTTCCACCCAGCGTTTCCCCAAGTCTCCCGATAGAAATGGTATGTCACTTGTGTGGGTAGGCCTAGTGCCCGCGATAGGAAATACCCCAAAACACAACGTGGACACATCACATTTTCACAAGGGAAACAGAGCTGATTTTTACAAAGTGCCTAACTGTGGATTTTGGCCTCTAGCTCAGCTGGCACCTTGGGAAACCGAGCACTCCAACGCATTTCGGAAAACTAGACACCAAGGGGAATCTAAGATGGGGTGACTTGTGGGGCTCTGACCAGGTTCTGTTACCCACAATCCTTTGTAAACCTCAAACTTTGGCCAAAAAAACACATTTTCCTCTCATTTCGGTGACAGAAAGTTCTGGAATCTGATAGTAGCCACAAATTTTCTGCCACCCAGCGTTTCCGCAAGTCTCCTGATAAAAATGGTATGTCACTTGTGTGGGTAGGCCTAGCCCACGCGAAAGGAAATGCCCCAAAACACAACGTGAACAAATCACATTTTCATTAAGGAAACATAGCTGTTTTGTACAAAGTGCCTAACTGTGGATTTTGGCCTCTAGTTCAGCTGGCACCGCCGGAAAGCTAGCACACCAGCGCCATTTTTTAAACTAGACACCTAGGGGAATCCAAGATGGGGTGACTTGTGGGGCTCTGACCAGGTTCTGTTACTGAGAATCCTTTGCAAACCTCATATTTTGGCCAAAAAAACATGTTTTCCTCTCATTTCGGTGACAGAAAGTTCTGGAATCTGATAGGAGCCACAAATTTCTTTCCACCCAGTGTTTCCCCAAGTCTCCCGATAAAAATGGTATGTCACTTGTGTGGGTAGGCCTAGCGCCTGCAAAAGGAAGTGCCCCAAAACACAAGGTGGACACATCACATTTTCAGAAAGGAAACAGCTGTTTTTTACAAAGTGCCTAGCTGAGGATTTTGGCCTCTAGCTCAGCCGGCACCTGGGGAAACCTAGCACACCAGAGCATTTTTTAAAACTAGACACCTAGGGGATTCGAAGATGGGGTGACTTGTGGGGCTCTGACCAGGTTCTGTTACTCAGAATCCTTTGCAAACCTCAAAATGTGGCCAGAAAAAGAAGTTTTCTTCTCATTTCGGTGACAGAAAGTTCTGGAATGTGATAGGAGCCACGAATTTCCTTCCACCCAACTTTTCCCCTAGTCTCACGTTAAAAATTGTACGTCACTTGTGTGGGTAGGCCTAGCGCCCGCGAAAGGAAATGCTCCAAAACACAACGTGGACACATCACATTTTCACAAAGAAAACAGTTGTTTTTTACAAAGTGCCTAGCTGAGAATTTTGGGCTCTAGCTCTGCCGGCACATGGGGAAGCCTAGCACACCAGCACATTTTTTTAAACTAGACATCTAGGGGAATCCAAGATGGGGTGACTTCTGAGGCTCTGACCAGGTTCTGTTACCCACAATCCTTTGTAAACCTCAACATTTGGCCAAAAAAAACACGTTTTCCTCTCATTTCGGTGACAGAAAGTTCTGGAATCTGATAAGCGCCACAAATTTCCTTCCACCCAGCGTTTCCCCAAGTCTCCCAATACAAATGGTACGTCACTTGTGTGGGTAGGCCTAGCGCCCGCAAAAGGAAATGCCCCAAAACACAACATGGACACATTACATTTTCACAAAGAAAACAGATGTTTTTTACAAAGTGCCAAGCTGTGGATTTTGGCCTCTAGCTCAGCCGGTATCTGAGGAAACCTAGCACACCAGCACATTTTTGAAAACTAGACACCTAGGGGAATCCAAGATGGGGTGACTTGTGGGGCTCTGACCAGGTTCTCATACCCAGAATCCTTTGCAAACCTCAAAAATACACATTTTCCTCTCATTTCGGTGACAGAAAGTTCTGGAATCTGATAGGAGCCACAAATTTCCTTCCGCCCAGCATTTCCCCTAGTCTCCCGATAAGAATGGTATGTCACTTGTGTGGGTAAGCCTAGTGCCCGCGAAAGGAAATGCTCCAAAACACAACATGGACACATCACATTTTCACAAAGAAAAACCGTTGTTTTTTACAAAGTGCCTAGCTGAGAAATTTTGACCTCTAGCTCTGCCGGCACATGGGGTAGCCTAGCACACCAGCACATTTTTAAAACTAGACACCTAGGGGAATCCAAGATGGGGTGACTTCTGAGGCTCTGACCAAGTTCTGTTACCCACAATCCTTTGTAAACCTCAAAATTTGGCCAAAAAAACACATTTTCCTCTCATTTCGGTGAAAGAAAGTTCTGGAATCTGATAGTAGCCACAAATTTCCTGCCACCCAGCGTTTTCCGCAAGTCTCCTGATAAAAATGGTATGTCACTTGTATGGGTAGGCCTAGCCCCCGCGAAAGGAAATGCCCCTAAAACACAACGTGAACAAATCACATTTTCATTAAGGAAACATAGCTGTTTTGTACAAAGTGCCTAACTGTGGATTTTGGCCTCTAGTTCAGCTGGCACCGCCGGAAAGCTAGCACACCCGCGCATTTTTTTTAAACTAGACACCTAGGGGAATCCAAGATGGGGTGACTTATGGGGCTCTGACCAGGTTCTGTTACTGAGAATCCTTTGCAAACCTCATATTTTGGCCAAAAAAACATGTTTTCCTCTCATTTCGGTGACAGAAAGTTCTGGAATCTGATAGGAGCCACAAATTTCTTTCCACCCAGTGTTTCCCCAAGTCTCCCGATAAAAATGGTATGTCACTTGTGTGGGTAGGCCTAGCGCCTGCAAAAGGAAGTGCCCCAAAACCACAAGGTGGACACATCACATTTTCAGAAAGGAAAACAGCTGTTTTTTTACAAAGTGCCTAGCTGAGGATTTTGGCCTCTAGCTCAGCCGGCACCTGGGGAAACCTAGCACACCAGAGCATTTTTTAAAACTAGACACCTAGGGGATTCGAAGATGGGGTGACTTGTGGGGCTCTGACCAGGTTCTGTTACTCAGAATCCTTTGCAAACCTCAAAATGTGGCCAGAAAAAAGAAGTTTTTCTTCTCATTTCGGTGACAGAAAGTTCTGGAATGAGATAGGAGCCACGAATTTCCTTCCACCCAACTTTTCCCCTAGTCTCACGTTAAAAATTGTACGTCACTTGTGTGGGTAGGCCTAGCGCCCGCAAAAGGAAATGTCTCAAAACACAAAATGGACACATCACAAATTTCACAACGCAAACAGCTGTTTTTTTACAAAGTGCCTAGCTGTGGATTTTGGCCTCTAGCTCAGCTGGCACCTGGGAAATCTAGCAAACCAGCGCATTTTTGAAAACTAGACACCTGGGGAAATCCAAGATGGGGTGACTTGTGGGGCTCTCACCAGGTTCTGTTACCCAGAATCCTATGCAAACCTCATATTTTGGCGAAAAAAAAAACATCTTTTTCCTCTCATTTCGGTGACACAAAGTTCTGGAATCTGATAGGAGCCACAAATTTCCTTCCACCCAGCGTTTCCCCAAGTCTCCCAATCCAAATGGTACGTCACTTGTGTGGGTAGGCCTAGCGCCCGCGAACGGAAATGCCCCAAAACACAACGTGGACACATTACATTTTCACAAAGAAAAACAGCATTTTTTAGAAAGTGCCTACTTGTGGAATTTGGCCTCTAGCTCAGCCGGCACCTAGAGAAACCTAGCACACCAGAGCATTTTTTGAAAATTAAAACACCTGGGGAAATCCAAGATGGGGGTGACTTGTGGGCCTCTGACCAGGTTCTGTTACCCAGAATCCTTTGCAAACCTCATATTTTGGCGGAAAAAAAACATATTTTCCTCTCATTTCGGTGACAGAAAGTTCTAGAATCTGATAGGAGCCACAAAAGTTCCTTCCACCCAGCGTTTTCCCCAAGTCTCCCAATACAAATGGTATGTCACTTGTGTGGGTAGGCCTAGCGCCCGCGAAAGGAAATGCCCCAAAACACAACGTGAAACACATTACATTTTCGCAAAGAAAACAGATGTTTTTTACAAATTGCCCAAGCTGTGGATTTTGGCTTCTAGCTCAGCCGGTATCTGAGGAAACCTAGCACACCAGCACATTTTTGAAAACTAGACACCTAGGGGAATCCAAGATGGGGTGACTTGTGGGGCTCTGACCAGGTTCTCTTACTCAGAATCCTTTGCAAACCTCAAAATGTGGCCAGAAAAAGAAGTTTTTCTTCTCATTTCGGTGACAGAAAGTTCTGGAATGTGATAGGAGCCACGAATTTCCTTTCACCAAGCATTTCCCCTAGTCCTCCCGATAAAAATGCTATGTCACTTGTGTGGGTAGGCCTAGCGCCCGCGAACAGAAATGCCCCAAAACACAACGTGGACAAATCACATTTTCACAAAGAAAACAGCATTTTTTTAGAAAGTGTCTTCTTGTGGAATTTGGCCTCTAGCTCAGCCGGCACCTAGGGAAAACCTAGCACACCAGAGCATTTTTTGAAAATTAAACACCTGGGGAAATCCAAGATGGGGTGACTTGTGGGCCTCTGACCAGGTTCTGTTACCCAGAATCCTTTGCAAACCTCATATTTTGGCGGAAAAAAAACATATTTTCCTCTCATTTCGGTGACAGAAAGTTCTAGAATCTGATAGGAGCCACAAAGTTCCTTCCACCCAGCGTTTCCCAAGTCTCCCAATACAAATGGTATGTCACTTGTGTGGGTAGGCCTATCGCCCGCGAAAGGAAATGCCCCAAAACACAACGTGAAACACATTACATTTTCGCAAAGAAAACAGATGTTTTTTACAAATTGCCAAGCTGTGGATTTTGGCTTCTAGCTCAGCCGGTATCTGAGGAAACCTAGCACACCAGCACATTTTTGAAAACTAGACACCTAGGGGAATCCAAGATGGGGTGACTTGTGGGGCTCTGACCAGGTTCTCTTACTCAGAATCCTTTGCAAACCTCAAAATGTGGCCAGAAAAAGAAGTTTTCTTCTCATTTCGGTGACAGAAAGTTCTGGAATGTGATAGGAGCCACGAATTTCCTTTCACCAAGCATTTCCCCTAGTCTCCCGATAAAAATGCTATGTCACTTGTGTGGGTAGGCCTAGCGCCCCGCGAACAGAAATGCCCCAAAACACAACGTGGGACAAATCACATTTTCACAAAGAAAACAGCATTTTTTTAGAAAGTGTCTTCTTGTGGAATTTGGCCTCTAGCTCAGCCGGCACCTAGGGAAACCTAGCACACCAGAGCATTTTTTGAAAATTAAACACCTGGGGAAATCCAAGATGGGGTTGACTTGTGGGCCTCTGACCAGGTTCTGTTACCCAGAATCCTTTGCAAACCTCATATTTTGGCGGAAAAAAACATATTTTTCCTCTCATTTCAGTGACAGAAAGTTCTGGAATCTGATAGGAGCCACAAATTTCCTTCCACCCATCGTTTTCCCCAAGTCCTCCCAATACAAATGGTATGTCACTTGTGTGGGTAGGCCTAGCGCCCGAAAGGAAATGCCCTAAAACACAACGTGGACACATTACATTTTTCACAAAGAAAACATATGTTTTTTACAAAGTTCCAAGCTGTGGATTTTGGCTTCTAGCTCTGCCGGTATATGAGGAAACCTAGCACACCAGAAACATTTTTGAAAGCTAGACACCTAGGGGAATCCAAGATGGGGTGACTTGTGGGGCTCTGACCAGGTTCTGTTACTCAGAATCCTTTGCAAACCTCAAAATGTGGCCAGAAAAATAAGTTTTCTTCTCACTTCGGTGACAGAAAGTTCTGGAATGTGATAGGAGCCACGAATTTCCTTCCACCCAACTTTTCCCCTAGTCTCCCGATAAAAATTGTACGTCACTTGTGTGGGTAGGCCTAGCGCCCGCAAAAGGAAATGTCTCAAAAACACAACATGGACACATCACAAATTTCACAACGCAAACAGCTGTTTTTTACAAAATGCCTAGCTGTGGATTTTGGCCTCTAGCTCAGGCTGGCACCTGGGAAATCTAGCAAAACCAGCGCATTTTTGAAAACTAGGACACCTGGGGAAATCCAAGATGGGGTGACTTTTTGGGCTCTCACCAGGATCTGTTACCCAGAATCCTATGCAAACCTCATATTTTGGGCGAAAAAAAAACATATTTTCCTCTCATTTCGGTGACAGAAAGTTCTGGAATCTGATAGGAGCCACAAATTTCCTTCCACCAGCGTTTCCCCAAGTCTCCCAATACAAATGGTACACAAATGGTACGTCACTTGTGTGGGTAGGCCTAGGGCCCGCGAAAGGAAATGCCCCAAAACACAACGTGGACACAGTACATTTTCACAAAGAAAACAGATGTTTTTTACAAAGTGCCAAGCTGTGGATTTTGGCCTCTAGCTCAGCCGGTATCTGAGGAAACCTAGCACACCAGCACATTTTTGAAAACTAGACACCTAGGGAAATCCAAGATGGGGTAACTTGTGGGGCAGTGACCAGGTTCTCATACCCAGAATCCTTTGCAAACCTCAAAAATACACGTTTTCCTCTCATTTCGGTGACAGAAAGTTCTGGAATCTGATAGGAGCCACAAATTACCTTCCGCCCAGCGTTTCCCCTAGTCTCCCGATAAAAATGGTATGTCACTTGTGTGGGTAAGCCTAGTGCCCGCGAAAGGAAATGCTCCAAAACACAACGTGGACACATCACATTTTCACAAAGAAAACAGTTGTTTTTTACAAAGTGCCTAGCTAAGAATTTTGGCCTCTAACTCTGCCGGCACATGGGGAAGCCTAGCACACCAGCACATTTTTTAAAGCTAGACACCTAGGGGAATCCAAGATGGGGTGACTTCTGAGGCTCTGACCAGGTTCTGTTACCCACAATCCTTTGTAAACCTCAAAATTTGGCCAAAAAAACAAGTTTTCCTCTCATTTCGGTGACAGAAAGTTCTGGAATCTGATAGTAGCCCCAAATTTCCTGCCACCTAGCGTTTCCGCAAGTCTCCTGATAAAAATGGTATGTCACTTGTGTGGGTAGGCCTAGCCCCCGGCGAAAGGAAATGCCCCAAAACACAACGTGAACAAATCACATTTTCATTAAGGAAACATAGCTGTTTTGTACAAAGTGCCTAACTGTGGATTTTGGCCTCTAGTTCAGCTGGCACCACCGGAAAGCTAGCACACCAGTGCATTTTTTTAAACTAGACACCTAGGGGAATCCAAGATGGGGTGACTTGTGGGGCTCTGACCAGGTTCTGTTACCGAGAATCCTTTGCAAACCTCATATTTTGGCCAAAAAAACATGTTTTCCTCTCATTTCGGTGACAGAAAGTTCTGGAATCTGATAGGAGCCACAAATTTCCTTCCACCCAGCATTTCCCCAAGTCTCCCGATAAAAATGGGTATGTCACTTGTGTGGGTAAGCCTAGTGCCCGCGAAAGGAAATGCCCCAAAACACAAGGTGGACACATCACATTTTCAGAAAGGAAACAGCTGTTTTTTACAAAGTGCCTAGCTGAGGATTTTGGCCTCTAGCTCAGCCGGCACCTGAGGAAACCTAGCACACCATAGCATTTTATAAAACTAGACACCTAGGGGAATCCAATATGGGGTGACTTGTGGGGCTCTGACCAGGTTCTGTTACCCAGAATCCTTTGCAAACCTCAACATTTTGCCAAAAATACAAATTTTCCTCACATTTCGGTGATAGAAAGTTCTGGAATCTGATGGGAGCCACACATGTCCTTCCACCCAGCGTTTCCGCTAGTCTCCAGATAAAAATGGTACGTCACTTGTGTGGGTAGGCCTAGCGCCAGCGAAAGGGAATACCCCAAAACACAACGTAGACACCTCACATTTTCACAAAGGAAACAGCTGTTTTTTACAAAGTGTCTAGCTGTGGATTTTGGCCTCTAGCTGGTCAGCTGGCACCTGGGGAAACAAAGCACACCAACACATTTTTGAAAAGTGGACACATAGGGGAATCCAAGATGGGGTGACTTGTGGGGCTCTGACCAGGTTCTCTTACCCAGAGTCCTTTGCAAACCTCAAAATGTGTCCAAAAAACAAATTTTCCTCTCATTTGGGTGAAAGAAAGTCCTGGAATCTGATAGGAACACCAAATTTCCTTCCACCCAGCATTCCCCCAAGTCTCCCGATAAAAATGGTACATCACTTGTGTGGGTAGGCCTATCGCCCGTGAAAGGAAATGCTCAAAAACACAAAGTGGACACATGACATTTTCATAAAGAAAACAGAGATGTTTTTTACAAAGTGCCTAGCTGTGGATTTTGGCCTCTAGCTCAGCTGGCACCTGGGGAAACATAGCACACCAGTGCATTTTTGAAAACTAGACACCTGGGGGAATCCAAGATGGGGTGACTTGTGGGGCTCTGACCAGGTTCTGTTACCCAGAATCCTTTGCAAACCTCAACATTTGGCCAAAAATACAGGTTTTCCTCTCATTTCGGTGACAGAAAGTTCTGGAATGTGATAGGAGCCACAAATTTCCTTCCACCCAGCTTTTTCCCTAGTCTCCCAATAAAAAATGGTATGTCACTTGTGTGGGTAGGCCTAGCGCCCGCAAACGGAAATGTCCCAAAACACAACATGGACACATCACAAATTTCACAATGAAAACAGCTGTTTTTCACAAAGTGCCTAGCTGTGGATTTTGGCCTCTAGCTTAGCTGGCATCTCGGGAAACCTAGCACACCAGAGCATTTTTTTAAACTAGACACCTAGGGGATTCGAAGATGGGGTGACTTATGGGGCTCTGACCAGGTTCTGTTACTCAGAATCCTTTGCAAACATCAAAATGTGGCCAGAAAAATAAGTTTTCTTCTAATTTCGGTGACAGAAAGTTCTGGAATGTGATAGGAGCCACGAATTTCCTTCCACCCAGCTTTTCCCCTAGTCTCATGATAAAAATTGTACGTCACTTGTGTGGGTAGGCCTAGCGCCCGCAAAAGGAAATGTCTCAAAACACAACATGGACACATCACAAATTTCACAAAGCAAACAGCTGTTTTTTGCAAAGTGCCTAGCTGTGGATTTTGGCCTCTAGCTCAGCTGGCACCTGGGAAATCTAGCACACCAGCGCATTTTTGAAAACTAGACACCTGGGGAAATCCAAGATGGGGTGACTTGTGGGGCTCTGACCAGGTTCTGTTACCCAGAATCCTTTGCAAACCTCATATTTTGGCGAAAAAAAAATAATCTTTTCCTCTCATTTCGGTGACAGAAAGTTCTGGAATCTGATAGGAGCCACAAATTTCTTTCCACCCAGTGTTTCCCCAAGTCTCCCGATACAAATGGTACGTCACTTGTATGGGTAGGCCTAGCACCCGTGAAAGGAAATGCCCCAAAACACAACGTGGACGCATCACATTTTCACAAAGAAAACAGATGTTTTTTACAAAGTGCCAAGCTGTGGATTTTGGCCTCTAGCTCAGAAGGTATCTGAGGAAACCTAGCACACCAGCACATTTTTGAAAACTAGACACCTAGGGGAATCCAAGATGGGGTGACTTGTGGGGCTCTGACCAGGTTCTGTTACCCAGAATCCTTTGCAAACCTCAAAATTTGGCCAAAAAAAACCATGTTTTCCTCTCATTTCGGTGACAGAAAGTTCTAGAATCAGATAAGAGCCACAAATTTCCTTCCACCCAGCGTTTCCCCTAGTCTCCCAATAAAAATGGTATGTCACTTGTGTGGGTAGGCCTGGTGCCCGCAAAAGGAAATGCCCCAAAACACAACGTGGACACATCACATTTTTACAAAGAAAACAGCTGTTTTTTACAAACTGCCTAGCTGAGAATTTTGGCCTCTAGCTCAGCCGGCACCTGGAGAAACCTAGCACATCAGCGCATTTTTGAAAACTAGACACATAGGGGAATTCAAGATGGGGTGACTTGTGGGGCTATGACCAGGTTCTGTTACCCAGAATCCTTTGCAAAGCTCAACATTTTGCCAAAAATACACGTTTTCCTCACATTTTGTTGACAGAAAGTTCTGGAATCTGATGGGAGCCACACATTTCCTTCCACCCAGCGTTTCCCCTAGTCTCCCGATAAAAATGGTACATCACTTGTGTGGGTAGGCGTAGCGCCCGCGAAAGGAAGTGCCCCAAAACAAAAGGTGGACACATCACATTTTCAGAAAGAAAACAGCTGTTTTTTACAAAGTGCCTAGCTGTGGATTTTGTACTCTAGCTCGGCCAGCAGATGGGGAAACCTAGCACAACAGCAAATTTTTGAAAACTAGACACCGAGGGGAATCCAAGATGGGGGTGACTTGTGGGGCTCTGACCAGGTTCTGTTGCCCAGAATCCTTTGCAAACATCAAAATTTGGCCAAAAAAACATGTTTTCCTCTGATTTGAGTGACAGAAAGTCCAGGAATCTGATAGAAGCCACAAATTTCCTTCCACCCACCGTTCCCCCAAGTCTCCTGATAAAAATGGTACCTCACTTGCTTGGGTAGGCCTAGGGCCCGTGAAAGGAAATGCTCAAAAACACAATGAGGACACATCACATTTTCATAACGAAAACAACTGTTTTTTACAAAATGCCTAGCTGTGGATTTTGGACTCTAGCTCAGCCAGCACCTAGGGAAATATAGCAAACTAGCGCATTTATGATAACTAGACAGCAGGGGGAATCCAAGATGGGGTGACTTGTGGGGTTCTGACCAGGTTCTGTTACCCGGAATCCTTTGCAAACCTCACAATTTGGCCCACAAAACATGCTTTTCTCTCATTTCGTTGACAGAAAGTTCTGGAATCTGAGAGGAGCCACAAATTTCCTTCCACCCAGCGTTCCCCCAGTCACCCGATAAAAATTGTACGTCACTTGTGTGGGTAGGCCTAGCGCCCGCAAAAGGAAATGCCCCAAAACACAACTTGAACACATCACACATTCACAAAGAAAACAGAGCTGTTTTCTATAAAGTGCCTAGCTGTGGATTTTGGCCTCTAGCTCAGCTGGCACCTGGGGAAACCTAGCACACCAGTGCATTTTTGAAAACTAGACACCTGGGGGAATGCAAGATGGGGTGACTTGTGGGGCTCTGACCAGGTTCTGTTAGCAAGAATCCTTTGCAAACCTCAAAATTTGGCCAAACAAACACGTTTTCCTTTCATTTCTGTGACAGAAACTTCTGGAATCTGATAGGAGCCACAAATTTCTTTCCACCCAGTGTTTCCCCAAGTCTCCCAATACAAATGGTACGTCACTTGTATGGGTAGGCCTAGCACCCGCGAAAGGAAATGCCCCAAAACACAACGTGGACGCATCACATTTTCACAAAGAAAACAGATGTTTTTTACAAAGTGCCAAGCTGTGGATTTTGGCCTCTAGCTCAGATGGTATCTGAGGAAACCTAGCACACCAGCACATTTTTGAAAACTAGACACCTAGGGGAATCCAAGATGGGGTGACTTGTGGGGCTCTGACCAGGTTCTGTTACCCAGAATCCTTGGCAAACCTCAAAATTTGGCCAAAAAAAACCATGTTTTCCTCTCATTTCGGTGACAGAAAGTTCTAGAATCAGAAAAGAGCCGCAAATTTCCTTCCACCCAGCGTTTCCCCTAGTCTCCCAATAAAAATGGTATGTCACTTGTGTGGGTAGGCCTGGTGCCCGCAAAAGGAAATGCCCCAAAACACAACATGGACACATCACATTTTTACAAAGAAAACAGCTGTTTTTTACAAACTGCCTAGCTGAGAATATTGGCCTCTAGCTCAGCCGGCACCTGGGCAAACCTAGCACGTCACCGCATTTTTGAAAACTAGACACATAGGGGAATTCAAGATGGGGTGACTTGTGGGGCTATGACCAGGTTCTGTTACCCAGAATCCTTTGCAAACCTCAACATTTTGCCAAAAATACACATTTTCCTCACATTTTGTTGACAGAAAGTTCTGGAATCTGATGGGAGCCACACATTTCCTTCCACCCAGCGTTTCCCCTAGTCTCCCGATAAAAATGGTATGTCACTTGTGTGGGTAGGCGTAGCGCCCGCGAAAGGAAATGCCCCAAAACACAACTTGAACACATCACACATTCACAAAGAAAACAGAGCTGTTTTTTACAAAGTGCCTAGCTGTGTATTTTGGCCTCTAGCTCAGCTGGCACTTGCGGAAACCGAGCACACCAGTGCATTTTTTAAAACTAGACACCTGGGGGAATCCAAGATGGGGTGACTTGTGGTGCTCTGAAGAGGTTCTGTTAGCAAGAATCCTTTGCAAACCTCAAAATTTAGCTGAAAAAACACGTTTTCCTCTCATTTCGGTGACAGAAAGTTCTGGAATCTGATAGGAGCCACAAATTTCTTTCCACCCAGTGTTTCCCCAAGTCTCCCGATACAAATGGTACGTCACTTGTATGGGTAGGCCTAGCACCCGCGAAAGGAAATGCCCCAAAACACAACGTGGACGCATCACATTTTCACAAAGAAAACAGATGTTTTTTACAAAGTGCCAAGCTGTGGATTTTGGCCTCTAGCTCAGACGGTATCTGAGGAAACCTAGCACACCAGCACATTTTTGAAAACTAGACACCTAGGGGAATCCAAGATGGCGTGACTTGTGGGGCTCTGACCAGGTTTTGTTACCCAGAATCCTTTGCAAACCTCAAAATTTGGCCAAAAAAACCCATGTTTTCCTCTCATTTCGGTGACAGAAAGTTCTAGAATCAGATAAGAGCCACAAATTTCCTTCCACCCAGCGTTTCCCCTAGTCTCCCAATAAAAATGGTATGTCACTTGTGTGGGTAGGCGTAGCGCCCGCGAAAGGAAGTGCCCCAAAACAAAAGCTGGACACATCACATTTTCAGAAAGAAAACAGCTGTTTTTTACAAAGTGCCTAGCTGTGGATTTTGTACTCTAGCTCGGCCAGCAGATGGGGAAACCTAGCACAACAGCAAATTTTTGAAAACTAGACACCGAGGGGAATCCAAGATGGGGTGACTTGTGGTGCTCTGAAGAGGTTCTGTTAGCAAGAATCCTTTGCAAACCTCAAAATTTAGCCGAAAAAACACGTTTTCCTCTCATTTCTGTGACAGAAAGTTCTGGAATCTGATAGGAGCCACAAATTTCTTTCCACCCAGTGTTTCCCCAAGTCTCCCGATACAAATTAGACGTCACTTGTATGGGTAGGCCTAGCACCCGCGAAAGGAAATGCCCCAAAACACAACGTGGACGCATCACATTTTCACAAAGAAAACAGATGTTTTTTACAAAGTGCCAAGCTGTGGATTTTGGCCTCTAGCTAAGACGGTATCTGAGGAAACCTAGCACACCAGCACATTTTTGAAAACTAGACACCTAGGGGAATCCAAGATGGGGTGACTTGTGGGGCTCTGACCAGGTTCTGTTACCCAGAATCCTTTGCAAACCTCAAACTTTGGCCAAAAAAAAACATGTTTTCCTCTCATTTCGGTGACAGAAAGTTATAGAATCAGATAAGAGCCACAAATTTCCTTCCACCCAGCGTTTTCCCTCATCTCCCAATAAAAATGGTATGTCACTTGTGTGGGTAGGCCTGGTGCCCGCAAAAGGAAATGCCCCAAAACACAACGTGGACACATCACATTTTTACAAAGAAAACAGCTGTTTTTTACAAACTGCCTAGCTGAGAATTTTGGCCTCTAGCTCAGCCGGCACCTGGGGAAACCTAGCACATCAGCGCATTTTTGAAAACTAGACACATAGGGGAATTCACGATGGGGTGACTTGTGGGGCTATGACCAGGTTCTGTTACCCAGAATCCTTTGCAAAGCTCAACATTTTGCCAAAAATACACGTTTTCCTCACATTTTGTTGACAGAAAGTTCTGGAATCTGATGGGAGCCACACATTTCCTTCCATCCAGCGTTTCCCCTAGTCTCCCGATAAAAATGGTACATCACTTGTGTGGGTAGGCGTAGCGCCCGCGAAAGGAAGTGCCCCAAAACAAAAGGTGGACACATCACATTTTCAGAAAGAAAACAGCTGTTTTTTACAAAGTGCCTAGCTGTGGATTTTGTACTCTAGCTCGGCCAGCAGATGGGGAAACCTAGCACAACAGCAAATTTTTGAAAACTAGACACCGAGGGGAATCCAAGATGGGGGTGACTTGTGGGGCTCTGACCAGGTTCTGTTGCCCAGAATCCTTTGCAAACATCAAAATTTGGCCAAAAAAACATGTTTTCCTCTGATTTGAGTGACAGAAAGTCCAGGAATCTGATAGAAGCCACAAATTTCCTTCCACCCACCGTTCCCCCAAGTCTCCTGATAAAAATGGTACCTCACTTGCTTGGGTAGGCCTAGGGCCCGTGAAAGGAAATGCTCAAAAACACAATGAGGACACATCACATTTTCATAACGAAAACAACTGTTTTTTACAAAATGCCTAGCTGTGGATTTTGGACTCTAGCTCAGCCAGCACCTAGGGAAATATAGCAAACTAGCGCATTTATGATAACTAGACAGCAGGGGGAATCCAAGATGGGGTGACTTGTGGGGTTCTGACCAGGTTCTGTTACCCGGAATCCTTTGCAAACCTCACAATTTGGCCCACAAAACATGCTTTTCTCTCATTTCGTTGACAGAAAGTTCTGGAATCTGAGAGGAGCCACAAATTTCCTTCCACCCAGCGTTCCCCCAGTCACCCGATAAAAATTGTACGTCACTTGTGTGGGTAGGCCTAGCGCCCGCAAAAGGAAATGCCCCAAAACACAACTTGAACACATCACACATTCACAAAGAAAACAGAGCTGTTTTCTATAAAGTGCCTAGCTGTGGATTTTGGCCTCTAGCTCAGCTGGCACCTGGGGAAACCTAGCACACCAGTGCATTTTTGAAAACTAGACACCTGGGGGAATGCAAGATGGGGTGACTTGTGGGGCTCTGACCAGGTTCTGTTAGCAAGAATCCTTTGCAAACCTCAAAATTTGGCCAAACAAACACGTTTTCCTTTCATTTCTGTGACAGAAACTTCTGGAATCTGATAGGAGCCACAAATTTCTTTCCACCCAGTGTTTCCCCAAGTCTCCCAATACAAATGGTACGTCACTTGTATGGGTAGGCCTAGCACCCGCGAAAGGAAATGCCCCAAAACACAACGTGGACGCATCACATTTTCACAAAGAAAACAGATGTTTTTTACAAAGTGCCAAGCTGTGGATTTTGACCTCTAGCTCAGACGGTATCTGAGGAAACCTAGCACACCAGCACATTTTTGAAAACTAGACACCTAGGGGAATCCAAGATGGGGTGACTTGTGGGGCTCTGACCAGGTTCTGTTACCCAGAATCCTTGGCAAACCTCAAAATTTGGCCAAAAAAAACCATGTTTTCCTCTCATTTCGGTGACAGAAAGTTCTAGAATCAGATAAGAGCCGCAAATTTCCTTCCACCCAGCGTTTCCCCTAGTCTCCCAATAAAAATGGTATGTCACTTGTGTGGGTAGGCCTGGTGCCCGCAAAAGGAAATGCCCCAAAACACAACATGGACACATCACATTTTTACAAAGAAAACAGCTGTTTTTTACAAACTGCCTAGCTGAGAATATTGGCCTCTAGCTCAGCCGGCACCTGGGCAAACCTAGCACATCATTGCATTTTTGAAAACTAGACACATAGGGGAATTCAAGATGGGGTGACTTGTGGGGCTATGACCAGGTTCTGTTACCCAGAATCCTTTGCAAACCTCAACATTTTGCCAAAAATACACATTTTCCTCACATTTTGTTGACAGAAAGTTCTGGAATCTGATGGGAGCCACACATTTCCTTCCACCCAGCGTTTCCCCTAGTCTCCCGATAAAAATGGTATGTCACTTGTGTGGGTAGGCGTAGCGCCCGCGAAAGGAAATGCCCCAAAACACAACTTGAACACATCACACATTCACAAAGAAAACAGAGCTGTTTTTTACAAAGTGCCTAGCTGTGTATTTTGGCCTCTAGCTCAGCTGGCACTTGCGGAAACCGAGCACACCAGTGCATTTTTTAAAACTAGACACCTGGGGGAATACAAGATGGGGTGACTTGTGGTGCTCTGAAGAGGTTCTGTTAGCAAGAATCCTTTGCAAACCTCAAAATTTAGCCGAAAAAACACGTTTTCCTCTCATTTCGGTGACAGAAAGTTCTGTAATCTGATAGGAGCCACAAATTTCTTTCCACCCAGTGTTTCCCCAAGTCTCCCGATACAAATGGTACGTCACTTGTATGGGTAGGCCTAGCACCCGCGAAAGGAAATGCCCCAAAACACAACGTGGACGCATCACATTTTCACAAAGAAAACAGATGTTTTTTACAAAGTGCCAAGCTGTGGATTTTGGCCTCTAGCTCAGACGGTATCTGAGGAAACCTAGCACACCAGTACATTTTTGAAAACTAGACACCTAGGGGAATCCAAGATGGCGTGACTTGTGGGGCTCTGACCAGGTTTTGTTACCCAGAATCCTTTGCAAACCTCAAAATTTGGCCAAAAAAACCCATGTTTTCCTCTCATTTCGGTGACAGAAAGTTCTAGAATCAGATAAGAGCCACAAATTTCCTTCCACCCAGCGTTTCCCCTAGTCTCCCAATAAAAATGGTATGTCACTTGTGTGGGTAGGCGTAGCGCCCGCGAAAGGAAGTGCCCCAAAACAAAAGCTGGACACATCACATTTTCAGAAAGAAAACAGCTGTTTTTTACAAAGTGCCTAGCTGTGGATTTTGTACTCTAGCTCGGCCAGCAGATGGGGAAACCTAGCACAACAGCAAATTTTTGAAAACTAGACACCGAGGGGAATCCAAGATGGGGTGACTTGTGGTGCTCTGAAGAGGTTCTGTTAGCAAGAATCCTTTGCAAACCTCAAAATTTAGCCGAAAAAACACGTTTTCCTCTCATTTCTGTGACAGAAAGTTCTGGAATCTGATAGGAGCCACAAATTTCTTTCCACCCAGTGTTTCCCCAAGTCTCCCGATACAAATGGTACGTCACTTGTATGGGTAGGCCTAGCACCCGCGAAAGGAAATGCCCCAAAACACAACGTGGACGCATCACATTTTCACAAAGAAAACAGATGTTTTTTACAAAGTGCCAAGCTGTGGATTTTGGCCTCTAGCTAAGACGGTATCTGAGGAAACCTAGCACACCAGCACATTTTTGAAAACTAGACACCTAGGGGAATCCAAGATGGGGTGACTTGTGGGGCTCTGACCAGGTTCTGTTACCCAGAATCCTTTGCAAACCTCAAAATTTGGCCAAAAAAAAACATGTTTTCCTCTCATTTCGGTGACAGAAAGTTATAGAATCAGATAAGAGCCACAAATTTCCTTCCACCCAGCGTTTTCCCTAGTCTCCCAATAAAAATGGTATGTCACTTGTGTGGGTAGGCCTGGTGCCCGGAAAAGGAAATGCCCCAAAACACAACGTGGACACATCACATTTTTACAAAGAAAACAGCTGTTTTTTACAAACTGCCTAGCTGAGAATTTTGGCCTCTAGCTCAGCCGGCACCTGGGGAAACCTAGCACATCAGTGCATTTTTGAAAACTAGACACCTAGGGGAATTCAAGATGGGGTGACTTGTGGGGCTATGACCAGGTTCTGTTACCCAGAATCCTTTGCAAACCTCAACATTTTGCCAAATATACACATTTTCCTCACATTTTGTTGACAGAAAGTTCTGGAATCTGATGGGAGCCACACATTTCCTTCCACCCAGCGTTTCCCCTAGTCTCCTGATAAAAATGGTACGTCACTTGTGTGGGTAGGCGTAGCGCCCGCGAAAGGAAGTGCCCCAAAACAAAAGGTGGACACATCACATTTTCAGAAAGAAAACAGCTGTTTTTTACAAAGTGCCTAGCTGTGGATTTTGTACTTTAGCTCGGCCAGCAGATGGGGAAACCTAGCACAACAGCAAATTTTTGAAAACTAGACACCGAGGGGAATCCAAGATGGGGGTGACTTGTGGGGCTCTGACTAGGTTCTGTTGCCCAGAATCCTTTGCAAACATCAAAATTTGGCCAAAAAAACATGTTTTCCTCTGATTTCAGTGACAGAAAGTCCAGGAATCTGATAGAAGCCACAAATTTCCTTCCACCCACCATTCCCTCAAGTCTCCTGATAAAAATGGTACCTCACTTGCTTGGGTAGGCCCAGCGCCCGTGAAAAGAAATGCTCAAAAACACAATGAGGACACATCACATTTTCATAACGAAAACAACTGTTTTTCACAAAATGCTTAGCTGTGTATTTTGGACTCTAGCTCAGCCAGCACCTAGGGAAATATAGCAAACTAGCGCATTTATGAAAACTAGACAGCAGGGGGAATCCAAGATGGGGTGACTTGTGGGGTTCTGACCAGGTTCTGTTACCCGGAATCCTTTGCAAACCTCACAATTTGGCCCACAAAACATGCTTTTCTCTCATTTCGTTGACAGAAAGTTCTGGAATCTGAGAGGAGCCACAAATTTCCTTCCACCCAGCGTTCCCCCAGTCACCCGATAAAAATTGTACGTCACTTGTGTGGGTAGGCCTAGCGCCCGCGAAAGGAAATGCGCCAAAACACAACTTGAACACATCACACATTCAGAAAGAAAACAGAGCTGTTTTCTATAAAGTTCCTAGCTGTGGATTTTGGCCTCTAGCTCAGCTGGCACCTGGGGAAACCTAGCACACCAGTGCATTTTTGAAAACTAGACACCTGGGGGAATCCAAGATGGGGTGACTTGTGGGGCTCTGACCAGGTTCTGTTAGCAAGAATCCTTTGCAAACCCCAAAATTTGGCCAAAAAAACACGTTTTCCTCTCATTTCGGTGACAGAAAGTTCTGGAATCTGATAGGAGCCACAAATTTCTTTCCACCCAGTATTTCCCCAAGTCTCCCAATACAAATGGTACGTCACTTGTATGGGTAGGCCTAGCACCCGCGAAAGGCAATGCCCCAAAACACAACGTGGACACATCACATTTTCACAAAGAAAACAGATGTTTTTTACAAAGTGCCAAGCTGTGGATTTTAGCTTCTAGCTCAGCCGGTATCTGATGAAACCTAGCACACCAGCACATTTTTGAAAACTAGACACCTAGGGGAATCCAAGATGGGGTGACTTGTGGGGCTCTGACCTGGTTCTGTTACCCCGAATCCTTTGCAAACCTCAAATTTGGCCAAAAAAACACGTTTTCCTCTCATTTCGGTGACAGAAAGTTCTGGAATCTGATAGGAGCCACAAATTTCTTTCCACCCAGTATTTCCCCAAGTCTCCCAATACAAATGGTACGTCACTTGTATGGGTAGGCCTAGCACCCGCGAAAGGCAATGCCCCAAAACACAACGTGGACACATCACATTTTCACAAAGAAAACGGTGTTTTTTACAAAGTGCCAAGCTGTGGATTTTAGCTTCTAGCTCAGCCGGTATCTGATGAAACCTAGCACACCAGCACATTTTTTAAAACTAGACACCTAGGGGAATCCAAGATGGGGTGACTTGTGGGGCTCTGACCTGGTTCTGTTACCCAGAATCCTTTGCAAACCTCAAAATGTGGCCAAAAAAAAACACGTTTTCCTCTCATTTCGGTGACAGAAAGTTCTAGAATCAGATAGGAGGCACAAATTTTCTTCCACCCAGCGTTTCCCCTAGTCTCCCAATAAAAATGGTATGTCACTTGTGTGGGTAGGTCTGGTGCCAGAGAAAGGAAATGCCCCAAAACACAACGTGGACACATCACATTTTTACAAAGAAAACAGCTGTTTTTTACAAACTGCCTAGCTGAGAATTTTGGCATCTAGCTCAGCCGGCACCTGGGGAAACCTAGCACATCAGCTCATTTTTTAAAACTAGACAGCAGGGGGAATCCAAGATGGGGTGACTTGTGGGGCTATGACCAGGTTCTGTTACCCAGAATCCTTTGCAAACCTCAATATTTTGCCCAAAATACACGTTTTCCTCACATTTCGGTGAGAGAAAGTTCTGGAATCTGATGGGAGCCACACATTTCCTTCCATCCAGCGTTTCCCCTAGTCTCCCGATAAAAATGGTACGTCACTTGTGTGGGTAGGCCTAGCGCCCGCGAAAGGAAATACCCCAAAACACAACGTGGACACACCACATTTTCACAAAGGAAACAGAACTGTTTTTTACAAAGTGCCTAGCTGTGGAGTTTGGCCTCTAGCAGGTCAGCTGGCACCTGGGGAAACAGAGCACACCAGCACATTTTTTAAAAGTGGACACATAGGGGAATCGAAGATGGGTTGACTTGTGGGGCTCTGACCAAGTTCTCTTACCCAGAATCCTTTGCAAACCTCTACATTTGGCCAAAAAAACACATTTTCCTCTCATTTGGGTGACAGAAAGTCCTGGAATCTGATAGGAACCACAAATTTCCTTCCACCCAGCATTTCCCCAAGTCTCCCGATAAAAATGGTACCTCACTTGTGTGGGTAGGCCTAGTGCCCGTGAAAGTAAATGCTCAAAAACACAATCTGGACAAATCACATTTTCACACAGAAAACATCTGTTTTTTACCAAGTGCCTAGCTGTGGATTTTGGCCTCTAGCTCAGCTGGCACCTAGGGAAACCTAACAAATCTGCACATTTTTGAAAACTAAACACCTTGAGGAATCCAATATGGGGTGACTTGTGGGGCTCCGACCAGGTTCTGTTACCCAGAATCCATTGCAAACCTCAAAAGTTGGCCAAAAAACAAGTTTTCCTCTCATTTCGGTGACAGAAAGTTCTGAAATCTGATAGGAGCTACACATTTCCTTCCACCCAGCGTTTCCCCAAGTCTCCCGATAAAAATGGTACGTCACTTGTGTGGGTAGGCCTAGCGCCCGCGAAAGGAAATGCCCCAAAACACAACTTGAACACATCACACATTCACAAAGAAAACAGAGCTGTTTTTTACAAAGTGCCTAGCTGTGGATTTTGGCCTCTAGCTCAGCTGGCACCTGGCGAAACCTAGCACACCAGTGCATTTTTGAAAACTAGACACGTGGGGGAATGCAAGATGGGGTGACTTGTGGGGCTCTGACCAGGTTCTGTTACCAAGAATCCTTTGCAAATCTCAAAAGTTGGCCAAAAAAACACGTTTTCCTCTCATTTCGGTGACAGAAAGTTCTGGACTCTGATAGGAGCCACAAATTTCTTTCCAACCAGCGTTTCCCCAAGTCTCCCATTCTGAACAACTCCTTGAACAACTGAACTCCAGTGTAGAAGTTATCTCCATATAAATGGTGACCTTTGTTAAACAGTCGTCTACCAAGAAATTATAAACATATCCTGTACTACTTTCAGATAACATATACGTCTTAATTCCATACTGTGCCCTCTTGCTAGGAATGTACTGCCTAAAAACCAAACGACACTTGAACAGGACCAAAGACTCATCTACAGATATTTCTTTGCCTGGAACATAGATCTCTGAAAACCTATCTACCAAATGATCATTGACAGGTCTCATCTTAAAAAGACGGTCAGAATCAGGGTCATCTCGTGATAAGGCTAAAGCATTATCTACAAAATGCAACATCCGAAGAAGAAGCTCATACCAGTTACGACTCATGATGGCAGGAAATATAGCAGTTGCCATCAAGGGACTAGTAGACCAATATGAAGACAGTGATCATCAAAAAAGTTAAACTCAAGAACTTTTTCAACTCTTCCAGATTTGTGGGAATCCACCGGCTAGCTTTAGAGTGTGACCTAAGTCTGAGAGCGTTGTCCCTCAAAAACTGCTCTGCATACAAATTAGTCTGCTCAACAATCTCTTCCCAAAATATATTTTCCATAAACAACTCAAAAAAGTTGACGGCCAAAAGGTTTTCCATATTAACTCGACACACTGGGAAACCAGTAAACGCAGACAACTGTGGCTGCTCCATGTTCGGGCAACCCACGAGTCAGGTCTTCCACTGGGAAGCCTTTCAGGCGCTTGCTCCTGCACCATCGGCACATCAGTGTCCTCCTCTAAAACAGGCCCTTCATCAGCACTGAGAGTGGCTTCATCATCAGATGATTCCTCTCTGACAGAAAATTCACTTCCAGAAACTTGTACTTCCTCCTCTGCTTCAGATGCAGAGTCAGTCTCATAATCATGGTCAGAAGGCGACACAAAAAGCACACCAACAACCTGCTGAGCGGTCATCCCACGGCTAGCCATGATCATTCCTACAAAGATTAACTGGACAAATGCACCACCAACAACCAGCAATGTGTAAGATAAGTAACAAACAAAGTGTAGCTTTATCACTAAGAGTTATAAACTCAAAAACTATAACGCTCACTTGCCTGAAAAAGCTTGACTCACCAGCAACTACTCTGCACAGCCACATCAATCACCAATGATATCCCACTATAAAGAGAAAAAAAGCAAATTAGACATAAGATAACACAATAATCATTGTGCATAAATGTAAACACAATTTCACACACAATCCTGCATTCAGTACACCACCTACAAACATGTCATTCATGCATGGCAACAATAGTCCTTTGGAGTACATTTATTTACTTACCTAAAACATGCAACTACGTATACCGCAGGACAACCACTGCCAAAACTGCAACAAGCCACAGCAAAGGAAGCAAAAGCTTTGAAATAGAACAAAAAGAAGAAATAAACTGTTATTATCACAAATGCAAATACTTCGCCAGTTGACAAACACCCCGCCACCAACCATTTTTAAATGTTCCCTTGTATCTAGTCTTCTCTGCTTCGAGGCAGATGGGCCTTAAAAAATAGGTCAATCTGCCCCAAAGGGTGGCAGAAATGCCATAGAATATATTTCCCCCTTTGGAGGGTTACCCTTGCCCAAGGGTCCACCACCCCACACAAAACACACACATGATCCCTGGCGCAAAGTACATTCTGCCTCCCTTGAGCACAGATGGGCCTGAAAAAATAAAATAGGCCGATCTGCCCCAAGGGGGCAAGAACCGCCCAATAGTAATTTCTGCCCCATGGAAAAAAATCCCTGGCATCTTCATGGTTTCTGCCTCCCCCTGGGGGCAGAGGGGCCTACAAAAGCTAGGCCAATCTGCCCCCAAGGGGGGCAGAAATGGCCTACATTACTTTGCCCCTTTTGGGGGGGGTGACCCTTGGCCAAAGGACCACCCCCAACACAAAGCACACACTTGGGGGTTTCTGCCCCCAAGTGGGGCAGAACTTCCCAATAGTACCTTTTGCCCCTTGGGGGCGACCCTTGCCCAAGGGGGCGACCCCAACACAAAAAAAGAAAACAAAAGGAAAAAAATCCCTGGTGTCTTCATGGTTTCTGCCCCCCTGGGGCAGAAGTACCTAAAAAAATTAGGACAATCTGCCCCCATGGGTGGCAGAAATGGCCTATATCACATTGCCCTCTTTGGGGGGTGACCCTTGTGCAAGGGGCCACCTCCCACACAAAGCACACACTCATACATGATCCCTGGAGCAAAGACCTAAAAAAATAGGCCTATCTGCCCCTAATGAGGGAAGAACTGCCCAATAGTCCTTAGTGCCCCATGGGGGCGACCATTGCCCAAGGGGGCAACCCCAACACAAAAAAGAGAAAACAAAAGAAAAAAAAAATCCCTGGTGTCTTCATGGTTTCTGCCCCCCCTGGGGGCAGAAGGGCCAACCAAAACTGGTCTGAAATGGCCTACATCACATTGCCCCCTTTGGGGGGTGGCCCTTGCCCAAGGGGCCACCCCCCCACACAAAGCACACATACATGATCCCTGGCGCTATGGGGATTCTGCCCCCAAGGGGGTAAGAACTGCCCAATAGTACTTTTTTCCCCTTGGGGGTGACTCATGCCCAAGGGGGTGCCCCAACACAAAAAAAAAAAATCCCTTGTGTCTTCATGGTTTCTGCCCCCTCGGGGCAGAAGGGCCTACAAAAGCTATGCCAATCCACCCCCAAGGGGGGCATAAATGGCCTACATCACATTGCCCTCTTTGGGGGTGAACCTTGCCCAAGGGGCCAACCCCCCCACACAAAACAGACACATTCATAATCCCTGGCACTATGGGGATTCTGCCCCCCTTGGGGGCAGAAAGGCCTAAAAAAATATGCCTATCTGTCCCCAAAGGGGGGAAGAAAGGGCAAAAAATGGTATTACCCCCCAAAGGAGAGTGACCCTTGCCCAAAGGGTAGCTCTCCCACACAACAACAACACACACACACTAATTCCCTGGGGTCTAGTGGGCATGCCTGCTGCCCGATCGTGATGCATTTATGTGGCACTTGAGTAGAATGTGGTAGGTGTACATGCAGCTCAAGCCCAGATGGTTGTGCTTGTTTTTGAACAGGTATTAGTGAAATCAAATGATGTTGAGAATTGTCCGCAGTTAGGAACATAAATGTGGATGTGATTGTCCAATGTTTGAGTCAATCCTAGTTGGGAGCCCTCCTTACCTGTGGTGGACTGACTAAACCCATGGACAGCTGTCCAAAGCTTCCTGGCTGTCCTTGAGGCCTGAAGCACAGGCTTAGGATTATTAAATATGTGTACCTAGGTGTGAGGATTCCAGTGTACAAGACAAACATGTAATTCCAACATTCCTTTGGTCCAACCTAGGATACTGCCTCATGATTAGCAACTGCATACCATCCTGGCAATTCCATTTAAAAATCACAGATCTTGTGGACCTTGATTGTCATCCAGAACATAGTCATTAGCTGACCTGTCACATGTGGAGTACTTGCAGCATTTGTTATGTGACTAATGGCAGAACGATGATGCACTGATCATTTAAGTAGGTACACAGATTTTTGAGTATTGCTGTGCTGTTAGATAAGAGATGTGTAGGCTGCGTTGGCATGTAATTCCTCAGGGCCAATCTATGATTTGTACTGTGATTTGGATTGTTTAAGCTAATTTTGAGGAAGTGTTAGAATATCATCAGTAGATGTATCACACAATGATTTCACTAATGTTTGGCTTTCCCTATTTTTACAGCTGCCAACATGAATGCCAATCAGGTCAGGGAATTCCAGAGGCGGGCGATGCATTACCACCACATCCTAGATGTGGAGTCTGGGTTCCACAACATGGCACAGCGTTATCGCCATGAGAGAGCCACAGGGGTCTGGAGGGCATTTGCCCAAGGGGGGCCATCCTTGCCCACAACAGCCACCACCACCAGCACAACCGCTCCAACCACAGTCACACAAAGGGTGACAGCCACTGTTGCAGGTCCCTCTACCTCATCAGCTCCAGGCCCACATACAGCAGCTCCTGCACATCTCCCTCCAAGCACGGCACTGGCACCAGCACAACCATCCACTAGTGGCACACAGACAACCCCTGCTGCAGTGATAGACAATGCAGAATTCCAACAGATGAGATGTGACATGCAACGGATGTTGAACAGGATGGACAGGCTGCAGCAGGAGGTGTCCCCCAATGGCAGGAGACAACGTGGGATAAAGAAGATCCTGGGGAGGGCAAATTTGTGACTTTGTGAACCTCAGCCATAATTCCCTTCCCTCCCTCCTCTTTCCTGGTTTTTATATTTAGTGGGTTTAGGGGGCTTAGTGTTAGGTTAGAATAGGCTGTTAGTTTAGTTACTAGAAGTGGGTTGGGGGATGGAGGGAATTATATTATTACATGTGTTTTTTTTGTGGGTGGGCGGGTGGAGGATGATGTTGGGGTTTATGTGTATAAAAATAAAAAATACAACAAAAAAATATTTTAAAAAAATACCACCCAAAATACTTATTTGTTTAGGATAAGATAGTATGTGTTTAGGTTACACTTGCTGCACCAACTAAGGTGAAAAACTTTAGTTTACTTTAAAGATAAAAACCGAACTTGTACTGCATTTACCATGATGCACTGGGGCTGACTGCATGCTGGAGTGTGAGGCAGGGTGCTCCCTTTCTGGTTTTCCTGTTTAAAAATTCTCCCTTGAGCCAATGAGCTGACGAGTTCTGGTTGAAGCACCTGCGTGCCAGTGAGTGGTACAGAAACCTGAGAGGACTTTTGGCAGCATTTCCAGCAACTCCACAGACAAAACTGCTCTCTGCTGATGAAGGGCTTACCCAGAAACATGTGTCCAGAGATTTACAGCACTTGCTGCACCTGCTAAGGTGAAAAATGTTAGTTTACTTTAAGGATAAATAACAAACTTGTACTGCATTTACCATAATGCACTGTGGCTGGCAGCATTCTGGAGTGTGAGGCAGGGTGCTCCCTTTCTGTTTTTTGTGTGCTTAGATTAGTATATGTTGTCCTACATTTGTCCCGTCATATAAGGGTGTGTGGAGGGTTGATGTTCAGAGTGTTTAGTTAAATGTGATAAGTAAGTTTTGATTAGGGTAGTTAGGGCCAGTTGTGGGTAATGTGTAGTTAGGATAGGTTAGGTTAGTTAAGGTGTTTCCCCTAGTTTTAGTATCCTTTGTTAAGGGTCAAATAAATATTTATGTACTCCTTTACCGTATGCTTCATATGCTTGGGGATCAGGGCCTTGGCATTGGTGAACAGTGTCAATTTAGTATTTGCATTTGTGATCCATCCTGCATCCAAATCCCATTATTGACATGGTTATTCCCAATTCCAAATGAGCTGTCACATTGGCAGCTACACCAAAGCGACTTCTTTATTTAACTGCCATCCATTGCACCCACCACTTCAGGTTACTATGGTTCCCAATGTTTTGTTAAGTTTGGATGTGTGTTTTCAATTTGTCATCGTTTGAGACCTGATTTGGAATCTTGGGCACTGTGGTACGTCTGCCTGCAGCCTGATGTTCATGTGAACCCTGAAAAGGAGAGTAATGGTATAATCTTATGTAGTATTGTATACATAACTCACACCTATCATTTCTTACATTGTACTCCCAGGTTACATATTTGTCCATACACTCGTACACATCCATTCTTGCTGTATGGTGTGTGTGTGTGATGAAAGTTTATAGTCAGATGTCACATACATAAAGATTGTCTTGAAGGGAATTTTGAACACATTGATTTACTGCTTAAACATATTTTGAAGCAGACTTTTTCAGTCCTACACAGCATTATACTGTTAGTTGTCTACTTCAGAAATAACCATCAGGAAGTGCAGATGATGATACAACTCAGACACCAGTACATAGTTATCAGCCCACAATCTTTCAACGCAGTTGTTTTGACATTCTATGGCCATTGACATGTGACATACATCACTAATCTCCTACACAGTTGATGTGTCACATTACACAGAGACAAAGTGGTTGTGTAAGTGCTATTTATTTTAAAGTGCTGTAGTGCAATATATACATAGTCCAGGATTGTGAGTCCATTAGTGTGACGCCTTCTATTGTGATACTACACAGGTGCATGGGACATGTCATTGGACATGCTGGGGTGAAGTGTCATACAGTGTAGAGGAACATGAATTGCCAATGAGGTAGTGAGAGACAATCACAGAGCATAGTGTCAAGGTAAACAGTGGGCAGGTGAACAGTGAATGTGAGAAGTTGTTGCAAGACTAGCATGTTAACAAGCATAGGACCTAGGATATAAGTGTGCATGCTGCATGGACTTGTGCTACCGGGTACTCTTACCGGTGAAGGTGATCTGTTCCACATCTTCATCTTCTGATGTGTGTGTTGTCTTCTCTGCCCTTGGTGGTGGTGGGTTTGAATGAGCAACACACACTTCAGTGTTTGAAGACATGGAGTCAGAAATCCCGGTAGCTGTCAACTGTGGGGCTATTAAGAGCAGTACTACAGCAAGGAGGAGCTGCTGGTTCTTAAGTATAGCAGCTACATCAGTGTGGTAGGCAGCCAGGTTGGCCCTCAGGGGGTCATGATTGCATTTGTGCATGCAGTGAAAGGTTTGGTGTGCGAGGTGTTGTGGGAACTCCCTTACTGCAGTGGTGAATTCCTTTACATTTTGTTGAAGTCCTTGCAGGATAGATGTTCACACTTGCATGGCTGCTGTCTGTTCTGCAGATGACATCATGCATGAACGCGTCCCCTCAAAGCTGGCTGACATATTTTGCATCCCCACCCGCACCTCCTTGGCCAGCTCCCACTGTACTCCAACTAAAGTCCTCTCAAAGGTGGTGCCAGTGTCCTCAGAGTCCTCAGCTGGGTTGGAGCTGGCAGGTCATACAATTGGGGTGGTGGGTGGTCTCTCTGTGATGGCTGCTACTTCTGTGCTCCTGAAGGGTTCCAAGGACATCTTGGAGGGTCTGCTGGCTAATGTTTGTCAGCTCGTCATCCATGTCATCAGGGAAGTCCAGGACAGGCATATCCCCAGGAGAGCCATCGCCCTCTTCAATGAGATATTGTACAATTAGTGTATCTGTGTTGTGGAAATTTGTAATGTGACGTGCCTGACTTCCTATTAGTTGCACATTGTGATCTTGGTTCCTGTTCATTGTTGCTGTCATTAAGATTAGCATTCTCCCAGGCCTATGCCACAACTGCATGTCACATATAGTGTAGGCAGTTTGGGGAAATGTCTGTGTCACATCCTCTAGGTGTAGGTTCTGCCCAAATTGTATGTTGCCACCTTATTGTCCTACTCAACCCTCTGTCTACTTCCATTATCATGGTGAGGCTCTGCACTGGCTGTGGTTGTTCTGATGGCACTTGCACCACACTTAACAATCTTGAACTGACCCAGTCTCTGATATTTCACATCCACCTATATGTTGCTGAGACCTACCATATACTATGTATAGCATTGGCATTGCACAATATGGATGTCAGCATTGGTAGTGTGTACTGCTGATGTTGGGGAATGTGTGCTACATTGGATTGCACTGACGGTCCTAACAGTGTTCCATTTCCTCTTATGACTGTGCGGGGTGTGTATCACTAGCTAGAAACATAAGTCTTCCTCCTCAATGCTGTTGTCTTAGCACTATGACACTTGAGATGTTGCATGGTGGCATTGCAGCTATTGTGACACAGGCACAGGGTAGACCGTGACATGTGCAGCATGGGTATGACATTACTGCTGTGTACTTCATAATGTTAAATACAATACCTGATGTTTGTAGCGCCTATGAACACGAGCAATTGACAGGATTTGCACATTTTTATTAATTACAGGGGATTGATAACATTGTCATCCTGAACCCTCTATTTTGGGTGTGTTTGATCCATGGACACGTAACTGCCATTGGCTACTTGACTTGAACACACAGCAGAGGTGGTAGTACCACTTGCGGATATGGCCTGAGACTGGAAATTTAGACCTAGTTAATGTAGCGACAATACCAGCTGTCTTGTGACAGCAGGCCAGTTTTACCTTGTACCCTACCCGCCGTGTACTGGCTTTGCCTTTCCAACATCCTTGGCATGGCAGACTATCCCCATGCAAAGGTTGTCTGTGTAGTGTTGTGCTGTGCCCCAGGTTTCCCCTTCACTGCCCATGCACCTGTGCCGTTCCCCTTTGCCCTTTCCACTACCTGATTATTATGGCTGACATGCATTGTGTAGCAGTTATGTCCACCCCCTGCTTGCAGTTACCAGTTAGGCATTTTTGTTCCCCATGCCACTTAACCTGCATCTGTGTTGTATCCTGGTAGTCTGTGCTGTCCTGTTCTTGAATCCCTGTGACAATCTCCTCTGGGATGACAGCTGCCACCATCTACTCCATGTGGTCCATGGCCTCCTGCGGTGCTGGACTCCCACCTCCAGTCTGAAGTGCTGCCTTCCTGTTCCTTGCCATTTTTTCCTTGGTCCTGCGCTTGCAGTCATGCCAGCGTTTCTTGCACTCGGTGACTGTTCTCCGTACTTCTGCCACACTGTTGATCTTACAGACAATTTGTTGCCAAATTGCCTCTCTCCTCCAAATTGGCAATTTAGAGGTGACAAAAAGATCATGCTGGTGTTCCGTCACCTCTTTCACCAGTATTTCATGCTCCTCTGCACTGAACCAACACTTCCTTTTCTTGTGGGTCCTCCTGGATGGTTCCTGGTCTGTTGTCATCTTCCTGGGGTCTCTCATGGCTTCTGGGATCCATTTTGGGTCTCCTTTGCACAGTTTGTTGTGTTTGCATCGCTTTTTGATGCTATTGCAGCGAAAAATGGCGCGTATCTGGTTTGCAACATTGTAAACCAGATTAAAGTAATTTTCGCCGCATTAACGTCATTTTTCTTTACGACTTGGCACATTGTTTTGAGTAAAAAAAAAATACTCTAACCAGTGGTTTGAGCCGCCGGGGGTCAAAGTATAAATTTGATACCCGGGTGGTGCAAGGAAATGGCATTAGCCGGCGCTAAACTTTTTGATGCTGGCACAGTTTTGTGTCAAAAAGTATAAATATGGCCCTGAGAGTTTTCCTGTGCCTCTCTTTGTGGGGTCACTTTGCCACCATTGTGGTATTAGCAAATGGAGTCATCACTCACAGCTGTATGCCGTACCCTTGATCAGCTGCAAAGGAAAGAGAGAAGATGTGTTGGTAAAGCTTGATAGTGGTTTGGAACATACCACGGCAGTTGGTAGTTTTAGTTGGAGTAGTGACACAGACTTGCTTGTGGTATAGTGTATGTTCCTGTTCTTGTGAAATAGTTTCATTGGACTGTGTTGATGGACATGACAATCTTGGGTAGTGCCTCAAGGGCCCGGGAATTTAAATGTTGATCCCAAAATGATGGTTACAATTTAAAGAAATGTGTTGTACAGTCCATATTTAAAGCAATGTTCTATTGTTAGATGAAACCTACCACCTCCTAGCACCACAATGGTGTCAGATTGAGAGACACCATAGTTGCCCTACAAAGCCAGACTGCGCCTTCCATGTTACCATGTGGCACTAAACATACAGTGTGACACTTTGTGACCCTTTGTGGCAGATGATGCTTGCAGCAGTAATCAAGTATACGAGGGTGTGTATCTTGCATTAGTAGGATGATGTATTTTGGTGCAGTAGTATCTCCTAGTTTCCAATACATGATTTATCACAGACACTTTCTAAACATGCACAGTGCAGGCTTTGGGAGAGGGTACAGCTATTTTTCACATGGGTCCCTTAGTACAGTGCATGTTAGGTCAGGTATTTCCTCTTTACTCCTACTGAGTCCTACTATGGCATCCATGAATGTAACAGTTTTTTCACAAACTCTGCACCATGGTGGACGGTTTCTGGTGTTTGAAACAGACATGGTGGTGTAAGGGGGTATTAGGGGTGAATGTGAGGTGGCACTGGAGTAGGGACTGTCCCATTTCTCATGATTCTGTCCCATGGTCTTTAATGGCAGATAATTTTGTATTTGTATGTGTGCGACACAATGCAGCAGACCGGTGTATGTGCACACTACAGGAATGTCAGGTATGTGTAGAGGAAATGTAGTAGGTTATTGCACCACTTGGGTGGCAGTTGATTTTGGTTTTGCCAGAGGCTTGCACACCATGATTTACGTGGGACTGTGCCTATGTGTGACATTCTCAAAATGACCATGGTCTATGCCATGACTTATGACCATGACCTAGTGTGGTGTTTGTCTTGTTTGTCCTAGATGGTTGGTGTGTTGTGTGTTATGATTGGTATTGTGGCTTACCTATGAGTAGACCATTGACATATTGGCCATCTTGGAACCGCTCGGTGATGCTGCAATGGTGAAATATGTATGCATTATGGGTGCTGCCAGGATATTTAGGAAGGATGTTGGTTTAGACAGATTGCCTGCACATTGATGGAATGTGTGTGCTTGCAGTTCCTATATAGGTATTCCATTGCTGCAGGTGGCACCAGTTGCACATGGGGACACCCAGCAATCTGATAGAAACCTTGCTTGGTCTCCTGCTACAGATGCTGGATGTTTTGGAAGCAGATTTGGTGGGGTGTGAGCCATGAGATAGGGTCCAGGACCTTAGGTAGAAGGACCAAGAAGGATGACTGGGAGATACCAGCCACTTGTGCACCTGTTATCTGAAGTGATCCAGACTCCAGCGTATGGAGGACAGTGAGGCTTTTTGTCAAGGGTGGAATGTTAGTGGGAGTTTGAACCCTTGCTGTGATGTGTGGCGCAATATGGTGCAGCAGGCATACAATGGACTCCTGGTTCAGTATGTACATCCAGATCACATCTTGTCCGCTCAGTCCAAGAATGGTTGTGCACTGTCTAAAGATCCTCTCCCTCCTTCCGCGCTGTCTTTGTGGCTGCTTTGGTGGTGTTTGAGGTTACTTCGGTGGTGGTGGTGGAGACACCTGCTGTCTTCGCTGCATCTGCGGCATGTGCCAAGCTGGAGCAGTACCTCTTCCATGTTGTCCTGGAGGTTCCTAAGCTCCTTCTGTGTGTTTTCCTTGAGTGGTGGTATGTGCTCCTCTTTTTAACGCCTGGTCTGAGCAGGCATTAAAATTTGACGCGACTTGGACTTAACACCATTGTTTAACTCATCTTCCTTGGTTGCATCGTTTTTGCATCGGTAGGTAAATGTAGCGCTAGTGGGCTGACGTCATTTTTTGGCAGGTAATGCCTACCTTGCATCTCATTGTTGCAATGAGACGCAAGATGGTTTGGCACTCCTTTAAAATGGCGCTAACTCCTAACTTTTGTCACTAGACTAGTCTAGCGTCAAAATATAAATATTGAGTTATGTTCGAACTGTTTTAACATAAAAAAAATTAAGCTAAGGCGGCGCAAACATTTTATAAATATGGCCCATAGTTTTTGTCTTGAATGGGTCAGCTTTCAGTAAAAAAAAGTCTATGCTTGATAGACGATAACAACTGAGCAGTGCTTTCACGCGCTTTTCTCAGCTGAAAAAACACTGCTCTGTTTAATCTCCATAGGCACTGACATCTTATTAAAGTAATGTTAACGAAGTATGTAAGCAGAAAAAAAATCTCCAGCAGGCTTAGTGATGGAGGAGAAATAAGGCAGTTCTTTATTTGTCACAATTAACCAAAGCGTATGGAAAAAAACACTTGCAAACTAATACATACGAGTTGGCTTTATTTGAAGGAATAAAAGATAGAATAGATACCTGTGAAAACGGAAAGGCCAAACTTCACACTCGAGGTCAAAAGGGCTCGATGGGAAAGAAACGGTTAGTGTTCAGAAATAATTCTGAATCCAAATAGGCCACCAAAATGTATACAGTTTGTTTTTTGAAGTCCTGTTCCAAACGTAAAAGCAACAAAAAATAGGACACAGAAGGAAAACATTTACAAACTAAAGAAAAAATTAACGAATACGGGAGATGGCGCTAAAAGCACATCATAAACAGGATAGTGTATACTTTATTTCCTAGCTGCATGATAAAACGTGTCATTCTGTTTGGTTTTTCAAAGAGGAACATCAAAACATTTGGTCATGTGTTAATTTTGAATGAACTGTCCAAAGCGATTTCGTAGTTTTTGTTACTAAGGGGATATTTGGACATTGTCTCATTGGTATTAAAACCTAGAAATGCAGGGGCATATTTATACTCCGTTTGCGCCGAATTAGCGTCGTTTTTTCGACGCAAATTCGGCGCAAAACTAACGCCATATTTATATTTTGGCGTTAGACGCGTCTAGCGCCAAAGTATGGGCAAATAGCGTCATTTTTTTGCGTGAACGCCTTCCTTGCGTTAATGAGATGCAAGGAAGGCGTTCCCATCTAAAAAAATGACGGCGACGCAAATGCGTCGTATTTATACTCCCGGGCAAAAATCACGCCCGGGAGTGATCGGGTCAAAAAACCCCGCATTTGCGCCACTTTTTAACGCCTGGGTCAGGGTAGGCGTTAAGGGGCCTGTGGGCTCAAAATGAGCCCACAGGTGCCCTCCCCTGCCCCCAGGGACCCCCCTGCCACCCTTGCCCACCCCAGGAGGACACCCAAGGATGGAGGGACCCATCCCAGGGACATTCAGGTAAGTTCAGGTAAGTATAAGTAAGTTTTTTTTTTTTTTTGGGTGGCATAGGGGGGCCTTATTTGTGCCCCCCTACATGCCACTATGCCCAATGACCATGCCCAGGGGACATAAGTCCCCTGGGCATGGCCATTGGGCAAGGGGGCATGACTCCTGTCTTTACTAAGAAAGGAGTCATGTAAATGGCATCTGGGCGTCGTTAAAAATGGCGCAAATCGGGTGGAGGCGATTTTTTGCGTCAACCTGACTTGCACCATTTTTAAGACGCCCTAGCGCCACTTTTCCCAACGCCGGCGCTGCCTGGTGTACGTGGTTTTTTTCCACGCACACCAGGCAGCGCCGGTCTGCTTGCGCCGGCTAACGCCATTCAATAAATACAGCGCCCGCATGGTGCTTCAGAATGGCGTTAGCCGGCGCAAAATTTTTTGACGCTAAACTGCGTTAGCGCAGTTTAGCGTCAAAAAGTATAAATACGGGCCGCAATGCTTTAGTTAGCAGCGCGTATCCAGAATGCCTACAGCCTTAATGAAAACAAGGATACAAGGAAAATAGGCACTACCAATGACAATAGGTCTGACTTTAAAGGATAGCTGCGTGGTAATTGGAAGCAATGTGCCTATATAGCTTGAGAATATATGTTTGCGTGGAAACAAAGAACTGTAGAATAGTATTATTGTAGGTAAAAAAAAATCAAATGCACTGTAAAGCCAGACCTAAATATCCATGTAGGTTAATGCCTGCCCTCCTCCCATCTGTGCTGCTGCCAGAGGAAAATGGTGTCTAGTTTTAAAAAATGCACTGGTGTGCTCGGTTTCCACAGGTGCCAGCTGAGCTAGAGGCCAAAATCCACAGCTAGGCACTTTATAGAAAACAGCTCTGTTTTCTTTGTGAATGTGTGTTGTGTTCAAGTTGTGTTTTGGGGCATTTCCTTTCGCGGGCGCTACGCCTACCCACACAAGTGACGTAACATTTTTATCGGGAGACTAGGGGAAACGCTGGGTGGAAGGAAATGTGTGGCTCCCATCAGATTCCAGAACTTTCTGTCAACAAAATATGAGGAAAACGTGTATTTTTGGCAAAATGTTGAGGTTTGCAAAGGATTCTGGGTAACAGAACCTGGTCATAGCCCCACAAGTCACCCCATCTTGAATTCCCCTATGTGTCTAGTTTTCAAAAATGCGCTGATGTGCTAGGTTTCCCCAGGTGCCGGCTGAGCTAGAGGCCAAAATTCTCAGCTCAGCTTGTCCAGTTTCACACCAGAGCAGGGCTGGGGGATCCCTGAACCGGTGTAAACTGGCTTATGCAGAGATGGGCACCATCTGTGCCCATCAAAGCATTTCCAGAGGCTGGGGGAGGATACTCCTCCCCAGCCCTCACACCTATTTCCAAAGGGAGAGGGTGTTACACCCTCTCTCAGAGGAAGTTCTTTGTTCTGCCTTTCTGGGCCAGGGCTGCCTGGACACCAGGAGGGCAGAAACTTGCGTGAGGGGTTGGCAGCAGCAGCAGCTACAGTGGAGACCCCAGAAAGGCAGTTTGGCAGTACCCAGGTTCTGTGCTAGAGACCCGGGGGATCATGGAATTGTCCCCACAATGCCAGAATGGCATTTGGGTGACAATTCCATGTTTTTAGACATGTTACATGGCCATGTTCGGAGTTACCATTGTGACGCTGTACATTGGTAGTGACCTATGTACAGTGCACGTGTGTAATGGTGTCCCCGCACTCACAAAGTCCGGGGAATTTGCCCTGAATGATGTGGGGGCACCTTGGCTAGTGCCAGGGTGCCCACACACTAAGTAACTTTGCACCCAACCTTCACTAGGTGAAGGTTAGACATATAGGTGACTTATAAGTTACTTAAGTGCAGTGGAAAATGGCTGTGAAATAATGTGGACGTTATTTCACTCAGGCTGCGATGGCAGGCCTGTGTAAGAAATGTCAGAGCTCCCTATGGGTGGCAAAAGAAATGCTGCAGCCCATAGGGATCTCCTGGAACACCAATACCCTGGGTACCTCAGTACCATATACTAGGGAAGCATATGGGTGTGTCAGTATGCCAATGTGAATTGGTAAATTTAGTTACTAGCCTGTTAGTGACAAATTTGGAAAGCAGAGAGAGCATAACCACTGAGGTTCTGGTTAGCAGAGCCTCAGTGAGACAGTTAGGCATCACACAGGGAACACATACAGGGCACATACTTATGAGCACTGGGGCCCTGCCTGGCAGGGTCCCAGTGACACATAGACTAAAACAACATATATACAGTGAAATATGGGGGTAACATGCCAGGCAAGATGGTACTTTCCTACAGCACTCAGGAAAGTGCTGGTGACAAATGGAATAATCCTTGAATAATGTAATATTGTGCAACTGGTCACTTATGGCAGGCATGGGGCTAATGGGGAAAATAAAAAAAAAATAATAATAATATTAACAAAATAACAAAACTTATTTTTTTTATTCTCAAATCAAGTAAAACAAATGAAAAATGTTTTAAATAATTGCTAAATATTCTTATTATTGTAATAACATTAAATAAAATAAAGTTTATGAAACAAATCATTGAAAAAAAGAAATCAATTTAAAATTTTAAAAAATACAATTGCTGATGTACTAGTGGAAGGGGACAACCATGAAAAACTACAGAGATTTGGGAGGCAAGGAGTGGTGCAGGTATATAATAAAATATAAAACACTGTTCATACAGTACATTTAGTAATATGCATTGACCTACTAGTCCTCAAGCATAACATACAAAATGTCCACCAGCCACATGGTCAAACAATAACCAGCAAGGAGGTCACCACAACAAAAAAGGACACATGCAGGCCTAAAAACACATTGGCTGCCTACACAAAATGGCTGCCAGCCGCATGGTCAAACAACAACCAGCAAGGAGGCCTGGGCACCACAATAAAGAAGAACGCATGCAGGCCTAAAAGCACACTGGCTGCCTACACAAATAGGTCCCCAGCCGCATGATCAAACAGCAATAACCAGCAATGAGGCATGGCCACCATATAAAGAAGAACACATTCAGGCACATTAGCTGCCTATATAAAATGGCCGCCAGCTACATGGTCAAACAGCAACAACTAGTAAGGAGGCATGGCCACCACAACAACGAAGAACACATGCAGGACTAAAAGCACACTGGCTGCCTACACAAAATGGCCTCCAACCACATGGTCAAACAACAACCAGCAAGGAGGCATGTCCACCACAACAAAGAAGAACACATGTAGGCCTAAAAGCACATTGGCTGCCTACACAAAAGTGCTGCAAGCCACGTGGTCAAACAGCAACAACCAGCAAGTAGGCATGGCCACAAAAAAATCAACACGAATGGTCCATTAGAGAAGATTTTTAGCTCAAAGTTGTCTTTTTGAGGAGATTTTAGCTGCTTGAGCTTCTGCCACGGTCAATTGTGCGCGCTTGCCTACATCACAAAAGATGCGGCGGAAGTCACTGGCGCGGTGCTAAATCTCACAGGCAGGTAAAAAATCTCATTTGTGCTCATGAATGACCAGAAGTTGCTTGTCTAACCTTCCAGTGGTGCGAAATTCCATCAAGAGCGCACCAAAGGGGGAAAAACTCTGCTCCGTTGCAGAGGATGAGTCTATTGGTAACTCCATATTGTGTGTAGAATGCAGAGTTGCCGAACTCCGCAAACTACGCCAACAGAACAGAGGTTTTCACCCAGGCCTACTCACAAGATTTACTGGCTAGCTTGCTGCTCAGTCCAGCAATATTCCAAAAGAGGGAGCTGAAATCTGGCGATGAAGCCGGGACACTATGGGAAAGATTCCAAAAGATGGGTGAGACAGCAGTGTATGGCGAAGCCAGATCGGTCTTGTTAATGCTATTGATGGAATTCAATGGGATAGTCAGAGTTTGAGCCCTCAGTTCTAATTAAGGCGAAAAATGATGGCATCCATAGGGCGTGTTAATGTCCTTATGATACACAACAGGGTTGATCGGCACAGCAGCAGATGCCATCAATGCCTCCACCTCAGTAGTCATAAATAGGACCTCATTCAAAGTACTGGTCCCCCTAGTGTCCTGCAGTCATTCTACCTCTTCAAGAGTGCTATATAAGTTTAAAGTTGGAAGGTGCAAGTTCCTGCTGTTACCTGAATGATGATTAAGTCTGGGAAGGACATTACTATTGCTGGACCTATAAAAAAAGCCCAATGGGACAGGCACAATCCCTTGTGAAAACCCTTGGACACCAGAAAATCTACTCAAGATAACCTCTACCAGATTTGTATCACAAAAGTTTATAACAATGCAGTCACCTGCATCCCTTTTTGGGGTCTTGCCGAAACACTGTACTCTCCATTCTCCTATTATATTGTTTGAAAGGGTTTCCATTCTAACACACCTCATCGTGGAACTGAGCCAATGAATTGCTGATTTTGTCATCTCTCCAAATGTGTTCCTGTGCCAAAACCACTACTTGTGACCAATTTTATCCCACTCTTCTCGAGGTATGCACTGCTTAGCAACCAAAAATTGTGTATAGGAGTAGTTGGTTTGTGAGCAGTATTTTATCTTGTGACTCTTAAGAACCTGTGGAAAGTGCTAATAGAAATGGGAGCCCTTGCAATGTTGGTCAACTTGGTTGCCAGATTGCATGAAGATAATTATGCCCAGGTGCAATGGGGAAGTCAGGGTGGACTGATCAACAGAATTACCATTGAATTTGGGGGACGTCCAGGTTGTGTCCTTGCAACTACCCTGTTCATCCTGTTCATAAAAGATGTTGTCAAGGAACTTATACTCTTCAGAAATTACTCACCAGTTCTGAACAGCAAAAAGATTCTGATATTTCTCTTCGCAGATGATTCTTTACTCATCTCGAAGACTCCCAGAGGTCTCCATAAGCTAGTAGACAAGTTTCTTGCTTTCTGTGCTTATAGGGGTTTCAAATAAAATGCAGCTACAACCGAATATATGATATTTGGTAAGGGTAAATCTAGAAATAGCATGTTAAAATTACTGACGAAACCCTAGAAACAGAATTTCGTTTTGACTACCTGGGTGTCAAGTAACAGAAATGCTTTGCTGGGAATCTCAACTCAGCAAAAGATCCCTGCTTTTAGTGAAAAGATCCGAAGCTATATTGCAACTACACAAGCAGGGTTATTTGCAGTCAATAGCCCCGGATTGGAGGTTTATCTTGCCCAGGCTCAAAGTGCTGCTATCTTTGTAGCCCAAGTTTTGGGCTATGTTGGTACACAGAAAATGCCAGTGGGTGAGAATAACTTTGTTAGATCTCTTATCTTGGTACTGGCCAGAAAACCCTCATTTTATGGTGTTTGACTCGAATACTAAAGAAATTGCAGATATTGCACAATTAAAATCCCTGTTGTATTAGATATGAATATGGTCTCCTCCCGAGCTAATACAATGTCAAGAGTCTTTGGAGGAACTGATGAAGATGAATAGCGCTACAAACATTCCCTGGTTGGAGTTTGTCTCCACTTGGTGTAGGAAACAGGGGTTAGCTAGACTGTGGGACTACGCCAGGAAATTACACAAGGTAGAGGTAGCTGTTCTAAAAACAAGTAATTGGGCATTTGTACATTATCAATATACCACAGGAGTAACTTCTGGACGCTTGACTGATCAGTTCCTTAGTTTTAAGTCAAGCCCCAAGTTTGAACTTTTTTTTAGATATGATCACTTCACCTTTGGCAAAAAGTTTGTATGTCTGATTTTGCCTGAGCAGGTTACCCCTAAAGACTTTTTGTAATACATGGGCAAAAGATCATGATTCAGATATATACCCTGTCTCTGGTTTGGTCCCTGAGAAGGAGGAACATGTTTTGTTCTTCTGTCCAGAATACTGTGGTCCCTGCTGGAGATCGATACGCCCAGTGTGCTTGAACCTGAGGTTTGCACACTATTTAGTTGTGCGCAGAATTTTAAAGACTGATACTTTGGGCCCAATCATTTATTCCGTCAGTCGATCTTTACTGAGTATTTGGCCTAAGCATTCTAAGATTGCATTTTAGCTAAGAGGAAGGGTACAAGTTTTTATTATATTATTATTTTATATTCTGGCATATTAAAATGAATAATTCCTGTGGTATTGGTTTTGATCTATTTGAACCTAATGTTTATGGTTCCCAGTCGCTTACCTTCTTTCCCTTCACTTAACAATTTGCATTGCTTAAGGGTAAATGAGTGAGCCACTATGGTGGATGCTTTGGTGTTGGTTATGGTCTATTTCAAACCCAATTTTCATGACTCACAGGTGCATGTTTTCTCTTTATGCACTTAGCACTTTGCATTGCCCTAGGGTAAATTAATGATCCACTATGGTGCATCAGGGTACTTTAGAGTTCTTGTATTTTGGTACTGTAGCATTTGAGTGTATTTGTATATTTTGCAGGCCTGGCTGTATACAAGTGAATGCATGTTTTAAGCAGCTACAAAGAACAATGGGCTACAAGAAACAACAAAGCAACTTTTAATACTTACTGTGTGAAAACTGTTTTTTATTTTTTATCTTTTACACTTTGTGTGCTTTAATGGTTCTTGTAAACCAAAACAAGTTTCTTTGATGATGATGATTTGCATACCCCCTGCAGTTAGTCTGGAGCCAGGACAGGGGAGGCACGAAACCTGAGCACTACAAAGGGAATCCCCTTGAAGTTTTTCCCACTTCAAAAAAGGCAAAAGGTATAAATATTGGACCTTAGACACCAAGTCAAGTCTACAGAAGAAGGACTGCTATGTTGCTATGCTGACAGAAGGATTGCCAATCAGCTGCCCTACTACTCTGTTGCTATGACGCCTCTGTCCTGTTTTCTAAGAAGAAAGACTGAACGTGCATCCCTTATCCCAGGCTGAAGTGACTCCGAGGGTCAACCAGCTGGCCTCATGTTCTGAGTTACAAGGACATAGCAAGCTTCAGAGGCTCCATGTAACTCCCCAGCTGGCCTGCTGCCTGGACCTGTATCTGGACCTGCCTGAGTCCTGCTGGCCTCTGCTTGAGTCAGTTCCTGACCCTCAAGTGGTGTGCCTTTGGTCCTCGAACATTGGTGTGACTCAGTTGAGCTTCCCAGAAGTTTTTGTGGTGTTCACGAAGCTGAACGAGCCCTTTGCACAAAGATCTTGCCACCTTCCCCAACTGCCAATGCAAAGTTTCAATGAACAGAATTCTTCACACTATAGCATTGACACCAATGCGAAGCTCCAGCCCCGACTGTCTGCCGCTTCAACAGTATGTTTGTGCTACAGAAACAAGCATCCGTGACACCCGGACGGCTCACCTCACTACATCGATGAATTCCTGCAAAGCTGAACTGAGAAGGTAACTTTTTCAGGAGGACTAACTTGGTGCCTGTACCTGACTTCCTCCATTGCAATTGGCCTGAACTTATGACTTTCTCCCTGTATCGCATGACCAGATAGCTGTGAGAGGCACTTTGGGCTTCTTGGTTCTATTTTCCCCCTAAATCGTTAAACATTCATCTCTGGATCTAGTAATTGGATTTTTGTTATTTCGGTGTCACATTATTTATTAAGAGTTGCTCTCTTTTTATAAATTGGTGTAAGATTTTTCTTGTGTTGTGGTTTCACTTTATTACTGTTTGAAGTGCTGCATAAATACATTACAAATTGCCTCTAAGTTAAACCTGACTGCAGCATGGTAAGCAACCAGAGGGTTGAGCACAGGTGAATTTGGGGTTTGCTTGCAACTTCACCCTGGCAAGAATAGTGGTTGTTCATCTTCTAACCCAATTCTTTACAGCAACAAGTCAGATATGTCATCTATTCCCATTGTGTAAAATATCCAGACCATAACCACTTAAATAGAGTTTGGCACTTCAGTCATTGGTATGCATTTTTCTATTCATCTCTCCTTTTTCCAGCCTGTTGTGCATCTGTAAAATCTCTTATTTCCAGTAGATGTAGATCGACATTGGTCCTTCTTCTGTGTTGTGGGAACACTAACACATCCAAGAGCTTGATTTCAGTAAGATGATGTTGCTTCCAACATTCAGACTTATTTAGGTATGTTCATTCCATATTTGCACGTCAAGTTAGCAATAACCAGTGCTTGTTAAATGTCTTGTTTATTATAACCAATGCTTATTGATCATGCACATTGGAATCCACCTGCTCCAACTGTAACTGCCAAAACATGTGCTCTTCACAATATGACCTGTTGTGAACATGTGCCACAATCAGGAGGATAATTGCTCATTTCCGTAGTAAGCAAGCAACTGCCTTTCCATTTGTTCCAACTGTAACTGTCAAAGCATGTGCTCTTCACAATGTGATCTGTATTGAACATGTGCCGCAATCGGGCAGATAATTGCTCTTTTCCTTAACAAGCAATCAACTGCCAAAAGACACATGTGCATATTTTATTATTTAAGGATGCATGTGAGTCTGAGGCCTTGCTTGGCTTCGTACCTATTGCTTTGCTCACCAGTTTCCAGTCAAGTCGAATTTTCTTATCCTCCAGCCTACTTCCAGTCGAATTCCAGTGCAAGTCAAGTTCCTTTTTCTCCAGCCTGCCTCCAGTCAAGTCCCAGTGTTCCTTGTTCTCTGGACAGCCTCCAGTCGAGCTCTGGAGATCCTCACCCCCCAGTTGGCTTCATGTGGAGTCCCAGCTCTCCTCTTCCATCTTCTGCTAACAATCCTGTATTTCCTGTAAAAGAGAGAAAATAAGAAAGGTGAAAAAACGCAGTTTGGGTTTGTTGGACTTTTGCTTATACAGGGCCATCCCCAGTCTTTTTGCCTCCTGCCTCCTATTTTTTTCTGTCCTGTTGCTGTTGGCTTTTCAACTCTGAGCACATTAACACTGCTAACCAGTTCTAAAGTGCATATGCTCTCCGTGTAAATTGTATGCAATTGGTTTATCCATGATTGGCATATTTGATTTAATAGTAAGTCCCTAGTAAGGTGCACTAGAGGTGCCAGGGCCTGTAAATCAAATGCTACTAGTGGGTTTGCAGCACTTGTTGTGCCACCCACATAAGTAGCTCTGTAATCATGTCTCAGACCTGCCACTGCAGTGTCTGTGTGTGTATTTTTACACTGTAAATTCGACTTGGCAAGTGTACCCACTTGCCAGGCCTAAACCTTCCCTTTTCTTACATGTAAGGCACCCCTAAGGTAGGCCCTAGGTAGCCCCAAGGGCAGGGTGCAGTGTATGGATAAGGTAGGACATATAGGGGGTCATTCTGACCCTGGCGGTAAAATCCGCCAGGGCCAACGATCGCGGGAGCACCGCCAACAGGCTGGCGGTGCTCCCTTGGGCATTCTGACAGCCGCGGTCAGAAACGGACAACCGGCGGTGTACCGCTGGTTTTCCGCTGCCCTGGGGAATGCTCCATGGCGGCGCAGCTTGCTGAGCCGCCATGGGGATTCTGACCCCCATACCGCCATCCTGTTCCTGGCGGTTTTGGCCGCCAGGCACAGGATGGCGGTATGGGGTGTCGTGGGGCCCCTGGGGGCCCCTGCTGTGCCCATACCAATGGCATGGGCACTGCAGGGGCCCCCGTAACAGGGCCCCACCAAGATTTTCAGTGTCTGCCATGCAGACACTGAAAATCGCGACGGGTGCAACTGCACCCGTCGCACCCCTTCCACTCCGCCGGCTCCATTCGGAGCCGGCATCCTCATGGAAGGGTGTTTCCCGCTGGGCTGGCGGGCGGCCTTCTGGCGGTCGCCCGCCAGCCCAGGGGGAAACCCAGGATACCTGCGGCGGTCTTTTGACCGCGCAGCGGTATTCTGGCGGTTCCAGCCAGGCCGGCGGCTTCAGAATGACCCCCATAGTAATGTGATTTATATGTCCTGACAGTGAAATACTGCCAACTTCGTTTTTCACTGTTGCAAGGCCTGTCTCTCTCATAGGATAATATGGGGGCTACCTTTAAATATGATTAAAGTGTAGATTCCCCTAGAGAGTAGATGGACATGTGGAGTTTGGGGTCCCTGAACTCACAATTAAAAAATACATCTTTTAGTAAAGTTGATTTTAAGATTGTGCGTTTGAAAATGCCACTTTTAGAAAGTGAGCATTTTCTTGCTTAAACCATTCTGTGACTCTGCCTTGTCTGTGGATTCCCTGTCTGGGTCAGTTTGACAGTTGGGTTGTTTTTCACCTCACACTAGACAGTGACACAAAGGGGGCTGGGGTATAACCTGCATTTCCTGATTAGCCATATCTACTAGGAGGGAGGGGTGGAGTGGTCACTCTCATCTGAAAGGACTGTGCCTGCCTCTGACAAGCCGGCTCCAACCCCCTGCTGTGTGTCTGAGGACTTGCCTGGGCAAGGCAGGATTTCACAAGTAGGTGTGAGTCCCCTTTGAAGAAAGGTGACTTCAAAGACTAAAATGGGTATAAGAAGGGCACCCAAATCTACAGACTTTAGAAACACTTCTGGAACCAAGAGGAACCTCTGCCTGGAGTAGAGCTGATAGCTGAGGAAGAAGTGCTGCCCTGCCGGTGACTTTGCTTTGTGGAGCTTTCCTGCAGTGCTGCTTCTGCCAGAGTAAGAGGGCAAAGACTGGACTTTGTGTGCCTTCCATCTTGTGAAGAAATCTCCAAGGGCTTGAGTTAGAGCTTGCCTCCTGTTGTTTGAAGTCTCAGGGACAGCAAAGACTTCTCCCTGCCAGCACCTGGAGTCTCTGGAGAGACTCCTGCCCCTACAAGTGGTGCCCTATCCAGTCCCTGGGCCCTTGAAAGGAAAGCTGGTGGAATCCAAGGAAATCGACTTCGGACGACTTCGGACCGACGCCGCTGCTGAATCCGGTAACGCCGCCTGCACCTGATGCCGTGACCTTCGCTGGAATGCGACGCTCTTCACAGGCCCGACGCCGCAGCAGCCCCGCTGAAGTCCGCGACTCCGTGGAAGTCACCGCACCACGTCGTGACCGACGCCGCTCGAAATGCACGGATTCAAAGTTTCGCACAGACGCCGCGATTCCCGACTTCGCGCATCGGCCTGTTTTCACTCTTCACCAAAGGTACTGTACTTGGGGGTCTACACGACTCCGTGTCCGGCGCCGCTGGTGACGGCTTGTTGGGAAGCATTTTTGTTTCTAAGAGCTATTTTGTGTTTAATCTTTAAAAATTCATAACTTGACTTGTGTATGTCGGATTTTTGTTGTTTTGGTCTTGTTTTCTTTAGATAAATATTTCCTATTTTTCTAAACCGGTGTTGTGTCATTTTGTAGTGTTTTCATTAATTTACTGTGTGTGTTGGTACAAATACTTTACACCTAGCGCTCTGAATTTAAGCCTACTGCTCTGCCAAGCTACCAAGGGGGTAAGCAGGGGTTAGCTGAGGGTGATTCTCTTTTACCCTGACTAGAGTGAGGGTCCTTGCTTGAACAGGGGGTAACCTGACTGTCAACCAAAGTCCCCATTTCTAACAGGGTGTTTCTGAAATTTTCAAGCAAATAACTTAGTTTCAAGGTAAAGAAAGATTAATCGCTTAAATGAATCAAAACAGAGCTCTCTTTTAAATAATTTATGACAATAAGAACCAGTGTAATTTATTGTTTGGGTGGGAATCCAAGATAGTGCTAAACAGACATTAAGGAAACATGTATTTGCTGTAACAAGCGCTCTCCTCAGAATTAAGAGATTGGAAATAGAGTAAGTTTATCAGAACTATTATTGGCAAGAGATTACGCCAGAACTCAATGAAGCCCTTTAGTCAAATTGATTGTTTTTGAGTTTTGACATTGATTCAGAAACTCCATGGGAACTTTGAGGTGACTATGGGGGTCATTACAACCCTGGCAGTTGGTTGTAAAGTGGCGGTAATACTGCCAACAGGCTGGTGGTAAATACTGCCAAATTATCACCATGGCGGAAAGAACTTAGACAGATAGCCACTTTAACACACGACCGCCACGGCGGAATCAACAGGCAACACGGCGGTAACCGCCTACAGCCAGGCGGAAGACAATGTTCTGCCTACTGTATTAAGACAGTCTAATCTGCCACCTTTTCTGGGGCGGTACCAATGACATCAAAAGTCTGACGGAAACAGAGCTCAGAAGTTAGCGGACTCACCTGTGGAGACTCAGGGAAGAGCCACGCGCCATGGAGCCCGAGCTGCATGTCTTCCCCATGATCTTCTACATGCTGCTCCACTACGAACACCAAAGGCGGCGAAGATGACCACGGTAAGTACAGCCACCTAGCACACAGGGGAGGGGGGGGGAAAGAGAGTGACACACACATGCAACACCCCCACCCCAACACCATACACACAAGCAGATGCAGTAACATAGCATATGTACCCCGTACCCCTCAGGAATAATGCAAAGACAACTACAATAGATTAAAAAGAGTGTAATAAGATAAAATAGTAGCAATACGTGCATCCAAATAAAAAAGTATATACATATTTACAAATGTATAGACACTGCCCAGTCCTCAATGTTTGTGGGCCACAGGGCCACATTACAAAGTCCAAGGCCCTACTTGACTCCTGCAACAACACAGAGAAAACACTGCAGGGGCATCAGGACAAAAACAGGCAGGCACCTCAGGGGTACAGGGAACAGGGGGGCACCTCAGCCAGAAGATGGTACAATGCCACTGGTCCTGGAGGGGCAACATGCCCAGTGCTAGGTCCTGGGGAGTGCAAGGCCACAGTCTCTCAAGTGGGTGACTTGCCCACATGCTCTGGAGGGGGCAACATGCCCAGTGCTTGGTCCTGGGGAGTGCAAGGCCAAAGTCTCACAAGTGGGTGACTTGCCCACAAGCTCTGGAGGGGGGCAACATGCCCTGTGCTTGGTCCTGGGGAGTGCAAGGCAGTCACTCAAGTGGGTGACTTGCCCACAAGCTCTGGAGGGGCCAACATGCCCTGTGCTTGGTCCTGGGGAGTGCAAGGCAGTCGCTCAAGTGGGTGACTTGCCCATATGCTCTGGAGGGGCCAACATGCCCATTACTCTGTCCTGGGTAGTGCAAGGCCACAGTCTCTCAAGTGGGTGATTTGCCCACATGCTCTGGAGGGGGCAACATGCCCATTACTCTGTCCTGGGGAGTGCAAGGCCACAGTCTCTCAAGTGGGTGTCTTTCCTAATGGTGCTGGAGAGGGCATCGTGCCCTGTGATCTTCATCCTGGGGAGGATGGGGTGAGTGGATGTTATGTCCACTGGTTCTGGAGGGGGCATTGTGCCCAGTGAGCTCCATCCTAGGGAGGATGGGGTGAGTGGATGTCATCTCCACTGGTTCTGAAGGGGGCATCGTGCCCTGTGATCTTCATCCTGGGGAGGATGGGGTGAGATGATGTTATCTCCACTGGTTCTGGAGGGGGCATCATGCCCTGTGATGCAGATCTTGGGGAGTGCAAGGTCACAGTATCTCAGCTGGGTGTCATACCCACTGGATTTGCAGGGGGCAGGACGCACAACAGCCCATGGACGCAGGTCTACAGAATGTCCACCAGCAGTGATGGCTGTTCAGTGTTGGCAGTGGTGCTGCTGCTTGTGGTGGTGGGGGAGGCTCCTGGCCATCCCCTGCAGCCTCGGATGGATGCACACTGGTGCTGCTGCTGGTGGTGGTGGGGGGATGCTCCAGCCCATTCCCTGCAGCCTCGGGCGGCTGCCCACTGGGGCTGGTGGTGGTGCTGGTGGTGTAGCTGGTGGTGGTGGGGGGGAAGGCTCCAGCCCATCCCCTGCAGCCTCGGACGACTGCCCCGTGGTGCTGCTGCTGCTGGTGGGGGACAGATCCAGCCCATCCTCTGCACCCTCGGATGTCTGCCCACTGGTGCTGGTGGTGGTACTGGTGGCGGAGCTGCTGGTGGTTGTTGGGGGAGGCTCCAGCCCATCCCCTGCAACCTCGGACAGCTGCCACTGGTGCGGGTGGTGGTGCTGGTGGCGGTGCTTCTGGCAGAGCTGATGGTGGTGGTGGTGAGAGGCTCCAGCCCATCACCCTGCAGCCTTGGATGGCTGCCCACTAGTGCTGCTGCTGCTGATGGTGGTGGGGGAGCTCCAGTCCATCCCCTGCAGCCTCGGACAGCTGCCCACTGGTGCTGGTGGTAATGCTGCTGGCAGTGCTGGTGGTGGTCATGGGGGGAGGCTCCAGCCCATCCCCTGCAGCCTCGGATGGCTGCACCACCACGGTTGGTGGTGGAGTCTCCGACTGAATACCAGCACCAGGCCCTTTGTCCTTACTGCCTGCTGGTGCAGGGCACTTACACATTCATGCCAGCAGCTAGGGATGGCTCCTTGCCCCTTTTGGCAGCAACTGGGACTGGCTCCTTGCCCTTCCTCCCTGCAGCTTGGGCTGGCTCCTTGCTCTTCCTTCCTGCTGCACGTGTGGCTGGCTCCTTGCCCTTCCTTCCTGAAGCACTTGGGGCTGGCTCCTTGCCCTTCCTTGCAGCACTTGGGACAGGCAATCTTTCTGTCTGGCTGGCTGGTAGCTGGGATCCTTTCCCACCTGGAGTTGCTGGGGACTCTACTGTTCCCGTGGAGTGGGTGGCCGAGGTGGTTGTCTGGGTTTTTACCACCCTGGCCTGATGTGAAGGACAGAGGGGGGAGGGGGAGGGAAGAGGTTAATGGTGGAGAGGAAAAGCTTCTTAGGGACATTGGAGTGGGAAGAGTGAGAATGTTTGGGAGTGGAAGAAGAGGGAGTGGTTGTAGGAGGTGTCTGTTTTCTGTGTTTGGGTGCAGGCGCATGGGCTGGAAGCTGTTGTGAGGTGGATAGCTGTTATATGTCTGAATGCTTGCATTTGTGTACTTTGGGAGGAGGGGGCACAGACACAGTGGGAGAGGACACAGGGGACGTGTGGCCGTGGATGTCGGGGTTGTAACTGCCAGTGAGGTGTGTGTTCTGATAGGTGTGCTGGAGATGGGGGTAGTGGATGAGGATGTAGTGCATGAAGGTGTGAGTGTAGACGTAGCTGGGAGGGAGGTGGAGGAGGAGAGGGCCACAGTGGAGGCAGTGGCTGTTGGTATGTCTGCATCTGGATGGTATTTGTGTGAGTGCCTGTGGGATGAAGCAGACTGGGCACAAGGCCCCTGCAAGAACCTGTGGAGAAAGGCATCCACTCACCCAATCCTTGGCAGGATGAAGCAGACTGGTCTTAAGGCCCCCCTCCAGAACCTGTGAAGAAAGGTATCCAATTGAGAGACTGTGGCCTTGCACTCCTCAAGACCAAGCAGTGGGCAAACCACCCACTTGAGAGACTCCTCACTGAGGGCAGCAGGGCTGACTAGGGCAGGGCCTGAGGTGCCTGGGGCAAAGGAGATGCCCACCCTCCTGGGTGAGCGGGCACGGGAAACACACTGAGGGGCTGCTGGGAGGGCGGTGCTGGTAGGGGGGATGGCGGCAGTACCTGTTGTTGGGGTGGGCACAGAAGTGTCCGCCACCGCCAGGGAGCTACCATCGGAGGGGGAGTCGCTCTCTGTGGTCTCCCCTCCTGTCCCCATTGTGGTGCTCCCCTCGCCCTCCGTCCCACTGGTGCCCTCACCCTTGGTGGATTCTGCCTCAAGAGCCATGTGAGATGCAGCTCCCTCCGTCGCCGGTGCCTCTGCTCCTCCACCAGATGATACTAATACACACAAGGACAGGGTGACAAAACAAAAAGGGAGGGGGGGGACAGAGGATACACTTCTTCAGTGCCAGCAACACTACTACCGTTGGCGTACACAAACAACAGGGAGCAGCCCTATGCACTAGGCGATGCACTACCAGTTACTAAGACAGTCGCCAGCTCATGGGGTTCAATGCCTACTGTCATTTGAAGCACACCTAAAACCCACAGGACCCTGCCCAGGATTAGATGGCCACCAGCACTATTGGGGTAGGAGTGATTCTGAGCCTGCCCAACAAGGGACCTACCCCGTCATGTTCGCCCTGGCCTAGTGGCATCCACAGCCCACATCCCCCACCCAGGTACCTCCTAACGCGCGCAAAGTCAGGTTTGAGATTCTGTACTCACCCCCTCGTGGCTGCTCTGATGCCTTCAAGTGCCCATCCAACTCTGGATAGGACACTGCCAGGATGCGGAACATCAGGGGGGTCATGGTGCGACGGGCACCCCTTTCTCGATGGGAGGCCAGCACCAGCTGGGCCTCCGCCATCTTCCCTTCCCAGCAGTGCAGGTCCTCCCACCTCTTGCGGCAGTGGGTGCTCTGCCTGTCAAAGACCCCCAGGGTCCGCACCTCCTTGGCGATGGCACGCTAAATACCCTTTTTCTGGTGGGCACTGACCTGCAGGGAAAAGACAGCAGAAAAGGGAATTATTCACCCGTCCGGACCGTCATACTCATTGCCCACCAGATCCCATATATCACCTGACGCACATACATTGACCGCCTTACATGCTGCACTCGGGCCAGGACCCTCTGCCCTTCCTACATGTGGCCCACACAGCAGTCCATACATTCATGGACCACGGATCATGGTCACAGTGTACTCAGCTGTTTGTCTGGAGGACCGTAGAGTAACGTGTACTGGGGTAGGACCCCATCCACCAGTTTCTCAGCTCCTCCACAGTGAAGGCAGGGGCCCTTTCCCCAAACACATGAGCCATTGTCGCTTCCAGACACCGGTCACAGCAGCACTTGCAGTGTAGGTCCTTTCCTGTTGAAGGTCAGGTAGCAAGTGAGTGATTAGATAGAAAATGTTGGTGATGTCCACAGCGGTGCGTACCGTCACCGCCAGCGTACATCCCCATTGGCTCCTGGAACCCATAGGGCCCAATGATAACCAATACGAATTTGCACAACGGTCATCGACCGCCTACCGCGACAGCGCACAACACCAGCGTAATTACCTCATTTCCACTTGTCCCTCCTCACAGGTCAGGCAGCTGCCATTTCAGGGGGGCACAGGGCATGGCACCTAACTGCGTCACAGCAGACGTTGGCACATCAACGGTCTCGAGTTCACAGACTGTTTCTGTAAAGTCAACAATTGATCATTAGTGCAATATAAGTGTGAATATGACCCTCTGCTCACCGTTCTCTTCCATAGGATTCAACTGCTGAGGCAGAATATGAGATGGCGGCATCCTCCGGTGTACAGACCGCTGGTGGACCTTGCGACAATGGAGGACAGACACATTATCATTACCTACAGATTTGATCGTGCCACAATCCAAGAATTGTGTGCCCAATTGGAGCCAGACCTGATGTCAGCTATCCGCTAGCCCACAGGTATCCCTCTCTAGTGCAGGTCCTGTCAGTGCTCCATTTCCTGGCAAGTGGTTCCTTCCAAACAACAGTAGCCATGGCATCAGGGATGTCTCAGCCAATGTTCTCTAACATGTTAACCAGAGTGTTGTCTGCCCTGCTGAAGCACATGCGCAGCTACATCGCATTACCCCAGGTGGAGGATTTGGCCACAGTGAAGGCTGACTTTTATGCCCTGGGACATATCCCCAACATCATTGGTGCCATTGATGGTACACATGTGGCATTTCCCCCCCCCCCCGGAGAAATGAACAAGTTTACAGGAATAGTAAAAGCTATCACTCAGTGAATGTGCAGATGGTGTGTTTGGCGGACCAGTACATCTCCAATGTGAATGCCAAATATCCTGGCTCTGTGCATGACGCCTTTATCTTAAGGAATAGCAGCATCCTGTATGTGATGGGCCAACTCCAGAGGCACCGGGTGTGGCCCAAGGTCCCCACACAGTATAAGTAGGTGTCTGGGTATGGGGTTGTCCCTAAGCGTTATTGTGTGCCTAACAGTTGTCCCTCGATATTTGCTGGTGACCTCTCATGGCTACTGCTGACACCGGTGAGGAATGCCAGGACGAGGGCAGAGGAACATTACAATGAGGCACATGGGCGTACAAGGACGGTTATAGAAAGAAACTTCGGCCTCCTGAAGGCCAGGTTCCAGTGCCTCCATCTGACAGGTGGATCCCTGTACTACTCACCCATGAAGGTGTGCCAGATCATCGTTGCATGTTTCATGTTGCATGTTGCACAACCTGGCCTTGAGACGGCAGGTGCCTTTTCTGCAGGAGGATGTGCCTGGAGATGGTCTTGTGGCAACGGTGGAGCCTGTGGACAGTGAGGAAGAGGAGGCAGAGGAAGATGATGTTGACAACAGAACCAATATTTTTCTGCAGTACTTCCAGTGACACACAGGTAAGACACTGTAACTTCACTTAACATTTCAGTTATCTGTTGGACATTATACAAGGCAGCCTATTTCCCTATGTCTATGGCCACTCACTGTACCCTTTGGCATCTCTATTTTCAGATCTCTGTGCCCCACTCTGGCTCCTGCCATGTGTACTGCTGCTGCCCAACAGAGGTCATCCTAAAGTACATTTCACTGTACTTTTGAGTTGCAATGCTTTGATAATGTTGTAGTAAAACAGATGTGAATCATTTGACAGACTCCAGATTGGTATTTGTTCCAAGGGTGTTTATTTAGGTGCTCATAAGTAGAGGGGGTGGTGCAAGGGGCTGGGCTGATGGTAGAATGAAGCCCAGTCTCTTGGTATCACAGGTGCATTGTCCATTGGGGCATAGGAAGGGGTGTAATGGCAGTTCAAGGTGGACAGAGTGGGACACAAGAGTGACAATCAGGAGGGTCCTATTTCCTGGCGGGGGTCTTGACAATGTTCTCTGTCTTCTGCCACTATCGCAGGGACCATTTGCGGGGTGGTTCTCCTTCAGCAGGGGGTGGAGTGCTGGTGGCCTGTCGGCCCTGTGACGGGGCCTCCTGTCCACTAGCGCCATGGAGGTGGAAGGTTTTTCCTCGGTTTGGCTAGTGTCAGGCACCCGTTGTTGTGCCACTGCCTCCCTCATGGTCTTTCCCATGTCTGCCAGCACCCCTGCAATGGTGACCAGGATGGTGTATATTTTTGTTAGGTCATCCCTGATCCCCAGGTACTGTCCCTCCTGCAGCCGCTGGGTCTCCTGCAGCTTGGCCAGTATCTAGCCCATCGTCTCCTGGGAATAGTGGTATGCTCCCAGGATGTTGGACAGTGCCTCATGGAGAGTGGGTTCCCTGGGCCTGTCCTCCCCCTGTCGTACAGCAGTCCTCACAGCTTCCCTGTTATCCTGTGCCTCTGTCCCCTGAACCGTGTGCCCACTGCCACTGACCCCAGGTTCCTGATTGTCCTAGGTTTGTGGGGTTGCCTGGGGTCCCTGTAGTGGTGGACACACTGCTGATTGACGTGTCCTGGGGACAGTGGCAAGGGCCTGCTGGGTGGGTGCTATGCTGGTGTTTCCTGAGGGTAGAGGCTCTGTGGTGGGTTGGGACTGTGGCAGGGGAACCGACTGTCCGGAGGTCCCGGATGACCCAGGTTGGTCATTGAGATCCAGGCGTGCAGAGCTGCTGTTATCACTGTGGGCCTCTTCTGTGGGGGACTGGATGTAGCTGGCACCTCCTCTCCGGTGACGTTGAGTATGGGTCCTGGGGGGGTGCAAATACAGTGTTAGTGTATCTGCATGGGCCATATTGTGCAAGGGTGTGTTTCCCTCAATGATTGTGATTTCACTGTCAGCTTGGTCTTGTGTGAGTGGTGATTTACTGGGCATGCTGTGGTCATGAGTGTCCATGAAGGTCTGTGATGAGGGTCCATGCATTGGTGTTGCATGCAGGGCTTGGTATTGGGATGGGTGGGCTGTGATGGTGGGGTATATGTGAGGTGATGGAGTGATGGGAGTGAGGCTAAGGGTGGGGGTATGTAATGGCATGCAGGTAGGGTGGGGGATATAATATTAAAGATATGACTTACGAGAGTCCAGTCCTCCTGCTACTGCTGTGAGGCCCTTAGGATGCATTATCGCCAAGACTTGCTCCTCCCATGTTGTTAGTTGTGGTGGAGGAGGTGGGGGGTCCACCGCCATTCCTCTGTACGGCTACCTGGTGTCTTGCAACCACGGAATACACCTTCCCCCATAGGTCATTCCACCTCTTCCTGATGTTGTCCCTTGTTCAGGGGTGCTATCCCACAGCTTTGACCCTGTCCACTATTTTCCGCCACAGCTCCATCTTCCTAGCAATGGATGTCTGCTGCACCTGTGATCCGAAAAGCTGTAGCTCTACCCGGATGATTTCCTCCACCATGATCCTTAGCTCCTCCTCAGAAAACCTGGGGTGTCTTTGGGGTGCCATCGATGTGGTGCGAGTGATATGTGTGGGGATGTGTTGGGTGATATGTGGGGTGATGTGCTGTGGTGTATGCTGTGATGTGCGTGGATCGTGTATGGATGATGGTATTCTGTGGCTCAGATTGAGTGGGTGCTCCTGCCTTGTGTAGCTCTCTGTTGGCAATATATTTTTTAATTGAAAGGGCTGTGAGTAATGTGGGTGGGTGTTTTATAGAGGGGTGATGTGTGTAGGTGTGTCAGGTGTGTGTGTAGTTTGAATTGTCCAATGTGGTGGAGTTTTTTAAGTGTGTGTGTATTTTGAGCACGGCGGTGTGTACCGCCAATGGTTTACAGCAGTTGAAAGACCGCCACGGTGATTCTTGGGTTGTGATACTGTGCGCGTGTTCCTGTTGCCGTAACAGTGTAGGTTTTGCTAATGCCAGTTTATTACTGACCTTTGGTCTGGCAGACTTGTGTGGAGTGTCTGTATGGTGGCGGATTTCTCTGTGTCGGGTCACAATACCCATAGCAGAATACAGCCACGGTTAGGGTATGTTGGCGGCTGTCAGCACGGTGTTAGGCAGCATTTACCACCAGGGTTGTAATGAGGGCCAATGTCTTTTACCCATGTGTCTTGGTTTGGAGTGGGGTGGATGTATATGGTGTGGAGCTGAATTATGTGGGCTGGATTGGAATTGTTAGTTGTGTAATTGTGTGGTGTGTAGTGTTATTTGTGTAGTGGAATTATGTAGTATGGTGAATAAATAAGGGTGAGAGCTGCACAGAATAGATAAAAAGGCAGACAGAGACGTGTAGGTAGAGTGTGCACAAAGTGGTGAATGAACTCCATACACAGATGAGGAGAGAGTGTGTGAAAAAGAGAGAAATAAGGGGAGAACTTGCCACAGACACATAAAGGGGGAGCACCTGTGTCTGCAGAAGACACTCCAAGAAGAGGAGGTGAGCCTGGGTTTGAGGATTGAAACTGTGCTCGAAGACCTAAAGTCAACCACATGAGAGAGGTGGGAAGAAAGCGTGAGAGAGCAAGAGAGAGGGGTGAGAGAAAGTACAAGCGAGAGAAAGGGATGAGTGGGAAGGACACCAAGAGGTGGGGGGAGGCAAAAGGTGGATTAGTGCACAGTATAAGGAGGTACCGTAGGGTAGCAAGTAAGAGCATGCAGTATGGAGAGGAGACAGGGAGTATGATGGAGGGATGAGATGGGACAGTGTGTGGGGAGAGATGACAGGGTTGGTGGAAGTGCCAGATAAGTTGTATTGAAATTGTTTGTGGTGGTATTGTGTGGCATGGAATTGTGTGGTGTGAAGTTGTTCAGTGGAAATATGGGGCATGGTGTTCTGTGGAATTTTGTGGATAGTAATTAAATGGCATTACATGTCCCAAAATTATGTAGGTTGAGACTGTGTTTTATGAGTTAATTATGTGGAATAGTATTGTGTTGTGGGTTGGCATGTTGTGGAGTTGAATAATGTGGTGTGCTGTTAAGTTGTGTGGCGTGATGTGGAAATCTGTGGTGTGGGTTGGAGGCATTTGGTGTGTTGTGGAATTGTTTTATGTGTTTGAAATGTGTTCGCAATGTAGTGTAAAGACACAAATAAGGAGGGTGCAATACACAACAAAATGCAACAGTAGCACTGAAGTCCAGAATTTCTTTGTCACTGAAGCTATTCTGATGGGGCTAGCGATAAAACAATCCCTTAGTAGAATGGTGAAAGTCAATCACGCAGACACATACGAGTACATGTGTGTAACGTTTTAATTGTGAAGTACATAAGCCAAATGTGTGCACAGAAGTAAACCCTTATAACCCAAATAAATGACAATGAAGAAATTATCGAAACACATCCTAGAAATAGAACAATGTGGACTGAGTAAGGGCTAGCACTATAAGCACCAGCCCCTCCTTGCAGTTCACGAGGATGCCCAATGTAGTTAGCAATCACCTGAAAGACAAAAGTTGTTTTTAAATGTTGTTTTTTCCCCAAATGAGGATTTTGCTGGTTTCAGAATACGACACTGTTTTGTATCACCAAATAGAAATCTTGTCACTAACAATGTTAGGCATTTCAGCTCATGCACAAAGTACAGCTAAATAGCTGCAGCAACATTGCTGGTGCGAAACCTACGAGCCTCATGAATGAAACCAAAACAAACTACTTATGAACTATACCTTAAAAACTCAGCCAAACAAACTAAGAAACTCTGAATTAGCCTTCCAAAAACAAAAAGTGCTTTGAGGCCTCATTAGGGGTTTCAGTGTGCTGCTACATGCGCAGCAATACAATAAAACATGAACTATAATAGTTGGTGAAGGCTTTCTGGGATATGTGGTCTTACTGTACCTCAACTGCAGTGCCAGTTTCAAGGGACTATACAATTAAAGCCAGTGAATGAAACATAGTATCCCAAGCCTTGTAGCGTCATTAAAGTTGTACTGTCTACTCCCCCACACCTTTCCAAGCACAGTTTCTGTTTGCCTGCTGCTTGTCAAAATATTGGGCCAAAGATTCATTCCACACAGCTTGGAAAGAGGTTTGAGACCCTGGACACACTGGTGTTTTGTTTTCCAGCATAGTAACCTAAGAAGGGATTGATCTTAGCCATTACTTTATTTGTAAGTAAAAACGTGCCGGTGCTCAAAGCCCTCCACTTAAATACACGGCTGCTGCAATTAAATGTGCAAACACAGAATACTGAAGCAGCATAATCCTGAAGCCATCTCGGGCCTCTTTAATCCATTTATAGCCACACCCTGTCGCTTTATCTCACTCCAGCAGCTTTCTGCTTTCCCCCTTTGTAACGCTTTTTAGTTTGTCTCTTCCTCCGTCTTTCCCAAATGTGTCTTTTGCTCACAATTAATGCTTGAGGCAGAAAATTAAGGGCCAGCCCTCAAAAATAATTGCCAGTGCTCAGCACCGGAAACTAAAAGCTCAAATTAAGCAGTGATCTCAGCTGAATACAATGAGGTGATCCCAGGCCCGGAGGAAGCAAGCTCAGGAAATTTCTATTCTGAAATCCATTATGTTAATTACAGAGGCGTGAGAATGTAAATGCCTGCAATTTTATCCACAACATAAAGCCAATTTAATAAAAATAATTTTGTGTCTCAGAAAGTGCCTTACCCACCCATATCAATCGGAGAATTTAAATTGCAACAGTCTGTATTTCAAACTCAGCGGTGGGCTGATGGGCTCAATGTGGCACTGGTGAGTCTAAGTCACCGGTGGAAGTACAGGAAAACCTAGTGTAACAAATGAAGCAGTACTTCCAGAAGCCCACTGTTTGTTTAACACTATTAGAATAGTAATTAAGCCAAGACAAGTGAGATTGCGCTGTGAAAAAAGAGAAAAATTAGTCCAAAAACCTGACGGAAAACAGCGAACCTCGTATGTTTTCAATACTTGATCATTGCACTCGAGGAGGGCTAACCACTGGAAAAGGCATGACGTATGCATGCCTTCCACTAATGAAAGCAGGAAGATTTTAAAAGGCAAGCCCACGAACCAATGAAAGACACTGACGTGAGATGGACGGGACTCCAAGCCGTTTTCTTACTACTACAGCGTCTCGCAAGCGATACACATGCACAAGTGCATGCTACGCAGGCTCGACCCTAAAAAGGGAGTGGCAGAGAAAAAGGATACACTTGGTCAATGGCGGTACCAACACCACTGCTGGCATATGCAACACACTCACACAGAGGGAACAGCCCTACGCACTAGGCAATGCACTACCAGTTACAATGCTAGTCACCAGGCCATGGAAAGGGACACATACCGCCAACTGCAACATACCTGAGACCCACACACCCCTGCCAAGTAGTGGATGCCTACTAGCTGGGTTTGAGAAATTTCACATCAGAACCCTGCCCAACATGGGACCTACTCTGCAATGTCAGGCCTGGCGTATGGGCACGTGCAGGCCCACATCCCCCACCAGGATACCACCCCACAGGCATAAGTAGTAATGAAGGGCATTGTACTCACCCCCTTGTTGTTGCTGTGATGCCCCCAAGCCCCCATTCAGCTCCGGATAGGCCACTGCCAGTATGCAGGCCATCGGGGGGGTCAGGATTCAACAGGCATCCCTTCCTCGTTAGGAGGCCATCCCCAGATGGGCCTCTGCTGTCTTCTGTTCCCAGAGTCTCAGGTCCTCCCACCGTTTCTGACAGTGGGTGCTCCGCCTGCCCGTAGACGTCCAGGGTCTGCACATCCTTGGCAATGGCATACCCTTCTTTTGATGGGCACTGTCCTGCAGAGAAATACACACAGGGATAGGTATTAGTCAGACCATCCTGCCTGTTACACTCATGGCCCACCATGCCCCTTCCCATCCCCATTAGCACAGACCTGGCCCAGCATACATGCTGCACGCTGCCCAGGGCCCATCCACCAAAGCCCCACTAATTGCTCCAACTCCACCGAGGTGAAGGCAGGGGCCCTTTCCCCAGTCACAAGCGACATGGTAGGTTCCAGACACAGGTCACAGCATCACATGCAGTGTAGGTCCTCTCCTGTTGAAGGTCAGGTAGCAAGTGAGTGAACAGACAGAAAATGCCGTACCGTCACTGCAAGCGTACATCACCATTGGCCACTGTACCCCATAGGGCCCAATGATAACCCATGAGGAGTTGCACGGCGGTTACCGACCGTCTCCCGCAACAGCGCACAACGTCAGCAGAATTACCTCATTTCCACCTGTCCATTCATACTGGAGGGGTAGGGGCAAATCATGGATCCTAAGTGCATCACAGTTCACAATGTCACATTCTGGACAAATGACACCAAAATATTGTAACAATCACAATATGCATTGAACTGTAGTGGTTACAATATACAGACTTGGCAACAATGGAGGACAGACCCATTATCCTCACCTATAGACTTGACAGAGACACAATCACAGAGCTGTGTGCCCAATTGGAGCCTGACCTGGTATCTGCTATCCATCACTCCACTGGGATCCCCCCTCTTGTGCAAGTGATATCAGTGCTCCATTTTTTTGCAACAGGTTATTTCCAAGTGACAGTGGGCTTGGCAGCAGGAATGTCACAGCCAATGTTCTCAATAGTGCTGACCAGAGTGTTGTCCGCCCTGATTAAACATATGTGCAGCTACATCCTTTTCCCCTAGGTGGAGAATGTGGCCACAGTGAAGGCTGACTTCTCTGCAATAGGACATATCCCCAACATCATTGGTGCGATTTATGGGACACACATTGCATTTGTCCCCCTCTGGCAAAATGAACAGGTCTTAAGAACTCGTAAAAGTTATCACTTGATGAATGTGCAGATGGTGTGTTTGGTGGACCAGTACATCTCCCATGTCAATACTAAGTATCCAGGCTCAGTGCATGATGCTTTTACCCTGAGGAATAGCAGCATCCCAAATATGATGGCCCAAATCCAGAGGCACAGAGTGTGGCTAAAAGGTGAGCCCTGGTTCCCACCAAGTGGATGTTGGTGTATGGGTACGGTGTGGGCCATATGGCATAGTGTGTGGCTAACAGTTGTCCCTCGATATTTGCAGGTGACTCTGGTTACCCCAACCTATCATGACTTCTGACCCCTGTGAGGAATGCCAGGACAAGGGCAGAGGAACGTTACAATGAGGCACATGGGCGAACAAGAAAGATTATTGAATGTACCTTCGGCCTCCTGAAGGCCAGGTTTCGGTGCCTCCATCTAACAGGTGGATCCCTGTGTTACTCACCCAAGAAGTTCTCCCAGATCATCGGGGAATGCTGTATGTTGCACAACCTTGCCTTGAGACACCATGTGCATTTTCTGCAGGAGGAGGAGGCTGGAGATAGCCGTGTGGCAACAGTGAACCCTTTGGACAGTGAAGATGAGAAGGCAGAGGATGAGGATTAGGATGAGGACAACCGAAGTGTAGTCATTTGTCAATACTTCCAATGACACACAGGTAAGACAGTGTTATTTCACATTTCATTGACAGTTTGATGTGTGACATTGTCACTGGCAGGCTATGAATTGCTATGTCTACGGCCACTCACTGTACCCATTGGCATCTCTTTTTACAGATGTTGGTGCCCCACTATTGCCCCTGGTGTGTTCACTGCAGCCAACTACAGGTCTTTCCTATGTAAACATTAAGGTACAGTTGAATTACAATTTTTTAACCTTGTTAAACAAATAAATTTTGAAATCATTTGACATACTCCATACTTGTATTTTTTTTAAGTGTGTTTATTGCAGTGCTATGACGAAAAGGGGGAAGTGCAATGGGCTGGGGTGATGATGGCGGAAAGTCCAGGTTAGAGTCCAATCTATTTGTAGCACTGGCGTATTGTCCAAGGGGGGATAGGAAGGGGAGCAATGGCAGTTCAAGGTGGACAGGGTGACAGAGTGGGACACAAAGGTGACAATCAGTGGAGTCTCATTTCCTGGCGAGGGTCTTGGCAATAGTCTCTCGCTGCTGCCTGGATCACAGGGAACGTTTGCGGGGTGGTTCTCCTTCTGCAGGGGGAGGGGTGCTGGTGGCCTGTTGATCCTGTGGTGGGGCCTCCTGTCCACTAGCGGCAGAGGTGGTAAAGGGCTGTTCAGTAGTCTGGCTAGTGTCAGGACCCCGCTGGTGTGCCACTGCCTCCCTCATACTGTTGGCCATGTCTGCCAGCACCCCTGCAATGGAGACCAGGGTGGTGTTAATGGACTTCAAGTCCTCCCTGATCCCCAGGTAATGTCCCTCCTGCAGCTGCATGTTCTCCTGCATCCTGTCCAGGATCTGGCCCAGCGTATCCTGGGAATGTTAGTATGCTCCCAGGATCGCAGTGAGTGCCTCCTGGAGAGTCGGGTCCCTGAGCCTGTCCTCCCCCTGGTGCACAGCACTCCTCCCAGCATCCCTGTTGTCCTGTGCCTCTGTCCCCTAAACTGTGTGCCCACTGCCACTGACCCCAGGTCCCTGATTGTCCTGTGTTTGTGGTGTGCCCTGGGGTCCCTGTAGTGGTGCTGATTGACATGTCCTGGTGACAAAGGTATGGGCCCGCTAGGTGGGTGCAGTGGTGGTGATCCCTGAGGGGGGAGGCTCTGTGGTGGTGTGAGACTGTGCCTGGGTAACCGGCTGTCCGGAGGTCCCTGATGGGCTAGGTTGGTCATCCAGACCCAGGTGACCAGAGTGGTTGTCATCACAGTGGGCCTCTTCTGTGGGGGGACTGGATGTTGCTGGCACCTCTTCTCCAGTGACATTTTCTGGGGTACCTGTGGGGATGTATATGCAGTGTTATTGTTTCTGTGTGTGATATATTGTGCATGGGCGGGTTGCCCTCTATGGTTGTTATTGCCCTGCCAGCTTTGCCTTGTGTGAGTTGTTATTTGGTTGGCCAATTGATTGTCTCTAGTGTGCATGCTGTAGTGACAGGTGTCCATGCAGGCCTGTGAGTGGTGTCCATGCATTGTGATGGCATGCAGGGCTTGGCATTGGGATGAGTGGGCTGTTATGGTGGGGTGTGTGGGAGGTGGTGGAGTGACAGGAGTAAGGGTACGGGTGGGGTTATGTGATGGCATGCAGGTAGGGGGGCTGATAGTAATAGAGATTTGACTTACCAGAGTCCAGTCCTCCTGCTACTCATGCCTGGCCCTCAGGATGCATGATTGCCAAGACTTGCTCCTTCCATGTTGTTAGTTGTTGAGGAGGAGGTGGGGGTCCACCACCAGTCCTCTGTACTGCAAGCTGGTGTCTTGCTACAATGGAACGTACCTTCCCCTGTAGGTCGTTTCACCTCTTCCTGATGTCATCCCTTGTTCTGGGGTGCTGTCCAACAGAATTGACCCTGTTCATGATTCTCCGCCATAGCTCCATCTTTCTAGCAATGGATATCTGCTGCACCTGTGATCCAAATAGCTGTGGCTCTACCTGGATGATTTCCTCCACCATGACCCTTAGCTCCTCCTCAGAGAGTCTGGGGTGTTGGTGTGGTGCCTTGGGTGTAGTGCGAGTGGTGTGGGTGAGGATGTGTAGGGTAATGTGTTGGGGTGTGTGATGTAAGGTGTGTGGGTGGTGTATAGGTGATGGTGGTATGTGGTTCTGGTTGTGTGAGTGCTCTTACATGTCTCTCTGCTGGCAATTATTGGCATTCGTAAAGGGTTGTGGGTAATGTGGTTGTTTGTTTTATAGTGGTGTGGGTGTGGTGTGTGTATGGGTGTCAGGTGTGTGTAGTTTGAATTGGCCAATGTGGTGTTGTTTTGTTTGTTTGTGTGTATTTTGTGTGCGGTATGTACTGCCATTGGTTTACCGCCATTGAAGGTCCGCCATGGTGGTTCGTGGGTCATAATGTGGTGGGTGTAGTTCTGTTGGCGTAACGGTGTGGGTTTTGATACCACCAGTTTTTCACTGACCTTTGGGCTGGCGGATTTGTGTGTGTGTGGCTGAATAGTGATGGGTTGGTGTGTGTCATAATATGGTTAGCGGATATCCACGGCGGCGGTGGTCTTTAGCGACAGTCAGCATGGCGGTAAGTGGGATTTACCGCCAATGTCAAAATGAGGGTCTATATTCCTTTGTGCCATTCTGAGGATGTTGTGGGTTACAACTGCACACTAAATGCAACATTTACAAGGCTTCTGTGCATGAAGCTGACATGCTTTTTTTCTTCCTTACCACCACCTCTTTCTATCAGTTGTACTTTTTTTTCTCTCACACCACCAACATCTATGTTGCTCAGATGCTCTGCTCACACAATTGAGTGCTGATTTTCAGATGGGACAGTTGGCTCCTTATAACATAATATTCACCTGGCTTTCTATGTCAAACATTTATTTGCAAATTGAGCATTCTGAGATGTGCTCCTCGTGTGTTCTGAGTGTAAAAAAGCCCCAAACTGGCAGGAGAGCTTTCCTATGGTGGCAAAGCCTAAAGGACTTGAATCTAAGTGGATCTAGGTGGTTGCGTTGGCCTTTTCCTAGGGTGGGCTGTGACTGTGATAGGAGTGGTGGTTGCTGTAGATTTTTTGTGCCTCAAAAGGACAGTAGCATGCAATGTTGGTGGAACTACATAACAAAGACTTGGATGAATAGAGGCGAGCTGTGCTTCTTCTCTGCCAGTCAAAATTAACAATCACTGGCTCATCATCACCTTTCTCACTCCCAATACTTCTGGGAATGTTGTCTTTCCCTCATTTAGTGTGGTGGGTCTCGGTTAGACTCCTACCCATATCTACATCATCGCAAGGGGGATGAAGAAGATGGGGGAGCACTCTTTATTTTCCTTGCTGGAAATTGGAAAGCTGATGTGTCCTGTGGAAGAGCAATCACGAAAACATCCTTCTTTGCAGCAAGCTCACCTTCCAGCTAGGGTCCTATTTCTGAAAGATCAGGTGTTGCAGTCTATGGCTCCTGTTGTTGACTATCCTGTAAAGATTTGGGTTGTTACTGGGACAATTTGATTTCAGAAGCACTGCTCCCTATCACTGCAGTCACTGTAGTAGTAAGAGACATTGGCTTTGGGTTTGGTGGTATCATTGATCCAGGGGTAATTCTATTTCCAGCATCTTCATGTGCCAAGAGGGAGAGGGAGGTATATTGCTTCGCAAGGAAACCAGCACCAGGCGTCCACATTCCAAAAATGTGCAAGCATTATCCTTTAAAACAACTTATAGGAATAGATCACTACTCTAATTCCAGACCATCTAAAAAATTAATACAAAGGAACAAAAATAGTGGTGCCTGGCCTCCCTTAAAGAACAAACGTTCTGCAAAGAATGTCACTGAAATATCTTGTTTTTTCACAAGAGGTATAATTTCAAAGGATGTGGCTGTAGCATAGATTGCAAAGTGATGCTTTTCCTCCAAACCCCAAAGTATGTACAGAGGTCTCCCAGTCTCTATGCATTTCGTTCTCAAAACATTACTGAAATGGTGCCTTCGGGTAAATAGTCACCTCTAAAAATTAAATTTCTAATTGAATTGCTAGTTGCTTGTGTTAAAAGAACTATTCCCATTCTCAGATTTGTAATTTCATGCTCAAAAATTACCACAACGGTCTGCTAGAGAAAGAATTAACCTGAAATACTTAGTGGTTGCCCTCGCTAAAGCAAATGTTACTCATGGTGGGAAGATGGCACTTGCATTCCTACCAATCCTGCTGTTTCTGTGCATCTCATGGGAAACAGTTTTGTTATGGAGTGTCGAACAATGACATAATCTCATTAACTACATGTAATTTTAATTGCTCAAAATTACAAAAAATATCCCAATTACGCGGGTGTAATTGTAATTTCACCCTGGCCTAGCTGAATTATCCTTTGGAAGCCGAGAGTGTTAAGGCCTCTCTCCCGTTCAGAACCTTTTCAGAAACACTGGCACAAAAGCGAATACTCCCACTGCGTGTAATATGGGTGCATATTGTGACTGAAAACCAGTAATCATGCAGATTTTGAATTTGCAAACGGAGACTTCCATTCTGTCACCCTGACACCCATATCTACATAAAAGTAAACAATGGTAAAATAGAATTGTGTGTTTTACCTTCTATTCCAATAGTATAACATGAGGGATACATTGCAATCAGATATGGGACATTCGCGACTTGCAAATTATTTCATTAATTTAGATGTGTTATAGCTCAAATTTGAGAACCAGTCGTAGTCCTGCTTAGCTGTTAAGCACGGATAAAAATCTAGTTTGATATTTACCATTAAACCTCTAATATATATTGATTTTCTACTTCTTTATTGAAATGTAGCACTATGCCTGCAATTAGCAGAAAGACACATATGAACACATTGATAGGTAGGTAAGACCAAACAGAGGTTTGTAAGGCCCAAATATTCTTACAAAAATTACACTGAAAAGCACTGAATACTACATCTTATCATTCAATATTTGCACAAACAGGCGTTTAAAGAATACGTTTTATGTTCTATAGGGAAGGCAGTGATGAAGATCAAAGGCTGATATCACTTGTATTGGGTAAATAATGAGAAATTACATTCTATGCTGGAAGGACAAGGACACATATTTTCTCAGAAATGTTGTATGGTGTAAAAGAGCTATTTGTGAATATCATTTCCTTTGTTTAGGCAAGTTCCAAGGAAAGAATATTGCCACATTTACAGTGTTGAAATAAAACCAATGTTTTCTTTTCTTTGCTGTGAAAGACTTGTATCATTCAAAGAACAAGTTTTGAATTGATTTGTCTAATAAACCTATTTACAACATATGCTATGCGTCATTGACCATTCACAAATCATCTGCAGTTACTGCACCGGAAATACGATGTGCTGCCTCAAAATTTTCTTTAAAACTGGAGAGGAACAACCTGAGGGACAGATCTAAAAGACAGTGGCGCATCGGTCCGGAATCACTTGTCTTGCGCGGCCTCTGCCTCACCTAACAACACCATTGTTGCGCAGTATTTACAATATGATGCACCATGGCACTCGTTTCCACAATAGCGTCATAATTTATGACACTATTGTGATGCTTTGCTGGGTTAGTGCCATGAAATCTGGTGCTAATGCAGCAAAGCACTAGGGAAGCCCATAGGTTACTATGAGCAAGTCACCTTAACGCCTGCCAGGAGCAGGCTTTAAAAATGATAAAAATAAGGCAGTGAAATTGTGTAGATTTCACTATGTCATTTTTTGTGGCCTCCTTGCATGGGAACGCCCTCTTTGCATACGTAATACCTGGAACTGGTATAATGTTGCACAATGGGTTACAAAGTGGCACAATGCTAGCATTACACCACTTTGTAAATATGGCTCGGGCAAATGGCCATGTTAACGCCACAGTAATGTAAAAAGAAATTACACTAGTATGGTGCAAGGAGGCGTAAAGGCCTTGTAAATATGGCCCTGAGTGCAGCATGAGAAAATATGTAGTCCTAGAAGCTTCTGGTTCTACATAAATCACCATTGATCGGAATATACCTTTATTTATGGACACTTTGTTTATGGATACTTCAATGCTCAAGTTTGACGAAGTGATCCTACTGGGGTGGTCTGATCACCATGTCATATCATTTTCTGGTGTGTTTGCAGTAATTAAAGCTTGTAAGAACCCTAAGCAGGCTCTTCTAATCAGGTGTTACTGGTCTAAAATACCCAGGGGATATTTTACAGAGGTGCTCGTCCCGACTAATCCTGCCTTGAGTTGTGACAGTGCCCATCATACTGAGGCCACTGTGGTTTAATACAACTATTGAATTACGTCAAGGTTAAACTATATCACTCCACCCAGGAAGGTTAATTCTAAACACCTTGCTCCATCAGCTTCATATCATTCGGAGGAGGTTTTCGGATAGCAAACATGATTGCAAGTATGTGGAAAGAGCTGGAGTCGAAATGATAGCACTGAAGCAAAATGACAAGAGTTCTAAAACAATATAAAAAAAGATGAAACCAGTCCAGATTGATTACTACTCCAACGGGATAGATACACTTCACAAAGGATGATTTGGCATCCTTAAAGATGTGTGTATTCCCTCTTTCTTTGTATTTCGAAGAGCTGGAACTCTGTGCCTCCCTCACTCGGTCTAACCACCTGCTGAGCAACCTTCAAAAAAGACATAAAGCTCCTCTCCTCCTATTTGACAGATATCTTGGTTAAATCAGCCTTGACCAGACTTTTTTACTTTCTCCAATGCACTCTGATCTGCCTTCGTTTAACTGTTCATGGCCAATGCCCTATCGTTGTAATTGTCTCTTGTGTTATATACACTGTATGCATGTATATTTACACTGATGTAAAAGTTTGAATTCAACTTCTATTAATATAACCTGCTGTAACCCTGTATTCTGTGTGTTATAAAGAGCTCTAATGTTTTCAGGCCATGTCCGCGCTATATAAAATTGCAAATAAATAAACTGAATTCAAAATTTTACATCTAAGTTCTGTTAAACATTCAGTATGCCTGTAAATCTGGATCTCAATTAGAAATCTGCAATAATTCTGATACTCTCACTCGGTTTTCACCAGTATTGATACACATGATTGAACTTCCTTCTCCAAACCAAGTCTCGTTCACCATAAGATCCCTGCCCTACCCACATAACACCTCTGGCATCTAAAAAGCCTAGACCCCTCTCCCAGAATTACAACCTTTTGCTATGTTCAGCGGAGGCACCAGCGAGTTGGAAGCATGATCCACTAAATTCTCTTTTGAAAAAGACCACCGCCACATTTTAGTAAATGTCTGTTTGTATCATTATTGCGACTTGTTCGAAAGTTGTAGAAGAACCAGTCAAAAGACAACTGTTCAGTGCGTGGAATCTTCCTCGACCCTCTTAAATACTTGACTTTTCGCAGGCTGGTTTTCAACGGCTACATAGTACTGAGTCTGCGTTACTACCAGTTATTTTCTGAAATACTTAGTGCAAAATTATTCGTTTTTTTTGTTTATGATTATTGAGGATTTGCTTCAGTAATCATGTCATTATTTTGTTACACTTTTTTCTCCCTCCTGTGATCTTCTATACCAGCCTGAACCATGCAATTTACCCTGTGAAACCTCTTTTGTGAAACTGATAAGGAGGGGAAGACACTTCAGAAAAGTCGATGGCTGAATACGCTCAATCAATCAATAATTTTAAAGAGCACTAAAAACCCAAACGGAGCACCAAATGCCAATACATCACATCTAAGTACTTGCATAAAAGTTGTCTAAGATTGTTAAAGCCTTTCTGAATTCCTATTAGATTTTCAGAAGTGTACTCCAGTTTAATTGTAATGTAACAAGTTCAAAGCCTACCACGGTGAAGTGACGTGAGTTTTTTTGGGATATTCTACCTAGCTTGAAGGTCCTGTAATCTTTTTCGATTGGTCACAGAAGTTCATGTTTGGACCTGACCGATATCTCTACACCCTTTACAGACAATGTGAGCTAACTCTTACTTGAAATTTTAGGGTACAGGTTTGAAGAGGAAATTATTTAATTGACATATATATTAATGCTCATCTTACAATAAATCATAACTACAAGGATTTACCATTTTCACTAAAAGAGATATCAAAATAACTGACCTGAAAAGAATTATAGTTAGTTCTTATATCCATAACAAAAAAGTCACATCCAGCAAGTACTACTATTCTGCTTTTGCTGCAATGAGACTAAGCCAATTAGTGCCCATCCAATGTTGGGTAGTGGTATTTAACAGTGTTCTTAGAGAGTTGAATCATCATCTGTGTGTTCTCTTTAGAACTTTAAAATTCAATTCCAATGTCCAGCCAAACCTGATTGTGTATTTGGGTGTATAGACTAAATTATATTATTTAAAGACTTGAACCTGTGGTACTCCATTTTCCATCATCAGAAGGTCCACTTCCTCTTGCCCAGCTATTACTATTATACTTCTTTTACTGCTGAAGCAATGCAACCAAGTGCCAACGGTGTCCTATACACCCAGGAGTTGCCCAAAACTTCAGATCAAGTTTTTGCAATCCAGGATTTCAAAAGACACGTATTTTTAGGTCTTGCATAGGCAGTGCATGTGCTGCTCTGCAAGACATGCTGTTATCTACTGTATGGGCTTTGAGCATGCCCTCATTTATCGTTGGTTCCTTCCTTTGCCTTTCTAAGTCCGGTTCCTTTGTGTGGTGAATCAGTCACATTTGTCCCTCCTTTTGTGGGTTGGATCACGCCCATGGGACTGTCCCTCTTACATGAGTTATCTCCCCAAGGGGCGTTTACGTTAGTTTTGCCAGACTATTTGTTTAGTTTGCATTGCCTCGAGATTTTTGTTTGTTGAATTTTAGTGGTGGGGAAAACAACCACGCTTAAACCATCTCAATTTAGCCATGCCATACCTCTGCCGTCACCCCGCCAGCCACACTTCTGCTCTTATCACTGCTGATGCTCGTTACATACAGTAAGGCACATGTGAAATGAGGTTAGGAAAGGGGGCCACAACTGGAAGCCTTCTACCTACTTTCTCAAAACTAGTGTGACAAAGTCTGATGCTATTTAGAATTGGCCATAATTTGATGATCAACTCCATTTTGTGTGAGTGACTCAATTTTGTGCCTTGCTGCAGTTGCAGGGCAGTGCAGGTGTGTTTCCTTACACAACTTGTTTTTCTCTTCACCAGCCAAGAGTCGAACAGTGCTGGAACATATTATGTGGGATGCAGACTTGATAAAAGTTCACAAGGCTGAGACAGTTTTTTTAGCAGCAGAATGTACAAATCTGTCTCAGAACACACATTGGGACCCTGGCCAGCTTCATGGGTGTTTTTGATGCAGATGAAGCACAGCCAGTGCTTAATTTCATAACAGAGGGGAGGTGGTGCCTAGAACCTTCCTCTTGAATTGTTTTAATTTCTAGAAAATGGGAAGCCTTGGCGCTCAGGCAAGAGTGCGACTGTAGAGTGGGTGCTCTGCTCAGGATCTGATTTGTGATCCCAATCTGGTCTCCTCTCTGACTGAAAAAAGGGTTCCCCAGTCACGCTGGGGAGGATGATGTCAACCCAAATGGTGAAGTATTTTCAATCTTGATTATTAAGATCAAGTAAACATGCTTCGTTGGTGCATTGAATATTTATTTTTCAGTCCACCTGATATATACATTTATCTTTGGACATACACATGTTCTGCTGCATTTGAGTTATATGCTTATTCTCATACATGTGTATGACTTTTATTTGATATTTGGGAAGTGCCTTAATAAATTAATTATTTACACTAAGGCCCACATTTATACTTTTCTAGCGTTGCATTTGCATGATTTGTTGACCCAAAAACGGCGCAAAAGTACAAAATATAATTACATTTTGTAAGTTTGCGCTGCTTTTGCGTCAAACAATTACACAAATGTGGTGCTAGAAAAGTAGAAATATGGGCCTAAGCGTGCTGAATTCTTTTGGCAATGTGTCCTCTTAGTTTAAGCAAGAGCAGTACATTTTGGCGTCACTTGCAGGATATAAAGTAAAAGATTAAAGTAAAAAATGTTTGGCAAAAAGACAAAGGCAGTTTCCCAGATACCAACTGAAAAACGGAGGTGGGAAATAGCCCCTTATGCTATGCTTGCGCATGAGTGGTTTCACTGTGCTGGCTTGAGTGAAAACTGGAATGTGTATATGGTGGATGCAGACCCAGCAGATGTATTAGCTTGTTTGCAGAAAGTGCCAATTGAAAAAGGAAAATAACTTACCACTTTAGGTCATAGAGGCTGAATCCTCTTATATGCTTATTGTAAAATGCATGAGAAATGTGTTCAGTTAGAACAGGAACGTGTGCAAATGGAAAAGCAGTTAGTGGAAGCCAAAAATACTTTCACAATCTCATCATGTCAGAATAAATAGTTACAAAATAAACTCCAAACTTACAAGACTGTGGCTGAGCGAGCCTCAATACACGATACGCAGTATAAATACAAGAAGAGATGGGAAAGAGTTTAAAAAAACAAAGGTTCATTTAGCCATTGCCAAAGCAGTGTTAGACTAGAAACCTGAGGAATAGGATGGTACAATTTGGGATTCCTTGGAGTTTAAAGATTCTGGGGAAGAGTGTTGTAAAAATAGTGGTCAGGATGAGCCAGAAGAGCAGAAGATGTTCTGTGCACAGTGTGAAAAAGTAGCCTCATTCTAGCATGGTTACCCCCAATTTTTGCCTGTTTGTGAGTGTGTATTTATTGTCTCACTGGGATCCTGCTGGCCAGGACCCCAGGGCTCATAGTTTGAAACCTATTTGTCAGTGTGTTTTGCCTGTCTCACTGGGATCCTGCTAGCCAGGGCCCCATTGCTCATAGTTTGTGGCCCATGTGTGTTGTCAGTATGCTTAACTGTGTCACTGGTGTTCTGCTAACCAGAACTCCAGTGCTTATGCTCTCTCTACTTACCAAATTTGTCACTACAGTTTAGTGACTCCATATTCCAATTCTGATTGGCACACTGGACCCCCCTTCTAATTGCCTAGTATATGGCACCTTGGCACCTAGGGCATTGGGATTCCAGGAGATCCTTGTGGGCTGCAGCATTTCTTTTGCCACTCATAAGGTGCTCATATAAACCTTTCATCAGGACTGCCACTGCAGCCTGAGTGAAATAGTGCACACACTATTTCACAGCCATTTTTCACTGCACTAAGTAACTTATAAGTCACCTATATGTCCAACCTTCATTTACTGAAGGCTAGGTGCAAAGCTACTAAGTATGGGGGCACTAGCAAAGGTGCCCTCATGCTGTCCAGGGCCGATTCCCTGGAATTCCTGAGTGCGGGGATACCTTCACACGTGTGCACTACATATAGGTCAATACCTATATGTAGCTTCACAATGATAACTCTGAATACAACCATGTGAGGTGTCTAAGATCATGGGATTGTCCCCCATTCCAAATCTGGTACTGGGAAGCCAATCCCATGCATCCTGGGGGCTCTACCATGGACCCCCACTATTGCCAAACCAGCTCTCAGAGGCTTGCACTGCAGCTAGAGATGCTGCCACCTCACAGACAGGGTTCTGCCCTCCTGGGGTCTGATCGGCCCAGTCCCAGGAAGGCAGAACAATGCATTTCCTTTGGGAGGAGGGTGTGACACCCTCTCCCTTTGGAAATAGGTGTTAAAGGTTTGATAGGTGTGGCCTCCTAGAGCCTCGGAAAATGCTTTGAAGGGCACAGATGGTGCCCGCTTTGCAAAAGCCAGTCTACACCGGTTTAGTGAACCCCCAATCCCTGCTCTGGCATGAAACTGGACAAAAGAAAGGGGAGTGACTACTCCCCTGTCCATCACCACCCCAGAAGTGGTGCCCAGAGCTCCTCCATTGTGTCCCTGGCATTAGCCATCTTGTTTTCCAGGGTGTGGGGACACTCTGGAGATCTCTGAGTAGCAAGTGCCAGCAGGTGATGTCAGAGACCCCTCCTGATAGGTGCATACCTGAGTAGGTAGCCAATCCCCCTCTCAGGGCGGCTATTTAGGGTCTCTCCTGTGGGTGTCTCTTCAGATTCAGCTTGTAAGACTCCTCCAGGAACCCTCTGCATCCTCTGCTTCAGTTTCTGACCATCGGACCAACCCCAGACTGCTCCGGGAACTGCTATAACTGCAACAAAGTATCCAGGATGACTCCTGTGACCTGCAACTTAAGCTCCAGCCAACAACTGCAACAGTTTCCACCTTGTGCATGCTCTGAGGACTCCCTGTCTTCACCCTGCACCAGAAGAACCGAAGGAATCTCCCGTGGAGTGATGGAGTCACTTTCCTGCTCCTTGCAGGCACCTTCTACGATGATGACCTGTTCTCTGGGACGCCTCTCCTGACGACGAGATGCTCCCTGGAGCACAGGTGGTGGACCAAGATGACCCAGACTGTCCTAAGGTCCAGCTGTCCAAGTTTGGTGGAGGTAAAAGCTTGCCCTCCTGATTTGCAACAGTACCCCTGTCCACTGCGTCATCTCCATCTCCTTTGACTTCTGTGCACCAAGAATCCTTCATGCACAGTGTAGCCCAGGTCCCCAGCACTCCATCCTGTGATGCACAACACATGCTAAGCTGTTCTCCAGCGGTGTGGGACCTTCCTTCGTTGTGCTGCACCAACTGCACATTGAATCCTCTTTGTCCCCATGTCCTGGGACTCCCGTGGGTGCTGCCTGGTCATCTGTGGGCTCTCTCCATTGTTGGGAGCCGCCTCTTTCTCCTCAGTCCGAGTTGAGCCCCAGGTCCCTCCTAGGTCCAGGCAGCGCCATTTTGACGCAAAACGCAAACTTGCTTGAACCACGGCTTGTTGGATGAATCCAGCTATGCAAACAGCCTGCATCCAACATCTCGACGTGAGACATCTCCTGCACCACGCAGGAACCCGCAGCTATCAGCTAACCGAAGAATCCTCTTTTGCACCATCTTCTAGGTTGGAATGGGCTCCTGTCCTTCCTGGAATCTTCTTCAACTTCTGGACTTGGTCTCCTCTCTTCACAGGTCTTCAGGTCCATGAATCCACCATTTGTTGATTTCAGTCTTGCTTGGTTCTTGCAATAACTCTTATCAAGACCTGTAGTGTGTCCTGAGGAAACTTGCAGTACTTTACTCCTACTTTCTTGGGCTCTGTGGTGGGGTTTTTACTTACCTTTGGTGTTTTCTTACACTCCCAGTGCCCCTGTACACACTACACTTGCCTCAGGGGGATTCGTGATTCGCATTCTACTTTCTTAGTATATGGTTTGTGTTGCCCCTGGTCCGATTGCATTCTATTGTATTTTCTACTGTTTGCATCATTCTATAACTATTGTCTTACCTGATTTTAGTCTCTAGTGTATATATTGTGTATAATACTTACCTCCAGAAGGAGTATTGCCTCTAAGATATTTTTGGCCTTGTGTCACTAAAATAAAGTACCTTTATTTTTGGTAACACAGAGTATTGTATTTTATTGTGTACAATTACTGTGTAACTATAGTGGTATTGCAGAAGCTTTGCATGTCTCATAGTTCAGCCTAAGCTGCTCTGCTACAGCTACATCTAGACAGCCTAAGCTGCTAGGACACTGCCTACATTTCACTAATAAGGGATAACTGGACCTGGTATAAGGTGTAAATACCTTAGGTACCCACTACAATCCAGGCCAGTTTCCTACACAGACTCAGTTAGAAAGGATTGTGGAACATTTACAGAACAAGGGGCGTATGATGAATCCTGAAAGGTACACGTACCCTCCCGAAGTGTGAGGTTCCTAGAAATTCAATGGAATCAGGGACATAGGTAGGTGTTGCTTCAGGTGAGACAAAGGATACTCAAATTTTCTATACCTTGTAATAAGCAGAAAACCTAGCAGTTCATTGGATTGATTGGTTTTTGGAGGCCGAATATCCCTCACCTCAGTCAGATTTTGGCCCCTTTCTATAAAGTGACTCAGAAGAAACATGAGTTTGAATTGGGAGACGTTAGACCTGACAGCCTTAGAGTGGTCACCCTCAACGTTTTACCTGCCTATCTCCTCTTTTTGACACTGTTGTTGCTGGTTTTAGGGCTCTGTGCACTTTACCACTGCTAACCAGTGCTAAAGTGCATATGCTCTCTCCCTTAAAACATGGTGACATTGGCTCATACTGAATTGGCTTATTTAATTTATTTATAAGTCCCCAGTAAAGGTGCACTACATGCGCCCAGGGCCTCTAGATTAAATGCTACTAGTGGGTCTGCAGCACTGATTGTGCCACCCACACAAGTAGCCCCCTAACCTTGTCTCAGGCCTGCCATTGCAAGGCCTGTGTGTGCAGTTTCACTGCCAATTTGTCGCACCTAAGGTAGGCCATAGGTAACCCATAGGGCAGGGTACTATGTAGGGAAAAGCCAGGGCATGTACCTGTGTTGTTTATATGTCCTGGTCGTGTAAACCTCCTAAATTTGTTTTACATTGCTGTAAGGCCTGCTCCTTTCATAGGCTAACATTAGGGCTTTCTTAATATAATGTTTGAGTGGTAGATTCTGATCTGAAAGGAGTAACAAGGTCATATTTAGTATTGCCAGAATGGTAATACAAAATTCTGCTGACTGGTGAAGTTGGATTTAATATTACTATTTCAGAAATGCCACTTTTAGAAAGTGAGCATTTCTCTGCACTTACATCCTTCTGTGCCTTACCATCTACATCTGACTGGGTTAGTTGACAGTGTTGCGGGAAAAGAAACGATGCATCGTCTGTGGGCGCCCGAAAATCTGACGCACACACTCTCCTTTTCCACGCAACCTCCTCCTTTGCGATCTCCGTGCACACCAGGTACTTTGAAAACCCAAGCATTATCTGTTTAATCCTTAACCAAAGACTATTTTACCGCTTCTGAAATTCATATTTGAACTTGTACTTACTGCATCTTTATCGTTTTGACCTTATTTTAACCAGATAAATATTCTATATTTTTCTAAACCTATGTTGTGTGTTTTTGTGGTGTTTATACTGTTATTGCATGATTTATTGCACAAATACTTTACACATTGCTTTTTAAGTTAAGCCTGTCTGCTCAGTGCCAAGCTACCTGAGGGTGGGCACAGGATAAGTTGGACTGTGTGTGACTTACCCTGACTAGAGAGATGGTCCTTGCTTGGACAGAGGGTAACCTGACTGCCAACCAAAAACCCCATTTCTATCAGGAGAACAGCAGCAGTGTGCATTTGAATTGGCAAAGTAGGCAATTCAACATGTTTTAGACTTGTGGTCATTGCAGGAGGTAGACATTGAGTTACATGTGACAGTTCAGGGTCAATACGCAAATTGGAGTATGTGGCAAAAACAGGGATGGGAGTGCCCCTAGGTTTCTGGACCAAAAAGTTACCAGACGCTGGAGAGCGTTATACTCCCTTTGAAAAACAGTTACTGGCATGTTATTGGGCTCTGGGGGATACTAAGCAGAACACAATAGGGCACAATGACCCTGCATGTACAGGTGGCAAAGGCCCCCGTAGAGGATGAGGAGGTGTTGTAAGATGTGCCAGAGGTAAGAGAGTTACCAGTGAAGTGGGGTGAGCCTTTTCAGTCCTTGTCCAATGAGGACAGGAAGCATGTATGGTTCACTGATGGTTTAGCAAAGTATATGGGGGGCAAGAGACATTGGAAGGCAGTATCATACAATCCAGTAACCAAGAAGCTGCTTTCCACAACTAGAGAAGGAAAGGGTAGTCAATATGCAAAATTATACGCTGTATATCAAGCTTAAAAACAAGAATTATCATTGAAATGTCACATTTATACTGATTCTTGGACTACTGCCAATGGGCTAGCTACCTGTCTCCACACGTGACATGCACATAGCTGGCAAATACATTTGAAGGAGGTGTGGGACAAAGAATTGTGGCAGGAAATTTGGGAAATATTACAGCAAAGTACAGTTACTGTATATCACGTAGACCCCACTGTCCCACTGACTCACTATAACGGTGGTTCAATTCCCTTGCAGAGGAAAAAGCTAAAATCTCTGAAGCTGAAGTAGTGACACAGGATTCTGACGGTGGGGATGGCTAAGTGAGCTCACCAAAAATGCAGACACCTGGAGAGAAGGACACTAACAGGTGGGCAGAGATTAGAGGGATGCACATTCCCCTAGACTTGATAAAAACTGTAATAATCCAATGTCCTATCTGTAACACACTCAATAGACATCTGTTCCACAGACAGTCAGGGGTCAACTAGGGAGAGGAAAGTTGCCGGGGCAGATATGGCAGATTGAGTACATTGGGCCAATCAGTCGAGGATGTCAGAATGTCTGTACAGTGGTAGATACTTATTCTGGCTATTTGATAGTGTTTCCATGTAAACGTGCTACCCAGTTCAATACCATTTAGACTCTAGATTTGTTGATGTTGTATTACGGAGTTTCACTCCAGATCCAAAGTGATAATGGATCCCATTCCAAAGGTAAGTTGGTTCAAGACTACTGTTTTCAGCACAATATAGAGTGGATTATTCATGTTCCATATTACCCACAAGCTGCAGGTTTGATTGAGAGAATGAATGGATTGTTGAAGTCTCAGTTAAGAAAATTGTCAGATGGATCATTGGAAAATTAAAGAGATCAGTTGAATAAAGCATTACAAATACTGAAAATTGACCTTTGACAAATGCAGAAACCCCTTTGATACACATGTTAACCTTAGCGTTGCAAATACAACCCCATGTGGTGACCAAGACTGTTATGTAGTCAAAGACAAAGACAGTAGTCTTAGCTCTATTCCCAGCAACACTAGAGGCTGCAGGTCTTGCTTTCATCCTTTGAACATGTACAGACTGAAACCAGGCGATATTGTACAAAACAAACTCTGTGTCAGAAAAGAAACAACAGAATGTGTGAACATGTATATAATAGTATGTAGTGTCTGCCGCTAGTCATATCAAACACGCTAAGTTACCTGTTGTATGGTTATTTTCTTGTGGTGACATCACTTAAACCTATATCCCAGTAAATGTAGCAGGAGGGCCGTGTGCTTCCATGCATCTAGGACTCATGATGTTTCCATTGCACTCAGCCTTACATACTCAAACCACAAGGGGAGCAGTTCCACTAAGTGAAGACTGTGACTCCTCTGAAGTTCACTTATTATCTAGAACAAAATATGCAGGCTTAGGTCTTTCTATGGTAGGAGTCCCAGGATTAGCTGTCTATAACACTCAAGTTATTTATAAAATAGCATGTTTAATGGTTAAAATATTAATGACACACATATTGCTTTGGCAGAACTATTACTAGATATACAAGGAACTAGAAAAGCTGCCTTGCAGGACTGAGCCACAGTTGATTACTTGCTTTTAAAACACGATCATGGAGGCTCGGAATTTGAAGGAATGTGTTGATTTAACTTGTCGGACCATTCTAAATCTGTCCAGTCTCTCATTGGAGCGTTACATGAATTCGAAAGGGGGTGACACAAGATGTAGACAAAGGGTGGTGGGATTGCTTCTTTGAATGGCTCCCTGATATTGGTCAGCTTCGTTCTATTTTAGGTGTGATAATTATGGTCACCTGTATAATAATAATGCTATGTTGTTGTGTACAATGCATGCCTAATCTAATATCTATGTTTCATCACAAAAAAACAATATGTTATGAGAGTCAATAATCAAAGGGTGGAGTGTGATGCTATTTAGAGCTGACCATCATTTGACTATTGACTCCATTTTGTGCGAGTGACTCCATTTTGTGCCCTGCTGCAGTTGCAGGGCAGCACACGTGTTTTTCCTTACAAAGCTTGTTTTACTCTTCACCAGCAAAGAGTCAGACAGTGCTGAAACATATTATGTGGGATGCGGACTTTATAAGAGTTCACAAGGCTGAGACTGTTTTTTACCAGAGTAATGTACGAATCTGTCTCAGAACAAACATTGGAATCCTGGCCAGCTTCTATGGGTGCTTTTGACGCAGATGAAGTACAGCCAGTGTTTAATTTCATAACGGAGGGGAGAGGGTTTCTAGAACCTTCTTCTTGAGGTGGTTAAATGTATAAAAGACGGGAGACTTGGCACTCAGTTAGGAGCTTGCCTGTGGAGTGGATGTGCTGCCCAGGATCTCATTTGTGATACCAATCAGGTCTCCTCTCTGAATGTATCAAGGGTTCGACAGTCGCACTGGAGAGGATGATATCAACCCAATTGGTGAAGTAGTTTGAGTCTTGATTATTTAGATCATGTATATATTCTTTGTTGACGCACTACACATTTCTTTTTCAGTCCACCTGATTGTAGGAGGCTGGCCTGGTTTGTAGTGGGTACCTTGGTACTTACACCTTACATCAGTCCCAGTTATCCCTTATTAGTGAAATGTAGTAGTGTTCTAGCACCTTAGGCTGATAGAGGTAGCTATAGCAGAGTAGCTTAGGCTGAAATAGGAGACATGCAAAGCTCCTACAATACCACTTATAGTTATACTGTACTTATACACAAGTAAAGACAATACTCATTACTAAAAATAAAGGTAGTTTATTTGGATAACACAAGGCCAAAAATATCTTAGAGGCAATACTACTTCTGGAGGTAAGTATTATACACAATATATACACTACACACCAAAATAAGGTAAGTAATTTGACATAGGATAGTGCAAACAATAGGAAATGCTATAGAATGCAATTAGAGAAAATAGGTCTAGGGGCAACAAAAACCATATACTAAGAAAGTGGAAGGCGAATCACGAATTCCCCCCTAGACAAGTGTAGTGTGTAGAGAATCGCTGGGAGAGTAAGAATACAGTATAAGTAAGTAAATTACCCCACCCCAGAGCCCAGGACAGTAGGAGTAAAGTACTGCAAGTTTCCTTAGGACACACTACACGTGGTGATTAGAGTTATTGCAAGAACCAAGCAAGACTGCAAACAACAAATGGTGGATTCCTGGACCTGAAGACCTGCAAAGGAAGGAGACCAAGTCCAGAAGTCAAAAAAAGTTCCAGGAAGGACATGAGCCCCTGCCAACCCAGAAGAGGGTGCAAAAGAAGAATCCACAGTTGGACGAAGACTGCAGAAATGCACCATAGGAAGATGTCAGTGGGTTCCTGCATGATGCAATGGGTGTTCCACAAACAGATATTGGATGCAGGTGAGTTTTGGCACTGGATTCATCGATCAAACCTTGGTTCCAGCAAAGTTGTGCTGTCTGGGCCCAGGAGGGACCTGGGGGCCTCAACTCTGTGTGAAGAGGAAGAGGGGGCTCTCAGCACATCAGAGAGCCCTCAGAAGACCAGACAGCACCCACAGGAGTCCCAGGACATGGGGATAAAGGATGTGCAAAATGCGGTTGGTGCAGCACTACAAAGGAAGTACCCATGCCGCCAGAGAACAACTCAACGAGTTGAGTGTCTCAGGATAGAGTGCTGGGAACCTGGGTCTGGATGAGTATGAAGGAATTTTGCAAATAGTGCACAGAGGCCTCAAGAGGTGAAGAAGATGCAGTGCACAGGGCTACTGTCATTCTCGGGAAGGAAAGTTCTTACCTCCTCCAAATTGGGACAGCAGAACCTCAGGACAGTCTGTGTCGAAGGGGTCCACCACCGGTGTTCCAAGGAGCACACTAGTCGCTAGGAGAGGAGTCCAAGAGAACCGGTCGTTGACTTAGAAGGTGCATGCGTGAGCAGGGAAGTGACTGTGTCACTCCACAGTAGATTTCTTCGGTCCCTCTGGTGTACGGTGAAGACAGGGAGTCACCAGAGTGGGCACACCATGGAAACTGTTGTAGTTGCAGGCTGGAGCTGAAATTGCAGAGGAAAGTAGCCCTTTTGGATACTTTGTTGCAATTACAGCGGTTCCTGGAGCAGTCTGCGGCTGATCCGAGCTCAGAAGATGAAGTAGTAGTTGCAGAGGATTCCTGCTGGAAACTTGCAAGAAGAATCTGAAGAGAACCCCACAGGAGAGACCCTAAATAGGCCAGAGAGGGGGATTTACTACCTTATCAGGTATGCACCTATCAGGAGGGGTCTCTGACGTCAACTCCTGGCACTGGCAGAGGATTCCTGGAGGAGTCTTAGAAGCTGAATCTGAAGAGACACCCACAGGAGAGACCCTAAATAGCCCTGAGAGGGGGATTGGCTACCTACCCAGGTATGCACCTATCAGGAGGGGTATCTGACGTCAACTGCTGGCATTGGCCACTCAGAGGCCTCCAGAGTGTCCCGAAACCTTGGAAAATTAGATGGCTGAAGTCTGGGGCACACTGGTGGAGCTCTGGGCACCACCCCTGGGGTGGTGATGGACAGGGGAGTGTCACTCCACTTTCCTTTGTCCAGTTTCACGGCAGAGCAGGGACTGGGGGTCCCAAAACCGGTGTAGACTGGCTTATGCAAGGAGGGCACCATCTGTGCCCTTCAAAGCTTTTCCAGAGGCTGGGGGAGGCTACCACTCCCCAGTCTGTAACACCTATTTGCAAAGGGAGAGGGTGTAACACCCTGCTCCCAAAGGAAATGCTTTGTTCTGCCTTCCTGGGACTGAGCTGCTCAGACCCCAGGAGGGAAGAATTCTGTCTGTGAAGTGGCAGCAGCTGTAGCTGCAGTGCAAGCCTCAGAGAGCTGGTTTGGCAGTACTGGGGGTCCATGGTGGAGCCCCCAGGATGCATGGAATTGGCTCCCCAATACCAGATTTGAAATGGAGGGACAATCGCATGATCCTAGACACCTTACATGGCCATATTCTGAGTTACCATTGTGAAGCTACATATAGGTATTGACCTATATGTAGTGCACATGTGTAATGGCGTCCAGGTACTCACAAAGTCCAGGGAATTGGCCCTGAACTATGTGGGGGCACCTTTGCTAGTGCAAGGTGCCCTCACACTTAGTAACTTTGCACCTGACCTCCAGTAAATAAAGGTTAGACATATAGGTGACTTATAAGTTACTTAATTGCAGTGAAAATGGCTGTGAAATAGTGTGTGCACTATTTCACTCAGACTGCAACAGCAGGTCTGTGGAAGGGTTTGTCTGAGCTCCTTATGGGTAGCAAAAGAAATGCTGCAGTCCATAAGGATTTCCTGGAACCTCAATGCCCTAGATACCTAGGTACCATATACTAGGGACTTATAAGGGGGGTCCAGCATGCCAATTGAAATTGCTAAATGGAGTCACTAGCCTATAGTGACAAATGTAAAAACAGAGAGAGCATAAGCACTGAGGTTTTGGTTAGCAGAGCCTCAGTGACACAGTCAAGCACTACTGACAACAAACACATTAGGCTACAAACTATGAGCACTTGGGTCCTGACCAGCAGGATTCCAGTGAGACAGGCAAACTACACTGACTTATAGGGTTTTCATACACTGGCACACACACTCAAAAACAGGCCAAAAGTGGGGGTAACCATACTGGAAAGAGGCTACATTCTCACATAACCCACCCCCCCACAGATGAAGGACAATAAGGCTAACCTTGGCCAGTTGATACTTTATTGTCTAAGTGGTGATAAGTGGAGAGTAGATCTGCAATAGAGTGGTTACTCCCTGTATCATCCACTGTATGGTTATGTAGGAAAGTACCATCTTGCCTGGCATGTCACCCCCATTTTTCACTGTATATATGTTGTTTTAGTTGTATGTGTCACTGGGACCCTGCCAGCCAGGGCCCCAGTGCTCATAAGTGTGCCTGAATGTGTTACCTGTGTAGTGACTAACTGTCTCACTGAGGCTCTGCTAATCAGAACCTCAGTGGTTATGCTCTCTCATTTCTTTCAAATTGTCACTAACAGGCTAGTGACCAATTTTACCAATTTACATTGGCTTACTGGAACACCCTTATAATTCCCTAGTACATGGTACTGAGGTACCCAGGGTATTGGGGTTCCAGGAGATCCCTATGGGCTGCAGCATTTCTTTTGCCACCCATAGGGAGTTCTGACAATTCTTACACAGGCCTGCCACTGCAGCCTGAGTGAAATAACGTCCACGTTATTTCACAGCCATTTTACACTGCACTTAAGTAACTTATAAGTCACCTATATGTCTAACCTTTACCTGGTAAAGGTTAGGTGCAAAGTTACTTAGTGTGAGGGCACCCTGGCACTAGCCAAGGTGCCCCCACATGGTTCAGGGCCAATTCCCCGGACTTTGTGAGTGTGGGGACACCATTACACGTGTGCACTACATATAGGTCACTACCTATATATAGCTTCACAATGGTAACTCCGAATATGGCCATGTAACATGTCTATGATCATGGAATTGCCCCCTCTATGCCATCCTGGCATAGTTGGCACAATCCCATGATCCCAGTGGTCTGTAGCACAGACCCTGGTACTGCCAAACTGCCTTTCCCGGGGTTTCACTGCAGCTGCTGCTGCTGCCAACCCCTCAGACAGGCTTCTGCCCTCCTGGGGTCCAGCCAGGCCTGGCCCAGGATGGCAGAACAAAGGACTTCCTCTGCGAGAGGGTGTTACACCCTCTCCCTTTGGAAAATGGTGTGAAGGCAGGGGAGGAGTAGCCTCCCCCAGCCTCTGGAAATGCTTTCATGGGCACACATGGTGCCCATTTCTGCATAAGCCAGTCTACACTGGTTCAGGGACCCCTTAGCCCTGCTCTGGCACGAAACTGGACAAAGGAAAGGGGAGTGACCACTCCCCTGACCTGTACCTCCCCTGGGAGGTGCCCAGTGCTCCTCCAGTGTGCTCCAGACCTCTGCCATCTTGGAAACAGAGGTGCTGCTGGCACACTGGACTGCTCTGAGTGGCCAGTGCCACCAGGTGACGTCAGAGACTCCTTCTGATAGGCTCCTTCAGGTGTTGCTAGCCTATCCTCTCTCCTAGGTAGCCAAACCCTCTTTTCTGGCTATTTAGGGTCTCTGTCTCTGGGGATTCCTTAGATAACGAATGCAAGAGCTCATCCGAGTTCCTCTGCATCTCTCTCTTCACCTTCTGCCAAGGAATCGACTGCTGACCGCGCTGGAAGCCTGCAAAACTGCAACAAAGTAGCAAAGACGACTACTGCAACTCTGTAACGCTGATCCTGCCGCCTTCTCGACTGTTTTCCTGGTGGTGCATGCTGTGGGGGTAGTCTGCCTTCTCTCTGCACTAGAAGCTCCAAAGAAATCTCCTGTGGGTCGACGGAATCGTCCCCCTGCAACCGCAGGCACCAAAGAACTGCATCACCGGTCCCCTGGGTCTCCTCTCAGCACGACGAGCGAGGTCCCTTGAATCCAGCAACTCTGTCCAAGTGACTCCCACAGTCCAGTGACTCTTCAGTCCAAGTTTGGTGGAGGTAAGTCCTTGCCTCCCCACGCCAGACTGCATTGCTGGGAACCACGACTTTTGCAGCTACTCCGGCCTCCGTGCACTTCCGGTGGAAATCCTTTGTGCACAGTCCAGCCTGGGTCCACGGCACTCTAACCTGCATTGCACAACCTCCTAAGTTGTTCTCCGGCAACGTGGGACTCCTTTGTGCAACTTCGGGTGAGCACTGTTTCACCCATCCTCGTAGTGCCTGTTTCTGGCACTTCTGCGGGTGCTGCCTGCTGCTGATAGGGCTCCGTGTCTTGCTCAACGCCCCCTCTGTCCCCTGATGCAATTGGCGACATCCTGGTCCCTCCTGGGCCACAGCAGCATCCAAAAACACTAACCGCACGATTTGTAGCTAGCAAGGCTTGTTGGCGGTCTTTTGGCAGGAAAATACTTCTGCACGACTCTCCACGGCGTGAGGGATCCGTCCTCCAAAGGGGAAGTCTCTAGCCCTTGTCGTTCCTGCAGAAACCTAAGCTTCTACTGTCCATTAGCAGCTTCTTTGCACCCACAGCTGGCATTTCCTGGGCATCTGCCATCTCCGACTTGCTTGTGTCTTTTGGACTTGGTCCCCTTGTTCCACAGGTACCCTCGACTGGAAATCCATCATTGTTGCATTGCTGGTTTGTGTCTTTCCTGCAGAATTCCCCTATCACGACTTCTATGTCCTTTGGGGAACTTAAGTGCACTTTGCACTCACTTTTCAGGGTCTTGAGGTGGGCTATTTTTCTAACCCTTACTATTTTCTAATAGTCCCAGCGACCCTCTACAAGGTCACATAGGTTTGGGGTCCATTCATGGTTCGCATTCCACTTTTGGAGTATATGGTTTGTGTTGCCCCTATCCCTATGTGTCCGCATTGCATCCTATTGTAACTATACATTGTTTGCACTGTTTTCTAATACTATTACTGCATATTTTGGTATTGTGTACATATATCTTGTGTATATTTGCTATCCTCATACTGAGGGTACACTCTGAGATACTTTGGCATATTGTCATAAAAATAAAGTACCTTTATTTTTAGTATATCTGTGTATTGTGTTTTCTTATGATTGTGCATATGACACTTGTGGTACTGTAGGAGCTTCACTCGTCTCCTAGTTCAGCCTAAGCTGCTCTGCTAAGCTACCATTATCTATCAGCCTATGCTGCTAGACACCCTATACACTAATAAGGGATAACTGGGCCTGGTGTAAGGTGTAAGTACCCCTTGGTACTCACTACAAGCCAGTCCAGCCTCCTACATTGGTTGTGCAGCGGTGGGATAAGTGCTTTGAGACTACTTACCACTCTTGTCATTGTACTTTTCATAAGAGAAAAATATACAAAACAAGTTCAGTGTATGTACACCTAACCAAACGGTTTTGCATTTCTTTTCTCACTTCTTTTCTAAAGTGCTGAAAAGTACTTCTAAACTTTCAAAAAGTTCTCAAAAGTTTAAACAGTTTTTTTTTTTCCTATCTTTCTAAAAAGTTCTGAAAACTTTTTTCTCTTTTTCTATCACTTAAACTCTTTCTAAAAATGTCTGGCACAGGCCAAAATGTTGATCTGTCCAAACTTGCATATGACCACCTTAGCTGGAAAGGAGCAAGGAGTCTCTGTGTAGAAAGAGGTTTGAGTGTAGGGAAGAATCCTTCCTTGGAATTATTGCTTAACATGCTTAGAGAACAAGATAAGGCCAAAAGGGCCCCATCTGTTGAAAAAGTAGCTAATGGTTCCCAATCTGATCCAGGGACTCCCCTAGGAAAAGATTCAGGAAAGAAACTTCAAAGCCTGCCCATTACTAGACAGTCTAGCATAGTTGGTACTGAGGTTGAGTCACACCATACAGATAGTGTTGTCTCACATCATAGCAAGAGCATTCATTCTCATCACAGTAGAAGTGATGTTTCTGTTAACCAAGCTGTTAGGGTGCCTTCTGTAAGGGACAGGTCTCCTTCTGTCCATTCTCACCATACTTCTGTTTCAAGGCATGTCCCTCCCACCCACCCTCATGACAGATTGTTAGAAAGGGAGCTCAATAGATTGAGAGTGGAACAAACCAGACTGAAGCTCAAAAAGCAACAGCTGGATTTGGATAGACAGACTTTAGAAGTAGAGAAGGAGAGACAGAAACTGGGTTTAGAAACCCATGGTGGCAGTAGCAGTATTCCCCATAGTCATCCTGCAAAAGAGCATGATTCCAGGAATCTGCATAAGATAGTTCCCCCTTATAAGGAGGGGGATGACATTAACAAGTGGTTTGCTGCACTTGAGACGGCCTGTGCTGTACAGGATGTCCCTCAAAGGCAGTGGGCTGCTATCCTATGGCTATCTTTTAGTGGAAAAGGTAGGGATAGGCTCCTTACTGTGAAAGAAAGTGAAGCCAATGATTACAAAGTTCTTAGGAATGCACTCCTGGATGGTTATGGCTTATCCACTGAACAATACAGGATAAAGTTCAGAGAGACCAAAAAGAAGTCTTCACAAGACTGGGTTGATTTCATTGACCATTCAGTGAAGGCCTTGGAGGGGTGGTTACATGGCAGTAAAGTTACTGATTATGACAGCCTGTATAACTTGATCCTGAGAGAGCATATTCTTAATAATTGTGTGTCTGATTTGTTGCACCAGTACTTAGTGGACTCTGATCTGACCTCTCCCCAAGAATTGGAAAAGAAGGCAGACAAATGGGTCAGAACAAGAGTGAACAGAAAAGTTCATACAGGGGGTGAAAAAGATGGCAACAAGAAGAAGGATGGTAAGTCTTCTGACAAGGGTGGGGACAAATCTAAAAATAAGTCTTCATCAGGCCCACAAAAACACTCTGGTGGGGGTGGTGGGCCCAAATCCTCTTCTAATCAAAACAAAGAAAAGAAACCATGGTGCTATTTATGTAAAATAAAAGGCCATTGGACAACAGATCCCAGTTGTCCAAAGAAAAGCACCAAGCCTCCTACCACTACAACCCCTACTGCTACACCTAGTGTCCCTACTAATAGCAGTGGTGGTGGGAGCAAACCTACTAATAGCCAATCCAAGGGAGTAGCTGGGCTCACTTTTGGTAACTTAGTTGGGGTTGGTCTTGTTAGGGAGACCACAGAGGCTGTGTTAGTCTCTGAGGGGGCTATTGATTTAGCCACCTTAGTTGCTTGTCCCCTTAACATGGATAAGTACAAGCAGCTACCCCTAATAAATGGTGTTGAGGTTCAGGCCTACAGGGACACTGGTGCCAGTGTGACTATGGTCATAGAGAAACTGGTCCACCCTGAACAACACCAACTTGGTCACCAGTACCAAGTAACCGATGCTCACAACAACACACTTAGCCACCCCATGGCTGTTGTAAATCTCAACTGGGGGGGGGGGGGTTGTTACTGGTCCAAAGAAAGTTGTGGTAGCCACAGATTTACCTGTAGACTGTCTACTAGGAAATTATTTGGAGACATCAGCTTGGTCAGATGTGGAGTTGGAGGCCCATGCAGCAATGCTGGGCATCCCAGGGCATATTTTTGCTTTAACCAGGGCTCAGGCCAAAAAGCAAAAAGGACAGGGAAACTTGGATCCTGGAACAATGGACCAAGTGCTCCCTAAAGCTAGGGCTAGTAGAAGTAAAGCACTTCCTACTATCCCTCCCTCTACAGAGGATTCTACTTCTGAGGAAGAAAAATTTCCACCCTGTGCAGAACCTACACCAGAGGAGCTGGAAGCAGACACTGCTGAGCTTTTGGGTGAAGGGGGGCCTGCCGGGAGGAGCTGAGTGTAGCACAGCAAACCTGTCCCACACTAGAGGGTCTAAGACAGCAAGCTGTCAAACAGGCTAATGGGGATGTCAGTGACTCTCACAGAGTTTACTGGGAGGACACCCTCTTGTACACTGAAGCAAGGGATTCTAAGCCTGGAACTGCCAGGAGGTTAGTGATTCCTCAGGAGTACAGAAAGTTCCTCCTAACTCTAGCCCACGACATTCCCCTAGCTGGACATCTGGGACAAATGAAAACTTGGGACAGGCTTGTTCCCTTGTTTCATTGGCCTAGAATGTCTGAGGACACAAAAGAGTTTTGTAAGTCCTGTGAAACCTGTCAAGCCAGTGGCAAGACAGGTGGCACTCCAAAGGCACCCCTTATTCCACTGCCTGTGGTTGGGGTTCCCTTTGAAAGGGTAGGGGTTGACATAGTTGGCCCCCTTGACCCTCCTACTGCTTCAGGCAATAGGTTTATCTTGGTGGTAGTGGACCATGCCACAAGATATCCTGAAGCAATCCCTTTAAGGACCACTACAGAACCTGCAGTGGCAAAGGCCCTCCTGGGAATATTTTCTAGGGTGGGCTTCCCAAAGGAAGTAGTATCAGACAGAGGAAGAAATTTCATGTCTGCTTACTTAAAGGCCATGTGTAAGGAGTGTGGTGTGACTTACAAGTTCACTACACCCTATCATCCACAAACAAATGGACTGGTGGAGAGATTTAACAAAACTCTCAAAGGCATGATTATGGGTCTCCCTGAAAAACTCCGCAGGAGATGGGATATCCTGTTACCATGCCTCCTTTTTGCCTACAGGGAGGTACCCCAGAAAGGAGTGGGCTTCAGCCCCTTTGAACTCCTCTTTGGACACCCTGTTAGGGGTCCACTAACACTTGTCAAGGAGGGTTGGGAACAACCTTTAAAAGCTCCAAAGCAAGATATTGTGGATTATGTACTTGGCCTCAGATCAAGGATGGCTGAGTACATGAAAAAGGCCAGTAAAAACCTTCAGGCCAGCCAAGAGCTCCAAAAGCAATGGCATGACCAGAAGGCTGTTTTGGTTCAGTACAAACCAGGGCAGAAAGTGTGGGTCTTGGAGCCTGTGGCCCCAAGAGCACTCCAAGATAAATGGAGTGGACCCCACACAATTGTTGAGAAAAAGGGTGAAGTCACCTACTTAGTTGACTTAGGCACTGCCAGGAGTCCCCTTAGGGTGCTCCATGTCAATCGCCTGAAACCCTACTATGACAGGGCTGATCTCACCCTGCTCATGGCAACTGATGAGGGACAGGAAGAAGACAGTGATCCTCTACCTGATCTATTTTCTTCCACAGAACAAGATGCTCTAGTGGAAGGTGTAGTTTTAGCTGATTGTCTTACTGCAGAGCAGAAAGACCATTGCATAAATCTCCTGGGTCAGTTTTCTGAACTCTTCTCTACTGTGCCAGGTACCACTTCTTGGTGTGAGCACACTATAGATACTGGAGACAGCTTGCCTGTCAAAAGTAAGATCTATAGGCAGCCTGACCATGTCAGAGACTGCATAAAGCAAGAGGTGCAGAAAATGTTAGAACTGGAAGTGGTTGAGCACTCTGAAAGTCCATGGGCTTCTCCTGTGGTACTTGTACCAAAACCTCATTCCAAAGATGGAAAGAAGGAAATGCGGTTTTGTGTAGATTACAGAGGTCTCAACCAGGTAACCAAAACTGATGCTCACCCTATACCCAGGGCAGATGAGCTCATAGATACACTGGCATCTGCCAAGTATCTAAGCACTTTTGATTTGACTGCAGGGTATTGGCAGATCAAATTATCAGAAGATGCTAAACCTAAAACTGCATTTTCAACCATTGGAGGCCATTACCAATTCACAGTAATGCCTTTTGGATTGAAAAATGCACCTGCCACTTTTCAGAGGTTGGTGAACACAGTCCTGCAAGGGCTGGAAGCTTTTAGTGCAGCATATCTGGACGATATAGCTGTCTTTAGCTCCAGTTGGGATGATCACCTGGTCCACCTATGGAACGTTTTAGAGGCCCTGCAAAAGGCAGGCCTTACTATCAAGGCTTCAAAGTGCCAGATAGGGCAGGGGAAGGTGGTTTATCTGGGACACCTTGTTGGTGGGGAACAGATTGCACCACTTCAGGGGAAAATCCAAACTATTATAGATTGGGTTCCCCCTACTACTCAGACTCAGGTGAGAGCTTTCCTAGGCCTCACTGGGTATTACAGGAGGTTCATTAAGAACTATGGCTCCATTGCAGCCCCTCTTAATGACCTCACATCCAAGAAAATGCCTAAAAAGGTATTATGGACAGCAAACTGTCAGAAAGCTTTTGAGGAGCTGAAGCAGGCCATGTGCTCTGCACCTGTCCTGAAAAGCCCTTGTTACTCTAAAAAATTCTATGTCCAAACTGATGCATCTGAATTAGGAGTAGGGGCAGTCCTATCACAACTTAATTCTGAGGGCCAGGATCAACCTGTTGCTTTTATTAGTAGGAGGTTGACCCCTAGAGAAAAGCGTTGGTCTGCCATAGAGAGGGAGGCCTTTGCTGTGGTCTGGGCTCTGAAGAAGTTGAGGCCATACCTGTTTGGCACTCACTTCATTGTTCAGACAGACCACAAACCTCTACTTTGGCTAAAACAAATGAAAGGTGAAAATCCTAAATTATTGAGGTGGTCCATATCTCTACAGGGAATGGACTATACAGTGGAACATAGACCTGGGAGTAGCCACTCCAATGCAGATGGACTCTCCAGATATTTCCACTTAGTCAATGAAGACTCATCAGGTCATGGCTAGTCTTATTGTCCTTCGTTTGGGGGGGGGTTGTGTAGGAAAGTACCATCTTGCCTGGCATGTTACCCCCATTTTTCACTGTATATATGATGTTTTAGTTGTATGTGTCACTGGGACCCTGCCAGCCAGGGCCCCAGTGCTCATAAGTGTGCCTGAATGTGTTACCTGTGTAGTGACTAACTGTCTCACTGAGGCTCTGCTAATCAGAACCTCAGTGGTTATGCTCTCTCATTTCTTTCAAATTGTCACTAACAGGCTAGTGACCAATTTTACCAATTTACATTGGCTTACTGGAACACCCTTATAATTCCCTAGTATATGGTACTGAGGTACCCAGGTTATTTATTGGGGTTCCAGGAGATCCCTATGGGCTGCAGCATTTCTTTTGCCACCCATAGGGAGCTCTGACAATTCTTACACAGGCCTGCCACTGCAGCCTGAGTGAAATAACGTCCACGTTATTTCACAGCCATTTTACACTGCACTTAAGTAACTTATAAGTCACCTATATGTCTAACCTTTACCTGGTAAATGTTAGGTGCAAAGTTACTTAGTGAGAGGGCACCCTGGCACTAGCCAAGGTGCCCCCACATGGTTCAGGGCCAATTCCCCGGACTTTGTGAGTGCAGGGACACCATTACACGCGTGCACTACATATAGGTCACTACCTATATATAGCTTCACAATGGTAACTCCGAATATGGCCATGTAACATGTCTATGATCATGGAATTGCCCCCTCTATGCCATCTTGGCATAGTTGGCACAATCCCATGATCCCAGTGGTCTGTAGCACAGACCCTGGTACTGCCAAACTGCCTTTCCCGGGGTTTCTCTGCAGCTGCTGCCAACCCCTCAGACAGGCTTCTGCCCTCCTGGGGTCCAGCCAGGCCTGGCCCAGGATGGCAGAACAAAGGACTTCCTCTGAGAGAGGGTGTTACACCCTCTCCCTTTGGAAAATGGTGTGAAGGCAGGGGAGGAGTAGCCTCCCCCAGCCTCTGGAAATGCTTTCATGGGCACACATGGTGCCCATTTCTGTATAAGCCAGTCTACACCGGTTCAGGGACCCCTTAGCCCTGCTCTGGCGTGAAACTGGACAAAGGAAAGGGGAGTGACCACTCCCCTGACCTGTACCTCCCCTGGGAGGTGCCCAGAGCTCCTCCAGTGTGCTCCAGACCTCTGCCATCTTGGAAACAGAGGTGCTGCTGGCACACTGGACTGCTCTGAGAGGCCAGTGCCACCAGGTGACGTCAGAGACTCCTTCTGATAGGCTCCTTCAGGTGTTGCTAGCCTATCCTCTCTCCTAGGTAGCCAAACCCTCTTTTCTGGCTATTTAGGGTCTCTGTCTCTGGGGATTCCTTAGATAACGAATGCAAGAGCTCATCCGAGTTCCTCTGCATCTCTCTCTTCACCTTCTGCCAAGGAATCGACTGCTGACCGCGCTGGAAGCCTGCAAAACTGCAACAAAGTAGCAAAGACGACTACTGCAACTCTGTAACGCTGATCCTGCCGCCTTCTCAACTGTTTTCCTGGTGGTGCATGCTGTGGGGGTAGTCTGCCTCCTCTCTGCACTAGAAGGTCCGAAGAAATCTCCCGTGGGTCGACGGAATCATCCCCCTGCAACCGCAGACACCAAAGAACTGCATCACCGGTCCCATGGGTCTCCTCTCAGCACGACGAGCGATGTCTCTTGAATCCAGCAACTCTGTCCAAATGACTCCCACAGTCCAGTGACTCTTCAGTCCAAGTTTGGTGGAGGTAAGTCCTTGCCTCCCCACGCCAGACTTCATTGCTGGGAAGCGCGACTTTTGCAGCTACTCCGGCCTCCGTGCACTTCCGGTGGAAATCCTTTGTGCACAGTCCAGCCTGGGTCCATGGCACTCTAACCTGCATTGCACGACCTCCTAAGTTGTTCTCCGGTGACGTGGGACTCCTTTGTGCGACTTCGGGTGAGCACCATTTCACGCATCCTCGTAGTGCCTGTTTCTGGCACTTCTGTGGGTGCTGATGCTGCTGAGAGGGCTCTTTGTCTTGCCCAACGCCCCCTCTGTCCCCTGACTCAATTGGCGACATCCTGGTCCCTCCTGGGCCACAGCAGCATCCAAAAACACTAACCGCATGATTTGCAGCTAGCAAGGCTTGTTGGCGGTCGTTCGGTGGGAAAACACTTCTGCACGACTCTTCATGGCGTGATGGATAAGTCCTCCAAAGGGGAAGTCTCTATCCCTTGTCGTTCCTGCAGAAACCTAAGCTTCTACTGTCCAGTAGCAGCTTCTTTGCACCCACAGCTGGAATTTCCTGGGCATCTGCCCATCTCCGACTTGCTTGTGTCTTTTGGACTTGGTCCCCTTGTTCCACAGGTACCCTCGACTGGAAATCCATCATTGTTGCATTACTGGTTTGTGTCTTTCCTGCAGAATTCCCCTATCACGACTTCTATGTCCTTTGGGGAACTTTAGTGCACTTTGCTCTCACTTTTCAGGGTCTTGAGGTGGGCTATTTTTCTAACCCTTACTATTTTCTAATAGTCCCAGCGACCCTCTACAAGGTCACATAGGTTTGGGGTCCATTCGTGGTTCGCATTCCACTTTTGGAGTATATGGTTTGTGTTGCCCCTATCCCTATGTGTCCCCATTGCATCCTATTGTAACTATACATTGTTTGCACTGTTTTCTAATACTATTACTGCATATTTTGGTATTGTGTACATATATCTTGTGTATATTTGCTATCCTCATACTAAGGGTACACTCTGAGATACTTTGGCATATTGTCATAAAAATAAAGTACCTTTATTTTTAGTATATCTGTGTATTGTGTTTTCTTATGATATTGTGCATATGACACTTGTGGTACTGTAGGAGCTTCACTCGTCTCCTAGTTCAGCCTAAGCTGCTCTGCTAAGCTACCATTATCTATCAGCCTATGCTGCTAGACACCCTATACATTAATAAGGGATAACTGGGCCTGGTGCAAGGTGTAAGTACCCCTTGGTACTCACTACAAGCCAGTCCAGCCTCCTACAGGTTACTTCCCTGTAGGGATGTAAACCACCCTGTTTGGAGATTTTTACCTAACCACCAGAGTGAGTGTAAATTCTCAGAGTTCTTATTAGTATGTTTTAAAGTTAAGCAGTGGGATTGGTCACTGGGCATATGTCAAATGAAGAGAATGCCTGACACGGATGCTGTCTCAACAAAGCAATAGCTGGGAAAAAAGTTTGCCCATATGGCTGTAAGAGAGAACACGGTTGCTGTTTCTCTTGAGTTGAAGCATGCCAGGGCTGCTGTCCTATAAGCTCCATACTAGGACAGGGCTGCTGTCCTAAGTGTTTAGAGGCAGTGCATAGCTGCTGCACTGAAGTTTCTCTGGGAGGGCTGGAGGGTTTCTCCATATTTACTAAAATGGTGCAATTTTGCACATCTGGATTATTACTTCCACAGAGATGTACTTTTACCTCTGGGAGTCCAGCTGTGGTAGCTCATGGCTACCTTGGTACAATTTCCACCCCAGGAGAGGTTTCTCCCACCACAGGAAGGGTATCCTTAGTGGCAGGGTGGGGAAGGGATACATTTATACCCTTCTTACCTGTCGGTGGAGAGGGATCCTTCGGTTTCAGGCCTTTTTCTCTCGTTTGCTTTTTCATTTCACAAGAAATGAGAGGAAACAATTCCTCAGGGATACCCGGCATGGATGCATTGGTCCTAAACTCTACCTCAACCCGACGCCTCTAGGTCATGTCCTAAGAGACAATCTACATATACCACCACCTACCTAGGGCCAGTATCTCCACCCCCAACTAAGTTGAACTACATCTAAGGGAAGAGACTGAGTGGAGTTATTGACATCAGTAACTTGGTACTTCTGTCCAACGAGGTGTTGTGCAGGTGACACCAAGTTTTCAGTCACCAAAGTGATACTGGCACCTGTGTCCCTATAGGCCTGGGCCTCAATGCCATTTATTAAGATTGACTGTGAGAAGGTAGCCTCTTTCTAGCCTTGTTACCCCCACTTTTGGCCTGTTTGTGAGTGTATGTCAGGGTGTTTGTCACTGTTTTCACTGTCTCACTGGGATCCTGATAGCCAGGCCTCAGTGCTCATAGTGAAAACACTATGGGCCTGATTCTAACTTTGGAGGACGGTGTTAAACCGTCCCAAAAGTGGCGGATATACCACCTACCGTATTACGAGTCCATTATATCCTATGGAACTCGTAATACGGTAGGTGGTATATCCGCCACTTTTGGGACGGTTTAACACCGTCCTCCAAAGTTAGAATCAGGCCCTATGTTTTCAGTATGTTTGTTATGTGTCACTGGGATCCTGCTGGTCAGGACCCCAGTGCTCATAGGTTTGTGGCCTATATGTATGTGTCACTGGGACCCTGTCACACAGGGCCCCAGTGCTCATAGGTATGCATGTATGTGTTCCCTGTGTGGTGCCTAACTGTCTCACTGAGGCTCTGCTAATCAGAACCTCAGTGGTTATGCTCTCTCATTTCTTTCCAAATTGTCACTAACAGGCTAGTGACCATTTTTACCAATTTACATTGGCTTACTGGAACACCCTTATAATTCCCTAGTAAATGGTACTGAGGTACCCAGGGTATTGGGGTTCCAGGAGATCCCTATGGGCTGCAGCATTTCTTTTGCCACCCATAGGGAGCTCTGACAATTCTTACACAGGCCTGCCACTGCAGCCTGAGTGAAATAACGTCCACGTTATTTCACAGCCATTTTACACTGCACTTAAGTAACTTATAAGTCACCTATATGTCTAACCTTTACCTGGTAAAGGTTAGGTGCAAAGTTACTTAGTGTGTGGGCACCCTGGCACTAGCCAAGGTGCCCCCACATTGTTCAGAGCCAATTCACTGAACTTTGTGAGTGCGGGGACACCATTACACGCGTGCACTACATAGAGGTCACTACCTATATGTAGCTTCACAATGGTAACTCCGAAAATGGCCATGTAACATGTCTATGATCATGGAATTGCCCCCTCTATGCCATCCTGGCATAGTTGGCACAATCCCATGATCCCAGTGGTCTGTAGCACAGACCCTGGTACTGCCAAACTGCCCTTCCTGGGGTTTCACTGCAGCTGCTGCTGCTGCCAACCCCTCAGACAGGCATCTGCCCTCCTGGGGTCCAGCCAGGCCTGGCCCAGGATGGCAGAACAAAGAACTTCCTATGAGAGAGGGTGTGACACCCTCTCCCTTTGGAAAATGGTGTGAAGGCAGGGGAGGAGTAGCCTCCCCCAGCCTCTGGAAATGCTTTGTTGGGCACAGAGGTGCCCAATTCTGCATAAGCCAGTCTACACCGGTTCAGGGACCCCTTAGCCCTGCTCTGGCGCGAAACTGGACAAAGGAAAGGGGAGTGACCACTCCCCTGACCTGCACCTCCCCTGGGAGGTGTCCAGAGCTCCTCCAGTGTGCTCCAGACCTCTGCCATCTTGGAAACAGAGGTGCTGCTGGCACACTGGACTGCTCTGAGTGGCCAGTGCCACCAGGTGACGTCAGAGACTCCTGCTGATAGGCTCCTTCAGGTGTTAGTAGCCTATCCTCTCTCCTAGGTAGCCAAACCCTCTTTTCTGGCTATTTAGGGTCTCTGTCTCTGGGGAAACTTTAGATAACGAATGCATGAGCTCAGCCGAGTTCCTCTGCATCTCTCTCTTCACCTTCTGATAAGGAATCGACTGCTGACCGCGCTGGAAGCCTGCAAACCTGCAATATAGTAGCAAAGACGACTACTGCAACTCTGTAACGCTGATCGTGCCGCCTTCTCGACTGTTTTCCTGCTTGTGCATGCTGTGGGGGTAGTCTGCCTCCTCTCTGCACCAGAAGCTCAGAAGAAATCTCCCGTGGGTCGACGGAATCTTCCCCCTGCAACCGCAGGCACCAAAAAGCTGCATTACCGGTCCCTTGGGTCTCCTCTCAGCACAACGAGCGAGGTCCCTCGAATCCAGCGACTCTGTCCAAGTGACCCCCACAGTCCAGTGACTCTTCAGTCCAAGTTTGGTGGAGGTAAGTCCTTGCCTCACCTCGCTGGGCTGCATTGCTGGGAACCGCGACTTTGCAGCTACTCCGGCCCCTGTGCACTTCCGGCGGAAATCCTTTGTGCACAGCCAAGCCTGGGTCCACGGCACTCTAACCTGCATTGCACGACTTTCTAAGTTGGTCTCCGGCGACGTGGGACTCCTTTGTGCAACTTCGGCGAGCACCGTTTCACGCATCCTCGTAGTGCCTGTTTCTGGCCCTTCTCCGGGTGCTACCTGCTTCAGAGAGGGCTCCTTGTCTTGCTCGACATCCCCTCTCTCTGCTGGTCCAATTTGCGACCTCCTGGTCCCTCCTGGGCCTCAGCAGCGTCCAAAAACGCTAACCGCACGATTTGCAGCTAGCAAGGCTTGTTGGCATTCTTTCAGCGGCAAAACACTTCTGCACAACTCTCAACGGCGAGAGGGATCCATCCACCAAAGGGGAAGTCTCTAGCCTTTTTCGTTCCTGCAGAAACCTCAGCTTCTTCTGTCCAGTAGAAGCTTCTTTGCACCCGCAGCTGTCATTTCCTGGGCATTTGCCCATCTCCGACTTGCTTGTGACTTTTGGACTTGGTCCCCTTGTTCCACAGGTACCCTAGATTGGAAATCCACAGTTGTTGCATTGCTGGTTTGTGTCTTTCCTGCATTATTCCTCTAACACAACTTCTTTGTCCTTAGGGGAACTTTAGTGCACTTTGCACTCACTTTTCAGGGTCTTGGGGAGGGTTATTTTGCTAACTCTCACTATTTTCTAATAGTCCCAGCGACCCTCTACAAGGTCACATAGGTTTGGGGTCCATTCGTGGTTCGCATTCCACTTTTGGAGTATATGGTTTGTGTTGCCCCTATCCCTATGTTTCCCCATTGCATCCTATTGTAACTATACATTGTTTGCACTGTTTTCTAAGACTATACTGCATATTTTTGCTATTGTGTATATATATCTTGTGTATTTTTCCTATCCTCTCACTGAGGGTACACTCTAAGTTACTTTGGCATATTGTCATAAAAATAAAGTACCTTTATTTTTAGTATAACTGTGTATTGTGTTTTCTTATGATATTGTGCATATGACACTAAGTGGTACTGTAGTAGCTTCACACGTCTCCTAGTTCAGCCTAAGCTGCTCTGCTAAGCTACCATTATCTATCAGCCTAAGCTGCTAGACACCCTATACACTAATAAGGGATAACTGGGCCTGGTGCAAGGTGCAAGTACCCCTTGGTACTCACTACAAGCCAGTCCAGCCTCCTACATTGGTGGCAGCGGTGGGATAAGTGCTTGAGACTACTTACCACTCGTGTCATTGTACTTTTCATAAGAGAAAAATATACAAAACAAGGTCAGTGTATATACACATAGCCAAAAAGTTTTGCATTTCCTCTTTTCACTCTTTTCCAGCCTCCTACATTGACTGCCTGTACTTATCCATGTTAAGGGGACAAACAGCAAAGGTGGCTAGGCCAATGCCACCAGGTGTGACAGAAACTGTCTTGGGACTGACTACCCCAGTTTCTATTATGGTCCCAAAAGTGAACCCAACTACACATTTAGTTTGACTATTGCCAGTAGTCCCACCACTATTACCACTACTGCTAGGGACACTAGAGTTTGATGTATTAGTGGTGGTAGGCTCAGGGGCTTTACCTGGGCAGGACTCATCCCTGGGCCTATGGCCTTTACCTCTGCACACATAGCAGCAAGGCTTTTTCCGATTGTGTGAAGAGTGAGAAGAAGATGAAAACATTTTATCCCCACCCCCAGAGGAGTGTTTTGGACCTGAAGAAGGATCTTTGTGCTTACTTTTATCCCCATGCTTGTCCTGATATTTTTCATCATCTTTCTTATTGCTGTCTTTGTCACCCTCTGTATGAGCTTTTCTGCTCACCCTTGTTCTGACCCATTTGTCTGCCTTTTTTCCCAATTCTTAGGGAGAAGTTAGATCTGAGTCCACAAGATACTGATGCAACAAATCAGACACACAATTATTCAATATATGCCTTCTCAGAATTAACTTATATAGGCTTTTATAGTCAGCCACCATACTGCCATTTAACCAACCTTCTAGGGCCTTCACTGAACAGTCTACAAATTCTGTCCAATCCTCTGATGACTCCTTTCTGGTCTCTCTGATCCTTACCCTGTATGTTTCAGTGGTTAAGCCAGACCATCTAAGAGTGCACTTTTAAGAATGTGGTAGTTATCTGCATCGTCTTCCCTGACAATAAGGAGTCTGTCCCTCCCCTTGCCAGAGAAAGATAGCCACTGAATAGCAGCCCACTGGACCTGAGGGACCCTCTGAACTTTACAGGCCCTCTCAAGTGCAACTAACCACTTGTATATGTCATCTCCATCCTTGTAAGGAGGGACAACTTTATGCAGATTTCAGGAATCAAATGAGGGTTCCCTAACATTAGAATTCCTGAAACTGCTGCTGCCACCATGGGGAACTAACCCCAGACCCTGCCTTAACTTTTCCACAGCCAAGGATTCCCTGTCTAAGGCCAACTGTTGCTGCAGTAGCCTCAGTCTGGCCCACTTCTAACGTCTGCTTTCTGAGTTCCCTATCTAGGGACTGCTCCTCAGGGTTAGAATTGTGGGATACTACTGAGACAGAAGTAACATTAGAATTTTCAGAGGCTGATCTGTTCCTAACTTTAGCCACCCTAGTGACCTGGCCTCTAGGTGTGAAGGGAGCCTTACTAGTGTGTGAACCCTTCCCACTCCCAGTTGTACTAAGGGACCTATTAACAGACGGATCAGTGGAAGGACACTCCTCAGGATTATCAGTGTGCTCCTCTGAGCCTGCCTGGTAGAAATCTTACTCTACTCCCCCATCTGGCTGATCCTGACCAGTACTAAGTCCCTGATCATCCTCCAGGAGAAGTTTTAAGAGGAACACCTTATTGGGTTTGTTCCCAATCCCTAAACATCTTTCACAAATTCCCCCCTAGACAAGTGTAGTGTGTATAGAATTGCTGGGAGAGTAGGAATACAGTATAGCTAAGTAAATTACCCTACCCCAGAGCCCAGGAAAGTAGGAGTAAAGTACTGCAAGTTTCCTAGGACACACTACAGTTATGGCAATGCAACCAAGTGCCAACAGTGTCCTATACACCCAGGAGTTGCCCAAAACTTCAGATCAAGTTTTTGCCATCCAGGATTTCAAAAGCCACTTATTTTTAGGTCTTGCATAGGCAGTGCATGTGCTGCTCTGCAAGACATGCTGTTATCTACTGTATGGGCTTTGAGCATGCCCTCATTTATCGTTGGTTCCTTCCTTTGCCTTTCTAAGTCCGGTTCCTTTGTGTGGTGAATCAGTCACATTTGTCCCTCCTTTTGTGAGTTGGATCACGCCCATGGGACTGTCCCTCTTACATGAGTTATCTCCCCAAGGGGCGTTTACGTTAGTTTTGTCAGACTATTTGTTTAGTTTGCATTGCCTCGAGATTTTTGTTTGTTGAATTTTAGTGGTGGGGAAAACAACCACGCTAAAACCATCACAATTTAGCCATGCCATACCTCTGCCGTCACCCCGCCCGCCACACTTCTGCTCTTATCACTGCTGATGCTCGTTACATACAGTAAGGCACATGTGAAATGAGGTTAGGAAAGGGGGCCACAACTTGAAGCCTTCTACCTACTTTCTCAAAACTAGTGTGACAAAGTTTGATGCTATTTAGAATTGGACGTAATTTGATGATCAACTCCATTTTGTGTGAGTGACTCAATTTTGTGCCCTGCTGCAGTTGCAGGGCAGTGCAGGTGTGTTTCCTTACAAAACTTGTTTTTCTCTTCACCAGCCAAGAGTCGAACAGTGCTGGATCATATTATGTGGGATGCAGACTTGATAAAAGTTCACAAGGCTGAGACTCTTTTTTAGCAGAGGAATTTACACATCTGTCTCAGAACACACATTAGGACCCTGGCCAGCTTCTATGGGTGTTTTTGATGCAGATGAAGCACAGCTAGTGCTTAATTTCATAACAGAGGGGAGGTGGTGTCTAGAACCTTCCTCTTGAATTGTTTTAATTTCTAAAAAATGGGAAGCCTTGGCGCTCAGGCAAGAGCGCGACTGTAGAGTGTGTGCTCTGCTCAGAATCTGATTTGTGATCCCAATCGGGTCTCCTCTCTGACTGAAAAAAGGGTTCCCCAGTCACGCTGGGGAGGATGATGTCAACCCAAATGGTGAAGTATTTTCAATCTTGATTATGAAAATCAAGTAAACATGCTTCGTTGGTGTATTGAACATTTCTTTTTCAGTCCACCTGATATATACATTTATCTTTGGACATACACATGTTCTGATGCATTTGAGTTATATGCTTATTCTCATACATGTGTATGACTTTTATTTGATATTTGGGAAGTGCCTTAATAAATTAATTATTTACACTAAGGCCCATATTTATACTTTTCTAGCGCCGCATTTGCATGATTTTTCGACCCAAAAATGACGCAAAAGTACAAAATATAATTGAATTTTGTAAGTTTGCGCTGCTTTTGCGTCAAACGATGACGCAAATGTGGTGCTAGAAAAGTATAAATATGGGCCTAAGAGTGCTGAATTCTTTTGGCAATGTGTCCTCTTAGTTTAAGCGAGAGCAGTACATTTTGGCGTCACTTGCAGGATATAAAGTAAAAGATTAAAGTAAAAAATGTTTGCCAAAAAGACAAAGGCAGTTTCCCAGATACCAACTGAAATACAGAGGTGGGAAACAGCCCCTTATGCTATGCTTGCGCATGAGTGGTCTCACTGTGCTGGCTTGAGTGAAAACTGGAATGTGTATATAGTGGATGCAGACCCAGCAGATGTATTAGCTTGTTTGCAGAAAGTGCCAATTGAAAAAGGAAAAGAACTTACCACTTTAGGTCATAGAGACTGAATCCTCTTATATGCTTATTGTAATGCATGAAAATTGTCTTCAGTTAGAACAGGAACGTGTGCAAATGGGAAAGCAGTTAGTGGAAGCCAAAAATACTTTCACAATCTCATCATGTCAGAATAAATAGTTACAAGATAAACTCAAAACTTACAAGACTGTGGCTGAGCGAGCCTCAATACACGAGACGAAGTATAAATACAAGAAGAGATGGGAAAGAGTTAAAAAAAACAAAGGTTCATTTACCCATTGCCAAAGCAGTGTTAGACTAGAAACCTGAGGAATAGAATGGTAATATTTGGGATTCCTTGGAGTTTAAAGATTCTGGGGAAGAGTGTTGTAAAAATAATGGTCAGGGTGAGCCAGAAGAGCAGAAGATGTTCCGTGCACAGTGTAAAAAAGTAGCCTCATTCTAGCATGGTTACCCCTATTTTTTGCCTGTTTGTGAGTGTTTGTTAGTGTGTATTTATTGTCTCACTGGGATCCTGCTAGCCAGGACCCCAGGGCTCATAGTTTAATACCTATTTGTCAGTGTGTTTTGCCTGTCTCACTGGGATCCTGCTAGCCAGAACCCCAGTGCTCATAGTGTGTGGCCCATGTGTGTTGTCAGTATGCTTAACTGTGTCACTGGTGTTCTGCTAAACAGAACTCCAGTGCTTATGCTCCATCTACTTACCAAATTTGTCACTACAGTTTAGTAACTCCATATTCCAATTATGATTGGCACACTGGACCCCCCTTCTAATTGCCTAGCATATGGTACCTAGGCACCTAGGGCATTGGGGTTCCAGGAGATCCTTGTGGGCTGCAGCATTTCTTTTGCCACTCATAAGGTGCTCATATAAACCTTTCATTAGGACCGCCACTGCAGCCTGAGTGAAATAGTGCACACACTATTTCACAGCCATTTTTCACTGCACTAAGTAACTTATAAGTCACCTATATGTCCAACCTTCATTTACTGAAGGCTAGGTGCAAAGCTACTAAGTGTGGGGGCACTAGCAAAGGTGCCCTCAGCTGTCCAGGGCCGATTCCCTGGAATTCGTGAGTGCGGGGATACCATTACACGTGTGCACTATATATAGGTCAATACCTATATGTAGCTTCACAACGATGACTCCGAATACGGCCATGTGAGATGTCTAAGATCATGGGATTGTCCCTCCATTCCAAATCTGGTACTGGGGAGCCAATCCCATGCATCCTGGGGCTCTACCATGGACCCCCACTACTGCCAAACCAGCTCTCAGAGGCTTGCACTGCAGCTAGAGATGCTGCCACCTCACAGACAGGGTTCTGCCCTCATGGGGTCTGTGCAGCTCAGTCCCAGGAAGGCAGAACAATGCATTTCCTTTGGGAGGAGGGTGTGACACCCTCTCCCTTTGGAAATAGGTGTTACAGGTTTGGGAGGTGTGGCCTCCTAGAGCCTCGGAAAATGCTTTGAAGGGCACAGATGGTGCCTGCCTTGCATAAGCCAGTCTACACCAGTTTAGTGGAACCCCAATCCCTGCTCTGGCACGAAACTGGACAAAAGAAAGGGGAGTGACCACTCCCCTGTCCATCACCACCCAAGAGGTGGTGCCCAGAGCTCCTCCAGTGTGTCCCTGGCATTAGCCATCTCGTTTTCCAAGGTGTGGAGATCTCTGAGTAACCAGTGCCGGCAGGTGATGTCAGAGACCCCTTCTGATAGGAGCATACCTGGGTAGGTAGCCAGTCCCCCTCTCAGGGCTATTTAGGGTCTCTCCTGTGGGTGTCTCCTCAGATTCAGCTTGTAAGACTCCTCCAGGAACCCTCTGCATCCTCTGCTTCAGCTTCTGACCATCGGATCAACCGCAGACAGCTCCAGGAACTGCTATAACTGCAACAAAGTATCCAGGATGACTCCTGTGACCTGCAACTTAAGCTCCAGCCAACAACTGCAACAGTTTCCAAGGTGTGCATGCTCTGAGGACTCCCTGTCTTCACCCTGCACCAGAAGAACCGAAGGAATCTCCCGTGGAGTGATGGAGTCACTTTCCTGCTCCTTGCAGGCACTTTCTAGGATAATGACCTGTTCTCTGGGACGCCTCTCCTGACGACGAGCATGCGCCCTGGAGCACAGGTGGTGGACCAAGATGACCCAGACTGTCCTAAGGTCCAGCTGTCAAAGTTTGGTGGAGGTAAGAGCTTGCCTTCCCGATTTGCAACAGTACCCCTGTCCACTGCGTCATCTCAAGCTCCTTTGACTTCTGTGCACCAAGAATCCTTCATGCACAGTGTAGCCCTGGTCCCCAGCGCTCCATCCTGTGATGCACAACTCGCTAAGTTGTTCTCCAGTGGCGTGGGACCTTCCTTTGTTGTGCTGCACCAACCGCACTTTGAATCCTCTTTGTCCCCATGTCCTGGGACTCCCGTGGGTGCTGCCTGGTCATCTGAGGGCTCTCTCCAGTGTTGGGAGCCCCCTCTTCCTCCTCAGTCCGAGTTGAGGCCCCAGGTCCCTCCTAGGTCCAGGCATCCCCATTTTGACGCAAACCGCAAACTTGCTTGAACCAAGGCTTGTTGGACGAATCCAGCGATGCAAACAGCCTGCATTCAACATCTCCACGCAGGAACCCGCAGCCATCAGCTAACCGAAGAATCCTCTTTTGCACCATCTTCTAGGTTGGAATGGGCTCTTGTCCTTCCTGGAATCTTCTTCAACTTCTGGACTTGGTCTCCTCTCTTCACAGGTCTTCAGGTCCATGAATCCACCATTTGTTGATTTCAGTCTTGCTTGGACCTGTAGTGTGTCCTGAGGAAACTTGCAGTACTTTACTCCTACTTTCCTGGGCTCTGTGGTGGGGTTTTTACTTACCTTTGGTGTTTTCTTACACTCCCAGTGCCCCTGTACACACTACACTTGCCTCAGGGGAATTCGTGATTTGCATTCCACTTTCTTAGTATATGGTTTGTGTTGCCCCTAGTCCGATTGCATTCTATTGTATTTTCTACTGTTTGCATCATTCTATAACTATTTTCTTACCTGATTTTAGTCTCTAGTGTATATATTGTGTATAATACTTACCTCCAGAAGGAGTATTGCCTCTAAGATATTTTTGGCCTTGTGTCACTAAAATAAAGTACCTTTATTTTTGGTCACACAGAGTATTGTATTTTATTGTGTACAATTACTGTGTAACTATAGTGGTATTGCAGAAGCTCTGCATGTCTCATAGTTCAGCCTAAGCTGCTCTGCTACAGCTACATCTAGACAGCCTAAGCTGCTAGGACACTGCCTACATTTCACTAATAAGGGATAACTGGACCTGGTATAAGGTGTAAATACCTTAGGTACCCACTACAATCCAGGCCAGTTTCCTACACAGACTCAGTTGGAAAGGATTGTGGAACATTTACAGAATAAGGGGCGGATGATGAATCCCAAAAGGTACACGTACCCTCCCGAAGTGTGAGGTTCCTAGAAATTCAATGGAATCAGGGACATAAGGAGGTGTTGCTTCAGGTGAGACAAATGATACTCACATTTTCTATACCTTGTAATAAGCAGAAAACCTAGCAGTTCATTGGATTGATTGGTTTTTGGAGGCCGAATATCCCTCACCTCAGTCAGATTTTGGCCCCTTTCTATAAAGTGACTCAGAAGAAACATGAGTTTGAATTGGGAGATGTTAGACCTGACAGCCTTAGGGTGGTCACCCTCAATGTTTTACCTGCCTCTCTCCTCTTTTTGACATTGTTTTTGCTGGTTTTAGGACTCTGTGCACTTTACCACTGCTAACCAGTGCTAAAGTGCATATGCTCTCTCCCTTAAAACATGGTGACATTGGCTCATACCGAATTGGCTTATTTAATTTATTTATAAGTCCCCAGGAAAGGTGCACTACATGCGCCCAGGGCCTCTAGATTAAATGCTACTAGTGGGTCTGCAGCACTGATTGTGCCACCCACACAAGTAGCCCCCTAACCTTGTCTCAGGCCTGCCATTGCAAGGCCTGTGTGTGCAGTTTCACTGCCAATTTGTCGCACCTAAGGTAGGCCATAGGTAACCCATAGGGCAGGGTACTATATAGGGAAAAGGCAGGGCATGTACCTGTGTAGTTTATATGTCCTGGTTGTGTAAAACTCCTAAATTCGTTTTACATTGCTGTAAGGCCTGCTTCTTTCATAGGATAACATTAGGGCTTCCTTAATATAATGTTTGAGTGGTAGATTCTGATCTAAAAGGAGTAACAAGGTCATATTTAGTATGGCCAGAATGGTAATACAAAATTCTGCTGACTGGTGAAGTTGGATTTAATATTACTATTTCAGAAATGCCACTTTTAGAAAGTGAGCATTTCTCTGCACTTACATCCTTCTGTGCCTTACAATCTACATCTGACTGGGTTAGTTGACAGCCCCCCGTGCATTTCACTCAGGCAACCCCAAACACAGGATGCTCAGGATGCTCAGTCACACCTGCACACATCTGCATACTGCATGGGTCTTCCTGGGCTGGGAGGGTGGAGGGCCTGACACTTACATGTCAAAGGACAGTGGCCTGCCCTCACACAATGGACTACCAAACCCCCTATTGGGACCCTGGCAGACAGGATGGAACTGAAAGGGGGCCTTGTGCACTTCTAAGCCACTCTTTGAAATCTTCCCCACTTCAAAGGCACATTTGGGTATTTAAACAGGGCCTCTGACCCTACCAACTCAGACACTTCTCGACAAGATACCTCCTAGGAAAGAAACTCTGAACCAGAACATGCAACCTGCTAAGAGAAGCTGCCTGGCTGCCCAAAGGACTCACCTGACTGCTTTGCTGTAAAGGACTGCTGCCTGGCTGTTGCCCAGCTGCCTTGCTGCCCTCTTGCTCAGCTGAGAAGTGCTCTCCAAGCACCTGGATAGAGTTTGCCTCCTGTTGCTGAAGTCTCAGATCCAAAAAGATTTTACTTTCTGAAAAGAAATCCTTGTGCACTACAAATTAGATGCACAGCCTGCTGGAAATGACGCACAGCCTGCACCGCACTGATAAAATTGCCACACAGCCAAACTGGAATGATGCAGCCCGACTTCCAGAGTGAAGATCGGGGCAGTGCCTATGTTATAACCGGAAATTCGCCCATAGCCTACTGGACCGACGCACAGCTGAACTGGAACGATGCAGCACCAACTTCTCAGACGGAGAATTGACGCAGCGCTGCCGCACGATGGAAAATCCGATGCAACGCGCTCCTGGAACAAAGCAAGCCTCTGACTTCACCCTGCATGGCCAGGATTGCTACGCATCATCTCTGAGTGCAACAAAGATCCCCTCACTGCAGTAAAGAACCCGGACTGCATGTTGAAGAAACAAGCAAGTCCTGTGTTGCGGGAAAAGAAACGATGCATCGTCTGTGGGTGCCGGAAACTCTGATGCACACGCTCTCTTTTTCCCAGCAACCTCCTCCTTTGCGATCTCCGTGCACACCAGGTACTTTGAAAACCCAAGCATGAACTGTTTAATCCTTAACCAAAGACTATTTTACCACTTCTGAAAATCATATTTGAACTTGTACTTACTGCATCTTTATCGTTTTGACCTTATTTTAACCAGATAAATATTCTATATTTTTCTAAACCTATGTGGTGTGTTTTTGTGGTGTTTATACTGTTATTGCATGATTTATTGCACAAATACTTTACACATTGCCTTCTAAGTTAAGCCTGACTGCTCAGTGCCAAGCTACCAGAGGGTGGGCACAGGATAAGTTGGACTGTGTGTGAATTACCCTGACTAGAGAGAAGGTCCTTGCTTGGACAGGGGGTAACCTGACTGCCAACCAAAAAAAACATTTCTAACAGGAGAACAGCAGCAGTGTGCGTTAGAATTGGCAAAGTAGGCAATTCAACATGCTTTAGACTTGTGGCCATTGCAGGAGGTAGACATTGAGTTACATGTGACAGTTCAAGGTCAATACGCAAATTGGAGTATGTGGCAAAAACAGGGAAGGGAGTGCCCCTAGGTTTCTGGACCAAAAAGTTACCAGACGCAGGAGAGCGTTATACTCCCTTTGAAAAACAGTTACTGGCATGTTATTGGGCTCTGGGGGATACAGAGCAGAACACAATAGGGCACAATGTGATTCTGAGGCCCAAGATCCCGATAATGCATTGGGTGATGGGTTGCCCAAAACTCACTGAATAGGGCATGCACAAGAAGCAAGTGTCATTAAGTGGAAATGGTACATTATGGACAGGGCCCAAGTAGGACCAGCGGGAACTCTGAGCCTGAAGGTATAGGTGGCACAGGGCCCCGTGGAGGATGAGGAGGTGTTGCAGGAGGTGCCAGAGGTAAGAGAGTTACCAGTGAAGTGGGGTGAGCCTTTTCAGTCCTTGTCTATTGAGGACAGGAAGCATGTATGGTTCACTGATGGTTCAGCAAAGTATGTGGGGGGCAAGAGACATTGGAACGCAGTATCATACAATCCAGTAACCAAGAAGCTGCTTTCCACGACAATAGGAGGAAAGGGTAGTCAATATGCAAAATTATACGCTGTATATCAAGCTTAAAAACAAGAATTATCATTGAAATGTCACATTTATACTGATTCTTAGATTACTGCCAATGGGCTAGCTACCTGTCTCCCCACGTGACATGCACATAGCTGGCAAATACATTTGAAGGAGGTGTGGGACAAAGAATTGTGGGAGGAAATTTTGGAAATGTTACAGCAAAGTACAGTCACTGTATATCATGTAGACCCCACTGTCCCACTGTCTCACTATAACAGTGATTCAATTCCCTTGCAGAGGAAACAGCTAAAGTCTCTGAAGCAGAAGTGGTGACACAGGATTCTGACGGTGGGGATGGCTAAGTGAGCTCACCAAAAATGCAGACACCTGGAGAGAAGGACACTAACAGGTGGGCAGAGATTAGAGGGATGCACATTCCCCTAGACTTGATAACAACTGTAATAATCCAATGTCCTATCTGTAACACACTCAATAGACATCTGTTCCACAGACAGTCAGGGGTCAACTAGGGAGAGGAAAGTTGCCGGGGCAGATATGGCAGATTGATTACATGGGGCCAATTAGTCGAGGATGTCAGAATGTCTGTACAGTGGAAGATACTTATTCTGGCTATTTGATAGTGGTTCAATGTAAACCTGCTACCCAGTTCAATATCATTTAGACACTAGATTTGTTGATGTTGTATTACGGAGTTTCACTCCAGATCCAAAGTGATAATGGATCCCATTCCAAAGGTAAGTTGGTTCAAGAGTACTGTTTGCAGCACAATATAGAGTGGATTATTCGTGTTCCATATTACCCACAAGCTGTGGGTTTGATTGAGAGAATGAATGGATTGTTGAAGTCTCAGTTAAGAAAATTGTCAGATGGATCATTGGAAAATTAAAGAGATCAGTTGAATAAAGCGTTACAAATACTGAAAATTGACCTTTGACAAATGCAGAAACCCCTTTGATGCACATGTTAACCCTAGCGTTGCAAATACAACCCCAGGTGGTGACCAACACTATTATGTAGTCAAAGACAAAGACAGTAGTCTTAGCTCCGTACTCAGCAACACTAGAGGTTGCATGTCTTGCTTTCATGCTTTGAACATGTACAGACTGAAACCAGGCGATATTGTACAAAACAAACTCTGTGTCAGAAAAGAAACAACAGAATGTGTAAACATGTATTTAACAGTATTTAGTGTCTGCTGCTAGTCATATCAAGCACGCTAAGTTACCTGTTGGATGGTTATTTTCTTGTGGTAACATCACTTACACCTATATTCCAGTAAATTTAGCAGGAGGGCGTGTGCATCCATGCATCTAGGATTCATGATGTTTCCATTGCACTCAGCCTTACATACTCAAACCACAAGGGGAGCAGTTCCACTAAGTGAAGACTGTGACTCCTCTGAAGTTCACTTATTATCTAGAACAAAATATGCAGGCTTAGGTCTTTCTATGGTAGGAGTCCCAGGATTAGCTGTCTATAACACTAAAGTTATTTATAAAATAGCATGTTTAATGGTTAAAATATTATTGACACACATATTGCTTTGGCAGAACTATTACTAGATATACGAGGAACTAGAAAAGCTGCCTTGCAGAACTGAGCCGCAGTTGATTTAACTTGTCGGACCATTCTAAATCTATCCAATCTCTCATTGGAGCGTTACATGAATTGGAAAGGGGGTGACACAAGATGTAGACACAGGGTGGTGGGACTGCTTCTTTGAATGGCTCCCTGATTTTGGTCAGCTTTGTTTTATTTTAGGTGGGATAATTATGGTCACCTGTATAATAATAATGCTATGTTGTTGTGTACAATGCATGCCTAATCTAATATCTATGTTTCATCACAAAAAAACAATATGTTATGAGAGTCAATAATCAAAGGGTGGAGTGTGATGCTATTTAGAGCTGACCATCATTTGACTATTGACTCCATTTTGTGCGAGTGACTCCATTTCGTGCCCTGCTGCAGTTGCAGGGCATCACACATGTTTTTCCTTACAAAGCTTGTTTTACTCTTCACCAGCAAAGAGTCACACAGTGCTGGAACATATTATGTGGGATGCGGACTTGATAAGAGTTCACAAGGCTGAGACTGTTTTTTACCAGAGTAATGTACGAATCTGTCTCAGAACAAACATTGGAATCCTGGCCAGCTTCTATGGGTGCTTTTGATGCAGATGAAGTACAGCCAGTGTTTAATTTCATAACGGAGGGGAGAGGGTTTCTAGAACCTTCTTCTTGAGGTGGTTAAATGTATAAAAGACGGGAGACTTGGCACTCAGTTAGGAGCTTGCCTGTGGAGTGGATGTGCTGCCCAGGATCTCATTTGTGATACCAATCAGGTCTCCTCTCTGAATGAATCAAGGGTTCGACAGTCGCACTGGAGAGGATGATATCAACCCAATTGGTGAAGTAGTTTGAGTCTTGATTATTTAGATCATGTATATATTCTTTGTTGACGCACTACACATTTCTTTTTCAGTCCACCTGATTGTAGGAGGCTGGCCTGGTTTGTAGTGGGTACCTTGGTGCTTACACCTTACATAAGCCCCAGTTATCCCTTATTAGTGAAATGTAGTAGTGTTCTAGCACCTTAGGCTGATAGAGGTAGCTATATCAGAGCAGCTTAGGCTGAAATAGGAGACATGCAAAGCTCCTGCAATACCACTTATAGTTATATTGTACTTACACACAAGTAAAGACAATACTCAGTTTTACCAAAAATAAAGGTAGTTTATTTGGATGACACAGTACCAAAAATATCTTAGAGGCAATACTCCTTCTGGAGGTAAGTATTATACACAATATATACACTAGACACCAAAATAAGGTAAGTAATTCGACATAGGATAGTGCAAATAATAGGAAATGCTAAAGAATGCAATTAGAGAAAATAGGTCTGGGGCACCACAAACCATATGCTTAGAAAGTGGAATGCAAATCACAAATTCCCCCCTAGACAAGTGTAGTGTGTAGAGAATCACTGGGAGAGTAAGAATACATTATAAGTAAATAAATTACCCCACCCCAGAGCCCAGGACAGTAGGAGTAAAGTACTGCAAGTTTCTTTAGGACACACTACACCTCGTGATTTGGATTGTGCAGTAACCAACCAAGTCTGCAAACAACAACTCCTGGATTCCTGGACCTGAAGACCTACAAAAGAAGGGAACCAAGTCCAGAAGTCGAAAGACGTTCCAGGAAGGGCAGAAGCCCCTGCCAACCCAGAAGAGGTTACAAAAGAAGAGTCCCCAGTTGGACGAAGACTGCAGGAATGCACCCTAGGAAGATGCCAGCGGGTTTCTGCATGATGCAAAGGATGGCCCACTATGTGAAGATGGATGCAGATGTGATTTTGTGTTGGAAGTCGCCAACAAGCCTTGGTTGCGACAAATGTGTGTTTTACGTCAAAATGGCGCTGGCTGGATCCAGGAGGGACCATTAGACCGCAACTCTATGTGAGGAGGAAGAGGGGGCTCTCAGCACTATAGAGAGTCCTCAGGATGCCAGATAGTACCCACGAGAGTCCCAGAACATGGGGACAAAGGACTTGTAAAACACTGTTGGTACAGCACAACAAAGGAAGGTGCCATGCCACCGGAGAACAACTCAGCGAGTTGAGCATCGCAGGATGGAGTGATGGGGACCTGGGCCAAGCTGTGCACATAGGAATTTTGTAAATAGTGCACAGAGGCCTCAAAAAGGGAAGAAGACGCAGTACACAGGGTACCCTCGCTCTCAGGGAAGGCAAGGTCTTACCTCCTCCAAATTGCGTCAGCAGGACCTCAGGACAGTCTATGTTGATGGAGTCCACCCTCTGTGTCCTTAAGATCATGCTCGTCACTGTGAGAGGAGTCCAAGTGTACCAGTCATCGTCTTAGAAGGTGCCTGGTGAGCAGGGGAGTGACTCCGTCAACCCACAGGAGATTTCTTCAGTCCTTCTGGTGCAGGATGAAGACAGGGAGTCCTCAGAGTGTGCACACTGTGGAAACTGTTGCAGTTGCTGGCTGGAGCTGAAGTTGCAGAGAAAAGTATCCCTTGTGGATACTTTTTTGCTGTTACACTGGTTCCTGGAGCAGGCTGCGGTTGATCCGAGGTCAGAGGATGAAGTAGTAGTTGCAGAGGATTCCTGCTGGAAACATGCAAGAAAAATCTGCAGAGAACCCACAGAGGAGACCCTAAATAGCCCTGAGAGGGGGATTGGCTACCTTATCAGGTTAGGACCTGTCAGGAGGGGTCTCTGATGTCACCTGCTGGTACTGGCCACTCAGAGCCCTCCAGAATGCCCCCACACCTAGCAATGCAAGATGGCTGAAGTCTGGGACACACTGGTGGAGCTCTGGGCACCACCCCTAGGGTGGTGATGGACAGGGAAGTGGCCACTCCCCGTTTCTTTGCCCAGTTTCGTGCCAGAGCAGGGGACAAGGGGTCCCTGAATCGGTGTAGACTTGTTTCTGCAAGAAGTGCACCATCTGTGCCCTTCAAAGCATTTCCAGAGGCTAGGGGACGCTATCCCTCCCCAGCCTGTAACACCTATTTCCAAAGGGAGAGGGTATAACACCCTGCTCTCGGAGGAAATGCTTTGTTCTGCCGTCCTGGGACAGTACTGCTCAGACCCCAGGAGGGCAGAACCCTATCAGTGAGGTGGCAGCAGCTGTAGCTGCAGTACAAGCCTCAGAGAGCTGGTTTGGCAGTACTGAGGGTCCATGGTTGAGCCCCCAGAATGGATGGAAGTGGCTCCACAATACCAGATTTGGAATGGGGGACAATTCCATGATCTTAGACATGTTTCATGGCCATATTCGGAGTTACCATTGTGAAGCTAGATATAGGTATTGACCTATATGCAGGGCACGTGTGTAATGAGGTTACTGCCCTCACAAAGTCCCAGGAAATGGCCCTGAACTATGTGGGGGCATCTTTGCTAGTGCAAGGGGGTCCTCACACTTAGTAACTTTGCACATAACCTTCAGCAAGTGAAGGTTAGACATATAAGTGACTTATAAGTTACTTAAGTGCAGTGAATATGGTTGTGTAATAACGTGTGTGTTATTTCACGCAGGCTGCAGTGTCAGTCCTGTGAAAGGGTTTGTCTGAGCTGCCTATGGGTGGTAAAAGAAATGCTGCAGCCCATATGGATCTCCTGGAACCCCAATGCCCTGGGGACCTAGGTGCCATATACTATGGACTTATAGGGGGGTCCAGAGTGCCAATTGAAATTGGTAAATGAAGTCACTAGCCTATAGTGACAATTTGAACAGCAGAGAGAGCATAAGCACTGATGTTCTGGTTAGCAGAGCCTCAGTGACACAGTTAAGCCCTTTAAAGACACACACATTAGGCCATAAACTATTAGCACTGGGGTCCTGATCAGCAGGATCCCCGTGAGACATGTAAAAACATACTGACATACAGGTAAAAATGGGGGTAACATGCCAAGGAAGATGGTACTTGCATTGGCCACTTCTATCGCAGACAAGGCATGCCCACTTCCAGATTGCAGCCAGTGCTTTCATTAAAGCAGGGACAAGGGGGGTTCTTCTCCCATAAAACCTCAAAAAGAATTGAGTGTTGATGTAAACTGGGATATTTCATGTGCAGGAACGGAAAGGGGTGGTTTTGCACACACTAAGTGCACTGAATGTCACCCAGAGTATTTCTTTTCAGGTTCCAGACAACACTTGCTTCAGTGGTGTGGCAATGGTACCATGGAGCCTAATGCACACAAGGAAATGGTTTACCTCGCTCCCAACAGAGTAGCAATAGATAATTTTAAAAGGGATAAAATTTGCCTCTCACAAACCTGGGTTACAGTGCCATTGCGCCTGCTGCAGTGCACTAACCTCAGCTAAGCCGCTGATTGTATTCAAACTACATTTAATGCAGTACATATACTGCAAAAATGCCATACTTGTTTACAAATGCTGTTTTTGATATTTCAGCCTCCAAAAATATGTGGCAGCTCTGACTTGACACTTTCATTTTTTTCTGTTGAATTCAATGCACTGAAACAAAGGACTGATTTTGCGCTCTGTATAAGATTGCATCTGACCTACCACAAGTCTGTTCAGTGCCAATACTCAGTCCCATCCCACCTTGCCCCAATTACTTGTTTTTCACCTTCAACTCCCTGGAGATGTGAAACGTTACCTTGTGTGATGCTGTGGATCCTAAGGAGGTCCAATAACTTCAGGTGAGCCTGGAGGCTGCACTGCTGCTGGTGTCTGGTACTGAGGCAACCAAGGTGTGCCATGGGGAGCAATGTGGGCAGAGGTCCTGAGTGATGACTCAATCAGTCTGCTACATCTCTTTCGCTCCAAGTCATACAACTGACTTGGTGTTTATTAAAATAGTCCATTACACATTCCAAGGGGGTCCGCAAGCCTGGGCCAGCAGAAGGCACTTCTCCAGCTTGGGCCTCTACAAATACATGCATACTTTTATATCGATTACTTCCTTTGTGCAGCAGTTGTATAAGCACTGCAAAGTTTCTTGTACATCCAGCGGATTTAGGGCACAAAAAGTGTCAAGATAACTCTAGTAATTAATGTATCTGCTTAAGAGAGATGGGAATTTTGTCCAGTCACAGTTTTCAATCAAAAGAAGCGCAGATGGTTAATATGCCTGCTGTCACGAATATGCATCATGCAAAGAAGAGCATTTCATGTGCATAGCCCAGTGGGTTACTGCTTTTGTCACAGAGATGTTTTTGTTACTGTATAGTTCATAAATTACAATTGTAATTGATAACGCGTCCAGCCCTTATAAATTACCTGTACCTGGACACGTTGGAGGTCGGTGAATCTTTTAACTGAGTCGGGCTCTCCTCATCCTAGAATAGTCGGGTCACTCAGATCAATAATCAATAACTATTGCAATCGGTAATCAATACTCAATTAATAGATCAATATAGCACATCAGAAATCAATAACAGTTGGTATTTCGGCGCACCATGACCTTTCAGTCATGAATACCCACACCAGTTTATTAAAGTTAGTGAATTTATTTCCCTATATTAACAAAGCTAGCACGATGTATATAAGTCTCAAAACCAAATGATATATGTATATGAACATTACTAGCTGTCCATAGCGGTGGAAGAAACGCAATCTACGCAAAATTTGAATAAGGATACATTCAGTTATGGCAATGCAAATCACTAATATGAGTAACTGTATTTGACTAATTTCATACATTGGTCAGCATAACAAGATTTCAAATTAACATGGTGCATCGAATGAAAACCTCGACTAACCTCTAATTAGCATTGGCATGTGGGGCTTCATGCAAAACGAATTTAGTCAAAACAAATTTGGAAAACTTCTAGCTTGGACCCTATCAAAATAGCAGTTGGTACCTAAAAGGAAAACACAATGCATAATACATTTATCCTTTCATATTTACCAAATATAAACAGCATTCAAGAAAATTCTTCGTCCCTCAGGTACCGGTTCGATCAGCATGGGGCAAGTTTCAAAGGGGCAAAGTTAAGGGCAAGCTTCCTTGCAGCGGCAAGGAGAATGGGGCAAAGTTACTTCATGGGCAAGATGGGACAAATCAAAGTTAAAGTCTCTAGGGTGAAAATTCTCAAAGTCTCTTTCTCTCGAATAGAGAAAAGGGCATCAGGGTGTCGTCCAAAATGGAGTCTGGCATCTGGCTTCAAACTGGCATCAAGGAAAATGGCTGACTTCTCTTTGTCCAGTGGGTTTAAGTAAGAAACATTCCAAATTCTGCAGGGTCTTCCATTGGAGGGTTCATAGGTTGGCTTCAAATTGTCCAATGAAAATTGTCTTTTTACTAGCGCTCATTTATGCATACATTGTCCTTGGAGCCTTGGAACACAAGTTGTAACATGGTTTGCCAATTATTTTACTATCTGTACCTTCATTGTCCGCACCTGCAGAGACTGACCTTGTATCAAAGGGGATGAAACCGGCCTAGTACGAAACCTTGGAGATAAGTGTATTAGTCATCTCTGCTGGAAAAATACAACTTCAAGCAAGAATATCTGTTTCATTAGTTCAAGGAAAAGCCACGCAGTTAGAATTTGAGACCAGGCAACTAGGCCAAAGCCTCTACTAAATTTAAGCTAAGCAAAACAGTTTCAAATAAGAAATCATGGCATACATTTGCAATTATGATGGATTACTACATTTTCCAATTCTTCATGATTAATAAAGCTCGTTTATAACGATGGCGAACTACCCCGAGGGCACAATTTCCCTCGTACATTATTTTCTTTATTAAAATCACACTACATTATATGCTTTTGATTACGTGATATGTATGAATATATGTTGGACCCTCTTTTTCTGCATCATCAATCCCTCCTCTGATGACTAATTATGTCATCACATCAAATCTATCCACAAATTTTATTCCATTAAAATTCTGTATAGTAAATTGGCACTTCCCTTTTTCTTTTAATCCCTTTAGATTTTTCTCTATATATTTCTATCATTTTGGTTTTTTTTTTTCTTCTCTTCTACTTTTGCACCTTGTTTTCAATATTTTGATAGCTTTCCATATTCCCCAAAAGCCTAATAAACAAATTAATATTATCAATATTCCCTTCACTATTTTTAGTAATAATCCATTCCAAACGTTGCTGAGCCAATTTCCCACAGAAGCAAATCCTTTTCCAACTTTCCAACTTTCTCCCAGACTCCTGGTTCCTTCAATTCCTTTAAATCTATACTTTCATTAGTTAAATTTGTAAGCATCGTTCTAATTTTTTCCACTGCTGTCTGGTATATATGTACAACAGTGACGTGTACCAAGCATTTTGCAAACGCCGCCATCCTTTGCTAAAAGAATGTCTAAGGCAAGCCGATTTTGAAGAGTCATAGTTCTTTCTGCAGCGAGTTCAGCATCCATCAGGATTATAGCTCCTGAAAATGTTGTCAGCATGTTATCCACAATAGTAGACAACTTTCGTATTTTTGATTGAATTCAATATGACTCCCACTGAAGGAATCAATGCTCCAAATATATCTCCTACCACATCAGAAGCTGTCTCCCTTTTCTGAACATGATGTGATTCAGACAGCTTTGGAAATTTCTTTAAGTCATCCAGTTGATAAATCTTTGGGAATACTATTCCCAAATAACATCTCCCATACCATCCTTTAGGAAGAAGATAATAGGCGTTAAGTCCACAGATATAATATATCCCAGGAATAACTGGGTCTTGTCCATTCAGCATGAACGTCCACTTAGGTTGAAACAAAAACGTGTGTTTACATTCACTCGTTCCCACAAAAACTGTGTCATAATATGATTTATGTCTAAGTATACAAAATCTCCCTACGTGCAATGTATCTAAAGCTATCTTCTCTTGTGTCTTTATTGCGGCAAAAGCATAGTTATCTACAGATGTCCTTTTGTGTAATTCCCTTTCTAATTCCTCCTTCATTTCTTTCCTCCTATCGTCAGTGCGGTCTAAGAAGTTTATCTCCACTGGTGAAAGCAAGCATGTAAGGTTCTCTCTATGTGCGTGAGCTGCGTGAAAAGGTGACAACGGCTCAAAGAAGTCTCTCATTAGCTTGAAATAATAATCTCTAGCTATTTTCCTCAGGTACTCGATTATGGGGACATATGCAAATGTAATAATTAGAGTAAAAATAATGAATGTACTGTTGACCATAAAATCTGGACATTATTATACTACATGTAATTCCGTACGTAAGAGGCATGCTATGATACGTCACCCCTTCCACTACTGAGGTAGGTATTTGTGTGCACACATAACAATCTTTCGCATCCATTGTCTCAACATACTCACTCAACAAGCGATAGAAAACGTTAGACGAAAGTTCCTTTTTATCATGCAAAGGTCTCTCGTCTTGTTCGAGTCTCTTCAGAGCTGTTAGTTCAGTAATAATAGTAGGTTTAGAAGTAGAAGCATCATTCGTCTCACTCTCGTTCTTTCCACGCATTCCAAGAACTATTGCTACAATGATTAGTACGCATGCGGTTATTAGACCTATACACATGTATTTACAACACTTCATTTTATGCCCCTGTGTAGTGTAGCCTGTCATGATCTGTATAGAATCAGAAAGTTGAAGTCACTTTATCAAAGCGGATTTGCAGATATATACAAAGCTGAACGAGTTCAATGTTCACACAGTTTTCTTTTAGGAGCTTAGTCTCTCATCGGTTAGCAGCGTTGTCTCAAAATCGGTTTTAAAGTCAATCAAGTTAGCAATGTCTTAGCTGGTTGAAAAGTCAATCAGGTTATCAATGTCTTTGTTCGGTAAAGTTCATGGAGTTTTTCTCCTCAAGTGCCAAAGTGAAGCTCTGCCTCTTTGTTCTCGAGACTGAGGGATACGAATTCATCTGACCAATCGTTAGTGGCTAAGTATGCCCACTCCGGACCAGAATATCTTTTGCTCTGTATTCTTTTTCTTTTCAATTTTGCATCTCTCTTTGACTCTCTCTCGCTGGTACTTTCTTCCTTGGCCAAGTCCTTCTCTTCACTTGGTGCTTCTATTGCGACAGACACTTCCTTTCTTTTCTCTTTCACCTTTGGCCCTTCACTGTCGTTTAATGTTTCTCTGATTCTTAATTTTACTGGCGATATGCTTTGTCTTCTTTTTGCACTGTGTCCACTTGATGGACCTGCAACCTCTTCCGAAGGAGTTTGAACAATTTCGCCCTGCCCTGCCTTGTCTTCTCCCTCTGGGAAGTCAATCAGGTTTTCCTTTTCTTTTCCTGTATCGTCTGCTTCTGGGAAAGCCCTCCTCTGATCATGCTCTCCTGCTCCTTCACCTGTCTCGACCTCTTCGCCACTGTTACCTGCTTCAGGCTCTCTGTCGCCTTCAGCTATTTCATGCTCTTTGTCACCTTCAGGACCTTCGTCACTCTCTGAGGCTCCTCCTTGGTCTTCCCCAAATGAATCGGTTACTTCGTCCTCAGAAAATATTTCTCCTTCCTCTATTTCTACCTGTTCACTTCTGGTTCCTCTTCGCTCTGTCTCGGCGCTTGGCACTTTATTATCAGACACAGGTGATTGCAGCGCTTCGACTTCCTCCTCTGTGGGACACGTCACCCTCTTCGTGTGACTGGCGTGAATCCAGTTGGGAACTCCCGCACACTTCACAGCGGTGGTAGTTGTCAGAATCACTTGGAAAGGTCCTTTCCAACGGGGTTCCAAACACGACTTCCTCACGTGCTTCTTTATCACGACTCAGTCACCTGCTTTCAGGGCGTGTCCTGGACCTTGGATTGGTGGCAAGGTGGTTGCCTCCACCTGGTGAGAGAAAGAGCGGACCACATCAGCTAGACCTTTGCAGTAGTCTAACACCATATCATCTGTAATATTCAAAAGAGCATTTGCAGGAACTGCTGGAAGTCTCATGGCTCTACCCATGAGGATCTTGTGCGGGGACAGTCCAGTCTTTCTGTCAGGGGTGTTTCTCATTGACATTAACACCAAGGGCAATGCGTCAGGCCATTTTAAATTTGTTGATGCACATATTTTCGCCATCCTCGATTTCAACGTTCCATTCATTTGCTCCAGTAGTCCTGATGCTTCAGGGCGGTAGCTACAATGCAACTTTTGCTCAATGTGCAGCGCTGCACAAAGTAATTTTATTACTTCGTTATTGAAGTGACTTCCCCTATCTGATTCTAAGGAGATCGGGAATCCGAAACGTGGTATTAGCTCTCTCAAGAGTAGTTTTGCAACTGTGAGACTGTCATTTTTGCATGTGGGGTATGCTTCAATCCAGTGCCAAAAAATGCACACAACCACCAACACATACTTCAAGCCTCCATGCACAGGCATCTCAATGAAGTCCATTTGCATCCTGCTGAAGGGACCCACTGGTCTTCCAATGTGGCTCAAATTTACTACGGTTCCCTTCCCTGCGTTCATCTGTTGGCAAATGACACAACAATGGCAAACTGCTTCAGCAACTTGACGGAATTTGGGGTTAAACCAATCAGTTTTAAATAGTCTAATCATAGCATCCCTCACCAGGTTGGGCTTGTCCATGGTAAAATCTGGCTAACTGTGTCAAAAGACTGTTTAGCAGAACAAATTTCCCTTCACTTGAAACCCATAATTCGTCTAGTCTCTTTACACACTGCAATTTGGTCCATGAGAGTTTCTCATCCTCACTGACATCATTCTGTAAGGATTTCAATTCGTCCATTGTATCTACAACTTTTAGAGCAAAGATTTCGCTTGGCTCAAGTTCTGGCTCATTTATCAGGTTCCACTCATCCCTGAGCAATATACAGTTCAATGCGCAAAACCTTGCGACTTGATCCGCATATCCATTTCCCAGAGAAACATAGGGGGTGATTCTGATTCTGGCGGGCGGCGGAGGCCGCCCGCCAGAATTCCGCCCCCATTATACCGCTCCGCGGTCAGAAGACCGCGGAGGGTATTATGAGTTTTTCCCTGGGCTGGCGGGCGGTCTCCAAAAGACCGCCCGCCAGCCCAGGGAAAAACTCCCTTCCCACGAGGATGCCGGCTCGTAATCGAGCCGGCGGAGTGGGAAGGTGCGATGGGTGCAGTGGCACCCGTCGCGTATTTCAGTGTCTGCAAGGCAGACACTGAAATACTTAGCGGGGCCCTCTTACGGGGGCCCCTGCCGTGCCCATGCCATTGGCATGGGCACGGCAGGGGCCCCCAGGGGCCCGCGACCCCCCCTACCGCCATCCTGTTCATGGCGGCTTTCCCGCCATGAACAGGATGGCGGTAGGGGGGGTCAGAATCCTCATGGCGGCGGAGCGCGCTCCGCCGCCATGAAGGATTCCCCCGAGCAGCGGTAAGTCGGCGGGAGCCCGCCGACTTGCCACTTCTGACCGCGGCTGAACCGTCGCGGTCAGAATGCTCGTGGGAGCACCGCCAGCCTGTTGGCGGTGCTCCCGTGGTCGGTGGCCCTGGCGGCCACCGGCCGCCAGGGTCAGAATGACCCCCATAGTCTTGTCCCTTCGAGTGTGCACTGCATTTTACCACTGCTACTTCTCCTGGTAACTGGATGGCATGTAACAATTCTCTTATTCTTCCACCATTTTTCACTGGTGATCCTAAAGAGGTCATGAAGCCTCTATGTGACCACAATTGTCCAAAGTCATGCACTATTCCAAATCCGTACTGACTGTCAGTGTAAATGGTGACTTTCATCAATGCGGAGAGATGTCAAGCTCTAGTAAGGGCTACCAATTCCGCTACTTGTGCAGAGTAAACTCCTTGAAGCCAAGATGTTTCCAGAACACCTGTTACCGTAGATACAGCATATCCTGCTTTCAATATTCCCAGTGCATCTCTCAAACATGAACCATCAACGAAAATAACTTGATCATTTTCTTCCAATCGGGTATCTTTGATATCAGGTCTTGGTTTGGTGCAAAATTCATTCACCTGAAGACAGTCGTGCTCAATGTCTTCAGCGTTCTCAATTTCGGCATTTTCACTAGCAAACAAGGTTGCTGGATTCAACGTAGTGCACCTTTTCAGCTGCACATTAGGTGATCCCAGAATTATTGTTTCATACCTTGTGAGTCTAGCACCAGTCATGTCCTGTATTCGGGAACGTGTCAAAAGTATCTCGACTGATGAGGGACCATGACTGTTAAAGGGTGTCCCATCACTATTCCTTCACTTTGAGTTAGGCTGATACCAACTGCAGCTACGGCACGCAGGCACCCTGGCAGTGCTGCTGCGACCGGATCCAAAGTAGCTGAAAAATATGCTACTGGTCTGTTTACGCCACCATGGGCTTGGGTCAAGACAGACATGGAACATGCATCACGTTCATGACAAAACAATGTGAAAGGCTTTGTGTAATCAGGCATACCTAAAGCTGGAGCCCAACACATGCATTCCTTTAATTCAATAAAAGCATCCATCTCATCTCCTTTCAGCTCTATTTCATCCAGCGCATCCTTCTGGGTCAGTTTCAGTAAAGGTTTTGCTAGGGTTGAGAAATTGGGAATCCATTGGCAACAGTAGCTCACCATTCCCAAAAACGTTCTCACCTCCCTCCTCATCTTTGGGGGACTCATTTGAAGTACACTTGTTATTCTTTCTTTCATAATTCTTCGTGACCCTTTCTCTATTTGGTGACCCAAATATTTCACTTTCTTCTGGCAGAACTGTAATTTTGAAAGGGACACTTTGTGCCCGTTCCTTCCCAAATGGTTCAATAGGGCAATGGTATCAGCTGTACAGTCACTTTCTGTCTTGGATGCGATCAGCAAATCGTCAATGTACTGTACTAGGGTTGACTCGAATGGTAGCTCCAACGATTCCAAATCTTTCTTTAGAATCTGATTGAAAATCGATGGTGACTCCGAAAACCCTTGAGGAATTCGACACCAACTGTAGACTCTGTCTAGGAATTTGAAACAAAAGAGAAATTGGCTGTCCTCATGAAGAGGCACAGAAAAGAATGCTTGTGACAAGTCGATAACTGAGAACCATTCAGCATCACAGGGAACTTGAAACATTATCACAGCTGGATTTGGTACTACAGGCCAACATTTGATTATTATGTCATTTATTTTCCTCAAATCCTGAACAATTCGGACCTTTCCACTTGGCTTTATTAGTCCCATGATTGGTGAATTACATGGACTGCTTAACACTTCTTTCAATACTCCCTGTTTTACAAACTCATCAAGTTGGGCGACTTTCATGAGGGTGTCTTGTGCCATATGGGACTGTGGGGTCTGGGGAAAGGTTACGTTGGGTTTTACAGTCACTTTCACTGGTTCTACTCCTTTGACCAATCCCACTTTTTTCCCTGTCATATCCCACACTTCCTTAACAACTGTTTCCTGTAACTCAGCAGGAATATCTGCTTCAGTGAGCATTGGATAAAGAGTAATCAGGGGATACTCTTCATCGACAGTTTCCTCTTCATCCCCTCCTACACTGTCCTCTTCTTCCCCATCACTGTTTGTCTGAATTTTAATTCCATCGTTTAAACACATAATCGAACACCCCAATTTGCACAAGAAGTCTCTCCCTAATAGCGATATCAGGCTTGAGTCACACAACACAAATTTATGTGACCCTTGATAGTTACCAATTCTAACTTGAACTGGATCTGTGATTGGGTTCGTCAGGTACCTGTTTGCTACTCCCACCACTTGAACTGTTCTCCCTGAAAGTGGCAAATTTGGTACTTCAATGCTCCTAAGAGTGGAACGTGTAGCTCCAGTGTCAACCAAGAATGAAACGCGGTGACCCATAACTCTGCCCTCCACATACGGACCCTTATGATCAACTTCCAAAGATGCTGCAAGCATACAATTTCCCTCCTCGTCTGAACTTTCACTCTCCCATGCATCGTTTATTCCATTCTCACTATGTAATGGGAATTGGTGTACTGTGTCACTTTGATTCATTCCTTGACCCGTGACCTGTTGAGGAAGCATTGCTTGTTGCTGATTCATTGGTGCTAAGGGTATTTGCATTTGCTGATTAGATACCATAGGAAACTGCTGTTGCATTGGCTGCAATTGTGCCATTTGCACACGAGGCATTTGCACCTGTTGCGATTGCATGGGTTGTAAACCCTGCATCTGGTTTATATTGTTTTGAAAATTTGGATTCGGACCTCTCAGTTTCGGTCCTCTCATAGTCTGGAATGCATTGACATCATTGTTTTGCTGACCTACTGACCTACACCTTCCTGCACCATCATTGGGCACTCCTGTTTCCAATGTCCGACGATTCCACACGTGTGACATGGCATCACTTTCTTCATTGCCTGTATACCATTTGGAATCATAACAGTATTCAAATAGGGACCATTATTCACAAAACCTCCTCGGCCTCTGCCTCTTATCTGCGGCTGAAACATAGCATTTCCCTGCTGCTGCGGCATCTGTTGTTGAAAACCTTGCAAACCTTGCAAACCCGTCTGAGCTGCTCTAAGCTGCATCACCATCACCTTTTCTTTCAACCTTTTCTGCTTTGTCTCAATCTCATCACTGCAGTATTTTGCATAATTCAACACTTCATCGATCGACTTTAATTGCCAACAAATCAAATGCGTTTTAATCATCTGGCTGATTTCGGGTCTCAACCCTTCCACAAACCTGTACACAAAATGGAGCATGTCCTTTGCCTCAATCGTCTCCGTGCCACTATAATTCTTAAACGCTTTCAACAATCTCTCATAGTACGCATGTATAGATTCTTTAACCTCTTGGGCTGTTCTGTCAATCCTGTGCCAATCCACATTTTTCGACGCAACCTTGGTTTTCAAGTGCTCGATCACCTTGTGGTACAAACTCATTACCGTAGGTGATGGCGCACCTGTGTCCCTATCTCTCTCTGGCTCACTCGTCGGCCAACCTACGGCCCTTTTACAATCTTCCCACAAATCTGCCGGGACCACAATTTCAAATAATGTATTTAGGTCTTCCCAGAGACATTTTGTGAGTTTCACAAATCTATCTGTTTGTTGATACCACTCAATCAGCTTCTCTCTCAATTTGGGAAAGTCATTCGTAAAGGATTGAATATCGCAGCGGTGCCTTGGTACATGTATAAGCTTTCCCCCTGCTGTCTCTCTCATTGGTAACATAGTTATCAGGTCGTCATTCTGTTGGGCCTTCTCATTCCGCTCTGGGGTATTTTATTTCTTTTTGTCCTTTTTCTTAACCCACCTGCTTTCCCACTTGCCTAAACATCTCCAGACCTGTGCGCTCTGCAGTATCTCTTTAAGGTGTGTTTTCATCCCTGCGGATCTCATGTGTTCAAAATCTTTTGTCTCAAAGTCTAGCCTGTAACTTCTGCTCAAGTGTTTAGTCTTACTTATATCGATCTTGTTTCTGTCTGCAATTTCTTGTAACTTTTTATGTATGCTGCTTACTTCTTTTGTAATTCTAGGGCACATGTACCTCAGCTCTTCTTCTGTGTATGATTCTAATCTGTTCAGACCCATAGTTCCCTCTACCAGTTCATCTGCCTCCATACCCAATCTTATTTTATTCAGGTATTCTTCTCCCTTCCCGCTGGATGTACTCTGTGGGGAGTCCAGGCTGTTGAACCATTGTGTTAGCTGCTGTGCATTTAGTCTCATTAATGTAGCACTTACATCAACTGCCACCGAAGGTTTCTGTAATGTTTCAGTCTCTGAGGTTAATAGTGGTGAATGTGACCGTACCACTGTTGACGGAGCACAAATTGGACTAAATCCCGACAGGGACCCAGATCCATTTGGCAGTGTCACTATCGGAGTTGTTTCTGGAGTGGTTTCTATGCACCTTCTCCCTATCCCACTTTGTGTCATTACTACCCCTTGTTCGCATGCGTTTGGGTTTGCCTGTATGTATAGTGGTACTGGTGGACCTACAGTGATAGGCAGAGATATTGCGTCTGGATTCTGTCTGTTCCCCGAATTCTGTGGCATGTTAATCCCCACATCATGGTTCATCATTGCTGGCATACCTAACTGGCACTTTGTTACTCGAGTATACCTCAGCACTTCTTGTGCCTGCTTTTGAGGCATCAAAAACTGTGTTGATTCAGCTTGAATCAATGTTGGTCTTTGATAATTCTGTCCTCCCTGTGCCATTGAATCAGAGGTCATTCCCATGTTATGCTCGACACAGCAGTGCCTTTGAACCTGTGGCTGATAATCATCACCAGGTTTCAATTTAGGCACGTCAGGATATATTCTCTGGACCTGTGGTATTTGTGGTGAGAAAGGCATATCGGAACTGCTCTGCCTTTGAGATATCCTGAAATTTGGTGTTACATTACCCTGTATTGGTTCTGGAGGGGCAGTACTAATGCTTGAGCCTTTTTCGCTTTCCACATATGGCGGCGGGCGATCATTCAGCAATTGTATAATGAACTCCTCATCGTCTGACCTTTTCGAGTTTCTGTTGTTCTCTCTCTCTCTGGACTGACTCCTGTTTGTCTTATAGGTAGCTTTCCTTCCTTCCGTCTCCGCTTCATCAGTAATTGCTGGAAACAATTTAATCCCCTGCAATACATCTGATCTCCAAACCTTTTGTGTGCTGTCCCATCTAGCATCCGCTAGTGTCTTTCTACTTTTCTTATTCTTGCCTCAAATTTCTTCTGTTGTTGGTTTCTAGCTATTAGCTCCCAAATTGCTAGTGCCTCAAACTGTGCTGGTCTTGGAGGTACTTTCATGTCATACAACGCAAATCTTAGATTCTCCAAGACCCTTAGGTTAGACGACCCATGGATAGGGAACGCTACACTTCCATGCTTCTCTGTTAATTTGCACCATTGCTTTAGCCATAGACATGGTGCTACGCCCCTTTCTTCAATAACGATGTAAGCTGGTGTACCCTCAGGCAGTGTTTCTTCTCCTACATTTGCTTTAATGTAAACATCTCCCCTCATGGCACTCTTAAATGCTTTGAAGAATTTCATCTTTCCTTCTTTTGTTTTTCTAAAATATGTAATCAATAAGTGACTTTAATTCCCAGAATACTCTTCGCTTGCCTTTCCCCTACCAATTGCGCTTCACGGACTGTGTCCAATCCGTGCGCAACCCTTCTCACCAACCAACCTATCCCAGCGCGGCTCCTAGTGATGTCACACTCACACACTGCGGCTGACAATGTCCTGCGGCTTGTCCTCTTTCATTCGGCTTCACTCACAAACTAATTTCTGCAATATAACGCGAGCACTAACCAAAAGAAGAAAACAAATCTGTTGGTTTACTACAGGAAGGGTAATACAATCTCTTCAGAAACCTTAGGGATTTTTCACTAGCCTCGGCAGTTATTCCATCTTTCTCGGTTTCCCACTTTCGCAAGCAAAATTTGACCCGCAAACTTTACTCTCAACTGATCAATGAACTATTCTAGTGCACTTTAGAATTTGTCAAATCTCAAAGTCGAAATTTTCTTTCACTCCGCAACATTCATACCGACTTGTTGACCACGCCCGATCAACCTTTTAAACCAACCAGATCACGACATCAAACAAGTGTCTCATACACTTTTCAACATACTCCGGAGTCTCTTGACCTCGCAGGGCCCGTCTCAACATCAACAACCACGTGGACAATTTTGCTGCACGAAGCGCTACACACACGTGAAGTTCGACGACTTCCCTACTCTCACACTTTGGAGAAACACTCTTCTAATATCTTTTAACTCCCCTAAAATCCTCACAAACGTCTCAATTAATCTGCAGCAATAAGCTGTGCAAGTGCAAAACCCTAACCTCTCTCATACTGTCAATAGAAACGCCGAAAACATTCTCACACCTCCATGTCCTCCATTCAAAAGCTCCGAGATCCTGGGAAAGTCATTGGTGACTTAGGGCATCATCATCCCTTCAACTTGTTTTATCAAAGAAAATTCTAACTTAACTTCGTCTATTGCTCGGATGGGGTCCCAAAGGGCTAAACCATCAATCTCTGCTACCATCTACTGATAACGCGTCCAGCCCTTATAAATTACCTGTACCTGGACATGTTGGAGGTCGGTGAATCTTTTAACCGAGTCGGGCTCTCCTCATCCTAGAATAGTCGGGTCACTCAGATCAATAATCAATAACTATTGCAATTGGTAATCAATACTCAATTAATAGATCAATATAGCACATCAGAAATCAATAACAGTTGGTATTTCGGCGCACCATGACCTTTCAGTCATGAATAACAACACCAGTTAATTAAAGTTAGTGAATTTATTTCCCTATATTAACAAAGCTAGCACGATGTATATAAGTCTCAAAACCAAATGATATATGTATATGAACATTACTAGCTGTCCATAGCGGTGGAAGAAACACAAACTACGCAAAATTTGAATAATGATACATTCAGTTATGGCAATGCAAATCACTAATATGAGTAACTGTATTTGACTAATTTCATACATTGGTCAGCATAACAAGATTTCAAATTAACATGGTGCATCGAATGAAAACCTCGACTAACCTCTAATTAGCATTGGCATGTGGGGCTTCATGCAAAACGAATTTAGTCAACACAAACTTGGAAAACTTCTAGCTTGGACCCTATCAAAATAGCAGTTGGTACCTAAAAGGAAAACACAATGCATAATACATTTATCCTTTCATATTTACCAAATACAAACAGCATTCAAGAAAAGTCTTCGTTCCTCAGGTACCTGTTCGATCAGCATGGGGCAAGTTTCAAAGGGGCAAAGTTAAGGGCAAGCTTCCTTGCAGCGGCAAGGAGAATGGGGCAAAGTTACTTCATGGGCAAGATGGGACAAATCAAAGTTAAATTCTCTAGGGTGAGAATTCTCAAAGTCTCTTTCTCTCGAATAGAGAAGAGGGCATCAGGGTGTCGTCCAAAATGGAGTCTGGCATCTGGCTTCAAACTGGCATCAAGGAAAATGGCTGACTTCTCTTTGTCCAGTGGGTTTAAGTAAGAAACATTCCAAATTCTGCAGGGTCTTTTATTGGAGGTTTCATAGGTTGGCTTTAAATTGTCCAATGAAAATTGTCTTTTTACTAGCGCTCATTTATGCATACATTGTCCTTGGAGCCTTGAAACACAAGTTGTAACATGGTTTGCCAATTATTTTACTATCTGTACCTTCATTGTCCGCACCTGCAGAGACTGACCTTGTATCAAAGGGGATGAAACCGGCCTAGTACGAAACCTTGGAGATAAGTGTATTAGTCATCTCTTCTGGAAAAATACAACTTCAAGCAAGAATATATGTTTCATTAGTTCAAGGAAAAGCCACGCAGTTAGAATTTGAGACCAGGCAACTAGGCCTAAGCCTCTACTAAATTTAAGCTAAGCAAAACAGTTTCAAATAAGAAATCATGGCATACATTTGCAATTATGACGGATTACTACATTTTCCAATTCTTCATGATTAATAAAGCTCGTTTATAACGATGGCGAACTACCCCGAGGGCACAATTTCCCTCGTACATTATTTTCTTTATTAAAATCACACTACATTATATGCTTTTGATTACGTGATATGTATGAATATATGTTGGACCCTCTTTTTCTGAGTCATCATAATCCAGCACAGTGAGCTATGAACTGCCATCAAAGACCTGCATGCAAATTGCATGGAACATATGAAAAGTTTTTTTTTTCCCCAGTCTTTCATTTTCCTGATGCTGCTAAAAAAGGGTTGCTGTGTAGAAATATATTTGTATTATTAAAGTCCATGCTAACCTCTGTGTTGTGTTCTGAATCCTGAGCGTGTGCTTCTCCAGACCAAGCACTCTTAGAAAATGTCTACCATTGTGGAAGGCATGTGAATCCTACACCTTGTAGTTCCCTGTAAAGTGCTCTGACACCCTACACTGGTATGAGAGGTGCTATAAAACAAATGAATTACATGAGACAGAGAGGTAATGGAGCTATGAGCGGTCCCAATGGTGTCACTTAATTTCCTTTTTTTATGTGAAAAAGCTTTCTCAGATCTTATGTACCTAAAAAGATCAAAACTGAAATTGCTTGGGAAATGTAGAATCTGACCCGAGGACTCAACTTTCCTAAATAAAACCAAACATTGAAAAGTTAGTCACCTAGATGCAGCACCAACATTCCCATTACATTTTTCAATTTTTTCAATATAAATTAATTATACCTTTAGTAATTCAAGTATTTATTTGGTGAGTACTTGTTTGTGTATTTTTTAGAATTACTGTTTTAATCTTTGAAATGTAAATCTTACAAATGTCTTGGGGATCCCCTGCTTTCAGTAATGATTCAAAGGGGGTCCTCGGGAGTCAAAAGGTTGGGAACCACTGTTCTAGTGTCTCAGATATCAGTGTGCCAGAAACTAGGCAATGCAAAAAACTGTTTTAGGCAACATACACAAACCATCTGAACTTCCACCCTTCACTGTTTCCTTAGAACTGAATCCTGAGAAAAAGCCTATGTGTAGGAATTACACAGACACAGCATTTTTCACTTTGGACTTCCGAGATCCATTGGAAATAAAAAGACAAGAATGGGGTTGAGGGCCACTATGCTGTACCTTTGATATTTCTGTATACATGAACTGTGACAAAGTCTGTGTAATCGAGCTTATAAAATATGGAGACATTGCACTTGGGATGATGAGCAAACTCCCTTAAACTGTAAAACGTGGCCGTTCTTACCCCAAGACATCCTATAGCATCAGACTTGTGTTTGCAACCCCTGTGGCTGAAATTTGGGACCTGTGGTGCCTCACGTGGACACGGTGTCTAATTTGTTATACTATAAAATATGCCATAGGTTAGGGTTATGATGTAATGTATTATTATCTGCTCGGCCTAAGGTTCAGTGGACATTGCACTTGGCTTACCAGGTACATTGCATTATACAGTTGGAGGACAGATCTTCTTGAGATACATCATTGGAACACCGAGCTTCCTCACTAGATGTTGTGAGAAAACAGGGCTGATTGCAGAGGCCCCATAACTTTTTGCCCCCATTTTCCACTTTTTGCTGGTGTTTTCCTGACTTTAAAGGTGCCCTGGGTACTGCTAACCAGTCCCAGGGCCTGTGCTCTGTGTAAAATGGATATGCAAATTAGGCTAATTATAAGTGGCTAAGTTAACCTACCTATAAGTCCCTAGTATATGGTAGGGCATGTAGGTTTAGGGACCACAGCATAGGTGGTGCACACCTAGGTGCATTGCTGAGGTGCCCAGTGTCATTTTAAAAGCAAGCCTGCCTTGCTGGCTGCTTTTATATTAAAGTTATATGCAAATTCGACTTTGGAATTAAAGGTACTTCCAAAGTCTTAAACTACCTTATTTTTACATATAAGTCACCCCTAAGGTGTGCCCTATGTGCCCCTAGGGCTGGGTGCCATGTAACTATAAGCAGATTTATAAGCCCTGGTGAGGTAAAAACAGCCAAATTCGTTTTTCCCTCATTGAAGTAAATGGCCTTCATAGGCTAGAATGGGCAGACTTTATTTTAAATTTTAAAGTCTCCTTAAATGTTACATACCAAGAATTTGGTATCAAATTAATTGTTGTAATAAATCCCACAACTTCCAGTTGTGGGATTTAATATAACTTGTTCAGGTAAAAAGTTTAGACTTTACCTAAAAAGTTGCCAATTTCAGCTCTGCATTGTTTTTGCTGCTGTGCTCTGATTGGCCAGCCTGCAGCAGCTTCTGCCAGGCTGCCTTGATGAGGTGTGAAGTGGCCAGGCTTCACACAAAGGAATGTGCTTGGGGGAGAGAATCTCCCCTCAGCAGATGGTGAGGCAGGAAGGGGGAGGGCTGCCAAACTGGTCTTCAAAGGCAGAGAAGGACATTTGCAGCACCCAGCAACACCCCCACATCCTGCAACCCCAGACAATTAGGTGCCCCCTTGATTAGATTAGGAGAGGGCAGGAGAGGGGTGTGTTTATGATTTTTAGCCACACCAGTGGGTGGGCTCAGCCAGATGTAACCTCTAAAAATCAGATTCATCCATGTTGGATTTTTAGAGACTGTTGCCTTCTGGGATGGATTTTTGCCACACTTCCCAGGAAGTGGTCATCACAGGGGGACGACCCTGTCCCTGATTGGAGAACCAGGGCCCCCCTGCTTTTCACCCAGGAGCAAGGATAAAACTGGCAGACCTGCACCCACGCCTCAGATCCCTACCAGATTTCAACAAGAAAGGAACTAAAGGAGAAGAAGGACTGCCCTGCTGGACCCCTGGCCTGCACCTGGAACCTGCACTCAGAAGGACTGCACCAGCTGCACACTTGGGCTTCACCACAAGAAGGACTTTGCCTGGCTTCAACTGGTTCAAGGAGGGACTCCCTGTTTGCTACAGGTGAAAAATTGCTAACCAGAGTCCCCTGCACCAACTCCTGAAGAAAGCGACCAGCTGACCACTGTCCAGTGGCCAAAAAGGAGTTTGCGCCAGGTGCATTCTGGGAGTTGAAGTCCGCACCCCCCCAAGGACCATCACAGAACTTCTGGACCCTTGGGGTGAGCTGTGGACCCCAAAAGAACCTTAAAAGAACATCTGGGTGAAGCCCCAGAAGTTTGGAAAAGATTTGAGAATTTTTGGAAAAAAGCTCCAGAGAGGGACCGACCCGCCGCGGAAATTCTAGCCGGCTTGCCTCAACCGCGACCCGGCATGACTTCGTGGTTCGTCCCGGTAAAGAAAAACATCCAAAAAAGAGACTAAGTCCGAACGTAAAAAGTTGACCGGGACCTCCCAGCCATCGTATCCGAGAAGGGCTCCATGGACGTCGGATCAAGATCCAGGTTTACCCCGGTCGAAGGATTTTCATCTCGAAAAAACGACTAAGTCCGAAGGTAAAAGTCTCCACCGAGGAAACCCACATCGCGTATCCGGACAAGGGCTCCAGGAGGTCGGATTCAACTGGCAGGTTCGTCCCGGTGAAGAAAAACTTCAAAATAAAGACTAAGTCAGAAGGTAACTTTTTAACCGAGGCCTCCCGCGACCTGTAGCCGAGCAGGGCTCCATCGCAGTCGGCCTGAAAGTTTGACTTTGCCCCGGTCGAGGTGCAACCAGATGACCCGATTGGCGCTTTTTGTTTCTAAGCGCTAGAAAAGTAATAATTCTTTAAAAATTCATATCTCCGGTTCCCCTGAACCGATTTTAATCGTTTTTGTGTCATTTTAAAGATAAAAATATAAACTATTTTTATAAATTGGTTTTGGATTTTTAAACTGTTTCCTGTGTTTTATTTAATTACTGTTTTGTGATATTTGAATGCTTTACACTTTGTCTCCTAAATTAAGCCTTGACGCTCGTTGCCAAGCTACCAAGGGTTGAGCTGGGATTAATTTACTGAGACCTAACTGTACCTATGTGGAGGTTAGTGGCTTGTTGCTAGGTGTAGGTACCTACCTGCCCTACCAATAACCCATTTTCCAACAGATGTTATAAAGGGATGACACTAATGTATAAACCTTTACCAGCACTCTGCACTATTCTTTAAAAAAAAAACACAATTACGAAGTACATAGTTTGCATTGTCAATTCATCACTCTTCTTAAAAAATTGAATATTGTTTTTTTCCTAAATGAAAAAATATTATATTATAAACAAGTAATGACTTCTCCGATTTTCTTTTATACTTAGAATCAATAAATATTTTTGCACCTTTGAGATGCCCTGAGAATCCAGGGAGATTTTTAATTAAAACCACAATTTAACCAGGACATAATGCTGTGGCCATTTTTATCTTACTGGCTTGATGGAGGAATGGATGAGCGCAAAGATAGAATTTCTGGGCTTAATAATTGCTTGTTGCAAATGTAAACGAGTTAGTGAGGACGTTTATTAGTCGGTAACAGTGAATTTTAAAAGAATCACATTTGAACATTTATAAATGTAGAAAATGACAAAATCTTAAAAATATATCAATTAACGTTTTTATGTTTTCATGCTTATAGAAGTTCGTTGCAATGTTATTTTAAAATTATTTCCACTTATAAAATCAGATATGCGCACATTAAGAGTGTTAAAGCATGTGTAGAGCATATCGTTGGGCAATTCTTGAACTGGTGCAAGTGTGCGAGGATATCGTTACAACCTTTTTAAAAATAGCATCGTATTATCGAAAAACTCCCACGTGTACGGAAACGTACCTTTGGTCAGGTTCTTAAAGACCTCTCCTACCTAAATTCATTTATATTTACAAACACATTTTTTGTTATTGGAATTTTAATGTCAGTCAATATGAAGCTCTAAAAAGACAAAGCTAACAGTCACGGAGGTGTAAAAAATATTAATTATTAACCAAAAGAAGTACAAGTAACAAGAATCACCGGCCATCTACCGCGTACCTTCTCATTTGGAATAACTATGTGGCCGGAGCATTGACTTTTAAATGAGCAGCAGTCCAAGGAATTGGGAGCGATACAGATGCAAAGGCGAATTAATTAGGCAAGAAAGATAAGACAGATAAGATAGCAATAAACGCAGAGCTTGGTTAGCATGACTTTTAAGGGACTGTGGGCCATATTTATACTCTGTTTGCGCCGGAATTGCGTTGTATTTTTTTACGCAATTCCGACGCAAAACTAACTCCATATTTATACTTTGGCGTTAGACGCGTCTAGCGCCAAAGTCCATGGAGTTTGCGTCATTTTTTCGCGTGGACACCTACTTTGCGTTAATGGTATGCAAGGTAGGCGTTCCCGTCTAAAAAATTGACTCCGAGGCATGTGCGCCGTATTTACACTCCCGGCAAAATTCACGCCCGGGAGTGGGCGGGTGAAAAAAAATGACGTCCAGCCGCTTTTGTGCCGTTTTTTAGCGCCTGGACAAGGCAGGCGTTAAGGGACCTGGGGGCTCGGAGGAGCCCAGAGGTGCCCTCCCATGCCCCCAGGGACACCCCGTGTCACCCTTGCCCACCCCAGGAGGACACCCAAGGATGGAGGGACCCATCCCAGGGACATTAAGGTAAGTTCAGGTAAGTATTTTTTTTAAATTTTTTTGTGGCATAGGGGGGCCTGATTTGTGCCCCCCTACATGCCACTATGCCCAATGACCATGCCCAGGGGACAGAAGTCCCCTGGGCATGGCCATTGGGCAAGGGGACATGACTCCTGTCTTTGCTAAGACAGGAGTCATTTCAATGGGGGTTGGGAGTTGAAAAAAATGGCGCAAATCGGGTTGAGGCGAAAAATTTGCCTCAGCCTGACATGCCCCATTTTTTGGAACCCAAGCTCCATATTCCCCTACACCGGCGCTGCCTGGTGTACGTCATTTTTTTTCACGCACACCAGGCAGCGCCGGCGGCTAACGCCGGCTAATGTCATTCAATAAATACGGCGCCTGCATGGCGCTTCAGAATGGCGTTAGCCGGCGCTAATTTTTTTGACGCAAAACTGCGTTAGCGCAGTTTTGCGTCAAAAAGTATAAATATGGCCCTGTATATGTATAGTTAGCCGCAATTACAGAAGACAACCCATGTTTTGAGACACACATACACTTCCTCGCTGCTCCCAAAAGCAGGAGTATTATTCCCACTCAGCATTTATAATTATTCTAATTATGTTTAAGGTGCTTCAGTAGTTACCAAAATTGTCACAGACAGCTTAATTTCCTACCAGTCATCTTCGGGACCAGGGTATGTCGTCTAACTAATTAAAGAAAATGATCATCCCAATGATATTTATTAATAAACCAACTGATGTATGCACTATGGAGCACTAAAATCAGACTAAAATAAGGGGTGAGGACTTATTGATAGTTACTGCTGCTTCAAATCTACATCATCACAGTCTTAACTGTGTGAACATTCCTGCTCCTAAGACAGATATACTCACACCCTTAACTTTTTTCTCTTTCTTAAAGTTTCACTTCAAAAATGAAAAAAAACACAGTTTCTGTGTTCTTTCTCCATGCTTACCTGTATTGATCTCTCTTTCCTATCCACAAATCTAAAGTAACGTAACACAATTTCCTGAAATAATAAGACTTTAACCATACCTTATGGGTACAGACAGGAAGGATATAGGACTGTGGGTGCAAACGTAGATTGAGAGTTGGCAAGAAGATAGGGGTCAACCTGTCCACTGGCATACTTTCGAAAATCGCAACATAAGCTGTTGTAAATAGCAGGAAGCGTTTCTCTGCCCAGGTCCCTACTGAGTGGCCTAATTTTGAGAGACTGTGTGATTTCATTCCCTATAGCATGTCTATATTCAACTTAATTACCTGATTGACCGTCTGAATTAGAACTGCCTTTTTCTGAATAAGAAAAAGAAAATGTTTCAGCACTAGTAAAATTGCTGATAGTTCCCTCCACTGATAAGACTTAGGGGCATATTTACAAGCCCTAGCACCTTGATGCATAACATTAGTGTCATTTTTTATGCTAATGTGTCATTAGGAAGGCTTTTTTGCTGAGCTGTATTTACAAAGTGCCACAATTCTCTCATTACGCCACTTTGCAGCCCCTTGTGCCACATTATGCCTGCTCCAGGCATAATGCGTGCAAAGGGGGGGCGTTCTGGCACTTGGAGGCCCACAAAATGGTGCAGTAAAATCTACAAGATTTCAGTGTGCCATTTTTGGCATCATTTATAATGGCTGCTCAAAGCAGGCATTAAAATGATTAACCCATAAAAACCTATGGGCCTCCTTGCACTTTGCTGCACAAGCGTCAAAATGTTTGATGCTAGTGCAGCAAAGCGCCACAATAACATAAAAAATTCTGGCACTATTGTCCTAACAACCACCATGGTGCACCGTATTGTAAATATGGCGCACACATAATGTCATTAGATGGGGCAGGAGCAAGGCAAAAAAACTGTCACCAGACAGGACGTACCAGAAAAAACCAGTCCCCCCACAGAAGAGACCCACAGTGATGACAGCAGATCTGTCCAACTGGATCTAAATGACCAGCCCTGCCCATCTGGGACCGCGGGACAGTCGATTCCCCTGACACAGTCACAGGCCACCACAGAGCCTCCCCCCTCAGGAAACACCAGCACAGCACCCACTCAGCGGGCCCATCCCTCTGTCCCCAGGACACGTCAATCAGCAGTATGTCCACCACTACAGGGAACACAGGCAAACCCACCAACCCAAGAAAATCAGGGACCTGGGGGCAGTGGCAGTGGGCACGTGGTTCAGGGGACAGAGGCACAGGATAACAGGGAAGCTGGGAGGACTGCTGTGTGACAGGGGGAGGACATGCCCAGGGAACCCACTCTCCGTGAGGCAATCTCAAACATCATGGGTGCTTACCATCATTCCCAGGAAACCATGGCAACGGTACTGGCCATGTTTCAGGAGACCCAGCGGCTGCAGGAGGAACACTCTCTGGGGATCAGGGAGGGTCTGAAGTCCATTAACAACACCCTGGTCACCATTGCAGGGGTGCTGCAAGACCTTGTCAACACCAGGAGGGAAACTGTGGCACAACAAGGGGCCCCTGACACTAGCCTGGACGATGAACAGCCCTCCACCTCCGCTGGCACTAGTGGACAGGAGGAACCGCCACAGGAACACGAAACCAGCACCCCACCCCCTGCAGATGGACAACCACCCCGCAAACGGTCCCTGAGATCCATGAACAAGACAGAGAACATTGCCAAGACCCCCGTCAGGAAATGAGACCCTCCTCAATGTCACCCTTCTGTCCCACTTTGTCACCCTGTCCATCCTTCAACTGCCATTGCTCCACTACCTATGCCCCTTTGGACAATGCACTTTTGAAACAAATAGATTGGACTCTGCCATGGACATTCCTCCACCATCCCCCTGCCCATTTTACAACCCCCTCCACTTATTTGCTTGGAAATAAACACACTTCAATCACAAAACAATCTGGAGTCAGTCTGTGCTTTCACAAATGTGTAATTGCAATAACCATGGAATATATGTAGGAGGCTGGACTGGCTTGTAGTGAGTACCAAGGGATACTTACACCTTGCACCAGGCCCAGTTATCCTTATTAGTGTATAGGGTGTCTAGCAGCATAGGCTGATAGATAATGGTAGCTTAGCAGAGCAGCTTAGGCTGAACTAGGAGATGAGTGAAGCTCCTACAGTACCACTAGTGTCATATGCACAATATCATAAGAAAACACAATACACAGATATACTAAAAATAAAGGTGCTTTATTTTTATGACAATATGCCAAAGTATCTCAGAGTGTACCCTCAGTATGAGGATAGCAAATATACACAAGATATATGTACACAATACCAAAATATGCAGTAATAGTATTAGAAAACAGTGCAAAGAATGTATAGTTACAATAGGATGCAATGGGGACACATAGGGATATGGGCAACACAAACCATATACTCCAAAAGTGGAATGCGAACCACGAATGGACCCCAAACCTATGTGACCTTGTAGAGGGTCGCTGGGACTATTAGAAAATAGTAAGGGTTAGAAAAATAGCCCACCCCAAGACCCTAAAAAGTGAGTGCAAAGTGCACTAAAGTTCCCCAAAGGACATAGAAGTCGTGAAAGGGGAATTCTGCAGGAAAGACACAAACCAGCAATGCAACAACAATGGATTTCCAGTCGAGGGTACCTGTGGAACAAGGGGACCAAGTCCAAAAGTCACAAGCAAGTCGGAGATGGGCAGATGCCCAGGAAATGCCAGCTGTGGGTGCAAAGAAGCTGCTACTGGACAGTAGAAGCTGAAGGTTCTGCAGCAACGACAAGGGCTAGAGACTTCCCCTTTGGAGGATGGATCCCACATGCCATGGAGAGTCGTGCAGAAGTGTTTTCCTGAAGAAAGACGGCCAACAAGCCTTGCTAGCTGCAAATCGTGAAGTTAGGATTTTTGGATGCTGCTGTGGCCCAGGAGGGACCAGGATGTCGCCAATTGCATCTGGGGACAGAGGGGGCGTCGAGCAAGACAAAGAGCCCTCTCAGCAGCAGGCAGCACCCGCAGAAGTGCCCAAAACAGGCACTACAAAGATGTGTGAAACAGTGCTCACCCGAAGTCACACAAAGGGGTCCCACGTCGCCGGAGGACAACTTAGGAGGTCGTGAAATGCAGGTTAGAGTGCCGTGGACCCAGGCTGGACTGTGCACAAAGGATTTCCGCCAGAAGTGTACGGAGGCCGGAGTAGCTGCAAAAGACGCGGTTCCAAGCAATGCAGTCTGGCGTGGGGAGGCAAGGACTTACCTCCACCAAACTTGGACTGAAGAGTCACTGGACTGTGGGAGTCAATTGGACAGAGTTGCTGGATTCAAGGGACCTCGCTCGTTGTGCTAAGAGGAGACCCAGGGGACCAGTGATGCAGTTCTTTGGTGCCTGCGGTTGCAGGGGGACAATTCCGTCGACCCACGGGAGATTTCTTTGGAGCTTCTAGTGCAGAGAGGAGGCAGACTACCCCCACAGCATGCACCACCAGGAAAACAGTCGAGAAGGCGGCAGGATCAGCGTTACAGAGTTGCAGTAGTCGTCTTTGCTACTTTGTTGCAGTTTTGCAGGCTTCCAGCGCGGTCAGCAGTCGATTCCTTGGTAGAAGGTGAAGAGAGAGATGCACAGGAACTCGGATGAGCTCTTGCATTCGTTTTCTAAGGAAATCCCCAAAGCAGAGACCCTAAATAGCCAGAAAAGAGGGTTTGGCTACTTAGGAGAGAAGATAGGCTAGCAACACCTGTAGGAGCCTATCAGAAGGAGTCTCTGACGTCACCTGCTGGCCCTGGCCACTCAGAGCAGTCCAGTGTGCCAGCAGCACCTCTGTTTCCAAGATGGCAGAGGTCTGGAGCACACTGGAGGAGCTCTGGGCACCTCCCAGGGGAGGTACAGGTCAGGGGAGTGGTCACTCCCCTTTCCTTTGTCCAGTTTCGCGCCAGAGCAGGGCTGAGGGGTCCCTGAACCGGTGTAGACTGGCTTATGTAGAAATGGGCACCTTTGTGCCCATGAAAGCATTTCCCGAGGCTGGGGGAGGCTACTCCTCCCCTGCCTGAACCCCTTTTTCCAAAGGGAGAGGGTGTAACACCCTCTCTCTGAGGAAGTCCTTTGTTCTGCCTTCCTGGGCCAAGCCTGGCTGGACCCCAGGGGGGCAGAAACCTGTCTGAGGGGTTGGCAGCAGCAGCAGATGCAGTGAAACCCCTGAAAAGGCAGTTTGGCAGTACATGGGTCTGTGCTACAGACCCGTGGGATCATGGGATTGTGCCAACAATGCCAGGATGGCATAGAGGGGGCAATTCCATGATCTTAGACATGTTACATGGCCATATTCGGAGTTACCATTGTGAAGCTACACATAGGTATTGACCTATGTGTAGTGCACACGTGTAATGGTGTCCCCGCACTCACAAAGTCCGGGGAATTTGCCCTGAACAATGTGGGGGCACCTTGGCTAGTGCCAGGGTGGCCACACACTAAGTAACTTTGCACCTAACCTTTACTAAGTAAAGGTTAGACATATAGGTGACTTATAAGTTACTTAAGTGCAGTGAAAATGGCTGTGAAATAATGTGTGCATTATTTCACTCAGGCTGCAGTGGCAGGCCTGTGTAAGAATTGTCAGAGCTCCCTATGGGTGGCAAAAGAAATGCTGCAGCCCATAGGGATCTCCTGGAACCCCAATACCCTGGGTACCTCAGTACCATGTACTAGGGAATTATAAGGGTGTTCCAGTATGCCAATGTGAATTTGTGAAATTGGTCACTAGCCTGTTAGTGACAATTTGCAAGAAATGAGAGAGCATAACCACTGAGGTTCTGGTTAGTAGAGCCTCAGTGAGACAGTTAGGCACCACACAGGGAACACATACATATAGGCCACAAACTTATGAGCACTGGGGTCCTGACAAGCAGGGTCCAAGTGACACATAACAAACATACTGAAAACATAGGGTTTTCACTATGAGCACTGGGCCCTGGCTAGCAGGATCCCAGTGAGACAGTGAAAACACCCTGACATACACTCACAAACAGGCCAAAAGTGGGGGTAACAAGGCTAGAAAGAGGCTACTTTCTCACAATATAGCAATGTCAATTTACTTGTGCACATACCGATGTAACACAGCTGTAGGCCTGGAGGAAATATAGCAGAGAGCACAAAGGGGGACCACATCTGTGAAATGGAAAGCCAAAGTGACACGTCAGGGTCCATAGACTGAGTGTAAAAGACAGACTTATGCTAGCTCCAATAATAGTATGAGATTTGGGAGGCAGTGACATCGTCTTACCTGTGTCTCACTGGAAGTATTGCATGATTATGTTGTTTCTGTTGTCGATATCATCTTCTTCTGCCTCCTCCTCTTCACTGTCCACAGGCTCCACAGCTGCCACCATCTGGCCCATCCTCCTGCAGAAAAGGCACCTGGCGTCGAAAGCCAGGTTGTGCAGCATACAGCAGGCCACGATTATCTGGCACACCTTTGGTGAGTAGTAGAGAGAATCTCCTGTCATATGGAGGCACAGGAATCTGGCCTTCAGGAGGCCGAAGGATCGTTCAATCACACTCCTAGTTCATCCATGTGCCTCATTGTAGTGTTCCTCTGCCCTTGTCCTGGGATTCCACACTGGGGTCAGTAGCCATGACAGGTTGGGGTAACCAGAGTCACCTGCAAATATTGAGGGACAACTGTTAGACACACACTAACCCTTAGGGACAACCCCATACCCAGACACCTATTCACACTGTATAGGGTCCTTGTCCTCACCTATAAGCCACACACAGTGCCTCTGGAGTTGCCCTATCACATAAGGGATGCTGCTATTTCTCAAAATGTAAGCGTTGTGCACTGAACCAGGAATGGGAGATGTACTGGTCTGCCAAACACACCATCTGCACATTCATAGAATGGAAGCTCTTCTGGTTTCTCTACACCTGTCCACTCCTGCGTGGGGGTACCAATGCCACATGTGTCCCATCAGTGGCACCAATGACGTTGGGGATATGTCCCAGGGCACATTTCACTGTGGGCAATTCCTCCACCTGAGGGAACACGATGTAGCTGCATATGTGTTTCAGCAGGGCAGAAAACACTCTGGACAACACGTTAGAGAACATCGGCTGGGACATCCCTGATGCAATGGCCACTGTTGTTTGAAAGGAACCACTTGCCAGGAAATGGAGTACAGACAGGACCTGCACTAGAGGGGGTATCCCTGTGTGATGGCGGATAGCTGACATCAGGTCTGGCTCCAACTGGGCACATAGTTCCTGGATTGTTGCACGATCAAGTCTGTAGGTGACTATGATGTGTCTCTCTTCCATTGTCGACAGGTCCACCAGCTGTCTGTACACCGGAGGAGGCCGCCATCTCATCACCTGCCCCAGCAGACGTGCCCTATGGAGGAGAACAGTGAGTCAGCCAACACTGAGGAATCACAAAATGTAATTTGCACACATTTATTAATCCACAATGTGCCTGTAACTCTGTTTATTCAAGGCCTACATTGGTGTGACGCAGTTATTATTAATGCCATGTGGCCCCCTGAAATGGCGGCTGCCTGACCTGTAAGGTAGGACAAGGGGATACGAAGTAACTGCGCTGGCGTTGTACACCATCGTGGTGGGCGGTCGAGGACTGCAGCGCAATTCTGCATTGGTTAACATTGGACCCTATGGGTCCGAGGAGCCAATGACGATGTACGCCAGCGGTGATGGTACACACCGCAGCGGACATGACCGCCATTTTCTGTCTGTTCACTCACTTGCTACCTGACCTTCAACAGGAGACGACCTACACTGCAAGTGCTGCTGTGACCTGTGTCTGGAAGCGACGATGGCTCATGTGTCTGGGGAAAGGGCCCTTGCCTTCACTGCAAGGGAGTTGGAGAAATTAGTGGTTGGGGTCCTCCCCCAGTACACACAACTGTACGGTCCTCCAGACAAACAGGTGAGTACACTTTGAGCATGCTGCATGGGCAATGCCTGTTTGGAGTGGTGTGGGTGGAAGATACATGGGGGGGGCTGAGGTCTGCATGTGCGGACGGTGAGTGCATGTGCGTCAGGGCAAGGGTGGGAATGGGGGCCAATGAGTATGACGGTCTGGACGGGTAAAGAATTTCCTTTGCCCCTGTACCATTCCTCTAGGTCAGTGTCCACCAGAAGAAGGCTATTTGGCGTGCCATCACCAAGGACATCTGGACCCTGAGGGTCCACCACAGACAGAGCACTCATTGCCGGAAAAGATGGGAGGACCTGTGCCGCTGGAGCAAGAAGACGGCGGAGGACCAGCTGTGGATGGTCTCCCAACATGGGAGGGGTGCCCCTCGCACCATCACCCCCTGATGTTCCGGATCCTGGTAGTGGCGTATCAGGAGTTGGATGGGCGGTTGAGGGCATCACAGCAGCCACATGGGTGTGAGTACACTCTCATTTAGCTGACTCTGTGCACATTACGAGGTGTCTGGGTGGGGGAGGTGGGCAGTGGATTCCCCTAGGCCAGGGCGAGGTTGGTAGGCAAGGTCCCTTGTGAGGCAGGCTATGTGGCACTCCAACCCCACTGGTGGTTAGTGCCATCTACACCTAGTCAGTCTCCTCTGACTTCCAAGTGTGCAGCAATCAGGCTTAAGCCTCGTACCCCATGGGCATGTGATTAATCTACGAACAATAAGTGCATGGCATAGTGCAGAGGGCTGCTATGTCTGTAGTGTCCGCCAATGGTAGTGGTGTTGCATGCACTGAACATGTCCTTCTCCTGTCTCACCCCCCCCTTTTTGTGGTCTCCCTGTTCTTGTGTTCAATATCATCATCAGGCGGAGGAGCATTGCCACCAGAGCAGGAGGGAGCTGCATCCCACTTGGTCCTGGAGGGCGAAAAAACGGAGTCTGAAGCCACCAGTGAGACGGAGGGCAAGGGGGTCTCCACGGCGGGGACAGGAGCAGAGACCAGTGACAGCGACTCCTCTGATGGGAGCTCCCTTGCAGTGGCGGGCCCCTCTGTGCCCACCGCATCAACAGGTACAGCAGCCACCCCCCCTACCAGCACCGCCCTCCCAGCAGCCCCTCAGCGTGTGTCCCGTGCCCACTCACCCAGGAGGGTGGGCATCTCCTTCACCCAGGCACCTCAGGCTCTGCCCCAGTCAGCCCTGCTGCCCTCAGTGAGGAGGCTATTGACCTCCTGAGATCCCTCACTGTTGGGCTGTCTACCATTCTGAATTCCATCCAGGGTGTTGAGAGGCATTTGCAACAAACAAATGCATACTTGGAGGGCATTCATTCTGGCCAGGCAGCCCAACAGAGAGCATTTCAGGCTCTGGCCTCAGCACTGATGGCAGCCATTGTCCCTGTGTCCAGTCTCCCCCCTCCAACCTCCTCCACCCAGTCCCAATCCCCAGTACCTCAGCCTATCCCAAGCACACCATCAGACCAGCATGCACACACATCAACACACAAGAGCGGCTCAGGCAAACATAAGCACCACACATCCCACCGGCACTCACACAAGCATCATACCAATGCACACATACCAACATCCACTCCCACCACCGTGTCCCCCTACTCCACGTCTCCCTCCTCCCTCCCAGTCTCGTCTCCACTCACACCTGCATGCACTACATCCTCAGCCACTACCTCCATCACCAGCACGCCCATCACCACACACCGCTCACGTGCAATCACCACCCCCAATACCATTCACACATCCCCAGTGTCCTCTCCCAGTGTGTCAGTGAGCCCTCCTCCCAAAATACACAAACGTAGGCACACACCCACCCAACAGCCATCCACCTCACAACAGCCTCCAGCCCATGCACCTTTACCCAAATTCAGCAGACGTACACCTCCTACAACCACTACCTCTTCCTCCACTTCCAAACCCCCTCCATCTACCCGTCCCAGGGTGTCTAAAAAACTTTTCCTGGCTAACATTGACCTCTTCCCTACACCTCCACCCCCCATCCTTCCCATAGGGCCAGGCTTTCCAGGTCCCAGCCCAGCACCTCAGCCACCACATCCCCAGGCACAGTGTGGTGCTAGCAACTGCGGGGTCATGGAGTGAGCCAACCATCAGGGCTGCCAGTGTGCCACGGAGCGAGGGCAAGGACATACCGCCACTTGCCAAGGTTAAAAAGGTGCCCACATCCTGGAGGGGGAAGCTGAAAACACCTGCCACCAAGGGTTCAGCGAAAAACGAAAGGGGATAGTGGTAAGACAACTCTGCCACCATCAAAGGTGAGGAAGGGCCAAAAACAGAAGGGCAGGTCAGGAGAGGGCATGGTGGCACAGACTGAGGGACCAGTGTCACACCTTCTGTCCACGTCCACGCCAACCTGTACGGCAGAGAACACCGCCACCTGCACCGCCACCTGCACCGCCACCTGCATTGCCACCTGCACCAGCACCGCTACCTGCACCACCTCCAGCACGTCTACAGCCGCTGCGACAGTCCCCAGCCTCTTCCCCGGTGGGCAGTCATCCGACGCTGCCGGAGACATCCTGCTCTCTCACTAAGCTGGCGCTGACACATGCTCTGCAGCCTCAGACCCCGCCGCCAGCACCGCCGCCACAGACCCTGCCGCCAGCACCGCCGCCACAGACCCCGCAGCCAGCACTGCCACCACAGACCCCGCTGCAAGCACCGCCACGACTGACACCGCCGCAAGCACCGCCAGCGGCCCTACGACGTCCTCAGACAGTGACACCACCGCAGACATGGCTACCATCCCCAGTGGTCAGTCGTTCAAGGCTGGTGGTGCGTTCAAGGACCCTGGGCAGCTTCCATGAAGCATCACTGTCTTCACAGTTGTCACCAGCATATGGAATGCAAAGCCGCAGCAGTGTGGGGTATGTCTCTGCCTTCATGGCGTATCATGCAAACTGTACCTCGGCAATCTCGTGGCACGCACACCCAGGAGAGTGTATTGTTCCAGCCACACTGCACGTGGAGCACTCTGGGCACCATGCCCCCTCCAGAACCAGTGGAGAGATACATCCACTACCTCAGTCCTTGTCAGGATGAAGCACTCTGGGCACAAAGCACCCTCCCAAACCAGTGGAGAGGTACATCCACTATCTCAGTCCTTGGCAGGATGATGCACTCTGGACACAAAGCCTACTCCAGAACCAGTGGAGAGATACATCCACTACCTCAGTCCTTGGCAGGATGAAGCACTCTGGGCACAAAGCCCCCTCCAGAACCAGTGGAGAGATATATCCACTACCTCAGTCCTTGGCAGGGTTAAACACTCTGGGCACAAACCCCCTCTAGAACCAGTGGAGAGATACATCCACTTCCTCAGTCCTTGGCAGGATAAAGCACTCTGGGCACCAAGCCCCCTCCAGAACCAGTGGAGACTGTTATCCACTTGAGAGACTGTGGCTTTGTACTCCCCAGGATACAGCAGTGGGCAAACCACCCACTGGAAAGACTTGAGAGACTGTGGCTTTGCACTCCCCAGGATACAGCAGTGGACAAGCCACCCACTGGAAAGACTTGAGAGACTGTGGCTTTGCACTCCCCAGGACCAAACTGTGGGCATGGAGCCCCCCCGTGGAGCAGTGGCGTTGTGCGTTCTTCAGGATGAGGTGCCCCATTCCCCCTCCCCCTGAGGTGCCTGTGTATTTTCTATCTGATGCCCCTCCAATGTTCTCTCCGTTTGGAGTCAGGTATCATGTGTGGGCCTCGCCCATGCATTTTGGGCCCAGTGGTCCACGGACAATGATTGGTGCACTATCCGGACTTGTGTATTTGGTGTACATAATTGTATATACTGGATTTTGAATTTTGATAATGATATTTCACATGATTACATTTGTTCAAATCAATTCCTTTTGTCCTTGCGTTCTTCCAGGGGATGAGGTGGGGGTGTATATGTAATGTTGCAGTATGTATTTGTGTGTATGGTGTTGTGGGTGGGGTATGGGTAGGGGTGTTGTGTGTTGAGCGTGTGTGTCACTCTCTTTTCCCTCCCCCCTCCCCTGTGTTGTAGGTGCAGTACTCACTGTGGTCGTCACCGCCGTCATTGGAGCTCCTGATAGAGGAGCAGGAAGACCATCATCTGCAGTATCTGCAATTCGGGCTCCATGGCGTCCTAGTTCCTCGTGGGGTGTGGAAAGGTGAGTGTGTTCCCTTCTGTGTACTGTTTCTGCTGTGTTTTTGTTCACGTTGGTTCCGCCCCGGAAAAGGTGGTGGATAGGCCTGTTGTGATAGGGTGGGCGGTACATTGTCTTCCACCTGTCTGTTGGCGGTGTCCGCCGCGCTGTTTGTTTGTACCGCCGTGGCGGTCGGAGTGTTAAAGTGGCTGGCTATGTTGGCGGTTTCCGCCACGGTTGTAATCCCATTTTTTTCTCCCCTTGCAAGGCACTGAGCTCACTGGATAACACAACTTAGAACATAGTCGGTTTCATCTACCTCCAAGTGGAAAGACTGACATGCTGGTCCCTACGGATGCTCCCGCGCAGCACAGAAAAAAATGGAAATAACCTTAGGAACCCAAATACCAAGACACATATCTACTTGCTGCTGCTCTCAATAATCTTTCATAAGTGCATTTGAATTTGCGACCCACACCACACAGACATGGCCTCCAATAAGTATAAATGCTCGCAATCAACAACCAGAAAAGAGGCCTTTGTGGGGCAGGAAGCAGACAAATCTCACCTCTGTCAAATGTTTGAGCTAATATCAGAGTCAAAGTGTTCCCCCACTTTTCAAGGTGGAACGTCAGCAATGAAGATTTCCAACTGCTTATGCAGGAATCTAAAATTAAATGGCCCCGCTGCGCCAAAGGTTTGTGAATTCACTCTCTGAGTTAGAACAATGCCTCCAGAAAGTAGAAAAACACATCAACCAATTGGAAACATGCATGGCAGCACAAACCTACAAACAAAACACGTTGTTCGAACGAACCCCCATATTAAAAATATCTCTACAAACAATGCCAGATAAAAATGGTGACTGTGAAAATCGATCTTGGCGTAATCTAAGATTAATAAATGCTTAGATCCCTGAGACAGAATTAACAACACACATCCAGAAATTATTATGTTTGCTGCGAGATGTTCCAGTAGATATTATAACATGTTTAGACAGGACACATAGGATGTTCTCAAAATACCACAGGGAAAGAAATCTGGAGCCTGATATCCTGACTAGAATAAATTCAAATATTTAGGCTAAAAAAACATTTTAGCAGCTACGAGTTAAAAAGAGAAAATCTTCGTTGATGGTGGTACTGAGCAATGAGTACTGAGCAATGAGCTTAACCGACAGAGCAATGATAACACAGGGAATGTGGCAGGTTGAGTGTTGTGACAATAAGTCGCAGCAGTAAGAACACAATGACATAATACAAAACATTTTAGGACTAAAACAACATTAATATCTACTTTACCAAACCGCAGGAAAAATAGCTTTAACAAAAAAAAAAAAACAACGATGCTTTTAAACAGAAACGTAGTAATATTGTTCATATAGCAAACTTCCACAAACTATGTGAACATCTACAAGACCCAGAGCTCTAATTACGGTTGACGTTAATATTCGACTCAACAAAAAAGAACACACACACACAAAATGTCATGACTCTAGCTGATTCCCTTAGCAAACCTTAAAATGCCGTAAGTCTAACCCACCAAGCAGGACCCTTAAGGGAGTAGTCAGAAAATTAAAATACCTCCCACTTTCAACCAAACACTTATAACACCAAGCAGACGAAGCAAGTCATCAAAACCCTCACCAGATGAGCTCTCTTGTCTCTTACATGCAAGCATCTATCCACTCATCCTTCCATCCACCTGCTGATATCTACCACTTCACCTTTACATACTGACATCCATTCATTCTTCCATCTATTATTCAGTCTTTCATCATTCCATCCATCCGCCCATCCATATCCAAAATATCCAAACCTATCCATCCACCTACAAACCTAGCCATTAAATCCATCCATCCATCCATCATCCGCTCATCCATTCGTCCACCCTTTCACTCATCTCTACATCCTTTCACTAATCCATCCTCTCTTCCATCCACCAATCCATCCACTAATCCATCCATTTACCTCCTTTCACTTATCCATCCATACCTTCACTCACCCATCCATCTATGCTTTCACTCATCCTTCCATTCATTCTCTCTCCCTTTCACTCATCCGTCAATTCTTTCACTCAACCTTCCACCCCCTTTCATTCATACATTCTCCCTTTCACTCATCCATCCATTCTTTCACACATCCATCCTTTCTCTCATCCATCCATCTATTCACTCCACTATCCACCCTTACTCGTATCCATCCCTCCATCCATCCACCCATCCATCCACCTTTTCTCTCCATCCATCCGTTCATCCTCCCATTCAATCAAGTCATCCATCCATCTTTTCACTCACTCATCTATCCATCCATGTTTTTTCCCATTATCCATCCATCGACCCCTCCATACATCCATACATCCATCAATCCACCCTCTCTTTCACTTGAAGTAGCAGAAATGTTAATACTGCCGCATTGTCACATTGATTATCTATACCTGACAATTTATGCATATTGTTAATCAAAGTAGTAATAGATTTAAGTGATGCACTGAAAGTCCAATTTAATGTACATTCACTGTAAAATTGGTTATTGAAAGCATGTAGTATAGCCTTTAAACTTCGTGTATAACAAATGAATGTGTTTCTATGTTACAATTCACAATGTTAATTAACAGTCTGCACTAGAATGATAATAGTTTTCTGAAGAGAAGTGTTTTAAAAATGACTTGTAAAAAGTTGAAGAATGTAGTTCTGTTATATGAATGGGTTAACAAAGTTATTTTGTTTTAAATCTACTGTAACCTAAACACTGACAAAGCTCATTAATGCTGAATTCATCATTTTGAATGTTAAATGTGTTTTCATTACATAAATGAATGTGGCTTAATTCGCTTTGCATAGCCTAAGTGAGGTCTGCAAGGCCCTGTTATCTGACTGTGCAAAATATATTTTGTCATTCTTGGTAACTTGAACTTTGTACTCATGACAATGCTAGCTTGGTAATAAGTGTTCTATTGTTTTACACATGAGTGAGCCTGAGAAACTAAACTTGAGCCCAGTCCATTCAGGAACTGTGGAATGAAATATGTATACAATTGCTTCAACCCGCACTGATGAGCTAATATGTACGCTTTTCATATGTTGATGGTGAGAATCTTCACTGATGTTGTAGTCCATGTCGCATGACTGGCTTCCTTTGGACAATTACACCTTGGCATCGTGTGAAGTGATGGATGAACAAGTGATCTTGCCCTAGAAACTTTACTATACCATTCCCCACTTGGATCAGAGGCAGGCTCTCTCCATCCATACACCACACTGCAGTTTTTCCCCACTCTTCTCTGCTTGCTGAACACCTTGGACTCTGAGAGATATAGGCCCTCATTCTGACCTTGGCGGGCGGCGGAGGCCGCCCGCCAAAGTCCCGCCGTCAGGTTACCGTTCCGCGGTCGAAAGACCGCGGCGGTAATTCTGACTTTCCCGCTGGGCTGGCGGGCGGTCGCCTTCAGACCGCCAGCCAGCCCAGCGGGAAAGAGGCTTCCACGATGAAGCCGGCTCGGAATCGAGCCGGCGGAGTGGAAGCTGTGCGACGGGTGCAGTTGCACCCGTCGCGTATTTCACTGTCTGCGCAGCAGACAGTGAAATACATGTAGGGGCCCTCTTACGGGGGCCCCTGCAATGCCCATGCCAGTGGCATGGGCACTGCAGGGGCCCCCAGGGGCCCCGCGACCCCCCCTACCGCCATCCGGATCTCGGCGGTCCGACCGCCGGGATCTGGATGGCGGTAGGGGGGGTCGGAATCCCCGCGGCGGTGCAGCAAGCTGCGCCGCCGCGGATGATTCAATGGGGCCGCGGTACACTGGCGGGACCCCGCCAGTGGTGCCGGTCCGACCGCGGCTTTACCGCCGCGGTCGGAATCCCCATTGGAGCACCGCCGGCCTGTCGGCGGTGCTCCCGCGGTCCTCCGCCCTGGCGGTCAAAGACCGCCAGGGTCAGAATGACCACCATAGTCTTCTGTATCCTTGCCCTTTGAAACGCCTTGCTGAGACTTAGAGATTTTTCCCCTGGCCAAGAGAAGACTCTTGATTGAGCTTCTGAAATGCTGACACCTTCCCTTTTTATTTGTTTTTTGTCAATCTTAGCTAGGCGTTCCAGATTTCCTTTTTCCAAATTATTTTTTTGTGTTTTTTGCCTTTTTGTCCACATGTAGGAGTATCACTTGTCCAGGTTACTAAATTGTAGAATTTTAACTTCCAAATATTTAACCATACTAGACAGCATTGTTTACTTTTTCAAATATTGTTATTGCTGATATGCATAGCAATGATTGAGTGTTTAGTCTTTTTCATGTTCGTTTGTTTGAACTTCTTTAGGAGGTTTGGACAGCCTATCATGGTTTTGTATATTTATAGCCTTCTCTTGAGAATAATCTATGTTACTATGAGTCTTAATCTGTAATAGAAACCCTTGGACTTTATGTCAGACTGAAGTTTTCCTTGTGTGGCCACATTGGTCATACTGTCATTTTAAATTGACTTGTGAGGTGTGATGCCCATGTCTCCACACAGTTATGCTGGATGAAAAGATCTATAGACCTTATTCAGGGCGTAATCCTGAGAAGGAATATGCTCTAGCACACTCATTCATCCTGTCTTTTTCTCACCTATCCTTCTGCCCTTTTAGTCATCAATCCACCCTTCCTTTCACTCGTCCATCCATTCTTGCACTCATCCATCCATCCATCCTTTCTCTCATCAGCCATCCACCCACCCTTTGACTTATCCATTTAAACATCCATCCATCCACCCTAGCTTTCACTCGTCTATTCATTGTCTCATCCTACCATACATCTACCCTCCCATTTACTCATCCATCCATTCTTTTACCGATACATCCTTACATCCACCTTTTCATTCAATCTTCTACCAATCCATCCTTTCAGTCACCCATTAATCCACAATACCATTCCTGTCAAACTTCACTGAAGGAGGAGCAGCCAATCAGATCCAATACTACGTATAATTTAATAATTTGCTTACCATTACTAGTCTAGCTTCCGTGCTCTAAGGAGTACCAACTCTATGGTAATGAATATCTATGAGAAAGTGTGGATGCTAAGAGACCAGAATCACTCAACGGCACTCCTAGTGTTTGACCTTTCATCATCATTCCACATGGAACACCACGTTCTCCTAAATCACCCAAAACTTTGTCTCATTGTGATAGGAAAATAATGGGAGCAAATACTTCTTTCTAGAGCAAAGGCAGTTGATAAAAGTGGATTGATATTATCAGAACCCCATATCCTGGTCTTTTGGGTACCCCCAAGTCTCCTTTCTTATTCAATTGATACATGAGATCATTTGCCCGCTTCACCATTGATAGAGGTCTCCAGTGTCAGTTATACACAAATAAGTCAATATGAACAACATCATCTGCTTGGAAACAGTATCTGATGGTTAACGACTGTCAAACAATAGAAGAACCTCAATGGTCTTTATCTAAAGAGTACTAACATAGAAATCCTGATATTAACTGTGAGAAAATCTTTCTTCTCATCACTTGCTGGACACTTTACCTTGACCAATTGCCATCCCCCAATCAGTGCATGTGTATGAAATCTAGGTTTCTTGGGTGCCCTCTTTGCCCTCTACTAAGCATTCAATACCAAAAAACAGTGCTCTAGTTGAGTGGCATATTTAGACTGCATTATTGCGTAGCAATATACTTACACTTCTTCAACAAAGTCATCCAAAATTCCAACATGCACTAAACGGATCATTTTAGCTTTCACTTCACAACAAAGGCCCTCATTCCGACCCTGGAGGTCAAAGACCGCAAGGGCCGCGGGCAACGGAAGCACCGCCAACAGGCTGGCGGTGCTTAAGTGCCCATTCCGACCGCGGCTGTAAAGCCGCGGTCGGACAACCGGGTCCAGCGGTTTCCCTCCGGATTTGCCCCGGCTGGGCGAATCCTCCATGGCGGCGCTGCAAGCAGCGCCGCCATGGGGATTCCGACCCCCTTCCCGCCAGCCTGTTTCTGGCGGTTTTCACCGCCAGAAACAGGATGGTGGGAACAGGTGTCCTGGGGGCCCAGTATGCTTTTCACTGTCTGCTTAGCAGACAGTGAAAAGCGCGACGGGTGCAGTTCACTGCCGGCTCCATTCGGAGCCGGCTTCTGTGTTGCAGGCCCTTTCCCGCTGGGCCAGCGGGCGCTCCCTTGGCGGGCGCCCGCCGGCCCAGCGGGAAAGTCAGAATGGCCCCCGCGGTCTTTTGACCGCGGAGCGGCCAATTGGCGGTTCCCGCTTGGCGGGCGGCAAACTTGGAATGAGGGCCAAAGTCCTTTATCTTATAAGTAAGGCCAACAATTCTAACGCTTCCGGCTACCAATTGGATCTCTTCAAAATCAATCAGCCATTTATCATGATGTGGTCCAACACTGATCACAAGGTAGTCACCCCAAAATGAAGACTAAGAAAATATGGAGGCAAAAAACGGAAAGTTGTGGAAGAAAAACTCTGCAAGAACCTCTCAAAGGATCTCATGTCAGTAAGCAGCTTCACATCCTTCAAAAGCTCCCTAAACAACTTCTACTCAAGCAGCAAGCACAAGCTCACTGATTATGGCTAGACAATTAATTCCCATATGATATTGGACCACAACTTTACCTTTAAAGCCTTTATGAACTCCTCAAACCATATGCTGCTGATACAACAATCATGAACTCTGATAACCCCACTGAAGCGTCATTTGTGATCACACACATTTCCTCCTTTCAGTCATTTCCTGACAGTCCTCCTTTGCCCCTTTTCTTTTTCCAATTTACAGACTCCTATTTCAGCGGTGTTATACTTTCCTATTAGAACATATTCTGTGCCAAGAAGCTGGACCTTTGGTTTTTGTTGTGAATTAAAAATGTTAGAATAAATAAACAAACAAACAAATGAATAAAACATGGAACCTGATATCTTACCTGTATGTCAAAGGACAGCTGGACAACCCTCTGATAAAATATACCAAACTTCAGAGTTTCCCCAGCACTTATGGTCTCCAAGCCAGGATCGGATAAAAGTCTTGCGCGTAATTCTGCATTGTCTAAGCAGCAGCTGATGGGAAGCTGGTTGATCCTTGGGCTTCCAGGTACAGGCCATTTATGCATGACTAACAATCTTACCAGTATGAGCTCTCCTAGTTGGTGGTGAATGCAATGACAGGTGTCTCATACTGCAGACTAAGAAAAACTTAAAAGGCAGGATACAGCAATATTACATCAACAAAAAAGATGTAGGTCTAAATATGAAATCTCCAGGAGGACGACTTTGCTCACCCATGCTCTCCTCAGACAGCCTAAGAGCCCTGAGTGACAGCTCCTCTCCCCTCCATGTACTTTCACTGGAATATCATCTACACAACCAGACTACAAGAACCTATTGTAGCTGCCTTCTCTTTCTACCTGTTTCAGCTCTCTCCTTTTACAGCAAGGCCTATGTGAAGTCCACCCATGGCTGAGGGTAACTTGAACTAGGGTATAAAAATTAGTGAAGGAGTTTGGTTAGAAGCCTAGTCTGAAGGGATGTCATAACAGTATTTTCTGATGCTTGTGTCACCAGACTGGATATGTCACAAAATACTGGAAGGCAACACATTTTTAGAGTTAACAATAATTGTAGTGTCACTTTTGGTTTTAATCATTCCCCGTTCTCTCTAGAGTCACTTATAGATTTAAAATTAACATGCCTAGCATTGGAATTATAGAACTGGTACATAATCAGGGATCAAAATATAAAGACATTAAAGACTTAAGTCTATAAAATGCCAACTGGGCATAAGAAAATTGATTGGCAACTTGGAGCCATTGGCCTACAACGACCCTCTTCAATAGGTGGTAACTTTTACTTATTTCAGTCCTCTTTGTTGAGAAGTCTTTCTGTGATGCTTATCTGTGCTAATTAAAGACGTAACATTATTTAGGTGAACTTTGTCTCTTTGTAAGTCAGATAAATAAAACTGAATTTGCAGCAAACCAACTGTTGGGCACACACTATGCTTTTAAGGATAATGGTTAGTTCTTACTTTCTTTTACAAACACTATGGGGCTTATTTACATCATCTTTTCATGCAGCAGAGACGCAAAAAAAAATCCAAATCTACAAACTGATGCTAGACACCTCTAACATCACTTTTCACCCCTGGGCATCAGCTTCCGGCACTGATATGCAAGGTGTTCCAGGACAAAAAGGCCATGCAGAACTGACGCAGTGAAATTTACAACAGATTCTGAAAGGTGTTACGTAGCTCAGTGCAGCAGCCAAAAATGCTGTGCTGCTCTGTGTGACAAAGAGAGAGCAGGAGAGCGCTATGTTCACATAGAAATGGCACTCTCCTCCCCTCTCTGTAGTTCCAGCACTGATTTCAGCTGCCGTGCGCCAGGGTAACCTTCCTGTACAAAATACTATGCCTAGACAAGTGGAAATGCTTTTCCTACTTTGTACGTCTTCTTTTCAGTGCTGCACACATGCAAAGTCAGAAAAGAAGGAAGAAATAAAAACATTTCTCCGCTTAACACCTGCTTTTCAGTGGTGTTCATTTTTGGTGCTAAACCCTTACTTTTGATGTTTGATAACAGGGTTTAGCACCAAAAAGCATGGGTGGTAGCATGGGGATGCTCATTTAATGTCCCCTTAATGCAAAACAATGCAAACCATTGTGTCGCTCTGCTTTGTGTTACTTAGCCACACAAACCAACGCAAATACCAATTTGCATTGATTTGTGAATCCCAAAAAAAGTTTAGCATTGATTTAGCGTTACAAAAGTAACAATAAGCCGAAGCTAAACCTTTGAAAATCTGGGCCAAGATGTACTATTTTGTTTATGAACACAAACACTCCTATGTACCAATCTCATTTTAGGTACCACCTCCTGAAATGGGATTGTGAAAGGATATTGATTTGTTTTTATGAAAGGGTGTTTTTTGAGTGTCTTTCAGTGTTTTCCATTTGTAATTCTGTTTGCAAACCACTGAAATTTACTGACCCTCAAAATGTGGTTGTAACCCATTTATGAAAAGTACAGGGACCTATTTGGGCTCCTTCTTCTTGGTGAATTATGGAAAAAGTTTCTGAGGGGTAGGCAGTGGTACAGGAAACCACAAGCATCTCTCAAAGGAACTTTTAAAATATAAAACTATTTTTTATAAAAAAAGACCCGTTTTTTCAAGGACATCATGCGGCTTGAAAAAAAAGGTTTTATTTAATTTAAGGGCCATCACAAACATGGTCATCTGCTCATCCGTGCAGACCTCCATCCCTGTGATTGTATCCAGTCCGAGAGAGTCGCAATTTGCAACCCACTTAATGAATGATAATAATATAGATCAGAGTGTGACCTAATTTATTTGAAACTTCACCAATGCAATTTGTGACCAGTTTTTATGACAAGAATAATGATACATCCACCCACCATTAAATAGCTTTCAATTCTGCTTCCTGTCTTGCTCTCTCTAGCCCTTTGTTTCATTCTTTCTTTTTCCCTGTGTTTTACTAGTTTATACCTTTTATGCCTTGCCTTTCCTGCTTGGCACACTCCCATGCTGATTCCAACACTCCAACGTTTTTGGCTTCCACATAGTGTTTTCCCCTTCCCCTAATCCTTTCTTCCAGTTTGACTGCCTGTCTTCCTTCATTTTAAAGTTTCACCTGGACAGAGCTTGCGCTGTGGTTGTGAAATCTCTTGTAATAAAAAAAAACCTTAAAAGGGGCTTGGAGCCCACCCATTACTTACCTGTACTTACCATTGGCTGGCTCCCACGTAACTTTAACATCCTGTCTTCCAATTGGTCAGTACCTCTTCCTGACCTCTGATGTCCTCCTGGGCTTCAAAGTCTTAGTCCAAGCCATGAACCTTGGACCAAGTACTGCGTCTTGTGGCTACTGTCCTTTAACTGGCCACAGTAACTCATTTTTTAAGTTTCCACATGCACTCTTAGAAAGTGCATGTGTCCGATGTCTTCTCCATGCATCTGCAGTTCTTTGTCACCCTCACTCTCTCCCATAATTTTACCCAAATCACTCCCCTCTCTCACTGTATTTGACCCGAAGGGACTGGAGCTTGCTAAATTAGCACCAGTTACTATGCACCAAGAGTCACACCATGGAGGAAGCACAGACCACTGTTCCAGGTGAAGGTCTGGAGCCAGGCTAGGGTCTGGCCTGCCCTGCTCTCGGTCACAGTCCGAGCCAAGGCTGGAGGCCCTGTGGTAAATGCAAGTCTGAAATCCAAAGCTCTGCTGATCCATGTGTAAGTTCACAGTGTGCTGTTGTGATTGCTTCTTGGAGCACCACACCATGGGCCAGATGCAGGAAACACTTTGCGAGTCGCAAATGGCAAAATCTGCCGTTTGCGACTCGCAAATGCGTGTTTCCAATGCAGAAATGCAGTTTGCGAGTCGGGACCGACTCGCAAAATGCATTTCAGAATCGCAAATAGGAAGGGGTGTTCCCTTCCTATTTGCGATTCGTAGTGGTATGCAATACCATTTGCGACCGCATATGCGGTCGCAAATGGTGTCGCAGTTACCATCCACTTGAAGTGGATGGTACCCCACTCGCAAATTGGAAGGGGTCCCCATGGGACCCCTTCCCCTTTGTGAATGGACCCAAAACTATTTTTTCAGGGCAGGGTTCCTGCCCTGAAAAAATACCGAAACTAAAGGTTTCGTTTTTTTTTTAAGTGCAGCTCGTTTTCCTTTAAGGAAAACGGGCTACACTTAAAAAAAAAAAAACTGCTTTATTTAAAAGCAGTCACGAACATGGAGGTCTGCTGACTACAGCAGGCCTCCATGTTTGCGAGTGCCTATAGTCGGTATGGGGGCGCAATTTGCGACCCACCTCATTAATATTAATGAGTTGGGTCTCTGCGACGCCATACCGACTCGCAGACGGTGTCTGAGACACCGTTCTGCATTGCAAATTGCGACTTGCAATTTGCGAGTCGGAAGGACTCGCAAATTGCAAGTCGCAATTTGCAATTTTCCTACATCTGGCCCCATGTTTTGTTGACAGTTTGCGGACATGTGTAAGCTATAGCTTCATGCAGTGATCATTAGACTAAAAGTTACATGCAGTGTTGCAAACTTTATGCTAGCTGCAGTAATATGTGAACTGTAAATTAAATGTCATGTTTTGTTGTCTTCAAATATTCAACTCTTGATGTCATGCACTCTTTTGGTGATCGCATGCGTTTTAATTTTATGTTTCATGAAATATTTTGCCTACAGTGTGCTTAGCATCAAGGAGTGCTCTGTTGCCGGTACCTTTGTTCCTGTAAGTTTCAAGCAATACTCTCCTACCCTCACGACATTTGTAGCCTGTAAGTTTGTATTGACTGGACTTGTTACCTGTTGAACTGTTAACCAAGTTAGCAGAGGTGCAGGACCACCAGACACCACAGGGATCATGTATGACTGAAGTTCACCCTAATAAGCACATTTGATACACATTTAGGTCATTGATATCTCGTATTGCTGAGGCGGACTCTGTGCTTCCAGGGCTTTCAATTAGAAACCCCAGGTTTGCCACAAGCTTATACACCATGACTTAGGGAATTATCACAGTGGCACTTCAGTTTCCATCACACGTAGGGTAACCAGATGAATCCATGTCACTGGGAAAGTACTTTTTTATTCCTGGACTTTGTTTTAACATATCAGTGAACTCAATGAGTTGTACATTTAGATTATTTCAATTAAGGCAGTTGGACCAACACACCTGATAACAATACAAAGTCTAGAAACAGAAAGGTGACATGGAGCCATTTGGTCACTCTAAACATACATACATTTACGTACAGAGTGGAAACAGATCAAATGGGGCACTTTCAGCCACTCCTGTCTTTTTAATCAAACAACATCTTGTATTCTTAGACTTGAAGTTTTGGCCATAAATCAAGGTCAGGTTTAAGTCCTCTCGTATTAGACAAGACCACTTACACCTACGCACTTGGTGTTGTGGGGTGCTCCATTTAGGGGAGGGGCTCTCCACCTTGGGTTTTCAGCTACCCCAGAGTTCCCTACAAATAAATATTAAAAGTGATATAGATAAATATTTGAAATGCATGTAATTTTAATGCAATTTAATGCTAAATTATTATCTAATGAAAAATAGTGTATCCACTATTTTATAACTGAATAATAAATATTGCTCTAGTCTGTTGCCTGTCTGCCTTAATGTTTCTTATTATAAGTCTGAAAAAGGCTGACACCTCGTTTCATATATCACAACATCTCCTGCTTTAAAACCCTATCCCTGTAACCTAATATTATCTAATCTCCACTAACATATTTAGCCCACCAACCATTCACTTGAAACCACATTCCCCACTAATCATCACACCTATGTGGTATTAGTATAATCTGTCACAAAGTAACTGAAGTAAATGCATGCAGTTTTTTTTCTTCTTAAGAGCACATGACTAATCGCAATGACTGATTTGCATATGACTGGGTCCAAATTGGGGTGGCATTGTGAGCAAAAGAATGATGGATTAAACACAGATCTCTGACTGGGGGTGAGTGTTTGCATTGTTCAGCACTCCGTCCATCATCCTTTTGTGTTGCTAAAGTTGCCCTAAGTGGGAAGGGTATACCCAGACGTGGGTCCCTTGCTCACTGTGCCACTGGATTCAAGCTAACCTGGCTGATGAAGGGTGAAATCCTGAAACTGGTCCCAGGATGCTTGTTTCCGGTCCAGGGAGAACCTGGCTTGGCAGTTCGGGCTGGACTGTTCCCATGAGGAACAGGGTCAAAACTGATTTGCATATGGCTGGGTCCAAAATGGGGTGGCATTGTGAGCAAAAGAACGATGGATTAAACCCTGATCTGTGATTGGGGGTCAGTGTTTGCATTGTTCAGCACTCTGTCCATCATCCTTTTGTGTTGCTAAAATTGTCCTAAGTGGGAAGGGTATGCCCAGACGTGGGTCCCTTGCTCACTGTGCCACTGGATTCAAGCTAGCCTGGCTGATGAAGGGTGAAACCCTGAAACCGGTCCCAGGGTGCTTGTTTCCGATCCAGGGAGGACCTGGCTTGGCAGTTCGGGCTGGACTGTTCCCATGAGGAACAGGGTCAAGACTGATTTGCATACGGCTTGGTCCAAACTGGGGTGGCATTGTGAGCAAAAGAACGATGGATTAAACCCAGATCTGTGACTAGGTTTGAGTGTTTGCATTGTTCAGCACTCCGTCCATTATCCTTATGTGTTGCTAAAGTTGCCCTAGGTGGGAAGGGTATGCCTGGACGTGAGTCCCTTGCTCACAGTGCCACTGGATTCAAACTAGCCTGGCTGATGTAGGGTGCCTGGCTGATGAAGGGTAAAACTCTGAAACCAGTCCTAGGATGCTTGTTTTCGGTCCAGGGAGGACCGGACTTGGCAGTTCGTGTTGGACTGTTCCCATGAGGAACATGGTCAAGACTGATTTGCATATGGCTGGGTCCAAACTGGGGCGGCATTGTTAACAAAAGAACGATGGATTAAACTCAGATCTGTGACTGGGGGTGAGTGTTTGCATTGTTCAGCACTCCGTCCAAAGGGCATGGCCAGACGTGGGTCCCTTGCTCACTGTGCCACTGGATTCAAGCTAGCCTGGCTGATGAAGGGTGAAACCCTGAAACCGGTCTGAGGATGCTTGTTTCCGGTCCAGGGAGGACCTGGCTTGGTAGTTCGGGCTGGATTTTTCCCATGAGGAACAGGGTCAACACTGATTTGCATATGGTTGGGTCCAAACTGGGGTGGCATTGTGAGCAAAAGAACGATGGATTAAACCCAGATCTGTGACTGGGGTGAGTGTTTGCATTGTTCAGCACTCCGTCCATCATCCTCTTGTGTTGCTAAAGTTGCCCTAAGTGGGAAGGGTATGCCCGGACGTGGGTCCCTTGCTCACTGTGCCACTGGATTTAAGCTAGCTTGGTTGATGAAGGGTGAAGCCCTGAAACCGGTCCCAAGATGCTTGTTTCCAGTCCAAGGAGGACCTGATTTGGCAGTTCGGGCTGGACTGTTCCCATGAGGAACAGGGTCAAGACTGATTTGCATATGGCTGGGTCCAAACTGGGGTGGCATTGTGAGCAAAAGAAAAATGGATTAAACCCAGATCTGTGACTGGGGGTGAGTGTTTGCATAATTCAGCACTCCGTCCATCATCCTTTGGGGTTGCTCGTGGGTCCCTTGTTCACTGTGCCACTGGATTCAAGCTAGCCTGGCTGATGAAGGGTGAAACCCTGAAACCGGTCCCAGGATGCTTGTTTCCGGTCCAAGGAGGACCTGGCTTGGCAGTTCGGGCTGGACTGTTCCCATGAGGAACAGGGTCAAGACTGATTTGCATATGGCTGGGTCCAAACTGGGGTGGCATTGTGAGCAAAAGAACAATTGATTAAACCCAGATCTGTGACTGGGGTGAGTGTTTGCATTGTTCAGCACTCCGTCCATCATCCTTTTGTGTTGCTATAATCACAATGACCAACATTCAACCACTAAATTAACTACTAACCTTGGGTTGTGGAGTAGTGTGCTACTCACCGTAAAGTGCTTCAATGTTTCATCAGGGGTAGTAATCAATCTATAACTACAATTACATTTATTTGTTTTGTTTTTTTGTTTTGCTTTTTAAGACACTAGGGAGATTATGTGATTTGCCCAGAATCTCAGGATGTTGAGCCAACCCAGAGATTCAAACCCATTTCCCAAGATCCGAAACTCTTTCAGTTACACCACATCTTTATAGTCACAGGACTTGCTTTACAGTCACAATGTGCGGGTGCTTGTGTCTGCAGTCCTCACCATGCGTCCACAGTTCTCTCCTTCACCCCGTCAGCTCCTGTGGGTCCCCCAAAAGAGTTATTGTGTACACCAGTAATGCTTCCAATGTACAATAAGTGAGAAGGGGGCCAGATTTACAAGGCATTAGTACCACATCAGCACTAAGCCACTTTTTGTGGCTTAAAGAATCTTCTAAATAGGAGTCCCTCAGATGCAGTTTTCTGAGGCAGAGGGGTGTGCAATGGGTGTTGCTGTGGGCATTCCACCACAACACCTATTGCTTATGACGCAGCTCCAGATTTACAAGAAGGTGTAAATCTGTGGCAGCGCCAAAAACTAACTCCACCCCAAGGGTGGTGTTAGCATGGTGCAATGAGGAGGAATATTATATATCTTCAAATATTGTATGGGCAGTATACCATTTGACTGTGATTCATGGTTTTTGGGTTGAATTAACATTTTAAATCATAATTGAGCTTTTAAAATGGAAGCCAAACTAACCCTGGAGTCGAAATATTTAATTATGAACATTACAGACGTTTGGTGACTGCTTTAAGATGGCAGGTGCCTGGTCGCAAGCTGTAGTTTCAGTCATGACTCGCAGCTCCTAAAAGGAGTGGGGTGGGTGCGACGTGATGGGGAGGGAAAAGGACAGCCGGCCAAACAAACATGCGCTCCGAGGGAGAGTGCTAAGCACTCTCCCTCAGTGCACGTCACACCCAATGTCCCGCCCCTTTCAGAATGAAAGAATGATAAACGTAGTTTATCATCCTTTCGTTCTGAAAGGTTTGCAGCTTCTGCTGCTGGCAGGGGAGCAATGCTCCTCCACCCATATGGAGGAGCTGCTCCTGTGTAGTTTCTACTTTTTCTTTTGTTCTCTAGGCCCACCCGACGTCAGTTGGTGACATTACATCGAACTGCAGATATTGAAGCATTTAAATAATCACCAGTTTCATTACACAAAGAAACATTTGTTGTTTGTATTTTTTTTACCTTTTGAAGGCACCGGGAAGATTCTGTGATTTGGTCAGGATCACAGGATGTTGAGACAATGCCAAGAATCGAACCTGGCTCCCTAGGTCCAAAGCTCTTTCAGTTACACCACATCTTTATATTCACAGGGCTTGCTTTATCATCACAATGTACCAGCATTTGTGTGTGCAGTTCTCTCCATGGGTCCGCAGTTCTCTACTTCACCCCTGATCACTCCTGTGGTTTCACCCAAAAGAGTTACTGTGTCCACCGGCCCTGCTCCCAATGCACAATAGGTGAGAATGGGTAACCCTCTAGTTGTATAATAGAAATCATTGATACATCAGAAGTTATGGAAACAAAAAGGAACTATAACAATTAATTGCAGTCCTGGCAGCACACTAAACGTCTTCTTTAACTTAATTTCTGGTTCACAGGTGTGTAGATCACCCAAATAAGGGAAATGTGAGCCATTGCTGAAAATGTTGTGAGTGAAACATCTTACTGAAATATAAAGCATGAATGTAATGTTAAATTTATCTTCAAAGGTTGTATAGGCAGTGAGAGAGCGTAGCTTATATAATATATATTAAAATGAAATGTTTATGAATTAATGTGTGATAATGCTGCATAGAAACTGTAATAATAATTTTGCTTAAAACGTACAGCTGAAATGTGACCACAGGGAGTGGCCTCCAATGTATACGTAGACTAATAATGATGACTAAAATGTTTATATTGTGTTTAAATAAGTTTATACTAATGACTGCTTTATTGAATCTGTGCTGAAATCCTCATGGGCCTTAAGTTACATGAGCCTAAGCTTAGCTGCTTGGCTCTTATAATAAATGTATTTTTCTATTTGGCAGTGTGCTGACTCATAAAAGGACATGACCCTGCATGTTGTTTTTCCTTCAAGTTAGAAGACAAATGTAACCATGTTAGATCCATTCTCATAGCCTTTTCCTTGTTTGCAGAATAAATGTTAAAAACAAAATGAAACAGTGTAGATTAATGTAATGTACAAGGTCATTCAAACCGGTGAAGACAATGAAGCTGCTGACCAAAATATGTGCAAAGAATTATAGAAATCATACCGGACGTGCCACCTCTGAAGACGTCAATTATGGAGACCAATCAAAGACTTGTAAAATAATATGGGGTGAAGAGTTAGGTGACCTAATGTATTTTCTGATAGGTTAAAGATTGTGGGGTATAACAAATGTCCAATAGAATTTTGGGGGAATGTACAATGGAAAAGAGATAAAAACCCATGTCACAAGGAGTTGGGGAATTAGGTAGGGAATGCTATTGATTTTATCCAGAAACTTTGTCACTCTGTTTGGTGACTTGTTGGTTTACTTAAAACCATCATCGCCCTTAGATTTTCCATTTACACTTTGCCTCCTTCTGAGGGAAGTTCCCTTTTTGCCCCGGAGCTGAGTTCTGACTGATGGCGAATTGACTGATGTCCTGAAGACGAAGACTAAACCTTTGCGCTGACCTAAACTTTGGAGGGTAATTATGACAATACATTTGTGATTTGTCTGTTTTGCTTTTCCTTTCTAGGTACCAACTGCTTAGTTTTGACAGAGACCTTAGTTAGATGTTTTCCAAATTAGTGTTCTAAATTGTTTTGCATGAAGCCCAACATGCTAATGCTAATCAGTGGTTAGGACAGGTGTTCACCAAAACTGACGCAAATAGACAAATGACTGAATCTATGCTTTGTTGAACTGACGCGTTATTGACACTCTGCTAAATTGATCTATGTTCACTCCGTGTTATGTTCAGATGTTTGTGTTTCTCACTTTAATTAAATCTTACCAAAGTTGCCATATTGTGACTATGCTATTATGTTTCTTGGTTTTGAGATTGACACACCTGCTATTAGATTTGTAAGCAATAGGGAATAAAACTCATAAAATTCTACTAAACCAGTATGGTTATTCATGGCTGAAAGGTCATGGTAGCGTCTTGAATTTATTAATGACTTTGACTAAAGTATAATGTATTGTCGTGATAAATATTGATGACATTATTGACATATTGATTGACTTATTGATTAGCTATCTCGTCCTAAGGTGTCTCTCAACTGGGTCAAAAGATTCATTGGCCTAAAACGAGTCCTGATGTGTAATAAATTATCATAAAGGGGCGCGTTAGCAGTTCTGGTAGCAGAGCGATGGTTTGGCCCTTTGGGGCCCTAAGACTGAGAATGATTGTTTAGACTGTTTTTCTGAGATAATGCAAATTGAAGGTATGATGTGTTTCTAAATTCACCATGACTTTACCGGGAACTCGGAGCCTGCCTAAGTGAGTTAGGGAATGTTTTCGGTGTAATAGCATGTGTGGTGTAGGATTTGCGCTTGCTCAGCTTATGCATTTTGCAGATGATTTGTGAAGTTTGTGTGTATTTAGGCCATGTAAATGTTGTTTTAGTAGGAGTGGGCGTACTCCGCAGTATGAGAGTAGGGAAGTCGGCGTACTTCATATGAGTGTGTGCTTTGTGCTCAAAATTATCCACGTGGTTGGTTGTTCATGTACGGACCCGTCATGGTCTAAAACTCCGGAGTATATTGACAAGTGTAGGAGACACTTGGGGTTATGTTGTAATTTGTGCGTTTTAATTAGGTCAATCGGGCGTGGTTGACAATTCAAGTTTGAGTCAAATTGTATGTGTGAAACCTTCGATGGAGATTTGGCAAGTTCTAAAGTGCACTAGAACAAACCATTGACAAGTCGAGAGTAGGATTTGCGGGTCGAATTCTGCTTGCAGGTGTGGGAACTGAGAAGGAGAGAGTAGCGACCGAGGCTTCAAGTGAAATCTCTGTAAAGTTCTGAAGTGAATGTGTCACCCTTCCTGTAGTAAACCAGCAAATTTGTGTTGTTAATGTTAAGGTGCTCGCAGTAATTTTTTGCATTAGTTTGGTGTGAATCCAGTGAGGGGCGGACGAGCCACAAGACTTTGTCAGCTGCAGTGTGTAAGTGTGACGTCAGTAGTGCCGCGCTGAGATAGGTCAGTTGTCGAGAGAGGTCGCACACGGATTGGCTGCCGCCGTGAGAGGCAATAGCTTGAGAAAGGTGGGTGAAGAGTGTCCTGGGAATTAAAGTCACTTCTTAATAAAATACAAACAACAGAAAAGACGCAAAGATGAATTGTGTCAAAGCTTTTAAGAGTGCTCTGAAAGGAGACACATACATTATGGCAAGTGAAGGGGAGCCTACACCGCCTGAGGGTACTCCAGTTTACATAGCCAAGGAGGAAAAAGGTGTCACGCCTTGTTTATGGATGAAACAGTGGCACAAATTGACAGAAAAAGAGGGATGTTTGGCGTTCCCAGAACACATGACTTTCAATACGAGAGTTCTAGAAAATTTAAGGTGGATGTTAAATGTACAGAAGCCACCTCTGAGGTCAGCTCAGTATGAGGCTTTAGCAATTTGGGATTTAATGGCTATTAAACAGAGACAAGAAAAGTTCCAAAGAAGACTGAAAAAGGCAGAAAAGACTCTAGCGGAAGCTAGGTGGGATAAGCTTGACGGATTAAAATTGTTCCCAGCAATAACACAGGGAGATGAGGCACAGGGGAAGAAAGCCACATGCAAAACAGACAAAGACTCTAGTAAGCCTAAAGAAACAAAATGATCTTGGGAAGAAGAAGATGATTCAGATAACGAAGAATTTTTAAATCAGCTATTACATGATCGCCCGCCACCTTATGCGGTAAGCGACAATGTCCCAAGCACTAGTGCAAATCCTGGGAACCAGATGCAGGAGAAGGGAGTTACTGATACAGTACAGACTAGTGATACGGGTTCAAATCAGAATGGTTTCAGTGTACCCACTGCGCCAGACATGCAGATACAGTTGCAACCTCCGCCGTAGATACAGAGAATCTATCCAGACGTGCCAGTACTAGAGACTACTACAAATCTGATAGTGCCGCCAGACCCGATATATACAAAATCAAGGTTAGTGTAGATTGAGCCAACTCCGCAATTGCTGCCCAAGCCGCATCCACAACTGATACCGGGATTTAACCCAGCAGCAGGACCTCCATCAATACCTGCCCCGGCTTCACTGGATCAGACCTTTGGAGTCGCTGCTCCACAAGGTTTGGGACCAAGTCAGACACCAGCTGCAATATTATTGCCGATTACTGTTGGTCCACCGGTACCATTGTATGCACAAGGTAAGCCTGGTGTATGAGATCAAGGAGTAATGACTCAAGATGCAATAAGAGGAGGGTCCATAGGAACTCCCCCGTTAATGGCCCCAGGAGAGCAAGCGGTTGAAAAACCGAGGTCTTTGTTAGACCTTAGCCCAGTTGAAACACCATTGGAGGCAATAAGACAGGCAGGGCTAGGAGTGCTAACCCCACTGACAATAAGTACAAATGCTTCACAGTCGCCAATGATGCATGCAGGGAACATTTCATTGCAAGTTTTTATGGTACAACAGTTAAATGAGTGGTTAGAAAAGACCTATGCTTCACAAAAGACTACAGTACCTGCAGTGGGATCGGAAAGGTTAGGGAGAGATGAGTACCTGAACTTTGTGAGACTGGGCGTGGAAGCTGCTGAATTAGTGGAAGGAACTATGGGGGTTAACAGATTAGAGTCATACCCCGAAGCAGAACTGAGATATCTGTGCCCTAAGATTACTAAAGAAGTAGGTAAGGTACATCAGAAATTAGCGAACTTGGCAGACAAATACAATATTGATATTGAGAATACTAAACATTTGAAAAGAAGTTACAGGTTAGACTTTGATTCAAAAGACTTCGAGCATATGAGGTCTGCCGGAATGAAAGCGCATTTAAAGGAAATACTGGAAAGTGCACAAATTTGGGGAGCGTTAGAAAAGTGGGAAGGCAGATGGGCAAAGAAAAGAGACAAGGAGAAAGGTGACAGTCCGGGATCGAGTAAAGCAAAAACTTCACCAGATACGGAATTAGTAAAGATGCTACCAATGAGAGAAACATCTGGTGGTGTTCTAATTCATGTACCGTGGTCCAGGGGAGACATCCTATCTTTCCCAAATGATTATCCCAGGTTGAGGGAGAAACCGATCGAGTGGTACCAACAAACAGATAGGTTTGTGAAACTTGCGAAGTGTCTCCGGGAAGATCTGAATACCTTGTTTGAGATCATTGTTCCGCCTGACTTATGGCTTGAGTGCAAGAGAGGAGTAGACTGGCCGACGCAGGAGTTGGCAAGGGATAAGGTGACCGGAGCACCCTCTGAGGAGGTGATGAAGTACTATCACAAAGTAATTGAGTTTTTGAAGCAGAAAGTGTCACCGGAAGTGACTGATTGGCAGAAAATCGACCAGACCTCACAGGAGGTTAAGGAATCAATACATGCTTACTATGAGAGGTTGTTGAAGGGATTCAAACATTACAGTGGTACTGAGACCATTGAGCCGAAAGACATGAACCATCTTCTGTTCAGATTTGTTGAAGGGCTGAGACCAGAGGTTAGTCAGATGATTAAGAATCATTTGATCTGTTGGCAAGCGAAGCCGATTGATGAGGTGTTGCAGTATGCTAAATACTGTAGTGATGAGATCGACCTGAAGCAGAGAAAATTAAAGGAAAAGGTGATGGTGATGCAGATAAGGGCTGCGCATGCAGAAATGCAAGGAAACGGAATTCAGCAGATGATACAGCACCACCCGCAAGGGAATGGTGTGTTTCAGGCACAACCAAGAAGTCGAGGTTGAGGTTTTGTGAATTGCTGTCCAGACTTGAATACTGTTGTAGTTCAAAATGATGTAGAAGGGATGAAAAATAGGTCACCATGTCACGCGTGCAGGGGCGTGGGGCATTGGAAGCGGGAATGCCCAAATGTGGTGCAGGATGGTGTCGTTCAACAAAGCACTAATGTCGGTACATTGCAGAATATGAGAGGTCCAAAATTGAGAAATCAAAACCCGAACTTTCAAAATAACATGGTTCAGATGCAAGGGTTACAGCCCATGCAGCAATTGCAAGTGCAGCGTGTTCAACCGGTGTAAATGCAGCAAGTACAACAGCAGGTTCCCATGGTACCTAGATAGCAAATGCGACTGCCAATGGCTCCAATGGGACAGCAACAGGTGATGCTTCCTCAGCAGGTCACAGGTCAAGTGATGAGCCAAAATAATACAGTACAGCAATTCCCATTCCGTGGTGAAGATGGAATGAATGAGGAATGGTCAGATGACAGTTCAGATAGTGAAGAGTGCAGGCTTGCAGCGTCCCTAGAGGTAGATCAGAGGGGACCCTATGTAGAGGGAAAGGTAATGGGTCACAAGGTTGCATTCTTGGTTGATACTGGAGCTACACGCTCCACAGTTAGGAGTGCAGAGGTTCCGAAATTGCCACTTTCGGGGCGTACCATAAGAGTGGTCGGAGTAGCAAACCAATACTTGACAAATCCGATTACAGATCCAGTGCAAGTTAAGATTGGCAACTTCCAGGGACTGCATAACTTTGTATTCTGTGATTCGAGTCCTGTGTCCGTGTTGGGAAGAGACTTACTGTGTAAATAAATGCTCGATTACATGTTCCAATGATGGAATTGAGGTGCAGACAAACAGTGATGACGAAGGGGATGATGGTCAGTTCTCAGAGTTAGATACAGAAACCACGAATGCAGATTACCCTTTGATAACATTATTACCGATGCTTACAGTGACTGACTTACCAGCCGAGTTACAGGGAACGGTGACGGAGAAGGTGTGGGATTTGACAGGAAAGGAAGTGGGATTGATAAAAGGAGTGGAACCAGTTAAAGTTCAAGTGAAGCCAAATGCAGTGTTTCCCCAGGTGCCACAATATCACAATGCACAAGATGTTCTTATCTAGGTGTCACAAATAATAGCGGACTTTGTAAAACAAGGAGTCTTGAAGGAAGTAATGGGTAGCCCATGTAATTCACCGATAATGGGTTTGAAAAAGCCTTGTGGGAAGGTTTGAATTGTGCAGGACTTGAGAAAAATAAATGAGATCATGGTGAAGTGTTGTCCCATAGTGCCAAATCCAGCAGTGATCATGTTTCAGGTTCCGTGTGATGCTGAATGGTTCACCGCTGTAGACTTGTCACAAGCCTTCTTTTCGATGCCTCTTCATGAGGACAGCCAGTTTTTATTCAGTTTCAAATTCCTGGACAAAGTGTACAGTTGGTGCAGAATTCCTCAAGGGTTTTCTGAGTCACCGTCCTTCTTCAATCAGATATTGAAAAAGGATTTAGAATCCTTAGTACTGCCTTTCAATTCAACTCTAGTACAGTACATTGACGACTTGCTGATTGTGTCCAGGACAAAAGATGACTGTAAATATGACACAATTGCCATATTAAATTATTTGGGAAAGTACAGACATAAAGTGTTGCCAAAGAAGCTGCAATTCTGTCAGAAAGAGGTGAAATACTTAGGACACTTGATTGAGAGAGGGTCCAGGAGAATATCGATGGAAAGGGTGACAGCCATTTTGCAAATGAACCCCCCGACAACAAAGAGAGATGTCAGGATGTTTTTGGCAATGGTGGGTGTTAGAAATGGGGTTTTTGGTTGGCAGTCATGTTACCCTCTGTCCAAGCAAGAACCCTCACTCTAGTCAGGGTAAGTCACACACAATCCAAATTATCCTGTGCCCACCCTCTGGTAGCTTGGCACTGAGCAGTCAGGCTTAACTTAGAAGGCAATGTGTAAAGCATTTGTGCAATAAATCATACAATAACATAATATAGCACCACAAAACTACACCACACAGTGTTTAGAAAAAAATATAATATTTATATGGGTATTTGCAGGTCAAAACAATCAAAGATGCAATATGAATTTGTAAAGATATCACTAAAAAGTGATATAAAGTGTCTAAAGTCTTGAAAAAAACAAAGTCTCTTTTAAGCACAAAGTACCTGGTTTGGCCGCAGAAGAGGAGATGCGTGGAAAAATGGTGTGTGCGTCGGTTCCGCCCCTTCACACATGGACTTGCGTCGTTATTTTTCACTCGGGGAAGACGTTTGTTGTTTTCCGGCACGCAGACCGTCTCCTTCTATGGATCGCGGGATTACCAGATGTCCCAGGGTCTGTGCGTGGATTCTTCAGCTTGTTGTCCGGCTGCGCGTCGTTCCACGAGGCTGTGCGTGGAATTTTCTTTCTCACGGCAGGCATTGCATTGATTTCCCCTCTGGAAGTCGGGCGGCGTTGTCCATGTGAGGCCGTGCGTCGAAGTTCCAGTCGCCCCGTAGGCGTCGCGTCGAGCAGCGTCGGTCTGCGGCGATTTTCTCATCGTGAAGCAAGCTGTGCGTCAAAATTTTCGGTGCACGAAGAGTCCAAATGAAAAAGAGAAGTCTTTTTGGTCCTGAGACTTCAGGGAACAGGAGGTAAGCTCTATCCAAGCCCTTGGAGAGCACTTGTACAGCCAGACAAGAGTTCAGCAAGGCAGCAGGCCAACAGCAAGGCAGCAGTCCTTTGTAGAAAGCAGACATGTGAGTCCTTTGAGCAGCCAGGTAGTTCTTCTTGGCAGGATGTAGTTTCTGGTTCAAGCTTCTTCTCCAGCGAGTGTCCGATGAGGTAGGGCAGAGGCCCTGTTTTATTCTAAATTGTGCCTTTGAAGTGGGGGTGACTTCAAAGAGTGTCTAAGAAATGCACCAGGTCCCCTTTCAGTTAAATCCTGTCTGCCAGGGTCCCAGTAGGGGGTGTGGCAGTCCTTTGTGTGAGGGCAGGCCCTCCACCCTCCCAGCCCAGGAAGACCCATTCAAAATGCAGATGTATGCAAGTGAGGCTGAGTACCCTGTGTTTGGGGTGTGTCTGAGTGAATGCACAAAAAGCTGTCAACTAAACCTAGCTAGACGTGGATTGAAAGGCACAGAAAGATTTAAGTGCAAAGAAATGCTCACTTTCTAAAAGTGGCATTTCTAGAATAGTAATATTAAATCCGACTTCACCAGTCAGCAGGATTTTGTATTACCATTCTGGCCATACTAAATATGACCTTCCTGCTCCTTTCAGATCAGCAGCTGCCACTTCAACAATGTATGAGCGCAGCCTCAATGTTAGCCTGTGAAGGGAGCGGGCCTCACAGTAGTATAAAAACGAATTTAGGAGTTTTACACTACCAGGACATATAAACTACACAGGTACATGTCCTGCCTTTTACCCACACAGCACCCTGCTCTAGGGGTACCTAGGGCACACATTAGGGGTGACTTATATGTAGAAAAAGGGGAGTTCTAGGCTTCGCAAGTACTTTTAAATGCCAAGTCGAAGTGGCAGTGAAACTGCAAACACAGGCCTGGCAATGGCAGGCCTGAGACAAGGTTAAGGGGCTACTGAAGTGGGTGGCACAACCAGTGCTGCAGGCCCACTAGTAGCATTTAATCTACAGGCCCTAGGCACATATAGTGCACTCTACTAGGGTCTTACAAGTAAATTAAATAGACAATCATGGATAAACCAATCAACAGTACCATTTACACAGAGAGCATATGCACTTTTGCACTGGTTAGCAGGGGTAAAGTGCCCAGAGTTCAAAAGCCAACAACAACAGGTCAGACAAAATAGGAGGAAGGAGGCAAAAAGTTTGGGGATGACCCTGTCAAAAAGCAAGGTCCAACAGTGGGTTACTGTCGTCAGTGGATACCCAACTTCTCAATCATCTCAAAACCATTGATAAAGCTGACAGGCAAAGAGATTAAGGATGAACCATACACCATAACTCTATCCAAAGAGGAGCTTGAGTCATTCATGGAATTGAGAGAGTACATGTGCAGGGCACCAGCTTTGGGTATGCCTGATTACACAAAACCTTTTGTACTGTTTTGTCATGAACGTGATGCTTGTTCTTTGTCTTAACACAGGTCCATGGAGGTGCAAATCGCCCTGTAGCATATTTTTTAGCTACCTTGGACCCCGTCGCAGCAGCCTTACCCAGTTGTTTGAGCGCAGTTGCAGCAGTTGGTCAAAGCCTCACGCAGTGTGAAGGCATAGTGATGGGACATCCCTTGACAGAAATGTTTCCTCATTCAGTTGAAATTTTGTTGACTTGAACCAAAACTCAGCACATGACAAATGCCCAACTTACCAGATATGAGACAATCATCTTGGGGTCACCTAATGTCTCACTGAAGCGATGTACTGTATTAAACCCGGCAACTCTACTTCCTGTTGAAAGTACAGAGATTAATAATGAAGAGGAAGTGGAGCATGATTGTAATGAGGTAACAGAGCTATGTACCAAGCCCCAACCTGATATTCAAGATACGCAGTTAAAAGAAAATGACTGCATTATGTTTGTTGATGGATCCTGTTTGAGAGAGTCACTCGGAATGCTGAGAGCCGGTTACGCTGTATGTACCATAGCTGGTATCATTAAAGCTTCCTGGCTCGAGAGAGTGTATTCCGCACAAGTGGCAGAATTAATTGCCCTTACTAAGGCATGCCACGCAGCTGAAAATCTGAGAGTCACTATCTATACTGACAGCAGATATGGATTTGGAATTGTACATGATTTTGGCCAATTGTGGTCACAGAGAGGGTTCATGACCTCTTCTGGTTCTACTGTGAAAAATGGTGAACAAATTAAGGATTTGTTACATGCGATTCAGTTACCTCTTGAAATTGCCGTGGTGAAATGCAATGCTCATGTTAAGTCACACGACTTTGTGTCCATGGGAAACGGCTATGCAGATCAAGTCGCAAGATTTTGCGTATTGAACTGTATATCGTTCAAGGATCAGTGGGAATTTTTACCGTAAACCGAAAATGACACATGTTTGAACCTTGCATTAAGGGTGGTTGATACACTAGATGAGCTAAAAACACTACAGGGTCGTGCTAGCAAAGAGGAAAAATGCTCCTGCCAGAGAATGCAATGCGTACAAAGAGCTGATGACTTATGGGTCTCAGAGGAGGGGAAACTGGTTTTGCCAAACAGTCTTCTGTCACAATTTGCGAGGCTTTACCATGGACAGGCACATCTTGGGAGAGATGCAATGATCAGGTCATTCAAGATTGACTGGTTTAATCCAAAATTCAGGCATGCTGCAGAGGTTACTTGTCACAGGTGCATCATCTGTCAACAGATGAATGCTGGAAAAGGGACTGTGGTAACTCTGAGCCACATAGGGAGAGCTGGCGGTCCATTTAGCAAGATGCAAATGGATTTAATCTAGATGCCTGTTTGTGGAGGATTGAAATACGTGTTGGTGATTGTGTGTGTTTTCAGCCACCGGATTGAAGCTTACCCTACACGTAGAAATTATAGCCTCACAGTTGCAAAGCTGCTGCTAAGAGAACTAATACCAAGGTTCAGGTTTCCGGTCTCTATAGAATCTGATAGGGGCAGACTCTTTGACAATGAGGTAATTAAGCTCTTGTGTGCTGCATTTGATATTGAACAGAAGCTGCATTGTAGCTTCCGCCGCGAAGGATCAGGACTAGTAGATCAAATGAATCGTAACTTGAAGTCGAGAATGGCAAAGATGTGCACAGCTACCAATATGAAATGGCCAGATGCATTGCCCTTAGTGCTGATGTCGATGAGGAACACCTCTGATAAGAAGACAGGACTATCACCCCACAAGATCCTTATGGGTAGAGCTATGAGGCTTCCCGCAGTACCTGTAAATGCTCTTGTTAATATCACAGATGATATGGTGTTGGACTACTGCAAAGGCTTGGCTGATGTAGTTTGCTCTTTTTCTCACCAGGTGGAAGCCAACACATTGCCACCGATCAGTGATCCAGGTCACACCCTGCAAGCCGGTGACTCGGTGGTTGTCAAGAAGCACGTGAGAAAGTCGTGTTTGGAGCCGCGCTGGAAGGGGCCATGTCAAGTAATATTGACAACCACTGCTGTGAAATGTGCAGGCGTTCCAAACTGGATATCCGCCAGTCACACAAAGAAGGTAACGTGTCCAACTGATGAGGAACTTGAAGTTTCTGACCCAACAGTTCCAGAGAGAGTCTCAGGGCCTGAAAATAGCCAAGAGGGAACTGAGTCTGCAGGAGAGCCCACTGAGAACAGCCTAGTCCCTCAAACAGTGAACGAGTTCGAGGGAGGTGACAATGTGCCTATCTCAGTAGAGGCAACAGGAGAACTAAATCAAGAAGAGGTTCTCCCAGAAGCAGACGGATACGGGTTAGAACTTGAACCTGTTACAGATCCAGAAGAAGAGGAAGAAGGGGAAATAATAGAGAGAGATCGAAATACACCGGCATCCCCTGAGCCAGTTGCAGGTCCATCAAGAGAAAACACCATAGCACAAGAGGAGGGTGCTGTTCAGCATCCTGAAAGAACATGGAGGAAAAATATGCATAAGGGAGATAATTGGCCAGAGAAGCAGGCTGCGAAAGAAAGGGACGCACCAGGTGAAACAATAACAGAAGAAACTGATACATCCCGAATAGAGGATCTAAGTGAAGGAGAATTGCAAGGCGAACGCAGATTGAAAAGTTTGAGAACCACAAATAGAAGGTACGCAGGTCCTGAATGGGGATGTGCAACAACATCTGAATGGCAACAAGAATTCTTAGCGTTCTGTTTTGATCGAGAAGTACCAGGCCAATTCTACAGAACCTGAAATCGATCAGAGAAAAAGACTGTGTTAAAACTGAAAGTGAAAAGAAATTGAAAGTTGGAAAAGCTAAGAAAGAGACTTATAAATTACAAGATGTGACACTGATAACCTGAATTTACTTTGAAAACCCAATTATGACAAGCTGCTAGCCTGATTTGACAAAAGGGTCCTGGAGTGAGTGAAACGCTGTAAATACACGCAGAGAGAAAGAGACTTTTGCATCAAGAAAAAAAAAAAGAGAAAGTTTTATATCGTCGTCAAATTGATTATTGTTATGCTATTTGATTATTTACAGGCATGGCTTATAATAGAGGTAGTAACAAAAGGGGTAAGGTGTGTAGTTGGTTAAGTCTTATATTAGGTATTGTGTGTGCAATAATAATTGTAGGAGTGATTGTGGGAATGCCGTGGTTGGATAAGAAGGCAACTAACAATGCTTCGAAACCTGAGACTACAACACAAACACTGTGGGAAAAGTTTGAGCAGGATGCAAGACACTTGCATGAGGGAACTAACTCAAAGGGGGAACTTTCCACTAATGTCTTCTATCGCTTGCTGAATGGATGCGAAAAACTGTTATGTGTGCACAAAGATTTCTTCATCAGTGCAAGAGGGGGTCACCTACCATAGTCTTCCTCTAACGTACGGGATAAGCTGTAGTTTGCTACTAACAAGATTCTATAATCAAGAGCATGTGCAATATTTTTATTCAAATTTGGATGTAGTGTTTTCTTTTGTGCCTGTGATTGAATTTCTGAACAAGTTAGCTAAAGAGCATAGTATAAAATTAGTGAGAGGTTTCTTTGAACCGACACTTACATTTGGGACAGCTTATGCACACCGCAATAATCTGACTTGCTTATTGACACCTGTAGAGAAAAGCTTCTTAGATCACACTGATGATAGACGCAAAGCATTAAAAGAAAGATTAGAAAAAGGGCTAGAGAAACGCACATATGCAAATGATTATGCTTACACCGCAATAAAAACGCAAGGCAAACTAGCTATAGATGCGATCCCTGGGATCTATTATATCTGTGGACTTAATGCTTATTACCGTCTCCCTAAGGGATGGTATAGGACATGTTATTTGGGAAAAGTTTTCCCAAAGATTTACCAGATTGATGACTTAAAGCAAATACCTAAAACGTCTGAATTACAACATGCTAGACAAAAACGAGAGACAGCGCCTGCTGTCGTTGGTGACATATTTGGAGCCATAATTCCTTTGGTAGGGGTTATCTTAAACTCCATGAAGATTCAAAAGTTGTCTACTATTGTGGATAACATGCTGACAAATTTTACAGGGGCTATACTCCTGATGGATACTGAACTTGCTGCGGAAAGAGCCATGACTCTTCAAAATCAGCTTGCTTTAGACATTCTTTTAGCAAAGAGCAGCGGAGTCTGCAAGATGCTCAACGAGTGTCATTGTTGATCATATATACCTGATAATAGTAAAAAGATTAGAGGTATGCTTACTAACCTAACTAAAGATAGTGCAGATTTGAAGGGACCCGGAGTGTGGGAGAAATTAGGAAAAGGAATTGCCAGAGTAGGGAGCTGGTTTAGCAATATTTGGAATGGGGTACTTGCAAAATTATTAGGGGGTTTATTAATTGTTCTGGCCTGTCTATTAGGTTTATGGGGAGCATGCAAACCAATGACAAAATTAAAAGAAATTAGACAAAGAGGAGTAAAAAGAATGAAGAAAATGAAAGAGAGAAAATGTTTAATGAAATTTGGGAGAGTTCACACAATGGACAAGATGTTGAAATGCGCATTATGCGTAAAGTGAAAAATTAAAGTGGTCAAAGGGAAAGGTTTGTGTGATGACGAATGTCATCAGAAGAGGGACTGAGAGAGCGTAGCTTATATAATATATATTAACATGAAATGTTTATGAATTAATATGTGATAATGCTGCATAGAAACTGTAATAATAATTTTGCTTAAAACTTACACCTGAAATGTGACCACAGGGAGTGGCCGCCAATATATACGTAGAATAATAATGATGACTAAAAGGTTTATATTGTGTTTAATAAGTTTATACTAATGACTGCGTTATTGAATATGTGCTGAAATCCTCATAGGCCTTAAGTTAGCATGAGCCGAAGCTTAGCTGCTTGGCTCTTATATTAAATGTATTTTTCTATTTTGCAGTGTGCTGACTCATGAAAGGACATGACCCTGCATGTTCTTTTTCCTTCAAGTTAAAAGATGAATGTAACCATGTTAGATCCATTCTCATAGCCTTTTCCTTGTTTGCAGAATAAATGTTAAAAAACAAAATGAAACAGTGTAGATTAATGTAATGTACAAGGTCATTCAAACCGGTGAAGACAATGAAGCTGCTGACCAAAAGATGTGCAAAGAATTACAGAAAGATGAAATCATACCGGACGTGCCACCTCTGAAGACGTCAATTATGGAGACCAATCAAAGACTTGTAAAATAATATGGGGTGAAGAGTTAGGTGACCTAATGTATTTTCTGATAGGTTAAAGATTGTGGGGTATAACAAATGTCCAATAGAATTTTGGGGGAATGTACAATGGAAAAGAGATAAAAACCCATGTCACAAGGAGTTGGGGAATTAGGTAGGGAATGCTATTGATTTTATCTAGAAACTTTGTCACTCTGTTTGGTGACTTGTTGGTTTACTTAAAACCATCATTGCCCTTAGATTGTCCATTTACACTTTGCCTCCTTCTGAGGGAAGTTCCCTTTTTGCCCCGGAGCTGAGTTCTGACTGATGGCGAATTGACTGATGTCCTGAAGACGAAGACTGAACCTGTGCGCTGACCTAAACTTTGGAGGGTAATTATGACAATGCATTTGTGATTTGTCTGTTTTGCTTTTCCTTTCTAGATACCAACTGCTTAATTTTGACAGAGACCTTGGTTAGATGTTTTCCAAATTAGTGTTCTAAATTGTTTTGCATGAAGCCCAACATGCTAATGCTAATCAGTGGTTAGGACAGGTGTTCACCAAAACTGACGCAAATAGACAAATGACCGAATCTATGCTTTGTTGAACTGACTGTAGGAGGCTGGACTGGCTTGTAGTGAGTACCAAGGGGTACTTACACCTTGCACCAGGCCCAGGTATCCCTTATTAGTGTAGAGGGGTGTCTAGCAGCTTAGGCTGATAGAAAAGGTAGCTTAGCAGAGCAGCTTAGGCTGAACTAGGAGACGAATGAAGCTCCTACAGTACCACTAGTGTCATATGCACAATATCATAAGAAAACACAATACACAGATATACTAAAAATAAAGGTACTTTATTTTTATGACAATATGCCAAAAGTATCTCAGTGAGTACCCTCAGTATGAGGATAGCACATATACACAAGATATATGTACACAATACCAAAATATGCAGTAATACAATAGAAAACAGTGCAAACAATGAATAGTCACAATAGAATGCAATGGGGGCACATAGGGATAGGGGCAACACAAACCATATACTCTAGAAGTGGAATGCGAACCACAAATGGACCCCAAACCTATGTGACCTCGTAGAGGGTTGCTGGGACTGTAAGAAAACAGTGAGGGTTAGAAAAATAGCCCACCCCAAGACCCTGAAAAGTGGGTGCAAAGTGCACCTAAGTTTTCCAAAGAGCACAGAAGTCGTGATAGGGTAATTCTGCAGGAAAGACCAACACCAGCAATGCAGCAACGATGTATTTCCAGACAAGAGTACCTGTGGAACAAGGGGACCAACTCCAAAAGTCACGATCAAGTCGGGCGTGGGCAGATGCCCAGGAAATGCCAGCTGTGGGTACAAAGAAGCTGCCACCGGATGGTAGAAGCTGAGGATTCTGCATGAACGACAAGGGCTAGAAACTTCCCCTTTGGAGGATGGACGTCCCACGTTGTGAAGAGTCGTACAGAAGTGTTTTCCCACAGAAAGACCACAAACAAGCCTTGCTAGTTGCAAGGGTTGTGGTTAGGGTTTTTGGATGCTGCTGTGGCCCAGGAGGGACCAGGATGTCGCCAATTGCGTGAGGAGACAGAGGGGGCGCCCAGCAAGAGAAGGAGCCCACTCAGAAGCAAGCAGCAACCGCAGAAGTGCCAGAACAGGCACTACAATGTGGAGTGAATCGGTGCTAACCCGAAGTTGCACAAGAGAGTCCCACACCGGAGGACAACTCAGGAGGTCGTGCAATGCAGGTTAGAGTGCCATGGACCCAGGCTTGGCCGTGCACGAAGGAAATCCTCGGTGAGTGCACAGGAGCCGGAGTAGTTGCAGAACACGCGGTTCCCAGCAATGCAGTCTGGTGTGGGGAGGCAAGGACTTACCTCCACCAAACTTGGACTGAAGAGTCACTGGACTATGGGTGTCACTTGGACAGAGTTGCTGAGTTCAAGGGACCTCACTCGTTGTGCTGAGAGGAGACCCAGAGGACCGGTGATGCAGTTCTTTGGTGCATGCGGTTGCAGGGGGAAGATTCCGTCGACCCACGGGAGATTTCTTCTGAGCTTCTAGTGCAGAGAGGAGGCAGACTACCCCCACAGCATGCACCACCAGGAAAACAGTCGAGAAGGCGACAGGATCAGCTTTACAGTGTCGCAGTAGTCGTCTTTGCTACTTTGTTGCAGTTTTGCAGGCTTCCAGCGTGGTCAGCAGTCGATTCCTTGGCAGAAGGTGAAGAGAGAGATGCAGAGGAACTCTGATGAGCTCTTGCATTCGTTATCTAAGGAATTCCCCAAAGCAGAGACCCTAAATAGCCAGAAAAGGAGGTTTGGCTACTTAGGAGAGAGGATAGGCTAGCAACACCTGAAGGAGCCTATCAGAAGGAGTCTCTGACGTCACCTGCTGGCCCTGGCCACTCAGAGCAGTCCAGTGTGCCAGCAGCACCTCTGTTTCCAAGATGGCAGAGGTCTGGAGCACACTGGAGGAGCTCTGGGCACCTCCCAGGGGAGGTGCAGGTCAGGGGAGTCGTCACTCCCCTTTCCTTTGTCCAGTTTCGTGCCAGAGCAGGGCTGAGGGATCCCTGAACCGGTGTAGACTGGCTTATGCAGAGATGGGCACCATCTGGGCCCATCAAAGCATTTCCAGAGGCTGGGGGAGGCTACTCCTCCCCAGCCCTGACACCTTATTCCAAAGGGAGAGGGTGTAACACCCTCTCTCTGAGGAAGTCCTTTGTTCTGCCTTCCTGAGCCAAGCCTGGCTGGACCCCAGGAGGGCAGAAACCTGTCTGAGGGCTTGGCAGCAGCAGCAGCTGCAGTGAAACCCCGGGAAAGGCAGTTTGGCAGTACCCGGGTCTGTGCTAGAGACCCGGGAAATCATGGGATTGTCTCCCCAATACCAGGATGGCATTGGGGGGGCAATTCCATGATCTTAGACATGTTACATGGCCATATTCGGAGTTACCATTGTGAAGCTATACATAGGTAGTGACCTATGTGTAGTGCACACGTGTAATGGTGTCCCCACACTCACAAAGTCCGGGGAATTGGCCCTGAACAATGTGGGGGCACCTTGGCTAGTGCCAGGGTGCCCACACACTAAGTAACTTAGCACCCAACCTTTACCAGGTAAAGGTTAGACATATAGGTGACTTATAAGTTACTTAAGTGCAGTGTAAAATGGCTGTGAAATAACGTGGACGTTATTTCACTCAGGCTGCAGTGGCCGGCCTGTGTAAGAATTGTCAGAGCTCCCTATGGGTGGTAAAAGAAATGCTGCAGCCCATAGGGATCTCCTGGAACCCCAATACCCTGGGTACCTCAGTACCATATACTAGGGAATTATAAGGGTGTTCCAGTATGCCAATGTAAATTGGTAAAAATGGTCACTAGCCTGTTAGTGACAATTTGGAAAGAAATGAGAGAGCATAACCACTGAGGTTCTGATTAGCAGAGCCTCAGTGAGACAGTTAGGCATCACACAGGGAACACATACATATAGGTCACAAACTTATGAGCACTGGGGTCCTGGCTAGCAGGGTCCCAGTGACACATAACAAACATACTAAAAACATAGGGTTTTCACTATGAGCACTGGGCCCTGGCTAGCAGGATCCCAGTGAGACAGTGAAAACACCCTGACATACACTCACAAACAGGCCAAAAGTGGGGGTAACAAGGCTAGAAAGAGGTTACTTTCTCACACTGACGCTTTATTGATCTATGTTCACTCCGTGTTATGTTCTGATGTTTGTGTTTCTCGCTTTAATGAAATCTTACCAAAGTTTCCATATTGTGACTATGCTATTATGTTTCTTGGTTTTGAGATTGACGCACCTGCTATTAGATTTGTAAACAATAGGGAATAAAACTCACAAAATTCTACTAAACCGGTGTGATTATTCATGGCTGGAAGGTCATGGTAGCGTCTTGAATTTATTAATGACTTTGACTAAAGTAAATTGTATTGTCGTGATAAATATTGATGACATTATTGATGTATTGATTGACTTATTGATTAGCTATCTCGTCCTAAGGTGTCTCTCAACTGGGTCAAAAGATTTATTGGCCTAAAACGAGTCCTGATGTGTAATAAATTATCATAAAGGGACGTGTTAGCAGCAGTACGCCATTTGATTGTGATTCATGGTTTTTGAGGTGAATTAACATTTTAAATCATAATTGATCTTTTAAAATGCAGGTCATGTTAACCCTGGAGTCGAAATATTCAATTATAAATATTGCAGATGTTTGGTGACTGCTTTAAGATGGAGGTGTCTGGCCGCAGTCTGTAGTTTTTTAGGTCGAGAATAGCAGTGCGCAAGCGCTGCTTTCATGACGTGTTGGTATCTATGTGGGCTTTTAACCACGCCCACCTCACACCCATCACTTTCATTCATTTGTGAGCTTGCCTTTCAAAAATCCTCTGATGACATTGGTAAATACTTTACGTTTGTCCTGCCTTAGGGCGGTTTGGTTACCGCCTTGGACATTGACCCTGTTACATGAATAATTGCACTTTTGCTGATATGTTTGACTGCGTGCGAACTTCTTTTTCCATTTGTGTCTCTCCTTCACACACATGCTCATGGCGGCCATGGCAAGTTGAATCAACTCAACTTGAACCTCAGGTATTGGAGCACTTTATATGAGCACCAGTAACATAACGCAAAGACACATTTGTTTTTTTTTTCTTCCTTTTTTAAGGTACTGGGGAGATTATGTGATTTGCCCAGGATCACAGGATGTTGAGCCGATGCTGAGATTTGAACCCATTTCCCCAAGTTGGCAGCTCTTTCTGATATGTCACATTTTATAGTAACAGCGCCTGCAATGTGCTTGCTTTATGGTCACAATGTGCCAGTGCATTTGTCTGTAGTCCTCTCCATGCGTCCACAGTCCTCGTGGAGCACTTTATATGAGCACAAGATACATTAAAAAAATACATATTTGTTTGCTTTTTTTAAGTTTTAAAGGCACTGGACAGATTACATGACCCGAAGCTGTAACTTTGCACCCTGCTGTACTGTTCTGCCCATGACCAGCACAGAAGCAGACCTCCCTCTCAGACTCAGAGCACCCTAACACCAGCACAATAGGAGACTGAACATCCAATTTCATTCTCAACAAACACTGGAAAAGCAAATAGCTTTCGCCTATGCCCTATGCAATATCTCGTGCCTTTGTCAATGTTGTTTTTAACATATTACACAGCAACACGAACTGCTGTGCAGCATGGCTTAAAGTAATAAGCCAAAAGTGATATGATGCGGCAGTGTTGACTGCATCACAGCGCTTGTTTTTACTGTAGTCTCTTTTGAACAGCTCATGCTGCCGTGCAACTTGTAAAAAAAACATTGACAGAGCCACTAGGCATAGGCAAAACCTATTGGCTTTGCAAATGTTTGTTTTTTCATTCCATTGGATTGCAATAGCATTTATGCACCAAACGAGGCATGCTTGACTTCCACCTTTTCTAACTCGCATTTTTTTAAAAATTAAATGAAACTTAATGATAAGCAATCAGCACTATCCTTTTAAAAAAATCCTTTTAGGGTATGTGCGGTTTCGCCACCTGACTGTCATTGCAAATTGTTCCAACAAAGAGCACTCATAGCATTTGTTTATCATCTTGCTGTATCTAATCGCGTCCCCTCTTACATTATGTGCCCTTCGTCGGCTCCCAGGTTTTCTTCAGTACCCACGTGCTGCTTTCCATATTAGACATATGGAGCAGTGTTTGCTCAAAGAGCAATGAATAAGAATGGATAGATTAGCGCTCGATGAATCAATCGCACATTTCTGATGAGATCATAAACTGCTTGCGTGATGATTCAACATGGTGCTATAGCTCCTTAAACCCATGGGAGTGATTGATTGGCTGGTAATCTGTCTCCGTTCGTCGATTATTAATCAAAATGAGTTGGGTGAGGGGGTGCAAAGGAGAGAAAAAATTAGCTACGGTTTACAAGTACCAAGAAAAGCCTCCCACTATGCCTCTTCATTAACCCTTTATGCATGCTTGAAACCAGAGAGGGGAAGGCTACGGGAATTGACAATGTTGGTACCTAGAATCTCACAGTTAAATATTATGGCTCTCATTACAACCCTGGCGGTCGGTGATAAAGTAGCGGTAATACCGCCAACAGGCTGGCGGTAAATACTGCCAAATGATGACTATGGTGGAAAGAGCTCAGGCAGACAGCCTCATTACCACACCGACCGCCAAGGCGGAAACAACAGGCACCACGGCTATAGCCGCCTACAGCCAGGCGGAAGCCAATGTTCCACCCACTGTATTAAGATAAAGGAAACCGCCACCTTTTCCGGGGCGGTACCGACAACATCAAAAGCTTGGAAGAAACACTGCACAGAAGGGAAATGACTCACCTGTGGAGACTCAGGGATGAACCATGCTGCCATGGAGGCTGAACTGCATATATTCCAAATGCTTTTCTACGTCATGCTCCACCACGAACACCAAAGACGGTGAAGACGACCGCGGTGAGTACAGCTGCCTAGCACACAGGGGAGGGGGGGAGGAAAAAGAGTGACAAACACACGCAACACCCTCACCCCCAACACCATACACACAAGCAGATGCAGTAATAAAACATATTTACCTTGTGCCCCTCAGGAATAATGCAAGGACAACACGAATAGATGAAAGTGAGAGTAATAAGATAAATAAAGCAATAATACGTGCATCCAATCTAAAAGTATATACATATTTACAAATCAAGGGACACTGCCCAGTCCTCAATGTTCATGGGCCACAGGGTCACATTACAAAATCCAAGGCCCCACTTGACTCCTGCAACAACATCGAGAGAACGCTGCAGGGGCATCAGTTCGAAAATAGGCAAGCACCTCAGGGGAACGGGGGGCACCTCAGCTGGCAGATGGAACAACACCACTGGTCCTGGAGGGGGCAACATGCCCTGTGCTTGGTCCTGGGGCGTGCAAGGCCACAGTCTCTCATGTGGGTGATTTGCCCACATGCTCTGGAGGAGGCAACAAAATGCCCTGTGAGCTGTCCTAGGGAGTGCAAGGCCACAGTCTCTCAAGTGGGTGATTTGTCCACATGCTCTGGAGGGGGCAACCTGCCCTGTGTGCTGTCCTAGGGAGTAGGAGGCCACAGTTTCTCAAGTGGGTGATTTGCCCACATGCTCTGGAGGGGATAACATGCCCTGTGCACTGTCCTTGGGAGTGCAAGGCCACAGTCTCTCAAGTGGGTGGCTTACCTACTGGTTCTGGAGGTGGCACAGTGCCCTGTGATCTTCATCCTGGAGAGGATGGGGTGAGCGGGTGGCTTACCCACTGGTTCTGGAGGGGGCATCATGCACTGTGATACAGGTCTTGGGGAGTGCAAGGTCACAGTCTCTCAGCTGGGTGTCAATCCGCAAGATTTGCAGGGGCATTACGCACAACAGCCCATGGACGCAGGACTACACACTGTCTGCCGGCGGTGACGGCTGCTCAGTGGTGGTGATGTTACCACTGGTGGTGGGGGGAAGGCCCAGCCCATCCCCTGCAGGCTCAGACAGCTGCTCACTGTTGCTGCTGCTGGTGGTGATGCTGCTGGTGCTGCTGCTGCTGCTGCTTCTGCTGGTGGTGGTGGGGGGAAGCTCCTGCCCACCCCCTGCAGCCTCAGAAGGCTGCCCACTGCTGGTGGTGGTGCTGCTGCTGGTGGTGGTTCTGGGGGGAAGCTCCTGCCATCCCCATCAGCCTCAGATGGCTGCCCACTGGTGGTGCTGGTGGTGGTGGGGGTAGTCTCCAGCCCATTCCCCTGCAACATCAGATGGCTGCCCACTGGTGCTGCTGCTGCTGATGGTGATGCTTGTGATGGTGGTGCAGCTGCTGGTGGTTGGTAGTTGGGGGATGCTCCAGCCCATCCCCTGCAGCCTCGGATGGCTGCACAACCATGGTTGGTGGTGGGGGCTCCGACTGAGTCCCAGCACTACGTCCCTCAACCTGTCTGCCTGTGGGTGCAGGCCCCTTGCCCTTCCTGGCAGCAGGCTGGGATGGCTCCTTGCTCTTCTTGGCATCAGCTGGGGATTGCTCCCTGCTCCTCTTGGCAGCAGCTTGGGATGGCACCTTTACCTTCACTGTAGCAGCTGGGGGTAGCACCTTGACCTTCACCGTAGCAGCTGGGAGTGGCACCTTGACATTCCTGGCAGCACTTGGGGCAGGCACTCTTTCCGTGTGGCTGCCTGGTGCCTGGGATCCTTTCCCACCACGAGTTGCTGTGGACACTACTGGGTCCGTGGACTGGGTGGCTGAGCTGCTAGCCTGGGTTTTACACATCCAGGCCAGACATGAAGGACGGGGGGAGGGGTAAGGAAGAGGTCAATGGTGGAGAGGAAAAGCTTCTTCATTGGGGTGGGAAGAGGGAGAAGGTCTGGGAGTAGAGGAAGAGGGAGTGGTAGTAGGAGGTTTCTGTCAGCTGTGTTTGGGTGCAGGTGCTTGGGCTGGATGTTGTTGTGAGGTGGATGGCTGTTGGGTGTCTGAGTGCTTGCGTTTGTGTACTTTGGGAGGAGGGGGCACAGAAACAGTGGGAGAGGACACAAGGGACGTGTGCATGGCTGTTGGGGTGGTGACTGCCAGTGAGGGGTGTGTTCTGATACGTGTGCTGGTGATGGAGGTAGTAGATGAGGATGTAGTGCATGCAGGTGTGAGTGTAGATGCAACTGAGAGAGAGGTGGAGGATGAGGAGGAGGGGGCCACAGTGGAGGCAGTGGATGTTGGTATGTCTGTATCTGGATGGTGTTTGTGTGAGTGCCTGTGGGATGATGTGTGGTGCCTGTGTTTGCCTGTGCCACTCTTGTGTGTTGTCTTGTATGCATGCTCATCTACCTGTGTGCCTCGGATAGGTTGGGGTTGAGGGTAATGGGATTGGGCAGAGGAAGTTGGATGGGGGAGGGTGGAAACAGGGACAATGGCTGCCATCAGAGAGGAGGCCTGAGCCTGGATTGATCTCTGTTGGGCCTCCAAGCCAGTGTGAGTGCCCTCCAGAAATGTATTGGACTGTTGCATTTGGTCTGCCAGCCCCTGGATGACATTCACAATGGTTGACTGCCTAACAGAGATGGATCGCAGGAGGTCAATAGCCTCCTCACTCAGGGCAGCAGCGCTAACTGGGGCAGGGCCTGAGGTGCCTGGGGCGAAGGAGATGCCCACCCTCCTTTGTGAGCGGGCACGGAAACTCGCTGAGGGTCTGCTGGAAGGGTGGTGCTGACACCGGGGGTGGCGGCTATTCCTGAAGCTGGGGTGGACACAGAGGTGTCCACACCCACCAGGGAGCTTCCATCGGAGAAGGTATCCATGTCTGAACTGTCCCCTTCAGTCTCCGCCGTGGTGCTCCCCTCGCCCTCCGTCCCTCTGGTGCCCTCACTGTCGGTGGATTCTGCCTCCTGGGTCCTGTGGGATGCAGCTCCCTCGGTCGCCGGTGCCTCTGCTCCTCCGCCAGATGATGCTAATGCATAACGACAGAATGACAAAAACAATGTCAGCCCTGGCCTTGGAGCACCCACAGGCACACTTCCCCCCCACCCAGATACCACCCCAACAGGCTTAAGTAGTAATGATGGGCACTGTACTCACCCCCTTGTTTCTGCTGCGATGCCCCCAAGTGGCCATCCAGCTCCAGATAGGCCACCACCAGTATGCAGGCCATCAGGGGGTTCAGGGTTTGAAGGGCACCCCTTCCTCATTGGGAGGCTACCCCCAGCTGGGCCTCTGCCGTCTTCCGTGCCCAGGGTCTCAGGTCCTTCCACCGTTTCCGAAAGTGGGTGCTCCGACTGCCGTAGACCCCTAGGGTCCACACGTCCTTGCAATGGCACACCATATACCCTTCTTTTGATGGGCGCTGACCTGCAAAGGAAATAGACACAGGGAAAGGTATTAGCTAGACCATCCTGCCTGTTATACTCATGGCCCACCATAGCCCTCCCATCCCCTTATGCACAGACATGGCCCAGCATACATGCTGCATGCTGCCCAGGGCCCATCCACCAACCCCCCCCACACGAGGCCTTCACACACACCACTCCATGCTTTCATGCCCCATGCATCGTGCTTACAGTGTACTCACCTGTTGGTCTGGAGGCCATTACAGCTGTGTGTACTGGGGAAGGACCCCATCCACTAGTCTCTCCAACTCCGCCGAGGTGAAGGCAGGAGCCCTTTCCCCAGTCACATGGGCCATGATAGGTTCCAGACACAGGTTCCAGCAGCACATGCAGTGTAGGTCCTCTCCTTTTGAAGGTCAGGTAGCAAGTAAATGAACAGTTAGAAAATGGCCGTGACGTCTGCGACGTGCATACAGTCACCGCCGGAATACATCACCATTGTTCACTGTACCCCACAGGGCCCAATAATAACCAATGAGGAGTTGCACGGCGGTTCCCGACCTCCTCCCTCAACAGAGCACAATGTCAGCGGAATTACCTCACTTCCACCTGACCCTCCATACAGGACAGGCAGACGTAATTTCAGGGGGGAGGTAGACCATGGATCTTAACTGCGTCACAGATCACAATTGAACATTCAGGACATGTGCCACTAATACACTAAAAAAATCACATCATGCATTGAACTGTAGTGGCTACAATGTAAAGATTATGACGGGCTCCTCACTCTATTGCCCCATAGATTGCAACCGCTGCGGATGAATGGGAGATGGAGACATCCCCCCATGTACAGACCCCTGGTGGACTTGGCAACAATGGAGGACAGACACATTATCCTCACCTACAGACTTGAAAGGGCCACAATTACAGAGCTGCGTGCCCAACTGCAGCTTGACCTGATATCTGCTATCCGTCACTCCACTGGGATCCCCCCTCTTGAGCAAGTGCTATCAGTGCTCCATTTCTTGGTAACTGGTTCTTTCCAAGTGACAGTGGGCTTTGCATCAGCAATATCACAGCCAATGTTCTCAATAGTGCTGACCAGAGTGTTGGCTGCCTTGATTAAACACATGTACAGCTACATTGTTTTTCCCCAAGTGGAGAATTTGGCCACAATGAAGGCTGATTTCTATGCAATGGGACATATCCCCAACGTAATTGGGGCGATTGAGGGAAGTCATATTGCATTTGATCACCCCCCGGCAAAATGAACAGGTGTTCAGAAATCGAAAAGGTTTCCACTTGAATGTGCAGATGGTGTGTTTGGCGGACCAGTACATCTCCCATGTCAATGCTAAGTATTCAGGCTCGGGGCACAATGCTTTTATCCTGAGGAATAGCAGCATCCCAAATGTGATGGCCCAACCACAGAGGCACAGGGTGTGGCTAATAGGTGAGCCCTGGTTCCCACCCAGAGGTTGTTGGTGTATGGGTATAGTGTGGGCCATAAGGGGTAGTGTGTGGCTAGCAGTTGTCCCTCGATATTTGCAAGTGACTCTGGTTACCTCAACCTCTCATGGCTACTGATCCCTGTGAGAAATCCCAGGACAAGGGCAGAGGAACGTTACAATGAGGCACATGGGCGAACAAGAAGGACCATTGAACATACATTTGGCCTCCTGAAGGCCAGGTTTCGGTGCCTCCGTCTAACAGGTGGATCCCTGTGCTATTCACCCAAGAAGGTCTGCCAGATAATTGTGGCATGCTGCATGTTGCATAACCTTGCCTGAAACGTCATGTGCCTTTTCCGTAGGTGGAGGAGGCTGGAGATGGCCGTGTGGCAACAGTGGACCCTGTGGACAGTGAAGATGAGGTGGCACAGGAGGAGAATGAGCACAACAGAACTGCAGTGATTAGGCAATACTTCCAATGACACACAGGTAAGACAGTGTAACTTCACATTTCATTGAACATTTTTTGTTTGACATTGTCACTGGCAGGCTCTGAATTCCGAATTCTATGCCCACTCACTGTAGCCTTTGGCAACTCTTTTCGCAGATGTTGGTGCCCCACTATTGCTCCTGGTGTGTTCGCTGCAGCCAACTAAAGTTCTTTCCTATGCATACATTACTGTACAGTTGAATTGCAACGTTTAAACCTTGTTAACCTTTTAAACGAATACATACTTAAATCATTTGACATACTCCATACTTGTATTTTTTCAAAGTGTTTTTATTGCAGTGCTCTGACGTAAAGGGGGAAGTGCAATGGGCTGGGTGATGATGGAGGAAAGTCCAGGGTAGAGTCCAGTCTATTTATAGCGCAGGTGCATTGCACGAGGGGGCATAGGTCGGAGAGCAATGGCAGTTTAAGGTGGACATAGTGACAGAGTGGGACACAAGGGTGACAATCAGGAGAGTCTTTTTTTTCTGGCAGGAGTCTTGTCAATAGTCTCTGGCTTCTGCCTGGAACACAGGGAACGTTTGCGGGGTGGTTATCCTTCTGCAGGGGGAGGGGTGCTGGTGGCCTGTTGGTCCTGTTGCTCCTGTCCACTAGCGGCAGCGGAGGTAGAGGGCTGTTCAGTAGTCTGGCTAGTGGCAGGGGCCCGCTGGTGTGACACTGCCTCCCTCATAATGTTGCCCATGTCTGCCAGCACCCCTGCAATAGGGACCAGGGTGGTGTCAATGGACTTCAAGTCATCCCTGATCCCCTGGTACTGTCCCTCCTACAGCCGCATGTTCTCCTGCAACTTGTCCAGGATCTGGCCCAGCATATCCTGGGAATGTTGGTATGTTCCAAGGATCGTGGTGAGGGCCTCCTGGAGAGTCGTTTCCCTGTTGTCCTGTGCCTCTATCCCCTGAACCTTGTGCCCACTGGCACTGTCCCCTGGTCCCTGATTGTCTTGGGTTTGTGGTGTGCCCCGGGATCCCTGTAGTGGTGGACGCACTGCTGATTGATGTGTCCTGGGGACAGAGGCATGGGCACACTGGGTGGGTGCTGTGGTGGTGTTTCCTGAGGGAAAGGCTCTGTGGTGGTGTGGGACTGTGCCTGGATAACCGACTGTTTGGAGATCCCTGGTGGGCCAGGTTGGTCATCCAGATCCAGGCGAGCAGAGTCACTGTCATCACTGCGGGCCTCTTCTGTGGGGAGACCGGATGTTGCTGGCACCTCTTCTCCGGTGACATTGGCTGGGATACCTGTGGGGATGTAAATGCACTGTTATTATTTCTGTGTGTGACATATAGTACATGGGTGGGTTGCTGTCTATGGTTGTTAATGCCCTGGCAGCTTTTCCTTATGTGAGTTGTTATGTGGTGGGCTAGGTGATTCTCTCTAGTGTGCATGCTTTAGTGATAGGTGTCCATGCAGGTCTGTGAGTGGTGTCCATGCATCGGTATGGCATGCTGGGCTTGGCATTTGTATGAGTGGGTTGTGATGGTGGGGTGTATGGGAGGTGGTGGAGTGATGGGAGTGAGGGTGGGGTCGGGGTATGTGATGGCATGCAAATAGGGGGGTGATGATAGTATAGAGTTGACTTACCAGAGTCCAGTCCTCCTGCCAGGCCCTCAGGATGCATGACTGTCAAGACTTGCACCTCCCATGTTGTTAGTTGTGGGGAGGAGGTGGAGGTCCACCGCCAGTCCTCTGTACTGCAAGCTGGTGTCTTGCTGCAATGGAACGCACCTTCTCCCGTAGGTCATTCCACCTCTTCCTGATGTCATCCCTTGTTCTGGGGTGCTGCCCCATGGCGTTGACCCTGTCCACAATCCTCAGCCATAGCTCCATCTTCCTAGCAATGGATATCTGCTGCACCTGTGGTCCAAATAGCTGTGGCTCTACCCAGATTATTTACTCCACCATGACCCTTAGCTCCTCCTCAGAGAATCTGGGGTGTTGTTGTGGTGCCATGGGGGTAGTGTGAGTGGTGTGGGTGAGGGTGTGTCGGGTAATGTGTAGGGGTGTGTGATGTAAGGTGTGTGGGTGGTGTATAGGTGAGAGTGGGATGTGGCTCTGGTTGTGTGAGTGCTCTTGCTGTCTCTCTCTGTTAGCAATGCTTTGTAGTCGTAAAGGGTTGTGGGTACTGTGGGTGTGTGTTTTATAGTGGTGTGGGTGTGTGGGTGTGGTGTGTGTATGGGTATCAGGTGTGTGTAGTTTGAATTGTCCAATGTGGTGTTGTTTTGTTTGTGTATGTGTATTTTGAGCGCAGCGGTATGTACCACCAATGGTTTACCGCCATTGAATGTCTGCCATGGAGATTTGTGGGTCATAGTGTTGTGGGTGTAGTTCCGTTGGCGTAATGGTGTGGGTTTTGATACCGCCAGTTTATCACTGACCTTTGGGATGGCGGACTTGTGTGTGTCGCTGAATAGTGATGGATTGGTATGTGTGTGTCATAATCTGGTGAACGGATATCCGCTGTGGCGGTATGTTGGCGGCAGTCAACATGACGGTAAGTGGGATTTACTGCCAATGTCATAATGAGGGCCCATGTCTCCCAGAGAGGTGCTTCTCAAGTTTTCAGAATAAGGACACAATTTGAAGAACAACAAAGCAAGGCTCACTTATCTTAAAAGGATACCAGGAGGCAGTTTGTAACTAAATCATTGTGTGATTGCACTTTCTCATTTACAGGCATCACATTTTCTATTTAATAGACACTACATTTGGACAGACAAAGAGTTTTACTGATAATGCTATGTTGCAAACAAATGATAATGTGTGGAAATTGGGTTTCAGTGAATATCTATCATTGGTGCATCACCAAGCAAAGTATTTTGATTTCTTTTGAGCCTATTAAAATATTTGTTTCCATCACACTTCAGAGTTACAAAAATGTGATTAATGTTCGCCTTCCTAACTACTGAATGTTCAGAGTTCATTTACAGGTATTTACATTTTGTTGTGTTACAAGAAATTCCTTTTCTTCACACTCCCTGTACCCCAGGAAGATTGTCTCACAATCCACATACCTTTCTTTCTCTGACAGCAAAGTGAGAGGAGTTTCTACACAACAATCCCCATGTTAAAAAAGCAGCAATTTGTCAGAAGACATAGCCTGACACTTGGTCTCTGGTTCCGAAGCACAGGCAACACATGTGACAAGATAAATGCAGAATTCAAGGACCTCTTTATTTATTTCTTAGTCTTTTGGGACCTACCACAAATAGGCTGGCAAACCATTAGTGAGCAGCAAACCACTGTTTGGGAAACACTGTCATAGAGAGATGTAAAGCAGTTAGGGCCACATTTATCGAAATGTTGTGCAACGCATCAATAGAACCTGATGTGCAGTCTGCCAGCGTGAGAGCAGGAATGCACCATACCTACTAAGACATGAAGTATATCTGCTCTCTCCTTGAATGCTGCCTACGGCCAGTGCAGGTACCTTTGTCCCTGGTATGTTACAGGCAGGGTTGCTTTTGTGCAGGAAGGAAGGGATTTACAAAGAAAGAGAAATTTATGAGGAGAAATGGAGATATTTCCCTTTGTTACACCTCTATTGTGAAGGCATACCATTTTGATGCAGTTCCAGTGTACTACCCTTAGGAAATCTGGGCGTCACGATTCACTGGTGGATACATGGGAGCACTCATGTTCCACCCGTGGAATGCTTACCCAATAAACAGTAACTTAAGGCAGAGCTTTGCTCTAACTTGCATTACTCTGGATTTACTAAGTCATGAAGAGCCACACAAGGAGGCTTTGTGTGGCTTAGTAAATCTAGCTTAAGCCCTTGCATTAGTATAGCTGGCCCTCAGTATCTAGTTTTTGGAATGTAGACCCACACTGCAGAGGTCTGATCTCAGGCTCCTTTCTTAGGAAAATTGAGTCTTTTTTTTACTAATGATTTTAGCTTCTGGTTGTGGGTCTGTCCCATAATCTGTTGAAATTGGGAGCACTAAGAAACAAGTTATATGCTTTACTGATGTTCAGTATAAACAACATAGAGGCTGATTACGAGCTGTCCATGCTGGAGTATGCCATTGATCATGCCAACATCCAACAAAGAATTTTCTGAATTTATTGAGTGTGATAACTGTTGCCTTTCTGACTTTTGGGGGGATAACATGCAACATTTGGTGCTTTGATGCACAAAATTAGAGATGAGCAAGCCAACATCTTAACAAGGTGAGCCACGCCAGAGCCAAGCCAAGGGTCTGGCTTGGCTGTTTGAGCCCCTACCTGAAAATGTTACCATGCAAATCATACAACAAACATCACATAAAATATAATAGTCTCATCCAATTTCAAAAACTGCATTTCTTTAAGTTGTGGAAGCTTTGACATTAATAAGTCAGATTATAACACTGCACTGAGAAATGCTTATAAAATATGATAGCTTTTTAAACATGAACTCGGAGCAATTCCTACCCCCACCCCAAACCTGGTGAGAGTGCCATTAGAAAATTAAAAGGCAAGACAGTTGTCATGTGAGTCCTGTATGTGACCCAGGTTCCTATACACAGAGCAACATAATAAACTATTAAATCAAACTCAATTGGTTTTGTATGGCTAGTATTCTGAACTCACATAGTTGAAGGTACTTTCATATGCCATAGTGAATACATAGGAGGATTGTTAAAATAAAACATTTGCCTAAGATCACACAATTTGATTAAGTGGTGAAGCTCTGATTCTGCCAGGTTTGATGGTTTGTACAAATCAGCCGATATATTGGTAATTATTTGTCTCTCCTTTTTTCCTCAAATGTTAATGCTTTGTTTTTAAATCTTTCTGCATGAGGGTAAAGCAAGAGTGGTCACATGAAAGCTCGACTTGTTATGTGCTTGAGATTCCAATTTGACTTTGAGTCAAACCAGAGTCTGGCTCAATCTTTCAGCGGCTCACCCACCTCTAATGAAAATTGTCACGATCTGGTAAATACTGGATTGTGAGCAATAGAAAAGAAACATTCCCCATGAAAATCTTGCAGAAAGTAAGTGAGGTAAAGTATTTTGGTAACTCTTTTTGAGGATGAGAACCTGGAAGGCCAACACAGCATTTAAACCATACAAATTTGGGATATTGACTACCATTAAATTAGGCAAGAAAGTACCTGTTATTAATAGCTTAGAATCAGTGTCATATCATAAGCACACATATCTATCTTGGGAGGCATACCTCTATCTGTGGGTCCATTTGGTATTAACCCGTTCCATAGGAATGGCCACTATAACTGGGACACAATTTTTTTCAGACAATATATCCTCTATAAAATTCTACTATACCTAATTTATGTAGCAAGCTATAGCAACATATTGCAGCAAACCGTGCAGTTAACCCTTTGCTGCTAGTCAAATGCAGGTCAATGTCTTTATTGTTAAGGAATTGTTCTTCAAATCCTGATACTTGGCAGAAGAAGAACCCACAGCATGTATGGAGGGGTAGTGGGTGAAGAAGGTAGGTTAAAGGAAGCAGGAGCACTGATATCTCCATATCATAATGTCACTAATCTGGATATAGAGAAATGGTACTCCTGTCCATGACAGCAACATCTCTGGGACCACAGTGCTGCTCTTCAGGTCCTGAATTCCATGGAAGAGACATCTTTGCAAAGGCAAAGTATGAACTATTTAACAGTGTATTTCCTAATTGTCTCAGATGCGATCATGGCAGTGCTGCTGTTAGACTTGGCATCATTGGCATGGTCTCCCCTAGCTTTTTGCCTCTACTTCCCAGGTTGTTTATGTGTGCTGGACTCTGTGTTTGCTGTTTTGTTTCCTCTGGACACTTTACCACTGCTGACCAGTGCTAAAGTGTAAGTGTTCCCTGTATAACATATATGTGTACATTGGCTTATCCATGATTGGCATATTTGATTTACTAGTAAGTCCCTAGTAAAGTGCACTAGAAGTGCTCAGGGCCTGTAACTCAAATGCTACTAGTGGGCCTGCAGCACTGGTTGTGCCACCCACATTAGTAACCTTGTAAACATGACTCAGACATGCCACTGAGGTGTCCTTGAGTGCAGTTTTAAACTACCAATTCGACTTGGCAAGTGTACCCTCTTGCCAGGCCTAAACCTTCCCTTTTCATACATGTAAGACACCCCTAAGGTAGGCCCTAAGTAGCCCCATGGACAGGATGCAGTGTATGTTAAAGGCAGGTCATGTACATGTCCTGACAGTGAAATACTCCCAATTCGGTTTTCACAGTTGCAAGGCCTATCTCTCTCATAAGTTAACATGGGGGCTGCCTTCAAATATGATAAAAGCACAGATTCCCTTTGGGAGCAGAAAGACATGTGGAGTTTGGGGTCTCTGAACTCACAATTTAAAAATACATAATTTAGGGAAGTTTTGTGTTTAGATTGTGTGTTTGAAAATGCCACTTTTAGAAGGTAGGCGTTTTCTTGCTTAAACAATTATGTGACTCTGCTTGTTTTTGGAGCTCCTCTCTGGGTCTGTTTGACAAGTTGGGCTGTTTGCTCCTCTCCTCTAGACAGTGACACAGAGGGAGCTGAGGTATAGCCTGTATATCCTGATGAGCCATCTGGGCTGAGGGGAAGGGCAGAGTGGTCACTTACACCTGGAAGGGCTGTGCCTGCCCTCACACAATGCAGCCTCAAACCCCAATGGTGTGTGTCTGGGGCCTGGCCTGGGCAAGGCAGGATCTTGAAAACATAGACTTCTCTTTTGTTAGACCTGACAGCCTTAGGGTGGTCACCCCTAACGTTTTGGCCGCCTCCCTCCACTTTTTGGAAACTGTTTTTTTTTGGTTTTATGACTGCGCACTTTACCCCTGCTAACCAGTGCTAAAGTGCATATGCTCTATCCCTTAACAATGGTGACATTGGTTCATACCCAATTGGCTTATTTAATCTACTTCTAAGACCCCAGTAAAGTGCACTACATGTGCCCAGGGCCTGTAGATTAAATGCTACCAGTGGGCCTGCCGCACTGATTTTGGGCCACCACATAAGTAGCCTGTTAACAATGCCTCATGCCTGCCATTGCAAGGCCAGTGTGTGCAGTTTCACTGCCACTTCGACTTGGCATTTAAAAGTACTTGCCAAGCCTTAAACTCCACTTTTTCTACATATAAGTCACTACTAGGGCAGGGTGTGATGTCGATAAAAGGTAGTACATGTGCCTGTCCTTGCAGTGTTAAACTCCTAAATTTGTTTTACACTGGTGTGAGGTCTGTTCCTTTCATAGGCTAACATTAGGGCTACTGTCATATACTGTTTGAGTGGTATTTTCTGATCTGGATGGAGTAACAAGGTCATATTTAGTATGGCCAGATTGGTAATACAAAATCCTGCTGACTGGTAAAGTTTGATTTAATATTTCTATTTTAGAAATGCCACTTTTAGAAAGTGAGCATTTCTCTGCACTTAAATCCTTCTGTGCCTTACAATACATGTCTGGCTAGGTTACTTGACAGCTCCCTTGTCCATTTCACTCAGACAACCCCAGACACAGGATGCTCAGTCACACCTCAACACATCTGCATACTGAATGGGTCTTCCTGGGCTGGTAAGGTGGAGGGCCTGGCACTTACATTTGAAAGGACAGTGGCCTGCCCCCACACAATGGACTGCCAAACCCCCTACTGAGACCCTGACAGACAGAATAGAACTGAAAGGGGACCGGTGCACTTCTAAGCATTCTTTGAAGTCTCCCCACTTCAAAGGCATGTTTGGATATTTAAACAGGACCTCTGACCCTACCACCTCAGACACTTCTGGACAAGATACCCCTGGTGAAGAAACTCTTAAACAGACCCTGTAAACTGCCTAGTTGCCCAAAGGACTCACCTGACGGCTTTTTTCAAGGGACTGCTGCCCTTCTGTTGCCCTGCTGCCTTGCTGCCCTCTGGCTCTGCTGAGAAGTGCTCTCCAAGGGCATGGATAGAGCTTGCCTCCTGTTCCTTGAGGTTTCAGGACCAAAAAGACTCCCTCCTGCAAAGAACTCCTTGTGTGGCAAAAATTCAACACACAGCCTGCCAGAAACGATGCACAGCCTGCATCGTGGTGAGAATATCACCGCCCGCAGAGCCAGAACGATGCAGACCGGTTCCCCGAGAGGAGATCGACGCAGCACCAGCGTTGAGACCGGAACTTCGACGCACAGCCCACTTGATTGACGCATAGCTGAGTGGGAATGACGCATCCCAACTTCCCGCAAGAAGAATTGATACAGCGTCTGCCGTGCGACAGAAATTTCCCCATATCACCCACCGGATCGACGAAGTACCTGTGACTTCATCCTGCACACCCAGGATTTCTCTGCATCATCCCCGGAGGCGAACAAAAACCCCACAATCCGAAGAGCACCCAAGTTCGCCCACCGGAAATCGACGCAAAGCCTTACATGCGTGGAAAATTATAGACTCATCGTCTGTGTGTGCCAGGAGAAACCGACACACACCTCCCAGCTTTCCACGCATCTCCTCCTCTGCGGTCCATTTGGAGAATGTGAACACAAACCAGGTACTTTGTGCTTGCCAGAGACACTTGCTGCTTATTAAAGACTAAAGACTCTTTTTATCATTCTCTAAAGTGATATTTTAACTTGTACTTATCAAATCCTGATAGCTTTGACCTGCATTTAACCAGATAAATATTATATATTTTTCTAAACACTGTGTGGTGTATTTTTGTGGTGTTATACTGTGTTATTGCATGAGTTATTGCACAAATACTTTACACATTGCCTTCTAAGTCAAGCCTGACTGCTCAGTGCCAAGCTACCAGAGGTTGGACACAGGATAATTTGGATTGTGTGTGACTTACCCTGACTAGAGAGAGGGTCCTTGCTTGGGCAGGGGGTAACCTGACTGCCAAACAAAGACCCCATTTCTAACATCTTTGAAGTAGGCCTACTTCAAAGGCAGAGAGGGGTGTAAGAAGAGCACCTAAAACCCCTGAAAATCAGATTACTTCTGGAACCAAGATGAACCTCTGTCAAGGAGAAGAGCTGGAGAGCTGGAGGAGGAGTACTGTTCCCTTGCGTGTGACTGTGCTTTGCTGGGTTGTCCTGCAGTAGCTGCTTCTGCCTGAGAGAGGACAAAGACTGACTTTTGTGTGACTTTCCACTGGTGAAGAATCTCCAAGGGCTTGAGTTGAGCTTGCCTCCTGTTGTTGAAGTCTCAGAGACCACAAAGACTTCTCTCTGCCAGCAGTTGGACTTTCTGCTGAGAGGTCTGCCTGCCAAGTGGTGCCCTAACCAGTCCCTGGGCCCTTGAAAGGTGCGGCTTGTGGAAAAAGACAGAAATCCACACAAAGACCGCCGTGAGGTGAAACTTTCGATGCACAACCTGCCTTGCGGCTGACAAACGGTGCGCTGCTATTCTCGCAGCTAAAATCGATGCTCCACCTCCATCGCGGCTAGGAGATCGATGCAATGTGGCTGGAGAAATAACACGCAACACCCACAGCAGCTGCTGTTAATGACGCAAGCCCCCCTGAATTGCAGTTTCTTGACACCGTGAGACCGAATTTCAACACAACATCGTTGGTCACGGAATATCAACGCAAAGCCTGCCTGGATCTGTGGTGCCCATCCAGATCGAAGCATCGCTCTCTTGCGGGAGAGAAGAAACGACGCACGCTGAACAGACCGGAGGAGGAACTATGCATGGTCTCGCTAGCGAGTTACAAATCACTGCAATGCTGGCCTTTTCCGATGCATACTCATCTGTGCAGCTTTATTTTGATGCTACCCATGTACTTTTTTGCGCAAACATTGTTCACACTGTTTTCTAAGGATTTAATAGTTTTATTATTTTTAATATTCATATCTTGACTTGTGTATGTTGGATTTTTGTTGTTTTGGCCTTGTTTTGTTTAGATAAATATTACCTATTTTTCTAAGCCTGTGTGTGTCATTTTGTAGTGTTTTCACTGAGATACTGTGTGTGTTGGTACAAATACTTTACATATTGCTTCTGAAGTTAAGCCTGCCTGCTTGTGCCAAGCTACCAATGGGGTTAGCGGGGATTATCTGAGGGTGATTCTCCTTTACCCTGACTAGAGTGAGGGTCCTTGCTTGGACAGGGGGTAACCTGACGGCCAACCAAAGACCCTATTTCTAACAACTGCAATCCCAGACAACAAACACGACCCACAGAATGCCAGGGATAGGCAATGTGGGAGCACCACAGAATAAAGGTTGACTCCTGCAAAATACCTCCAGATTTTTAAGCCTATGTGCGACTCAACAAAGCGATTATCCAATTTGGATCCACTTAGAGAGGGGAAGTGCACTCACACTGGGGAGCATGAAAAGGAAGTGTCCCTCAGATGTCCATAAATAGCTCAAACCTTTCCCCACCAATGGGTCCCTTATAAGTTAGAAGCAATTTGGGCAGTCAAAGGACCTGGTCTAAGCACCCCTTCATCATGTTCAGTAAATTTTCTTTCCCTTGATGAAATGTCATGGTTTGGGGGATCAAATTCCCTATCTGATCTCCCCAGGGAAGGAAGAAGCATACACAATATCAGGAATTCCCAACTAAAGAGTGGATGTCCCATGTCATAGGACTCAATTCTCCAAAATGGCAGGTTTCAAGTCTTTCACCTCCACAAGATGGGCAGATTGTGGGAGTACAGTAGGGAGTGGAATTCACACTAAACACTAGGGAATTATTTTGCACAGTGATTGCCTTGCTCAGCAAGAATATGGTGGTCATTATGACCTTGGGGGTGAGGTTACCGCCACACCAGCGATGGTGGTAGTACCGTCGCCAGGGAGGCAGTAATGACTTCCAAATAATGACCATGGCGGTGGTCCCTCCCATAGACAGCCAATGTACCACACCAACCACCAGCTCGGTACGACCACTGAACATGGCGTTAGCCCTCTTCAGGGAGGCAGAAGACAAGGATACGCCCACCATATTATGACATAGCACACCGCCAGGATTCCGGGTGCGGTAGTAACGCCACCAAAAGCCTGGCAGAAACACATCATATGAAGGAGACACTCACCTCCAGGGACACAGAGGAGTCTGCGGCCACCATGGAACCAGACCTGCAAGTCTTGCCAATGCTGTACTATGCCATAGTAGTCCAGGAGCACCAACGCCGACTAAGACGACGACGGTGAGTACAGCCACCTAGCATACAAGGGAGGGAGGGGAGAGTGACACACACGCACAACACACACCAATCAGCAGAGTAAATCAACAGCAACATAACCCAAAAGTAAAGAAAGCCAGGACACATACCTTTGGTCCAACCACTGTATTCCAGTGCTAAAAGCAACCACATTAAAATAACCATATACACAAAGGGCCATTGGCCACTCCAATGTTCAGTTCAACCCACAGGGCATCTTCCAAAGCCCAACTTGACTCCTGACAACCTGGGCACTCCACTGGGCAGGGGTATTGTGTGTGGAATAGGCAGGCATCTCAGGAGGCAGTGGAGTAGGGGTGGGGTTTTGGTAGGGGGAGTCCTTGGGCTTGAGTTTGGGAGGAGGTGGGATGTGACCCTCTTGTATAGGGGGTGGAGGAGTGGGCTTGGGGGGGGCAGAGTGCCACTCTTGGGCCCCTTAATGGCAGTTGCAGTCTCAGGGGAACAAACAGGAGTGGAACAGGAGGTGGAGGTTCTAGGCTGGGGTGATAGGACTTTTCTTTTACGGGCACAATGGGCGTGGGGAAGGGAAGAGGTGAAGGCAGGAAAGGAAAAGCTTCTTAGGACCAGTGGGGCAGGGTGCAGGAGGAGGAATGGGAGTGGAGATAGAGGGAATGGCTGCAGGAGGAGGAGGTTTGCTGGACTTGGGTGCAGGTGCATGGACAGTGTGTGTGTGTGAGGTGCATTGCTGTTGGGGGTCTGAGTGCAAGCATTTGTGTGTCTTTTGATGGGGAAGAAAGGGTGGGGGAGGCGAAACAGGACATGTGGATGGATGTTCTGGTGGTGTCTGCAAGTGAGGTGGGTGTGCTGCATGAGGTGGTGATGGTGGTGTTGGTTATTGCGCATGTGGTGTGTGGGGTGCATGTCTGCGGGTCTGCTGTTGTGTGACTGTGGGCAAGGCTGTGCAGGTGGCAGGATCTGGGACTGATGATGCAGTCCCTGCAGGTGTGAGTGCTGATGTGTAGGAAAGCACCATCTTTCTTGGCATGTTACCCCAAATTTCTGCCTGAATGTCAGTGTGTTTTGACTGTTTCACTGGGATCCTGCTAGCCAGGACCCTAGTGCTTATGGTTTGTGGCCTGCTTGCCAGTGCACTTGCACTGTTTTATAAATTGTCACTGAAGTCCTGCTAATCAGAACTCCAGTGCTCATGCTCTCTCTGTTTTTAAATGTATCACTATAGTCTAATGACTCCATATTCCACTCCAGATTGGCATACTGGACCCCCCTTATAAGTCTGGAGTATATGGTACCTAGGTACCCAGGACATTTGGGGTCCGGAGATCCTTATGGGCTGCAGCATTTTGGTTTGCCACCCATAAGGAGCTCATACAAACACTTCTTCAGGACTGGCATTGCAGCCTGAGTGAAATAGTGTAAGCACTATTCCACAGCCATTTTCACTACACCAGGTCACTTATAAGTCACCTTTATATCTAACCTTCAGACCCTGATGGCTAGGTGTGTAGTACCTGTGTGTGAGGGCACCCCTGCACTAGAGGAGGTGCCCCCACGTAGTCTAGGCCCATTTTCCCAGACTTCGTGAGTGCAGAGACGCCATTACAAGTGTGCACTCCATATAGGTCAATACATATATGTAGCTTCACAATGGTAACCCCGAATATGGCCATGTGAGGTGTCTAACAACTGGGAAATGTACCCCAATACTGTTTCCAGTATTGGTTGCACAATCCCATGGATTCTGGGGGTCCACCATGGCCCTCCAGTACTGCCATACCAGCCTTCTGAGCTTTCCACTTACTGCCTCAGCTGCTGTCACTTCACAGACAGGCTTCTGCCCTCCTGGGCTTGAGCAGCTCAATCCCTGGAAGGCAGAACAAAGCATTTCCTTTAGGAGAGGGGTGGTACACCCTCTCCCTTTGGAAATAGGTGTTACAGGCATGGGATGAGTGTCGTCCCAGAGCCTCTGGAAATGCTTTGAAGGGCACAGATGGTGCCCTACTTGCATAATCCAGTCTTCATCAGTTCAGGGACCCCCCAGTCCCTGCTCTAGCTTGAGACTGGACAAAGGAAAGGGGAGTGACTACTCCCCTGTCCATCACCACCTTAGGGGTGGTACCCAGAGCTCCCCCAGAGTATCCCTGGGTTCTGCCATCTTGTTTTCAGGATGGTCAGGAAACTCTGGGAGCATCTGGGTGGCCAATGCCAGCAGGTGACATCAGAGACCCCTCCTGATAGGTGCTTATCTTTTGAGATGACCAATCCCCCTCTCAAGGTTATTTAGGGTCTCTCCTCTGGGTGTTTCTTCAGATTTGTACTGCAAGACTTCAGCAGGACTGCTATGCATCCTTTGCTTCACCTTCTACTGTCGGATCAACCGCAGAACTGCTCCAGGAACTCTACAACTTCCAACAAAGTATCCAAGACGGCTACTGCAATTCTGTTACTCCAGCTCATGTCAGCAACTGCAACAGTTTCCAGGTTGTGCATGCTCTGTCTTCATCCTGCACCATAAGAACTGAAGGAATCTCCCATGGAGTGAAAGAGTCACTTCCGTGCTTCAGGAGGCACCTTTCTGCAGTGACGGCCGGTACCCTGAGTCCCTTCTCCTGATGACGAGCGTGGATCCTGGAACACAGGTGGTAGACTGAAGCGACCCTGACAGTCCAAAGGTCCAACTGTCCAATTTTGGTTGAGTTAGAGCTTGCCTCCCCGTGCAAGACAGTCCCCTGTGCACCACATGTTTTGTAGCTCCTAGGGCTTCTGTGTGCTTCTCCATGGAATCCTTCATGCACAGCCTTTCCCAGATGCCCAGCACTCTATCCTGCAATGCTCAGCAACCGAAGTTGTTCTCCTGCGGCGTGGGATCCCTTTGTGTAGTGCTGTGATGATCGCAATTTGCAACTCTTTTGTCCCTATGTTCTGGGACTCCGGTGGGTGCTGCCTGATCTTCTGAGGGCTCTCTGAAGTGCTGAGAGCCCCCTCTGTCTCCTCAGTCTGAGTTGAGACCTCCAGGTCCCTCTTGGGCCAAGCAGCTCCTTTTCCCGCCAAATGTGTCTCTTGCATGAGCCAAGGCTTGTTGGTGGAATCCAATGACGAAAACCGGCATGCATTCATCTACTCGACGTGGGGCATCTCTTGCACTAAGCAGGAACCTGCAGCTGTCTTCTTTGGTGCATCTCTGACTTTTTCTTCCAACCAGAGGTTTCACTTTTGCACCTTCATCCAGGTTAGCAGGATCTCCTGTTCTTCCTGGACTCTTCAGCTGTTCTTGGACTTGGTCTCCTCTCTCCACAGGTCTTCAGGTCGAGGAATCCATTGTTGCTGTCTTGTAATCCTTCTTGGCTTTGCATTATCCTTTATCACAACTTCTAGTGTGTTCTGAGGAAACTTGCTGTACTTCACTCCTATTTTTCTGGGCTCTGTGGTGGGGTACTTAACTTTGGTGTTTTCTTACACTCCCAGTGCCCCTCTACACACTACTCTTGCCTAGGTGAGAAACTGACATTCACATTCCACTATTTTAGTATATGGTAGGCTCATTGTAACCTAAGGTGATTTTCACGATTTTCACTATTTTATGACTGTTTACTTACCTGATTTTGGTTACTAGTGTACATTTTGTGTATAATGCTTACCTCCTAAAGGAGTATAGCCTCTATAAATATTTGGCCTTATGTTACTAAAAAAAAGTACCTTTATTTTTGGTAACTATGAGTATTGCCTTTCTTGTGTGTAAGTACTGTGTGACTCCAGTGGTATTGCAAGAGCTTTGAATGTCTCCTAGCTCAGCCTAGGATGCTCTACCTACAGCTACCTCTAGAAAGCCTGGCTTCTAGACACTGACTACTTTTTGCTGATAAGGGATAACTGGACCTGGTATAAGTATGGTGTAAGTACCTTTGGTGCCCACTACAAACCAGGCCAGCCTCCTACATGATGTGACAGTGAGGGAGGTGGAGGAGGGGGAGACAGTGGAGACAGTGGCTGCTGTTGTGTGAACAACTGTATGTTGGCTGTTTGTGTGCTTTTGGACTGAAGTGTGCTGCCTGTGTTTGTCTGTGCAAGTCTTGACTTGCTTTGGGTGCATGCTTGTCAGAATGTGTGCATAGGATGGGTTGAGGGAGAGGAGACTGGGACTGGGAAGAGGTAGTTGGAGGGGGTACGGGACACTGGCTGCCGTCAGAGAGGAGGCCAGAACGTGAAATGATCTCTGTAGGGCCGGCAAGCCACTGTGAATACCCTCTGGAAAGGCATTGCATTACTGCATCTGGGATGCCAGCATCTGGATGGCATTCACTGCAGTTGAATGCCCTACAGAGATGGAACTCAGGAGGTCAATAGCCTTCTCACTGAGGGCAGCAGGGCTGACTGGGGCAGACCTTTTTGTGCCTGGGTTGAAGGAGATGCCCACCCTCCTGGGTAAGCAGGGAGGGTCAATGGGTTGGGGGCAACTGGGAGGGTGGTGCTGGTACGATGGTGGCGGAAGAAGATGCAGCTGTGGTGGTCCCGGGGGGCCACCACCAGGGAGCTTTCATCAGAGGAATCAGTCAGTTGTTTCAGCTCCAATCTCCCCTGTGGTGCTCCCCGCGCCCTCCGTCCCACTGGTCCCCTTGGCATCGGTGGACACTGCCTCCTGGGTCCTGTGGGCTGCTGCTCCCTCACTCACCAATGCCCCTGCTCCTTCGCCAGATGATGCTAATGCACACATGGACAGGATGACAAAAGGAGAGGGGGTTGGAAAGAAAGGAAGCACAGGGTCAATCACAGTGCCACCAGCACAGGTGGCATACACATCACAATCACTCCCTGGGACAAAGATAGGGCAGTATGGAACACAGCGATCAACCATTGCCAAGGCACTACAGCAGCAAGGAATCCATACACTACCATCTGCACACCTACTGGAAACAACTAAGCCCTGTCAGCCAAGACAAGGTAGCTACCTAGCAATACCAAGAATGCATACCACCCTACATAGCCAAGCAGGACCATGCAGGAATGTCAACACCTGCATATGGGAGCATCCACTGACTAGAAACCTGCACTCAAACCCCATGCCAGCCAAGAAATGATGAATGCCACACACACTGGACTCACCTTCTTGTGGATACTGTGCTGCCACCAAGCGCCCATCCAGCTCAGGGTAGGCCACTGCCAGTTTGCGGGCCATTAGCAGGGTCATGGTCCAATGGGCACATTCTCCCCAGCTGGTCATCCGCAGTCTTCCGGGCCCAGCGTCTCAGGTCCTCCCACCGTTTCCTGTAGTGGGGGCTCCGCTGACAATGGACCCCCCAGGGTCCTTGGCGATGGCACCCAATAACCCCTTCTATATGATGGGTGCTGAACTGCAGAAGAAACTTGCTGTACTTTACTCCTGTTTTCCTGGGCTCTGGGTTGGGTTAATTTACTTTCCGTTGGTGTTTTCTTACACTCAGCGCCCCTCTACACACTACTCTTGCAATCCTTCTTGGCTTTGCATTATCCTTTATCACAACTTCTAGTGTGTTCTGAGGAAACTTGCTGTACTTCACTCCTATTTTTCTGGGCTCTGTGGTGGGGTACTTAACTTTGGTGTTTTCTTACACACCCAGTGCCCCTCTACACACTACTCTTGCCTAGGTGAGAAACTGACATTCACATTCCACTATTTTAGTAAATGGTTTGAGTTCCCCCTAAACCCATTGTAACCTATGGTGATTTTCACTGTTTGCACATTTTTATGACTGTTTACTTACCTGATTTTGGTTACTAGTGAATAGTTTTTGTATAATACTTACCTCCTAAGGGAGTATAGCCTCTAAGATATATTTGGCATTGTGTCACTAAAATGAAGTACCTTTATTTTTGGTTACACTGATTATTGTCTTTCTTGTGTGTAAGTACTGTGTAACTGCAGTGGTATTGCAAGAGCTTTGCATGTTTCCTAGTGCAGCCTTGGCTGCTCTGCCTCCAGCTACCTCTAGACAGCCTGGCTTCTTGACACTGACTACATTTCACTAATAAGGGATAACTGGACCTGGTATAAGATGTAAGTACGGTAGGTACCCATTACAAATCAAGCCAGTCTCCTACATTTGTGGTGCAGTTGTGGGATAAGTACTTGCAATTGCCTTATCACTCTGTCACTGGTGCTTTCCATGGGTAAGTGTAGTCCATACTTAGAGCTATTCCTAAGTATACCTAGCAGTCTCACTTGTATTCTAAAACCTCTAAAAGTTAGATAAAGTAGGTATTTTCCTTCCCTCAACTTTAACTTTTCTATCACTAAGGCCCCCATTCCGACATTGGCGGTATATCCTGCTTACCGCTGTGGTGATGGCTATCAACATACTGCTGCGGTGGCGGATATCCATTCTCCATATTATGACACACACACCAATCAGACAGAATACTGTCAAATACACAAATCCGCCAGCCCAAAGGTTAGTGCAAAAGTGGCAGACCCAACACCCATACCGTTACACCAACAGAACAATGCCCACCACATCATGACCCACGAATCACCACGGTGTACATTCAATGGCGGTAATCCATTGGGGGTACACACTGGTGCACTCAGCATGGCCACCCAAATACTAAACTACACAACATTGGTCAATACCAAATACACGCATCTGACACTCATACACACACCACACCCAGCCAACAGCACTATAAAACACAAACCCACATTATCCACAACCCTTTACGAATACAAATTATTGTCACCAGACTGACACCAAAATCACCGCGTCAACTACACACACACACCACATACACCCACACATCACACCCAACCACAGTGCCCAACACCCATGTCCCCACAAAGGCACCCCTGTTTCACAGATGAGGAGTTGTGGGTCATGGTGGAGGAAATAGTCAAGGACAAGCCACAGCTGTTTGGAGCACAGGTACAGCAAATATCCATGGCCAGGAAGATGGAGCTATGGCGGAGAATCGTGGACAGTGTGAGCGCCGTGGGACAGCATCCACGAACAGGGGACGACATCAGGAAGAGTTGGAACGACCTGCTGGGGAAGGTACGTTCTATGGCAGCAAGGCACCAGCTCACCATACAGAGGACTTGGGTTGGACCCCCACCTACTCCCCCACAGCTCACAACATGGGAGGAGTAAGACTTGGAATTACTGCATCCTGAGGGACTCACTGGAGTAGCCAGAGTACTGGACACTGGTGAGTCAATATTTACTACTTATCAGCCTCCATACCTGCATGCAATCACAGCCCCTCACCCTCACTCCATCACTAGGAGTCTACAGCAGGTGGAGCACCCACTGTAGGCAACGGTAGGAGGACCTGAGACGCTGGGCATGGAAGACCACAGAGGCCTAGCTGGGGATGGCCAACCAATGAGGAAGTAGTGCCCATCGGAATCTGACCCCCCCTTACAACCCCCATACTGGCGGGGGCCTACCCAGAGCTGGATGGGAACTTGAGGGCATCACAGCAGTCACAAGGGGGTGAGTACAGTAGGTGTTACTACAATAATTGGTAGGTGGCATGGGATCCAGGTGGTGGGTGTGAGTTAGTGGGTGCCTTTTAACGGCAGGTCAGAATTTGCTGTGGGATCCAGCTCAAGGGTAATGGGTGTATAGGAAATGCAGGTAATCTAGCTCTGTTGTATTCCATGTCAGTCAGGGATTTGTGGGTCCCAGGAGGGGTGCACTCAGCGGTGGTTGGCCTTCATCTTGCTGTGGCATCTAGCCAATTGAACGCTAGTGCAATTCATAGCGCAATGCATAGTGCTCATTCTTGATCCCTGTGTGTGACGGTACTATGTATGCCAACTGTGGTGTTGGTACTGTAATTGACTCAGTGCTCCCTTTCTCCTTCTGTCATCCTGTTCATGTGTGCATTAGCATCATCTGGCGGAGGAGCAAGGGCACCAGCGACAGAGGGAGCTGCATCCCACAAGACCCAGGAGTCAGAATCCACTGACCTCGAGGGAACCAGTGAGACGGAGGGCAACGGGAGACAGGAGGTGACAACACTGACTCATATACCTCCTCCGATGGAAGCTCCCTGATGGTGGAGGACACCTCTATGACCACCCCAGCCGCAGGTACAGCCACCACCCCCCATACCAGTACCGCTCTCCCAGTAGCCCCTCATGAAGTTGCCCTTGCCCTCTCACCCAGGAGGGTGGGCATCTCCTTCGCCCCAGGCACCTCAGGCCCTGCCCCAGTCAGCCCTGCTGCCCTGAGTGAAGAGGCTATTTAGCTCCTGAGATCCATTTCTGTAGGGCAGTCAACAATTGTGAGTGCCATCCAGGGGCTGGCATCCCAGACGCAGCAATGCAATGCATTCCTGGGGGCATCCACAGTGGATTGGCCACCCAACAAAGATCGATTCAGGCTCTGGCCTCCTTTCTGATGGCAGCCATTGTCCCTGTTTCTAACGTCCCCCCTCCAACTACGACTTCCCAGTCCCAGTCTCCTCAACCCCAACCCATCCAATGCACATATACAGACGAGCATGCATACAAGACAAAACACAAGAATGGCACGGTCAAACACAGGCACCACAGTTCAGTCCACAAGCACTCACAGAAACACAATGCAGTTGCACACACATCCACATCCACTGCCTCCACTGTCTCTCCTTCCTCCTTCTCCTCCACCTCCCTTACAGTCACATCCACACTCACACCTGCATGCACTGCTTCAACAGCCACCACCAGTATCACCACACCAAGCAGCACACACACCTCACTAGCAGACACCTTCCTAACATCCATCCACGCGTTCCCTGTGTCCTCTCCTACCCTGTCTGTCACCCCTCCTAAGGGACACAAATGCAGGCACTCAGACACCCAACAGCCATCCACCTCACATCAGCCCACTGTTCATGCACATGTACCCAAGACCAGCAGACGTACTCCTCCAACAACCAGCCCTCAACCTCCACACCCATCCCTCCTCCCACATCCCGCCCCAATGCCCCTAAGCTTTTCCTTGCACGTCTTGACCTCTTCCCTTCCCCTCACCCCATTCTGTCCGTAAGAGCAGGGTCCCAACGACCCAGTCCATCACCTCAGCCAAACAGTCCACGGGGACAGTGGAGGTACCTCCTAGTCGTAGAGGCCAGACAGTGAAGGATCCTATTCTACCTGCCAGGTGACACCTCCCCCAGCAGAGACAATGCAGCCCTCACCTCCAGTAGAGCCTTCCCAGGAGACACCTCCCCCAGCAAAGACAAAGCAGTCCCTACCTCCAGCAGAGGGCATGTCAGTGACCCTCCAGGGACTGTTGTACTAGGAGCCCCCTGCATGTTCTCCAGCTCAGAGACTGTGACCGTGCACTCCCCAGCATTGGGAAATGGGTATGGAGCCCCCTCCAGGATCAGAGGGCAAGTTCCCCACCTCAGAGACTGTGACCTTGCACTCCCCAGCATTGGGATATGGGCAAGGAGCCCCCTCCTGAACCAGTGGGCAGATTCTCCAACTCAGAGACTTTGACCTTGCACTCCCCAGCATTGGGAAATGGGCATGGAGCCCCCTCCTGTACCAGTGGGCAAGTTCCCGACTTCAGCTGAGGTGCCCCACCTCCCTTCCCCCTGAGGTTTCTTTCCACATCCGTGATGTTGCCCCTGCAACAGTTTTGTACAGAGTTAGTCAGGATCAAGATGGGGCTTGGTCTGTGACCTGGGGCCATGTGGGCCTTATGGACTTTGGACTGGGCACTGGCCCCTTCTGAACAAATGTTTATGTATCTCTGTTTTAAAATTGGTTCATATGGTGGCTTTTGCCTTGCAATTACAATTTCAGTACTGCCGACCTGTAGTCCTTGTATTATTATGCTGTGTGTCCTGTGCCATTGGTTTACGTCTGCAGCTGGTTGTGTGTATGGTGTGTGTGTGAATGGTGTGTTGTGCGCGTGTGTGTCACTCTCCTTTTCCTCCCTCCCTTGTGTGCTAGGCGGCTGTACTCACCATCGTCGTCATCGTCGGCATTGGTGTTCCAGGTGGAGCATAGCATAGAAGAGCACCTGGAAAACTTGTAGTTCCGGTTCCATGGTGTCTTTGAGCTTCTCTGTGTCTCTGTTGGTGAGTCTTTGGGCTTCTTTGATGTGTTTCCACCAGGCTTTTGATGCTGTTGCTACCACCCCGCAAATCATGGAGGTGTGCTGTGTCATAATATGGTGGGCGGTACCTTGTCTTCCGCCTGTGATGGCTACCGCCGTGGTGCGTGGTGTTAATGCCGTGGTGGATGGAGTGGTACATGGGCTGTCTATGGGAGTTATCACCACCATAGTCATAATTTGGCAGTATTACCACCACTTTAACAGTCACGCCAATGTCATAATGACCACCTATGTCTTCCTCTGAAGCCACCCATAGGGTTATCACAACCACTTATGAGACTCTAAACTTAGATATTGAGAAGAACCCTAACAAAGATTTCCTCCTGAACCTCCTTATCCAGAATGACCAAGAATAGCCTGGTCACCAGGTAGGAGAGGTGGTGGAGGGAGATTCTTGCCAGGTAGAATCAGGAGAGAGTCCTGAAGATGCATGGGGGGTCCTACCACTGATATTTCGGCAAACAAATCTCCCAGTGTAGTTGGTAGTGGGAAGTTGTCACACTCAGTTAGGGCTCCCTTCACACCTAGAGGCCAGGTAGCTAGGGCTACCCAAGTTAGGGATAGTTCTACCTCTGCTCCCTCCCATGTCACTTCAGTCTCAGAAGTGTCAAACACCTCCAACCCTGAGGACAACTCCCTAGATAGGGAACTTAGAGAGCTGAGGTTGGAGGAGGCCAGACTGATCCTGCAACAGCTACAGTTGGCCTTAGATGGGGAATCCCTAACAGTGGAAAGGGAAACACAGGGGTTAGGGTAGTTCCCCATGGTGGCAGCAGCAAAAGCAGTTTCAGAAGCTACAGTGTTAGGGAGAACACATTTGATTCTAGAAACTTACACAAGATTGTTCCCCCTTACAAGGAGGGGGACGACATCTACAAGTGGTTTGCTGAAACTGAGAGGGCCTGCAAAGTCCTGAGTGTCCCTCAAGTACAGTGGGCTGCTATTCTGTGGTTATCCTTCTCTGGCAAGGGGAGAGATAGACTCCTTACTGTCAGAGAAATGGATTTAGATAATTACAATGTTTTGAAGGCAGCACTCTTGGATGGATTTGGCTTAACAATACAGAATTAAGTTCACAGAAACCAGAAAAGTCTCTTCACAAGATTGGATAGACATTGTGGACTGTTCAGTGAAGACTTTAGAAGGTTGGTTACAAGGCAGCAAAGTGTCTGATTATGAGGGTCTATATAATCTAATCCTGAGACAGCATACTCTTAACAAGTGTGTGTCTGACTTGTTGCAGCAGTACTTGGTAGACTCAGATCTGACCTCTCCCCAAGAATTGGGAAAGGAGGCAGACAAATGGGTGAGCACAAAAGCTCATACAGGGGATGACAAGGACAAGAAGAAGGATCGTAAGTCAAATGATAAGAGTGGGGACAAAGATAAAAAGTGAGAGTCTGCATCAGGCCCACAAAAAGTCTCTGGGGGTGTTGGGCCCAAATCCTCTTACAACCAACAGAAAAAGCCTTGGTGTTATTTGTATAAAAACAAAGGCCTTTGGTCAAGTGATCCCGCTTGTCCCAAGAAAAACACCAAAGCTCCCACCACCACAAACCCCATTGCTTCCACTAGTGCCCGTAGTAATAGCAGTGGTGGTCGGAAGAACACTACTAATAGCCAATTTAAGGGTGTAGCAGGGCTCACTTTTGGTAATGTAGTGGGGGTTGGTCTAGTTAGGGAGATCACTGAGGCTGTTTTAGTCTCAGATGGTGGCAGTGACCTTGCCACCTTGGTTGTGTGTCCTCTTAATGTGGATAAGTACAAGCAACTACCCCTAATCAATGGTGTTCAGGTTGAGGCCTATGGGGACACAGGTGTCAATGTCACAATGGTGATGGAAAAACTGGAAGCCCCTGAGCAACACCTACTTGGTCATCAGTACCAAGTTACTGACACCTATAACAACACTGTTAGCCACCGCATGGCTGTGGTGAATCTCAACTGGGGGAGTTAACGGCCCTAAAGAAGTTGTGGTATCCACTGACCTACCTATAGAATGTCTACTGGGTAATGATTTGGAGGCTTCAGCTTGGACTGGAGTAGAGTTGGAGGCTCACGCAGCAATGCTGGGCATTCCAGGGCACATCTTTGCTCTTACCAGGGCTCAGGCCAAGAAGCAAGGAGGGCAGGTAAACTTGGATGCTGGAACAATGAACCAAGTGCTCCCAAAAAAACAGGGGTAGAAAGGGCAAATCCTTGTTCACTATCCCTCCCTTGCCAGAACCTACACCAGAGGAGCTTCAGGCTGACACAGTTGAACTCTTAAGGGCAGGGGGGCTACCAGGAAGGAACTGAGTATGACAAAACAGACCTGGCCCACACTAGAGGGTTTAAGACAGCAAGCTGTCAAAAAAGAAACAGAGGATGTCAGTGACTCTCATAGAGTTTACTGGGAGAATAATCTCCTTTACACTGAGGCAAGGGGCCCACAACTTGGTGCTACCAGCAGACTGGTCATTCCCTTGCAGTATAGGGAATTCCTCATAACTCTGGCACATGACATTCCCCTCGCTGGACATCTGGGGCAAAGTAAGACTTGGGACAGACTGGTCCTTCACTTACTCTGGCCTCACATGTCAGAGGACACAAAAGAGTTTTGTCGCTCTTATGTCACTTGCCAGATCAGTGGCAAGATGGGTGGCACTCCAAAGCCCCCCTTTATACCACTGCCTGTGGTAGGGGTGCCCTTTGAGAGGGTTAGGGTTGATATTGTTGGCCCTCTTAACCCTACAACTGCTTCTGGAAACAGATTCATCTTGATGGTATTGGACCATACCACAAGATATCCAGAAGCCATCCCCTTAAGGACCACTGCAGCTCCTGCAGTGGCAAAGGCCCTCCTGGGAATATTTTCCAGGGCTGGCTTCCCTAAAGAGGTAGTATCAGACAGGGGTAGTAGCTTTATGTCTCCATACTTAAAATCAATGTGGAAGGAATGTGGGGTTACCTATAAATTCATGATACCCTACCATCCACAAAGGCATGATCATGGGACTCTCAAAAACTCAGAAGGAGATGGGATGTCCTACTGCCACGCCTCCTTTTTGCCTACAGGGACGTACCCCAGAAGGAAGTGGGCTACAGCCCCTTTGAACTACTTTTTGGACACCCTGTGAGGGGTCCACTTGCACTTGTCAAAGAGGGGTGGGAGCAACCCTTAAAGCCCCATAAACAAGAAATTGTGGATTATGTGCTTGGCCTAAGATCAAGAATGGCTGAGTACATGAAAAAGGCCACTAAAAGCCATCAGCCCAGCTAAGAGCTCCAAAAGCAAATTCCATGACCAGAAGGCTGTCCTGACTGAGGACCACCCAGGACAGAAGGTGTGGGTATTGAAGCCTGTGGCACCAAGAGCACTCCAAGACAAATGGAGTGGTCCATATCTTATAGTAGAAACGAATGATGAGGTCACCTATCTGGTGGACCTAGGCACTCCAAGAAGTCCCATTAAGGTACTTCATGTGAACCGCCTGAAACCCTACTATGATAGGGCAGACTTAACTGTTCTCATTGCCACTGATGAGGGGCAGGAGGAAGAGAGTGACCCTCTCCCTGACCTCTTCACCAACATTTTAGCTGATGGCTCAGTGGAGGGAGTTGTTCTTGCATGCTGCCTTACAGCAGAGCAAAATGAGGACTGCAAGAACCTCCTAGGCCAATTCTCTGACCTCTTTTCACTTATACCTGGTCAGACTACCTAGTGTGAGCATACTGTCGATACTGGAGACAGTTTGCCTGTTAAAAGTAAGATTTATAAGCAGCCTGACCATGTCAGAGTCTGTATTAAATCTGTAGTTCAGGAGATGTTGGATCTAGGAGTGATTTGGCACTCAGGTAGCCCCTGGGCATGCCCAGTGGTGCTTGTACCCAAATCTCATAGTCAAAATGGGAAAAGGGAAATTAGGTTTTGTGTAGACTACTGAGAGCTCAATACAGTTACACAAATAGATGCTCACCTTATACCCAGGGCAGATGAGCTGATAGATTCATTGGCATCTGCCAAGTATATGAGCATTTTTTATTTGACTGCAGGGTATTGGCAGAGCAAATTATCAGAAGATGCTAAACCGAAAACTGCATTCTCAAACATTGTGGGCATTACCAATTTACAGTTATGCCCTTTGGCCTAAAGAATGCACCTGCCACTTTCCAAAGGCTGGTGAATACAGTCCTCCAAGGTCTGGAAGCATTCAGTGCAGCATATCTAGATGCTATTGCTGTATTTAGCTCCACCTGGAATGACTACCTGGTTGGCCTGTGGAAAGTTTTGGACGCCCTGCAAAAGGCAGGCCTTACTATCAAGGCTTCCAAATGGCAGATAGGGCAGGGGAAGGTGCTTTATCTGGGACATCTACTTGGTGGGAAACAGATTGTACCACTGCAGGGGAAGAGCCAGACTATTTTAGACTGGTCTCCCTCTACTAGGCAGACCCAGGTCAGCCTTTCTTGGTCTCACTGGGTATTATAGAAGGTTCATTAAGAACGATGGCTCCATTGTTGCCCCTCTTAATGACCTCACTTCAAAGAAAATACCCAAGAAGATATTATGGACAGCCAGCTGTCAAAAAGCTTTTGAGGAGCTTAAGCAGGATATGTGCACTGCACCTGTCCTAAAAAGCCCAAATTACTCTAAAAAGTTAATTGTCCAGGCAGATGCTTCTGAACTGGGGTTTGGGGCAGAGATATCACAACTAAACTCAGAGGACGAGGATCAACCTGTTGCTTTTTATCAGTAGGAGGTTGACCCGTAGAGAAAAGCTTTGGTCAGCCATAGAGAGAGAGGCCTTTTCTGTGGTCTGCGCTCAGAAGAAGCTGAGCCCATACTTCTTTGGGACTCACTTCATGGTTCAAACAGACCACAAACCTCTCTTATGGATAAAACAGATAAAAGGAGAAAACCCTAAATTGTTGAGGTGGTCCATTTCCGTACAGGAGATGGACTTTACAGCAAAACATAGACCAGGGAATAACCACTCCAATGCAGATTGACTCTCCAGATATTTCCACTTAGACAATGAAGACTCATCTGGGCGAGGTTAGCCATATTGTCCCTTGTTTCAGGAGGGGGTTGTGTAGGAAAGTACTATGTTTCTTGGCATGTTACCCCCAAATTCTGCCTGATTATCAGTGTGTTTTGACTGTGTCACTGGGTTCCTGCTAGTCAGGACCCCAGTGCTCATGGTTTACGACCTGCTTGCCAGTGCACCTGCACTGTTTTCTAAATTGTCACTGGAGTCCTGCTAATCAGAACTCCAGTGATCATGCTCTCTCTGTTTCTAAATCTCTCACTATAGTATAGTGACTCCATATTCCACTCCAAATTGGCATACTGGACCCCCCTTATAAGTCCCTAGTATATGGTACCTAGGTATCCAGGACATTGGAGTTCCAGGAGATTCTTAAAGGGCTGAAGCATTTCTTTTGCCACCCATAAGGAGCTCATACAAACACTTTTTCAGGACTGCAATTGCAGCCTTAGTAAAATAGGGTAAGCACTATTTCACAGCCATTTTCACTGCACAAGGTCACCTATAAGTCACCTATATATCTAACCTTCAGACCCTGAGGGCTAGGTGCATGGTACCTGTGTGTGAGAGCACCCCTGCACTAACAGAGGTGCCCCACATAATCCAGTCACATTTTTCTGGACTTTGTGAGTGTGGGGATGCCATTATAAGTATGCACTACATATAGGTAAATACATGTATGTAGCTTCACAATGTTAACCCCGAATATGGCCATGTGAGGTGTCTAAGAACTGGGAATTGTACCCCAATACTGATTCCAGTATTTGTTGCATGATTCCCATGCACTATGGGGGCTCCACCATGGTTTCCCAGTACTGCCATACCAGCCTTTTGAGGTTTTCACTGCAGCCCCAGCCGCTGTCACCTCACAGACAAGCTTCTGCACTTATGTTGCTTGAGCAGTTCAATCCCAGGAAGGCAGAACAAAGCATTTCCTTTAGGAGAGGGGTGTTACACCCTCTCCCTTTGGAAATAGGTGTTACAGGCATGGGAGGGGTATCCTCCCAGAGCCTCTGGAAATGCTTTGAAAGACACAGATGGTGCCCTCCTTGCGTGATCCAGTCTACACCTCTTCAAGGACCCCCCCAGTCCCTGCTCTGGTGCGAAACTGGTCAAAGGAAAGAGGAGTGATCACTCCTCTGTCCATCACCACCCCAGGGGTGGTGCCCTGAGCTCCTCCAGAGTGTCCCTGGGTTCTGCCATCTAGTTTTCAGGATGGTCAGGGAACTCTGGGAGCATCTGAGTGGCCAGTGCCAGCAGGTGATGTCAGAGACCCCTCCTGATAGATGCTTTCCTGGTCAGGGCTATTTAGGGTCTCTCCTCTGGGTGTTTCTTCAGATTCAGATTGCAAGACTCCAGCAGGACTCCTCTGCATCCTTTGCTTCACCTTCTACTGTCAGATCAAATGCAGAGCTGCTCCTGCAACTCTACAACTTGCAACAAAATATCCAAGACGGCTACTGCAATCCTGTAACTCCAGCTCCTGCCAGCAACTGCAACAGTATTCAGGTTGTGCATGCTCCGAGGACTCCCTGTCTTCATCCTGCACCAGAAGAACTAAAGCAATCTCCTGTGGAGTGATGGAGTCACTTCCCTGCTTCAGCAGGCACCTCACTGCAGCAACGACCGGTACACTGGGTCCCCTATCCAGACAATTAGCATGGATCCTGGAACACAGGTGATGGGCCAAAGTGACCCTGATTGTCCAAAGGTCCAACTGTCAAAATTTGGAGGAGTAAGAGCTTGCCTTCCCGTGCCAGATAGTACCTCTGTGCACTGCATGTTTTGCAGCTCCTGGGGCTTCTGTGCTCTTTTCCATGGAATCCTTTGTGCACAGCCTATCCCACATCCCCAGCACCCTATCCTGTGATGCTCAGCTCCCTGAGTTGTTCTCCGGCAGCTTGGGATCCCTTTGTGTAGTGCTTCAATGTCTGCAATTTGGAACTCCTTTGTCCCCATGTCCTGGGACTCCTGTGGGTGCTGCCTGGTCTTCTGAGGGTTCTCTGGAGTGCTGAGAGCCCCCTCTGTCTCCTCACTCTGTGTTGAGACCTCCAGATCCCTCCTGGGCCTGGGCAGCCCCTTTTCCGACCAAAAGCGTCTCTTACGTTTGCCAAGGCTTGATGGCAGAATCCAAAGATGAAAACCAGCCTACATTGGTCTACTCGACGTGGGACATCTCTTGCACCAAACAGGTGTAGGAGGCTGGCCTGGCTTGTAGTGGGTACCAAGGGGTACTTACACTCTGTACCAGGTCCAGTTATCCCTTATTAGTGTAGAAGAGGTGTTTCTAGCAGCTTAGGCTGATAGAAGGTAGCTATAGCAGAGCAGCTTATGCTGAACTAGGAGACATGCAAAGCTCCTACTATACCACTGGTGTCATATGCACAATATCATAAGAAAACACACTACACAGATATACTAAAAATAAAGGTACTTTATTTTTATGACAATATGCCAAAAGTATCTCAGTGAGTACCCTCAGTATGAGGATGCCAAATATGCACAAGATATATGTACACAATACCAGAAATATGCAGTAATAGCAAAAGGAAGTAATGCAAGCAATGTAAAGTTACAGTAGACTGCAATGGGAGCACATAGGTATAGAACAACACAAACCATATACTCCAAAAGTGGAATGCGAATCACGAATGGACCCCAAACCTATGTGAGCTTGTAGAGGGTCGTTGGGGCTGTAAGAAAACAGTGAGGGTTAGAAAAATAGCCCACCCCAAGACCCTGAAAAGTAGGTGTAAAGTGCACCTATATTCCCCAGAGAGCACAGAAGTCGTGATAGGGGAATTCTGCAAGGAAGACCAACACCAGAAATGCAACCAAAGTGGATTTCTGGACGAGAGTACCTGTGGACCAAGGGGACCAAGACCAAGAGAAAATGCCAGCTGAGGGTGCAAAGAAGCTGCCACCGGATGGTAGAAGCTGTGGATTCTGCAAGAAAGAAGAGGACTAGGAACTTCCCCTTTGGAGGATGGATGTCCCACGTCGTGAAGAAGCTTGCAGAGGTGTTCCCACGCAGAAAGACAGCAAACAAGCCTTGCTAGCTGCAAGGGTCACGGTTATGGTTTTTGGATGCTGCTGTGGCCCAGGAGGGACCAGGATGTCGCCACTTGGATGAGGAGACAGAGGGGGCACCCAGCAAGTCAGGGAGCCCTCACAGAAGCAGGCAGCACCCGCAGAAGTGCCAGAACAGGTACTACGAAGAGGAGTGAACCAGAGCTCACCCGAAGATGCAAAAGGGAGTCCCACGACGCCGGAGGACAACTCAGGAAGCTGTGCACAGCAGGTTAGAGTGTCGGGGACCCAGGCTTGGCTGTGCACGAAGGAAATCCTGGAAGAGTGCACAGGAGCCGGAGCAGCTGCAAATCACACGGTACCCAGCAATGCAGTCTAGCGTGGGGAGGCAAGGACTTACCTCCACCAAACTTGGACTGAAGAGTCACTGGACTGTGGGAGTCACTTGGACAGAGTTGCTGAGTTCCAGGGACCACACTCGTCGTGCTGAGAGGGGACCCAGAGGACCAGTGATGCAGTCTTTTGTTGCGTGCGGTTGCAGGGGGAAGATTCCGTCGACCCACAGGAGATTTCTTCAGAGCTCCTAGTGCAGAGAGGAGGCAGGCTACCCCCAGAGCATGCACCACCAGGAAACAGTCGAGAAGGCGACAGGATCAGCGATACAAGGTTGCAGTAGTCGTCTTTGCTACTTTGTTGCGGTTTTGCAGGCGTCCTGAGCAGTCAGCGGTCGATCCTTTGGCAGAAGGTGAAGAGAGAGATGCAGAGGAACTCTGATGAGCTCTTGCATTCGTTATCTAAAGAATTCACCAAAGCAGAGACCCTAAATAGCCGGAAAAGGAGGTTTGGCTACCTAGGAAGGAGGATAGGCTAGTAACACAGGTAAGAGCCTATCAGGAGGAGTCTCTGACGTCACCTGCTGGCACTGGTCACTCAGAGCAGTCCAGTGTGCCAGCAGCACCTCTGTTTCCAAGATGGCAGAGGTCTGGAGCACACTGGAGGATCTCTGGGCACCTCCCCTGGGAGGTGCAGGTCAGGGGAGTGGTCACTCCCCTTTCCTTTGTCTAGTTTCGCGCCAGAGCAGGGCTGGGGGATCCCTGAACCGGTGTAAACTGGCTTATGCAGAGGTGGACACCATCTGTGCCCATCAAAGCATTTCAGGAGGCTGGGGGAGGCTACTCCTCCCCAGCCCTGACACCTTTTTCCAAAGGGAGAGGGTGTAACACCCTCTCTCTGAGGAAGTCCTTTGTTCTGCCTTCCTGTGCCAGGTCTGGCTGGACCCCAGGAGGGCAGAAACCTGTCTGAGGGGTTGGCAGCAGCTGCAGTGAAACCCCAGGAAAGGTAGTTTGGCAGTACCTGGGTCTGTGCTAGAGACTCGGGGGATCATGGAATTGTCTCCCCAATGCAAGAATGGCATTGGGGTGACAATTCCATGATCTTAGACATGTTACATGGCCATGTTCGGAGTTACCATTGTGACGCTGTACATAGGTAGTGACCTATGTACAGTGCACACGTGAAATGGTGTCCCCGCACTCACAAAGTCCGGGGAATTTGCCCTGAACAATGTGGGGGCACCTTGGCTAGTGCCAGGGTGCCCGCACACTAAGTAACTTAGCACCCAACCTTTACCAGGTAAAGGTTAGACATATAGGTGACTTATAAGTTACTTAATTGCAGTGGTAAATGGCTGTGAAATAACGTGGACGTTATTTCACTCAGGCTGCAGTGGCAGGCCTGTGTAAGAATTGTCAGAGCTCCCTATTGGTGGCAAAAGAAATGCTGCAGCCCATAGGGATCTTCTGGAACCCCAATACCCCGGGTACCTCAGTACCATACTAGGGAATTAGAAGGATGTTCCAGTATGCCAATGTGAATTGCTGAAATTGGTCACTAGCCTGTTAGTGACAATTTAGAAAGCAGAGAGAGCATAACCACTGAGGTTCTGGTTAGCAGAGCCTCAGTGAGACAGTTAGTCATCACCCAGGGAACACATACAGGGCACACTTATGAGCACTAGGGCCATGGCTGGCAGGGTCCCAGTGACACATACACTAAAACAACATATATACAGTGAAATATGGGGGTAACATGCCAGGCAAGATGGTACTTTCCTACAGCAGGAACATGCAGCTGTCTTCTTTGGTGCATCTCTGACTATTTCTTCAAACCGGAGGTTTCACTTTTGTACCTTCATCCGGGTTAGCAGGGGCACCTCATCTTACTGGACTCTTCAGCTGTTCATGTACTTGGTCTCCTCTCTCCGCAAGTCTTCAGGTCCAGGAATCCATTGTTGGTGTCTTGCGGCCTTGCTTGATTTTTGCATCATCCTTTATCACGACTTCTAGTTCTGAGGAAACTTGCTGTACTTTACTACTGTTTTCCTGGGCTCTGGGGTGGGGTACTTGACTTACCTTTGGCGTTTTCTTACACTCCCAGCACCCATCTACACACTACTATTGCCTAGTTGGGAAACCAACCTTTGCATTCCACTATTTTAGTATATGGTTTGTGTTCCCCTTAGGTTCATTGTAGCCTACAGTGATTTTCACTATTTGCCCTATTTTATGACTGTTAGTTACCTAATTGTGGTTACTAGTGTATAGTCTGTGTATAATACTTACATCCTAAGGGAGTATAGCCTATAAGATACATTTGGCATTGTGTCACTAAAATAAAGTACCTTTATTTTTGGGAACACTGATGGGCATATTTATACTCTGGGGCATATTTATACTCCGTTTGCGCCGAATTAGCGTCGTTTTTTTCGACGCAAATTCGGCGCAAAACTAACGCCATATTTATACTTTGGCGCTAGATGCGTCTAGCGCCAAAGTATGAGTAAAGAGCGTCATTTTTTAGCGTGAACGCCTTCCTTGCGTTAATGAGATGCAAGGTAGGCGTTCCCGTCCCAAAAAATGACTGCGACGCAAATGCGTCGTATTTATAATCCCGGGCAAAAATCACGCCCGGGAGTTGGCGGGGCAGAAAACCCCGCATTTGCGCCACTTTTTAACGCCTGGGTCAGGGCAGGCGTTAAGGGACCTGTGGGCTCAAAATTAGCCCACAGCTGCCCTCCCATGCCCCCAGGGACCCCCCCCTGCCACCCTTGCCCACCCCAGGAGGACACCCAAGGATGGAGGGACCCACCCCAGGGACATTCAGGTAAGTTCAGGTAAGTATAAATATTTTTTTTTTTTATATTTTTTTGTGGCATAGGGGGGCCTGATTTGTGCCCCCCTACATGCCTCAATGCCCAATGACCATGCCCAGGGGACATAAGTCCCCTGGGCATGGCCATTGGGCAAGGGGGCATGACTCCTGTCTTTACTAAGACAGGAGTCATGTAAATGGCGTCTGGGCGTCGTTAAAAATGGCGCAAATCGGGTGGAGGCGATTTTTTGCGTCAACCTGACTTGCACCATTTTTAAGACGCCCTAGCGCCATTTTTCCCTACGCCGGCGCTGCTTGGTGTACGTGGTATTTTTCCACGCACACCAGGCAGCGCCGGTCTGCTTGCGCCGGCTAACGCCATTCAATAAATACGGCGCCCGCATGGTGCTTCAGAATGGCGTTAGCCGGCGCAAAATTTTTTGACGCTAAACTGCGTTAGCGCAGTTTAGCGTCAAAAAGTATAAATACGGGCCTCTGTTTGCACCGAATTAGTGTCATTCTTTTTTACTCTAATTCGGTGCAAAACTAACTCCATATTTATACTTTGGTGCTAGACCCCTCTAGCACCAAATTTATGGAGTTAAAGTCATTTTTTGAAAGTAGAGACCTACTTTGCCTTAATGAGATGCAAGGTAGGCGTTCCCGTGCAAAAAATGACTCTGTTTTCAGTTTAGAAAATTCTGATAGCTTCATCTGCCAATACCCTGCAGTCAAGTCAAAAGTGCTCAGCTACGTGGCAGATTCCAGTGAATCAATAAGCTCATCTGCCCTGGGTATAGGGTGAGTATCAGCCTTTGGTGACTATGTTGAGCCCTCTATAATAAACCCAAAACCTAATTTCCTTTTTCCCATTCTGAGAATGAGGTTTTGGTACAAGCACCACTGGGCTGGCCCAGGGGTTATCTGAGTGCTCAATCACTACTAAGATTAACATCTTCTCAACCTCAGATTTTATACAGTCCCTGACATGGTCAGGCTGTCTATAAATCTTACTTTTGACAAGTACACTGTCTCCAGTATCAATGGTATGCTCACTTTAAGTGGTCTGACTAGGTGTGAGTGAAAAGAGCTCAGAGAATTGACCTAAGAGGTTCCTGCAGTCCTCCTTTTGCTCTGCTGTAAGGCAGTCTGCAAGGATAACTCCCTCTTCTGAGCCATCAGCTGCAGTGTTGGAAAATATGTCAGAGAGAGGGTCACTCTCTTCTTCCTGCCCCTCGTCAGTGTCCATGAGCAGGGTCAAGTCTGCCCTATCATAGTAGGGTTTCAGGCGGTTCACATGAAGTACTCGTAGAGGACTTCATGGAGTGCCTAGGTCTACCACATAGGTGACCTCACCCTTCTTCTCCACTATGAGATGTGGTCCACTCCATTTGTCCTGGAGTGCTCTGGTGCCAAAGGCTTCAATACCCACACCTTCTGTCCTGTGAGGGACTTAGTCAGGACAGCTTTCTGGTCATACCATTGCTTCTGGAACTCTTGGTTTGCCTGAAGGCCTTTAGTGGCCTTTTTCATGTACTCAGCCATTCTTGATCTTAAGCCAAGCACATAATCCACAATGTCTTGTTTATGGGGCTTCAAGGGTTGCTCCCACCCCTATATGACAAGTGCAAGTGGACTCCTAACAGGATGACCAAAAAGGAGTTCAAAGGGGCTGTAGCCCACTCCTTTCTGGGGTACCTCCCTGTAGGCAAGAAAGGAGGCATGGCAGTAGGAGATCCCATCTCCTTCTGAGTTTTTCAGAGAGTCCCATGATTATGCCTTTGAGAGTTTTGTTACCTCTCAACCAGTCCATTAGTTTGTGGACAATAGGCTGTGGTGAATTTATAGGTTACACCACATTCCTTCCACATTTCCTTTAATTATGCAGAAATGAACTTGCTGCCCCTGTCTGACACTACCTCTTTAGGGAAGCCCACCCTGGAAAATATTCCCAGGAGGGTCTTTGCCACTGTAGGCTGTTGTGGTCCATTAGGGGATGGCTTCTGGATATCTTGTGGCTTGGTTTACTACCACTAAGATGAAGCTGTTTCCAGAAGCAGTTAGAGGGTTAAGGGGGTGAACAAAGTCAACCAAAAACCTTTCAAAGGGCACCCCAACCACATTCAGCAGGATTAAGGGGTCTTTGGATTGCACCAGTTTTGCCACTGGCTTGGCAAGTAACCCAAGAGTAACAAAACACTTTGGTGTCCTCTGACATGTGAGGCCAGTGAAAGTGAGGGACCAGTCTGTCCCAAGTCATACATCGCCCCAGATGTCCAGCAAGAGGAATGTTGTGTGCTAGTGTTAGGAGGAATTCGCTATACTGCAAGGGAATAACGAGTTTCCTGGTAGCACCAGGTTTTTGGGTCCCTTGCCTCAGTGTAAATGAGATTATTTTCCCATTAAACTCTTTGTAAGTCACTGACATCCCCTGTCAGCTTTCTGTCTTGAACCCTCTAATGTGGGACAGGTCTGCTGTGCCACACGCAGTTCCTCCCTGGCCGGCCCCCCCTGCACCCAAGCGTTCAGCTGTGTCAGCCTGAAGCTCCTCTGGTGTAGGTTCTGTGCAAGGAGTTGACTCCTTATCATCAAAAGGAAACTCTTCTGGAGAGGGAGGGGTAGTGGAGAAGGGTTTGCCCTTCCTACCCCTAGTTTTTGGGAGCACTTGGTCTATTGTTCCATGATCCATGTTTCCCTGTCCTATTTGCTTCTTGGCCTGAGTCCTGGTGAGAGCAAAGATGTGCCCAGGAATACCCAGCATTGCTGCATGAGCCTCCAATTCTACTTCAACCCAAGCTGAAGTCTCCAAATCAGTAGACATTCTACAGGTAGGTCAGTGGATACCACAACTTTCTTTGGACCAATAACTCCCCCCCGACAGTTGAGATTCACAACCGCCATGGGATAGCTAACAGTGTTGTTATGGGTATTAGTCACCTTTGGGCCCTCATTATGAACATGGCGGTCCGTTCCGCTCCGCTGGCGGTAGAAACCGCCAACAGAGGAGCGGTCCGAACCGCCAAATAATTATCCAAACGAGACACAGGCATCCCGCAAACCACCCACCACCAGGAGAGATGTCAGAGTCCACCCACAGGCCATCAGAAAGGCCCAACCCGCCCATCAAATTATGAACCACCATTTTGCCGTCAGTTCCGGTGCGGGAACCACCGCCACACAAAGCCAGGTGGAAATGAACCAAATATAAGGAACCACGCACCGGAGTCCCACAGAACGCGCTGAGGCAGCCATGGACAGAGAGCTGCATATCATGCTAGCCCTGCTCCTTGCCATATACCTACATGACGGAGACCGCTGATGAAGTCGACGAAGGTAAGTACTGCAACCTATGACAGAAGGGAGGAAAGGGCAGAGTTACATACCCATCCACTCCACCCATCCGGCAACATCCCCCCAACCCTTCCCAGAAGCACAAGTCATACACCCCACAGCAAGAGGTACTTACCCTACACAAGGCTAATCAACTTGACCATAGTACATACAGAAGCCCCACACCCATAAAAAAGTTAAACAAATGACCAGGGTTTAACGGCATGCAGCCCAAACACAGGCCACACAGAAACTTTAATAAGAAGCTCACTGATTCAAACAGTGCAAACAGGGCCACTGGCCAGTCCATAAATTCACAATTGTCACGGGCCACAATGGGGCCCACCTGACTCCCACAAGTGCTGGGTACGCCACATAATGGGGCACCATATGGGCATCCAGGCACCTCATGGAAGGGGGCAGAGGGTGGTGGGGGTGGGGATTTTCGATGGGGGTGGGCATTTGACTTTCTTGTGAAGGGTGGAGGGGGAGTGGGCTTCTCCTTTGAAAGGGGTGGGGGCTGTTTGGCTCGGGTGGACCTGGATGTGGACCTGGATGGCCTAGGCTCTGTCCAGGCCTTCTTCTTATCTGGGGAAGGGACACAGGAATGTGATGGGCGGACCGGGGTGGGCTGTGATGTGGAAGGAGCAGAAAGGGCAAGGAGGTGGGCATGTTTGGGGACAAGACGGGGTGGGCCAGTGGGTTGGAAGAGGTCAGTACGGGAGAGGAAACGTTTTTTGGGAGCAATTGGGGTGGGTGTGGATGAGGGTGTGGGAGTGGAGGCAAAGGGAGTGGACGTATGGGGTGTAGGGATGCGTGTAGTGGGTGCAGGTGACTGCTCAGTATGCTGTGGTGTGGTGAATGTCTGATGGGTGGGTGTCTTGGTGCGTTTGTGTGTCTTGGGAGGTGGGGGTGGTCACAGTGGGAGAGGACAGACAGCTAGTGTGGATGTATGTTGTGTGGGTGTCTGCAAGTCTGGTGAGTGTGCTGCATGTGTCAACTACAGTAGAGGTGGTGAGTGCAGGTGTGGTGTATGGGGTGCATGTATGGCTGTCTGCTATTGTGGTGAGTGCAGGAAGAGGAGCAGTAACAGTGAGTGAAGCTGCAGTACATGAGGGTGTGGATGTAGAGGGGACAGGCAGGGAGGCGGAAGAGGTGGGCACACTGGGGGAAGTGGACATTGTTGTGTGTGCAGGTGTCTGTTGGCTGTGTGAATGCTTGTGGTGGGAGGTGTGGTGCTTGTGTTTTGAAGTGTGCTTCTTGTGTGTTGATGTGCCTGTCAGAGTGCCTGAATGTGTGCTTTGGACGGGTGAAGGGGGTGGGGTGCTGAAAGGGGTAGAGGAGGTTGGAGGGGGGACGGAATGGCCAGGGAAACTGGCTGCCCTCCAAGAGGAGGCCAGAGCCTGAAAGATCTCTGTAGGGCAGACACGGCCATCCAGATAGGCATTTGTCTGCTGCACCTCCGATGCTAGCCCCTGGATGGCATTGACGATGGTTGTCTGCCCTACAGAGATCGTTCTCAGGAGGTCAATAGCCTCCTCTGTGAGGGCAGCAGGACTGACTGGGGCAGGGGAGGAGGTGCCTGGGACGAGGGAGACGCCCACCTTTCTGGGTGAGTGGGTACGGGCAACTCGATGGGGAGCGGAAGGGAGTGTGGGGATGGAATGGGGGTGGCAGAAGATAGCACAGTAGTGGTGTGTGCACTAGGGTCCACCACTGCCGGGGGACCCCCATCAGAAGAGGTCTCAGAGTCACTACCTCCTGTGGTAGTAGCCTCCCCTGTGGAAGTCCCCTCTCCCTCCCACCCACTGGTCCTCTGGGCGTCCTTTGTCTCTGCCTCAGAGGATCCGTGGGCCGCTGCCTCCCCACGTGCCGGTGCCTCAGCTCCTTTGCCTGATGTTGATGCTGTTCCAAACCAACACAAGAGAACAGGGATGGGGAGACAAAACAGGAGAGACACTTGTAAATAGCTGAATCCAGGTACAGAATGGTCAGACATACATCCACCCAGCAAACACACCCAACAGGCAGCACCGTACACTATGCCCATGGCCATGCCCCTGACTACTGACCAGAATACAGCTCTACACGCATCCCCTGAAATACCTTAGGAGCAGAAGTAGGTGAAACCTGACAGGGACACCCCTGCACCCTTTAGGAAACATACAGTAGATGGACACCAGTCAAATTCCCAGCCTCTAAGCAGCATGAGCCCTATTGCACACCCAGACATCCTTCCAGATTGAAGTATGGTCAATGAGTACTTACCCCTTTGCGACTGCTGTGCAGCCTTTAAGCGCCCATCCAGGTCTGGGTACGCCACCGCCAGGATCCTTTGCATGAGTGGGATCAGTGCCCGACGGGCACCCCTTCCATGTTGGGAGGACTTCCCCAGCTGGGCTTCACTGATCTTTCGCGCCCAGCGCCGCAGGTCATCCCACCTCTTTTGATAGTGGGTGCTCCGCTGGTTGTAGACCCCCAGGGTCCGCACCTCCTTGGCGATGGCATGCCACTGTGCCCTCTTCTGTTGGGCACTGACCTAGAAGGGCGACACAGAAATGGAACACAGAGGTCAGGCACTTGAACAATAGAAACAGCTGGCTAATCGTCCATTATGGGACGGACATTACTCTCAGACATACAGGACAGTCACACGCAGCATGCCATGCACCATGGCCCATGCAGGCTCAAAGGTGCACACATATGTCCAATCAACACCATCCATTACACACACACAGTGCCCTCCAAACCCAGACTCACCTGTACCTCTGGCTGTCCGTACAGTTTCGGGTACAGGGGCAGGACCCCGTCCACTAGCTTCTCCAGTTCTTCCTGGGTGAAAGCCGCGGCCCTTTCCTCTGCAACACGTGGCACATCCATAGACAGAGGCAACCCACAGAAGTACCCAGAGTGGAGTACCTGTCCGCACGAGATCAGGGAGTCAAGTGATCAAACGATGACGAACGTGCATACGTTCTGCAGCGGTGTGCACTGTCACCACTGGCGGCTATCATGATACGCCAGGATTCCCCATTGGCAACCATGTTAACCACTGAGGGTGCGAACAGCGGTAAACACCACCTTACGCTGTGACGTCATACGTGGTATGAGATCACTTCCACAACAAAAGGGCAGATTTACAGTGGGCAGACATTTTGCCTTTACCTACGCATCTACAACTACTTAATACTCACAAAGCAGGCCCTACTAGCCACATGATGCACCTAGGCCTCTGACCATTCACTATTGTAGCACACATAAAATACTCTGTTCCCTCCTTGTAATGTACATGTATATCTGTCAGGTAGCAGTTATTGAAGAGACACCGCAATGAACAATGCTGTGCACATATGATGACAAGCGTGCCTATGTATGTGTTTTCATCACTCCTTTTTGTAACCCTTCGTAGGTATCAACCCTTTCGGCGAGGAAGGGCACCATCAGTGTACAGACCACTTGTGAATATGGGGACCATGGAAGAGCATCAGATCATAATCACTAATAGACTCACACGTACAACTATTCAGGACCTTTGTGCAATACTGGATCCTGCACTAACTTCGGGGAATCGTTATCAGCATGCCATTCCAACTGAGGTGCAGGTACTCTCTGCACTCCATTTCCTGGCCACAGGCTCATTTCAATTGAAAGTGGGCATGGGTGCTGGTTTCTCACAGCCAATGTTCAGCCAGGTACTGATAAGATTTCTGAATGCATTTGTACAACATCTACAATCCTATGTGAAGTTTCCCCAAAGTACTGACCTCCCTGCCATCAAGTCTGACTTCTATGTCATAGGTGCCATCAGTGGCACACACATAGCTAGCATCCCCTCAAGAGTGAGTGAACAGGTGTACAGAAACAGGAAGAACTTTCACTCCATGAACCTCTAATTGGTATGTAATGCAGAACAGTACATTTCCCATGTGAATGCCATGTTTCCAGGTTCAGTCCATGATTCCTTTGTGTTGAGGAACAGTAGTGTGCCACAGAAGATGGAACAACTACAAGAGGATAGAGGGTGGATCATAGGTAAGTTTGCCTGTCACTAACAGAACATTGCAGAAAACCAGCCTGTCTGACTAAGGGATATAATACAATGACGAGTCTAAATTGCACCATTTTGTAGGTGATTCTGGCTATCCAAACTTGCGTTGGCTCCTGACACCAGTGAGGAATCCCAGGACGGATGCAGAGAGGAATTACAATGAGGCCCATGGAAGTACTAGGAGGGTAATAGATCGAACTATAGGTCTCCTGAAGGCTAGATTCTGGTGTCTACATATCTCTGGGGGTTCCTGGCCTATGGGCCTGATAAGGTGTGTAGAATATTGGTGGCCTGCTGCATGCTGCACAACGTGGCAGTGAGACATTCTATCCCCCTCTTGGAGGTGGAGGGTGCTATAGGTCCTGATCAGCTACCTCAGAGAGGTGAGGAGAGTGATGGTGATGATGAGGAAGGGGAAGATGTCAATTCCAGGAACCAACTGATACAACTCTACTTCCAATAACTGTGTGGGACTGACCTGTCATTGGGGTTAGCGACTAATACTGTCAGTGTTCCCTGTCATATAGGGGGGTTGGTCATGATAGGCGATACATGGACCACTTCTGCATGGTACTGACTGAAAATATATGCATTTCCTCCTTGCCCTCATTTGGGCACACAGGACTACCATCATGCACAAAATTGACAATAAATTTGTTCTCTGCCAGTTGCATCCATACTGCACTTTGTTCACAATTTAAGACAGGGGACAGTGTTACAGGTGTGAAATGTGTTTTATTGGTAGAAGTGAGTGAATTGTGCTATACACAGTGATGGGAGTCGTAAGGGTTGGGGGTCCTCAAAACCAACTTGGTGGTAGCCTTGTTGGATGGTATTGATGGGTCCATTTTGTCGAACAGTACTTCAAATTGCCCTCAGCTAAGTGTTGTTGGGGAATGGGTGGGATGGTTGCTTTGTATTAGGAGCAGAGTCAATTGTTGGAGGGAGCCTTGTTCTTAGCTGGTTTTCCAGTGCCATATCTTGGCCTAAGAGTACGTTTGGGTGCCTGCTGTGGAGCTTCTTGGGGTTACATGGTTGGCCCTTGGATTTCCTGGGAGGGTATTTCCTGGGATGTTTCTGCTGCTTGGGTCATCTGGTGCTGGTTTTCCAGGGCTGTTGTGGGGGCCTCTTGTCCAGTGTGGGTGTCAGACTGGTTTTTGACCAACTGCAGCAGTGCTCCAGCTATGGTGGCCATTGTGGCAATATGCTCTTTCCACTGCTTCATGGCCTGTTGGTGTTGTTCCTGCTGCATCCTCTGACTTTGCTCCAGGGTGGACACAATCCGTGCCAACCTGTCTTGGGTATGTTGGTAGGCCCCCAATACCTCTGAAATAATGTCCTGGGCAGCTGCATCCATCCTATGGCCTCCCCCCAGCCCACTGAGACCCTTGAACTTGCCCTAGCCCCCTGTGCCTGTGTCCCCTGCATAGGTCAGACGTGCCACTTATACTGGGGCCCTCACCTTCCTGCATGTTGGGAGTGGGAGACTGTGGCCTCTGTAGCTGTGTTCCACCAGTCTGTGCCCTGGTACACTGGTGTGGGTACGCCTGCCCTGGCCTGCTGGTCTTGACTGGGTGGTAGGGGTGACAGTGGTTTCCTGGGTGGGGCTGCTGCATGGTGAGAATCCAGGACTGTGTGAGGGGCCTGCCTGCTCATCAGTGTCCAGGGATCCTTCGCCAAGTTCTTGTGAGGTGCCTCTGTCTCCCTGGAGGGCCGTGGCACTCCTTGTCCCGTCCGTTAGGGTTGCATGGGTGGTGGTGCCTGTTGGGGGACATAGACATGTCTGTTACATTTGCATGTAGGTTTGAGGTGTACAGGACTGGGATATTTTGTGCTGGTGTTACTTTCAGTGGCTTTCCAAGGTGCCCTTGTGAGGTTGACATTGCATTTAGCGCCAGTGTGGGGTTGCATTGTGGTGGGGGTATTGTTCCATTGTGGGTACATGCAGGGGTGTGTGGCTGTGCACAGCAGGAGTGATGTGGCCCTGTTAGTGGGTTGGAGGTCATGCAGGGGGATAGATGTGGTGGGTAATGGCTGGGTGGGGTGTAGGTCCAGGTGGGTGTGGGTGGGGTGGTGCATGCATTGCAGCTGTGGTGTATATGGGGTAATTGTAGATGACTTACCCGAGTCCATTCCTCCAGTGAGTCCTTTGAGTCCCTCCGGGTGCAGGATGGTGAGTACCTTTTCCTCCCAGTCAGTGTAGTCGGGTGGTGTTGGTGGCGGACCTTGCCCAGTCTTCTGCACTGCAATGTGGTGCCTGGATGCCATGCCACGGACCTTCGCCCGCAGGTCGTTCCATCTCTTCCAGATGTCATCCCTGATGCGTGGATGGTGTCCCACTGCATTCACCCTCTTCACAATGGTCTGTCACAGGTCCAATTTCCGGCCGATGGGTGTGTGCTGCACCTCGGCCCCAAAGATTTGTGGCTCCACCTTCAGGATCTCGTCCACCATGGTTCTTAACTCCCTTTCGGTGAAGCGTGGATTTTTTGAGGGGGACATGATGAGTGTGGTGGATGGTGTCAGGACTGGGGACGAGGTAAGTGAAAAAGACACGGTTCCAAGTCTTTTCTTTCCAACGCTTTATTCCATTAAGCAGGATGCTACCAACCCTGGCAGTACAAGATGGGCAACTGCCTTGCCAGATCTTTTCCTCCCACCACATTCCACATGTTGCTAAGCAATCAATACATCACTAACATTCCACACACAGTATAACCCAACATATCTCCCTTCCTAAAAATTGACAAAATACATTAAAACTATAATGATGATAAGCACAAAAACACAATAAATAATAAATAAAATTACAATACACAAAAATACTTAATATGTTGAAATCCACTAATCATTAACCATTAAAACATATTGCCATACATAAACAATGTTGGTATATTTTAACTTATATAATCTTTCAAATACTCCGGCCTCTTCACAACTCTTACACCTCTCTTCTTCCACTCTGCACCCCTCTCTGGAAACTCACCCTCATTCACATTCACTTTCCACCTCCTTAATTCCAACTCATTACATTTCACCACACTATCCACATTCCATCTCCTTCCATCATCTAACACCACACTATACCCTCTCACTTTTGTTATACGTTTGGGCACAGACCATTTGGATGACCCTTTCCTAGTTCTGTCCCAAACTTTCGTTCGCACCCAATCACCAACAGCTAATTTCCGTTCCGCCACTCCAGCTGTACCCTTACCTTCATATTTCCCTTGCATTTCCGTCACACGACTCATTAAGCTTTCCTCATTCACCTTTCCCCTACCTGCCTTGCCCATCCACCCTGGCACAGCTTTGGTACAGGGTTTCCTTCCTTTCAATAACATGAACGGAGTCTCCATAGTAAGGGAATGTGGAGTGGTACGATAGTTCCACAACATGTCTTTGATTTCCTTCTTCCAATTCAATCTACTCTGCAATGCTAACTGAATGCACTCCCCCAACACCCTGTTAAATCTTTCCACCAGTCCATTCTCTCTAGGATGTGCGATGGCGGTTTTAACATGCTTTACTCCACAACTCTCCAGATAATTCTCAAATTCGATCGACGTAAACTGTGGACCATTGTCAGTTACTAACTCTTCAGGATAACCCTCCCGTTTCCATACCTCCTCACAAAACTCAACGACCGCACCTGATCTCACATCATGCACTAAACTGACCTCTGGCCATTTAGAGTGGTAATCCATCATAACAATAGCAAAGGTTTTGCCATTTTCATCTAAAACAAATGGACCACACACATCCATACCCACTTTCTTCCATGGCTCACACTGAAATGGAATGGGAATTACAGGAGTACTCTTGCCCACATGCGTTTTGTCACTGCACGCACAGCTCAAACAATTTCTAACAAACCTTTCAACATCACGGTCCATACCTGGCCACCAAAAATCCACTCTTGCCTTCCTCTTCATACCGGACATACCACCATGCCCTTCATGCAAAACACCTAACACTTTCTCCCTTAACTTATGCGGTACAACCACTCTGTCACCTCTCTTCAATACCCCATCCTGTTCAGATAACTCCGACCATACACTCTTAAAATTAGCTAACACATCCACCACCTCCCTTCCTAACTCCCTCCAATGCCTATCCAAATTTCTCCTCAATATTTGCATCACTTCATCCTCCATCATTGCTGACTTCAACTCGTCTTTCCCCACAGCTTTCAATTCCACAGCATGTATATCTGCCACAACCCAATCCTCATCTTCGTCGTTCTCCGTTCCCTCAATTGGTAGTCTAGACAAACAATCAGCATTCACATTTGCCACCCCCGGAACATATTTATTGACGAAGTCATATTCTTGTAACCTATATAACCATTTTGCTATACGTGGCGATGCATGGCTGGCACCCTTTGTCGTGAAAATGTCCACCAATGGTTTATGGTTCGTTCGTAGATCAAATCTTATTCCCCACACATAATTCCTAAAATGCTGGACGCCCCACCAACAAGCGAGAGCCTCCTTCTCAATCGCAGAATAAGTGGCTTCCCCACCTCTCAACGTTCTTGAGGCAAATGCAATCACGTACTCCTTACCCTTTCTCACTTGCATCAACACAGCCCCCAAACCGTACGTGCTGGCATCTGTGGATATGATCGTATGGTCGCCTGTCACAAATGGATTCAACTCCACTGCATTGACAATACTCTTTTTTAACTCAACAAACGCTTGTTGACAACCATCCGACCACTCAAACTTCTGGTTCTTTTTCATCAGTGTGCGCAGGGGCTGAGCGATGTCCGCAAAATTCTTTACAAATTTAGCATAGTACTCAGCTAGACCTAAGAATGACCTCAACTGATCTTTATCCTTCGGATTCGGAGTTTTTTCTATCGCCTCCATCAGACCTACCCTTGGTTTAATTCCATCACCAGAAACTGTGTGGCCCAGATACTCCACACTTTGTCGCTCGAACTTGCATTTCTTCATTTCAACACTCAAACCTGCCCTTTCCAAAATTGAACACACCTTCCCTAACACTTTATCATGTTCCGTTCCACTTTCCGCCCATACCAGCACATCGTCCTGAAAGAATCTTACATTCTCAACCTCGCCCAACAAGTTTTGCATTATCCTTTGAAAGACCGCTGAGGCAGATGCCAGGCCAAATGGCATTCGTAAAAATCTAAATGCTCCCTCGGGTGTGATAAATGAAGTGAGATGCTTCGAATCTGGGTGTAATAAAATCTGATGATACGCATTAGACAGATGCAGTGTAGAAAACACCTTTCCACCTTGAATGCTGGCCAACAACTCATTTATATTTGGTATAGGGTGTCTGTCTATCCATATATTATCATTTAAATCTCTCAGGTCAACACACATCCTAATCTTGCCATTAGGTTTCCGAGCCAGTACCACTGGACTCAACCATTCCGAAGACTCCACCGCTTCTATCACCCCCAATTGTAATAATCTCGCCAATTCAGTTTTCAACGCATCCCTAAGCATCAATGGTACTCCTCTCACTTTATGCACCTTAGGTATCGCACCTTTTCTTAAAACAATCCTGTGCTGAAATTTTTCCAGACAACCCAGCTTGTCTCCAAATAACAAAGGAAATTTCGCCTTCCACTTTTCTGCATTAGGATTTTCTTGTAACACAGTCAGAACTTGTTCCTCGGTGTTCGGGTTCAATACAATGTTTAATGCTCTTTGTTCATTCCACCCTAACAAACATCTGCCTCTTTCCACAACATACACACAACATGTTATTTCCCTCTGTTTAAAATTTAGACTCCCTTGAAAATACCCTACAGCCGATATCTTGGTACCTCCATAACCTACCAATCCAACTTTGGGTTCAGATAATTCCAGCTTTCCTAACCTAAGCCAAGTATCTCTATTAATCAGCGTATATGGAGAACATGAATCCGCCCACATGCTAACTGCTACACCATTCAGATTTAGACTACACTTCGGTGGTCTGTAACACCCATTCTCAAGTAACATCACGTTGTTCTCAACTGAGACCTCTTCAGTAACAACATTTAGCATCAATACTTGCACACCATCACCTTCTTCATCAGAATACGTCTTTTCCAACTTTTTTCCGTCAGCCTGCACACAATTCACACTTTTTTTCTTGATTACATTTTTCTTTTGGTTACAAACTTTGGAAAAATGACCCATTCTATTACAATTGAAACACTTAGCATTCAACGCTGGACAACTTCCAGAAAATGCCAGATGTTTCATGCTTCCACATCTATAACATTTTTTTTTCCCTTCAAATATGCTTTCATTCTTAGTACTCTTGATCTTGTCCACTTCCTGAGGGGTCACATTATCGACATCGTGTTTTCCCAATTCCTTAATATAACGTGATGTATCTTCAATACGTCTCGCAACAACAATAGCCTCATCCAAAGAAGGATCTTTTAAACTCAAGAGTTTCTCCTGAATTTTTATATTTCTAGTACGATTTATCAATTGGTCTCTAATTATTTCCTCGTGTAGGTCCTTAAACTTGCATGTATTTGCTAATGTTCTCAACGCACTTACAAACTGATCCACAGACTCACATTGCGTTTGCGCTCTCGAAAAGAATCTGTGGCGTTCCACCACTATACTCACTTTTTTGCTAAAATGACTTTCTAATGCCCCCATGGCCCTTACATACACGTCCTCACCATCAACCTCTTCGTCAGATCCCTCCCCATTTTCAATAACTTCACCACACGGTAGAGTTTTCAACACTTTCCTCCCTTCCACGCCCAAATTATGTTTTAACAAAGCTAATTTCCTTTTTGCTGTAAAAATAGCTCCACCCAAGGCTTCTAAATATGTTTCAAAAGCCTCTTGCCAATCTTCCCATGGCATAACAGGCTTCCCAGGAAGAGGTAAAAACGTAGGTGGAGGCGCTATAGCTTGCATGATTTACACTGAGATTTCACCGTACAAGTGTCCAATTACTATGTTACCACAGACTAAATACAATGTATTATATTACTTAATCCGTAACTCACTCTGCACAATTTAAGTTAAAATCCACATTCTACATTGAATGGAAAAAAAAAATATTGTCCAACACCAACACAGTGGCGCTGACCCCCTAGTCAACAATAACGTTGAAGTACGACGATATTCCCACTTTCCAGATTTTTTTTTTTTTACTGTTCAGGGCGTCCTCCACTCTCAGCAAGCACCGCTTCACTTTCCAGTTGGTTGCTCACAACACGCAGATCTGACGCGCTTCCTCACATTTAATTTATGACGTCCACGTTGTTTTGCGACCGTCGGCCTTCTTTCTACAGCTGGTTGCCCTTGCCACTCACACAATAGTGACGCGCTCTCTCGCGTCTTCTCCGTCTCGTGTCCTCTCCGTCGTCCTGGAGACTGGGCTGTTCCAGTTCTGCCTCTGAAAACCGGTCTCTGCGCGCGGACAGCCAACGACGCTTTTCGTGACAAACTTGAAAGGTAACAAGCAGTTACCGCGCGGCAAATATGAGAAGTTAAGCTTTAGGTCCTCGTTGCCGAAATACCTTGAGATCAGATCATTGTTAGCACCGGGGCTTAGTTTGACCAGAGCCAGCTTAATTTACCCTCACTCGCAGTAGCACAAAGTCATTACACGCTTTTCACAGCGCAGGCGGCGTTGTCATCGGTTAACATGAATCCTTTCAAAACACAAGGTCTGCCGAGGATACGTCTATGACACTGCACTCCAATAAATCCATAAATCATATAAAATGCAGAAGAAGATTTCCACCAACGTCTAAAATAACGTCCAGTCACTGCCCACAAAGTCCAGAAGGCATCTCAAGGCTTCTCCTTTACGCCAGGCTTGGCTCACTGATAATATCGCGATCCCATCCTCGTCGCCACTGAAAAAGACATGGTTCCAAGTCTTTTCTTTCCAACGCTTTATTCCATTAAGCAGGATGCTACCAACCCTGGCAGTACAAGATGGGCAACTGCCTTGCCAGATCTTTTCCTCCCACCACATTCCACATGTTGCTAAGCAATCAATACATCACTAACATTCCACACACAGTATAACCCAACAGTAAGGGTGCTCTTCTGTGGGTCGATGTGCGTCTCCTGAATGCTGGCGTTCGCTGTCTGGCTCTGGTGCTCTCCGTCTTCATGTCCTGCTTTCGTTGCAAGGGATTGTGGGGGTGTGTCTGGGGGTGTTTTATGGGGTTCTGGATGTGTGTCAGGTGTGTGGGTGATACGCCTATCCAATGTGTGCACTTGTTGTTGTTAAGTCCACTTGCCACCTGTGGCAGTCACAGCCGCCAATGGTCGTCCGGCTTCCACTGTCCGCTGAGTTGATTTGTACATCATTATTTGGAGGGCAGGATGTGGGTGTGCTTGGCGGTGTCGGGGTGGGCCAGGATTCCAGCCGACAGTCATGGCGGGGAGTGGTGGTCTTGGAATTTTTGGCAGGTTTGGGTTTTTCGTTCATTATATGGCGGGTTTCCTTACACCGCCAATGGCGGGATTCTGTTCACTGCCGACACAGTGGTCTGCGGTCTTTCCCGCCATTTTCATAATGACCACCTTGGTACTGATGACCAAGTAGGTGTTGCTCAGGGGCTACCAGTTTTTCCATCACCAGAGTGACACTGGCACCTGTGTCCCTATAGGCCTCAACCTGAACACCATTGATTAGGGGTAGTTACTAGCACTTATCCATATTAATGGGACAAGCAACCAGGGTGGCAAGGCCAATGCCACCATCTAAGACTAAAACAGCCTCAGTGTCTCCCTAACTATACCAACCCCCACTACATTACCAAACGTGAGCCCAGCTACACCCTTAGATTGGATATTAGTAGAGTTTTTCCCACCCCCACTGCTATTACTATGGGCACTAGTGGAAGCAGTGGGGGTTGTGGTGATCGGAGGTTTGGTGTTCCTCTTGGGACAAGTGGGATCACTTGCCCAATGGCCTTTGATTTTACATAGGTAACACCATGGCTTTTTCTGTTAGCTTGAAGAGGATTTTGGCCCATCCCCAGATGATTTTTGGGGACCTGATGAAGACTTTGACTTTTTATCTTTGTCCCCACCCTTATCATGATACTTACCATCCTCCTCCTTGTTGTCACCCACTGAATGAGCTTTTAACTCACGTTTGTTCTGACCCATTTGTCTGCCTTCTTTCCCAGTTCTTGGGGAGAGGTCAGATCTGAGTCTACCAAGCACTGGAGCAACAAGTCAGACTCACAATTGGTAAGAATATGTTCTCTCAGGGTTAGATTATATATACCATCATAATCTGACACTTTGCTGCCATTTAACCAACCTTCTAAAGCCTTCACTGAACAGTCCACAAAGTCTTTCCAATCTTTTCTTGTTTCTCTGAGCTTAACCCTATATATTCCAGTGGCTAAGCCAAAGCCATCCAAGAGTGCTGTCTTCAAAACATTGTAGTTATCTGAATCATTTTCTCTGACAGTAAGGAGAAGGACAACCACAGAATAGCAGCCCAATGCATCTGAGGGACCCTCAAATTTACAGGCCCTCTCAAGTGCAACAAACCACTTGTAGATGTCACCCCTCTCCTAGTAAGGGGGACAGTCTTGAGCAAGTTTCTAGAGTCAAATGTGTTCTCCCCAACACCATAGCTCCTGAAACTGCTATTGCTGCTGCCACCATGGGGAACTAACCCCAACATCTGCTGTTCCCTTTCCACAGCTAGGGCTTCCCTATCTAAGGCCAACTGTTGCTGTTGAAGCCTCTTTCTGGCCTCCTCCAATCTCAGTTTTCTGAGTTCCCTATCTAGGGATTTGTCCTCAGGGTTAGATGTGTGGGACACTCCTGAGACTGAAGTGACATGGGAATGAACAGACACAGATCTTTCCCTGACTTGTGTAACCTTAGTAACCTGGCCTCTAGGTATGAAGGGAGCTCTACTTGTGTGTGACCCCTTCCCACTACCAGCTGCACTAGAAGGTTTACCAGGGGGAAGATCTTGGGAAGGACCCTCCCCTGCATTCTCAGGATCCTCTCCTGATTCTACCTGGTTAGAATCCCCCTCTATCTCCTCTACCTGGTGACCAGACTGTTCTTGGTCATCCTGCAGAAGGAGATTTAAAAGGAAATCTTCATTACGGTTCTTTCCAATCCCTAGGCTTCTCTCTAAGCAAAGCCCCCTCAAACTTTTTAAAGTTTATGTTTTCATAAGTGGTTTTGATAACACTAGGGGTGGTCTCAGAGGAAGACATAGTGATAGGAAAGTTAGAATAAAGTGAAAGAGAAGAAAACACCTACTTTATCCAACTTTTAGAATTTTAGAATGCAAGTGCAATTACTAGGTATACTTTTGTATAGCCCCGAGTACACTTCCCTGTGGAAAGCTCCGATGACAGAGTGATAAGGCAATTGCAAGTACTTATCCCACCACTGCACCACCAATGTAGGAGGCTGGCCTGGTTTGTAGGGGATACCTAAGTTATTTACACCTTATACCAGGTCTAGTTATCTCGTATTAGTGAAATGTGGTCGGTGTCTAGAAGCCAGGCTATCTAGAGGTAGCTGTAGGCAGAACAGCCAAGGTTGCACTAGGAAACCTGCAAAGCTCTTGCAGTACCACTGTAGTCACACAGTACTTACACACATGAAAGACAATACTCAGTGTTGCAAAAATAAAAGTACTTTATTTTAGGAGACAATGCTCCCTTAGGACATAAGTAAATTACACAATATATACACTAGTAACCAGAAATAGGTAAATACACAGTAAGAAAACAGTGCAAATAGTAATAGTGAAAATCATAATAGGTTGCAATGGACCTAGGGGGAACACATACCATATACTAAAATAGTGGAATGCAAAAGTCGGTTTCCCACCTAGGCAAGTGTAGTGTGTAAAGGGACGCTGGGAGTATAAGAAAACACCAAAGGTAAGTATTATTATTATTAACTTTACTTTGACTAAAGCCATAAAAGACTGGTACACGCAATACATTACAAAATAAATAATGTCATAAAAGAAACAGCATATTTAGCAATTGCAATCCTAGATAAATAGATCACAGTTCATAAGATAGCTAATACAAAGTTTAAAAGGTAGTTTAAAAGAAACCCAATGGGGATAAAAGCAGGCAGTTAATTTTATAACTTTAGGTTCTTAGCACCAGTAATCATTCTATCATAATCTAAGTCCTCGTCTACATACCATTGTGGTAATTTTACACCTGCTGTTGAGATGGAATAAAGGTCACAAAGTGTCTATTACAATCTCAATTTTCAGCCTGTTACCACGGTACAAGAATTTGGATCTACATGATTGAGAGTTTCCCTGCATCTCGTAATCTAAGTTGTGTGTAAAAAGCTTGCAACTGCAAACACTAGCTTTTCGCTTGTATCACTCATTAGTATGCGAAGCGTCTCCTTATGTTTCAGGGACCTGAGGGATCTGCATAGAGGAATGATCCTCCTCCTCCTAGGCTGTAAATATCTTCGGCAAAAAAAAACATAAAATGAGCTATAGATTCTGTTTCCGTCGGACAAAAAAGGAAAAAACTAGTCGCACCGTTGTCTTTTTTCCAGTTAGAGGTAATGGAATTCAGGGGCAAGATCCCTAGTCTAAATATGAGAAACAGGTATTTGGCCTTAGCTGGATATAGGCTATCCATGTAATATTCAAACAAGGGTGAGCACTTGTGCTTTAAAAAGTGCTCTGTTGTTTTGTCTATAATCTGATCGTGCCAAATCTGGATTAATACCACCTCCAAGTAGAGATGCTTTACACGCTGTGCCATGCTTCTCGATATGCTCTGTGGGGATCTCCATATCTCCTCCATTTTGATCCAGTAGCACAGATCCTTTAAATATTTTAGCCAGGGGGTTGATTCCGTTTCGTCAATAGATAGTACCTTTAGCATAGCTACCCTATAGGAGCCCAAATGCTCAGAGGACCATAGGTGCTCCCAGTAAAGTAACGGCTTCAATGCAATTACACAGTGTATTTGGTTGAGAGCCAGATCAAATCTAAGTGTAATAAGGAATGTGCTAGCAGGTAAGTGTAACAATAAACGTAATAACTTATTTTCAGTCAGGGTTAATCTGAACGAATCACAGTGACCCCCGAGTGCCGCACCATAGGTTGTGGCAGTCACTGCTGCAATCTTGTATACCGTAATGGCTGGAGAAAGGGGTCCCCCCGTTGAGTTCACTTTTTCTTCTCATTGACGATCTACCCAAAGGTTCTGCGTAGCTAGGGGTCAGATGAGAAGGTTCTATATTATATTTTAAACCGGTATTACAGTCCCCTGCCACTATTACCCTTGTTCCCCTGGGCGACTGAGTTAGCACGTCCGCTACATGAGCAACCATAGGAATTTGAATATTTAAGGGAACTGGTCTGATATAAACATTTACAATGGATATGTAATTAGTCCCTCTACAATTTGTGATCTTAAGTTCAACAGCCAGGATATCCCTGCTATTGCAGGTAATTACCTTTACATCGGGAATAGCTCCTGCCTAAGCCAGATTCCTATCCCTCCTGAAGCACAGCTTGATACTGAGGGGAGTGCTGGCTTATAAAAAGTCAGGTACCCTTCTCTATGCAGTGACTGAAGTGCCCAGGTTTCCTGATCAGGATTGTATGGTGCTGTTCAATTAAGTTGCACCATTCGAGGTCACTGTGCTTTGATCTTAAGCCAGCTACATTCCATGAAGGGAACTTAATTGTGTCACCCTCACAGATATCCATTCCATTTTCAATATGTAAGTTTGTGCTGTATAGCGTTTCTTCCACAGCCCAGGGTTCATCACAGTTTATTCTCCCCCCGCCCTCCTTTGTATTCACTCTAGGCCCATCAGGATTAGAATTAGAGTTTGCCAATTTGTTACAACTAGCAAAAAGAATTCTCACCATAGGTGGCTGTTGTACCTCCTGTCAATCAATATCTGACGTTTCAACAGTGGGCTCCTGGGTAATGCTGAAGCAGGTGTCTTAACTAGAATTTATTAATGAGTGTTTATGTAGTTTGAATAATTGAATTATGTAGGAAATGAATAACGCAGAGAAATAATGCAAGCATTTGGGAAATGTGACCTCGAAGAATGGTCACCAGTGTTCACGAAGTGTACTAATTGGTGATTAATACTTATGAAATATTGAAAATGTATTAGATTAATGTAGTAATATGTCTTATTTAGGGTTATGAAGTATGCTTTAGCTTATTAATTGTAGGACTTAACTTAGTGAGTGTCTTAGCCTAGTTGTGCCAGGCCTCATGCAGAAGCTGTATTCCTTAGCGGTTAATCAAATGCTGACAGAGTGAACTAAACTGTGAAATGCCCATTGACTTGTTATAAGTGCTTAACAGAAGCTTTTCATGAGAACCAACTAACAGGAGATCATGTTTCTAGCAGTGTAACATATTGTGTGTAATGTGTGTGAGATGTACTTTCCCAGGACAAGAACAATAAAGACACTGAATGGAACTAAAGATGCAACAAAATTGTTACCTGACGAGCCGGATGATGAGGACATCGTAAAGTGAACCAATCAACTTCATGAGAAGAACTAAATATTAAAAATCATAGATTTGGTATAGAAATATTATTGGGTAGAGAATAAACGTATGATTAACTGACCAACAGGGAATTAGGGAGTAGTTTAGGTGACTTTGATATAACAACGCGACAGAGGAAAATTAGGCAAATCTACAGTGACTTTGGGAGAAGAAGAGACTTTAGGAGAGAGTTGAGATTCATTCTGTCATTAGGCTCATACTCTCTGACTGAGAGCCTGATGCGTTGCTGATCGTTTGTTACCTGAGTGCGAAGACTGATTCTGCGTGCTGACCCATTCTGTTGATAGGTAGATATGACAAGGTGACTGAAATACGTTTTTATGCTTTTTCTTTCTAGGTACCAACTGCGCTGTTTTTATTAGATCCATAGCTAGATGTTTTTTTCCCTAAAATTGTGTTCTAAATTGTTTTGCATGAAGCCCAACATGCTGATGGTAATCTGAGGTTAGGTGAGGGTATTCACATAATGACTAATACATTTACAGGAACTAATGTTTGACGAGTTATCTTGCTGAATACTATGTACATGATTACTTTGTTGCAACTGACTCTGCTCTTCATATGTATCGTAACTTTAGAATGCGTTGTTATTCAAGCTTTGATTAGATTGCGTTCCTTTCGCCGCTTCAGACAACCAGTTATGTTCTTATATGTGTTTCATTTGATTTTGAGATTATTCTACATGACTTTAGTATTGTTAATATAAGGGAAATGAAAGTACCAAACTTTACTAAAGGGGTGGTTATTCATGGCTGAAATGTCATGGTGCGTGATATTTACTGACTCCATTGATTATTTATTTTTGACTAATGATTATTGATTATTGTGTATTGATTATTGGTTCATGTACTGGATGTATGGTGAGAACTTCTTTAAAGAGTCATAAGGTTTATAACCTATTTGCGTCCCCTTGTAAGTTTAGTTATTGAGGTGTGACGCGTTAACAGTAACATGATTGGACACTTGGGGGAGAGAACTTGTCCTCACAATCTGTGGGTGCTACGGGGATGCCTAGTCTAATTTTAATCTGTGACGCTAATCCTAACCTAGGTCTTTTCTCAAGAGATAGTAGACCATCTACTATCTCTTGATTTGCCAATTTAAGTCCTACACAGTCCTGTCCTGAATTAATATCTTGAATTCTTGTAACATATCTTATATCTTCTGTTATCATTGATCTACATTCTTGCATTTTCCTAACCCAATGGATTACTTTATTTGAAAGTGAGTCACGAGATTCTCTATTACTTGGGGATAATTTCAGGATGTTTGTCAGATACAAGTCGTACTGACTGTCCTCTTCATTAGGCTGGAAGAGTCATTCTGCTGTTTCCTGTAACTCTAGGGCCCTACTTCTTGTACTGTGTAGGGCAGACTGTTCCAGCCTTCCTACTCGATAGAAACCAGGGTATTTTTACACAGGTGGTTTTAAACATCCCACAGGATGCCATTCCAATGATGAGCTGGCAGTAGATGTATTTACATACTTTTTTCCACTTCCTATATTGCCATGTTTGTTAGGGGGTTGGGTGGACACCTCAGGATCTGCACTGGGTCTAACAAGGGGCAAGAGGTTTCTGGCTTCCCTACTAGGGTCGTCAAGTGGTCCAGTTTCTCATTAAACAAATTGCCTAGGGAGCTCAGGTAATCTCGTAAAGTGTTAATTTCCCCCCTCAAGTGGACTAGCTGCACTGTAATAGGGACTTCTCTCATTTCCACTCCTTTATTATTAGCCTTGCTTTGTTTTACAGATTTGTTAAGACCACTCCTAGGACTCAGTAATGGAGTAAACAGATTTGTGCACTCAACAGCAAACTCAATTGGAGATAGTGGGCTTTCCTGGACAAATTGAAGAAGGGTCAAGGCAATTGCTGGAACAGGTCTCTCCTCTATACAGCAACCCAACTGGTTCCTCTTATCATCTTTAGGAATCGGGCATCGCTCCCCAGCTGTTTTTAAAGTAAGAGTTAGGCCCTCGTTATGACCCTGACGGTCAGTGATAAAGTGGCGGTAATACCGCCAACAGGCTTGCGGTAACTACCGCCAAATTATGACCATGGCAGAAAGAACTCAGAAAGACAGCCAATGTACCACTCCGACCGCCAGGGCGGAAACAACAGGCACACGGCAGTGGCCATCTACAGCCAGGCGGAAGTCAAAGTTCCGCCCACCATATTATGACCAGACAATCTGCCACCTTTTCCGGGGGAGTACCAATGACATCAAAAGCCTTGCGGAAACAATGCACAGAAGTGAAGAGACTCACCACTGGAGATACAGGGAAGAACCACAGCACCATGGAACCAGAACTGCAAGGATTTCTGATGATATTCTACGTTCTGCTACATCATGAACACCAATGCCAGCGAAGACAACGACGGTGAGTACTGTTGCCTAGCTCAAAAGGGAGGGGCTAGGAAAAGGACAGTGACACAAACACACACACGCAACATATGCACCCCACACACATACACACCATACACACAACCAGCTGCACAAGAAAACAAGTTAACCCCCCTAAATCGGCTGAATAATGCAAGGACAAAAGGAATGTACCAAATTGATTGTAATAAGACCAACACAGTATAAATAATAATTTAGCCAATGCTACAGATATTTGAAAGTGTACAGAAAAAGAGACACTGCCCAATCCTCAGTCTGTGTGGGTCACATGGCCACAGGGCAAAGTCCAAGGCCCCACTTGTCACCTGCATCAATATGGAGAGAACACTGCAGGGGCATCAGTTGGCAAAAAGGCAGGCACCTCAGGTGGAGGTGGTGGGCAGCTCAGCCGGAAGCAGAAACAAGACCACTGGTTGTGGAGGGGGCAACATGCCCTGTGCTTTGTCCTGGGGAGTGATAGGCCACGGTCTCTCTAGTGGGTGTTTTCCCCAATGGTTCTGGAGGGGGCAACATGCCCTGTGCTTGGTCCTGGTGAGTGATATGCCACTGTCTCTCAAGTGGGTGTCTTCCCCACTGGTTCCGGAGGGGGCAACATGCCCTGTGCTTGTTCCTGGGGAGTGATAAGCCACTGTCTCCCGAGTGGGTGTCTTCCCCACTGGTTCTGGAGGGGCAATATGCCCTGTGCTTTGTCCTGGGGAGTGATAAGCCACAGTCTCTCAAGTGGGTGTCTTCCTCGCTGGTTCTGGAGGGGGCAACATGCCCTGTGCTTGGTCCTGGGTAGTGCAAGGCCACAGTCTCTCAAGTGGGTGTCTTCCCCACTGGTTCTGGAGGGGACAGGCCATACAGCAGCCCATGGAGGCTGGATCACATTGTGTCGGCCGGCGGTGATGGCTGCACTGTGTGGTTCTGGTTGTGGAAGGCTCCTGCACAGCCCCTGCATCCTCCAATGGCTGCACTGTGGTGGTGGTGGGAGGCTCCTGCACAGCCCCTGCACCCTGTGATGGCCACACAACAGCGGTTGGTGGTGGGGGCTCCGTGACAGCTGCTGGTGCAGGTTCCTTCCCCTTCTTGACTGCTGTTGCAGGCTCCTTGCCCTTCTTGGCTGCTTGCCCTCACTCCTTGCCCTTCTTGCCTGCTGGTGCAGGCTCCTTCCCGCTTTGAGTGCAGGTGCAGGCTCCTTCCCCTTCTTGCCTGCTGGTGCAGGCTCCTTCCCCTTTCAGCTGGCTGGAGCAGGCTCCTTCTCCTTCAGTATATGTGGCCTAGAATCCTTTCCATGACAAGTAGGTGCGGATCGAACTGGGCCTGTGGACTGTGTGGCTGAGGTGCTTGGTTGGGTTTGTGATACCCTGGCCATACATGCAGGAGGGGAGGGGTAGGGAAGATTTCAATGGTGGAAAGGAAAAGCTTTTTAGGGACATTGGGGCGGGAAGAGGGGGAAGTAATAGGAGTGGAGGATGAGGGAGTGGTTGTTGGAGGTGTCTGCTGGATTTTGGTGCAGGTGCATGGTCTGTATGATGTTGTGAGGTGGATGATTGTTGGGTATCTGAGTGCTTGCGTTTGTGTACTTTAGGAGGGGTGTTGGACCTGGCCCTTTTACAGGGTCATTCCCCGCTCTTTTTGCTTTTTGCCTCCTTATTTTTCTGACCTTTCTTGACCTTTGTTGGCTGACGTTTTGACTCTGAGCACTTTTTCACTTCTAACCAGTGCTAAAGTGCATGTGCTCTCCCTTACAAAATTGGTATGATTGGATTATCCCTAATTGGCATATTTAATTTACCTATAAGTCCCTTGTAAAGTGATATCCCTATGCCCAGGGCCTGTAAATTACTAGTGGGCCTGCAGCTCTGCTTGCGCCACCCACTGAAGTAGCCTGTCAAACCTATCTAAGGCCTGCTAGCACAGAGCCTATGTGCGCAGCTTCCTGCCACAGGGACCTGGCAGCTAAATTTACTTGCCTGGCCCAGAACTCCCCTTTTACTACATGTAAGTCACCCCTAAGGTACGCCATAGCTAGCCATTTGGGCTGGGTGCCATGTATGTAGAAGGCAGGACATGTGCCATGATGCATAGCCTGTCCTGGTAGTGACAAACAGCCTAACTTGGTGTCTCACTACTCTGAGTGTTGCCTCCTCATAGGATTGCATTGGAAATGCCCTGCCTTATGTGTAAGGGGTATTGTCTGATTTATGAGGGGTACCGTAGGCATGTTTGGTATGGTTGTGATAGTGGTAAGAAATGCTGCTTACTTGTGTAGGTGTATTTTTTATTACTATCACAGAAATGCCACTTCGAAAAAGTGTGCATTTATCTGTGCTTATGACTTTGGTGTTTTGCAGCTTGCCTCCAATCCACGTCTGGGCAGACTGACAGTTGGGGCTTTGTTCATACTTCTCAGACTGCCTGAACACAGGGAGGGTGGAGGTGACACAGAGCTGCATCTACATATTGTAAAGCCTTCCTGGGCTGAGAGAAGGGAGAGGCAGGCAACCTGCATTTGTAAAGGCTGTGCCCTGGCCTCACACAATAGGGTCCTTAACCCCCCACTGATGTTTGGAGCCTGTGCTGAAAGGAGAGAGGGGACACTCCCAGAACCAGTTGTAACTGGCTGGAACCTCCTCTCCCTACCATTGTGAAACACACTGTAAACCCAGTATAAGTGCAGGGGAATTTTCCCCACAATTTGAACATTATTAGAACTTGAAACTGGACCTTGGACTGCTGCTGCTGTGTTGACCTGTGACCTGCCTAGTCACTAGGAGGAACTGCCACCATCTGCACCCCTTGTGCTGGCCTGTAGCTGGGCCCACCAGTCCTGTGCTTCTTCTTGTCCTGCTTGCTCCCTGGGGGAGGGTGTTGTGGCCCCTGACCCCTGCATCGATCTTTACATCTTTGCCAGAGCGCTTTGAAAAGGCGCTCTCTTAATTGCTAACGAAAAGATAACCGCCACAGCCCGGGCTTTAGATTTGCTCTAGCGCTTTGAAAAGCACTTTATTTCTGATCCCCAAGAACACAGCTGCAGCCCAGAAGCCTCAAAGTGCCCCTCGCGCACTCCACGGCACCTCTTCTTTGTTTGGATCACCGCCGCAGCCGGGCTTTTGAATTCTCTTTAAGCGCGAGGTCCGCGGTCATCTCAGTGCCCAACCGGAGCAAGCGTGCTTCTGTCGGTGCCCCCGGGGCATGCTCCACCCCCAGGAGCGCCCCCGGGGCACCAGTCGCCTCCGATCCTTCTGAGATCACCGCGGCGGCCCGGGAACACTACAGGACACTCGCGTACCAAGTCGGAGGGGTCCGAGTTCTGGAATTGCTAGATCGCAGGACTCGGGGAAGGCGAGGGAAGTGCCCCCTTCCCCGGTCGCTGCCTAGGAGCAGGACGCTCCTTTTTTCACCCCATTTGTGCATACCTAGCTTCCCGGGAAGGGAGATCTCGACAGAGGTCCCTTCCCCTTCGCCCCGCAGTTGTTTGGGTCTCGCCTGGCCTCCACCCCGAGGACTGGGAGTGAGAGGGCCAAGGCAGGCCCCACCTAAGGCGCAGGTCCCCGGAGGGGCCTGTTTAATGCGAGGAGAGGGTGCTGACCGCCCCTCTCCCCCTGGAGCACCGCGTGGCCCTCGCTTTGTGCACATGAGTGCCTAGTCTAAATATGAGAAACAGGTATTTGGCCTTAGCTGGATATAGGCTATCCATGTAATATTCAAACAAGGGTGAGCACTTGTGCTTTAAAAAGTGCTCTGTGGTTTTGTCTATAATCTGATCGTGCCAAATCTGGATTAATATCACCTCCCAGTAGAGATGCTTTACAAGCTGTGCCATGCTTCTCGATATGCTCTGTGGTGATCTCCATATCTCCTCCATTTTGATCCAGTAGCACAGATCCTTTAAATATTTTAGCCAGGGGGTTGATTCCGTTTCGTCAATAGATAGTAGCTTTAGCATAGCTACCCTATAGGAGCCCAAATGCTCAGAGGACCATAGGTGCTCCCAGTAAAGTAACGGCTTCAATGCAATTACACAGTGTATTTGGTTGAGAGCCAGATCAAATCTAAGTGTAATAAGGAATGTGCTAGCAGGTAAGTGTAACAATAAATGTAATAACTTATTTTCAGTCAGGGTTAATCTGAACGAATCACAGTGACCCCCGAGTTCCGCACCATAGGTTGTGGCAGTCACTGCTGCAATCTTGTATACCGTAATGGCTGGAGAAAGGGGTCCCCCCGTTGAGTTCACTTTTTCTTCTCATTGACGATCTACCCAAAGGTTCTGCGTAGCTAGGGGTCAGATGAGAAGGTTCTATATTATATTTTAAACCGGTATTACAGTCCCCTGCCACTATTACCCTTGTTCCCCTGGGCGACTGAGTTAGCACGTCCGCTACATGAGCAACCATAGGAATTTGAATATTTAAGGGAACTGGTCTGATATAAACATTTACAATGGATATGTAATTAGTCCCTCTACAATTTGTGATCTTAAGTTCAACAGCCAGGATATCCCTGCTATTGCAGGTAATTACCTTTACATCGGGAATAGCTCCTGCCTAAGCCAGATTCCTATCCCTCCTGAAGCACAGCTTGATACTGAGGGGAGTGCTGGCTTATAAAAAGTCAGGTACCCTTCTCTTTGCAGTGACTGAAGTGCCCAGGTTTCCTGATCAGGATTGTATGGTGCTGTTCAATTAAGTTGCACCATTCGAGGTCACTGTGCTTTGATCTTAAGCCAGCTACGTTCCATGAAGGGAACTTAATTGTGTCACCCTCACAGATATCCATTCCATTTTCAATATGTAAGTTTGTGCTGTATAGCGTTTCTTCCACAGCCCAGGGTTCATCACAGTTTATTCTCCCCCCGCCCTCCTTTGTATTCACTTTAGGCCCATCAGGATTAGAATTAGAGTTTGCCAATTTGTTACAACTAGCAAAAAGAATTCTCACCATAGGTGGCTGTTGTACCTCCTGTCAATCAATATCTGACGTTTCAACAGTGGGCTCCTGGGTAATGCTGAAGCAGGTGTCTTAACTAGAATTTATTAATGAGTGTTTATGTAGTTTGAATAATTGAATTATGTAGGAAATGAATAACGCAGAGAAATAATGCAAGCATTTGGGAAATGTGACCTCGAAGAATGGTCACCAGTGTTCACGAAGTGTACTAATTGGTGATTAATACTTATGAAATATTGAAAATGTATTAGATTAATGTAGTAATATGTCTTATTTAGGGTTATGAAGTATGCTTTAGCTTATTAATTGTAGGACTTAACTTAGTGAGTGTCTTAGCCTAGTTTTGTCAGGCCTCATGCAGAAGCTGTATTCCTTAGCGGTTAATCAAATGCTGACAGAGTTAACTAAACTGTGAAATGCCCATTGACTTGTTATAAGTGCTTAACAGAAGCTTTTCATGAGAACCAACTAACAGGAGATCATGTTTCTAGCAGTGTAACAAATTGTGTGTAATGTGTGTGAGATGTACTTTCCCAGGACAAGAACAATAAAGACATTGACTGGAACTAAAGATGCAACAAAATTGTTACCTGACGAGCCGGATGATGAGGACATCGTAAAGTGAACCAATCAACTTCATGAGAAAAACGAAATATAAAAAATCATAGATTTGGTATAGAAATATTATTGGGTAGAGTATAAACGTATGATTAACTGACCAACAGGGAATTAGGGGATAGTATAGGTGACTTTGATATAACAACGCGACACAGGAAAATTAGGCAAATCTACAGTGACTTTGGGAGAAGAAGAGACTTTAGGAGAGAGTTGAGATTCATTCTGTCATTAGGCTCATACTCTCTGACTGAGAGCCTGATGCGTTGCTGATCGTTTGTTACCTGAGGGCGAAGACTGATTCTGCGTGCTGACCCATTCTGTTGATAGGTAGATATGACAATGTGACTGAAATGCATTTTTATGCTTTTTCTTTCTAGGTAACAACTGCGCTGTTTTTATTAGATCCATAGCTAGATGTTTTTTTCCCTAAAATTGTGTTATAAATTGTTTTGCCTGAAGCCCAACATGCTGATGGTAATCTGAGGTTAGGTGAGGGTATTCACATAATGACTAATACATTTACAGGAACTAATGTTTGACGAGTTATCTTGCTGAATACTATGTACATGATTACTTTGTTGCAACTGACTCTGCTCTTCATATGTATCGTAACTTTAGAATGCGTTGTTATTCAAGCTTTGATTAGATTGCGTTCCTTTCGCCGCTTCAGACAACCAGTTATGTTCTTATATGTGTTTCATTTGATTTTGAGATTATTCTACATGACTTTAGTATTGTCAATATAAGGGAAATGAAAGTACCAAACTTTACTAAAGGTGTGGTCATTCATGGCTGAAAGGTCATGGTGCGTGATATTTACTGACTCCATTGATTATTTATTTTTGACTAATGATTATTGATTATTGTGTATTGATTATTGGTTCATGTACTGGATGTATGGTGAGAACTTCTTAAAAGAGTCATAAGGTTTATAACCTATTTGCGTCCCCTTGTAAGTTTAGTTATTGAGGTGTGACGCGTTAACAGTAACATGATTGGACACTTGGGGGAGAGAACTTGTCCTCACAATCTGTGGGCGCTACGGGATGCCTAGTCTAATTTTAATCTGTGACGCTAATCCTAACCTAGGTCTTTTCTCAAGAGATAGTAGACCATCTACTATCTCTTGATTTGCCAGTTTAAGTCCTACACAGTCCTGTCCTGAATTAATATCTTGAATTCTTGTAACATATCTTATATCTTCTGTTATCATTGATCTACATTCTTGCATTTTCCTAACCCAATGGATTACTTTATTTGAAAGTGAGTCACGAGATTCTCTATTACTTGGGGATAATTTCAGGATGTTTGTCAGATACAAGTCGTACTGCCTGTCCTCTTCATTAGGCTGGAAGAGTCATTCTGCTGTTTCCTGTAACTCTAGGGCCCTACTTCTTGTACTGTCTAGGGCAGACTTTTCCAGCCTTCCTACTCGATAGAAACCCGGGTATTTTTACACAGGTGGTTTTAAACATCCCACAGGATGCCATTCCAATGATGAGCTGGCAGTAGATGTATTTACATGCCTTTTTCCACTTCCCATATTGCCATGTTTGTTAGGGGGTTGGGTGGACACCTCAGGATCTGCACTGGGTCTAACAAAGGGCAAGAGGTTTCTGGCTTCCCTACTAGGGTCGTCAAGTGGTCCAGTTTCTCATTAAACAAATTGCCTAGGGAGCTCAGGTAATCTCGTAAAGTGTTAATTTCCCCCCTCAAGTGGACTAGCTGCACTGTAATAGGGACTTCTCTCATTTCCACTCCTTTATTATTAGCCTTGCTTTGTTTTACAGATTTGTTAAGACCACTCCTAGGACTCAGTAATGGAGTAAACAGATTTGTGCACTCAACAGCAAACTCTATTGGAGATAGTGGGCTTTCCTGGACAAATTGAAGAAGGGTCAAGGCAATTGCTGGAACAGGTCTCTCCTCTATACAGCAACCCGACTGGTTCCTCTTATCATCTTTAGGAATCGGGCATCGCTCCCCAGCTGTTTTAAAGTAAGAGTTAGGCCCTCGTTATGACCCTGACGGTCGGTGATAAAGTGGCGGTAATACCACCAACAGGCTTGCGGTAACTACCGCCAAATTATGACCATGGCAGAAAGAACTCAGAAAGACAGCCAATGTACCTCTCCGACCGCCAGGGCGGAAACAACAGGCACACGGCAGTAGCCATCTACAGCCAGGCAGAAGTCAAAGTTCCGCCCACCATATTATGACCAGACAATCTGCCACCTTTTCCGGGGGAGTACCAATGACATCAAAAGCCTTGCGGAAACAATGCACAGAAGTGAAGGGACTCACCACTGGAGATACAGGGAAGAACCACAGCACCATGGAACCAGAACTGCAAGAATTTCTGATGATATTCTACGTTCTGCTGCACCATGAACACCAATGCCAGCGAAGACAACGACGGTGAGTACTGTCGCCTAGCTCAAAAGGGAGGGGGTAGGAAAAGGACAGTGACACAAACACACACACGCAACATATGCACCCCACACACATACACACCATACACACAACCAGCTGCACAAGAAAACAAGTTAACCCTCCTAAATCGGCTGAATAATGCAAGGACAACAGGAATGTACCGAATTGATTGTAATAAGACCAACACAGTATAAATAATAATTTAGCCAATGCTACAGATATTTGAAAGGGTACAGAAAAAGAGACACTGCCCAATCCTCAGTCTGCGTGGGTCACATGGCCACAGGGCAAAGTCCAAGGCCCCACTTGTCACCTGCATCAATATGGAGAGAACACTGCAGGGGCATCAGTTGGCAAAAAGGCAGGCACCTCAGGTGGAGGTGGTGGGCAGCTCAGCCGGAAGCAGAAACAAGACCACTGGTTGTGGAGGGGGCAACATGCCCTGTGCTTTGTCCTGGGGAGTGATAGGCCACGGTCTCTCTAGTGGGTGCCTTCCCCAATGGTTCCGGAGGGGGCAACATGCCCTGTGCTTGTTCCTGGGGAGTGATAAGCCACTGTCTCCCGAGTGGGTGTCTTCCCCACTGGTTCTGGAGGGGCAATATGCCCTGTGCTTTGTCCTGGGGAGTGATAAGCCACAGTCTCTCAAGTGGGTGTCTTCCTCGCTGGTTCTGGAGGGGGCAACATGCCCTGTGCTTGGTCCTGGGTAGTGCAAGGCCACAGTCTCTCAAGTGGGTGTCTTCCCCACTGGTTCTGGAGGGGACAGGCCATACAGCAGCCCATGGAGGCTGGATCACATTGTGTCGGCCGGCGGTGATGGCTGCACTGTGTGGTGCTGGTTGTGGAAGGCTCCTGCACAGCCCCTGCATCTTCCAATGGCTGCACTGTGGTGGTGGTGGGAGGCTCCTGCACAGCCCCTGCACCCTGTGATGGCCACACAACCGCGGTTGGTGGTGGGGGCTCCGTGACAGCTGCTGGTGCAGGTTCCTTCCCCTTCTTGACTGCTGTTGCAGGCTCCTTGCCCTTCTTGGCTGCTTGCGCAGGCTCCTTGCCCTTCTTGCCTGCTGGTGCAGGCTCCTTCCCGCTTCAAGTGCAGGTGCAGGCTCCTTCCCCTTCTTGCCTGCTGGTGCAGGCTCCTTCCCCTTTCAGCTGGCTGGAGCAGGCTCCTTCTCCTTCAGTATATGTGGCCTAGAATCCTTTCCATGACAAGTAGGTGCGGATCGAACTGGGCCTGTGGACTGTGTGGCTGAGGTGCTTTGTTGGGTTTGTGATACCCTGGCCATACATGCAGGAGGGGAGGGGTAGGGAAGATTTCAATGGTGGAAAGGAAAAGCTTTTTAGGGACATTGGGGCGGGAAGAGGGGGAAGTAATAGGAGTGGAGGATGAGGGAGTGGTTGTTGGAGGTGTCTGCTGGATTTTGGTGCAGGTACATGGTCTGTATGATGTTGTGAGGTGGATGATTGTTGGGTATCTGAGTGCTTGCGTTTGTGTACTTTAGGAGGGGTGTTGGACCTGGCACTTTTACAGGGTCATTCCCCACTCTTTTTGCTTTTTGCCTCCTTATTTTTCTGACCTTTGTTGACCTTTGTTGGCTGACGTTTTGACTCTGAGCACTTTTTCACTTCTAACCAGTGCTAAAGTGCATGTGCTCTCCCTTACAAAATTGTTATGATTGGATTATCCCTAATTGGCATATTTAATTTACCTATAAGTCCCTTGTAAAGTGGTATCCCTATACCCAGGGCCTGTAAATTACTAGTGGGCCTGCAGCTCTGCTTGCGCCACCCACTGAAGTAGCCTGTCAAACCTATCTAAGGCCTGCTAGCACAGAGCCTATGTGCGCAGCTTCCTGCCACAGGGACCTGGCAGCTAAATTTACTTGCCTGGCCCAGAACTCCCCTTTTACTACATGTAAGTCACCCCTAAGGTACGCCATAGCTAGCCCTTTGGGCTGGGTGCCATGTATGTAGAAGGCAGGACATATGCCATGATGCATAGCCTGTCCTGGTAGTGACAAACAGCCTAACTTGGTGTCTCACTGCTCTGAGTGTTGCCTCCTCATAGGATTGCATTGGAAATGCCCTGCCTTATGTGTAAGGGGTATTGTCTGATTTATGAGGGGTAGAGTAGGCATGTTTGGTATGGTTGTGATAGTGGTAAGAAATGCTGCTTACTTGTGTAGGTGTATTTTTTATTACTATCACAGAAATGCCACTTCGAAAAAGTGTGCATTTATCTGTGCTTATGACTTTGGTGTTTTGCAGCTTGCCTCCAATCCACGTCTGGGCAGACTGACAGTTGGGGCTTTGTTCATACTTCTCAGACTGCCTGAACACAGGGAGGGTGGAGGTGACACAGAGCTGCATCTACATATTGTAAAGCCTTCCTGGGCTGAGAGAAGGGAGAGGCAGGCAACCTGCATTTGTAAAGGCTGTGCCCTGGCCTCACACAATAGGGTCCTTGACCCCCCACTGATGTTTGGAGCCTGTGCTGAAAGGAGAGAGGGGACACTCCCAGAACCAGTTGTAACTGGCTGGAACCTCCTCTCCCTACCATTGTGAAACACACTGTAAACCCAGTATAAGTGCAGGGGCCCCACAATTTGAACATTATTAGAACTTGAAACTGGACCTTGGACTGCTGCTGCTGTGTTGACCTGTGACCTGCCTAGTCACTAGGAGGAACTGCCACCATCTGCACCCCTTGTGCTGGCCTGTAGCTGGGCCCACCAGTCCTGTGCTTCTTCTTGTCCTGCTTGCTCCCAGGGGGAGGGTGTTGTGGCCCCTGACCCCTGCATCGATCTTTACATCTTTGCCAGAGCGCTTTGAAAAGGCGCTCTCTTAATTGCTGACGAAAAGATAACCGCCACAGCCCGGGCTTTAGATTTGCTCTAGCGCTTTGAAAAGCACTTTATTTCTGATCCCCAAGAACACAGCTGCAGCCCAGAAGCCTCAAAGTGCCCCTCACGCTCTCCACGGCACCTCTTCTTTGTTTGGATCACCGCCGCAGCCGGGCTTTTGAATTCTCTTTAAGCGCGAGGTCCGCGGTCATCTCAGTGCCCAACCGGAGCAAGCGTGCTTCTGTCGGTGCCCCCGGGGCATGCTCCACCCCCAGGAGCGCCCCCGGGGCACCAGTCGCCTCCGATCCTTCTGAGATCACCGCGGCGGCCCGGGAACACTACAGGACACTCGCGTACCAAGTCGGAGGGGTCCGAGTTCTGGAATTGCTAGATCGCAGGACTCGGCGAAGGCGAGGGAAGTGCCCCCTTCCCCGGTCGCTGCCGTAGGAGCAGGACGCTCCTTTTTTCACCCCATTTTTGCATACCTAGCTTCCCGGGAAGGGAGATCTCGACAGAGGTCCCTTCCCCTTCGCCCCGCAGTTGTTTGGGTCTCGCCTGGCCTCCACCCCGAGGACTGGGTGTGAGAAGGCCAAGGCAGGCCCCACCTAAGGCGCAGGTCCCCGGAGGGGCCTGTTTCTTGCGAGGAGAGGGTGCTGACTGCCCCTGTCCCCCTGGAGCACCGCGTGGCCCTCGCTTTGCGCACATGAGTGCCAAGTCTAAATATGAGAAACAGGTATTTGGCCTTAGCTGGATATAGGCTATCCATGTAATATTCAAACAAGGGTGAGCACTTGTGCTTTAAAAAGTGCTCTGTTGTTTTGTCTATAATCTGATCGTGCCAAATCTGGATTAATACCACCTCCCAGTAGAGATGCTTTACACGCTGTGCCATGCTTCTCGATATGCTCTGTGGGGATCTCCATATCTCCTCCATTTTGATCCAGTAGCACAGATCCTTTAAATATTTTAGCCAGGGGGTTGATTCCGTTTCGTCAATAGATAGTAGCTTAAGCATAGCTACCCGATAGGAGCCCAAATGCTCAGAGGACCATAGGTGCTCCCAGTAAAGTAACGGCTTCAATGCAATTACACAGTGTATTTGGTTGAGAGCCAGATCAAATCTAAGTGTAATAAGGAATGTGCTAGCAGGTAAGTGTAACAATAAACGTAATAACTTATTTTCAGTCAGGGTTAATCTGAATGAATCACAGTGACCCCCGAGTTCCGCACCATAGGTTGTGGCAGTCACTGCTGCAATCTTGTATACCGTAATGGCTGGAGAAAGGGGTGCCCCCGTTGAGTTCACTTTTTCTTCTCATTGACGATCTACCCAAAGGTTCTGCGTAGCTAGGGGTCAGATGAGAAGGTTCTATATTATATTTTAAACCGGTATTACAGTCCCCTGCCACTATTACCCTTGTTCCCCGGGCGACTGAGTTAGCACGTCCGCTACATGAGCAACCATAGGAATTTGAATATTTAAGGGAACTGGTCTGATATAAACATTTACAATGGATATGTAATTAGTCCCTCTACAATTTGTGATCTTAAGTTCAACAGCCAGGATATCCCTGCTATTGCAGGTAATTACCTTTACATCGGGAATAGCTCCTGCCTAAGCCAGATTCCTATCCCTCCTGAAGCACAGCTTGATACTGAGGGGAGTGCTGGCTTATAAAAAGTCAGGTACCCTTCTCTATGCAGTGACTGAAGTGCCCAGGTTTCCTGATCAGGATTGTATGGTGCTGTTCAATTAAGTTGCACCATTCGAGGTCACTGTGCTTTGATCTTAAGCCAGCTACGTTCCATGAAGGGAACTTAATTGTGTCACCCTCACAGATATCCATTCCATTTTCAATATGTAAGTTTGTGCTGTATAGCGTTTCTTTCACAGCCCAGGGTTCATCACAGTTTATTCTCCCCCCGCCCTCCTTTGTATTCACTCTAGGCCCATCAGGATTAGAATTAGAGTTTGCCAATTTGTTACAACTAGCAAAAAGAATTCTCACCATAGGTGGCTGTTGTACCTCCTGTCAATCAATATCTGACGTTTCAACAGTGGGCTCCTGGGTAATGCTGAAGCAGGTGTCTTAACTAGAATTTATTAATGAGTGTTTATGTAGTTTGAATAATTGAATTATGTAGGAAATGAATAACGCAGAGAAATAATGCAAGCATTTGGGAAATGTGACCTCGAAGAATGGTCACCAGTGTTCACGAAGTGTACTAATTGGTGATTAATACTTATGAAATATTGAAAATGTATTAGATTAATGTAGTAATATGTCTTATTTAGGGTTATGAAGTATGCTTTAGCTTATTAATTGTAGGACTTAACTTAGTGAGTGTCTTAGCCTAGTTTTGCCAGGCCTCATGCAGAAGCTGTATTCCTTAGCGGTTAATCAAATGCTGACAGAGTGAACTAAACTGTGAAATGCCCATTGACTTGTTATAAGTGCTTAACAGAAGCTTTTCATGAGAACCAACTAACAGGAGATCATGTTTCTAGCAGTGTAACAAATTGTGTGTAATGTGTGTGAGATGTACTTTCCCAGGACAAGAACAATAAAGACACTGACTGGCACTAAAGATGCAACAAAATTGTTACCTGACGAGCCGGATGATGAGGACATCGTAAAGTGAACCAATCAACTTCATGAGAAGAACGAAATATTAAAAATCATAGATTTGGTATAGAAATATTATTGGGTAGAGTATAAACGTATGATTAACTGACCAACAGGGAATTAGGGGATAGTTTAGGTGACTTTGATATAACAACGCGACAGAGGAAAATTAGGCAAATCTACAGTGACTTTGGGAGAAGAAGAGACTTTAGGAGAGAGTTGAGATTCATTCTGTCATTAGGCTCATACTCTCTGACTGAGAGCCTGATGCGTTGCTGATCGTTTGTTACCTGAGGGCGAAGACTGATTCTGCGTGCTGACCCATTCTGTTGATAGGTAGATATGACAATGTGACTGAAATGCATTTTTATGCTTTTTCTTTCTAGGTACCAACTGCGCTGTTTTTATTAGATCCATAGCTAGATGTTTTTTTCCCTAAAATTGTGTTATAAATTGTTTTGCATGAAGCCCAACATGCTGATGGTAATCTGAGGTTAGGTGAGGGTATTCACATAATGACTAATACATTTACAGGAACAAATGTTTGACGAGTTATCTTGCTGAATACTATGTACATGATTACTTTGTTGCAACTGACTCTGCTCTTCATATGTATCGTAACTTTAGAATGCGTTGTTATTCAAGCTTTGATTAGATTGCGTTCCTTTCGCCGCTTCAGACAACCAGTTATGTTCGTATATGTGTTTCATTTGATTTTGAGATTATTCTACATGACTTTAGTATTGTCAATATAAGGGAAATGAAAGTACCAAACTTTACTAAAGGTGTGGTCATTCATGGCTGAAAGGTCATGGTGCGTGATATTTACTGACTCCATTGATTATTTAGTTTTGACTAATGATTATTGATTATTGTGTATTGATTATTGGTTCATGTACTGGATGTATGGTGAGAACTTCTTAAAAGAGTCATAAGGTTTATAACCTATTTGCGTCCCCTTGTAAGTTTAGTTATTGAGGTGTGACGCGTTAACAGTAACATGATTGGACACTTGGGGGAGAGAACTTGTCCTCACAATCTGTGGGCGCTACGGGGATGCCTAGTCTAATTTTAATCTGTGACGCTAATCCTAACCTAGGTCTTTTCTCAAGAGATAGTAGACCATCTACTATCTCTTGATTTGCCAATTTAAGTCCTACACAGTCCTGTCCTGAATTAATATCTTGAATTCTTGTAACATATCTTATATCTTCTGTTATCATTGATCTACATTCTTGCATTTTCCTAACCCAATGGATTACTTTATTTGAAAGTGAGTCACGAGATTCTCTATTACTTGGGGATTATTTCAGGATGTTTGTCAGATACAAGTCGTACTGCCTGTCCTCTTCATTAGGCTGGAAGAGTCATTCTGCTGTTTCCTGTAACTCTAGGGCCCTACTTCTTGTACTGTCTAGGGCAGACTGTTCCAGCCTTCCTACTCGATAGAAACCTGGGTATTTTTACACAGGTGGTTTTAAACATCCCATAGGATGCCTTTCCAATGATGAGCTGGCAGTAGATGTATTTACATGCCTTTTTCCACTTCCTGTATTGCCATGTTTGTTAGGGGGTTGGGTGGACACCTCAGGATCTGCACTGGGTCTAACAAGGGGCAAGAGGTTTCTGGCTTCCCTACTAGGGTCGTCAAGTGGTCCAGTTTCTCATTAAACAAATTGCCTAGGGAGCTCAGGTAATCTCGTAAAGTGTTAATTTCCCCCCTCAAGTGGACTAGCTGCACTGTAATAGGGACTTCTCTCATTTCCACTCCTTTATTATTAGCCTTGCTTTGTTTTACAGATTTGTTAAGACCACTCCTAGGACTCAGTAATGGAGTAAACAGATTTGTGCACTCAACAGCAAACTCAATTGGAGATAGTGGGCTTTCCTGGACAAATTGAAGAAGGGTCAAGGCAATTGCTGGAACAGGTCTCTCCTCTATACAGCAACCCGACTGGTTCCTCTTATCATCTTTAGGAATCGGGCATCGCTCCCCAGCTGTTTTAAAGTAAGAGTTAGGCCCTCGTTATGACCCTGACGGTCGGTGATAAAGTGGCGGTAATACCGCCAACAGGCTTGCGGTAACTACTGCCAAATTATGACCATGGCAGAAAGAACTCAGAAAGACAGCCAATGTACCACTCCGACCGCCAGGGCGGAAACAACAGGCACACGGCAGTAGCCATCTACAGCCAGGCGGAAGTCAAAGTTCCGCCCACCATATTATGACCAGACAATCTGCCACCTTTTCCGGGGGAGTACCAATGACATCAAAAGCCTTGCGGAAACAATGCACAGAAGTGAAGGGACTCACCACTGGAGATACAGGGAAGAACCACAGCACCATGGAACCAGAACTGCAAGGATTTCTGATGATATTCTACGTTCTGCTGCACCATGAACACCAATGCCAGCGAAGACAACGATGGTGAGTACTGTCGCCTAGCTCAAAAGGGAGGGGGTAGGAAAAGGACAGTGACACAAACACACACACGCAACATATGCACCCCACACACATACACACCATACACACAATCAGCTGCACAAGAAAACAAGTTAACCCCCCTAAATCGGCTGAATAATGCAAGGACAACAGGAATGTACCGAATTGATTGTAATAAGACCAACACAGTATAAATAATAATTTAGCCAATGCTACAGATATTTGAAAGTGTACAGAAAAAGAGACACTGCCCAATCCTCAGTCTGCGTGGGTCACATGGCCACAGGGCAAAGTCCAAGGCCCCACTTGTCACCTGCATCAATATGGAGAGAACACTGCAGGGGCATCGGTTGGCAAAAAGGCAGGCACCTCAGGTGGAGGTGGTGGGCAGCTCAGCCGGAAGCAGAAACAAGACCACTGGTTGTGGAGGGGGCAACATGCCCTGTGCTTTGTCCTGGGGAGTGATAGGCCACGGTCTCCCTAGTGGGTGTCTTCCCCAATGGTTCTGGAGGGGGCAACATGCCCTGTGCTTGGTCCTGGTGAGTGATATGCCACTGTCTCTCAAGTGGGTGTCTTCCCCACTGGTTCCGGAGGGGGCAACATGCCCTGTGCTTGTTCCTGGGGAGTGATAAGCCACTGTCTCCCGAGTGCGTGTCTTCCCCACTGGTTCTGGAGGGGCAATATGCCCTGTGCTTTGTCCTGGGGAGTGATAAGCCACAGTCTCTCAAGTGGGTGTCTTCCTCGCTGGTTCTGGAGGGGGCAACATGCCCTGTGCTTGGTCCTGGGTAGTGCAAGGCCACAGTCTCTGAAGTGGGTGTCTTCCCCACTGGTTCTGGAGGGGACAGGCCATACAGCAGCCCATGGAGGCTGGATCACATTGTGTCGGCCGGCGGTGATGGCTGCACTGTGTGGTGCTGGTTGTGGAAGGCTCCTGCACAGCCCCTGCATCCTCCAATGGCTGCACTGTGGTGGTGGTGGGAGGCTCCTGCACAGCCCCTGCACCCTGTGATGGCCACACAACCGCGGTTGGTGGTGGTGGCTCCGTGACAGCTGCTGGTGCAGGTTCCTTCCCCTTCTTGACTGCTGTTGCAGGCTCCTTGCCCTTCTTGGCTGCTTGCGCAGGCTCCTTGCCCTTCTTGCCTGCTGGTGCAGGCTCCTTCCCGCTTCGAGTGCAGGTGCAGGCTCCTTCCCCTTCTTGCCTGCTGGTGCAGGCTCCTTCCCCTTTCAGCTGGCTGGAGCAGGCTCCTTCTCCTTCAGTATATGTGGCCTAGAATCCTTTCCATGACAAGTAGGTGCGGATCGAACTGGGCCTGTGGACTGTGTGGCTGAGGTGCTTGGTTGGGTTTGTGATACCATGGCCATACATGCAGGAGGGGAGGGGTAGGGAAGATTTCAATGGTGGAAAGGAAAAGCTTTTTAGGGACATTGGGGCGGGAAGAGGGGGAAGTAATAGGAGTGGAGGATGAGGGAGTGGTTGTTGGAGGTGTCTGCTGGATTTTGGTGCAGGTGCATGGTCTGTATGATGTTGTGAGGTGGATGATTGTTGGGTATCTGAGTGCTTGCGTTTGTGTACTTTAGGAGGGGTGTTGGACCTGGCCCTTTTACAGGGTCATTCCCCACTCTTTTTGCTTTTTGCCTCCTTATTTTTCTGACCTTTGTTGACCTTTGTTGGCTGACGTTTTGACTCTGAGCACTTTTTCACTTCTAACCAGTGCTAAAGTGCATGTGCTCTCCCTTACAAAATTGGTATGATTGGATTATCCCTAATTGGCATATTTAATTTACCTATAAGTCCCTTGTAAAGTGATATCCCTATGCCCAGGGCCTGTAAATTACTAGTGGGCCTGCAGCTCTGCTTGCGCCACCCACTGAAGTAGCCTGTCAAACCTATCTAAGGCCTGCTAGCATAGAGCCTATGTGCGCAGCTTCCTGCCACAGGGACCTGGCAGCTAAATTTACTTGCCTGGCCCAGAACTCCCCTTTTACTACATGTAAGTCACCCCTAAGGTACGCCATAGCTAGCCATTTGGGCTGGGTGCCATGTATGTAGAAGGCAGGACATGTGCCATGATGCATAGCCTGTCCTGGTAGTGACAAACAGCCTAACTTGGTGTCTCACTACTCTGAGTGTTGCCTCCTCATAGGATTGCATTGGAAATGCCCTGCCTTATGTGTAAGGGGTATTGTCTGATTTATGAGGGGTACCGTAGGCATGTTTGGTATGGTTGTGATAGTGGTAAGAAATGCTGCTTACTTGTGTAGGTGTATTTTTTATTACTATCACAGAAATGCCACTTCGAAAAAGTGTGCATTTATCTGTGCTTATGACTTTGGTGTTTTGCAGCTTGCCTCCAATCTACGTCTGGGCAGACTGACAGTTGGGGCTTTGTTCATACTTCTCAGACTGCCTGAACACAGGGAGGGTGGAGGTGACACAGAGCTGCATCTACATATTGTAAAGCCTTCCTGGGCTGAGAGAAGGGAGAGGCAGGCAACCTGCATTTGTAAAGGCTGTGCCCTGGCCTCACACAATAGGGTCCTTAACCCCCCACTGATGTTTGGAGCCTGTGCTGAAAGGAGAGAGGGGACACTCCCCGAACCAGTTGTAACTGGCTGGAACCTCCTCTCCCTACCATTGTGAAACACACTGTAAACCCAGTATAAGTGCAGGGGAATTTTCCCCACAATTTGAACATTATTAGAACTTGAAACTGGACCTTGGACTGCTGCTGCTGTGTTGACCTGTGACCTGCCTAGTCACTAGGAGGAACTGCCACCATCTGCACCCCTTGTGCTGGCCTGTAGCTGGGCCCAGCAGCCCTGTGCTTCTTCTTGTCCTGCTTGCTCCCAGGGGGAGGGTGTTGTGGCCCCTGACCCCTGCATCGATCTTTACATCTTTGCCAGAGCGCTTTGAAAAGGCGCTCACTTAATTGCTGACGAAAAGATAACCTCCGCTGCCCGGGCTTTAGATTTGCTCTAGCGCTTTGAAAAGCACTTTATTTCTGATCCCCAAGAACACAGCTGCAGCCCAGAAGCCTCAAAGTGCCCCTCGCGCTCTCCACCGCACCTCTTCTTTGTTTGGATCCCCGCCGCAGCCGGTCTTTTGAATTCTCTTTAAGCGCGAGGTCCGCGGTCATCTCAGTGCCCAACCGGAGCAAGCGTGCTTCTGTCGGTGCCCCCGGGGCATGCTCCACCCCCAGGAGCGCCCCGGGGCACCAGTCGCCTCCGATCCTTCTGAGATCACCGCGGCGGCCCGGGAACACTACAGGACACTCGCGTACCAAGTCGGAGGGGTCCGAGTTCTGGAATTGCTAGATCGCAGGACTCGGGGAAGGCGAGGGAAGTGCCCCCTTCCCCGGTCGCTGCCGTAGGAGCAGGACGCTCCTTTTTTCACCCCATTTTTGCATACCTAGCTTCCCGGGAAGGGAGATCTCGACAGAGGTCCCTTCCCCTTCGCCCCGCAGTTGTTTGGGTCTCGCCTGGCCTCCACCCCGAGGACCGGGTGTGAGAGGGCCAAGGCAGGCCCCACCTAAGGCGCGGGTCCCTGGAGGGGCCTGTTTATTGCGAGGAGAGGGTGCTGACCGCCCCTCTCCCCTGGAGCACGGCGTGGCCCTCGCTTTGCGCACATGAGTGCCGGGGGCCCTCTATGCTCCTCTTTTAGGCACAGGGAGTGCCTCTTCGTCCCAAACAGGTACTTTTCCAGAGATATTGGCTCCAGGAGCCTAATATAGACCTTGGGGGGGTTTATCGGTTTCCTACCTGCTTTGGAGACCTTACATATATGTGCTACTGTTCCTTTTGAACAGTTCTAGCTGATATGTATCTTTACGACTTGTGATGTATTCCCTAATGTTCTTTTTAGGGGTATTTAGGAACTATTCATGACAAGTGCATATAACTCGTATTGTAATTCCTGACTACTGCTTATGTTGCAGAATCCTGAGCACTTGTGTGTTCTAATGTGACAGCTGCATAGTCTTGCAGAGTATTAGTAACTTATGTAGCATTCTGACGACTGCTACTGTAGCAGGGTATTACTTACGTGTAATGTTGGTCTAATTATGTTTTGTGCAATACAGATTATTTTTACATAGCTCAGTGTTGTGTTTACTTTGCGGTGTACATTTTGCGTCACGTGTGTTGTGTGTGTTGTGCAAACGCTTTACACATTGCCTCTGGGATAGGCCTGACTGCTCGTGCCAAGCTACCAAGGGGGTGAGCAGGGGTTATCTTAGACGTGTAACTCCCTTGCCCTGAGTGGGTAGGTTCTGCCTGGCTGAGGTGCATACCCTAGACAACCAGAAACCCCATTTCTAACAAGGGGGGGCAGACACAGTGGGAGAGGACACAGGGGATGTGTGCATAGCTGTTGTGGAGGTGTCAGCCAGTTAGGTGTGTGTTCTGCTTGGTGCTGTGATGATGCAGGTAGAGGATGATGATGTAGTGCATGTAGGTGTGAGTGTAGACATAACTTGGTGAGAGGTGGAGGAGGAGGAAGATGGGGAGACAATGGAAATAGTGGATATTGTTGTGTCTGCAACTGTATGGTGTTTGTGTGAGTGCCTGTGGGATGAAGTGTGGTTCTTGTGTTTGCCTGTGACACTCTTGCCTAGGGTCTAGGTCTGAGGTGCCGGGGGCGCAGGAGATACCCACCCTTCAGGGTGAGTGGGCACAGCCAACTCGCTGAGGGGCTGCTGGTAGGGCTGTGCTGGTACGGGGGTGGCAGCTGTACCTGTAGCTGGTGTGGTCACAGAGGTGCCTGCCACCACCAGGGAGCTTCCATCGGAGGAGGTATCTAAGTCTGAATTGTCCCCTCCAGTCTCCACCGTGGTGCTCCCCTCGCCCTCTGTTTAACTGGTGCCCTTAGCGTCGGTGGACTCTGCCTCCTGGGTCCTGTGGAATGCAACTCCCTCCATCGCCGGTGCCTCTGCTCCTCTGCCAGAGAATGCTAATGCACAGAAGGACAAGATGACACAACAAGAGGGGGGGGAGAGACAAAGGATACACAGGGTCAATGGCTGCATCAACACCACTGTTGGCTTACACAGCACCCTCACACACAGGGAACAGGCCTACGCACTATGCATTGCACCACCACTTTTATTGCTAGCCACCAAGGCATGAAGAGGTGCACACACCGCCAACTGCAGCACACCTGGGACCCACGCAGCTCTGTCCACTAGTGGATGCTTACAAGCTAGGTAGGCAGGATTTCCCTTCAGAATTCTAGCCACCAGAGGACCTAAGCTGCTATGTCAGGCCTGGTCTAGGGGCACCAACTAACACAGATCCACCACCCGGATGCCACCCCACCAGCCACAAGTTGTAATGACAGCCACTGTACTCACCCCCTCGTGGCTGCTGTGATGCCCTCCAGTGCCCATCCAGCTCTGTATAGGCCACAACCAATATGCAGGCCATCAGGGGGGTCAGTGTCTGACGGGCACCCCTTCCTCGTTGGGAGGCCACCCCCAGCTGGGCCTCTGCCAACTTCCGTGCCCTGCATCTCAGGTCCTCCCACCGTTTGTGACAGTAGGTAATCCGCCTGCCATAGACCCCCAGGGTCTGCAAGTCCTTGGTGATGGCGTGCCAAATACCCTTCTTTTGATGGGCGCAGACCTGCAGAGGCAATACAGACAGAAAAACATCTTTAGACAAAGAGTCCTACCAGTTACACATTTGGCCCACCATACCCGTTTATAGCACTATTGGAACACACATAGCCCACCACCCAATGTGTACCCAGTCAGGAGGACATCCCTCCCCCCTTACATGGAGCTACCACACACTCCTCTACACAGGCATGCCACATGCATCGTGCCCAAAGTGTACTCACCTGTTGGTCTCGAGACCCATACAGCAGAATGTACTGGGGTAGGAAATCATCCACGAGTCTCCCCAACTTCTCTGAAGTGAAGGCTTGGGCCCTTTCCCCGGTCACACGGGCCATGGTAGGTTCCAGACACAGGTCACAGCTGCACATGCAGTGTAGTTCCTCTCCTATGGAAGGTCAGGCAGCAAAATGAGGAATCAGAAAATGACGGTCACGTCCGCGGCGGTGCATAATTTCACCACCGGCGTAGATCACCATTGGCCACTGTAACCCATAGGGCCCAATATTTACCAATGAGGATTTGCACGGTTGTTCCCGACCGCCTCCAGCCACGGCACACAACATCAGTGGAATTACCTCACTTTCACCTGTCCCTCCACACATGACAGGCAGACACCATTTCATGGGGGGGCAGCCCTATGGAATCATGCTGCGTCACAGGAGAAATAGGCACATAATGGACAAATCACACTGACCCATTACATGTTTAAAGAATGCAAACTACGGCTGTGGCTCCAATGTTCAGTTTGTGACAGCCTCCTCACTCTTTTGCCCCTTAGATACCTACCGCTGCAGATGAATAGGAGATGGAGACATACCCCCGTGTACAGACCCCTGGTGGACTTGGCTACACTGGAGGACAGGCATATTATCCTCACCTATAGACTTGACAGGGCCACAATCACAGAACTGTGTGCCCAGTTGGAGCCTGACCTGATATCTGCTATCCGTCACCCCACTGAGATCCCCCCTCTTATGCAAGTGCTATCTGTACTCCATTTCCTGGCAACTGGTTCTTTCCAAGTGACAGTGGGCTTGGCAGAAGGAATGTCACAGCCAATGTTCTCAAACATGCTGACAAGAGTGTTGTCTGCCCTGATAAAACACATGTGCAGCTACATTGTTTTCCTCCAGGTTGAGGATTTGGCCACAGTGAAGGCCGAGTTTTATGCAATGGGACATATCCCTAACATAATTGGGGCGATTGATTGTACACATATTTTATTTGTTCCCCCCCCAGCAGAATGAACAGATGATCAGGAATGGTAAGAGTTTCCACTCCATGATTGTTCAGATGGTGTTCTTGGTGGACCAGTACATCTCCCACGTCAATGCTAAGTATCCTGGGTCGGTACATGATGCCTTTGTCCTGAGGAATAGCAACATCCCAAATGTGATGGCCCAACTACAGAGGCACAGGGTGCAGCTAATAGGTGAGCCCTGGTTCCCACCCAGTATATGTTGGGGTATGGGTATGGTGTGGGCCATATGTGATAGTGTGTGGCTAAATGCTGTGCCTCAATATTTGCAGGTGCCTCTGGTTACCCAAACCTATCATGGCTGCTGGCCCCTGGGAGGAATAGCAGAACAAGGGCAGAAGAACGTCATAATGAGGAACATGGGCGAACCAGAAGGATCATTGAGAAAACCTTTGGCCTCCTGAAGGCCAGGTTCCGGTGCTTCCATCTAACAGGTGGATCCCTGTGCTACTCACCTAAGAAGGTCTGCCAGATAGTAGTGGCATTCTGCATGTTGCACAACCTGGCCCTCAGACGCTTGTTCCTTTTCTGCAGGAGGAGACTGGAGATGCCCCTGTGGCAGCAATAGACCCCATGGACAGTGAGGATGAGGAGGCAGATGATGATGATGAGGACAACAGAACATCTGTGATCCATCAATACTTCCAATGACACACAGGTAGGACAGTGTAACTTTACTTTTCAATGACTTTGGTTGTAATCTGTGTGGCAATGGCATGCTGATATTTCCCACTTCTATGCCCACTCACTGTTTCCTCTGGCAATTCATTTTGCAGATGTTGGTGATTAGAAACGTACTCCTGGTGTGATGACTAGAGCCAGCTACAGGTCATTAATCTATGCTCATTTTATGTACAGTTCATTTGCAATGTGTGTACCTGTTTAAAAAAATACATATTTGATATACATGACATACTCCAAATGGATTTGTTTTTCAAAGGGTGTTTATTGAAGTGCTAACATATAGGGGAAAGTGCAATGGAATTGGGTAATGATGGAGGAAAGTCCAGGGTATTGTTCCAGTCTGTTTGAAGCACAGGTGCATTGTCCAAGGGGACATAGGAAGGGGAGCAATGGCAGTTCAAGGTGGACACGGTGACTGAGTGGGACACAAGGAGGACAATCAGGAGAGTCTCATTTCCTGGCGGGGGTCTTGGCATGTGTCTCTGGCATCTGTCTGGGTCGCAGGGAACGTTTGCGGTGTGGTTCACCTTCTGCAGGGGGAGGGGTGCTGGTGGCCTGTGAGTCCTGTGGTGGGGCCTCCTGGCCACTAGCGGTAGCGGAAGTAGAAGGTTGCTCAGATGTCTGGCTAGTGGCAGGGGCCCGCTGGTCTGAGCCTGCCTCACTCATAATGTTGGCCATGTGTGCTAGCACCCCTGCTATGGTGATCAGGGTGTTGTTGATGGCCTGAAGTTCCTCCCTCATCCCCTGGTGCTGTCCCTCCTGCAACCGCTTGTTGTCCTGCACGTTGTCCAGGATCTGGCCCATCATGTCCTGGGAATGTTGGTTGGCTCCCAGGATCTCGGAGATTGCCTCCTGGAGAGTTGACTCCCTGGGACTGTCCTCCCCCTGGCGCACAGCACTCCTCCCGGTTTCCCTCTTGGCCTCTCCCTCTGTCCCCTGAACCGTGTGCCCACTGCCACTGACCCCAGGTCCCTGATTGTCTTGGGTGCGAGGTGTGGCCTGGGGTCCATGTAGAGGTGGACACACTGATGATTGATGTGTCTTGGGGGCAGAGGTGTGGGTACGCTGGGTGGGTGCTGTGTTGTTGTTTCCTGATGGGGGGGCTCAGAGGTGGTGTGTGACTGGGCTTGGGTAACCAGCTGTCCAGTGGTCCTTGATGGGCCAGGTAGATCGTCCAGATCCTGAAGACCAGAGTTACTGTCATCACTGTGGGCCTCTTCTGCTGGGGGACTGGATGGTGCTGGCACCTCCTCTCCTGTGACATTGGCTGGGGTACCTGTGGGGATGCAAATGAAGTGTTATGGTTGTTGTGTATGACATATTGTACATCCCTGGCTTTCCCTCTATGGTTGGATTTGCACTGCCAGCTTTCACTTTTGTATGTTAGTGTATGGTGGGATCGTTAGTTCTCTATGCTGTGCATGTTTTAGTGATGAGTGTCTATGCAGGGCTGTAAGGGTTGTCCATGCATTAGTACAGCATGCAGGGGTTGGCATTGGAATAAGTAAGATATGATGGTGGAGTGTGTGGGATGTAGTGGAGATATGGGAGTGAGGGTGAGGGTTAGGGTATGTGATGGCATGCAGGTGGGTGGTGATAATAGTAGAGAGTTGACGTACCAGAGTCCAGTCCTCCTCCGACTCCGGCCAGTCCCTCACGATGCAGTATTGCCAAGACTTGCTCTTCCCATGCTGTGAGTTGTGAGGGAGGAGGTGGATGTCCACCGCCAGTCCTCTGGATAGCGAGCTAGTGTCCTGCTGCTATGGAACGTACCTTCCTCTGTAGGTCATCCCTAATTCTGGGGCGCTGTCCCACGGCGTTGACCCTGTCCACGATTCTCCACCATAGCTCCATCTTCCTGGCTATTGATATCTGCTGCACCTGTGCTCCAAATAGCTGTGGCTCTACCCTGCCAATTTCCTCCACCTTGACACTTAGCTCATCCTCTGTGAAACTGTGGTGTCTTTGTGGTGTCATGGGGGTTATGTGACGTGTGAGGTGTGTTGGTGAGGGTGTGTTGGGTAATGTGTTGGGATATGTGATGTGGAGTACCTGAGTGGTGTATAGGTGTGAGAAGTGTGTGACTCTAGTTGTCTCAGTGGTCTTGGTGTCTCTCTGGTGGCAATGATTTGTAATCGTAAAGGGTTATGGGTAATGTGGGTGTGTGTTTTATAGTGGTGTGGGTGTGTGGGTGTGGTGTGTGTATGGGTGTCAGATGTGTGTTGTTTGAATTGTCCAATGTGGTGTTGTTTTCTATGTGGGTGTCCATTCTGAGCGCGGTGGTATGTACTGCCAAGGGTTCACCGCCATTGAATGTCCGTTGTGGTGATTCATGGGTCATAATGTGATGGATGTTGTTATGTTGGCGTAAAGGTGTGGGTTTTGATACTGCCAATTTATCACTGACCTTTGTCTGGCGGATTTTTGTATGTGGCTGAATTCTGTCGGATTGGTGTGTGTGTGTGTCATAGTATCTTAGCCCCACCCCGCCCTAAAGTTTTATCACCAGCTTTCCTCTTTCCCATACTTTCAAAGTTTTGCCAAAGACCCAGTTGTTTCTCAAAGTTTCTGACTGTAACAATCCCCCAAAAGTACCTTATAAAGCAGAAATTAATAATAAAAAGATCCAAGGGACTTTGGGTTAAATTATAAATAATGCAACTAGATAGAGGAAGGACCGTCAAGAATGGAAACCATGGATCAAGAACTAAGAAGGATGGCCCTGCCCTGCCTCTTCCTGGCGCTGATGGGCACGGATGGGCCTGCCCTTGGCCCGGACTTTGCCCGGGCACGGCCTGCGCGTGTCCTGCGCCGCGGTAGAGGAGCAGCGCTAAGTGGTGCTTGATGGCAAACTCCTCCCTCCTCAGGCAGCGCTTCCTGGTGCAAGGCAGTGTGGGCCCTGGAGACCCCACAATCAGGGCAGTGTCAGCGTCCTATGTCACGGTAGAGGAGCAGTGCTAAGCAGCGCTTAACGACAAGCTCCTTCCTCCTCAGGCAGCACTGCTGGAGCAAATCAGTGTAGGCCCTGGAGTCCCCACAATCAGGGCAGTGTCAGCGTCCTATGTCATGATAGAGGAGCAACACTAAGTAGCGCTTGATGACAAGCTCCTCCCTCCTCAGGCAGCACTTCCTGGTGCAAGGCAGTTTGGGCCCTGTGGTCCCCACAATCAGGGCAGTGTCAGCGTCCTATGTCACGGTAGAAGAGCAGCACTAAGTAGTGCTTGATGACAAGCTCCTCCCTCCTCAGGCAGCGCTTCCTGGTGCAAGGTAGTGTGGGCTCTGGAGTCCCCACAATCAGGGCAGTGTCAGTGTCCCGTGCCTGGGTCGAGGAGCAGCGCTAAGCATTACTTTATGACAAGCTCCTCCCTCCTCAGGCAGCGCTTCCTGGTGCACTGAAGTGTGGGCCCTGGATTCCCCACAATCAAGGCTGTGTCAGTGTCCTGCGCCGCAGTAGACGAGCAGCACTAAGTAGTGCTTGATGACAAGCTCCTCCCTCCTCAGGCAGCACTTCCTGGTGCAAGGAAGTTTGGGTCCTGGAGTCCCCACAATCAGGGCAGTGTCAGCGTCCTATGTCGCGGTAGAGGAGCAGCGCTAAGCAGCGCTTAATGACAAGCTCCTCCCTCCTCAGGCAGCACTGCGGGAGCAAGTCAGTGTAGGCCCTGGAGTCCCCACAATCAGGGCAGTGTCATCGTCCTGTGCCGCGGTAGAGGAGCAGCGTGAGTAGCGCTTGATGACAAGCTCCTCCCTCCTTAGGCAGCGCTTCCTGGTGCAAGGCAGCGTGGGCCCTGGAGTTCCCACAATCAGGGCAGTGTCAGTGTCCCGCACCGCGGTAGAGGAGCAGCGCTAAGCAGTGCTTAATGACAAGCTCCTCCCACCTCAGGTAGCGCTTCCTGGTGCAAGGCAGTGTGGGCCCTGGAGTCCCCACAATCAGGGCAGTGTAAGTGTTACCCAAAGGTAAGTAAAATACCCCACCCCAGAGCCTCGGAAAGCAGGAGTAACACACAGCAAGTTCCCTAAAACACATTAGAAGTTGTGATAGAAGTTAATGCAAGAACCAGAAGAGATTGCAAGACACCAACGATGTATTCCTAGGCCTGAAGACCTGTGGAAGAAGGAGACCAAGTCCAAGAAGCACTGAACTGTCCAGGGAGAACAGAAGCCCCTGCTAACCTGGATGAAGGTACAAAAGTGGAACCACCAGTGAGAAGACAATTTCAGTTTTGCATCACAGAAGACAGATATGGGTTCCTGGTTGGTGCAGAAGATGTCCCACACCGGATGGATGAATGCAGTCTGGTTTGCGCCCCTGTATTCTGCCAGAAAGCCTTGGTAAATGCAAAGCTTGTGGTTAGTGTTAATTTAGCGCTGCTTGGGACCAGGAGGGACCTGGTAGCCTCTACCGAGGAGGGGGATACAGAGGGAGCTCTCAGCAATTCAGAGAGCCCTCAGAAGACCAGGCAGCATGTACCTGAGTCCCACAGCATGGGGACAAAAAAGATGAAAATGGAGGCCCATGCAGCATGACACAAGGATTTTCACGCCGCTGGAGAACCACTCAGGGAGCTGTATGTCTCAGGATGGAGTGCTGGGGGCCTAAGCTGTGCTCTGCATGACGAACTTCTTGGAAGGTCGCACAAGCCTTGGCAACTGCAAGTCACGCAATGCACGGGGTACTGTCTTGTGTGGGGAGGCAAGCTCTCACCTCCGCCAAAGTTGGACAGCTAGATGTTGGGACTGTCAGAGTCACTTTAGTCCACCACCCATTTTACTGGTTCCATGCCTGTCATCTAGAGAAGGGACCCAAGCCACCGGTTGTCGCTGCAGTTCATCTGGTGCAGGATGAAGACAGGCAGCCCTTAGAAGATGCTCGACCTGGAAACTATTGCAGTTACTTGCAGGAGCTGAAGATACAATGTTGCAGAAGTCGTCTTTGCTTCTTTGTTGCAGTTTTATAGAGTTGCTGGAGCAGTCAGCGGTTGATCTGTCAGTAGAAGATGAAGTAAAGGATGCAGAGAATTCCTGCTGGAGTCTTGGAATCTGAATCTGGAGAAACACCGAGAGGAGACACCCTAAATAGACTTGAGAGGTGGATTGGTCACCTAACTAGGAAAACACTTATCAGGAGGGGTCTCTGATGTCATCTTCTGGCACTGGCCACTCAGATGCTCCCAGAGTGCCCCTCCACCTTGGAATCCAAGATGGCATAACCCAGGTACACTCTGGGTAAGCTCTGGGCACCACTCCTGGGGTGGTGATAGAAAGGTCCCTGAACTGCTGTAGACTGGTTTATGCAAGAAGGGCACCATCTGTGCCCTTCAAAGCATTTCTAGAGGCTCTGGGAGGTTACCCCTCTCATGCCTGTAACACCTATTTCCAAAGGGAGAAGGTGTAACACCCTCTCCTAAAGGAAATGCATTGAGCTGCTCAAGCCACAGGAGGGCAGAAACCTGTCTGTGAGATGGCAGCAGCTGGAGCTGCAGTGAAATCCTCAGAATGCTGGTATGGCAGTACTGGGGGTCCATGGTGGAGCCCCAAGGGTGCATGGAATTGTGCAGCCAATACTGGAATCGGTATTGGGGTACAATTCCCAGTTGTTTATGCCTTACATGGCCATATTCGGAGTTACCACTGTGAAGCCGTACACAGTTAATGACTTATGTACAGTGCACACTCAAAATGGCGTCCCTGCACTCACGAAGTCCTGGAAAATGGGACTGGACAAAGTAAACCTCTGATAGTGCAAGGGTGCCCTCACACCCAGCCTTCAGAATCTGAAGGTTTGATATAAAGGTGACTTATAAGTGACCTGGTGCAGTTAAAATTGCTGTGAAATAGTGCATGCACTATTTCACACTGGCTGCAATGGCAGTCCCGAAGAAGCCTTTGTTTGGTCTCCTTATCAGTGGCAAAATAAATGCTGCAGCCCATAAGGATCCACTGGAACCCCAATGCCCTGTATACATATGTACCATGTACCAGGGACTTATAAGTGGGGTCCAGTATGCCAACTTGGAGTGAAATACTGGGTTACCAGCATGTCAGTACAAATTTGGAACCAGACAGTGCATAAGCACTGGAGTTCTGGTTAGCGGGACTCCAGTGACACAGTTAAGCATATTGACTAAAATAGTGAAGCAGCCTGACAAGTAGGCCACAAACCAAGAGCACTGTGATCCTGACTAGCAGGATCCCAGTGGCACAGTCAAAACACACTGACAAACAGGCCAAAAATGGGGGTAACCATGCCAGAAAGAGGCTACTTTCTCATACCAAGGAACCAGTGTACAGGAATAGGAATAGTTTCCACTCACTCAATATCCAGATGGTGTGCCTTGCAGACCACTACATACCCCACGTCACTGCCTAGTATCCTGGATCTGTGCATGATGCCTATGTCTTGAGGAGTAGCAGAATCCCACAGGTAATGACACGACTATAGAGGAACAGAGTGTGTCTCATAGGTGTGCATGAGTCCCCACCCAATGTATCTCAGTGTATGCCTGCTGGAATCATACCTCATGCCAGTGTGTATGGTTAATGTGTGTCCCTCACTTCTTGCAGGTGACTCTAGCTACCCAAACCTGTCCTGGCTGTTGACCCCTGTCAGGAATCCGAGAACAGGGGCCAAGAGTCGGTACAATGATGCGCATGGGCATATTAGGAGGATTGTGGAACGAACCTTCGGTCTCCTGAAAGCCAAGTTCAGGTGCCTCCATTTGACAGATGGATCACTCTGCTACTCCCCTGAGAAGGTGTGCCAGATTGTGGTGATGTGCTGCATGCTGCACAATTTGGCCCTCAGACACCATGTGCCCTATCTGCAGGAGGAGGGGGTGACAATGCAGCTGTGGCAGCAGTGGACACTGAGGACAGTGAGGAAGAGGAAGGGGAGGAGGATGTGGACAACAGAACACAGATCATTCAGCAGTACTTCTAATGACACTCAGGTAAGACTGTTTATCCATACATGTTTACATTTGATTTACGTGCTGTGTGGGTGTAGTATTATGCCAGTCACTACCTTTGCATCCTATTTTACTGTCACCTGTGCTTTCCCTTTTTGCAGAGGTGGGTGTGGTTACAACAGTGAACGGAAGTGATTACTACAGACTGCTGAGACACATTTGTTGGATGGCTTCACACATTACAGGACATTTGCACAGGATAGAACATTTCAATACTTTGCTCATTTCTTTTTGATAAAGCACTATTACTCAAGTTGTGTTTAAGGGTGTTTATTTGATGACAAAAAACAATGGGAAGTGCAATAGAGTGTGGTGATGGCTGAGGAAAAGTTCAGAGTAGAGGCCCAGTCTGTTTGTGGCACAGGTCCAGTGTCCATGGGGTCATAGGAAGAGGAGCAATTTTAATCCAAAGTGAAGAGGATGACTCATTGGGACACAAGGGGGACATTCGGGAGGGGCTAATTTCCTGTGGTGGTCTTGGTCTTGGCAACAGTCTGTGGTGTCTGTTTGGGTCACAGGGAACGCTTGCGGGGTAGTTCACCTTCTGCAGGGGAGGGGTGCTGGTGGCCTGCGGGTCCTATGGCAGGTCCTCCTGTCCACTAGCTGCAGCTGATGTTGATGACTGTTGAGTGGACTGGCTAGTGGAGGTGGTCCGCTGGTGTGTTTGGTTCTCCCATATGGTGTTGGCCATGTCACCCAGCACCCCTACAAGGGAGGCCATGTTGGCATTTAGGGACTGCAACTGCTTCATGACATCCTGGTGGTGTACCGCCTGCAGCCATTGGTTCTCCTGCATGATGGTGATCACCTGGCCCACCCTGTCCCGGGTTTGTTCGTATGCTCCCAGGACATTTGTGAGTGCTTCCTGGGCAGTCGGTTCCCTGGGACTGTCCTCCCCCTGGTGCACAGCGTCCCTGGCCCCCTGTGCCTGTGTCCCCTGAAGGGTGTGCCCACTCCCAATGACACCAGGATCTTCATTGTCTTGCCTATGTGGTCTAGACTTGGATCCCTGTACAGGCAGGCACACCAGTGATTGACATGTCCTGGGGACAGAGGTTTGGGGGTGTTGGCTGGCAGCTGTGGTGTTTGAGTCTGAGGAGGGGCCCTGTGGTGGACTGGGTGTGGGGTATAGTGTCCGACTGACAAGTAGTCCCAGATGGGCCAGGGAGGTCCTCCAGATCTAGACCTCCTGAGTTGCTGAGGGCATCTTCTGGTGGGGGACTGGGTTGCCATGGCACCTCCTCGACGCTGATTGGCTGGGGCACCTGTGGGGATGAAAGTAAAGTGTTAAGGTAAATGTCTGTGACATTTTCCGCATTTCCAGCTTTCCCGAAGATATTGGGGTTGTCCTCCCACCTTTGGTGGTTTGTGGTGATGTATTGTGGGTTTGGTAGTTCCCCATGCTGTCCATGCATTGGTTATGGGTGTGCATGCAGAGCTGGGAGGGATGTACTTGCAGTGGGCATGGCATGCAGGGCTAACCACTTAGGTATGGTTAATGGGGTGGTGCACAGTGTGGGATGGAGTGGGTTGAAGGGAGTCAGGGTGAGGGGGTGAGTTGTCATGCAGGAATAGGGTGGTGGTAGGTTGTTAGTGTTGACTCACGAGTGTCCAGTCTTCCGGCTACTCCAGTGAGTCTCAGGATACAGGATTGCCAAGACCTGCTCCTCCCATGCTATCAGCTGTGGGGGAGGAGGTGGGGGTCCACCGCCAGTCCTCTGGATGCAGAGCTGATGCCTTGATGCAATGGAACGCACCATTCCCTATAGGTTGTTCCACCTCTTACGAATGTTGTCCCTTGTGCATGGATGCTGTCCCACTGCGTTCCCTCTGTCCATGATCCTCCACCATAGCTCCATCTTCCTGATAATGGATATCTGTTATACCTGTGCTCCAAACAGCTGTGGCTCTACCCTGACTATTTCCTCAACCATGAACGCAACTCCTCATTGGTGAAACAGGGGTGCCTCTGTGGGGAGATGAGTGTTGTGTGGTGTGTGTTGTGCAGGGATGTTGAATAATGAGGTGGGGTGTGTGGTACGTGACAGATGTCTGGGTATTTGTGGTGTGTGTGTGAAGTTGTCTCTGTGATTTGCGTGGCTAGCTGTTGCGGTCTTTTCATGTTTGCAAAGGATTGTGGGTAGTATGGGTGTGTGTTTTATAGTTCTGTTGGTGGGTGTGTGGGGTGTGTGTATCTGTGTCAGGTGTGGAATTTATTTTGGGCTAATGTTGTCTTGTTTTGTTTTTGGGTAGCCATTTCAGCCGCAGTGGTGATCACCTCCAATGGTTTACCGCCGTTAACTGACCGCTGTGGTGATTGGTGGGTCATTATTTGGATGGCGTTGTTTTGTTGGTGTAACGGTATGGGTGGTAGTTCCAAACGTTTAGCGCGTTCAGTGGGACTGGCGGATTTGTAGTTGTGGCAGTTTTCTATCAGTTTTGTGTGTATGTGTCATAATCGGGGGGACGGATGTTCGCCCCCGAGGTGGTATTTTGGCGGAAGTGACCGCAGCGGTATTTACATTTTACCACCAAGGTCATAATGAGGGCCTATATTTGCATTTCAATTAAGTATTAATCTGTCACAGCCTAAACGTTGCCATTCTGTAGGATTGAAGGAATTCTGCTGTTTTAAAATAAATGAGGCAGGATTATGTGAATATTATCAACAAGGTTTTGCATGCAATGATGGAGGATTTCCATGGGCACCAGACAGCTATCCTCACATTCACATTAACAGAATACTGAAGTGGCACATTGCAAATGGCATTGGAGGAGCATGAAGTACTCATCTTAGTCTGCTGCATACTGCAGCTAATGAGAACGGCACACAATCACAGGGGGAAAGATGCACCTCACAAACTTTTTGAATAGATACTACCCCCATTTGGATGTTGTTATACATTCATTGGTTTTGACTGCATTTGCATCAGAAACCGTTGATAGATAAGTTTACAACCCACTTAGGTAATGTTCCCAGTTCATACCCCATTTTCCTAAGAATGCATAATGAGTAGCAAAAGGCAAACTGTGAGTCACAAAGATGTTTTTTTATGGCGACTTTCAGTTTTAAAGTAGCAAAACCTTAAATAGAGGAAATGCTGTCTTTGCAAATGGAAAGCCCTCTAGATCATAAGGGTTCCAACTGGGAGTCTATGCTGCCCCTAGGCACAGCTTGTACAACTGTAACCTCTTAACTTCCCAATTTTTTCTCTTTTAAAGGATTGCAGATAGGAAGATTTACACTCTTCTCACCCCAGCGTTAGACAACAAGAATAGCAAATTGGGGAAACAATATCTCCTGGTACCAGCCTGGCTACATCAACCTGTGTGGCACAGTCTTTCCCTGAAGTCAGAGAAAAGATTATTGCATTTCATCCCAGTAAGTTCGGCACATAAGGGATAAGAAAAGCATAGTTGAGAGCAGGGCATTTTGCCTTCTGTCTGTGTTTAAGGAAGAGACTGGTATGACGGTACCTTTGAAATGGAAATAGGCAGGAGAAACACCTTTTAAAACAGAAGCGTCTCCACACTTTACAAAGGTAGTCCTCATTAAGGATAATTCTTGGGGACTGTGTTTCCTACCATAACCACAAATAGCTCTCAATGGAGTGAGAAACATTGAATAGGTGGAGCAGTCCCCATGGTACAGTGCACACAGCTGCAGTATTTCTGCTATGCAGCGGGAGGAACATTGGTCTAGTGACAATCAATTGCCCCCTATCAGAGTGGAAAGTAAACTAGGTGCCATATTTATGTTATGTTGTATTGATTTGTATAGCACACTAATCACCCGAAAAGGTATCCAGACGCTTGAGCAGGTGTGTAGGTTTGTGGTTCCCAAGGTGCTTATACGAACAACACGGTCTTTGGCTTCTTGTTGAACTCAAGAAGTGAGGAAGAGGCTCTGATGTGTTGATGGAGGTTGTTCCGTGTCTTGGGTGTGATGCAGGAGAATGAGCAACCTCTAGTTTTACTTCTGTGGATGCAGAGAATGCGCACGAGTGACAGTGAGGCAGAGCGTATGTGTCTGTTAAGTTGGTGAAAGTGTTTGTGACTGTCAAGTATTCTGGTCCTGTGTTATGTATGGCTTTGTATGTGTGCTTGAGAAGTTTGAATTGGCTGTGCTTGTAAATGGGGAGCCAGTAAAGCTTTCTGAGATGTGGTGTGATGTGGGTGCAACTTGTGAGGTCGAGTATGAGTCTTGCAGCAGAGTTTTGCATGGTCTGGAGTCTGTGTAAGAATTGTTTGGAGATTCCAGCTTAGAGAGTATTGCAGTAGTCCAGCCTGCTCGCAAAGTGTGCTTGCATGATGGTTAGTCTGGTGTTCTGAGGCAACCATTTGAACATCTTTCACTGGTTGCATAGCGTGTGGAAGCAGGAGGTGCACACTGTGTTGACTTGAGCCATCATGTTGACCTTGTCAACTAGGATGACCTCTAGAGGTCTTGTGTGATTTCTGCATGTTGATCCTAGCTCCAGTTTGCTACCATAGTTATGCAGCTTGTGAAGTTGGTTCTGGCAATGGTTGTTTTTCCAGTCAGGGAGAGGATGGGTTGGGTGTCATCGACGTAGGAGATGTTGATGATATCTTGAGATCAGATGATGTTGGTGAGCTGTGCCATGTATATGTTGAGAGGGTGGGCTGAGGGATCATCCCTGTGGTACTCCGCATATCAATTTCTTAGCCTCTGATGTACAGGGTAGTTGCTTGCCCCTTTGGGATCTTCCTGTGAGGAAGGAACGGATCCATTTGAGAATGGATCCTTGTAAGCCAATCTCATGGTGTTTTCTGATGATGGTGTTATGGGAGACAGTGTTGAAGGCTACAGAGAAGTGAAGCAACATGGGAGCCTCCTCATTCCAGGATGATTAGAATGTCCCCTGTGGCAACACTTAGTGCTGTTTCAGTGCTGTGGTTCTTTCTGAATCCTGATTGACTGTTGTCTAGAGGATGGTAGATTTCCAGGAGGGGTGTGAGTTGCTTATTGATGGCCTTCTCAATCACTTTATTTGAACAGAGAAGCAAAGAGATGGGTTTGAAGCTGTTCAGTTGAATTGAGTCAGCTGTAGGCTTCTTGAGAAGGGCCTTAAATTCAGCAAGTTTCCATTCGGCTGGGAAAGTGGTGGATGTAATTGAGGTGTAGGGGAAAGTGGCGGATGTGATGGAGGTGTTGATGATGTGGGTCAGAGTGGTGTTGATTGGTTTCAGGTTGTAGATGTGGTGGGGACCTGAGTCCAATGAAGCCCCTGTATGGATGGTTCTCATGGTAGCCACTGTGTTGTTTCTGGTGAGGGTTGTCCATTCGGTCAGGTGGCAGTCTTGGTTTGTGGTGGGTAGGTTAGCAACAATGTCTCTGGGGTTGGGTTGGTGTGCAAAGATGCTGTATATGTTTCCAACTTTGCTGTGGAATGAGGATGTTGCAGAGTTGTTTGGAGGGAGCGATTTAAATGACAGTGTCTGAGATGAAATCCTTAAGCATCTAGATCTCTTTGCAGCCGTTGGAGTTTCCTTCGGTGCTGTCTACTATAACTCTTTCCTTAGTGTCTTTTATTTGATGGTGATAATGTCTGAGTGCAGCCTTGTAGATAGCTTTGTCTGTGGTTTCATGGCTGGCTCTCCTTTTCCATTCTAGTTATGAACAGTGTCATTTGGTATCTCACAAGTCTTCTGTGCACCAGCTGGTCTACTTGTATGATCCACTATGCTTGTTGGGGTGGATGGGTATGAGGGAGTCTGCACAGTTCTTGATCCATTTGTTTAAGTCGTTAATGTCTTTGTGGAGGTTGTCTGGAAAGTTATGTTGATCCGTGCTGAGAGGTCTGAGCCAGTCTGCTTCTGTGATTTTGCCCCAGCTGTGGCTTGGAATGATGAACCTGGTAGGGGTGTTGACTTGAGGTGTGTTAATTTGGAAGTAGATCATGGTCTGGTCAGTCTATACGAGTGATGTGGTGGAGTTATATTTGATGCTGTTGCTTGTAGTGAAGATAGGGTCTAGCGTGTGTCCTGTGGTGTGTACTAATTCTGGGATGAGCTGGGTGAGTCCGATGTTGCACAAGCTTTCAAGGAGTGTGTGAAACTGGGGTTGTTTTGGTCTCGCAGATGAAAGTTGACCTCACCAAGGAAAATGTAAACTCTGGAGTTGATGGTGAGTGGAACAACGAAGTTGTTGATGAGGTTGGTAAAGGTGGCTCCTGGTCCAGGTGGTCGGTAGGTGAGGGTTCTGTTGAGGCAGAAGTTTTCTGATATTTGCAGATTGAAGTGCAGGTGTTTCATGTTTAGGGTGGCATTCTCTGTGGATGTTGTGCATTTGATGGATTCATTGTAGTTGATAATGAGTTTTCCTCCTGACTCGTGAAGGATGTCCTGTCAAGAGATCTTATAGCCCACTGGGATTGCCGTAGCAATGCCAGAAGCAATGAGGTGTTAACCCAGTTCTCTGTGATAAAGGTAACATCAAGTGTGCAGCTACTTAGCAGGTTCCATATTTCAGTTGTGCGTTTGCTAAGTAACCATGTGTCATGCATGCAAGTGGGTATTGACGTGTGGGTTTGATGTGACATGTAGTGTAGGGTGGGAGGAAGGTATTGTTAATGCTTCTCTGAACTGTGTGTTAGAAGGGGATGTTGAGGGCATTGTTAGTATGTGTGCGGGAGGTGTGAGTGTGGTGCAGGTAAAAGCTCCTACCATGATGTGAGGAGTGGCATGCATGGCAGCCGTTGTAGGAACGGCGCCCGGGGTCTAGTGACCTAAGGTGTGCTGTGGAGTATCACTGGGAGGTATCAGATTAGGATACCTGGAGATAAGGCACAGTCGAGGCATGGACAGCGCAGGCAGGCTTGCCTTTGGCACACCTTTGGTGTACTCACTGCACGTCCATGTTGCAGCTGCCACTAAGTAGGTGCTAGTAGTGGGGAGGAGGGCTGGATGCCATGATCCCATTTCCCCTGCACATGGCTGATGGGAAATTAAGTCCTCTTGCTTGGCTTCTTCTTTTAAAGATGGTTTTGGCAGGAAAACCAGTAATGTCACTTCCTGTACAGATGTATGATGGGAAATTCAGTTTTGTCACTCCATGTGTGGGTGGATGATGGGAGATCCAGTGGTCTCACTTTCTGTGCTGATGGGTGATTGGAAATGAAATCTGATTACTTGGCCTTTTCTTTTAAAGATGGTTTTGGCAGGAAAACCAGAAATGTCACATCATGTTGCTCATGGATGATAGGAAAACAGTATTTGTGCCACCTCTGCATCAAAGAAAGGGTCCAGGAAGCTAATAAATCAGACATAGGGGCCCATTGCATGATCTCCTGAATCCTTCCAGTATACTCTGAGTTACTAATATCAAAGGAATTGGAAACTCAAGGGGAGTGGGCCACAGCATCATGAGTTGATCCTTGAGGGTCACCTAAAAACCCAGGTGGCTTGATATAATGGTGATTGTAGAAAAGTTATGTTGGAAGAAACTAAAAAAAGATTGGCATACGTCTAACCCCCCCCCCCCCCCCCAGGATAGAGGGGTCTACAAATTTGCTCTTACAATGTACCATACACATCTGAGGGAGGTGTGCAGGACATTTTTCATAGTCATGACCCAGGAGTGAGGCAACTCTGCTAAAGAGAGTTTTAAGACCTTAAATGAATTTACAAAACCTGAAGCTTGTGTGACATCAATACCTACAGTCCAGAATATGTGTGATTCTCTTGCCTGTTACTTAAATGAGAAGATCAGCAAAATATATAAGGTTTGTGACCTCCTAACAGAGACCTAGTGGAACTTTGTACAGCATCATTCTCCTTCGCCGGAAGCCTCACATAAAATTGTAAATTTCAATCCAATTACCCCAGAGTAGGTTCAAGAGATATAACTTACAGTTAAGTCTAGATCTCTAGAAGATCTGTGCCCTTTACATATCTGCCTCTTTCTCAATGCTACTGGTGACATAGTTAACAAATTTGATCAATCTGTGTTTGGATACAGCTAAAGTACCTAATGCTTGGAAGTTGGCCTATGCCACTCTAATCCTATAGGAATCCATTGCAGACCCAGAAAACCTAACAGTTTCACTAATTTCTTTTCCCATTAAGATCATGAAGAAACTAATCAATACAGACAACTCTCGAGATTACAATCATGTACTAAATCCCTCTCAATCTGGGTTTAGAGCAGCTCATAGCACAGAGATGGCTTTGCTAGTTGCTACAGACACCATCAGGAAGAGATTGGATAAAGGCAGATCAGTCATGCTGCTTTTGCTTGACCTTTCTGCTGCATTCAATACTGTGTCACGTCCAATCCTCATTCAGATAGTGTATGACATCCAGGTGCATGCATCAGCATTAAACTGCCAGAGCGACTGTCTTGAAGACAGAGCCCAAGTGGTCTATGCTCCTCTCCATAAATTGTGTAGTTAAATAACAGCTGTGGGGACCTCAAGGATCCTCGCAGAGTCACATGCTTTTTAATATCCATGTGCCCCCCTTGGCAAAAATAGTGGAATCCTTTGGATTTTAGATCTTATTTTATGACAAGTACACCTTTTTTAGTAATATCTGTTGGGTAGGCCATTGAGGTAAATAATGTTATATTCTATGACAGTATGAAGACAATCCCCTTTTGTATGAAGCCCAACTGCCTACAATTTATTGGAGGTAAGACCACACTTATGCTATCTGGCAAAGCCAAGTAGATCTGATCAGAAGACTTGACCAGCAAAGCTGGGAATGGCCCCCATTCTAAAAAGGTTGTTAACAATGTGGCTTTGCTTCTGAACAATGAGCTCTCTATGGCAGACCAGCTTAAGTCAATTTGTTGCTGCCGATTTGGAATTTTTCATCCGTTTGGGAAAGTTTTTGCTTAGCTCCCTCTTAATTACAGAAAATTAATCACAGAAACCCTTATAACTAGCCAGCTATATTATGGCAATGCGCTCTTGGTATCCATCCGTAAGTCACTTCTGTCAAGAGTGCAGGTGATTCAGACTGCAGCAGCCAGACTGCTCTGAGGTCTTCCTTCCAGTTCCTCTTCAGGCTCAATTCTAAAATCCCTACACTGGCTTATAAGCAAACATTTTACATTGAATCTTCTTGCCCATACTCACAAAACCTTGTATGGGAAATTACCAGCTTATCTTTAGTTTAACATAAGGTTTATCCAGCAGCCCCAGTTCCTCTAATGGTCCACTGACATCTTCCTGCCATATTCGAACCACTCATAGCGCGGGGGAATAACTCTTTTTTTGGGGCTTTCCACCATGGGACTATATTGCAACCTCAAATTTACACCTGTCAACATTTCATAACCTTAATAAACTATTAAAACATGGTTACTTTAAAGTCTCAGCCTGCAAGACCTTTCTGGATGATGCATTGGCACTGGGATAGTCTGATGGGAGTGAATTGTTGCACTGTATAGGTGCTAGTAACATAACATCAAAGCAAGGGGCCAAGATGTCACTAAATCAGACAAAGGTAACCATTAGATGACAGCTTTAATCCATCCAGCATCCCTTCAGAATTACTAAGAACAGGGGGATTGTTAACACAAGAGGAAAGGCCCACAGGATCATGAGTTGATCCCTGAGGGTCCCCTGAGAAATCAGGAGTTACTGGGGAATGATGAATACTGCACCTGATTTCAATTGTTCTTCCTAATCTCCTCCAGCATTTTCAACCAAACATTTTACCTGTTTCCAGACAAACTATACGAGTGAACCACTATATATATGCTCTAAAACTGTGTATCTTGTTATCCTGGTGTGCCAACAGTTTGCAGCCCTCAGAATGAGGCCCAAAGAGACCGAGACACAAGCACTGTTGGAAACAGGAACTTCATCTTTCCAACAGAACGCTTCATGAAAGGAATTCTGGTTAGGCATTGCAGTAGCACCATGATGCCAAGTCAGGCATCTTTTTAGGATTGCATCAAATGACCTCCTAAAAGGAATCCTACTAAGGGATTGCAAACTGCTTTAGCAGTGAAATTGGTTCCTGTTAGGAGATGCACTGCTGGAAAGGATAAAATGCCAGGTGTGCTTTCCTTTATTTCTGCTCTCCTGTAGTATTAACCTCTTATCATCCCATTCAGAATGCTGAAATATTTCCTGCACACTAAGCCTGAGTGAAATTTAAATTACAACTGAATCATTTTGGGAATTTCACATTATGCTTGTTACGCAAAATTATGCCACTGTGTGTAATTACACATCATTTACTGTTAAAAAAATGTACAGTAAAAGCACTTAATGAGTTAAAAATTTACTTCAAATGCCTGGGGACAACAAAACGCAAGTGCATGATGTTTGTGGTGGTTATGTTTGTTTGCACTTTTTTTAGTGCAAAATGTGTCCTCACGTCTGAAATCGAAACTGGGATGCATTTCATGATATAAAAGTGGTAAAGAATGATTTGCATTTTGTGTAATGTATTTTTGTATCATTTTGCCAACATTTCACATAATTTCACAAAAGCAAATTCGGTGAACTTTGCTGTAGGAAGGTAGCCACTTTCTAGCCTTGTTACCCCCACTTTTGGCCTGTTTGTGAGTATATGTCAGGGTGTTTATACTGTCTCACTGGGATCCTGGTAGCCAGGGCCCAGTGCTCATAGTGAAAACCCTATGTTGTCAGTATGTTTGATATGTGTCACTGGGATCCTGCTAGCCAGGACCCCAGTGCCCATAGGTTTGTGGCCTATATGCATTCCCTGTGTGGTGCCTAACTGTATCACTGAGGCGCTACTAACCAAAACCTCAGTGTTTATGCTCTCTCTGCTTTTATAATTATCACTGCAGGCTAGTGACTAATTTTACCAATTCTGATTGGCACACTGGAACACCCTTATAATTCCCTAGTATATGGTACCTAGGTACCCAGGGTATTGGGGTTTTAGGAGATCCCTATGGGCTGCAGCATTTCTTTTGCCACCCATATGGAGCTCAGACAATTCTTACACAGGACTGCCATGGCAGCCTGAGTGAAATAATGTCCACGTTATTTCACAGCCATTTTACACTGCACTTAAGTAACTTATAAGTCACCTATATGTCTCACCCTCACTTAGTGAAGGTTAGGTGCAACGTTACTTAGTGTGTGGGCACCCTGGCACTAGCCAAGGTGCCCCCACATTGTTCAGGGCAATTTCCCCGGACTTTGTGAGTGGGGGGACACCATTACACGCGTGCACTACATATAAGTCAATACCTATATGTAGCGTCACCATAGTAACTCCGAACATGGCCATGTAACATGTCTAGGATCATGGAATTGTCACCCCAATACTATTCTGTTATGGGGGGACAATTCCATGCATCCCCTGGGCTCCAGCATAGAGCCCGGGTACTGCCAAACTAACTCTCTGGGGTTTGCTCTGCAGCCACCGCTGCTGCCACCCCTCAGACAGGTTTCTGCCCCCCTAGGGCCTGGGCAGCCCAGTCCCAGGAAGGCAGAACAAAGGATTTCCTCTGAGAGAGGGTGTTACACCCTCTCCCTTTGGAAATAGGTGTGAAGGGCCTGAGAGGAGTAGCCTCTCCTGGCCTCTGGAAATGCTTTGAAGGGAACAGATGGTGCCCTCCTTGCATAAGCCAGTCTACACCAGTTCAGGGATCCCCCAGCCCCTGCTCTGGTGCGAAACTGGACAAAGGAAAGGGGAGTGACCACTCCCCTGACCAGAACCTCCAAGGGGAGGTGCCCTGAGCTCCTCCAGTGTGTCCCAGACCTCTGCCATCTTGGATGCAGAGGTGTGAGGGCACAATGGGCACCTCTGAGTGGCCAGAGCCAGCACGTGACGTCAGAGACCCCTCCTGATAGGTGCTTACCTTTCTCTGTAGCCAATCCTCCTCTGAGGGCTATTTAGGGTCTCTCCTGTGGGTATCTCACCAGATAACGAATGCAAGAGCTCACCAGAGTTCCTCTGCACTTCCCTCTTCGACTTCTGCCAAGGATCGACCGCTGACTGCTCCAGGACGCCTGCAAAACCGTAACAAAGTAGCAAGAAGACTACCAGCAACATAGTAGCGCCTCATCCTGCCAGCTTTCTCGACTGTTTCATGGTGGTGCATGCTCTGAGGGCTGTCTGCCTTCACCCTGCACTGGAAGACAAGAAGAAATCTCCTGTGGGTTGACGGAATCTTCCCCCTGCCAAAGCAGGCACCAAACTTCTGCATCACCCGTCCTCTGGGTCGCCTCTCATCTCGATGAGCGTGGTCCCTGCAACACAGGTGCTGGATCCAAGTGTCCCCGACAGTCCAGTGGCCCTTCTGTCCAAATTTGGTGGAGGTAAGTCCTTGCCGCTCCACGTCAGACAGTAATCCTGTGTACTGTGTGAACTGCAGCTGCTAGGGCTTCTGTGCACTTTTGCAAGACTTCCTTTGTGCACAGCCTAGCCCAGGCCCCCTGCACTCTGTCCTGCATTGCCCAATTCGCTGAGTTGAACTCCAGCTTTGTGGAACTCCCTTTTGTTGTGCTGAGCCAACTGTCATGCTCAGATCTTCTGAACACCCATTCCAGTGCTTCTGTGGGTGCTGCCTGCTTCTGCATGGGCTCTTCTTATTGCTGAGTGCCCCCTCTGTCTCCTACTCCAAGGGATGACCTCCTGGTCCTTCCTGGGCCCTGGCAGCACCCAAAATCCTCAACCGTGACTCTTGCAGCCAGCAAGGATTGTTTGCGGTCTTTCTGCGTGGAAACAACTCTGCATCCTCCAGCACGCCGTGGGACATCTTCTGACCAAAGGAGATATTCCTGGCACCTTCTGTTGTTGCAGAATCTTTGGCTTCTTCCACCCAGAGGCAGCCCTTTTGCACCTTCATCCGGGGTTTAGTGGGCTCCTGCCCCACCCGGACACTTGCGTGACTCTTGGATTGGTTCCCCTTCCTGTGCAGGTCCTCAGGTCCAGGAATCTGTCTTCAGTGCTTTGCAGTCAGTTGTTGTCTTGCAGAATCCCCTATCTCGACTTTACGGTCTTTCTGGGGAAGTAGGGTAACGTTACTCCTATTTTTCAGGGTCTTGGGGTGGGGTATCTTGGACACCCTTAGCGTTTTCTTATACTCCCAGCGACTCTCTACACACTACACTAGGCCTGGGGTCCATTCGTGGTTCGCATTCCACTTTTGGAGTATATGGTTTGTGTTGCCCCTAGGCCTACTGTCTCCTATTGCATTCTATTGTGTCCTACAGTGTTTGCACTACTTTTCTAACTGTTTACTTACCTGATTTTGGCTTGTGTGTATATTTTGTGTATATTACTTACCTCCTAAGGGAGTATATCCTCTGAGATACTTTTGGCATATTGTCACTTTTTAGTAACTCTAAGTATTGTGTTTCTTATGATATAGTGCTAAGTGCTATAAGTGGTATAGTAGGGGCTTTGCATGTCTCCTAGTTCAGCCTAAGCTGCTCTGCTATAACTACCTCTATCAGCCTAAACTGCTAGAACACCTCTAATCTACTAATAAGGGATAACTGTACCTGGCACAAGGTGTAAGTACCACAAGGTACCCACTATAAGCCGGGGCAGCCTCCTACATTTGCATAACCCTACTGCACACCAGTGGCCACAAACTGAGTGGGGGCAGAGCTGTAGTATACAAAGCTTTCCTCAATCTGGACTTTACTTATCTGCATATCAGCATGAGGAATCAGATCAGGTTTTTAATCCCATCTGTGTCCACAGGGGGCCTTAAAGTGACTAACAAAGTAGAAAGGGAGCTGAAGAGCCCAGCTGCTCTTCATACAGGCTATCTGTATGTATGATTCCTTGGGGAAGCCCCCATCCCCAAATATTTGCCACACTCGAAGACCTGAAATGGTTCCTAGATAACAAGGATCATTTATTAAGAAAGAAAATATAGAAAGAGTGTGGGTCAGGCTTCCAGGCTCTATATGTGCCTTTCTGTGGCCTTTATCCACCATGTGCCATGCAGCTTCCCTCATGGAGCAGATTCAGGGTGTTCCAGCTGATCTGCTTCCTTTGAGGGTTTGCTTATTTGACCTGAATACCTGATATCATTCTTTGACAAACTGTAACATAGAAATGTAGTGGGAAACTAGACAAACTGGCACGCCACATAGCTCTCTTTGGCATCTGCCCTTCATCATTTCTGCTCCTCTGGGAGGCTATAGGAGCTGAGACCTAGTATTTGAAATGTGTGAGAAATTGGGTTGCTGGTTGACTGCAGTGTGAGCCTTGGTCAAGCACCAGCCACAATCCCTTGCAGGATGGACCACAAGAAGTGAACCAGTGCTCAACCCTGGGTAGCTTGCCACAAAAACAGTCAGGCTTAACTCGTAGGCAATGTGTAAGTATCTATGCAGGACATATACAGTAATAAAAAAAAAATACAAGAAAAATCCCAAACCATATTTGAAAATAGAGTACATTTTAATAAAACATTTGACACAAAAATACAAAAATACAATCAGTAGAACCAGAGTCATGAACATTTAAAGTTTAAGGTTCAAAATAGCACCTAAAAGTTAAAAGTGTCAACCTTGGACATCTGGTCACCTTTAGCTCTACAACCAAGGGTTCAGGAGTGAATGGAGACCTCTTAGGGGTTCAGGTCTCACTGAGTCTTGGTCCAGGTTTGGATTCAAGATGGTTGGAGCCTTGTATGTCCCTGTATCTCAGAACAGGAGGTTAGCAAACTAGCCCTTGGAGTCACTTCTGGCAGTACTGGGTGCAGATGTAGATGCAGGGCTCAACAACAAGGCTGGCCTCTGAGGGTTCAAGGCAGGCTCCAGGCAGCAAACCAACACTTCCAGGTATAGAAGCAGTCTGGCAGAGTGCACAGCAGGTCACAGCATATGGCAGTCCTCTGGGAGTCCTTCTGCAGGTCTGCAAGACTCATCCTTCAACTCCTCAGACAGTCTCACATCACCTGCACCTCAAGACGCTACACTGGCTATCGATCCAGAAGAGATGACAGTTCAAGAAGTTGACGCACGCATACAAAGCCCTGCATACATCAACAAACGAATGACCTTCCAACTGAAGTGATTGTCTAAGAGGTCTATGTTTATACCCCGGTGCCCCATTCCTAGAAAGTGAGAGAAGTTTCCAGAAAGGTTTTTGGAAGCATTTGGAGTTCTTGACTCCACTGCCCTGCTCCAAGATGGCTGCGGTGACATTACCGGCTTGTTAGGCCTATTGTGAGGAGACAAGACACAGTCTATTTAGGTGCAAGTGGGGCTGACCTCAGCTCTGCCCCCCTATCAAGCCAGATAATGGCCTATTGAGACACCCCCCCACCGTTATGTGACTGGGAGAAATTCGCAAAGTCTGCTACACCTAGTCAGTGACACAAGACAGGCTTCAAACACAAAGGACAAAGGGCAGGAAAATGAAAACTTTATAAAAGTGACATTTTCCAAATTGAAATAAAAAAATCAGACTTTACCTTTAAAGAAGTTTATCATTACATCTCCATAGGTACCAACAATTAGATATCCACCTCCTCTCAAATAGGAATTACAGCATAATAAAGGCAATAAGGAATCCTGAATGTTATCCTGTGGGAGGGATAGGCCTCACAGACCACTACAGCATACAATTCACCATCTCAGGATCTATCATACCTGGCACCACTCCCCCCAACTCTACACGCAGAAACTAAGAAAAAGGTATCAGAAAACCAGTGGAACAATGCTGTCAACTCCTACCTCCCTGACACATCATCTGACCCAGAACAGGCTGCCAAGAAGTAACTTCTCCCAGTGGATGACGCCGCCAACACAATTGCCCCCGCCAAGCAGCCAAACCCAAAGTACCGGCCAGGAAAGCCAGCTGGTTCACCTCAGATCTGAAATACTCCAAATGCAACTGCCGACAACTAGAAAGCAAGTGCTGTGCAAGCGGAAAAATAGAAGACCATACCACCTTCAAACCAGCACTCAAGGAGTACTACTGCCTCCTGAGGTAAACAAAGAAGAACACTCTAGCAGACTGCATAGAAGCTAGCAAAAACTATAGCAAGGAGCTCTTTGCCATCGTGTTGGAGTTCCCCAACACCGCAGCCACCGAGAATTACATCACCCCCTCCCAAGAACTGTGTGATGGTAGACTTATTTCACAACAAGATGTCAGCCAATTACAAGAACTTCAAACCCCAACCCCTCACCCCTGGCAGCATCAGCCTACTCACACCCACTAAAACAAACATGCTCTCCTTTTGGGACCATCTCACAACTCAAGCCACAATCTCCATCATGAACTTCGCACACTCCACCTCCATCACCATGGCCTCCTTCCCTGAGGACTGAAAAAACACTGAAGTGAGGCCACTCCTGAAGAAATCATTCACTGACCCATCAGATCTGAAGAACTTCCGGCCCATCTCCCTGTTTCCCTTTCCAGTGAAGGTTCTCGAAAAGGCAATCAACCAGCAACTTACCTAACACTTGGAACACTACAACCTCCTGAACCCCTCTCATTCTGGATTCCAAGCCAACCACAGCACAGAGACAGTCCTGATCAGAGCCACTGATGACATCAGGTTCCTCTTAAACAACACTGAAACAGCAGCCCTCATCATATTTGACCTGCCATCTGCCTTCAAACCAGTCTCCCACCACATCTTGATCAACATACTCCACCAAATCAGATTCCAGGGAGATGCCGTCAAATGGATCGCCTCATACCTCACTAGAAGAACCCAGAGAATCCATCTTCCACCATTGATCTCGGAACCCAAGAAGATCATCTGCGGCATCCCACAAGGGTCGTCCCTCAGCCTCACGCTCTTTAACATGTTACAACCACCCCCCCCAACCAACACTGTCAGATGGCACGGACTCAACATCATCTCCTATGCCGAAGACACCCAGTTCATTCTCTCAATGTCAGAGGGCCCCTCCACCACAAGGAACCAACATCTACAGATGTATGATGAACATTGCAGACTGGATGAAGGTCTGCTGTCTCAAACTCAACACGGACAAGATAGAAGTCCTCATGTTCGGAAACAACACCTCACCATGTAATAACAGTTGGTGGCCTGCTGAACACAGCCCTTCCCTCACCTCGACAGACCACGCTAGCAGCCTCAGCATCCTCATGTACTGCAAATTATCTATGCAGAAACAGGTAAACACAGTCTTGTCCACCTGCTTCTTTACTCTACACATGTTCCGTAAGATCTTCAGGTGGCGCCCAAATAACACCAGAAGGACCGTCACTCAAGCCCTCATCACCAGCAAGCTGGACTATGGTAATACACTTTACATAGGAATCACTGCACGCCTCCAGAAGAGACTATAGACAATCCAAAACTCAGTGGCAAGACTGATCCTTCACCTCACCAGAGAGTCTCACATCACCCGTACCTCAAGAAGCCACACTGGCTCCTGATTAAGAAGAGATGCCAGTTCAAGATGCTGTCCCACGTATAAAAAGTCCTGCATACATCAACAAACTAATGACCTTTCACTAACCAACCAGGTATCTGTGAACCACATCCCTCTTCCTTGCAGGCACCCTCTAGATCTACAGATCCATCAGTGAAGTACACTCTTTCTCTCACCTGACAGCCAAAGCTTGGAATGACCTCCCACCTCAGGAATGCTGCATCACTCTGGAAATCCAGAAAAGGACTCAAGACATATCTGTGCAAATGAACAGAGAACTGTGAAGCAGCTAGCAACTCCAGCACCTTGAGACCCTCATAGGTGATTTGCTGCACTTTATAAATCATGATTGGCAGTAGTGAAAAAGGAATTTGGGAGGATATGTAAAACATAAAGTACATGTCCAAACTTTCAATTACACTGGACCCTGCCTTAAGGGCTACCTAGGGACTACTTATTGTAGGAGGCTGGCCTGCTTTGTAATGGGTGCCTAAGGTACTTACACCTTATACCAGGTCCAGTTATCCCTTATTAGTGAAATGTAGGCAGTGTCTAGAAGCCAGACTGTCTAGAGGTATCTGTAGGCAGAGCAGCCAAGGCTGAACTGAAAGCTCTTGCAATACCACTGTAGTCACACAGTACTTGCACACAAGGAAGACAATATTCAGTTGTACCAAAAATAAAGGTACATTATTTTAGTGACACAAGGCCAAAAATATCTTAGAGGCTATACTCCCTTGGGAGGTAAGTATTATACATAAAATATACACTAGCAACCAAAATCAGGTAAGTAAACAGTCATAAAATAGTGCAAATAGTGAAATTCACGTAGGTTACTAAAGGCCTAGGGGACACAAACCATATACTAAAATAGTGGAATGCGAATGTCGGTTCCCCACCTAGGCAAGAGTGGTGTGTAGCGGGGCACTGGGAGTGTAAGAAAACACCAAAGGTAAGGAAAGTACCCCACCCCAGAGCCCAGATACGCAGGAGGAAAGTACAGCAAGTTTCTTCGGAACACACTAGAAGTCGTGATAAAGAATAATACATAAACCAAGCAAGACTGCAAGACACCAATGAGGGATTCCTGGACCTGAAGACCTGTGGAGAGAGGAGACCAAGTCCAAGAACAGATGAAGAGTCCAGGAAGAACAGGAGCCCCTGCTAACCCGGATGAAGGTGAGAGAGCGTAGTTTAAATATTACATATTATAGACGTGAAATGCTTATGTTTAACAATGCTGCATTAATAATATTATTCATTGAGATGTATTCATAGACGTGGAGAATTGTTTACCTGTGTAAACTAATGTCAACTAGAAGAAATAATCATTTACAACTGAGCACATTAACACGTATAAAACCGCATTCATTAGAACTCGTATATCTTAAGTTAGCGTGAGTCGAGAATTAGCTGTGTAACTCTCATATTAAAGCGTATTTTTCTGTTTCTCCAGTGTGCTGACTTGCAAAAGACCATGACCCAGCGATTATTCTTTTTCTTACTTATTTGCAACAATGCCCAACTCTCTCATCCGCATGCTAGTAGCTTTATTATAAAATTTATAAGCTTTGCAACAAACATGGACACTTTCAAGGACAATAAAGCGAGGAGAAGAGAACTCTTGACCCGAAGTGTGTGCCAAGGAAATGAAGTAACCCCGGATATGCCACCTACGAAAAACGTCAATTATGAAGACCAATTAGGATTTAGAGAGATATCGTGAAATGACAAATGCATTACTTAATGTATAATTTGATTGGTTACCAATAGTGGGTGTAGTGACTGTCCAATAGAATTTTGGGGGAATGTATTTTGGAAAAAGGGATAAAAACCCATGACACAAGAGACAAAGGACATTAGGTAGGGAATGATATCAATTGCATCCAGAAACTCTGTCACTCTATTTGGTGACTTGAGACTTAGACAATAATCTTTGCCCATAGACTGCGTCATTAAACTTTTCTCCTTAAGGGGAGAGTGTCCCTTGCCTTTACTTAGATAGACTGACGGTGATCTAAGTGATGTCCTGAAGACGAAGACTGATCCTGTATGCTGACCTATCTCGTGGAGGGTAATTATATTACTAATGAAATCTATTTTGCCTTTTCTTTCTAGGTACCAACTGCTGTATGTTTTGATTAGAGATCTTAGTTAGACGTTTTCCAAATTGATGTTCTAAATTGTTTTGCATGAAGCCCCACATGCTAATGCTAATTCGAGGTTAGATGAGGTATTCATTAGACTGACGGACTGACGTGACTGACGTGGTGCTATGCTGAACTCAGACCTTTAGGAGGTATCATGTATCGCGAACTGTTCTTATTCGCATAATTATCTTATGTTCCTAATCTTTGCATTATTGAAAGCTCATCGTAGTTGTCACCTTGTGATTATGTTCATATGCTTCTTGGTTTTGAGATTACTGCATTTGCTATTAGATTGTAATCAATAGGGAATAAAATTCACTAAAATCTCCATTAAGGTGTGGTTATTCGTGACTGAAGGGTCATGATTGCGCCAAATGTTTATTAATGACTAAAGTGAAATATATTTTGATGTTAATTGTTGACAATGTTATTGACGTATTGATTGACTTATTGATTAGTTATCTCGTCTTACGGAGTCTCACCACTGGGTCCAAAGATTCATCGACCTAAAACGAGTCCTGATGTGTATAAATTAACATAGACGGACGCGTTAACAAAGGTGCAAAAGTGGAACCTCCAGTTGGAAGAAAAAGTCAGAGATGCACCAAACAAGACAACTACCCGCTTGGTGCAAGAGATGTCCCACGTTGAGTAGATAAATGAAGGCTGTTTTTCGTAATTGGATTCCGCAAACAAGCCTTAGCTCATGCAAAAGACACGTTTGGTGGGAAATGGCACTACCTGGACCCAGGAGGGACTTGGGGTTATCAATTCAGACTGAGGAGACAGAGGCGGATCTCAGCACTTCAGAGAGCCCTCAGAAGACCAGGCAGCACCCACAGGAGCAAGCGCGACAAAGGAGAGGGGTCTTAACAATCGAATTCCATGGGACAATGGGACAATGTATTTTAGGCTTAGCTCTGTCAAGTATATAGAGGCACTTACTTGTCTCCTTCGAGTCACTCTTGTGTAGGTAGGGACAATGTACTGGAGCTGTGTGTGTTCTTATTTCCATTCTACTCACTAGCTCTATACCATAACATCCTTGTTTGGGTGAGTGAGTTACCCTTTGTCTCTTCTACCCTATTTTTACCCAGATACTTCATGAGTATCTCTCCATGGCTGTCTCTTCAGACAGGTTATTTTTGGATGTTGGTTGTGCTGGTATATATGCATATATCATTGTATTTATAATTCTCATTCTCAGCTATTAGGTGTTTTATGTAAGTAGGTATGTAACTAAACCGACTTTTCATTTTTATAACTATTTTGATATTTTTGGAGTAGTATATGTGTACTATATATTTTAAAAAAAACTTATTTGTGTAAATTATTATTACCATGAGGCTTAAGATCTTATCAATCCCTTTTGCTTATAGCAGTATAGATAGAACTGGGACCACGTATAGTTGCAATATGGCATCCGAATTTGGACGCGTTTCTTTGTCCCCCATGTAATAGTTCGCTAATCTTATATTTATTGGCGGTCCATTTCCGCAGTATTTCTGGGTATTTTTAGGGATAGAAAAGTGTTTAGCAACAGATTTCCAAATCATTAGAGACAATAAATTAAAAAGCCCCTTTCCTAAAGTTTATCCTTTCTGATTTTGTTTCTCTTAGAGTCTATACCTCTCTTGATGTTTCTTGTACAAATAGTACAATGGATATAGGCCATTTGCTGTGCCTTGTTCTGCATAATAAGTAGAAGATGGATTGATATTAGTAGGTGAGTTTTCACAGTCTTCCTTGCTGGTGCTTTGTTATGCTTATTTTTATTTTTATTCTCAGTTTTTTAGTACTATTTGCACTTTGTTGGGACTTGTTTGGGCTCCTCATCTATCTTGCCATTAGCTCTATTTCGTTTTCTGAGTAGGAGCTTCACTGTCAGGTGTTGCATGTATATCTGCATAGGGCACATGTATTATCAACTAACAACATTGATGATAGATGGTTTATTTTAATTTGGTGGTTTAACCTTCACACTGGGAATGTGAGGTATTTATACATATCAGATTTGGGATTGAGTAGTTCATTCATTTATTTCTTTTATTAATTTATCTAGAGTTTGACTCTTTGGACTTGACCTCTCTTTCTATATATTTTAACAAGCTTTGGACTATATATTTGTGCTCTGAAGAAGGTGTGTGACCTGTTGGCCTCATTTCACTGAAACATGCGTTGGCACGTTATTTCACTAGGAGGCGCTTGGAAGTTCTGGGATTGTGAACTTGATATACAAGATGTCTAAAATGTATACAGTAAAGGATTATACCAAGAGGAAATTATAAAATAATTCATCAAGAACCAGTTGGAACTGGAGATACAATCTGGTCATTGGAGGACATTTGGTTATATTCAATTCATCGTATACACATAGTCATGATGGAATATAGTGCCCTCTCTAGTGCAATATTTCAATGATATAAGTATTGAATTAAGTCAAATAATTTTTCCATGCTATTTATTTTTGAGAGACTGTGTGTATGTGGTATATGTGGGTATGTATGATGGTAGAGAGAGAGTTCTTTATTTTGTCCTTAGAGCACTTCTGTATAATAATTTATTAGTGATTAGTTATTTGTAATAAAATCATTCTGTACGTTATTTGAAATAGTTTAGTTTGTATATATGTGTGCTCAATGTTGATTATCTTTTTCAGGATTCCTGATGGAACCTCTATAAAAGGTGGGTTTTTTAATGCTTTTTCTTCAGTTTGTCCCTGTCCCACTCCTAATTTTTTGGTCCAGGGTACTGAGGAAATTCGATTTTTAATACGATCGTATCGACCCGCCATTTTGTGGCCCACCGCCATTTTATGTTGCCTTCACTCAGGCAGCACAGCGAACGAAGTCCATTCTGCCTTTTCTGCTTATTCTGCAACATGGTGTTCAAAACAGCCTTCTGCCTCTATCTTTACAAGGCTGGTATTAAGGTCTGACCGAGTACACTAATCCCTGTCTGGTTTTCTAATCCTTGTTTCAACTATCTGTAGGCTCACACTATTCTCCGCCGATCTTATCTTATCGTCTGGCCTTCGCTGTCCTTTGCTAGTATTCTCTCATTTCACAACTGTCCTCCAAACGCACACAAACTTATCACACCACATGAAACTTCGTTGTGGATCGGTTAATGAATTAGTTCAAAGGAGGGGTGACAAACACAGCTGGAGGGGAGGCAACCTTAAGTCACTTGATACTTTGTTTTCCAATTCCTTCTATTGGTGCTGTCTTGTTTTCCGACATTTCTATTGGCTCTGTTCTATCTTTACATTATTCTTACTGGCTCCTTTCTATGTGTTCTGGGAGTGTATGTAGTTAATAAATGGTTTTTATACGGTATATAAGATTGTGCGCCACAAAGTAAAGTGGCAGTCTCCTGAGAACATACCTTGTGTACTTCTTGGACAACTGTACTAGCTGCAGCTAATAAAATCTGATCTTTTACGCCTGACAGAGTGTCCCGTGTCTCTGTTAGTTGAGGCAGGTGAATCCAAGGAGATTTCAGGCGTACCCTGCGCCGCCAGGCCCATAAGGTTCTGGTTCTTCAACTGGCGCCCAACGTGGGGCGGCTTCAGCGGTACCGGTTCTGCCTGAAGGTCGTGAGGAACCCCGCAAGAAAATTCTGGAGGAATCGCGAGCCACGTCAAGCGACCCCTGTATGTCGAAGTGGTCCGAAGGTCTTTTTCAGCGCGGTTACTCCTTCCTGACGGCTACTGACGACTGCTGCCCTGACTGCCGCCCTGCCTTGGCCCTTTCTTTAATGATGTATGGTAAAGCGAGATGATAGACGGGCCTCTGTTGGTGTAAGAAGACATCCTTAGTTAAGTATTTGGTGGGTCGCGCCCACAAATTTTGGTCTTTGTTTTGTCCTTAGGTCCTTAGATTTGGCCATTGCAGTGGCCAAAGCCGAGGGGTAAGTGCATTTGTGCTGTGTAAACTGAAAGTTTTACCCCCTTGATGTTTGTGAACAGCCAGTAAAAATCGTGAGATGTCTGGTCTGACTAAGTTTGGAAAACTTTGTTGCTTTGGTTGTAATAGGGACTCCCAGCTTGAGGACTCCTGTCCGATTCCTTCGGTTGGAACTCCCACATATGAGCTCTATTCTAAACATGGTGTTGGTCCTATTGCCTTTAATAAGACATGGACCCGATATACAAAGAAAGATGGTGTTTTAAAATGGCCAGAAAATGGTAGTTTCGAAACTGATGTGCTAGATAATTTAGAAGCAACGTTATTTAAAAGAAAAGCCCGGCCGGCAATGTTTGACTCTTTTCGCCTTTGGCGTAAGGAAGCCAAACAGAGAGAAATTAAACAAGCGAAACGAGATAGGAAAACACAGGGAATGACGATTATACAGGCTGCTCAGCAATTCAAAGATGATGAAATAGATAATGCAATGGAAATTTCAGACAGACAGCATCGAATGGCAATAGATAAATGCTATCCGACGTTGCCTATCTCTTCCCTTGATAAGAGAAAAGATTTTGAGGAAGATTCCTTAATGTCCCACTTATTGAAATTGCCTCCGCCCTATGTACAAGGTGCTAATGCACCCCCGATGTTACAGCCTGTTCAGCCGCCAGTTGTGCTTCCGCCTGCTCCAGCTTTTCCACATTTGCCTCCTCAAGTATTGCCTATGCCAGCTTTGCCTTTAACTCCTTTGCCTTCTGCTCCTTTGGCAATTCCTAATGCTCCTTTAGTTAATTCACCTAATACCTTGTCCCCTATCCTTATGTCAAATTCTCCATCTATGCGTAAGCGATTTGCAGATACTGTCTCTGGTCTCTTATCACCTTTCTTTGAAGCTTTAAACGTGTCTCCAGCTTTTTCTCGAAGACAGTCTCGTAGTCAATTCCCAGACTCCGAAGAGCGAGAAAAATTGGACTCACTTGCTTGTAGATGGATCAAGAAGGGTCCCCAATATAGTACGTCTGATATTATGTCCACCTTTCTGCAATGGAATGCACCTACGCAGAGATATGTTTTTAAAGTTATGTGCGATACTCTCGCTAAAGAATGGGAGGATATGAATATGGGTTCGGTCCCACAGGATCTGTTAGATGTTCAGGCTGACTTTGACAAAGGACTTATTGTGGGTCCTAAGGTTGAAAACGCTGTCAGAACACTTATTTCTTTCAGATCCCTATTGTTCTCACAGACTTTTCCTGATTCTGATCCTTCAGATAGGACAGCACTGAAAAACTATCCCATGAGAGAGGTTTCTCCAATATGGAAGGAAGAAGTTGCAGCAGCAGGTGCTAATCCAGCTATTCCTGCGCATTTTCAGCGCATATGGATACATGTCCCCTGGAAAAGGTCTGAAGTTTTAGCACTTAAACAGTCACTACCAGATCCACGCAAAAATCCTGCTGGTTACTATAAAGAGTTGTCGCAAACAGTTGATGCATGTACTATGAATCTAGCAGATATTGACATGTTGATGGGAAATGTAGTTCCACAGACAATATGGGCTAAAATTCGTAGAGAGGATCACGCTCAAGAATTAGGCGGCGATTGGAACGCTATTATTGCCGCAGATAGAGGTCAAGTAGGTGGTGCAAAGCCCGACGCTTTGATCTCAGAACTCCCTGGTAGGATTATTACATTAATGAAAACAATGATGCCTGCTTTGAGAGTTAATTGGGATAAGCTAGCAGCATGTAAACAAAAGAAAGATGAAAGTGTTTCCGATTTCTTTACCCGATTCGAGGAGACATTCATTGATCACAGTGGTCAAGATATGGCTACAGAAGGGGGACAGCGATTATTTGTGGATAAGTTCGTATATAACTTGCTTCCTGAACTATCACACAAGCTAAAAGACTCCGAGAGTTCATGGGCAGTTTCTTCTTCCGCCCAGATATTGGCTACTGCACAATATTATGAAAATAGAGACAAAGAAGAAAGGGAAAAACAAGAGAAAAAGACGAAAGAATTAAAAACTAAAGTTCTCTTGCAACAGGCTTATCCTCCTCGTTATGTTCAGCCTCAGTTTCAACAGCCTCCGCAGTTTCAGAGGTTGTATCAAAAGCCTGAACCATTCATTCCAAGACCTTTGCTAGGTCCCAATCAATGTGCTTATTGTAGGGAGGAAGGTCATTTTAAGAACAGTTGTCCGGCATTGTTGCAGCGTAATGGAGCAACATCTGCTTCACGAGGTCGTGGTGGTCCTCAGTCAGCAAATAGAGGTAGAGGTCGAGGTGTGTTAACCCAAGAGCAGCGTTCTTTTGTTCCTCCAAATTCCGGAAATTACTTTGACCAGCAAAATGTTAGGTCTACACAGTATTACAGTGAGGATCAGTATATTGAAGGAGGGAATGAAAGTCTTCATTTTGAATAGGACAGCCATGGACAAAGTAAGGGGGTTACGTCAATTCCAGTGGATCAGAATGGACCTTATGTTAATGTCACTACAATGGGTGTTTCAGAGCCATTTCTTTTAGATACTGGTGCCATGAGAAGCTCAATCATTCATTCTAAACTCCCTGGCGCACCTTTGTCTGGCTTAACGAATGTATCTGTAGGATTTTCTGGCGCCCCTGTTCGCAATCCAGTTTCTTGCCCTTTGCCTGTTTCAATAGGCCCTTATGATTTAGAAGCTCCGCTTCTTCTGACGAATGGTTGTGGTGAAAATCTGTTGGGTTTAGATCTATTAAAAAGAATGCATGCTACGATATATTGTTCACCTTCTGGTGTATACCTCACTCTAGGACAGAAAATGACTAGTCCAATGTACTTATCAAAAGATCAATTCCCACCTGAATTGCTTTCTCTTCCCGAAACGCTTTGGGCTACGGGTCCGAATGACGTTGGTTGTCTTGAGATCCCACCTTATGTTGTTACTCTTAAGCCCAATGCTGAAATGCCACGTATTCCGCAATACAGAATCTCTACTGAAGGTGAGAAAGCACTTCTGGAAATTGTCCATGATTTGATTCAGAAGGGTGTGGTTGAGGAAACGAGAGGAAATACATGTAACAGTCCTGTTCTTCCGGTTCTTAAACGCACTGATCCTTCTCAGCCTCCTGTTTATCGTTTTGTAATTGATCTTCGGGAGGTAAACAAGATTGTCGTACCGCAGGTTCCTGTAGTCCCAGATATCACTGCTCTGTTGACGATGATACCTTCTACAGCGACTTGGTTTTCAGTTATTGATCTAAAGAATGCTTTCTTTAGTATTCCCATCGCCGAAGAGAGTAGAGATATTTTTGGTTTTTCCCTCGGAGGCCGAAGCTTCCGGTTTAAACGCGCACCTCAAGGTTATTGTGAAAGTCCCTCTATTTACAGTCAAGCTCTAAAATGTCATCTTGATGCCTTTTCCTTACCGTCCGGTGCCGCTCTCATTCAGTACATGGATGACTTATTAGTTGCAGCTGATTCAGAGGAGATTTGCAAAAACGTGACCGTTGCACTGTTGCGTCATTTGTTTGATCTGAATCACAAGGTTTCTCCTTCTAAATTACAATATGTCTGTCGCGAGGTGACTTATTTGGGTCATCTCTTGTCAAAGGAGGGACGACGATTGACCCCCGAACGAATTCAGGCAATTGCACAAATGTCAGTGCCATCCTCACAAAGAGAGGTACGTGCCTTTTTGGGCATTACTTCTTATTGTAGACAGTGGATTCCGAGTTTCTCTTTATTGGCTAAACCGCTGTTGGCGCTAACTTTAAAAGATACGCCTCAGCCTCTTCCGTGGACTGACGAATGTCAGAAGAGTTTTACTGATTTGCGTATTGCTTTGTGTTCTGCTCCTGTATTGGGTACTCCTGATTACAGTAAGCCCTTTACGCTCTATGTCCACGAAAGAGAGGGTTGTGCATTGTCAGTCTTAACGCAGCGTTTTGGAGATCAACAGCGACCATGCGCATATTTCTCAGCTACGTTAGATCCAGTAGCTAAAGCATTGCCTAGTTGTCTTAAGGCGACAGCGGCAGCAGCAATTTCTATTCGACAGTCTGCTGGAGTAGTGCTAGATAATACTCTCATTGTTATGGTGCCACATGCAGTGGATACTTTACTAAATAGGACAAAAACGCAGCATCTTACGAGTGCTCGGTTGTCCGGATATGAGCTGACGCTTTTGGCTAGTCACATACACATCAAACGATGTAATACCCTGAATCCAGCTACTTTGTTGCCTCTTCCAGAAGAGAGAGATGTCTCTGAACAGCATGATTGTTTTCTCCGTACTGAAGAAGAGACTAAGGGTAGAATTGACCTAAAAGACACGCCATTAGTGAATCCAGATGGAACACTATGGGTAGATGGTTCTTGTTTCAAGCTCCCGAATGGAGATACAGTTTCAGCCTACGCTATTACTACTTTGCATACGATTGTGGAGACAGCACGCATTAGACATAATTCAGCTCAGGCAGCTGAATTGATAGCCTTAATTAGAGCGTGTGTGTTATCCAAAGGAAAAAGAGTAAACGTGTACACTGATAGCCAATACGCTTTTGGTGTAGCGTTTAACTTTGGGCGTTTATGGAAGGAAAGAGGATTCTTTACTTCCCATGGTACTAAGATACAACATGGTCAATTAGTGACTGAACTTCTTGAGTCACTTACAATGCCTACTCAGATAGCGATCGTGAAGTGTAGTGCACACAAAAAGATTGTGGACGATGTTGGTCGAGGAAATGCATTTGCAGATGAGGTAGCGAAAAAGACAGCCAGAGACAACACAAGTCGAATGTATGTTGCAGGTCCCGCAAACTGCGTAAGAGAAAAGGGAATGTGTGAAGATACAGTAGAGAGTGTGAAATCAATTCAAGGAGAGGCTACGGAGAATGAGTTGAGAAAGTGGAAGGAAAGTACAGGAATGTTAGATGAGATGGGATGTTGGGTTGAATTATCAGAACATCAACGTTGGCTGTTACCAGATGCTTATGTACTACCTGTAGTTACTATGGCACATGGTCCAGCTCACCTAAGTGCAAAAGGAATATGTAAACTTCTGGCTCCAGTGTGGCAAAATGAGGGGATCCCAAAGTGTGCAAATAATGTAGTAAAACATTGTATTGTTTGCTTGATGTACAATCCGGGAAAGGGAACCCCAACTCCAGCAGGTCATTTTGCTCCTCCAACATATCCATTTGAGGTGTTGCAGATCGATTATATTCACATGGAACGATGCAACAACCTCAAATATGTTCTGGTGGTAGTATGTGCTTTTTCTAGATGGGTAGAAGCCTACCCTCTGAAGGACAATACTGCTTTATCAACTGCCAAAATACTTTTGAAAGAATTCTTCCCTAGGTTTGGTTTGCCGCGCATTGTCTGGAGTGACAATGGGAGCGAATTTGTGGGTCAAGTCATGCAAAAAGTTTGTGCAGGTCTTGGCATAAAACAGAAGTTCCACGCGGCGAATCACCCACAGTCGGCTGGTTTAGTAGAATGCTACAATGGAACCTTGAAGCTTAAAATTGCTAAGGTGCAAGCTAGCACAGAACTTAATTGGCCTGATGCTTTACCATTGGCTCTTCTGTCCACCAGAACAGCAGTACACTCTCGTTTGGGGCTTAGCCCTTACGAAGTGATATTTGGTCGCCCAGCTAATGTATGGGGAGTTCCTCGCCCTAAGAAATACTCAGACTTGCCATACCCGATGTTGATTGACTACTTGCATGACCTTACAACTAAATTGCGTGTTCTTCATCAACAGGTTCAGAGTGCTCTACCAGAGGCTTCCACAGACCCAGGTCATTCCATCCGACCAGGTGACTGGGTCTGCACGAAAAATTTCCAACGACAGAGAAATTTGGAGCCCAGATGGAGAGAGCCACGCCTGGTTCTTTTGACCACAAGAACAGCAGTTAAAGTCGAAGGAAAGAAAAACTGGGTGCATGCCGTGCACTGCAAGAAAGTGCCTTTGCCCTTGCCTTTCGATCAGTGGGTCCGTAGAGGCATCAGTGACTCTGAAAGTGAGAAAGTTCTGCAATTTGTACCATTCAGTGATGCGCGTCTAATTGGAACACTTTCTGAGAAAGAGGACGACGACATCCTTCAAGAAGCAATACCATCGCATCGTCGCTTGAACACGACAAATCCAGGAACATTGTTTCAAAACCAGACTGCCTCTGGACAGGAACGCTATAATTTGAGACCAAGACCAAAGAACTTGTAAATTTCTCTCCTATGTAGTACTCTATCCCGGTTGCAGGGTCACGGTAGGAGTCTTAGTTACGACCTGAGTAAGTGGCAATAGGCCTGCAGGACCTCACAGTGTCATAGGACGGTAGATAATCGTGACTACAGTGATTGAGGAAGATTGCCGTGAGCATCCACTTAGAAAGATGGAGGCTACATTAGATAAATTAGAAAGTAAAAATGTAAAGAATAATTGTAAAGAAATATGTAGTCGTTGTAGTATTGCTCTATGCGTCATTATATTGTCGTGTATTCTTTTGGCATCTGTAAACTGGATCATTATTACTCTGCAGCAAAAAGTTGTCTCTTCTCCTACCTCTACATCTTCTTCTACTATCTCTCCGCACCTATTTCACACTCTTCCCCAGCATGAACTCATCAGAAGAACTGAATACTTTAACAATTCCTTCGTCCAGTTGTTACATCAACATCAGTTAGTGATCAATACAACTGACTGTTGGGTGTGTGGACTCATACCACATACGGTAGAAAAAGGAATGCCATATTTAGTTCTTCCATTCTCCTATGAAGGTTCTGCTTGGGCTTATTTTGTCATTTTCAATAATGCATATCAAAGTAAAATTAAACAACCTGTCAGTTCACATAGTGTTGGTTCAGATTTCAGTCATAGTTTATTGATAAAGGGAATGGTAGCTATGGCTAAAATCATGGAAAAAAGTGAAGCTTCCATAGATGAAAGAAAAGCATATACCAATTGGAACATAACTAATTACATTTCCAGCCTCAATGATAAGGTTAAGCAAGGAAAATCTCCTCCGATACGGGTCATACCCCAACAAGGAAATTTCTGTCTGCAAATAAATGGTAGAACTCCAAACACCGGACAAAGAGAAAGTTTATGTTCCCATACATATGTTTATTCAGCCCTGAATTCACTGCCGTTAGTACCATCTCAAGGTACATACTTCGTTTGCCACGATAGGGCTTATACATGGTTGCCAGCTGATTTCTCTGGTACTTGTTATATAGCCTTTCTTCTTCCCCCTACATACACCGCTCCTGCGAACCATCATAAAAATAGATATGGCAGAGGGATTGTGGATTCGAAAGACACAGCAGGACAAGAGGGAGGAGATTTCCTCAAAGGATTTCTTCCCTTCTGGGGTCCAATGGCCAACAGCAGAAATATAAGGCAATTGGTTCGTGTCGTAGAAACCACCATAGACATCACTGTAGGAGCTTTAAGTAACATTACAGCTGAACTACAGGCTGATCGTCTTATGACCTTGCAGAACCGTGTTGCCTTAGACTTTGTTCTTGCGGACCGTGGTGGAGTATGCAAATTGATCGGATCAAGTTGCTGTATTTTCATACCTAATGACGCTCCGACAGTATACCAAGCTATCTCTAAGTTACACATAATCTCCAAGTCGATTCATCAGGATGAAGGAGATTGGTCCTTTTCAGAGTGGTTTTGGGGATTACTGTCCAAATGGGGTTGGAAGGTATTGACATTCTTTGGAGTAATTTTAGCTTTTATATTCTCTTGTTGTCTTTGTATGCACTGCGGTCCTGCCATCTGCAACCTATGTGCTACTGCATGTATTCCCAAACCCAAGTCACAAAGAGCAGAGAATATCAAAATGATGGTACAGCAACAGCTTGATGACCTCATGGCCATAGACATCGACTCAGATTAACATGAGTTTGTGTATCTTGCCTGAGTTCTGGCAAAAGGAGGGTCTGAGGAAATTCGATTTTTAATACGATCGTATCGACCCGCCATTTTGTGGCCCACCGCCATTTTATGTTGCCTTCACTCAGGCAGCACAGCGAACGAAGTCCATTCTGCCTTTTCTGCTTATTCTGCAACATGGTGTTCAAAACAGCCTTCTGCCTCTATCTTTACAAGGCTGGTATTAAGGTCTGACCGAGTACACTAATCCCTGTCTGGTTTTCTAATCCTTGTTTCAACTATCTGTAGGCTCACACTATTCTCCGCCGATCTTATCTTATCGTCTGGCCTTCGCTGTCCTTTGCTAGTATTCTCTCATTTCACAACTGTCCTCCAAACGCACACAAACTTATCACACCACATGCAACTTCGTTGTGGATCGGTTAATGAATTAGTTCAAAGGAGGGGTGACAAACACAGCTGGAGGGGAGGCAACCTTAAGTCACTTGATACTTTGTTTTCCAATTCCTTCTATTGGTGCTGTCTTGTTTTCCGACATTTCTATTGGCTCTGTTCTATCTTTACATTATTCTTACTGGCTCCTTTCTATGTGTTCTGGGAGTGTATGTAGTTAATAAATGGTTTTTATACGGTATATAAGATTGTGCGCCACAAAGTAAAGTGGCAGTCTCCTGAGAACATACCTTGTGTACTTCTTGGACAACTGTACTAGCTGCAGCTAATAAAATCTGATCTTTTACGCCTGACAGAGTGTCCCGTGTCTCTGTTAGTTGAGGCAGGTGAATCCAAGGAGATTTCAGGCGTACCCTGCGCCGCCAGGCCCATAAGGTTCTGGTTCTTCAGTACCCTTTTTTGGAGTTCCAGGAGCTGTTCTGGTGGTGATCCTTTGGTAGAAGGTGAAGCAGAAGTTGCAGAGTATTCCTGCTGGAGTCTTGCAAAACCGAATCTAAGGAAACACCCAGGGGAGAGACCCTAAATAGCCCTGAGAGGGTGGTTGGTCACCTAACCAGGTAAGCAACTATCAGGAGGGGTTTCTGACATCACCTGCTGGCACTGGCCACTCAGATGCTCCCAGAGTTCCCTGACTATCCTGAAAACAAGATGGCAGAACCCAGGGACAATCTGGAGGAACTCTGGTCACCACCCATGGACAGGGGAGTGGTCACTCCCCTATCCTTTGTCCAGCTTTACGTCAGAGCCAGGACTGGGTGTCCCTGAACCTGTGTAGACTAGATTATGCAAGGAGGGAACCATTTGTGCCCTTCAAAGCATTTCCATGGGCTCTGGGAGGACACCCCTCCCATGCCTTTAACACCTATTTCCAAACACAAAGTGTGTAACACCCCTCTCCTAAAGGAAATGCATTGTTCTGCCATCCAGGGATTGAGCTGCTCAAGCCCCAGGAGGACATAAGCCTGTCTGTGAAGTGTCAGCAGTTGGGGCTGCAGTGAAAACCTCAGAAGGCTTGTATGGCGGTACTGGGGGTCCATGGTGGATCCCCCAGGGTGCATGGAATTGACCCCCCAATACCAGAATCAGACTGGGGGTACAATTCCTCAATCCTAGACACCTCACATGGCCATATTCGGAGTTACCATTGTGAAGCTACATATATGTATTGACCTATATGTAGTGCACACTTATAATGGCATCCCCACACACACGAAGTCTGGGAAGTTGGTCCTGGACAACATGGGGGCTCCTCTGCTAGTGAAGGGGTGCCCTCACACACATTAAATTTGAACCTAGCCTTCAGGTACTGAAGGTTAGACATATAGGTGACCTAAAAGTTACCTGGTGCAGTGGAAATGGCTGTGAAATAGTGCTTATACTATTTCACTCAGGCCACAATGGCAGTCCTGAAGAAGTGCTTGTATGAGCTCCTTATGGGTGGAAAAAGAAATGCTGCAGCCCATAAGGATCTTGTGGCACCCGATGCCCTGGATACCTAGGTACCATATACTAGGGACTTATGAGGGGGGGTCCAGTATACCAATTTGGAGTGGAATACCAGTATGTAAGTAGACATTTGGAATCAGAGAGAGCATAAGCACTGGAGTTCTGGTTAGCAGGCCCCAGTGACACAGTCAAGAATACTGACTAAACAGTAAAACATACTTACATATAGGCCACAAACCATAAGCCCTGGGGTCCTGACTAGGAGAATCCTAGTGACACAGACAAAACACACTGCCAATCAGGCAGTAATTGGGGGTAACATGCAAGAAAGATGGTATTTTCCTACTCTTATGTGTAATAAAAGGGACTTTTAAGGCTTGGCAAGGGGATTTAAATGCCAAGTCAACATGGCAGTGTTACACTGTATTCCGACTAGAGAGACATGTTTCTGAGGGCTACTTAAGTAGGTAGCACAATAAGTGGGATGACCTAGCCTGGCAGTTTGGGCTGGACTGTTCCCATGGGGAGCAGAGTCAAAACTGTTTTGCATATGTCTGGGTGCAAACTGGAGTAGCGTTGTGAGTGAAAAAAATGATAGGGTTAATACAGATCTGTGACTGGGGTAAATGTTTGACAATATCCAGCAGCCCATCCATAATCTTTTTGTGTTATCAGTCCCACTGGTGGAATTTAATTTACAGGTTGTGGGTATATGGTATACCACTCTACAAGTGGCCTACCTATGGTGTAACACAGGCTCCCCCAGCCCTAGTGGTGCAGGGGGGCCTCTGAGCTCTAAGAGACCCCCTCAGCACAGTACACTGTGCACGGGCAGCAGGCTCCTGACTGGGTCCCGGGGTGAGGGTGGCCCCTCCAGGTACTTTGCAAGGGGACCCCTCAATTTTCATTACGTCACTGGGACTTACAAGTAAATTTGATATGCCAATTATGTATATGACAATTTTACCATGTTTTAGGGAAAGAGCACAGGCACTTTAGCACTGGCTAGCTGTGGTAAAGTACACAGAGTTCTAAGGTCAACAAATACAAGTTCATCCAAAAGTAGAAGGAAGCGGGCAAAAAGTTTGAGGATGACCCTACAGAAAGGGCCATTTCCAACAGAATGCATTTCTATAACAGGAGGATTTACATGAGTTGGGCGCAGAAGTATAGGGTCTGCCCCCAAGTGCCCCCTTTCATGCTATCCCACGAATCAATCTGTGAAAATCACATCATAGGCATGGGGATTACAGCATTGGAGACAAACATACAAACCGTGCATCCATGTATATAAGATAGTGGATGCCAAGTTTGTCATTGAGATTTTACAATTGCTATGTTTGCAGTGTTTGGCTCTGAGTTCCCCAAACATCCAATTAAAACTACCAAACATAACTGTAGACTTTGGAAGTGTTACTGCCAGCAGCGCACCAGAGCTCGGGATCCATAATGCCGTCCAAACATCAAACATTTGGATTTGAGAGAGCGTAGCTTATATAATCTATATTAACATGAAACGTTTTTGAACTAACGTACAATAATGCCACATAGAAACTGTATAAATATGTTTTGCAAAAACGTGCACTTGAAATGTGCTCACGGGGAGGTGCCGCCAATGTATACGAGGACTAATGAAAATTGACTAATGTGTATGAATTATTGCATTTAAATGGTTTTATACTAATATTAATGATTATGTTATTAAAGTTTTGCTAATAAATCTTTTAGGCCTTAGTTAGCATGAGTCGAGGCCTAGCTGCCTGGCTCTCATATTAAATGTGTTTTTCTAATGTGCAGTGTGCTGACTTGCTAAAGGACATGAACTCTTGTTTTTTTCCTTCGAACTAGAAGCTGAATGTAACTATAGTAGATCCGTTCTCATGAAATTCATATTGCTTGTAGAAATGTACTAGCTAAATGCAACAGTGTAGATTAGTATTATGCACAAGGTCGCCCAAACCGGTACAGACAATGGAGCTACTGACCGAAGATGGGCAAAGAATTAGAAAAGGATGAAATCATACCGGACATTCCACCTCTAAAGACGTCAATCATATGGACCAATAAAATGCCTGAGAACTGATGCGAGGTGAAAGATTCAATGACATAATGCATATGTAATTGGCTAAAGATAGTGGGGTGCAACCCTTGTCCAACCAGATTTTAGGGGAATGTACAACGAAAAGGGGATAAAAACCCCTGTCACCAGGAAGTGAATTAGAGTTAGGGAGTAGGATACTAGGAGAGGGGGAGATGTTGATGCTATTCATTATGATCCAGAGACTTTGTCACTTTTATTGGTGACTTGCTGATTTAGTTAGAATCGCCCTTGCCCTTAGATTGCCCATTTACACTTTACCTCCCTATGAGGGAAGTGCCCCCTTTTCCATAAGAGCTGAGTTCCTGACCGATGGCGAATCAACTGATGTCCTGAAGACGAAGACCGAACCTGAGTGCTGACCCAAACTTGGAGGGTAACTATATGACAATGAAATTGTGATTGTCTGTTTGCTTTTCCTTTCTAGGTACCAACTGCTTTCCTTTTGACAGAGACCATAGCTAGATGTTTTCCAAATTTGTGTTACTAAATAGTTTTGCATGAAGCCCAACATGCCAAATGCTAATTAGAGGTTAGTTGAGAGGGGTTCACTAACCTGACGCAAATAGACAAATGACTAAATCAATGCTTTGTAGACAATACTTTGCTAAGGATAGCCTATGTTCACACTTTGCTATGTTCTGATGTTTGTGATTCTTGCGTTGATGAACTCTTACCAGAGTTGCCATATTGTGACTATGTTATTGTGCTAATTGGTTTTGAGATTAATAAATTTGCTAGTAGTATTGTAACAAATAGGGAATAAATATCACAAAAAATTCATACTAAACTGGTGTGGTTATTCATGACTGTAAGGTCATGGTGGTGTCTTGAGTTTATTAATGTCTTTGACTAAAGTGAAATGCATTGTTGTAATAAATATTGATGATATTATTGACGTATTGATTGACATGTTGATTAGTTATCTCGTCCTAAGGTGTCTCTCAACAGGGTCAAAAGATTCATTGGCCTAAAGCGAGTCCCAATGTGTAATAATTTAATATAAAGGGACGTGTTATCAGATGCATCAATAATTCCTCACATTTACACAGCCATAAATATTGGACTTCATCGCCAATAATAAAACAGTGAACACTGAATTTATTAAATGTAGTAGATGTGCTCTCACCCGGCATTCCTACTGTGCCCCTGAACAAAACAGTTTCTCACATGTGTGCATGTGCGTTTGGCAGGGGAATGGAAAGGGCTAAAACCTAACAAGGGTGAATCTCACAGCGCCCTAGCCACTCCAGCTCTTGTAGGTTATTTTTCATCCTCCCTCTGTCACTGTTTTCTGTATTTGTTTTTCTACTTCTTTCCGCATTTGTGTTTTCCTGTCTCTTGTTCTAGACAAACGTTGGTAGAGGAAAACAAATGAGTGCCATGGGTGCCACCTGCAACCAGCAGCTCAAATTACACGATGTCCCATGTTAAATGAATCAAGTAAAATGCATAATTCTTTCTTTGTGGCGTGGTGGGGGGATGCGGGTGGCACTCATTTGAGAACTGGAGGGTGAAAATAATTCCTTACATAGAGGGTGGTAGACACGTTTTGGTCCCAGGCTCATCTTTTCTAGTCATCCTGTGTAGTTCTTACTAACATTGCAGGGAGTAGCCAAAACTGAGCATGTTTATGACATGATACTTTGCAAGAAAGGAAGTGGGCAGTACATCACTGAGGGCCAGATGTATCAAGAATCCATTTTGCGATTCTCAAATAGTGATTTTTAAAAAATCGCTATTTCAGAGTCGCAAAATGGTATGTATCATATTTGCGATTCGGTAATAGCGATTTAAAAAAAATCACAAATGCTATTACTGAATCGCAAATAGCGATTCTGACCCCATTCGCACCTATGGGCCTGTAGGCCCATATCTGCGAACTTTTTGCATTTCCCAAATTGCAAATTAGTAACTGGAATTCGCAATTTCGGAAATGCAAACCCCAATGTGCTGGGGGCCTAAGGACCCCTCTGCTGCACTCCCAAAAATTATTTTAGGACATGCAAGGCGCACACATGCCAAAGGGGCATGTGCGCGTCAAATGTCAATTTTAAAAATGCATTTTTAATGCATTTAAAAAATTTGCACATGGGTACCACCAAATTGTATTTGGTGGTAATTGCAATTCCTTAATGCCCAATTCGCATTAAGGAAAAGCTTGATACATTATGCTTAAGAAATCGCAAATAAGGATTCCTTATTTGCGATTTCTTATTTAGAGAATGGCAATTTGCGATTCTCTAAACAGGGTCACAATTTTAAGGAATCACTATTTTAGTGATTCCTTAAAATTGCATAGCGAATGCCTTTCATACATACTGAAAGGCATTTTTGCATTTGCAAACAGCCGATCGCACCTTTAGCGCATGCAAAAAGCCTTGATACATCTGGCCCTGAATTCTTAGTTGAAGTTGTTATACACTTTGTCCATAATCTGGCTCATAAAACAACGCATCTAGGCCAACATTAACACCTTTGTGGATATGTATACAAAACATTTGATCGCTATGTTGTTAATCATGTACATTTATACTATTACTCCACCTAATCTGGGCCCAGATTCAATACAGCTATTGCTAAGCAAAGCACTGCAAAACAACGTGTGCTTTTTCCTATCCAGCTCAAAAGGTATTTTCCGCTAGAAGGTGCACTTTTCAGAGCACAAAAAACTCTTTGCAGCACATTGTGTCAAGTGCCAGTTACAAGGGGTGGTTCAGAGCAAGTATCCATCAGTTTTGAAGCAAACCAGATCTGCTAACACAACTAGACCAGGCATTGCATGTACTTTAAGCGGGTGCAAGCAAGAGGTTGTGCAGTGATTGAGCCCCAGATTTACAGGAATCCAGAGCATCAGTACTGATGTGCCAGATTTCTTGCCCCCCCCCACTCTCGGGCATCTAACGATACCATGGGTGTGCCGTATTTACCATATAGTGCACCATGGCACATTTTAAGCCAATAGCATCAAAATGTTTGACTCTAATGTGGCGCTTTGCTGCACTAGCGTCAAAAATCTTTTTGCGCTAGTGCAGCAAAGTGCAAGGAGGCCCATTGACTTCAATGGGTCATCATTTTAACGCCTGCTTTGAGCAGGCATTAGAAATGACACCAAAAATGGTGCAATTAAATCTAGATTTAATTGCGCCATTTTTGCAGGCCTCCTAACTCCAGAATGCCCCGCCTGCACACATTATGACTGGCGCAGGCATACTGTGGAGCACGGGGTCGCAAAGTGGTGCAATGCATGCAGTGAGCCACTTTGTAAATATGGAGCTGCGATTTTTGCCTCGTTGAGCCACATTAGTGTAAAAAACAAAATGATGCTAATGTGGCACAAGGTGGCGCTAAGGCCTTGTAAATCTGGACTTAAATGTGGGTTGCAGAGCCCAACCATAGTACATACACATCGACTGCATCTGGGCATTCCTTGTACATCTATGCATAGGAATCTGTACTGCAAGGATATTCTTCAAGTACAAATCGCATGCTAGACCTCACACACTCACCTCTGCCTCATGTTGAGAGGCTATGCGTCACACAAGACTGTTTCTGCACTAGTGCAGGAAAAGAAACAAGCACCAGGCTAATCTTTGAGATACGTCATTAGGCTGTGTTTTTCCCCTTGCGCAAGTAACACATGGCAGCAACTCTGAATACTTGCATAAACAATTAATAATTTCGGCCCATGTTTTGCAAGCAACTTAATTGTTGGTACTGTTCTATGAGTTTCATAGAGTGCTAATGATATGCTAACTAGTTTGAACCTATAATTACAAAGAAACATTACTTTTGCTTTAATAAACCTTGATGGTGGATTAGACCTCATCATTGATTTATTTCTGATATAGTATATTCTTAAATGATCCAAATTATTAGAGCCGAATCTTCAGATATTATTCTAATGAGCCTGGATTCTTACTTCTACTTTCGCCCCGCTGTGACATATAATATAAACATTTGTGTTATTTGGGCCATGGATTTATCAGTGTGTGCTGTATATACACCGTAGTATTTTAGGCACTGTAGCAAGCAGTATGCAAAGTATCATAGGAAAAATTGAATCCAAAATCACACACAGTTTTTAAAGTTTCAAAGTCACGTCAAAAATAGTAATGATGACCTATGAGTGTGAAACCATGTGGATGTGTATGTGTCATGAATGATGGCCAGTGATGTATTCCAGTTGTGATACAACCAGGAATGGCTCCAGCCATAAGGTATTTAGGCCCATATTTATGAAAAATAATGCAAAACTGTGCTAACTCAGTTTTGTGTAATTTTTCTTCATGCTGGCTAACACCATTCCTTAGAGCCATCTCAGCGCCATATTTATTAAATGATGCAAAATGGCGCTATGAAATGGCTAGAGTCTAAAAAAAAGACGCTAGCCAGTCAGGGATGGTGCTAGATAAAATGGCGCTATTGGGTCTGAAATGACATGAGGCTGGATAGCAGCAAATAATCTGCCGCTAACCAGCCTAGCCTAATTTTTTGACACCCAAGCAGCCAAAAAGTTACTGCAGTCTAAATGTAGACAGGAATCATTACCACCATTCCAATGCCCACCATAGGGGGCTAGTGACCCCTGGGCAAGCCCAGCATACCCAGTGCCAGGCAGACAGCCCCATATAAGGAGCCCCCAATGGCACTTAAAAAAAAATATATTATACTTACCTAAACTTACCTAGGATGGGGTCCCCCCCCCATAGAGTCCCTGTAGTGTGGGTGATGGTGTTCCTGGGACTTGGGTTGGGCATTTTTGTGCCCATTCCATGGTGTTTCACCATGGTAATAGCCCTACCTGCACCTTAAAGCCTGGTCTTACCCAGGTGTTAAATAATGACGCTAAGGAGGCTTAGCACCATTATTTAGGCCTGCCTCCTCCTTGTGCATCGTTTCTGTGGCTGGAATTAAATATGGCGCTAAGGGGGTAGCGTTGTGTTTAGGACGGGTACGCCTACCTTGCATCTCATTGATGCAAGGTGGTTTTGTGCATCCTAAACATGGCACTAACACCAATATTTTGATGCTAGATGGGTCTAGCGCAAAATACAAATATGGAATTAGGTTAGCTCTGATTTAGCGCCAAAATCAATGGCTCTAAAGCAACGCTAACCATCCATAAATATGGGCCTAAGAATCACATCTCAAATACCCAGAACTTGGACGTGCATTATGCTACTTTCAACAACTGTGTGACGGTAGAAGGCACATTTACAATTCTGAGCTCCGCATAGTGATGATAAAGTAATTTGTTTAGGGCAAACAAATTCTTGAAGACACAATGGGATAAAAGTATTCATTAATATTTCTAGTGTGGGCCTAAAAGCAGGTTCTTGTTTTTATAGTATGGAAGGAAAAGATCAATTCTTCAAAAGGATATCTGTGGAAGATTAGTATTTTTGTAGATGTACCGTCAAGCAAACACTGCGCTTTGGTCAAGTCCTTTTCTTTACAAGAGTGGCGGACAATGCAAATAACTTTGAAGGAGATTCTTTAGAAACTGAAAGTCAATTCAGGGTGTGCAGCACTGGGAAGTTGGGCATCTGGGAATGAAGGCACAAAACCATTTTGCTGCATAGTCCAGACATGAAATTTGCATAGTCCAGACAAGAAAGTACATCAATTGACATAGTCCAGGCATGAAAGTACAAGAATAAATGTGTCAGGGATCCAGTATGGAACAATACAAAGGAAGATTCACATGAGGAATTTTTCAGATCACAGAATGTAGGCTTTGAAATCACATTGATCTGAGATTCAAATGTAAGGTCTACATTTTACATAAGCCTGATATAACCCTATTAGTTCTCTCAATGGTTGATAAATGAGGGCACCTCTTATGACAAAGATCCACAGGCTAGAATTTCTTTTTAGCTAAAATTTAACTTCAGATGTTTTTACTTTTTTATCATGGGTGGAGAAGAAAGAAAATTCAAGCGCTGAGCAGTCAGGGTCAATAGTGCCCAGAGTCTGTGGGAGTTCTGAATTTCGGGAATTGTTCAGCTATCTTTGAGAAATATAAATCAAACAACTGTGAACACAAGAGAAGCATAGTTCAGGGATCTGCTGGAATATAGACGGCCCAGTGGTCCTGACTATTGTCCATAGTGATTGTCTCATTGTAGAGGCAGAACCAAGGATTGAGCACTTTGACACATGGTGGTTTATCCAAGCATAGTGGAAAAGGCGGGATGAAGCCAGCTCAGTGGTTTAGGGGAGCCTAGTACCCTACCCTCCCATACCGTGATTTAAATTTCTCAAAATTTCAGATGATGGGTCTAAAGATGCTTCACTTTGCAATTGAATTGCTCTTTCAATTATCTGTAAGGATGTGATTATTTCACCTGAGAGCACAGCTTTATAGATAGTTTCTTTGCATGCCATTCAGATCACCTCGTGTTACAGAGGGGATGCTGTAACTTAGGGAGTATCAATGTGTTCAGGTGAATCATCGGCGAGGTGAGGATAAGTTGTTCAGGTGGTTCAGCTGGCTGGACAGAAACAGGGGATCATTCAAACCATGATGGGTAATGTTCTAACCCACCAAGTCATCAGAGGCCCTGATCCCTGCTCTCCTGGAAGCAGGGATATAATGACCCCCCCAACTTTAGCAGCTACAGAGGGGGGGGGTGTTTAATGGGCCTCTTATCTGCAACTTGGCAGATTCGATATCATAATTAACTAAAAAGAATATAGAAAGGTGGGCTGCTAGAAAACAGAAGAAAGATGAACTGGATGGATGCATGAGAGGGTGAAAGGATGAATGGATGAATGGGAAAAGGATGGATGAGTGGGTAAAAGGTGGCTGGGCAGATGAAAGGATGTGAAAGGATGGATGAATGAGTGGATGAAAAGATAGATGGATATGTGAAGTAAAAGGTGGATTGGTGGGTGAAAGGATGGGTGTGTGAAAGGATGGATGGATGAGTGGATGAAAGGAAAGGTGGATGTGTGAAAGGATAGGTGTGTGAAGGATGGGTGGAGGAGTGGGTGAAAAATTGGATGCTTGAAAGGGTGTGTAAATGGATGGCTGGGTGGGTGAATAAATAGGTGAAAGGATGTGTGGACGGGTGGTTGAAAGAATGGCAGAAAAATATAATCCTGGGATGGGTGGATGGATGGATGGATGGACGGACGGATGGCAGACTCAATGGAAATCTGAGAGGATGGATGGGTGGTTAAAAAGGATGAGACAGTAAATGGAAAACAGAGAGGATGGATGGATGGGTAGGTGAAAGGATGGCAGAGTAAATAGAAATCTGAGATAATTGATGGATGGCAAAGTAAATGAATATCTGAAAGGACAGGTGGATGGTGGATGGACAAAAGGAACAATTGATGACTGAAAGGTTTTATTGATGGATGGGTAAGTCAAATGATGAATGTATGGGTGGATGGATGACGGATGTAGGATGGATGCACGCATAGATGATGAATGTGTGAACAGATGGATAGGGAACTGGAAGGACCTGCGGATGGATGAAGTGGTGAAAGACTGATGACTGAAAGAATTAAAGGATGACAGGTTGTGAAGGTAAAATGATGGATATCAGCAGGTAGATAAAGGGTGAAAGGATGATGGATAGATGCTTGGATGGAAGTGACTAGGGATCTCTTCTATGGAGGTTCGACCTCACTTGCATCGTGTGCTTGGTGCAATCTGAGGTTTGGTTCAAATAGTTGAGGATATGTTGATTTTGCTATGCAGAGATCTTTATGATAAATGTGCATCCAATATTGAGGTGAATGTGCTTTCATCACTGGTGTGTGCGTGCTGAGCGGACTGCCATGTCTATATATCCTGCTTAGTATTATTTTGTGCTTTCTAGCAATAGACCAATAAAGTATGACTTTGTTGCTAAAAAATAATCTTCCTGATATGCAAGGATTTTTCTCCATATGCTCTATGGTCTACAGCCCAGTGGATGACAGTGCCCCAAGTCAACGGTATAAACCACCAGAGCAAACTGGGGCTCGGTTCAAAGAAACCGTGTCCTTTTCACACCTCCAAAGTCCTCATTTCGAGTTTCATGGATATAGGTGAGGGCATAGTGGGGAGTTTGAGTTATTTTTCTCAGAATGGGGAATAACATGTGGAACTTGGACCACCAGGTCAAATTCCATGTTTTCCCTCTTCCAGGCTAAGTAATGCATCTAAAGCTGCACACCTGTGCCTCCTACTTGGAGCATTTTTTTCTCACTTGAGGTATGGAGAGGCAGGGTCAGGACTGTTGGAGGGCAGTGTGGGTTTCACTTCAGGTAGATGGAGCCTTTTCTGCTCCTCCTATGATGCAGTATGTGGGCATGCAGTGGCTAGGCACGGAATCCAGCTGTTTCCCCCCTTCCTAGTCTGTGAGCGGCTGTGAGAATAGTCCACTGCAGTGTAGTATTTTGATAATAATCTAAATAAAGACAGAGTAGTGTGCAATGAAGTATGTGTGGCATATGGACTTTGAGAGGAAGGGGATCAGAAAAAAATAAGGCCAGGTATGGCTGACTGGTTGCCTGGTAGAGATTGGTTACAGAGAAGGTTCAGTGTTTCTAGAGCGGGGAATTAGGTTGTGCTGCATTGTAGTTAAGTACGTTGATTTACATTTATGTTCCCCAAGAAAGTGGTTATAGTTGATGGTTTCCATGAAGTCTATGAAGGGTTCGGGATAGCCAAACTTAAATGGCGCTTGTAGATAAAAGTGTCTGCAACTAGCTAAATAGGATTTGACGTAAGGAAGTGATAGGAAATACCAATATTGAAGACAAATATTTGTAACAATGGCAACTCTTCCGAATCCCTTGTTGGTCAGTCCATGTGAACAATTTTGCATTCTGAGTGTCACATGTTTGCCTCCTTACAGGTGATATAGTGGCATATTTTAACTCCTTTTCATCTGCACCTGCAAGGAACTATGTTTAGGTGCTGGTAACAGTTTTTTCTCTCTGAAAAGCCATGCACTGAAAATCTAGCTTTGTGAAATTAAGGTTCCAGAGGCTATATTTGCAAATGTTCAGGAATTAATCATTGGACCACGAACAAGACTTTTTACTAATTGCAGATACTTTGTACAATAGTTGTTGCCCAACCTTAACAAATTGTACATGAGGCAGAACATACGGATAGAAAGTAATAAAAAGGCCCTATCCAGCCCACCGAACAACAATGCATGACTCAGAGTAACAACAGCTAACATACTGGAGCTGGGTGACTAGCTGCCTCCAAGTCTTACAGATCCTATCGCATATTCTGCATACATTAATGCTTTCTCTGAGTTACAGACTTGTTTTGCTTATATTGAACTAATTGGACTAATATATGAAATGAATGGGTAATAAGTGTAAAGTTCAGGGTTAGAGACACTGGCCCTCATTCTGACCTTGGCGGTCTTTTCGCAAGACCGCCGAGTTACCGCGGCGGTAAAGACCGCCGACCGCGGCGGTATGCCGCTGCGCGTATTCCGACCGCTGGGAGCGTTCTGCCGGAAAACCGCCAGCAGCCACACTGGCGGTCGGCGGGAAAGTGGAGACTGGTCAACCTCCACCGCCACGCCAGCAGAACACCGCCCCCAGAATTACGACCCACATTTCTGTGTGGCGGTCTTCTGTTGGCGGTCTTCTGTTGGCGGTCACGTCCCTATGGCTCCCGTCGCCTCCCGGAGGACCAACGCACAAGGTAAGTTGATCGTCCGTGAGGGGAGGGTGTGGGGGGGTGTTGTGTGCATGCATGGGGGTGTGTAGAGGGGGTGTGTGAGTGCGTGCATGCGGGCGGGGGGTGCTGCTGTGCCTATGGGCAATGTGTGTAGTTCGGCGGGTGCGCATGTTGGCATGTATGTGTGCGGGTATGTGCCCCCGTTGTGTATGTGTGTGTGTAGGGGGTGTGCATATGTGCATGTTGGGGGTGCGTGCATGTCGGGGTGCGTGTATGTGCATGTCGGGGTGGGGGGGGCAGGGGGTTCGTACCACCTCTGGGGGGGTGGAGGGTGTGGGGGGAGGACTCGTGGGGGGTAGTGGGGGGTGGGGGAGACCCCTATCAGTGCCAGGGAAGGAATTCCCTGGCCCCGATAGTGCCTACCGCCATGGTTCGCATGGCGGTTCCCGACCGCCAAAAACCGCGGCGGTAAGCAGGGTCATGATACGGTTGGCGGTCTTGGGTCGACCGCCGGGCCGGAGTGCGCAAACTCCAGCCCGTCGGTCATGACCGCCGTGGCGGTCGGAGTGGGAAAGTGGCGGTCGATCGCGGCGGTGACCGCCGCGGTCAGAATGACATTTTTTGGACCGCCGGTCTGTTCGCGGTCCGACCGCCGCCTCTCCGCCGACCGCCAAGGTCAGAATGAGGGCCACTGTCTGCAGTTGCCTGGAGTGAGGTGATCATCCTAGTTGGGGTGAGAGCACTAAAGATGAGCAAGTACAGCTAGGGCTGCTTCTTATTTATATCTGCTTGCACGTTAATTATTGGCAGCCCTTCCAGTTATGAATAGAACACAGGGGTGAAGGCACTTTTTGACCTTGACCCCTCTGGTTGGTTCTTTATTAAAAATACTTTGCTTCTCTAATGATAGTCTAAAGAATAATCTATTGTTTGTCATGCCTGTCATTCACCAGAGTTCTACTGGGTGAAACGTACCTCAAAATTCCTTGCAAAAAGTGTAAACCACCCATTTGAACTTTTGGTCTTTGACTTTGAAATCACAATAAAACAGTTGAGGTAGGAGATGGAGGCATGGCTTATACTGCATCAGTCCAAAAAGGGAGTCAGATAGTCTTTAAACTAAATGTTAGACTTGGCATCCTTGGCGTGGTCTCCCCTAACGTTTTGCCTCTGCTTCCCAGGTTGTTTCTGTGTGCTGGACTCTGTTTTTGTTGTTTTGTTTGCTCTGGACACTTCACCACTGCAAACCAGTGCTAAAGTGTGAATGGTCCCTGTATAAATTCTATGTATAAGTTGGGTTGTCCATGATTGGCATATTTGATTTACTAGTAAGTTCTCAGTAAAGTGCACTAGAGGTGCCCAGGGCCTGTAAATCAAATGCTACTAGTGGGCCTGCAGCGCTGGTTGTGCCACCCACATTAGTAGCCTGTAAAAATGTCTTAGATCTTCCACTGCAGTGTCTGTATGTGCAGTTTAAACTGCCAATTCGACTTGGCAAGTGTACCCACTTGCCAGGCCTAAACCTTCCCTTTTTGTACACGTAAGGCACCCCTAAGGTAGGTCCTAGGTAGACCCATGGGCAGGGTGCAGTGTATGTTAAAGGTGGGACACATACTGATGTGTTTTACATGTTCTAACAGTGAAATACTGCCAAATTCATTTTCCACTGTTGCAAGGCCTATATCTCTCACATGTTAACATGGGGGCTGCCTTTAAATATCATTAAAGTTCAGACTCCCTTTGGGAGTAGATAGAAATGTAGAGTTTAGGGTCTCTGAACTCACAATTTAAAAATACATCTTTTGGTAAAGGTTGTTTTTTTTAGACTGTCTGTTTGAAAATGCCACTTTTAGAAAGTAAATGAACACACTTAGGGGCAACCCAGTATTCCCCTAGGAAGTGGGTACAGACAATATCTCACTTAAAAATGCTCCTAGAGTAATTATTTAGATATAGTATGCGTACATATTATACAGACTTCAATTAATGAATAAGACAACTCCGTATTGTTAAAATCCAATATATTACTCATTAGGATTGAGGAAGTTCAAAAACATGTACAACAATTCCAACGAATGTCCATTTCATAAACAACAACACTGTATATAACCCCTCCAGATCATAAGATTGAATCCCAACTGCAGATCCAGGAAGGGGTTATAACCCTCCTCATGCTACAGTTCTGAACAATAATAGCCTGGTTTTCAGTCCCAGCTCATGCAATATCATGGACTTTCAACTCAGCTTGTCAAATGAGAAGGTAATGTGGATGTTTTGGCATGTAGTGGCAGTCAGAGGTCCGTCAGATCATCTCAGGACTCAGTGTTGTTAAATATTACCTACACATAAGAAACATTCTTTAAAAAAACAGTATGTGCAATCTATGAAATCACACCTTGTGTACCGCCTGTTGAACCCAAAAAACACAAAAACATAGGTTGGGATACTAGTATAAGCCACCACCTATATGAAAAGGAAAGTTCAAAAAATACTTTAAAAACATAGCAAACATGCACCAAAAAGTGCACTGTGTCAGGCTACCAACTAGAATAGCTATATTTTGCTACTTACAACAGGTTGCAAAAATAGGCTCTGTGGCAAAACACCAGGGGACTTCAACCTACAAGCCCAGCTAAACAAATCTACAAAGATAAAAATATTAGAATTGCTTAACAGTCATACTACATAAACTCTAGTAAAACTCTGCCTCCAATGCAGTGTACTCATACCTTTTAAATATGGTACCGCTATTGTCTGTCTCCATCCACATCCGCTCAACTCATTCAAGTCAGAATCAAACATTGATGGCCTTGCCAGTGAGTTTAAATAAGGAAGTGAAAGGTCATGTGACCATTCTAGTGACTATGGCGGCCATCTTAAACTGGTAAAAATGCCTAACTTATACCCTTAGTTTGGAAACTGTTGTAATTATGGTAAGTATACTGTTGTCGACCTCAGTAAGTTAATAAATAAAATATCCATCTGGACCATCAGCTCAGTCCATGTTAGTAAGATCCACACGCTGTCTGTCCCCCTATTACAGAGCATTCAGGTAGTCACATGTCACATGACCAATGCAGTAACTGTGACAGCCATCTTTAAATGTAATAATGGCCCATTTAAATACTCTCCAATACTAAATCTACTTTCACAAACCTACTGTAGGTAGCCCCAGAGTCTAGCTTATCCACAGAACAGATAGAAAAGACCCAACCAATTATTGTCGGGCATTATTAGCCATCAACCACAACAACCAATACAACTAAATGTCATAAATGAAAGTACAGATAAAGGGAATCACAGCCCTCATACCAACAATAGGAAAGAAAAAAAAACCTGAAAGGGATCAAACCCTTTCTAGTAGAGCAAGTTCTGAGTACTGGTCTATTCTTTGTGCCAACCCATAGGAATTACCCATTTTTTACTCAAATAGAGCTATATACAGTTTGTAGGACCTTGAGACTTAAATTTTGGTTTACCAAAAATCCACATGTGAGTCCAGAAGCATCGCAGGCTTGGGACGTGCCTCTACATTTTTTTCTCCGACTAACTTGATGCCAAATGAAATCATAACGTTTGAGAATACAGTTCTGTTTGAGGTAGAGAGAGCATTCAAGGAACATAAATATGTGCAGACCAACTTTACTAGAGCTCAAAATGAAGCTTTATCCTCCCTAGCCAGCAATAAAAATATAGGCCCTCATTACAACCCTAGCAGGCCTGCGGTAAAAAAAAATGGAATCACGACCATGGCGGAAACCGCCAACATAGACAGCCACTTTAACACTCCGACCGCCATGGCGGTAGAAATAAACACAGCGGCAGTCACCGCCAACAGACAGGCGGAAGACAATGTACCTCCCACACTATTATGACAGGCCAATCCGCCACAATTTCCAGGGCGGATTCAACGCAAATAAAAACACGGCGGAAACAGGATTTGGAAGGGAAAACACTCACCTCTACACAACCCACGAGGAACAAGGACGCCATGGAGCCTGAACTCCAAATACTCCCTGCGATAGTATTACTGCTCCTCTACCAGGAGCACGAAAGACGGCGGCGACAACCACGTTGAGTACTGCACCTACAACACAGGGGAGTGGGGAGGGAAAAGAGATTGACACACACACGCAACACGCAACACCTCCCCACCCTCACCCACAACAACATACACACTAATACATGCTGCAACATTACATTTACACCCCCCACCCCCCTGGAAGAACGCAAGGACAAAAGGAAATGGTTTGAACGACTGTAATCAATACAAAATTCAGTAGTCAAAACTTTATATACAGTATAAAAAATTATGTACACCAACCAATCAAGTCCGGGTAGTGCACCATTCATAGTCCATGGACCACTGGGCCCAAAATGCATGGGCGAGGCCCACACTCGATACCAGATTCGAAACGGAGAGAACACTGCTGGGGCATCAGATCGAAATGGAACAGGCACCTCAGGGGGAAGGGAAGGGGGGCACCTCATCCGGATGAGTGCACAACGCCAGCTCCACGAGGGGGCTCCATTCCCATTGATGTATCCTGGGGAGTGCAAGGCCACTGTCTCTCAAGTCTCTCCAGTGGGTGGTTTGCCCACTGCTGTATCCTGGGGAGTGCAAAGCCACAGTCTCTCAAGTGGATAACAGTCTCCACTGGTTCTGGAGGGGGCTTTGTGCCCAGAGTGCTTCATCCTGCCAAGGAATGAGGTAGTGGATGTGAATCTCCACTGGTTCTGGAGGGGGCTTTGTGCTCAGAGTGCTTCATCCTGCCAAGGACTGAATTAGTGGATGTGACACTCCACTGATGGTGGTGCATCATGCAAGCTGCCCAGGCCCCTGGAACTGACCACCAGCCTCGTACGAATGACAACTGGGGTAGCAGCCATGTCTGCGGAGGTGCCACTGACTCATGATGTTGCGGGGCCGCTAGCAGTGCTGGCAGCGGGGTCATTAGCAGTGGTGCTCTGTGGTATCGGTGCTGGTGGCAGTCATTGTGGCGGTGGTGCTGGTGGCAGGCTCATTGACTGCGGTGCTGGCGGCGGTCATTGTGGTGGCGGTGCTGGTGGCGGGCTTACTGACTGCAGTGCTGGTGGCGGCCTCACTGACTGCGGTGCTGGTGGCTGGCTCACTGACTGCAGTGCTGGCGGCGGTGTCAGTAGCAGTGGTGCTGGTGGCGGGCTCACTGACTGCAGTGCTGGTGAAGGGCACAGTGTCTGCGCTGCTGGTGAAGGGCTCAGTTTCTGGGGTGCTGGTGAAGGGCTCAGTATCTGGGGTGCAGGTGGCGGTGCCAGTGGTGGTCTTGTCCACCGTGCAGGTTAGTGTCGACGTGGACTTGCCTTTCATTTTCAGGCCCTTCCCCACCTTGGATGGTGGGGCAGCTGTCTTGCCTCAGCCCTTGGTGGCAGGTGTTTTTGCATTCTCCCTCTGGGATGTGGGCAACTTTTTCTGTTTTGGAGGTGGGGGAATATCCTAGCCCTCGCTCCTTGGGACACTGGCAGCCCTGTTGCTTGGCACACTCTCCAAAATCCCACTATTGCTGGCACCATTGTGCCCGGTGATTTGGTGGCTGAGGTGCTGGGTTGGGACCTGGAAAGGCGGGCCCTAGGGGACGGACGGGGTGAGGTGTAGGGAAGAGGTCAAAATTTGATAGGAAAAGCTTTTTAGACACACTGGGACTGGTAGATGGAGGGGGTTTTGGAGAGGAGGAAGAGGTAGTAGTTGTAGGATGTGTTCATTTGGTGACTTTGGGTGAAGGTGCATGGGCTGTAGGCTGTTGTGAGGTGGATGGCTGTTGGGTGGGTGTGTGACTGCGTTTGTGTACTTTGGGAGGAGGGCTCACAGACACACTGGTAGAGGACACAGGGGATGTACGAATGGTAGTGGGGGTGCTGAGTGCACGTGAGCAGTGTGTGGTGATGTCGGTGCTGGTGATGGAGGTAGTGGCTGAGGATGTAGTGCATGCAGGTGTGAGTGTAGATGTGACAGGAAGGGAGGAGGGAGATGTGGAGGAGGGGGAAACAGTGGAGGCAGTGGATGTTGGTATGTGTGCATAGATATGATGCCTGTGTGAGTGCCTGCGGGATGTGTGGTGCTTATGTTTGCCAAAGCCACCCTTGTGTTTTGATGTGTGTGCATGCTGGTCTGATGGTGTGCTTGGGATAGGCTGAGGTACTGGGGATTGGGTCTGGGTGGAGGAAGTTGAAGGGGAGAGCCTGGACACAGGGACAATGGCTGCCATCAGTGCTGAGGCCAGAGCCTGAAATGCTTGCTGTTGGGCTGCCTGGCCAGAATGAATGCCCTCCAGGTATGCATTTGTCTGTTGCAACTGCCTCTCTACACCCTGGATGGCATTCATAACGGTAGACTGCCCAACAGTGAGGGATCTCAGGAGGTCAATGGCCTCCTCACTGAGGGCAGCAGGGTTGACTGGGGCAGGGCCTGAGGAGCCTGGGGCGAAGGAGATGCCCACCGTCCTGGGTGAGCGGCCATGGGACACACGCTGAGGGGCTGCTGGGAGGGCGGTGCTGGTAGGGGGGTGGCGGCTGTACCTGTAGATGCGGTGGGCACAGAGAGGCCCGCCACCGCAATGGAGCTCCCATCAGAGGAGGAGTCGGTGTCGCTGGTCTCTGCTCATTTCCCCACCGTGGAGCTCCCCTCGCCCTCCGTCACATTGGTGACTTCAGACTCCGTTGTCTCGACCTCCAGGGCCATGTGGGATGCAGCTTCCTCCTGCTCCGGTCGCACCGCTCCTCCACCTGATGATGCTAATGTACACAAGAACTTGGAGACCACAAAAAGGGGGGGGGGAAGAAAGACATGTTCAGTGCATGCAATACCGCTACCGCTGGTGGACACTACAAACACAGCAGCCCTCTGCACTACGCCATGCACTTAGAGTTCCCTAATTAATCACAGGGACTTGAGGTACATGGCCTATGCCCGATTGCTGCACACCTGGAAGTCACAGGAGCCTGACTAGGTGTAGATGGCACTTACCACTGGTGGGGTTGGGGTGCCACTTAGCCTGCCTCACAAAGGGTCCTTGCCTACAAAGCTCGCCCTAGCCTAGGGTAACCCACTGCCCACCTCCCCCAACCAGACACCTCCTAATGCGCGCAGATTCAGATGGATGTGACGGTACTTACCCCCTTGTGGCTGCTGTGATGCCCTCAAGCTCCCATCCAACTCCGGATACCCACCGCCAGGAACCCGGAACATCAGTGGGTGCTCCGTCTGTGGTGGACCCCCAGGGTCCGGATGTCCTTGGCGATGACACGCTAAATATCCTTCTTCTGGTGGGCGCTGACCTAGAGGAATGGAACAGGGGAAAATTAACAACTTTAACCGTCCGGACCGTCACAGTCATATCCCACGTTCCCACCCTTGCCCTGACACACATACACTCACCGTCCACTCATGCAGGCCTCATCCCCCCGTATCTTCCATCCACACCACTCCAAACAGGCATTGCCCATACGGCATGCTCACAGTGTACTCACCTGTTTGTCTGGAGGACCGTAGAGTAGCATGTACTGGGGGAGGACCCCATCCACTAGTTTCTCCAACTCCTCCAATGTGAAGGCAGGGGCCCTTTTCCCAGACAAATGAGCCATTGTCGCTTCCAGACTGAGGTCACAGCAGCACTTGCAGTGTAGGTCCTCTCCTGTCGAAGGTCAGGTATCAAGTGAGTGAACAGACAGAAAATGGCATTCACGTCCGCGGCGGTGCGTAACGTCACCGCCGGCGTACATTGTCATTTGCTCCTGGGACCCATAGGGCCCAATGTTAACCAATGCCGGATTGCGCTGTGGTCTTCGGCAGCCTACCGCGGCGGTGTACAACGCCAGCACAGTTACCTCATATCCCCTTGTCCCACATTACAGGTCTGGCAGCCGCCATTTCAGGGGGCCAGATGGCATTATTTTTAAATGCGTCACACATATCTAGGCCTTCCATGCACACAGAGACAGGCACATAGCGGATTGACAAATGTGCGCAATAAATTGTTTTTTACTACCTCAGGGTTGGCTGTCTCTGTGCTCGCTGTTCTCGTCCATAGGGCACGTACGCTGGGGCAGGTGAAGGGATGGCGGCATCCTCCGGTGTACAGACCGCTGGTGGACCTGTCGACAATGGAAGAGAGACATGAAATAGTCACCTACAGACTTGATCGTGCCACAATCCAGGAACTGTGTGCCCAGTTGGAGCCAGACCCGATGTCAGCTATCCGCCATCCCACAGGATCCCCCCTCTAGTGCAGGTCCTGTCAGTACTCCATTTCCTGATAAGTGTGTCTTTTCAAACAACAGTGGCCATAGCATCAGGGATGTCCCAGCCTATGTTCTCAGACGTGTTGTCCAGAGTGTTGTCTGCCCTGCTGAAACACATGCGCAGCTACATCGTTTTCCCTCAGGTGGAGTATTTTCCTACAGCGAAAGGTGACTTCTATGCCCTGGGACATATCCCCAACATCATAGGTGCCATTTATGGGACACATGTGGCCTTGGTACCCCCGCAGGAGTGAACAGATGTACAGAAACCGGAAGAGCTACCATTCAATGAATGTCCAGATGGTGTGTTTGGCCGACCAGTACATCTCACATGTGAACACCAAGTTTCCTGGCTCAGTGCATGATGCTTACATTCTGAAGAATAGCAGCATCCCTTATGTGACGGGGCAACTCCAGAGGCACCGTGTGTGGCTAATAGGTGAGGACAAGGACCCTATACCCTGTGAATAGTTGTCTGGGTCTGGGGTTGTCCCTAAGGGTTAGTGTGTGTCTAACAGTTGTCCCTCGACATTTGCAGGTGACTCTGGGAACCCCAACCTGTCACGGCTACTGACCCCAGTGAGAAATCCCAGGACAAGGGCAGAGGAACGCTACAATGAGGCACATGGGCAAACTAGGAGGATTATAGAAAGAACCTTCGGCTTCCTGAAGGCCAGGTTCCGGTGCCTCCATATGACAGGTGGTTCTCTGTACTACTCACCAAAGAATGTGTGCCAGATCATCATGGTCTGCTGTATGCTGCACAACTTGGCTTTGCGATGACAGGTGCCTTTTCTGCAGGAGGATGGGCCAGAAGAAGGTCTTGTGGCAGCTGTGGAGCATGTGGACGGTGAAGAAGAGGAGGCAGAGGAAGAGTATATCGACAACAGAAACAACGTGATCCAGCAATACTTCCAGTGAAACACAGGTAAGAAGACATCACTGCCTCCTACATCTCATACAATTGTTAGACCTATCATATGTCTGTCACTTTCACCCAGTGTATGGACCCTGACCTGTCACTTTGCCTTTCCATTTCACAGATGTGGGTCCCACTGTGTGACCTCTGCTATGTTACCTCACGGACTAGAGCTGTGTGACATAGGTATGTTGACAATACAATGGACATTGCTATTTTCCTCAGTTATTGCAAATACACATTTGTGAAAGCACAGACTAACTCCAGATTGTTTTGTGATTCAAGGGTGTTTATTTAAGTGCAAAATAGTGGAGGGGGTTGTAAAATGGTCAGGGGTGATGGCGGAGGAATGTCCATGGCAGAGTCCAGTTATTAGTCTCACAGGTGCATTGTCCAAGGGGGCATAGGAAGTGGAGCTAGGGCAGTTTAAGGATGGACAGGGTGACGAAGTGGGACAGAATGATGACATTCAGGGTGGTTCTCCATCTGCAGGGGTTGGGGTGCTGGTGTCGTGGTCCTGTGGCGGTGCCTCCTCTCCACTAGCGCGGGCGGAGGTGGTGGGCAGTTCACCATCTAGGCTAGTGTCAGGGGCCCCTTTTTGTGCCACTGTGTCGCTCCTGGTGTCCACAAGGTCCTTCAGCACCCCTTCAATGGTGACCAGGGTGGTGCTGATGGACATGAGTTTCTCCCTGCTCCCCAAATACTGTTCCTCCTGCAGCTCCTGGGTATTCTGAAACTTGGCCAGTACCGTTGCCATCGTCTCTTGGGAATTATGGTACACTCCCATGATGTTGGAGAGGGCCTCGTGGAGAGTGGGTTCCCTGGGCCTGTCCTCCCCCTGTCGCACAGCAGTCCTCCCAGCTCCCCGGTTTTCCCGTTCCTTTGTCCCCTGAACCGTGTGCCCACTGCCACTGCTCCCAGGTCCCTGCAGTTCTTGGGTTGGTGGTTTTGCCTGGGTTCCCTGTAGTGGTGCCCACACTGCTGCTTGATGTGTCCTGGGGGCAGAGGGATTAGGCCCACTGGGTGGGTGCTGTGCTGGTGTTTCCTGAGGGGGGATGCTCTGTGGTGGCATGTGCCAGTTTGTGGGGAACCGACTGTCCTGAGGTCCCAGATGGGCAGAGCTGGTCATCTTGATCCAGTTGGACAGAGCTGCTGTCATCACTGTGGGCCTCTTCTATGGGGGGGTGGACATGTCTGGAACCTCCTGTCCGGTGACGTTGGGTAGGGGTCCTGCAGGGGTGTGAAGGCATGATTATTGCATCTGTGTGTGACATTGTGTGCAATGGGCGGTTGATCCTGTACCCCAGTGCTTACCTTCTTGTGTAGGACCTTGTGTGATCATTGTTTTGGGGTCTGTGTGGGTATCTGTAGTGGACATGCTTTGGTGATGGGTGTCCATGCTTTGTTGTTGTATGCAGGGCTTGGTGTTGGGATGGGTGGTTTGTGATAATGGGACATATGTGAGGTGTTGGAGTGATGGGGGTGAGGGTGAGGGTGAGGGTTAGGGTATGTGATAGCATGCAGGTAGGGTGGGGGAAATGGTAGTAAAGATTTGACTTACAAGAGTCCATTTCTCCTGCTACTCCTGCGAGGCCCTCAGGATGCAGTATAACCAAGACCTGTTCCTCCCATGTTGTTAGTTGGGGGGGAGGAGGAGGGGGTCCGCCGCCAGTCCTCTGAACTGCAATCTGGTCTCTTCAGACCACGGAACGCACCTTCCCCCGTAGGTTGTTCCACCCGTTCCTGATGTCATCCCGTGTTCTTGGATGCTGTCCCACTGCGTCGACTCTGTACACGATTCTGCGCCATAGCTCCATCTTCCTAGCTATGGAGGTGTGCTGCACCTGTGATCCGAATAGCTATGGCTCTACCCGGAGGATTTCCTCCACCATGACCCTGAGCCCATCCTCAGAAAACCTGGGGTGTCTTTGCAGTGCCATGGGGTGGTGTGGGTGATGTGTGAGGTGGTGTGTGTTGTTTGTGATAGTGGGACATATGTGAGGTGTTTGTGTGTATGCAATTTTTGCTCCTGATATTGCAAATCTATATGTGGCCACTTTTGAAGAGTATACCATCTATAAGGAGAATAATCCTTATGGCAGTTACATCACACAATGGCTCCGGTATATAGATGACATCTTCTTTATTTGGCATGGTCCAATAAGTGACTTACTACAGTTTCACGAATGGATTAATAATCAAAATACCAATTTACAATTTACCCTGGAGTATGATACCCATTCCATTAATTTTTTAGATTTAAAAATTTCAGTTGATGAGGGTGAGCAGTCTGTAGACCTATATACTAAACCCACTGCCAGAAATACTCTTCTGAGATATGATAGCCATCATCCCATGAATTTAAGGGACAATTTACCGTTTGGTCAATTCTGATGGATTAAACGTAATTGCACCAAGAAAGAAGCCTATTTTTTGGAAGCCTAATGTCCAAATTGATCAAAAGAGGCTATCCATATAGAATGGTTAAAAGATCCCTGAAACGTGCCTGGTATTACAATTGACAAGCCTTACTCCAGGTCAAAGAGAAAGCTGTTCACTCTCGTATGACTTGTGTTACAACAATTGGTTCAGAGTCAAATGGAGTTTAAAAGATTATTTTTAAAAAATTGCACTTATTAGCCTCTCTTGATATTCCACTTGAGAAACCATTATTTGCCTTCAAAAAGGGTAAACATTTGAGAGACAGTCTAGTGAGGGCCTACATTGAGCCAGAAGTACGCACACTGAGTAACACCAGGGGTTGGATATTACCCTTGTGGGAATTGCAGTGCATGTGCTTCCACTAAAATTGTAAAAACATGTTGTCTAAATGAGAGAACTTGGCAGCTGAAACATTTTTCTAATTGTGGCTCTAAAAATGTTATTTACTGCATTCAATGCCCACGTTCTTTGGTTTACATTGGTAAAACAACTCAGGAGGTCAGAAAACGGATTATTCAACATCAATCACGAATACGGTTGTTTTGCTTTCACTAATGACCGAGCTGAAAACAATCTCTGGAATGCACTTCTTAGTTTAAAGAAGACATTTATTATTACTTCACCACGAGGTTCCTGAGATGAAGAGATTAATAGGTTGGAGGCACACGTTTAAAAGTAGTCACAGCAATGAAAGGAAAATATATCAAAGTGATTCTCAATTGCAATTTAAACAGCAAATATATGTGATTATATTATAGCATAACTTGAAAGCAAAGAATAAAAGTAAAAATTCATCACCGTAGGGCCTATCACTGCTCTTCATCTTTCTCATGCCTGCAAGTTGATGACTCCTGTTCAACTGCGAGAAAGAGATTTTCCACCCATACGGGACAGGTCAGGCAGTTGACGTCCGCTCCTGATGGAAGTCTCGGACAATTCCCGTGCAGCTGCCCAGGAACCCCTTTTAACAGGCCCTTTCCTCTAATAGTCAAAACATGCTGGCTACTGTAGGTCAGAGTTGGGAAGAAAACAAGCCGTCGGAGGTTGGCCAGGTCTCCAAGGGCCGTTCCTTTTCAAGGCTGACTATAGGGGGAAAAAACCACAAAGTAGGCGCTCCCTTATCATGCTAGGGTGCGGTGAGAACAAAATACGAAAAACACAGACCATGTGGAAAAACACAGCTCATCTGCAATGTCTCAACTGCAATGTCTAACGCCATGTTAAAGCCAATAGGCAGCTAAACTGAATACAGAATGTAATGTCTAATGCCACATTAAAGCCAATAGCCAACTAAACTGAATACAAAATGTAATGTGCTTCTGGTGAACTTTGAACAACTAATATGCGCAGTGGTGAAACACAAAGTCAGTGGTCAAACACAATTATTTTCACAACAACGGTGTAATGTTGTGAATGCTCCTATGGTTGAACATTACAATCTTAATCTTATGAAACATGCCCCCAACAATATGCACTGGTTTGTACTTGATGTTTTAAAACCCTCGAAAAAACATGTAAATGTGGACCGCCCGTTGACCATTAAAGGGAACCAATGGATTTGGCTTGCAGATACAGTTAAAAAGGGTCTGAATCAACAGGTGCAATGGCAGATACTAGCAACGTAGTAGATAGACTATCATGAACGGTACAGTTATTGTGATGTATTCCATATAGACAGTTATGATTCTTAACCACCTTTCATGGTTCTGTGCCTGCAATTGCGGACACTGAATTGAAATCTAGCAGCTCTACTACAGAGGGTCTGGTCCCTTCAGGGTTTCCTTTCTTTCTTATGGTTGGTATGAGGGCTGTGAGTCCCTTTATCTGTACTTTCATGTCTGACAGTTAGTTGTATTGGTTGTTGTGGTTGATGGCTAATAATGCCCTGATAATAATTGGTTGGGTCTTTTCTATCTGTTCTGTGGATAAGCTAGACTCTAGGGCTACCTACAGCAGGTTTGTGAAAGTAGATTTAGTATTGGAGAGTATTTAAATGGGCCATTATTACATATAAAGATGGCTGCCACAGTTACTGCATTGGTCATGTGAAATGTGACTACCTGAATGCTCTGTAATAGGGAGACAGACAGTGTGTGGATCTTACTAACATGAACTGAGCTGATGGCCCAGATGGATATTTTATTTATTAACTTACTGAGGTCGACAACAGTATACTTACCATAATTACAACAGGTTAAAAACTCAGGGTATTAGTTAGGCATTTTTACCAGTTTAAGATGGCCGCGATAGTCACTAGAATGGTCACATGACCTTTCACTTCCTTATTTAAACTCACTGGCAAGGGGGGCGTGGCCGGGCCACGAAACAAGATGGCCGCTTAGAGCGAGAGCTCCGTGCCGAGGCGGTCCCAGAGTGGCGACGGGGGCGAGAAGACAGCCGGACAACACACCGGGTTCGGTGCCCCTCCACCCTTACAACAGCGGCGACACGGAATCATGTCCGGGGACCCCGTAGGAGCGGGACGCAAGGCAGGAAACTCGCGACTCGCCCCAGGCCGATAAGGCCTGACAAAAGGGGCGGAGTCGCGTCTTCGGAAGACCGGGGACAGCGTGCCCGCAGCGGCAAGGAGCAAGCTGAACAGGCCGCAGGGACTGCGGGAGCCGTGAAGACCCGCATCCATCTCAATACAACGCCAACAAACACCCGTGGACCTTCGACCCCCCACAGGGAGACGGGGAGACGCAGCAAAGGGGTGCGGTCCCTTCAACAGCTGGGAGAGAAACCCGGTCAGAGAGGCAGGATCGAATCTCTCCAAACTAAGAACGGCATCGCTGGAGGCAGAGGCACGACTTCTCCCCTCTTTTCCATCACAGAGGGACAACAAAAACCCTCCCGCTGGGATAATAAACTTTCGCCCCCCCTCCCTCCAGACAACTAATACTAAGGAGGGCAGAGGGGCACGACGGGAGGCACGTGGAGGCGAAGAGACGAGAAGGGTGAGCGATTGGAGGGGCATCGGAGATGAAGAGAGCCAGAGGGAGCCAAGAGAACAGAGATACAGGAGAAGAGAGAGGACTGGCACCAGCGTAAGTCACCGAACATCTATATCCTTATCGGAATCCACGGAGGGAATCTTGGGCCCCACGTGGCCAGACTCTGTGGACAATTGAGGCGATGCCCGGCAACAAACCGAACCATGAACCTGCCAGCAAGCCTGCACGACAACTATTATTCTCAGAAGCGCTACAACACAAACGCCTAACCCCCACGAAGATAAACCCTTAAACATCTCCACCTTTAAACGAGTCCACCACGATGTCTGATAAAGATCAATCCACAACTATGGACAGGATACTACAAGAGATCACCACCGTCAGCCGCCGCCTAGAGGGGATGGACGCCTCTATAACTTCATTGACACTAGAAACCAAATCCATGCGATCTGACATTGCAGGCATTCAATCTAGAGTGACAGGGCTAGAGCAACGCATGGGGTCACTAGAGACGCAGATCAACACGTCTCAGGAGCGAGAACAAGACTTCATCTACCTCAGGAGCAAACTAACGGACATGGAGGACAGGAGCCGGAGAGACAATATCCGCGTACTTGGGATCCCGGAAAACGAAGAAGGCTCGGATATGCAGGCTTTTCTGACCTCCACTCTTCCAAAAATGATTTCATTGGACTTTGACCTGCCGTTAGAATTCCAACGGGCACACAGGATAGGCCCAAAACGCTCTGACAACTCCTCAAGGCCCCGCCCAATCATCGCATGCTTGCTGCGGCATAATCAAACCCGTCAAATACTCCAAGTAGCACGCAACCACGGCCCTTTCCGAATAGACCAGCACGAGATCCGAATAACCGCCGATTACTCCAAGGAAACCAACGAACGTAGAAAGGCTTTCCTAGCCCTACGACCCCGGCTTCGCAAACTGGAGATGAAATACGGTCTCTTTGACCCTGCAAGAATGTGGGTTACCAAAAATGGAGTATCCAAGGACTTTTATAACCCCGACGAATTGAGACTCTTCCTTGACTCTTTCCAATCCCAGCCTATGGACTCTCTCAACACAGACAGTGAGCATGACATTGTAGGAGGCAGTGATGGGGCTGAAACCCCCCACTCTGGAATGAAAAAGGTGAAGACGGCTCTACACGACACCGGAGCCAGTCATAGAGGTAGAGACATGGAGAGACTAACCAGATCATATGATGACAGGGGTCAGATTTTACACGCAGTAGTAACCCACACCCAACTATCGGAAAGAGACAAATCTCGCTCCCCTTTAAAACCTACAACTGGGTCTTCTTGAGAAGGCAACGCAACAAGACGACTTGTGGGACTATCGCTAGAGAGTCGAAAATAACAACTATAGACTCTGCGGAAGGATGAGTACCTTTCCAGATCATATGTGTTTTACTATTGTAATTGTCTAAGACTGCTAGTATCAATGTTAAAACCAGATACATGAAAAACCTATGCTCTTTATGACTAGAGCCGAGGCCCTATAATGGAAAACTACCAGTGAATCATTATTTGCCCTCAGTACACAACAGATGATGATTATTAGAACAGGGATCAGACCCCACCAACTCCCTGTATGTTGAATAAGAGCCCGGTCCTGACCCTATAACCCTATAACAAGGTAACAAGGTAAAAGGGGCATTAAACAGATAACAAAAATAAACACTAATTAACTATCATGGAACTTACCTTATATTCCACACACTACAAAATATCTCATGGTAGTAAATAATAAAGTATGTGAAACCTCCCTAATACACACCACACTCGACCAGCGCTGACATTAGAACCGTTTAGCCCCCATTATCACCCCAGGGATGGGACTAGATCACGTAAAGATAAATTAATTCCAATACAGGGACACACAATATGATATAACCTGAGACATATCAAAGCTCCCATTACTTGACTTTACTTTATTCTACAATAAGAAACTGGAAAAAAAAAAAAAAAAAAAAAAAATAGAACACTAGGACATAATACAACATAATACCGCATAACGAAGCGAAATAATATGACATTCTACACTGCCACTCCGCACCACATTATAACATCACAATGTAAACTATAAACTATTAGCTATTCCTTTCCCCAGATGTTCGTACCTACCTCCATCCAAATCATTATTACTATCTTAACCTATCATCTACAATAGAACGACTATGATGGTGGCACATACCAAGTAAGACCTTAGTAGGTCAGTATTATGATGTAATAATACACGGCAAGGAGTTAGTAATAGGACGAGATATGCATTATCTTCGCGTAATCTGGGGCTCAGCTACACTCATTACCTATCCTACGATTAATAGAGAGACGCTTGGCATAATGGCTCCTAACATGATAACGTGATAAGATACCAGGATATGCTATGTTGATCAACCTAATATGTCATTGAAAAGTTGTAAGGCGAGACGAGACGAGGCAGTGTTATAGTTGAATAGAAATGCTCAGGAAGTATTATATTATACTGTATATTGGTATCTTTATGTGCCCATGCATACGCAAGAACTGTAATGCTCTGTTTGAGCTCTTTCCCCCCCCTCCTTCACCCTGCCCCCCCCCCCCCCTCGCCACCCGGTCTCGGTCTTTCTGTCTGCCCAGTCCCTACTTTAATTTACGACCCCATCTTATGAACTCTTAAACACCCTACAATACCATACAACATCAAGTACTAGGCACAACATCCTAAACGCCATACCCCATCAACACCCGACACCCCCCCCTCCTCTCCAACGCCGCCCAAGTACTATAGTTATTAACCGACCATTACTTCTGCCAATATACACTTTAGTTATATAACTAATACACTAGCCACTAACCACTGATGTACAGACCCACTTCCCGATACATAAACATAAACATAAGCACTGATGTGTACCCCCCTCCCCACCCCTCTTTATCACCGACATATCGATAACTGGCTGTCTGCTATTTCCCCCCTCGCACGAACGAAGGAGGTTGGACTCCTAACCTCCCTCATCCCTATCCTTCTCCAACTCTTCCCCCAAATTGTACGCTCTCTTGCTATACTCTCAATCTCAACTCTAGCACACGCATCCATCCCTTCCCCCTCCTTCTCCCTCTTTTCTTCTCCCTCTCATTTCTCCTTGTCTTCTTTTCCCCTCATATTTCCCCTCCATCTGGCTCTCATCCTACTTATATTGCCTCTCTTCCTTCACCCTCTCCTCTCTCTTCTCTTTCTTCTCCAGAGGACTCCCTTGGCCTCCACCAGCCGCCAACCCCCGTATAAAATAAAACACCGTATCATATCCAAACACAACTCCCACTCTACCAACTAAGTCAATATCTCCCACCCTCCCTCCCCCCCCACCACCACCAACCCCGGAACGAGGGTGCTTACTCACAATTATCCAATATGTCGAAGTCCCACCCTCAAGCGACACGACCATTACGCATACTCTCTTGGAATGTACACGGCATGACGAGCTATGTTAAGCGGAAAAAGATACTGTCCTATCTTCAATCCAAAAAAACAGATATAGCTCTGATTCAAGAGACTCACCTTGACACTCTGGAATCCAGTAAACTTAAACGGGATTGGGTAGGGAGGGTTGCCTTCAGCTGCCGTCCGACGAGTCAGGAATCTGGAAGTAACGGACCCCGCAAATGTGGAGTGGCGATACTAGTACGTAAATCCCTCCCGGTCACTATCATTAAAACCTGGAATGATACGGAAGGAAGGTATATATTTGCTAAACTAAAACTAGGGGACACTGTTTTATGCGTGGGATCCATTTACGCACCAACCGGCCCAAAACGCCCATTCCTTCTACAGCTAAATCGCTTCCTGACAGAAATCGGAACTACTCGATACATAATCGGGGGAGACTGGAATCTCGTCCAAGACGCCATAATGGATAGGACAGGCCCTGTTGATATATGTAACAATCACGACAGAGCGCTTCTGACAGACCTGACCACCGTCGGTCTGGTGGACTGCTGGAGAATACAACACCCGAAAGATAAGGAATATACTTTCCTATCCACCGTCCATGGCACCCAATCGCGTCTGGATTATTTCTTAGTATCACACACTGTAATCCCTCATATACAAGACACCTGCATCCTAGATAGCGGGCTCTCAGATCACTCCCCAATACTAATCCGGATCCAGGTGGGACTCTCCTTCTCTGGTCGTAAACCATGGCGATTGGCTGTACACAGATATTGCTCTCCCCAAGGGAAGGAACAATTAAAAGCTCATGTAGCTACATACATGGCCGAGAATACAGGCACTGTATCCTCAAAAAGGATCCTATGGGCGGCAGCAAAAGCAACCCTAAGAGGGAATATGATGTGAGATGCAGCACTGGCCAACAAAGACAGAATAGCCCGCCAAACCACCTTAGAGACCACGATACAGGACCTCACTAAACAATATACCGCCCAACCATCCCCTAGGCTGCGACACGCCTTAGAACAGGCCTGCATGGCACACAATGAACTCTATACATCTCAGGCGGAATACGCACTGCAAAAATTGCGAGGCCGCCATTACGAACAAGGGGAAAAAGCAGGTCGACTCCTAGCGGCGCAGCTCCGACAAAGAGAGGCAGCCTCTGCCATTGCGCCCATAACATCTTCTTCAGGAGCAGTACTAACTCGCCCACAAGACATTGTAAACGAGTTCGCCAAGTACTACCGACATTTGTACACTCCTGAAACAACGACAGATCAAACACAAATGGAGACATTCCTTACCGCGGCCAATCTGCCCCGTCTGTCTGAGGCAGGCAGGGCCCTCTTGGACGGTAACATAAGCAAAGAAGAGATAACCCAAGTTATAACAAGCCTCCCCTACCATAAATCACCAGGAGAGGACGGATTCCCTGCAGAATTCTATAAATGGGCTGGGGAAGAGGCAATAACCGCAGTACATGAAGCACTGACGGAAGCATGTCAAGAAGGCTCCCTGGGCGCTTTATCCAATAAAGCCACGATTGTCATCTTGCCTAAGCCAGGGAGAGACCCCCTTCTTTGCGGCAGTTACCGTCCTATCTCCCTTTTGAATGGGTATGTCAAACTCCTAGCCAGTGTTCTAGCAGCGCGACTACGCAAGGTGATACCATCATTGATTCACAATACCCAAGTAGGATTTGTACCAGGCCGTACCTCCAGAAATCATATGCAAACTCTTTGCCATACACTGTTAGAATCCATACAATTACCTGACGAAGCCCTAGCCCTGTCCCTAGACGCGGAGAAAGCATTCGACCGCATTGAGTGGTCCTACCTATTCACAACCATGAAGCATTTTGGCCTGGGGGAACAATTTATCTCTAAAGTGCATTTATTATATGACCATCCCACAGCACAGGTTAACTGTGGGGGCTTCATGTCAGACCCATTCCCTATCGGAAGGGGCACACGCCAGGGATGCCCCCTGTCGCCACTTCTATTTTTATTGGCCATGGAACCCCTAGCTGCCACCATACGAAATTCTCACCAAATAAAAGGGATTCATATCACCGGGGACATATCCAAAATATATCTTTACGCAGACGACATTCTGTTAACAATGTCCGATCTAGAAACCTCGCTCCCAGCACTACTTTCCACTATAGAACACTTCGCATCCCTATCCGGATATCGGGTAAACTGGGATAAAAGTGAAGCACTACCATTATCCCGCATAACGACGAGGGCAGCGATACATGGCCTCCAATTCAAACGGACCCTGACCCGCCTTAAATATTTAGGAACGTTCATTAACAGAGGTCTAGAACATATGGTCAGGGACAACATAGACCCCCTTATATCTAAAATGAAACAAGACTTTGCCAAATGGTCCCTACTAGGCCTGTCCATGTGGGGCAGGACACAGGCGGTCAGAATGGTCACCTTACCACGCTTCACATACGTGCTAGGCATGCTCCCCCTACAGATACCTCTTTCCTCACTCCGATTAATAGACGCATCCATAAGGGCCTTCGTCTGGGGCTCCTCACGCCCAAGACTGAAACCTGCAATAATATTGGCACGACGGCTCTACGGAGGATTAGGACTACCCTCGGTAGAACAATACTCCCTGGCCCTACAACTCTCACAGCTAATATATACACTTCCGGATATAGCCGATCCACCGCAATGGGTGATCACAGAGAAACTCCTATATGGACAGTATACGGAGATGGGAGGAACATACGCCGACCATGTTCCCTTAGCTAACCCCATCCTCAAGGCTACAAACACAGCGTGGTGCAGAGCCCATCGACTACTAGGAGTACACCCCTCCCTGCATACACAGGCTCCCATAGCAGGGAATAAAAGCATTAAAATAGGAGGGAATATTCTCAGATGGCCCCAATTGTCCGAGGCAGGTATCCACAATATATCTCACATAATAGATGGAGATAGCTTCTGCACATTTGCCGCCCTCCAGGAAGAATTCGGCATCCAAAGTAACCAGGAGTGGCGATATCTACAGCTCAAACACTGTATGCGGAGAACATTAGGAACCCCCCCGTGGATGCTCAAAACCTCACCCATCGTCACCTATCTTCAGAAATGGGGCCGACAAAAAGGCGTCTTGGCTGGCCTCTATGCCGAATTAACTAACCACCTTTACTCTCAGCCTTTACTTGAACGATTACGCTTAAAGTGGAAAGATATACTAGAGATAACCTACACGGATGAAGAATGGCCAGACATACTAGAAGCCATCGACAGGGGCGTACGTGAAGCACGCCTGAAATTTTGCCTATTTAAAATCCTTCAGGGGTGGTACTGGACCCCCGTTAAACTCTTCAGGGCAGGGCTGATACCTCACGCAAACTGTTGGAGATGCACAGAGCCATATTGTGACCAACTTCATATTTTATGCCACTGTCCAACTGTACAGTCACTATGGGACGCAGTACGCCTTGCCCTATCGGACTTCATACAGATACCAAAACCGACCCCACCAGCATTTATCATCCTACATGACATTCGCCTGTATCCCTCCCTATCGCGGGCACATAAACGATTAATCCACACAGCGCTTGCCACGGCCAAAATATGCATACTCCGGCACTGGAGATCTAGCATTGCCCCCACACCCATAGAATGGATGACGGCCATGTATCAAACGGTTACCAATGAACGAGTGATTTATAACCTACAGGACCAAGCAGAACAATTTGAGGAGGTCTGGCGCCCATTCTTGAAGAGACCATGAAGCAGCTGGTGGATGACCAACGGATGATCAATGTTCAATGATCAATGATTAGGGAATATCAATTACCAATCACCCTCTGAGAATCCTAGACTCCAGAAATACATTTAATCTCCTACTGTCCCCTCTCTTTCTCCCTAGCTACGCTATCCTCTCCCCTTTCTCTCTTTTTTTCTCTCTCTCTATCAATCCACAGGCCTCTAATTTTGTCATATGCACGAGACCCTGAACTACCCAACATAGTAATACAAGTCGCTTCCTAACACAAACAAGGACTGAGAAATCAACTCACATAAGACGTAGACACTCTCTAACCGACCTTACCATATCTAACCTACATACTATCTACCTCTAGAAAATAACTTGCTACAGACGGAGCAGTACTGAACGATCTACTCTTCGGCCTGAACAAGCTAGTCTCAGGATACAAAGACCCCCTGCCTTCCTCGAGTCTCTTCATTTTACATTCCCCCCGCGATTACCCTCCCTCTTTCTCCCTCTTTCTTCCCCTTCTCTCCCCCTCCCTATTTCATATGACCATTTCGTCTCTCCCCTATACCAAGATCAACCCCTCTCACACAACCCTACCCTCGCTCCCCCTCCCTTTACCACCCCCCCCACCTGTTCTCCACTTTTCTTCAAAATAAGGGTACAAAACTCAACTATGCAACTGGGAATTTTTACTTACCTGACAGTACATGCATATATGCTCACAATGGAAATAATTGTGGTAAAAGAACAAAAACAATGTTTTGAAAGCTAAACAGTCTGCTTATATGCTGTATCTATCGCCTTATATATTCTTAATAAAACTTTTGAAACTTAAAAAAAACTCACTGGCAAGGCCAGCAACGTTTGAACCTTACTCACATTTGTTGAGAGGATGTGGATGGAGACAGACACTAGCGTTCCCATATTTAAAAGGTATGAGTACACTGCAATGGAGGCAGAGTTTTTAGAGAGTTTATGTAATATGACTGTTAAGCAATTCTAATATTTTAATCTTTGTAGATTTGTTTACCTGGGCTTGTAGGTTGAAGTCCCCTGGTGTGTTGCTACAGAGCCTATTTTTGCAACCTGTTGTAAGTAGCAGAATATAGCTATTCTAGTTGGGAGCATGACACAGTGTACTTCTTGGTGAATGTTTGCTATGTTTTTAAAGTATTTTATGAACTTTCCTTGTCATATAGGTGGAGGCTTATACTAATATCCACACCTGTGTTTTGGTGTTTTTTGGGGGTTCAACAGGCGGTACACATGGTGTGATTTCATAGATTGCATGTACTGTTTTTTAATGAATGTTTCTTATGTGTAAGTATTATTTAACAACACTGAGTCCTGATGATGGTCTGATGGACCTCTGACTGCCACTGCAGGCTGAAACGTCGACATTACCTCCTCATTTGACAAGCTGAATTGAAAGTCCATGATATTGCTTGAACTGGGACTGAAAACCAGGCAATTATTGTGCAGAACTGTGTCATGAGGAGGGTTATAATCCCTTCTTGGATCTGCAGTTGGGATTGAATTGTATGATCTAGAGGGGTTATATACAGTGTTGTTGTTTATTAAATGGACATTCATTGGAATTGTTGAACATGTTTTTGAACTTCCTGAATCGTATTGTGTAATATATTGGATTTTAACAGTACGGAGTTGACTTATTCATTAATTGAAGACTGTATAATATGTACGCATACTATATCTAAATAATTCCGCTAGGAGCATTTTTAAGTGAGACACTTTTATAAAGTAGGCATGTTCTTGCTTAAACTATTCTGTGATTCTGCCTGTTTGTGGATTACCTGTCTGGGTCAGTTAGGTTGGGCTGTTTGCACCTCTCCTCTAGACAGTGGTACAAAGGGAGCTGGGGCGTAGCCTGCATATCCTGATGGGCCATCTGGCCTGGAGGGGAGGGGAGGAGTGATCACTTACACCTGAAAGGGCTGTGCCTGCCCTCACACAATGCAGTCTCCAAACCCCTGGTGTGTGTCTGGGGCCTGGCCTGGGCAAGGAAGAATTGTGTAAACAACAGAGACTTCTATTTGAAGTAGCCCTACTTCAAAGGCAGAAAGAGGTATAAGTAGTGAAACCAAAACCCCTGAAAATCATATTACTTCTGGAACTAAGAGTAACCTCTGCCCAGGATAAGAGCTGGAGAAGTTGGAGGAGGAGTACTGCCCGTTGGCCTGTGACTGTGCTTTACTGGGCTGGCCTGCAGTAGCTGCCCCTGCCTAAGAGAGGACAAAGACTGACTTTTGTGTGATTTTCCACTGATGAAGAATCTCCAAGGGCTTGAACTGAGCTTGCCTCCTGTTGTTGAAGTCTCAGGGACATCAAAGACTTCTCTCTGTCAGCACCTGGACCTTCTGATGAGATTCCTGCCCTATCAAGTGGTGTCCTAACCTGTCTTTGGACCCTTGAAAGTTGAAGCTGGTGGAAAAGGACAGAAATCCATGCAACGACCGCCGTGAGGGAAACCGTTTGACGCACCATCCGCAAGGCAACTGATGAACGACACGCCGCCGGCCTTGTGGCTAAAATCAATACTCCACCTGCATAATGGCTGGGAGATTAATGCAATGCGGCTGGAGAAACGATAAGCAACACCCGCAATGGCCGCTGTTAACGACGCAAGCCTTCAAGCAGCGTGGTTTCTTGATACCGTGAGACCGGATTTCAACGCAACATCACTGAGCGTGAAAAATCATTGCAAAGCCAGCCAGTTCCCAAAGTGCCAGTACGGGAACAGCGCATTACTCTCTTCCTGGAGAGAAGAAACAACGCATGCTGATCTGACTGGAGGAGGGACAGTCTCACATGCAAGTGAGAAATTGACACATCGCAGGCCTTTTTCGACGCACACTTACCCATGCAGCCTTTTTTTTGTGCTACCCAGGTACTTTTGTGCAATAACAGCATTCTCACTATTTTATAAGGATTAAGGGCCAGATGTATCAAAGTGGTTTGCAACCGCAAATGGCCCAAAGATCCATTTGTGGACGCAAAAACTGCATTTTGATATGTAACAAATCCAATTTGAGATTCGGTAACTTGTTACCGAATCGCAAATTGAATTTGTAACTACATACTGATTCGGTATTAGGAAAGGGCCGCGTCAACGTCGTCCCTTCCTAATACCGATTTGCAGAGGTATGTATGATTGTTTTGTGACTGTGAATGCGGTCGCAAAACAATTGCAGTTACCACCAATTTCAAATTGGTGGTAACCCATTCGTAAAGGGGAATTTGTCCCAAAGGAAAAAGAAAATGGACCTCATTGAAAAAAAAACAAGAATTCTTTATTGAAAAGTAATCACAGACATGGAGGTCTGCTGAGTCCAGCAGGCTACCATCCCTATGATTGTAGCCATTTGCAATGGCTCGCAAATTGCATCCTATCTCATGAATATTAATGAGGTAGGTCCATTTGCGAGCCCTTGCTAATTGCGGTATGAAACTCCTGGAGTTTCATACATTCCAATAGCGATTACTTAATTGGTATTTGCAAAAAAATCACAATTAGGTAACTGCTATTGGCAATATTGATACATCTTGCCCTCTCAGGGGTGGCTCCTCCATATGGGAGGAAGATCGTCGCCCCCCCCCCGCCAGCAGCAACCACTGCTAATCCTTTCACAAGGAAGGGATAATAAACTGTGTTTATTATCCCTGCCTTGTGAAAGGGACGGGGCCATGGGGGTGACAAGCAGAGGGAAGTGCACCGTGCACTCCTGTCTCCGGCCGGCTAAACACACATGCGTAGTAGGCTGTCTTCAGGCCGGCAACGCTGTTGCCGAGCTGGAGAGAGCCTGCACTGGCTCCCAGCCAATCCTTACTCTGCTTCGACGAGCGTCAGGATTGGCCGGGGGGGCTGCGAGCCTGTGCCGGCAGCCTTCAGAGAAGCGAGGAGCAGCGCAGCACGGGAGCTGAGGTAAGTTCATTTAAATGTTATTTTATTTGTAATGATTATGCAACCCTGTCTCCCCATACCCTCACTCCCCCCCACCCTATGCGTCGCATCGCCGTGCCCCACCCCCAGGAATCCCCGCTAGCCGCGACTGAGCCTTTGACTCTTATTCCTTTTCAAATTCATATCTTGACTTGTGCATGTTGGATTTTTGTAGTTTTGGTCTTGTTTTATTTAGAGAAATATTACCTATTTTTTTAAACCTGTGTTCTGTCATTTTGTAGTGTTTTCACTGTATTGCTGTGTGTGTTGGTACAAATACTTTACACATTGCTTCTGGAGTTAAGCCTGGGTGTCCGTGCCAAGCTCCCAAGAGGGTGAACGGGGGTTAACTGAGGGTGATTCTCCTTTACCCTGACTAGAGTGAGGGTCCTTGCTTGGACAGGAGGGTAACATGACTGCCAACCAAAGACCCCATTTCTAACACTGGGTAAATGCTCATTAGTTCTTTCTGGTTCCGAATCTGTTTGTATTATGATAAAAAGATAATAAGCTCCTCAGTGAAACATATTCACACCAGGGGAATGGCCCGGGAAAATCTGAAGATCCTATGGAAAGTTTCTTGTAGTTCCCGAGTGAAGTTTTCTCAGTCCAAAATAAATGCTTGTAAAATGTTCAGAGAAAATGACAATATATTCATGTTAATATAGCATATTCATTAAATTTAAATTGTATGTTTTTGGCAGACAACATATTAAATTCCTACAGAAAAACATAAAACTGTTATCCCCATTTAGAGTCTTGATATTCAGAAGAAGGAGGGAGAGGCTAGGAAATAGAGCCTTTAGGCCCTGATTTATTCTTTTTTTGCGCCTCATTACCGTCATTTATTGACACAAAAGCAGCACAAGCGTACAACATATAGGCCTGTATTTATACTTTTTTGGCACCACGTTTGCGTCATTTTGTGACACAAAAGTGGCGCAAACTTACACAATACAAATTATGGTAATGCGGCGCATAAAAAGTATAAATCATGGCCTTAGTTTGAATGACGTTTGCATAACTGGTGATGTCCATTATGTCTCTCCCAAGATCCTGATCACAGTTATTCAGAAGACGTTGCAGCTCTAATTTGTGTTTTCTCATTTTGTGACTTTTCTAGTTGGGTTGAATTACCATTCCCCAAATTTGCTCGTGTATGTATTTATTTAAATCAAACTTTCTAACACACCACTGAAACACAACTTACAAGCGAAGTTGTGATTTTCTTTGCAGCTTCCGAGACCTGTGTCTTTACAGGTTCTAAAAATATTTTTTCTACTCAGACCTTGATATCATTTGCAGAAGAAAAAATATGATATGAAGGGATCCCATACCATGTATTAGACCCTCATAGGTTTGTGTTTGCACATGTCTATCTGCTTTTGCGATCATGTAATTCAATCAGGTAGACATATTTACCCTTGTTTTTTTAGTTCCAATGTGTGTGATTGCTGAACCAAAAATAGTGCGAAATTTACCTTGTGAACAGATATTATAATCTATTCATCTAGTCTATTTGTGACAAAAGAAAAACGACGTTTTCAATGTCTTAATGTCCATTATTAGGAATCTCTGGCTAATGTCTGTGTCTACGAAATTCTCTTTAGGAACTGTTCTATTCATACATCCTTCTCAATCTTCCTTTTATTAAAACGTTGTGGGGCTGCTGCCCAATTTAAATTAACTTTCAGTTAGTAGTTCATTTGTTTCAGATATTTTCCGTGTTGCTTTATATCGCATCCCAATTGAAAGGCATGACAGTTCTAGGGAAATAACGTTACAGTCAGTTTAAAAAAAAAGTAAAGTGAGCAGCCTGTGGAATTTGAATAACACATTTCCAAAATGTTCTAATGACACAGTGGATGACGATCACATGTTTTGTCCCACACAGCAACGTGTTTTCCACCTTCGCTCTTAGGATATACCGAATGTATGCCAGAACCCTGGCTTCACACTTTTTCGCGAATCTTGGCAAGCCCTGTGCTGTTCTTGCTTCTTTCTTGGCTGCCTGTGATAGATGGAGAATCCAATAAAATGAGGAAGCCACAAAAACTCCCCTGTGTTAGAAATATGTTAAGAAACCTTACGTTTAATTTGCATTTATGTCAAAATAGCAAGCAGGGCAGGAATCAAAAAGCGATTTTAATTTCAACTGACCAGAGCTCTCACTAGAAAAGGATCAGTTAAAGAATAAGCCTGCAATCCATAAAATGTTTTCTCTCAACGGCGGTCATTCTGGGTTTCGCACTGGGCTGGCGGGCGACCGCCGAGAGTCCGCCCGCCAGCCCAGCGGGAAACACCCTTCCCACGAGGACGCCGGCTCAGAATGGAGCCGGCGGAGTGGGAAGGTGCGACGGGTGCAGTTGCACCCGTCGCAAATTTCAGTGTCTGCAAAGCAGACACTGAAATTCTTCGTGGGGCCCTCTTATTGGCATGGGCACTGCAGGGGCCCCCAGGGGCCCCGCGGCACCCCCTACCGCCATAATGCCAGGATGGCGGTAGGGGGTGTCAGAATCCCCATGGCGGCGGAGGATTCTCAAGGGCAGTACACCGCCAGAATGACCCCCTAAGTCACCTAATCACCTGACAGAAACATATTACTTTAACTAAAGTTTGTGTAGTGAGCAGATGGCAGGATCTTCTTCAAGAAGAACAAAACCATAATTCATGAACACAGTACTGAGCTCATTATTTTTCTCAAATTCTCCTTCCAGTTACGGATACTGGAAATGAGGTTATGCCAAATGTACAAACATACTACTCAGAATACAATAATTACCAGGCCTACTAGAACAATGAAACACAGCAAACATATTTGAGGATAAATGTCACTTCTAAATAATAATAATCTACATCCATATTTAAATATAAAATATAGCGCTATATAAAATAGTGCTGCAGTAGTACATAGGACTGTATGATTAGGTTTTCACACAAGCAAGGGTGCTGAATCCATTACAAAAGTGAAAAATAGGTGTTGGTGATGATTGCTTTTGTTAGGTTTGAGAGCTTCGTTTTTTATTCATCTTGTGAATATAAAAGGCCCAATCATCGGTGGACAGATTTATTAGAGTCACTGCTAACTGAGTGCAGAAATAAATACATTCTAAAAACATTAGTTGGGTTGACTTACATTTGCCTATTGACATTCTGATTGGCAAGTGTCAGATTCAGACTCAGAAAAAGCCAGGTATCATAGAAAGCAGCCATCTATCATGAAGGCTATTGAACATATCAGCCCCTGGTCACCTACAAATCCTTGAGTCCTACATTTAATTTCAATCTGTATTTCTGTCATTCACCCTCCAGTAGTATAAATTCCTAACACTAGAGAGAAATGATTGACTGCATATCTAAATTATGAGAAGCCCACAAATGGATGATAGAAAAAACAGGAGCAGCCAAATGAAACAAAGCTACACTAGTACTATAGTCCTGGGGTATTGCAGAGGATAAGCAGGAAGATCTCGAAGACGGATGATTTTAACAGGTGAAATGATATAACATGCTTACTGAGATCACAGTACGTCTGGGATTCCTTATACTGGGATACTACTTGTACTGCATGGCATCAACCACTAACATCAGAGTTGGGGCACGTTTTTTTTTTGCTATGTTGGTTAATTTACATATGTTCCTTCCATACTTGCACTCCTTCAAAAGTTGGTAACAGTTAAATCCGAAGTGTAAGAGTGGCAAAGTTTAACATTGTAAATTGTTTTAAAAAAGTGAACAGAGAATCAGTTGCCTGAAACGACCTATTTTTTTCTAGCCTAAACTTCATTGTGAGATATAAATGGCCTTTATGATAAAGTAATCATAGTAGGTGACTTTAGTTGTTCTCTTGAAGGTGCACTGCAGCTGTCCTCGGAAATTAAATAAACTAATAGTCAGATTGGCATCCAACCTCCGTTGGTTTCAAACAAAGCCTGTGACTCTAAATGCAGCAACCCGTGTTTAATCTTGCTGCTGGGCAATGGGGTTTGCCCACATAACGTCTGCTGCGTCTTCGACAACCAAGCAGCATTCACATTTTGAAGGACCAGTCCAGTCAGAAGGAATAAATATACATTCTTTTATATCATTGTAGGTAAGTACCATCTTGCTTGCCATGTTACCCCTATTTTTTACATGTACGTAAGTTTTTTTTTTTGCCTGTCTCACTGGTATCCTGCTAGCCAGGACCCCAGTGCTCATAGTTTGTGGTCTGAATGTGTGTATCTGTGTAGTGACTAACTGTGTCACTGAGGCTCTGCTAACCAGAACCTCAGTGCTTATGCTCTCTCTGCCTTTAAAATTGTCACTATAGGCTAGTGACCATTTTTACCAATTCTTATTGACACACTGGAACACCCTTATAATTCCCTAGTTTATGGTGCCTAGGTACCCAGGGTATTGAGGTTCCAGGAGATCCCTATGGGCTGCAGCATTTCTTTTGCCACACATGGGGAGCTCAGACAAATCTTACACAGGACTGCCACTGCAGGTTAGGTGCAAAGTTACTAAGTGTGAGGGCACCCTTGCACTAGCAAAGGTGCCCCACATAGTTCAGTGCCATCCCCGGACTTTGTGAGTGCGGGGACACCATTACACGTGTGCACTACATATAGGTCAATACCTATGTATAGCTTCACAATGGTAACTCCGAATATGGCCATGTAACATGTCTAAGATCATGGAATTGTCCCCCCATGCCAAATCTGGTATTGGGGTGCTAATCCCATGCATCCCCGGGGCTCCACTATGGACACCGGGTACTGCCAAACCTGCTCTCTGGGGTTTTCTCTGAAGCTACCGCTGCTGCCACCCCACAGACAGGGTTCTGCCCTCCTGGGGCCTGGGCAGCCCAGTCCCAGGAAGGCAGAACAAAGAATTTCCTCAGAGAGAGGGTGTTACACCCTCCCCCTTTGGAAATAGATGCTAAAGGCTGGGGAGAGGTAGCCTCTCCCAGCCTCTGCAAATGCTTTGAAGGGCACAGATGGTTCCCTCCTTGCATAAGCCAGTCTACACCGGTTTAGGGCACCCCCATGCCCTGCTCTGGCGCAAAACTGGACAAAGGAAAGTGGAGTGACCACTCCCCTGTCCATCACCACCCCAGGGGTGGTGCCCAGAGCTCCTCCAGTGTTCCAGACCTCTGCCATCTTAGATCCAGAGGTGTGAGGGCACTCTGAAGGCCTCTGAGTGGCCAGTGCTAGCAGGTGACGTCAGAGACCGCTCCTGATAGGTGCTTAACTGACTAGGTTGTCAATCCTCCTCTGAGGGCTATTTAGTGTCTCTCCAGTGGTCTTTTCCTCAGATAACGACTTGCAAGAATTCACCAGAGTTCCTCTGCACCTCTCTCTTCGACTTCTGCCAAGGATCGACTGCTGACTGCTCCAGGACACCTGCAAAACTGCAACAAAGTAGCAAGAAGACTACCAGCAACATTGTAGCGCCTAATCCTGATGGCTTTCTCGACTGTTTCCTGCATTGAAGCCACAAAAAAATCTCCCGTGGGTTGATGGAATCTTCCCCCTGCTCCAGCAGGCACCCTACTTCAGATTCACCTGTACTCTGGGACCCCTCTCATCCTGACGAGTGTGGCCTCTGGAACACAGGTTGTGGACCTAAGTGACCCAGACTGTCCAGTGGTCCAACTGTCCAAATATGGAGGCGGTAAGTCCTTGCCTCCCCTCTCCTGACAGTAATCCTGTGCACAGCGTAAACTGCAGCTGCTAGGGCTTCTGTGCACATTTTAAAGGAATCCCTTGTGCACAGCCAAGCCCAGGTCCCCAGCACTCTGTCCTGCATTGCTCAACTCCCTGAGTTGACCTCCAGCTTTGTAGGACACTCTTTAGTAGTGTTGAGATGACTGCCTTGCTCAGTCTTCTTGAACCCGTGTTCAAGGACTTCTGCGGGTGCTACCTTCTTGTGCATGAGCTCTCTATGTTGCTGAGGGCCCCCTCTGTCTCCTCTCCCAAGTGGCGACATCCTGGTCCTTCCTGGGCCCGGGTGCCACCCTTTTTCCTTTACTGCAACTCTTGCAGCTAGCAGGGCTTGTTTCTGGTCTTTCTCCAAAAAAACACCTCTGCATCCTCCAGCACTCCGTAAGACATCTTCTGCACAAAGGAGAAGTTCCTAGCACCTTTTGTTGTTGCTGAATCTTCAGCTTCTCCCATCTGGAGGCAGCCATTTTGCACCTTTATCCAGGGTTTAGTGGGCTCCTGCCCCCCGGACACTGTCACGACTCTTGGGCTTGGTCCCCTTCCTTTGCAGGTCCTCAGGTCCAGGAATCCATCTTCAGTGATTTGCAGTCTGTTGTGGTCTTTGCAGAATCCTCTATCACGAGTTTAGTGTGTTTCTGGGGAAATAGTAGTACTTTACTCCTACTTTCCAGGGTTTTGGGGTGGGGTATTTTGGACACCCTAAGTGTTTTCTTACACTCCCAGTGACCCTCTACACACTACACTAGCCTAGGGGTCCTTTCGTGGTTCGCATCCCACTTTGTTAGTATATGGTTTGTGTTGCCCCTTGGCCTATTGCATCCAATTCTACAGTGATTGCACTACTTTCTGACTGTTTTGCTTACCTGATTTTGGTTTGTGTGTATATTTTGTGTATTTTACTTACCTCCTAAGGGAGTATATCCTCTGAGATATTTTTGGCACATTGTCACTAAACTAAATTACCTTTATTTTTAGTAACTCTGAGTATTGTCTTTCTTATGATATATTACCTATATGATATAAGTGATATAGTAGGAGCTTTACATGTCTCCTAGTTCAGCCTTGGCTGCTCTGCTATAGCTACCTCTATCAGCCTAAGCTGCTAGAACACTACTACACTCTACTAATATGGGATAACTGGACCTGGCACAAGGTGTAAATACCATTGGTACCCACTACAAGCCAGTACAGACTCCTACAATCATAGACTGGCCTAGTGTGGTAGAATCAAGATGGTTTGCTGTGTAGTGAGCAACCATGATCCCTAGTGTTCCAGTTTCGATTGGTTAAGATAGGGCAAGATACAAGAAAGGTGGTGCTACATGTAATGTGCATGTACATAGGGCACCACTTCTCTTGCGGCACCTTGCGCCTCGTACTGCCAGCATGTGTGCACCATATTTAAAAAACGATGCACCATGGCGCAGGGTAGGGGGCAATAGCATTTGAATTTCTGAGGCTATTGATGTACTGTTCAGGGTTAGTGTCAAAATGTTGGTGCTAACCCTGAACAGTACATAGGGGCCCATTGAAAACAATGGCATGCCCCCTTTTATCGCCTACTCTGAGCAGGCATTAAAAATGCTGAAAAAAATGATGCAAAGAAATCTTAGATTTCTTTGTGCCATTTTTGCGGCCCCCTAACGGGTGAACGCCCCCCTTGCATACATTATGTCTGATGCAGCCATAATGTGGCGCAAGGGATTACAAAGTGGCACACTGCATGCATTGCGCCACGTTTTACATATGGTGCACAATTTTAGGCCATCTAATGCCACATTATGTAAAAAAAATGACACCAATGTGTCGTTAGATGGTGCTAGGCCCCCTTAAATCTGGGCCATAGTGTCAAAAGAACCAAATTAACAATCATTTATCGCTTTGTCATACTCAGACAGACTTACAATCATGTGGGATGATACCAAGTTGGCATATAAATATCCTGAAACAACAAATGGAGCACTTCCGCAGGTAGGAAAAGCCATTGCTGACTTATAAATCCTAAGTACATTATTCGCAAAACTGAATACTTGTAATTTAGGAATGTCACTAGATTAGAGAATAACTGTTGTCTGTAAGAGAGGGCTTTGTTGTGTGTCTACATAGAGTCCTATTTTGGCTTGAAGCTAATGAAGGTTATGATTCTTGTCTACTATTTGAAGCATAAATTGAGACACACATAATTACCTGTCATTTCGATGATAAAAATAAGTTTAACAATGTGGCCCATCAATTGAGTAAAAACTACTCCTGCTGTGTTCTGCCCTTATGGGATTAACATCTTTTCATCTCATAGTTCCATGTGACACCACCCATTCCGTCTTGTGACCATAGTGTGCATTGCTATTGAACGCATGATAATAGTACTGCAGCCCATTTTCAAAATGAAAACTCTTAGAATATCCCTTTAATCAAATTGGATTAAACTGCTATTCTAAGGGTTTTCATTCTGAGATTTCTCTGAAAAGTTTCTGACTACATAAAGTTATCTTGCACTTCTGACATTTTGTGAGGGCTCCAGACTAGCTTGTACCTTGCACTTCCCACTTGCCCTCAATTCCTTGGTGATCCTGATCGCATATTTGCGACTCCTTTAAAGAGTTCCTTTAGTCAGATAACATTTTATCTACCTATGTACATGGGGCTTACCAATGCCTTGTTTTATATAGCACTTCATGATGTACATCTGTAGTTTCTATAGCAGTGTAAAACCAACAAGAAATTATGATAACACATCTATGACTGTATCTCTTATGCAAATTTGCATCTTCTCGCCTAATTTTTGGAGTAGCTGACACTATGATCTATCACTTTCATCATTCTATCTCAGGACCTGACCCAACTTTCCTTGTTGTTACTTTAATTTATTATTTTAGTTCATATGCATGGGGCTCTTTGTTATTTTTATCCACCTGTTGTTTTTGTTGCTTTCTGTTTCTCCTCATTTGAATCAATTTGGTTTTCTTCCCAAGTAGTTACCTAGCATGAGGGAGCTTGTGTCTGAGGTAGGAATTGTTGGGCTCTTGTTTGATTTTAGTGCTCTGCGTAGTTTTTATTTTATTTCTATTGATCGTGAAATCATGCCTAGCCTCGTGGGTAATGACTGACCCCTCTCCTTGCCTACATGTACATGGTCTCTTGAAGACTGCTGCGTTTGTGGCCACTTGGGAGACTTGGGACCTCATTTAAGAGGCCCAACCAGCACACTATGCCAACAGAGCGCCATTTGTTTGATGCTCCGGTGGTGCAGTGTGGCAGCCGATATTTACAAGGCTGCACAAAGACACCTTGTGTGGATTTTGATGGCTTTGTAAATATGGACCCCTTTCACGAATAAAATAGCTTGAAGGGGGCGTTCCATTGGTGTTGCTGTGGGTGTTCTGATGCAAAACCCATGGAACGCTAAAGAATCTGACGCATTCCCAGACTTACAAGTCTAGGAATGCGTCAGATTCCTACTGTATCTCGCAGGTGGCATAGAAGTAATGTAACAAGGGAAATATCTTTTTTGCTCCCCGTCTATTCCTCTTTTTATGTGAGTTGCATTTTGCAGCTCACATAGAAAGAGGAAAACACCTCTCTTGATTATTTTTGTACAGGAAGGTGTTCCTTCCTGCAGAAATCAATCATCCCCACAACTCAGGCATCCTTGCACCATGGTGCAAAGGTGCCTTCATTGATGCTAGGCAACAATTTGTGGGCCAGGGCAGGGGGAGGGAAATGCACTGCATTGTGTAGCTATGGTGCATTTCTTTCCTTTCCCCATGGCACAGGGTGGCACAGCAAGACACTAGCAGTGCCATAGGGTTTATAAACAAGCCCCTTTGTGTCATTGGCACACTAAAGACTTGGGGCTCTAGGACAGTGCACCACCCTCTGCCCATAGTTATTAGTTTCTGTGTGCCTCTTTGTGTTACAAAGATGGCTGCCTGATATGACATGATCTCTCCCACCATGCAAAGCATGTCCAACCAATCTATCAACTAGCCTTGTCATTCATCTCCATCTCCATCACTGTATTCATATGATATTATCATATTTACTAATACTAATACCTCCATCCACTCAAATATTACTCTTCATTGTACCTTTCAGAATTCTCATTCTGTACCTAACCATTACCTCAAGTGCGTTACGATTCAGACGCTGATGCTGCTTTTATTACTTAAACCCTTTTCTAATGAGGCCTTCGACCTGGGCATTAGTTCTGCCATCAAACAATATTGTACTATTACTCTCATTGACCACATTGTTAATGCAGGAGATGGGACAGCTATCAATTTCAAATCTCAGAATGAAGGCACCATTGTTTGTGCTGAGCACTTCACTGAACTCATTTTGATTACCTCAGTATTTTCTTTGGGTGTTTTTTGAAATGTCTACTTGTCTATCAGCATCTTTTTGCTTGACTGGATATTTTCTTGAATTCCATTGCAACATTAAAAACTCCTCTCACATTATTAAATTGTGCTCCATGAGTCAATCCCGAGTTAGCTGAGGCAAAACGCATACCCAAGAATTTGAAAGACTCTGGCATAATCATTTGATTTAATACCATACACAAGGACACTTACCATAAGGCCTGAAAAGATGCAAAAAGACTGTCCAATGACCTTAAATCTAATTGTTATGATCAAAATTTTAACTAATCATAATACTTTACAACAAATGTTTAGTACTATTTAGTCTCATTCTAAACTCAGTCTTGTGAGTGCTGACACTCAACCACTGCCCAAACGTTTACGGGATAATCTCTCAGGTTATTTTTTCAACAAAAATACTTGTACTCTGACAACTGGGGGAGGGTTAAAGTAGGCGGCGTAGGAAGAGTGACTGCTAAAATCCAGATAGACAGATGTGTCAAGCAAGGCTGTGTGCTAGCCCCAAAGCTATTTAACATATGCTTGGTTAATCTGTGCACACAATTGAACACCTCCAGTCCCCATCCTTTCAAATTGGGCCAAAAACCAATAACATTATTATTATATGCTGACGACATTGTCCTATTGAATCTTTCAGGCTCTGCTCTCCAAAAAGTGCTAAATACCCTTGATCAGTATTGTAAGACAAATTAACTTTCGGTGAACCTGGAGAAAACCAAGGTAGTCATCTTTGGCAAGAGGGTAGTTAAGTAGAGCAATGGCTCTGCGGGGATCGGCCAGTGGGCAGATGCGGCAGTTAAAAAACCTCAGTGCCTGGCTGCAGAAGCGCTGGTCTCACTGCCTGCACCTAAACAACTTGAATGCAAGGATGGCATCCCAACTTGCATCCATACAAGCCCTGTCTATAGAATTGCAAAGCCCAACGTGGAGTCAACTCCTTATGGTGATCAAGGCAAAGTTTTTTCCCTCTCTTGCACATGGCCTGGAAATTTATCCTGGCAAGTCTGACAACTTCATAAATATTGCCTTTTTTCTTCTCTGCCATACAGTTCTTCGCCAGAGCAAATGCAACTGGAATTCGGTTTAGACGAGCAAGGTTTGTTACAAGATGGGGCTTTCCTCAAATATGCTTCTCTGATAAGGCAGGTGCAACCAAATTCATTAAAGGCACTGATTTGGAAAGAAATTGGCATTAACTCACTGGATGTCTCAAATACAAGGTCAGAGAGAATTGTTTTGGCAGTAAAGCACTTACAGGTTGAAACTTGTGGCAAAAAACCTTAGTGCACAAACTTTTCGAGCAATTATTAAATAAACAAATTAAGCTGCTCTCGTGAAGTAAGAAAAAATATAAGTTCAGACTACAATCACATTCTTGGATTACTATCAATACTTACAAGTGTATGGCTGCATTATAAAAAAAAGTCTTTAAAAAGAAAGGTGCACCACAGTGGACTCTGCCTACTCCCCTGTTTGAATGCAGCTCCAAAATGGCTTAAACCCTCAAACAGCAGGAGACGTAGACTCTGTCCATATACCTGGGAGGACTTCTTACAGATTCCTTGTATATGCTCTGCACTGTTATTTTGGCGGAACCTGTGTTTCAAAAATATCATTAACATCAATGGCATTGGATCCTGCCATCATGCAATTCTGTTATGTGTTAAAGGGCTGACACCTCAGCATATGGCATGTGTGGCCAAAATTATTTTAAAAGTTGAACACCTTTTAAAGCATGACATAACCAAAAAGGATGACCGAGCTCATCAGTTATGTGCTGAAATTATATTGTGACAGTCCTCTTCACATGAGAAACTGGCACAGCATAATATTAAGCATGTGACATATTCTTGTCGGTTAGACTCTGGATCAGGTACCACAAACAGCAAGTGACTTGATGCAGAATCTTAAGACAATATGGAGCCGTTGGGTACTTTCTCTGCTCTCTGCCCCAGTGACGATATACACTACATAATTCACAATGTGTTGCCACTGCGGCAACGCTGGCTTTCAATTGTCCTTGCTTTTAACAATTACTGTGGAAATTTGATTATTGATATTTTATTGCGCATTTTAGATGCTAATTCCTTTATCTTCCTTGTTGATTGCCACCGGATCTGACACCACAAGACCTCTTCATTTGGCAGAACCTATTTCACTTCTATGTTTAGCAAAGGATCTGACCCCGATTTTAATCTAAGGTACTGATCTTCGGGAAATGATCAATTTTATTTTTTATTTTATTTGTGTGCGAGCACTGATGATTGTACCTTTTTGTGTGCCCCCTCACATGTTGCTATGTGACCTTTGCTGCTTTGGAGCCCCCGGCTTATTAATTTGGCAGTACTGTGTCCGCCTCGCCATGCGCATCCATTGTTCAGTTTAGGTCGTGCCGCACAACATTCATTTTTGATAATCTACTTCCTGTCATTGCTACTGGATCTGATGACAATTGGACCGTGTACATGGAATCAATAGAAATATTGTGTAAACAATTTACAGAGGAACCCAAAGTTATGTTGGAAAGACATAATTTTATAAATTGAGTACAATGAGTTGATGAAGGTATGGAAGAATATGTAGCCACACTTAGAATCCTAGCAGCCACATGCATATTTGGCCCAAATGTGTATACTTATATTTGTGATCAGTTTGTTTTCAATTGTGTTTCAAAAAAGACCCAAGACCCGTTACTCAGCTATCACAATCCCACTCTTAATGAAGTTCTGGATCTGCCAAAAAGCATTGAAAGATCCTTAATTTCCTCTAAAGTACTGAATCCTGAAGCCACGGTCAGTATTAATGCTGTTCCACTTCTAGTCAGGAAATTGACTCACAATGTGCAATACAAATTACATGAAAATCTCTAGGAGCAAACTAAAATATAAAGAGAAGTCTACACGTTGTTACAAATGTTGATCAAAAAAGAATTTGAGCAATTTTCCAGGGTGTCCTGCCATAGGAAAATGGTGTCTTGCTTGTAAAAAAGTGGGAAACTTTCAGAGCGTATGCATGAGCAGCAAAACACCAATCCTTATTAGCAATGTGAATTTTGAAACTGAATGGAACATGTTCCTCTGAGTAATATTTTAACTATTGAATGCAATGCCATCAGCACATCAGTGAAAGGACCAACATGTGAAGCTATTATTGACAATGTTGTATTACAAGTTATGGCAGATTCAGGATCACCGATCGCTATTTTATGTGATACTATGTTGCATGATAATAGGTCTCTAACTTCCCCTGAAATCTGCCTCAAAGTGTTTATTGAGAAGCCTATTGATCTTCTCGGGTTCTTCATAGGAAAAGTACAGCGCATAGGCAGGGAGACAAGTACCAAGATTTATGTTGCCATTAAAGGCAACAACATTATTAGTTGGCAAGATCTAGCCAAGATGGGCTTATATCTAGTATCTGTTTCTGACACCCTAGTAGTTGTTGGGATGTGCCCACAAGCTCTCTGTGTGCTATCGAAGAACCATTCTGGCCAGGTATAAAGAAATATTCCATGAACAGTTGGGCACTGTTAAAGGTTTTGTTCATCACATCAGGTTAAAACCTCAAGCACAACCTTTTGTACACAAAGTACATCAAGTTTCCCCGGTTGTCGGTCAGGGATGAACTTGAACATACATTAAAAGAATTGTGTAACGAAGGCATCATTGAACCAGTAGAATCGGCACAGTGGGTAGCTTCCATTGTGGTCTCACACAAGAAATCAGGTGACATCAGATTGTGCGCTGACATACGTACTTTGGAAGCTAATATTTTAGTTGACTGCCACAGACTACCAAGAATACACAAAATGTTAGCCAACTTGGGGAATGCTAAATGGTTCTCTTGTATTGATTTGTAGTTGACATATCATCAAATTACCTAAGACAAAGAGTCACAAGAAATGACAGCTCTTTTCACACCCTTCGGTCCCTACCAATATTTGAGACTACCGTTTGGGTTGGCTTCAGCCGCCAGTGTCTTTCAGAAGCTCATGGATGTTCTGATTGCTGACCTCAAAGGAGTGCAAGCATTTCAGGAAGACATACTTGTTTTTGCAAATTCTTTAGAGCAACACAATAGCATTCTGGATAAAGTTTTGTCTATTCGTACTGACCAAGGTATGACCATTAGAAAGGATAAACTTAAATTTGCCACCTAAGAATTAAAGTATTTGGACCATACTATTACAGAATCTGGCATCAAACCTAAATTTTCACTTGTGAAAGCCAAAAAAGAAGGTGGTGTCCCTTTTCTAGGTCTCGCAGACTATTATGCTCATTTTGTTTCAGGATATGCCATAGCAGCAGAACCACTCAGATTTGTATTACGTAAAAACAAATGTTTAGTTGGAGAAAGGAAGTACAGACTGCCTCTGACAAGGTAAAATACTTGATTGTAAGTGCCCCAGCTCTATCTGCATTCAATTATGATAGTACCTTCATAATAACTGTTGATGCCATTCTCCTTGGTTTTGGGGCAGTACTGAGCCAAAAAAGGTGGGAGCAGAACACAAACTATAGCATTAGCCTTCAGAACACTTAAGAAGTTTGAACACTAATACAGGATGATTGAACATGATTCACTAGCTTGTATTTGGGCGGTTCAAAAATGTTAAATGTATGTGTGGGGATGATGCTTCGAGTTACACAAGAATCACACACCTCTAGTTTACATCAATAAAGGAGGTTCACAACCATGTTTCTGCAAGACTCATTAGACTGGTTTCAAAACTACATGAGTACACTTTTAATATTAGTCACACAGCAGGAGGTAAGAATTTTCCAGGTGATATTCTGTCTTGCATGCCCCTTGCCTGAAACAGATGAAGAGTTTGACATATATGATGTGGTGTCCGTTGCTTCCACTGATGCAGTAAAGGACCTTCAAGATGATAATTTGACGTTGAGGATTCGTTGAATGCTTTCCAAGAAGATAAAACTCTTTCAAAAATCAGTTCATATATAATCCATGGTTGGCCAGAAACCAGAAGTGTACAAGGGGAATTAAAAACAAAGCTCAAGTGGTGGGGAGGCTTTCATCGGGTAATGGATTGGTATTGAAAGGGGATTTACATATTCCCTTATTTAGACTAAGAGAAAACATAATTTTCAAAGTGCATCAGGGGCATCCAGTAATCACCAAGACCTGTATGCACATCAAACAACATTATTGGCGGCCAGCTTTAGATAATGAGATAAAACAGGGTGTTGACACATGGGCTGAGTGTCTTCTGTCTGATGAACATTGGAAGTTGAACAGAACACCTCTGCACCCTTTTCCATACCCAGAAGCAGCCTGGGACAACCCTTTGTATTACTTCCTTTAGTGGATTAATTCTCAAAGTGGTTATACTATTCCTTTGTTAATTCTCCCTCTTCTGAGTCAGCAATTGTATTTTTAAAGCAAGTATTTACCATTGAGGGACCACCTAGGTCCCTTGTGACTGACAATGGTTCACATTTTACTTCGGATCAAATTAGTACATTCTTAAGCAAACATGATGTCAAACATTTAAGAGTTGCTTCATACTTGCCAAACTCTAATGGTCTGGTAGAGAGAGGTAACAAAGTAATGAAAGAAGGTATTCGGAGGGCTCTTGCATCGGGGGATGTCAAGGAGTTCCTTAAACAAAAAGTATGGGAATATAACACTAAGCTCCAGTGCACCACAGGAGTCACTCCATTCGTATTGTTGAGCGGACGTGAAGATCACTCAACTTTATTTCCTTCATGGTTGAAAGACGGTGTTTCCAAGAATATTAAAGGCATAGTAAACCTTAAAGATGATGTTAAAACAAGAGTTCTTGGAAAACAATCCAAAATAAAACAAGTTTTTGATAAACTTAAAAGCAGGGACACTGACTTGAATGTTGGAGATTTTGTGTTAATCAAAAAAACAGGTCTTGTAAAAAAAGGAGAATCTGTTTTCTCTGCTCCTACAAGAATCTCCAGAATTTTTTGTTAGAAAAGAAAGGCTGGTGAAACACACAAAAGCTGTTAGAATCATACTCCTGCAAGCCGGCATCATTAACTCTAGAAAAGTGCACAAGTCCGGTTCCGGTTAGATGCTTTGGATACAATTGAACAGGGAAGTTAGTTTAAGTCAGGAACTAAGAAGTGAAGATAGAAACAATACCAACAATGATTCTTATTCTCATTCAAATTCTAAATGGATAAGGTCAAGCGTGATCAAAAAAAACAATTAATTCAGAGATTATGTAATGTGGTAATATTTAGTCTTTATTTTTTTCAGAGGCTGTATTTTCTTATGTTTTGCAGAAGGTTGTTACTTTTAGTAGTTATTAAAAAAAAATTGTTTGGGGTAGGAGATGTTTTGTATATGTACGTTCTCTTAGCAGCTCAAGTGTCTTGTCGTGCTCAAGCGGCTCATGTTCTTTTGTAGACGGTTTATATTGAAATATGTTCTGCGACGGGATCTGAGCGGTTGGCAGAGATTCGAGTGTTTGGCCAGTGCGGTTGCGAATCGAAGCTGGCTGGTCACTTCCCATCGTAGGCAAGTTCTGAACAATAAACTTTTATATTTACCAGCTGTCCCACCTACATTATATATTACTTCAGCTTCCCATCGTGGGTGAGTTATGCAGAATAAACTTTCATGTTTACCAGCTGTTCTGGTTACATTATATATAACTTCACTACGCCCCACTTATCAATAACATGTTTTCAAGCCATATTATTGTTTTTTATTAATCTCAAGTTCATGCGTGCAAGGTACTTCAGTTCATGCTGTTCACACCAAGCAGTGTGATACAATTCACTGTGCAGACTTGTGCCATCTCAGTGAAGCATCCTAAATTTCATATCCTTGAAGGGATTCATTTAAGATCACCACCAGCTTCAGCATGAATTTTAAAATACAGACGTTTTGTAGCTCCTCTTTAATGCATTAGGAAACATTTTCAGAAAGCTTTCCTTTTTTTAGCAAATCATAGATGGATGGCTTTTTTCCTGCACCCTGAAGAAGATGATGTAGATCTCTGGCAGTAAGTGACATACGTGACCTTCACAAACTCCAAAAGAAAGATTCTTTAACATATGAGAGCAATCCAGAATTAAACTGAACATTTTTTCTCCATTACAAATGAATTGTAATCCTTTTAGTACTACTTGATACAGTTGCCTAGTGTTGCTCCCCAACCCTGCTGAAAGTGGGTGACCTACAGCAGGGCAATGAAGAAATGCATTCTCTTGGTACATCAGAGTTGGACAAAACCAAACCAAAGTGTTTTGCCGTAATCACATTTGATCATCATTTGGTGACATGGTTAAACTCAGTAAATTCTGAGGCTTCCTGGCTGTGGCAGCCCAAATGAAAACTGACTGCTATTAGCAAGATCGGCTCTAAGACAAAGTCAACTTCTAGATATCAATAAAGACCATAATGTCCAGGAATAGATCCTGTCTATAAGTGTTGGCTTGTCAATGATCATAGAAGTCAATCTGGCACATCTTTAAGAGTTCCTTATTACAAGTAAAAGACTCACTATATGCTATGACCTGATCGCCTGCATGTGTCATCACCAGGAGCTGGAGTTGGTCCAGTGTGCACAATCCTGTTGTTACCCTAAGAAGGCAGTGTTACATATTGCCGACAGGGACCACATTGAGGTCCTAATTACCTGAATATCCTGTAGCAGTTACTGGCTGAATAAGACCGTAATCCCATTCCCCCCCCCCACCCACCTCACAACACACACAAGATTTGGAAGGTAAAACAAGAGGGAGTTGGTGGATAAATACATATTCCAGAAACAAAAATTCATTCTGAATTTAAAATTGGTAATCGTTCAGGAATTTAGCATAGGGGAAATAAATATCTCTGCAGTATTTCTAGCTTGTATTTTCCTGGGAAACTCCAAGTCAATTTTTCTGGAAACCTCATATTGAATGAGGGGCTAAGTGCCCCTTAGAGTTAGGAAAGAGGGCTAATAAACTTTCTAGGCTATGCTTGATTGCCAGTATGCAAAATATTAGTGTCTGATTGGTATCCTGGATGAAGGAATTTACCTCTGATATATGCACGCTGCTGAAATGTTCGGCAATGAGTCAATCTTCTAGAAAGAGACTGGTAGGAAACCCTCAGTGAGGCTGCAGCTTTAGACCCGTATTTATATTTTTTTGTGCCAAATTTGCGTACTTTTTTGATGCAAAAGCAGTGCAAATATACAAAATATAATTGTATTGGTAAGTTTGCGCCACTTTTGCATCAAAAAGTGATGCAAATGCAGCACACAAAAAGTATAAAAATAGGCCTCAGTATCCACAGGGTTATTCTTCCACATGTTCCCTGCCTGGGTAGAGACTGCACGAGCTGGGACTGTAAAAGCATTTTCTAATTAACAAAATATTATGTACAAAATTAAATGTGAAGAAATAATGTGTAGGCCTGAAAATAAGAATGGCATGCATTTATTTTCTTCATTCCTGTGCTATCCTAGCAGCTGAATGCTCTAGGCAACAATACTTGTAGGTTTAGTTAAAGAATGTACCATCAAACACATATTTTTCACAATTTGTCATTGCTGACCTAGTTTAAAAATGTATTATAAATAACTGTTAAAACTTGTTTAGAAACCTTAACAATGCACCATGCTAAGAAATATATTTTCTTTGAATCTTCACTCCTACATAAGTTCATCTAATGACTAAAATAGTTAGCAATATCCCAAAATCTCTTTCATTATGAACAGACTGGATAGAAAAGAGCATGTGGGAAAGGAAATGTGAATTTCAAATATGCATACACTAACCATGAACTTGTTCTCTCTTGGTTCTTGAAATGGTGAGAACCGGCATCCAGTAGACAGTTTAGATGCAGTGTTAGAACAAAATAAATAATCTGTTTCTTAGCTGCTTTGTTAGAGAGATTAGTTGACAGAAGTTGTCCTGTTCTCACAAAGACATTGAAAATGATTGGTCGAACGAGTGGTAGAGATGAAAAAAGAAGATGCAAATTTCAAAAATGTGTGATTATTAAATGTGTGTCCCTAGGTCAGTTTGAGAATGTTTTTTTCTGAAAGCTTTTAGCAGAGAAGCCTTAGAGGCTTGGGCTCATTTAACAGCAATTCCTTCTTCCATTCTGATACTCTGTGATTTCTTGTAGATGGTCTCTGAGATACTACTCAGACTCACTTTGAGCTGCCTTATTTTTGACACTGTGGGCCTGATTTACAAGGCCTTTGCCCCACCATAGCATCATTTTTTTTTAAGGCAACGGTGGCGCAAGCAGTGCTTTACACTTCTCCACATTTACAAACTGATGGTCCCAATGTGTCAGTTTGTGAAGCCTTGCGTCACATTATACATGTGCTAGGTACAATGTATGGAGGGTAATTGTTCTATCACGAAAAGCCATGCAGAACTGACACAGTGAAATTTGCAGCATTTCACTGCGTCGTTCTGTGACTTCACTGCATCAGAATTGTAACGCCTGCTCAGAGCAGGCATTAAAGTGACTCAGGGCTTTTCTCTATGGGAGCTTTCATCGCATTGATGGAGTAGCATCATATTTTGATGCTAGTCGAGCAATGCATCAGTTAGCACCACAGATGGACTATAGTGCCCTCTCTAGTGCAATATTTCAATGATCTAAGTATTGGATTAAGTAAAATAATTTTTCCATGTCATATATATATTTTAGTGATGTGTGTATGTGGTATATGTGGGTATGTATGATGGTAAAGAAAGGGTTCTCTATTTTGTCCTTAGAGCGCTTCTGTATAATAATATATTAGTGATTAGTTATTTGTAATAAAATCATTCTATACATTATTTGAAATAATTTACTTTGTATATATGTGTGCTCAATGTTGACTATCTTTTTCAGGATTCCTGATGGAACATCTATAAGAGGTGTGTTCTTTCATGCATTTTCTTCAGATGGTCCCTGTCCCACTCCTAATTCTTTGGTCCAGGGTACCCCTTTTTGGAGTTACAGGAGCAGTTCTGGTGGTGATCCTTTCGTAGAAGGTGAAGCAGAAGTTTCAGAGGATTCCTGCTGGATTCTTGCAAAACCGAATCTGAGGAAACACCCATGGAAGAGACCCTAAATAGCCCTGAGAGGGTGGTTTGTCACCTAACCAAGTAAGCAACTATCAGGAGGGGTTTCTGACATCACCTGCTGGCACTGGCCTCTCAGATACTCCCAGAGTTTCCAGACCATCCTGAAAACAAGATGGCAGAAACCAGGGACAATCTGGAGGAACTCTGGTCACCACCCATGGACAGGAGAGTTGTCACTCCCCTTTCCTTTGCCCAGTTTCACGCCAGAGCCAGGACTGGGTGTCCCTGAACCAGTGTAGACTGGATTATGCAAGGATGGAACTGTTTGTGCCCTTCAAAGCATTTCCATAGGCTCTAGGAGGACACCCCTCTCATGCCTGTAACACCTATTTCCAAACAGAAAGGGCCTAACACCCCTCTCCTAAAAGAAATGCATTGTCCTACCTTCCTGTGATTGAGCTGCTCAAGCCCCAGGAGGGCATAAACCTGTTTGTAAAGTGGCAGCAGCTGGGGCTACAGTGAAAACCTCAGAAGGCTTGTATGGTAGTATTGGGGGTCAATGGAGGATCCCACCTAGGCAAGAGTAGTGTGTAGAGGGGTGCTGGGATTATAGGAAAACACCAAAGGTAACCCTAGAGCCCAGGAAAGCAGGAGTAAAGTACAGCAAGTTTCCTCGGAACACACTAGAAGTCGTGATAAGGAATAATGCAAAAACCAAGCAAGACTGCAAGACACCAACAATGGATTCCTGGACCTGAAGACCTGTGGAGAGAGGAGACCAAGTCCAAGAACAGATGAAGAGTCCAGGAAGAAAAGGAGCCCCTACTAACCTGATGAAGGTGCAAAAGTGTAACCTTCGATTGGAAGAAAAAGTCAGAAATGCACCAAAGAAGACAGCTGCAGGTTCCTGCTTGGTGCAAGAGATGTCCCTCGTCAAGTAGATAAATGCAGGCTGGTTTTCGTTGTTGGATTCCACCAACAAGCCTTGGCTCATGCAAAAGATGCGTTTGGCGGGAAAAGGCGCTACCTGGATCCAGGAGGGACCTGGGGGTCTCCACACAGACTGAGGAGACAGAGGGGCCTCACAGCACTTCAAGAGCCCTCAGAAGACCAGGCAGCACCCACAGGAGTCCCAGGACATGGGGACAAAGGAGTTGCAAATCTCAGTTGTTGCAGGACTACACAAAGGGATCCCACGCTGCCAGAGATCTGAGCATCGCAGGATAGAGTCCTGGGGACCTGGGCTACGCTGTCCATGAAGGATTTCTGGAGAAGAGCACAGAAGCCCTAGGAGCTGCAAAACACGAAGTGCACAGGGGTACTGTCTGGTTTGGGGAGGCAAGCTCTTACCTCCACCAAATTAAGACAGTTGGGCATTTGGACAGTCAGTGTCACTTCGGTCTACCATCTGTGTTCCAGGATCTTTGCTCGTTGTCAGGAATCGGGGATCCAGAGTACTGGTCGTCGCTGCAGAGAGGTGCCTGCTGAAGCAGGAAAGGGACTCAGTCACTTCAGGGGAGATTCCTTTGGTCCTTCTGGTGCAGGATGAAGACAAGCAGTCCTCGGAGCATGCATGACCTGGAAACTGTTGCAGTTGCTGGCAAGTGCTGAAGTCACAGATTTGCAGTAGCCTTCTTGGATACTTTGTTGCAGTTGTAGAGTTCCTGGAGCAATTCTGCAGGTGATCTGTCGGTAGAAGGTGAAGCAGAGGTTGCAGAGGATTCTTGCTGGAGTCTTGCAAAAACGAATATGATGAAACACCCAGAGAAGAAACCTTGAATAGCCCTGAGAGGGGGATTGGTCACCTAACCAGGTAAGCACCTATCAGGAGGGGTCTCTGACATCACCTGCTGGCACTGGCCACTCAGACGCTCCCAGAGTTCCCCGACCATCCTGAAAACAAGATGGCAGAACCCAGGGGCACTCTGGAGGAGCTCTGGCCACCACCCCTTTGGTGGTGATGGACAGGGGAGTGGTCACTCCCCTTTCCTTTGTCCTGTTTCACGCCAGAGCAGGGACTGGGTGTCCCTGAACCAGTATAGACTGGAATATGCAAGGAGGGCACCGTTTGTGCCCTTCAAAGCATTTCTAGAGGCTCTGGGACGATACCCCTCCCATGCCTGTAACACATATTTCCAAACAGGGAGGGTGTAACACCCCTCTCCTAAAGGAAATGAATTGTTCTGCCTTTCTGGGATTGAGCTGCTCACGCCCCAGGAGGGCAGAAGCCTGTCTGTGAGGTGGCAGCTTCTGGGGCTGCAGTGGAAACATCAGAGAGCTGGTTTGGCAGTACTGGAGGTCCACGGTGGAGCCCCCAGGGTGCATGGAATTGGACCCTCAATACCAGAATTGGATCAGGGGTACAATCTCCAGTTCCTAGACACCTCACATGGCCATATTTGGGTTTACCACTGTGAAGCTACAGATATGTATTGACCTATATGTAGTGCACACTTATAATGGCGTCACCACAGTCACAAAGTCTGGGGAAATGGGCCTGGATGATATGGGGGTCACCTCAGCTAGTGCAGGGGTGCCCTCACACACAGGTACTATGTACCTACTCTTCAGGGTCTGAAGGTTAGATATATTGGTGACTTGTATGTGACCTGGTGCATTGAAAATGGCTGCAAAATAGTGCTTACACTATTTCATGCAATGGCAGTCCCGAAGAAGTGTCTGTATGAGCTCTTTATGGGTGGCAAAAGAAATGCTGCAGCCCATAAGGATCTTGTGGAACCCCGATGCCCTGGGCACCTAGGTACCATATACTAGGGACTTATAAGGGTGGGTCAAGTATGCCAATTTGGAGTGGAATATTGGGTTACCAGTATGTAAGTAGACATTTGGAATCAGAGAGAGCATAAGCACTTGAGTTCTGGTTAGCAGCACCCCAGTGACACAGTCAAGAATACCGACAAAACAGTAAAACATACTGACATATAGGCCAGAAACCATAAGCCCTGGGGTCCTGACTAGGAGGATCCCAGTGACCCAGTCAAAACACACTGCCAATCAGTCAGAAAGTGGGGGCAACATGCCAAGAAAGATGGTACTTTCCTACACTTATGTGTAATAAAAGGGACTTTTAAGGCTTGGAAAGGGGATTTAAATGCCAAGTTGACATGGCAGTGTTATACTGCATTTCGACTACAATGGCATGTTTCTGAGGGCTACTTAAGTGGGTAGCACAATAAGTGGGAGGACCTAGCCTGGCAGTTTGTTTTGGACTGTTCCCATGGGTGCAAACTGGGGTAGCATTGTGAGTGAAAAAAACAATGGGTTTAACACAGATCTGTGACTGGGGTTAATGTTTGACAATGTTCAGCAGCCCATCCATCATCTTTTTGTGTTACCAGTCCCACTGGTGGCATTTAATTTACAGGTATTGTGTAAATGGTATACCACTCTACAAGTGGCCTACCTGTGGTGTAACGAAGGCTCCCCCAGCCTTAGAGGTGCAGGGGGGCCTCCGAGCTCTAAGGCACCCCCTCAGCACAGTACACTGTGTACGGGCAGCAGGCTCCTGACTGGGTCCCAGGGTGAGGGTGCCCCCTCCAGGTACTTTGCAAGGGGACCCCTCAATTTTCGTTACATCACTGGGATTTACAAGTAACGTTGATATGCCAATTATGTATATGACAATTTTACCATGTTTTAGGGAAAGAGCACAGGTAAAGTACACAGAGTTCTAAGGTCAACAAATACATATTCATCAAAACGTAGAAGGAAGCAGGCAGAAAGTTTGAGGATGACCCCACAGAAAGGGCCTTTTCCAACAGAATGTATTTCTATAACAGGAGGATTTACATGAGTTGGGCGCAGAAGTATAGGGTCTGCCCCCAAGTTCCCCCTTTCATGCTATCCCACAAATCAATCTGTGAAAATTACATCATAGGCATGGGGCTCACAGCATTGGAGACAAAAATATAAACCGTGCATCCATGTATATAAGATAGTGGATACCTAGCTTTTCATTGAAATTTTACAATTGCTACATCTGCAGGTTTTGACTCTGTGTTCCCCAACCTTCCAATTAAAACTACCAATCATAACTGTAGACTTTGGAAGTGTTACTTGCAGAAGCGCACCTGAGCTCTGATCCATAATGACGTGCAAACATCAAAGATTTGGATACAGCATTTACACAGCTATAAATATTGGACTTCATCACCAATAATAAAGCAGTGAACACTGAATTTATTAAATGTAATAGATGTGCTATCCTCCTGCATTCCTACTGTGCCCCTGAATAAAGCAGTTTCTCACATGTGTGCATCGGTGTACGGCAGGGGAATGGAAAGGGGTAAAACCTCACATGGGTGAATCTCACAGTGCCCTAGCCCATCCAGCTCTTGTATTTTTTCATCCTCCCTCTGTCACTTTTTTCAGTATTTGTTTTTCTACTTCTTTCCTAATTTGTGTTTTCCTGTCTCTTGTTCTGGATAAACGTTGGTAGAGGAAAACAAATGAGTGCCATGGGTGCCACCTTTAACCAGCAGCTCAAATTACACAATGTCCCATGTTAAATGAATCAAGTAAAATGCATAATTCTTTCTTTGTGGTGTGGTGGGGTGATGCGGGTGGCACTCATTTGAGCACTGGAGGGTGACAATATTTACATAGAGGTTGGTAGAAACGATTTGGTCCCAGTCCCATCTTTTCTAGTCATCCTGTGTATTCCTTACTAACGGTGCAGGGAGTAGCCAAAACTGAGCATGTTTATGAGATGATACTTTGCAAGAAAGGAAGTGGGCAGTACATCACTGAGGGCCAGATGTATCAAGAATCCATTTTGCTATTCTCAAATAGTGATGATTTTTAAGAAATTGCTATTTCAGAGTCACAAAATGGTATGTAACATATTTGCAATTCGGTAATAGCGATTTTTTAAAAATCGCAAATGCTATTACTAAATCGCAAATAGCGATTCTGACCCCATTCGCACCTATGGGCCTGTAGGCCCATATTTGCGAACGTTTTGCATTTCCCAAATTGCGAATTCCTAACTGGAATTCGCAACTTTGGAAATACAAACCCCAGGGTGCTGGGGGCATAAGGCCCCCTCTGCTGCACCCCCAAAAATTATTTTAGGACATGTAAGGCGCACACATGCCAAAGGGGCATGTGTGCCTTACATGTCAATTTTAAAAATGCATTTTTAATGCAATTCAAAAATTTGCACATGGTTACCACCAATTTGTATTTGGTCGTAATTGCAATTCCTTAATGCCCAGTTCGCATTAAGGAAAAGCTTGATACATGTGCTTAAGAAATCGCAAATAAGGATTCCTTATTTGCGATTTCTTATTTAGAGAATGGCAATTTGCGATTCTCTAAATGGGGTCGCAATTTTAAGGAATCTCTATTTTAGTGATTCCTTAAAATTGCATAGCGAATGCTTTTCATACATACTGAAAGGCATTTTTGCAATTGCAAACAGCCGATCGAACCGTTTGCGGATGCAAAAAGCCTTGATACATCTGTCCCCGAATTCTTAGTTGAAGTTGTTATACACTTTGTCCATAATCTGGCCCATAAAACAACGCGTCTAGGCCAACATTAACACCTTTGTGGATATGTATACAAAACATTTGATCGCTATGTTGTCAATCATGTACATTTATAGTATTACTCCACCTAATCTGGGCCCAGATTCGATACAGCTATTGCGAAGCAAAGCACTGCAAAAACAACTTGTGCTATTTCCTATCCAGCTCAAAAGGTATTTTCCGCTAGAAGGTGCACTTTTTAGAGCGCAAAAATCTCTTTGCAGCACATTGTGTCAAGTGGCAGTTACAAGGGGTGGTTCAGAGCAAGTATCCATCAGTTTTGAAGCAAAGCCAGATCTTCTAACACAACTAAACCAGGCATTGCATGTACTTGAAGCGGGTGCAAGCAAGAGGTTGTGCAGCGATTGAGCCCCAGATTTACAGGAATCCAGAGCATCAGTACTGATGTGCCAGATTTCTTGCCCCCCCCCCACTCTCGGGCATCTAACAATACCATGGGTGTGCCGTATTTACCATATAGTGCACCATGGCACATGTTAAGCCAATAGCATCAAAATGTTTGACTCTATTGTGGCGCTTTGCTGCACTAGCGTCAAAAATCTTTTTGAGCTAGTGCAGCAAAGTGCAAGGAGGCCCATTGACTTCAATGGTGCATCATTTTAATGCCTGCTTTGAGCAGGCATTAGAAATGATGCCAAAAATGGTGCAATTAAATCTTCTAGATTTAATTGTGCCATTTTTTCAGGCCTCCTAACTCCAGAATGCCCCGCCTGCATACATTATGCCTGGCGCAGGCAGCACGGGGTCGCAAAGTGGCGCAATGCATGCAGTGAGCCACTTTGTAAATATGACGCTGAGATTTTTGCCTCGTTGAGCCACATTAGTGTAAAAAACTAAATGATGCTAATGTGGCACAAGGTGGCGCAAGGGCCTTGTAAATCTGGACTTAAATGCGGGTTGCAGAGCCCAGCCATAGTACATACACATCGACTGCATCTGGGCATTCCTTGTTCATCTATACATAGGAATCTGTACTGCAAGGGTATGCTTCAAGTACAAATCACATGCTAGACCTCACACACTCACCTCTGCCTCATGTTGAGAGGCTATGCATCACACAAGACTGTTTGTGCACTAGTGCAGGAATAGAAACCAGCACCAGGCCAATCTTTGAGATACGTTATTAGGCTGTGTTTTTCCACTTGCGCAAGAAACACATGGCAGAATCTCTGAATACTTGCATAAACAATTAATAATTTCTGCCCTTGTTTTGCAAGCAACTTAATTGTTGGTACTGTTCTCTGAGTTTCATAGAGTGCTAATGATATGTTAACTAATTTGAACCTAAAGTTACTTTTGCTTTAATAAACCTTGATGGTGGATTCGACCTCATTATTTATTTATTTCTGATATAGTATATTCTTAAATGATCCAAATTATTAGAGCCGAATCTTCGGATATTATTCTAATGAGCCTGGGTTCTTACTTCTACTCTCGCCCGCTGTGACATTTAATATAAACATTTGTTTTATTTGGGCCATGGACTTATCAGTGTGTGCTGTATATACACCGTAGTATTTTAAGCATTGTAGCAAGCAGTATGCAAAGTATCTTAGGCAAAATTGAATCCATAATCACACATTGGCGGTCATTCCGACCGTGGCGGTCGGCGGTGAAGCGGCGGTAAGACCGCCAGCAGGCTGGCGGTCTTTTTTCATGAATTCTGACCATGGCGGTTACCGCCATGGCCAGCCGCCGCCTCACCGTTCCGACCGCCAAGGCGGTAATGACCACCGGGCTGGAGAACTGGGTCTCCAGCCCAGAGGTCGTCACATACCGCCGGCGGTATTCCAACCCGCCTGACCCCGGCTTACCGCCATGGATTTCATGCGGTTTGGGACCGCCATGAAATCCATGGCAGAAAGCACTATCAGTGCCAGGGAATCCCTTCCCTGGCACTGATAGGGGTCTCCCCCACCCCCAACCCCCACCCCAACTCCCTCCCCTACCCCCCCACCACCCCTGCCACCCCCAAAAGGTTGCAGGACCCCCCCTCCCCAACCCGATTCCCCAACATATACACACACATACACACACGCACTCATGCACATACACACACCCCCCGCATTCATGCACGCACTCATGCACATACACACACACCCCCGCATTCATGCAGGCACTCATGCACATACACACACCCCCCCGCATTCATGCACGCACTCATGCACATACACCCCCCGCATTCATGCACGCACTTGTGCACATACATACACCGCACTCACACGCCCCCTCAACATACACACACGCACAACCCCATGCACGCACACAACTCACAACACCCCCCCACCCCCTTCCCTAATGGACGATCACCTTACCTGTACCGGTGATCCTCCGGGAGGGAACGGGTCCCATGGGGGCAGCTCCGCCGACACCGCCACACCAACAGAACACCGCCACAGCGAATCACAGGTCGTGATTCGCTGGGCGGTGTTCTGTTGGCGTGGCGTGGCGGTGGAGGTGGAGCTACCTCCACTTCCCCGCCTGCCACCAGTATGGCTGTTGGCGGCTCTTCGTCCCGAAACGGGCAGAGCGCTGCCAACGTTCATAATGGCCCGTGCGGAAGACCGCCAGCACAGGCGGTCTTCCGTACGGCGGTCCCTCGGCGGTCTATTGAAAAGACCGCTGAGGTCGGAATGACCACCATAGTCTTTAAAGTTTCAAAGTCACGTCAAAAATAGTAATGATGGCCTATGAGTGTAGAACCATGTGGATGTGTATGTGTCATGAATGATGGCCATTGATGTATTCCAGTTGTAATACAACCAGGAATGGTTCCAGCCGTAAGGTATTTAGGCCCATATTTATGAAAAATTATGCAAAACTGCGCTAACTCAGTTTTGTGTAATTTTTCTTAACGCCGGCTAACACTATTCCTTAAAGCCATCTTACTGCCATATTCATTAAATGACACAAAATGGTGCTATGGAATGGCTAGCGTCTAAAATAGAGACGCCAGCCGGTCAGGGATGGTGCTAGGTAAAATGGCACTAGTGGGTCTGAAATGACATTAGGCTGGTGAGCGCCAAATAATATGTCGCTAACCAGCCTGGCATCATTTTTTGACACCCAAGCAGCCAAAAAATTAATCCAGTCTAAATTTAGAGAGGAGTCATTACCACCATCCCAATGCCCACCACAGGGGGCTAGTGACCCCTGGGCAAGCCCAGCATACCCAGTGCCAGGCAGACAGCCCCATATAAGGGGCCCCCAATGGCACTTAAAAAAATATGTACTATACTTACCTAAACTTACCTAGGATGGGGTCCCCCTCCCGTAGTGTCCCTGTAGTGTGGGTGATGGTGTTCCTGGGGTTTGGGGTGGGCATCTTTGTGCCCATTCCATGGTGTTTCACCATGGTAATAGCCCTACCTGCACCCGAATGCCTGGTCTGACCCAGGTGTTAAATAATAGCACTAAGGAGGCTTAGCACCATTATTTAGGCCTGCCTCCTCCTTGTGCATCGTTTCTGTGGCTGGAGTTAAATATGGCACTAGGGGGTAGCGTTGTGTTTAGGACGGGTACGCCTACCCTGCCTCTTATTGATGCAAGGTGGTTTTGTGCATCCTAAACATGGCGCTAACACCAATATTTTGATGCTAGACGGGTCTAGCACAAAATATAAATATGGAGTTAGGTTAGCTCTGATTTAGCGCCAAAATCGATGGCGCTAAAGCGACACTAACCATCCATAAATATGGGCCTAAGAATCACATCTCAAAAACCCAGAACTTGGACGTGCATAATACTACTTTCCACAACTGTGTGAAGGTAGAAGGCACATTTACAATTCTGAGCTCTGCGTAGTGATGATAAAGTAATTTGTTTAGGGCAAACAAATTCTTGACAGCACAATGGGATAAAAGTATTCATGAATATTCCTAGTGTGGGCCTAAAACCAGGTTCCATGTTTTTATAGTTTGGAAGGAAAAGATAAATTCTTCAAAGGATATCTTGACTATGTCAATTCACGTACTTTCTTGTATAGACTATGCAAATTTCATGTCTGGACTATGCAGCAAAATGGTTTTGTGCCTTCATTCCCAGATCCCCAACTTCCTTTCTTTCTTATGGTTGGTATGAGGGCTGTGAGTCCCTTTATCTGTACTTTAATTTCTGACATTTAGTTGTATTGGTTGTTGTGGTTGATGGCTAATAATGCTCTGACAATAATTGGTTGGGTCTTTTCTATCTGTTCTGTGGATAAGCTAGACTCTGGGGCTACCTACAGGAGGTTTGTGAAAGTAGATTTAGTATTGGAGGGTATTTAAATGGGCTATTTTTACATTGAAAGATGGCCGCCACAGTTACTGCATTGGTCATGTGACTACCTGAATGCTTTGTAGTAGGGAGACAGACAGTGTATGGATCTTACTAACATTGACTGAGCTGATGGCCCAAATGGATATTTTATTTATTAACTTACTGAGGTTGATAACAGTATACTTACCATAATTACAGCAGGTTCCAAACTCAGGGTATTAGTTAGGCATTTTTACCAGTTTAAGATGGCTGCCATAGTCACTGGAATAGTCAAATGACCTTTCACTTCCTTATTTAAACTCACTGGCAAGGCCAGCCCTGTTTGAATCTGACTCACATGTATTGAGCGGATGTGGATGGAGACAGACACTAGCGGTCCCATAATTAAAAGGTATGAGTACACTGCAATGGAGGCAGAGTTTTTCTAGAGTTTATGTAGTATGACTATTAAGCAATTCTAATATTTTAATCTTTAAAGATTTGTTTACCTAGGCTTGTAGGTTGAAGTCCCCTGGTGGGTTGCTATAGAGCCTATTTTTGCAACCTGTTGTAAGTAGCAGAATATAACTCTTCTAGTTGGAATAACACAGTGTACTTCTTGGTGCATGTTTGCTATGTTCTTAAAGTATTTTGTGAACTTTCCTTGTCATATAGGTGGTGGCTTATACTAGTATCCACACCTGTGTTTTGGTGTTTTTTTGGGTTCAACAGGCGGTACACATGGTGTGATTTCATAGATTGCATGTACTGTTTTTTAATGAATGTTTCTTATGTGTAGGTATTATTTAACAACACTGAGTCCTGATGATGGTGTGATGGACCTCTGATTGCCACTACAGGATGAAACGTTGATATTACCTCCTCATTTGACAAGCTGAATTGAAAGTCCATGATATTGCTTGAACCGGGACTGAAAACCAGGCTATTATTGTTCAGAACTGTAGCATGAGGAGGGTTATAACCCCTTCCTGGATCTGCAGTTGGGATTCAATCTTATGATCTAGAGGGGTTATATATAGTGTTGTTGTTTATGAAATGGACATTCGTTGGAATTGTTGTACATGTTTTTGAACTTCCTGAATCCTATTGAGTAATATATTGGATTTTAACAGTATGGAGTTGTCTTATTCATTAACTGAAGACTGTATAATATGTACGCATACTATATCTAAATAATTCCTCTAGGAGTATTTTTAAGTGAGACACTTTTAGAAAGTAGGCATTTTCTTGCTTAAACCATTCTGTGATTCTGCCTGTTTGTGGATTCCCTGTCTGGTTCAGTTTGACAGTTGGGCTGTTTGCAACTCTCCTCTAGACAGTCTTACAAAGGGAGCTGGGGCGTAGCCTGCATATCCTGATGGGCCATCTGGGCTGGAGGGGACGGGAGGAGTGGTCACTTACACCTGAAAGGACAATGCAGTCTCTAAACCCCTGGTGTGTGTCTGGGGCCTGGCCTGGGCAAGGAAGAATCATGTAAACAACAGAGACTTCTCTTTGAAGTAGGCCTGCTTCAAAGGCAGAAAGGGGTATAAGAAGTGAACCCAAAACCCCTGAAAACCAGATTACTTCTGGAACTAAGAGTAACCTCTGCCCAGGAGAAGAGCTGGAGACGTTGGAGGAGGAGTACTGCCCGTTGGCCTGTGACTGTGCTTTACTGGGCTGGCCTGCAGTAGCTGCCCCTGCCTAAGAGAGGACAAAGACTGACTTTTGTGTGACATTCCACTGATGAATAATCTCCAAGGGCTTGAACAGAGCTTGTCTCCTGTTGTTGAAGTCTCAGGGACATCAAAGACTTCTCTCTGTCAGCACATGGCCTTTCTGATGAGAGTCCTGCCCTGTCAAGTGGTGCCCTTACCTGTCTTTGGGCCCTTGAAAGTTGAAGCTGGTGGAAAAGGACAGAAATCCATGCAACGACCGCTGTGCGGGAACTTTCGACGCACCACCCGCAAGGCAACTGATAAACGACAGGCCGCCGGCCTCGTGGCTAAAATCAATGCTCCACCTGCATCATGGCTGGGAGATTAATGCAATGCGGCTGGAGAAACGATAAGCAACACCCGCAGTGGCCGCTGTTAATGATGCAAGCCCTCAAGCAGTGTGGTTTCTTGATACCATGCGACCAGATTTCAACGCAACATCACTGAGTGTGGAAAATCATTGAAAAGCCAGCCCGGACCCAAAGTGCCAGTCCGGGAACGACGCATCACTCTCTTGCTGGAGAGAAGAAACGATGCACGCTGACCCAACCAGAGGAGGGACGACGCACGGTCTTGCCTGCGAGTGAGAAATTGATGCATTGCGGGCCTTTTTTGACGCACGCTCACCCGTGCAGCTTTTTTTTATGCTACCCAGGTACTTTTGTGCAATATCAGCATTCTCACTACTTTCTAAAGATTAAGGGCCAGATGTATCAAAGTGGTTTGCAACCGCAAATGGCCCAAAGGTCCGTTTGCGATCGCAAAAACTGCATTTTGGTATGTAACAAATCCAATTTGCAAACTATCTCATGAATATTAATGAGGTAGGTCCATTTGCGAGCCCTTGCTAATCGCAGTATGAAACTCCTGGAGTTTCATACATTCCAATAGCGATTACTTAATTGCTATTTGCAAAAAATCGCTATTAGGTAACTGCTATTGGATATAATGATACATCTGGCCCTCTCAGGGGTGGCTCCTCCATATGGGCGGATGAGCGTCGCCCCCCCCGCCAGCAGCAACCACTGTAAATCCTTTCACAAGGAAGGGATAATAAACTGTGTTTATTATCCTTTCCTTGTGAAAGGAATGGGGCCATGGGTGTGACAAGCAGAGGGGAGTGCACCTTGCACTCCCCTCACTACGCATGTATGTTTGGCCAGCCGTCTCTGGCCTGCCAAACTCACATGCGCAATAGGTTGTCTACAGCCCGGCAACGCTGTTGCAGAGATGGAGAGAGCCTGCACTGGCTCCCAGACAATCCTGACGTTGCTTTGACGAGTGTCAGGAGTGGCTGCGGGGCAGGCTGCAAGCCTGTGCCGGCAGCCTTCAGAGGAGTGAGGAGCAGCACGGCATGGGAGCCGAGGTAGGTTTTTGTAAATGTTATTTTATTTTTAATTATTATGCAACCCTGTCTCCCCACACCCTCACTCCACCCCCCACCCCATGCATCGCATCGCCCTGCCCCACCCCCAGGAATCCCCGCTAGCCGCGACTGGGCCTTTGACTGTTATTCTTTTTAAAATTCATATCTTGACTTGTGCATGTTGGATTGTTGTCGTTTTGATCTTGTTTTGTTTAGATAAATATTACCTATTTTTCGAAACCTGTGTTCTGTCATTTTGTAGTGTTTTCACTGCATTGCTGTGTATGTTGGTACAAATACTTTACACATTGCTTCTGGAGTTAAGCCTGGGTGTTCGTGCCAAGCTCCCAAGAGGGTGAGCGGGGTTAAATGAGGGTGATTCTCCTTTACCCTGACTAGAGTGAGGATCCTTGCTTGGACAGGAGGGTAACATGACTGCCAACCAAAGACCCCATTTCTAACACTGGGTAAATGCTTATTAGTTCTGTTCTGGTTCAGAATCTGTTTGTATTCTGCTAAAAAGGCAATAAGCCCCTCAGTGAAACATGTTCACACCAGGGGAATGGCTCGGGAGAATCTGAAGATCCTATGGAAAGTTGCTTGTAGTTCCCGAGTGAAGTTTTCTCAGTCCAAAATAAATGCTTGTATAATATTTAGAGAAAATTACAATATATTCATGTTAAAATAGCTTATTCATTCAATTTAAATTGTATTTTTTTGGCAGGCAAAATATTACATTCCTACAGAAAAACATAAAACTGTTATCTACATGTAGAGCCTTGATATTCAGAAGACGGAGGGAGAGACTAGGAAATCGATAGCTCCTTTAGGCCCTGATTGATACTTTTTTGAGCCACATTGCCGTCATTTATTGATGAAAAATCGGCACAAACGTACAAAATATAGGCCTGTATTTATTCTTTTTTAGCACCACATTTACGTCATTTTGTGACGCTAAAGTGGTGCAAACTTACACAATACAATTGTATTTTGGTAATATGCACCACTTTTGCATCAAAAAGGGGGCGCAAATGTGGTGCTAAAAAAGTATAAATATGGGGCATTCTATTTTGTAAGTTTGCGCCGCTTTTGCATCAATAAATGATGGTAATGCGGTGCAAAAAAAGTATAAATCATGGCTTTAGTTTGAATGACGTTTGCATGACTGGTGATGTCCATTATCTCTCTCCCAAGATCATGATCAAGGTTATTCAGAAGACGTTGCAGCTCTAAGTGTTTTCCCATTTTGTGACATTTGGTTTCTAGTTGGGCTGAGTTACCATTCCCCATATTTGCTCGTGTATGTATTTATTTACATCAAACTTTCTAACACAACTGAAACACAACTTTCAAGCGAAGTTGTGATTTTCTTTGCAGCTTCCGAGACCTGTGTCTTTACAGGTTCTAAAAACATTTTTTCGACTCAGACCTTGATATCATTTGCAGAAGAAAAAATATGATAGAAAGGGATCCCATACCATGGATCAGAGCCTCATAGGTTTGTGTTTGCACATGTCCATCTTCTTTTGCGATCATTTAATTCAATCAAGTAGACATATTTACTTTTGTTTTTTAGCTCCAATGTGTGTGATTGCTGAACCAAAGACAGTGCGAAATTTACCTTGTGCACAGATATTATAATCTATTCATCTAGTCTATTTATGACAAATGAAAAACTACGTTTTCAATGTCTTTATGTCCATTATTAGGAAGCTCTGGCTAATTTGTGTCTACGAAATTCTCTTTAGGGACTGTTCTGTTCATACATCCTTCTCAATCTTCTTTTTTATCAAAACGTTGTGGGGCTGCTGCCCAATTTATATCAACTTTCAGATACTAGTTAATTTGTTTCAGATATGCTCCCTGTTGCTTCCTATCGCATCCCAATTGAAAGGCATGACAGTTCTATGGAAATAATGTTCCAGTCAGTTTTGAAAAAAAAAGTAAAGTGAGCATCCTGTGGAATTTGAATAACACATTTCCAAAATGTTCTAATGACACAGTGGATGACGATCACATGTTTTTGTCCCACACAGCAACGTGTTTTCCACCTTCGCTCTTAGGATATAGAATGTATGCCAGAACCCTGGCTTCTCTCTTTTTCGCGAATCTTGGCATGCCCTGTGCTGTTCTTGCTTCTTTCTTGGCTGCCTGTGACAGATGGATAATCCAATAAAATGAGGAAGCCACAAAAACTCTCCTGTGTTAGAAATGTGTTAAGAAACACTACGTTTAATTTGCATTTAAATCAAAATAGCAAGCAGGGCAGAAATTAAAAAGCGCTTTTAATTTTAACCGACCAGAGCTCTCACTAGAAAAGGATCAGTTAAAGCAGTGGTTCCCAACCTTTTGATTTCTGTGGACCCCCACTTTAACATTAATGGAACCCAGGGACCCCCACTGAATCATCATAGGAATCCGGGGACCCCCACCTGAGTCATTACTGGAAGCTGGGGACCTAATTTTTCAATATTTGTTAATATTTTTTGATTTTTTAGGCTCTCACGGACCCCCTGAGGAGGCTTCGCGGACCCCCAGAGGTCCCCGGACCACAGGTTGGGAACCACTGAGTTAAAGCATAAACCTGCAATCCATAAAATGTAGGACAATTTATATAGGTTTTCTCTCAATTCAAGTCTAAGTGACCTAGTCACCTGACAGAAACATCTTACTTTAACTAAAGCTTGTGTAGTGAGCAGATGGCAGGATCTTCTTCAAGAAGAACAAAACCATAATTCATGAACGCAGTACTGAGCTCATTATGTTTTTCAAATTCTCCTTCCAGTTACGGATACTGGAAATTAGGTTAAGCCAAATGTACAAACATACTACTCAGAATACAATAATTTCCAGGCCTACTAGAACAATGAAAAACAGCAAACATATTTGAGGTTAAATGTCACTTCAAAACAATAATAATCTACATCCATTTTAAATATAAAATATAGCGCTATATAAAATAGTGCTGCAGTAGTACATAGGACTGTATGATTAGGTTTTCACACAAGCAAGGGTGCCGAATCCATTACAAAAGTGAAAAATAGGTGTTGGTGATTGCTTTTGTTAGGTTTGAGACATCGTTTTTTATTCATATTGTGAATATAAAAGCCCCAGTCATCGGTGGACAGATTTCTTTGAGTCACTGCTAACTAAGTGCAGAAGAAAATACATTCTAAAAACATTAGTTGGGTTGACTTACATTTGCCTGTCATTCTGATTGGCAAGTGTCAGATTCAGACTCAGAAAATCCAGGTCTCATAGAAAGCAGCCATCTATCATGTAGGCTATTGAACATATCAGCCCCTGGTCACCTACAAATCCGTGAGTCCTACATTTCATTTCATTCTGTATTTCTGTCATTCACCCTCCAGTAGTATAAATTCCTAACACTAGACAGAAATGATTGACTGCATATCTAAATTATGAGAAGCCCACAATTGGATGATAGAAAAAACAGGAGCAGCCAAATGAAACAAAGCTACACTAGTACTATAGTCCTGGGGTATTGCAGAGGATAAGCAGGAAGATCTCGAAGACGGATGGTTTTAACAGGTGAAATGATATAACATGCTTACAGAGATCACAGTACGTCTGGGATTCCTTATACTGGGATACTACTTGTACTGCATGGCATCAACCACTAACATCAGAGTTATGGCACGTTTTTTTTTGCTATGTTGGTTAATTTACATAGGTTCCTTCCATACTTGCACTCCTTTAAAAGTTGGTAACAGTTAAATCCAAAGTGTAAGAGTGGCAAAGTTTAACATTGTAAATTGTTTTAGGAAAGTGAATAGAGAATCAGTTGCCTGAAACGATCTATTTTTTTCTAGCCTAAACGTCATAGTGAGATATAAATTGCCCTTATGATAAAGTAATCATAGTAGGTGACTTTAGATGTTCTCTTGAAGGTGCACAGCAGCTGTCCTCGGAAATTAAAGAAATTAATAGTCTGATTGGCATCCAACCTCCTCTGGTTTCAAACAAAGCCTGTGAATCTAAATGCAGCAACCAGTGTCTAATCTTGCTGCTGGGCAATGGGGTTTGCCTACATAATGTCTGCTGTGTCTTCGACAACCAAGCAGCATTTACATTTTGAAGGACCAGTCCAGTCAGAAGGAATAAATATACGTTCTTTCAAATCATTGTAGGAAAGTACCATCTTGCCTGGCATGTTGCCCCCATTTTTAACATGTGTGTAAGTTTGTTTTTGCCTGTCTCACTGGGATCCTGCTAGCCAGGACCACAGTGCTCATAGTTTGTGGCCTGGATGTGTGTATCTGTGTAGTGACTAACTGTGTCACTGAGGCTCTGCTAACCAGAACCTCAGTACTTAAGCTCTCTCTGCCCTTAAAATTGTCACTATAGGCTAGTGACCATTTTTACCAATTCTAATTGACACCCTGGAACACCCTTATAATTTCCTAGTATATGGTACCTAGGTACCCAGGGTATAGGGGTTCCAGGAGATCCCTATGGGCTGCAGCATTTCTTTTGCCACACATGGGGAGCTCAGACAAATCTTACACAGGACTGCCACTGTAGGTTAGGTGCAAAGTTACTAAGTGTGAGGGCACCCTTGGACTAGCAAAGGTGCCCCGCATAGTTCAGGGCCATTTCCCCGGACTTTGTGAGTGCAGGGACACCATTACACGCATGCACTACATATAGGTCAATACCTATATATAGCTTCACAATGGTAACTCCGAATATGGCCATGCAACATGTCTAAGATCATGGAATTGTCCCCCCATGGCAAATCTGGTATTGGATTGCCAATCCCATGAATCCCCAGGGCTCCACTATGGACCCTGGATACTGCCAAACCTGCTCTCTGGGGTTTTCTCTGCAGCTACCGCTGCTTCCACCCCACAGACAGGGTTCTGCCCTCCTGGGGTCTGGGCATCCCTGTCCCAGTAAGGCAGAACAAAGAATTTCCTCCCTTTGGAAATAGTTGTGAAAGGCTGGGGAGGGGTAGCCTCTCCCAGCCTCTGAAAATGCTTTGAAGGGCACAGATGGTGCCCTCATTGCATAAGCCAGTCTACACCGGTTTAGGGAACCCCCAGTCCCTGCTCCGGTGCGAAACTGGACAAAAGAAAGCGGAGTGACTTCTCTCCTGTCCATCACCACCCCAGGGGTGGTGCCCAGAGCTCCTCCAGTGTGTCCCAGACCTCTGCCATCTTGGATCTAGAGGTGTGAGGGCACTCTGGAGGCCTCTGAGTGGCCAGTGCCAGCAGGTGACGTCAGAGACCCCTCTGATAGGTGCTTACCAGACTAGGTGGCCAATCCTCTTCTGAGTGCTATTTAGGGTCTCTCCAGTGGGCTTTTCCTCAGATAACGACTTGCAAGAATTCACCAGAGTTCCTCTGCACATCTCTTTTCGACTTCTGCCAAGGATTGACCGCTGACTGCTCCAGGATGCCTGCAAAACTGCAACAAAGTATCAAGAAGACTACCAATGACATTGTAGCGCCTAATCCTGCCGGCGTTCTCGACTGTTTCCTGGTGGCGCATGTTTTGCGAGCTGCCTGCCTTCACCCTGCACTGGAAGCCACAAAGAAATATCCTGTGGGTTGACAGAATCTTCCCCCTACTCCAGTAGGTGACCAAACTTCAACGTCACCAGTACTCTGGGACCCCTCTCATCCTGACAAGCGTGGCCCCTGGAACACAGGTTGTGGACCCAAGTGACCCAGACTGTCCAGTGGTCCAACTGTCCAAATTAGGAGGAGGTAAGTCCTTGCCTCCCCTCTCCAGACAGTAATCCTGTGCACAGCGTAAACTGCAGCTGCTAGGGCTTCTGTGCACATTTCCAAGGACTCCTTCGAGCACAGCCAAGCCCAGGTGCCCAGCACTCTGTCCTGCATTGCTCAACTCCCTGAGTTGACCTCCAGCTTCGTGGGACCCTCTTTAGTAGTGTTGAGATCACTGCCATGCTCATTCTTCTTGAACCCATGTTCAAGGACTTCTGCGGGTGCTACCTTCTTGTGTGTGTGCTCTCTACGTTGCTGAGGGCCCCTTCTGTCTCCTCTCCCAAGTGGCGACATCCTGGTCTTTCCTGGGCCCTGGGCACCACCCTTTTTCCTTTACCGCAACTCTTGGAACTAGCAAGGCTTGTTTCTGGTCTTTCTCCAAAGAAACAACTCTGCATCCTCAAGCACTCTGTGGGATATCTTCTGCACTAGGGGGAAGTTCCTAGCACCTTTCGTTGTTGCAGAATCTTCAGCTTCTCCCATCCGGAGGCAGCCAACTTGCACCTTCACCCGGGGATTAGTGAGCACCTGCCCCCCCGGACGCTTTCACGACTCCTGGACTTGGTCCCCTTCCTTTGCAGGTCCTCAGGTCCAGGAATCCATCTTCAGTGCTTTGCAGTCTGTTGTGGTCTTTGCAGAATCCTCTATCACGAGCTTAGTGTGTTTCTGGGGAAATAGTAGTACTTTACTCCTACTTTCCAGGGTCTTGGGGTGGGGTATCTTGGACACCCTTAGTGTTTTCTTACACTCCCAGTGGCCCTCTACACATTACACTAGCCTAGGGGTTCATTTGTGGTTCTCATTCTACTTTCTTAGTATATGGTTTGTGTTGCCCCTAGGCCTATTGCATCCTATTGTATTCTACAGTGTTTGCACTACTTTCTGACTGTTTTACTTACCTGATTTTGGTTTGTGAGTATTTTGTGCATTTTACTTACCTCCTAAGGGAGTAGATCCTCTGAGATAATTTTGGTACATTGTTACTAAAATAAAGTACCTTTATTTTTAGTAATTCTGAGTATTGTCTTTCTTATGATATAGTACCTATATGATATAAGTGGTATAGTAAGAGCTTTGCATGTCTCCTAGTTCAGCCTTGGCTGCTCTGCTATAGCTACCTCTATCAGCCTAAGCTGCAAGAACACTACTACACTCTACTAATAAGGGATAACTGGACCTGGCACACGGTGTAAATACCATTGGTACCCACTACAAGCCAGGACAGCATCCTACAATCATAGACTGGCCTAGTGTGGTAGAATCAAGATGGTTTGCTGTGTAAAAAACAACTGAGGTACTGGGTTTTTCAGAACCGGTACTGATCCGGTAACCCAGCGGTGCCAGGGTACACCCAAAGACCTCGGGTACTTTCCTGATTCAGACTACAGAAACTCAGAGTCTTCTAGGTGAAGTCAAAGATCGAATTTATTGGCTGCAACCAATTGACAAGTGTCCTAGAAATACAACAGCACGATTTGTATGTTCTCAGGAGACTGTGTTTCAATGCAAAGTCAGGTTTCCTTATATACAGTTTTTTAAGCTTCAGGCAAACATTCTTGACATTTTGGTTGGTCATTCACAGGTTTTTACTACAAAGGAAAAAACAGTGTCATGATGAAACCTTATATTTCATGTCATCCAACCCATAATAAATTACCCGGCAAGGCCTAGTATTTTACATCAGATAAGTGTGGACCCCCAATAAAAACGGGCACCTCCCCCTCGTAAAGTAAGAAGAAGAAAAGAGCAGGTGCAGGTGTGAGCAAGATTAGGCAGGGTGTGTGAGCGATAATAAGGGTTTTATGGCATGGTGTGCCTTGATGCTATCTGATTCGGCCACTGGGAGAGGGACTGACAAAACAGGTTTGGCCTGAGGCAATGGTTCCAGCTTGCCCAGGCCAGAGAGAAGTCAATCAAGGTGTACGTGTCCTTGGAATCAAATCTGACTGTATTATAAGCCTATGTGAGGGCAACTTTTAAAAATGGCTGCTGTGTATAAAATGGGAGCCACGAGTGCAGGACGAAAATGGCGATTTCGAGGTGAAAACGCTGCTGGAATTGAGCGAAAATGCTCATGCTTAGTGTACTAGTCTTTATCGGTCTTTTGATACTAAAATCGTACTGCTGTGGCAAAGTAAATTACATGGGTCCAGAATTTTTAGAACCACAAACCCTCCTTTTGCCCTTACATAGGCAATAAACCTATTCTCATGCTAATCTGAGTCCAGGTCTATGTTTATAAGGCCATGGAGATGTTGCTGGAGCAAAATTCTAGTACTTGGTAACTCTCTCTGGACAGGTCTCCTCGAACATGAAGTAGCACAAAAAGGCCACATATGGCAGGCCAAAATAAGGAATACCTCTATCTGCAGTAGGTGGCATAAGATCACACACCCAACAATTAGTGATGTTCACTACTAACTAGTGTTGATGCAGAAGCTGTACAAAAGAATTGCTTACGAATTCTGATCTTCTAACCTGCTCATGTTCAGGAAAAGGGTGAAAAGAGTGCAAAGAAACAATAGTAGGAAAAGACGTAGGTTGGGAAGTGGGTGCAGAAGTCAATTGAGTAGAGAAAAACAATCCTACCCATAAATGACAACGTCATGTTTAAAAGACACTAGAAAACACGTTATTAAGAACATATAGACAACAGGAGAAAGTAGTGACCACTATGAAATAATAATTTTTCACAACCCTAACCAAAAAGCAAATCCTAAAATTATCTAGTAACATTTTTAGGGCTCCTCTGCATTTCAGTAATTTTTGTATGTTCAGGTGGAACAGTGGTGACTCTCATCAATGCTCTAAGGTGAAAAGGGGGTACTCTTTCCACAGAAAATGGACTTTATTCTGCTTTTACTAAACAGAATAGTACTTTAAAACAATGACAGCAAAACAATCAGTCTCCTAACACCTAGTCTATACAATCGCACGGAAACCTCTTGTGAAACCAACTATGCCCAGAGTCCGTTCAAAAAGCCTCTCTGGCAGGCTTCTATTGTCCATCAAATTTTCTTTTGTTGTTTTCTTTCGCATGGGCCTCTTAATTCAGGCCTCTTCGTGAGAAAATACTGCTTAGTTGGAGTGCCCTCCTGGCAAACACCCACAGCTCACTCGAAAGTCTCAATGTCTTAAAGCAATGCACCAGTGTCTCTCCTCTGTGGCAGACACTACAAACAATGTGCTCTTCATTGATCAAGGGCACAAATCATCTCGTGCAGAGGCAAGCACCATTAATTGGGAAATAGCTCAAGCTCAGCAGCACTTTCAGACTCCAACACTCATTATTTAGGGTCAGAGGACGCTCAAACTGCTCTTTCATGGGCACCACAATATAGTGCCTTTTTCCAAACTTGAAATCTCCGGTGCACTGCCCTTCTTCCGTTGGAGCAAAGAAAAGGGGGGGTGTGGCCAAAACTCAGGCCAAGGGGCTCAAGGGATTGCACACTGTCAGAGGTTACCAGCACATGACAGGTAGAGAAATGAAACCTCAAAACAGCTCTGCCATCAACAACAGGAATCCTTCTCTTTAGCTCTTTTACACTGAAACTTTGGTTTTGTGATGTCCAACGCCGTCTGATGGAGCAAGTACGATACCATGCGCTGGCGATCGCTGTCCAGCTTTGCTACTTTCTGGGTGCTGAGACTGTAGGGCCAAGACGTCCGTCTTTCATCTGTAGCTGTCACTGATGGGAATTAGGCTTAAATCAATGTCCTGCAGGTTATTATGACTTGATACCCGCAGAATCTAGTGACGTAGGAAATGTGCCACAGTTGTTAGTTTCCTTCAATTTAGTAAAAAAAAAACAGTTCATGGTTTTTAACAAGGGGACTGCAAGCAGGTGGTCTGCAATCTTCAAAGGAGTAGCCATACACCATGGGCATAAAATACAAAGACAAAGGCAGAAGGGCAAAACAGGGTCTCTAGCATCTTTAATTGGGTTCTCTCCATTATTCTCTGCCATCTATAGCTACATGAGAATTCTATCTGAATGGATTTCCTCACACAATGGCATTGTCTAATGGGGTAAACACATATTTGCCTCAATGATTAAGTCTAGGTGTTCCTCCTTACCTTAGAACATCTCAATAGAGAAATCACATGATACCGATTATCAGGGACATGTAGAAACCTTCCTTTAAAAACTGTGCATCAGGTGCACTATGCAATACACAGGCTAATAGTCAAATGTGCAAACAAAAAGACAAGAACTAGAGGGTCCTGATATTTGCATGATTAGGACACATCTGATCCCACCAAAAATGAAAGTAGCAGGAACAGAAGGGAAACGAAAACCAAATTAAAATAGACATTGAAAATTCGTCATGTTCAAAAAGGTAAACATAAGATATCTCCTATTGAGATGGAAAACTTGTCTTACTATAATATTGAGTCAGTTAACCAGTCTATCGCTACCCTGACAGTCAGGCTGGAAAACATTGAAGCAGGCCTAAGGCAAATTCTTGAAAACCAGTCTGGTCATACCAAAGGGAATTATACATAACATGGGGGTCCCTGGTACATCACTGCAGTCTGGAAATGTGAACCTGAACAATACATCAATAATAATAAAAGGGCTGACTGGTGAAAGGAATTCGAAAAAGAGAAATGGGACTAGGACATAGCTAAAATCTCAATAACTAAGCATGATGCGACATTGGTCAGGGGAAGTAACAAAAGAAAAAATCTATAGGAAGAACAAAAAAAATTATTTGGGTGATAGTCAGGCATGTGACACAACACCAAGAGTACGGGTGATACACAAAGGCCAAAGTTACACAAATTTTAACTCTACCGTTGGCGACTACAACATATACGGTACTCCTAGCTAATGTTTCAGTTCCTTCTTCAGGAAAAAATGAAAACCTGGTTTTCTTTTAACCCGTTGAATGCGGGCGTCGGCCACTGGCCGACGCCCACACTCCCTCCCTGGTGCGGGTCACGACCAGTGGCCGACACCAGGGAGGGGGTTAAAAATCCTCCGGTGCAATGCACCGGAGGATTTTTTTTTTTTTTTTTTTTTCCACCGTAGGAGACGCGGAAGTGCTTCCGCGTCTCCATCCCAACCCCCTCCCGCCCCCTTATGACGTCAGCGCGCCGCGAGGCGCGCTGACGTCACATTTTTTCCCCACCGGAGAAGGAGAGACGGAGGTAAGCGTTCTTTCCTTCTCCGGTGGGGAAAAAAAGGCCAAAACGGCCTCCCCAGATGCCAGGGAGGCATCGATGGAAAGGGGAGGCTCTCCCCTTTCCATCGATGCCTCCCTGGCACCGTTTCCTGGCCGTGGATCGCAGCGCGGCTGCGATCCACGGCCAGGAAACGCCCCTAGGCTCCAGGGATCTTCTTTGGGGGGGTCGGCCCCCTCGTAAAAGGGCCACCCCCCCCCCGGCAATATTTAAATTATTTACACTGTTTTGGGGGGCGATCGCGCACCCCACCAAAAAAAAAAAAAAAAAAATGGCGGGATCGGCCCTTGGAACACGGGCCGACCCCAGGGAAAAAAAAAAAAAGTAGTTTTGCCTGGGGAGGCCGATCGCCCCCCCAGGGTAAAAAAAAAACCAAAAAAAACAAATTGTTGGTGGTCAGCCCTTAGGGTGACCATCAATGGGGCCATTTTTTTTTTATACATGTGTGCTTTGCCGAGGGCAAGCACACATGTATAAAAAGAAAAAGATTTGTGACATGAGTCTCATATATATGTGTATATATGTATACACATATATATATCTATATAGATATATATATCTATATAGATATATATATATATAACTCTATATAGATATATATATATATATATATATATATATATAGATAGATATATATATTTTTTTCAGGACAAGCATTGCAGCGTCCATGTGCTGCTTTTCTGACTTGTTGGTGTGTATCTGGGCTTCTAACAACGCCCACCTCACGCCCATCACTACCACTCCTTTGATGGCATTGGAAAATGATTTACCTTTGTCCCTCCTTGGGGAGGTTTTGCTACCGCCTTGGCCATCGCCCCTGGTACATGGCTAATTGCACTTTTGCTGTTACGTTTAACTGCGAGCGAACTTCTTTTCCTTTTGTGTAACTCTTCACATGATGCTCATGGTGGCCATGGCGCTGTGAATCGGCTCTCTTATGTGAAGGAGTTTAACTTTAAATTATCAATTTATGTGGCAAGAAAAGTTGGGTTAGGAGTTTATAACGCTAATAGCTCTAACTCGAGCAGATGCGAGACCCATTGCATTGTAAATGCTTGTTATTCTTGTGTGTGTTGTTTTATAATGGTGAACAATTTCACCGCACTCCACGAGGACCGTGATCAAGACTCCTTGGTGAGTTGAAACACGTTGGTGGTTATTGACTGCAATAAAATACACGTTTATTTGTACTTCATGGAGTGCGGTGACATTTTTCGGCATTAGATAATTTCTAGATTGGTCTTCCCTGTCACTGGGCACCGGCAGTGTGGTGTGCCACCCAGCAACCCTTCAACCACTTTGTTTCTAAACATATAAATATATATATATTGTTATATATATATATATATATATATATATATATATATATATATATATATATACACAATATGCATGCATGCATGTCTTTTCTGTAGTGGCAGTTTTGCTGGATAGTACTGAGGGAATTAGAAGAGGAGGTAATGGGAGGCAGAGCACCAAAAATGACTGTTGCACAGGGTGTGTGGTAAGGTGAAGTAATACATTCTTTTTTTGTTTTTTTCAGTGTTTTCAGAGAATCTGCAGAATTGGAGAAGAAGCGAAGGTAAGGTGACGTCATTTCCTGTTGTACACAACAAACATACCAACAAGCAATTTTGTGACTATCTGCCTTCTACGTAGGATAGTAATTTAGAGGGACAGTTTAGCCAGTTGCAGAGATGGCGTCTCGTTGGATGACTGCTGATCAAGCCCTAGCTCGGGTTATGGAGGACAGTTCTGATGTAGGCTCAGAGACTGAGACAGCAGACACTGAGACAGCATCTGAGGGAGAGGACAATGGGGCAGATTCTGGGAGTGATTTTTCAGTCGGCGGAGTTCCATCTGACGACACCTCTTCCAGTGAGTCTGAAGGAGACAATGACGACATCCGTGCTGTCCCTTCGCAAGCACATTCTGGGCAGTGGGACCACATTGGGTTAGCCGAACCCAGAGAGCACGTGCTTGCTGCCGCAAGCACAGAACAAGTGCTCTCTTGGCAGCCCCCCTGTTTGGTTCAGCCCCAAATTCCACCTTTTCCTGGTGACGCTGGATGTAAAGTCGATACAGCTAACTTTTTGCCAGTCGACTACATCTATCTGTTTTTGGATGTTGACTTTCTTCAGAAAGTTGTGCAGCAAACAAATTTGCGTGCAGACCAATTTCTGAGGGAGCGCGGAGGCACTCTAGGGCCCCGTTCTAGGGCACGCCAGTGGACTCCCACTTCGCTGGCGGAGTTGAAGATATTTTTGGGCCTTACCCTCAAAATGGGGTTAGTACAGAAACCCACCTTGCAGTCCTACTGGACGACTCGCACGGTTTGGGTAACTTCCATCTTCGCACCATACATGAGCAGAGATCGTTTTTTGCTACTGCAGCGCATGCTGCATTTCAATGACAATTCTGCTGCATTGCCCCGGGACCATCCAGATCATGACAGGTTGTTCAAAATTCGGCCTGTCGTGGAACATTTGTCTGCCAGGTTTCCAGAGATCTATACTCCTGGAAAGAATATAGCAGTCGATGAGTCCTTGATCCTGTACAAAGGACGGCTGCTTTTCAGACAGTACATTGCGAGCAAAAGAGCTCGCTATGGCGTAAAGCTGTACATGCTGTGTGAGAGCTCTACTGGCTATGTGTACAGCCTGAGAGTGTATACAGGGAAGGATTCTACCCTAAACCCTGTAGGTTGCCCTCCCGCGTTAGGGGTCACAGGTAAGATTGTATGGGAACTTGTCCAGCCACTTCTTCACAAAGGTTATAACCTTTATGTGGACAATTTCTATACAGGAGTAGAGCTGTTCAGTGAGCTCTACAAAGCTGGCACTGTGGCCTGCGGTACAGTTCGTTGTAACCGCAAAGGATTCCCGCGGGAGCTTGTTTGCAAGAAGCTCCAGAAATCACAGAGTACTGCATTGCGTTCTAACGAACTGCTCGCAGTCAAGTTCCTAGATAGACGTGATGTATACGTGCTCACTACAATTCATGATGAGAGCACTTCTCCAATCACGGTTTGGGGTCAGATGGCCGAAGTCCACAAGCCCATCTGTATACTCGATTACAATAAGTACATGGGTGGAGTGGACAAGAACGACAAGGTTGTTCAACCATACAATGCGTGTCGTAAAACTCGCACTTGGTACAAGAAACTGTTTACCCACCTGATTCAGATGGCAACATATAATGCGTATGTTGTTTACCGTCAGACAACAACAGGAAGGCTCATGACTTTCCTTGACTTCCAGTTGTCTGTAATTGAAAGCCTCACTGCTGTTACTGAAGAAGCAGCAGCCTCCACCTCATATGTTCTGGAGGATGTGGCAAGGCTGCAGGAGCGACACTTTGCTGATCGCATACCTAAAACACCCAAAAAGGATCACCCATGTCGTCGCTGTAAAGTGTGCTCTAAGCATGGAAAGCGGCAGGAGAGTCGGTATTATGTCCCCAGTGTCCATCACAACCAGGCCTCTGTATCCCTATTTGCTTTACGTTGTATCATACTAAAGCAAAGTTCTGGGAAATCGACTGAGATTGAGCTGCTGTTGGGTAATCCTTTCAGTGGCAGTGCATGGATACCGAACATCCATGGGCCACTGCTTCGTTAGGCAAGGAGCCACAGAATTTTACTTCATCATGGACTTCCTTTTGGCGTGGTCGGTGTTCTGTTCAATTAACATGCATTTTCTTCCCCCTACTGCATATACTAGTAGACAGAACATATGCCACATTGCCACGGAGTACCCTTTCTTCACCTGCATGTCTTCCTTACTTTCAACGGTAGATATGCTCTCTCAGTTCGAGAAATCACTTTGTAGGGCATACTTGGAAGCCCCCAACTTGCTTCCACCAACTAGTATAGGTTCACTTGGCTATTATACAGGATTAGCCAGGACTCTGATGAGAACAGAGACATGGATGGGTAAGGAAAGCTTATGGTAGGAGTGCCTTCACAGGGTTATTGCACAGGTAGAAGGCAGATAGTAAAGGTAGTACAGATGTACATCATCTACACCTATGGATTCAAACCCATTGGTGCCATCCCAGCACTAAAGGAGAATGACTTGTATAGGTCAGTGTTTGACCTGCTTTTCATGTTCATCCTCCATCAGAACTTATTAGATGTTCAGTTTGCTGTATAAGTGCATTATAGTCACATCACTGCACATAATGTTGGCTGGGACATATGCTACGTTCTCATGGACTCCCCTATGTACCAAACACTACCCTTTTCCATAGCCTATGACCTTCTCTTTACGGAACATCATGAGAAATCCCCAGCATGTCTCCCTTAGTTTCAAAGGTAGATATGCTCACTCAGTTCGAGGAATCGCTTTGTACGGCATACTCGGACAACCCCAACTTGCATCCACAAACTGGAAGGAGTTGGATTTAGCACAGAGATTGCGCTAAAGGCGCATGAAAAACATGTCTTCCTGAGCCTCAGGTGGCTGTCACAGGAGTCATTAGTAAAGGTTTGTTACGCATGCATTTGGTAATGTTAAGGAAGAAGGAGGCAGGTAGCCTATGACCTTCTCTTTAGGTAACAGCATGAGAAATCCCCAGCATGTCTCCCTTAGTTTCAAAGGTAGATATGCTCACTCAGTTCGAGGAATCGCTTTGTACGGCATACTCGGACACCCCCAACTTGCATCCACAAACTGGAAGGAGTTGGATTTAGCACAGAGAGTGCACTAAAGGCGCATGAAAAACATGTCTTCCTGAGCCTCAGGTGGCTGTCACAGGAGTCATTAGTAAAGGTTTGTTACGCATGCATTTGGTAATGTTAAGGAAGAAGGAGGCAGTTACTTGACAGGTGGTAAAATGTAGTCAAACTTATTCCGTTCTGTGGCGTGTGAATGTGATGGGCCCTTGTCTGGCAGCGGTAAGTTAATGTGAGTGGAGTGATTGATTGGATTGGGCCCGTGGCTGGCGATATGAAAGGGTTGTTTGTTGTGCGTGAATGGCGTGTGAATGGACCATAAAGAGGTTGGTGCCTGGACGCGGCTTTATGGCCCACCTTCAGAAGGCTTGGTTTTAACATTCAGATACTTTGATAAGTAATCATGCTTTAAAACCATAATTTCTGGAGGTGCTAAAACCAACCAGTGTGAGTGGTGGGTTAACTTTAACAAACTAGTACCAGGGGAGACCAAGGGTGCAGGACTTGCATGGCTCTCACCAGTTTTCCTTCACCCAGAATCCCCTTGAAATTACATTATGTGCTTAAAAAACACATTTTCCTTGCATTCCAATGAGCAGAAGTCCAGGGATCTGCAGGGATCCTCAAAATTCCTACCACCCAGTGTTTCCCCACTTGTCCTGATAAAAACACAACCCTGCTTGTGTGCCTGCGCCTAGTGCCTGCTTCAGGAATGAATCACTCCAGGGTTAACAGTAGACCTCAAGCAAGGACTACCATTGACCCTTGTGTGATCCATTCCTGTCGCGGGCGCTAGGCCTACCCACACAAGTGAGGTATCATTTTTATCGGGAGACTTGGGGGGACGCTGGGTGGAAGGAAATTTGGGGCTCCTCTCAGATTCCAGAACTTTCTGTCATCGAAATGTGAGGAAAACTTGTTTTTTTAGCCACTTTTTGAGGTTTGCAAAGGATTCTGGGTAACAGAACCTGGTCCTAGCCCCGCGAGTCACCCCATCTTGGATTCCCCTAGGTCTCTAGTTTTCAAAAATGTACAGGTTTGGTAGGTTTCCCTAGGTGCCGCCTGAGCTAGAGGCCAAAATCTACAGGTAGGCACTTTGCAAAAAACAGCTCTGTTTTCTGTGATGTGTCCACGTTGTGTTTTGGGGCATTTCCTGTCGCGGGCGCTAGGCCTACCCACACAAGTGAGGTATCATTTTTATCGGGAGACTTGGGGGGACGCTGGGTGGAAGGAAATTTGAGGCTCCTCTCAGATTCCAGAACTTTCTGTCACCGAAATGTGAGGAAAACTTGTTTTTTTAGCCACTTTTTGAGGTTTGCAAAGGATTCTGGGTAACAGAACCTGGTCAGAGCCCCGCGAGTCACCCCATCTTTGATTCCCCTAGGTCTCTAGTTTTCAAAAATGTACAGGTTTGGTAGGTTTCCCTAGGTGCCGGCTGAGCTAGAGGCCAAAATCTACAGGTAGGCACTTTGCAAAAAACAGCTCTGTTTTCTGTGATGTGTCCACGTTGTGTTTTGGGGCATTTCCTGTCACGGGCGCTAGGCCTACCCACACAAGTGAGGTATCATTTTTATCGGGAGACTTGGGGGGACGCTGGGTGGAAGGAAATTTGAGGCTCCTCTCAGATTCCAGAACTTTCTGTCATCGAAATGTGAGGAAAACTTGTTTTTTTAGCCACTTTTTGAGGTTTGCAAAGGATTCTGGGTAACAGAACCTGGTCAGAGCCCCACGAGTCACCCCATCTTGGATTCCCCTAGGTCTCTCGTTTTCAAAAATGTACAGGTTTGGTAGGTTTCCATAGGTGCCGGCTGAGCTAGAGGCCAAAATCTACAGGTAGGCACTTTGCAAAAAACAGCTCTGTTTTCTGTGATGTGTCCACGTTGTGTTTTGGGGCATTTCCTGTCGCGGGCGCTAGGCCTACCCACACAAGTGAGGTATCATTTTTATCGGGAGACTTGGGGGGACGCTGGGTGGAAGGAAATTTGAGGCTCCTCTCAGATTCCAGAACTTTCTGTCACCGAAATGTGAGGAAAACTTGTTTTTTTAGCCACTTTTTGAGGTTTGCAAAGGATTCTGGGTAACAGAACCTGGTCAGAGCCCCGCGAGTCACCCCATCTTGGATTCCCCTAGGTCTCTAGTTTTCAAAAATGTACAGGTTTGGTAGGTTTCCCTATGTGCCGGCTGAGCTAGAGGCCATAATCTACAGGTAGGCACTTTGCAAAAAACAGCTCTGTTTTCTGTGATGTGTCCACGTTGTGTTTTGGGGCATTTCATGTCGCGGGCGCTAGGCCTACCCACACAAGTGAGGTATCATTTTTATCGGGAGACTTGGGGGGACGCTGGGTGGAAGGAAATTTGAGGCTCCTCTCAGATTCCAGAACTTTCTGTCACCGAAATGTGAGGAAAACTTGTTTTTTTAGCCACTTTTTGAGGTTTGCAAAGGATTCTGGGTAACAGAACCTGGTCAGAGCCCCGCGAGTCACCCCATCTTGGATTCCCCTAGGTCTCTAGTTTTCAAAAATGTACAGGTTTGGTAGGTTTCCCTAGGTGCCGGCTGAGCTAGAGGCCAAAATCTACAGGTAGGCACTTTGCAAAAAACAGCTCTGTTTTCTGTGATGTGTCCACGTTGTGTTTTGGGGCATTTCCTGTCGCGGGCGCTAGGCCTACCCACACAAGTGAGGTATCATTTTTATCGGGAGACTTGGGGGGACGCTGGGTGGAAGGAAATTTGAGGCTCCTCTCAGATTCCAGAACTTTCTGTCATCGAAATGTGAGGAGATTTTGTTTTTTTAGCCACTTTTTGAGGTTTGCAAAGAATTCTGGGTAACAGAACCTGGTCAGAGCCCCGCGAGTCACCCCATCTTGGATTCCCCTAGGTCTCTAGTTTTCAAAAATGTACAGGTTTGGTAGGTTTCCCTAGGTGCCGGCTGAGCTAGAGGCCAAAATCTACATGTAGGCACTTTGCAAAAAACAGCTCTATTTTCTGTGATGTGTCCACGTTGTGTTTTGGGGCATTTCCTGTCGCGGGCGCTAGGCCTACCCACACAAGTGAGGTATCATTTTTATCGGGAGACTTGGGGGGACGCTGGGTGGAAGGAAATTTGAGGCTCCTCTCAGATTCCAGAACTTTCTGTCACCGAAATGTGAGGAAAACTTGTTTTTTTAGCCACTTTTTGAGGTTTGCAAAGGATTCTGGGTAACAGAACCTGGTCAGAGCCCCGCGAGTCACCCCATCTTGGATTCCCCTAGGTCTCTAGTTTTCAAAAATGTACAGGTTTGGTAGGTTTCCCTAGGTGCCGGCTGAGCTAGAGGCCAAAATCTACAGGTAGGCACTTTGCAAAAAACAGCTCTGTTTTCTGTGATGTGTCCACGTTGTGTTTTGGGGCATTTCCTGTCGCGGGCGCTAGGCCTACCCACACAAGTGAGGTATCATTTTTATCGGGAGACTTGGGGGGACGCTGGGTGGAAGGAAATTTGAGGCTCCTCTCAGATTCCAGAACTTTCTGTCACCGAAATGTGAGGAAAACTTGTTTTTTTAGCCACTTTTTGAGGTTTGCAAAGGATTCTGGGTAACAGAACCTGGTCAGAGCCCCGCGAGTCACCCCATCTTGGATTCCCCTAGGTCTCTAGTTTTCAAAAATGTACAGGTTTGGTAGGTTTCCCTAGGTGCCGGCTGAGCTAGAGGCCAAAATCTACAGGTAGGCACTTTGCAAAAAACAGCTCTGTTTTCTGTGATGTGTCCACGTTGTGTTTTGGGGCATTTCCTGTCGCGGGCGCTAGGCCTACCCACACAAGTGAGGTATCATTTTTATCGGGAGACTTGGGGGGATGCTGGGTGGAAGGAAATTTGAGGCTCCTCTCAGATTCCAGAACTTTCTGTCATCGAAATGTGAGGAAAACTTGTTTTTTTAGCCACTTTTTGAGGTTTGCAAAGGATTCTGGGTAACAGAACCTGGTCAGAGCCCCGCAAGTCACCCCATCTTGGATTCCCCTAGGTCTCTAGTTTTCAAAAATGTACAGGTTTGGTAGGTTTCCCTAGGTGCCGGCTGAGCTAGAGGCCAAAATCTACATGTAGGCACTTTGCAAAAAACAGCTCTGTTTTCTGTGATGTGTCCACGTTGTGTTTTGGGGCATTTCCTGTCGCGGGCGCTAGGCCTACCCACACAAGTGAGGTATCATTTTTATCGGGAGACTTGGGGGGACGCTGGGTGAAAGGAAATTTGAGGCTCCTCTCAGATTCCAGAACTTTCTGTCACCGAAATGTTAGGAAAACTTGTTTTTTTAGCCACTTTTTGAGGTTTGCAAAGGATTCTGGGTAACAGAACCTGGTCAGAGCCCCGCGAGTCACCCCATCTTGGATTCCCCTAGGTCTCTAGTTTTCAAAAATGTACAGGTTTGGTAGGTTTCCCTAGGTGCCGGCTGAGCTAGAGGCCAAAATCTACAGGTAGGCACTTTGCAAAAAACAGCTCTGTTTTCTGTGATGTGTCCACGTTGTGTTTTGGGGCATTTCCTGTCGCGGGCGCTAGGCCTACCCACACAAGTGAGGTATCATTTTTATCGGGAGACTTGGGGGGACGCTGGGTGGAAGGAAATTTGAGGCTCCTCTCAGATTCCAGAACTTTCTGTCACCGAAATGTGAGGAAAACTTGTTTTTTTAGCCACTTTTTGAGGTTTGCAAAGGATTCTGGGTAACAGAACCTGGTCAGAGCCCCGCGAGTCACCCCATCTTGGATTCCCCTAGGTCTCTAGTTTTCAAAAATGTACAGGTTTGGTAGGTTTCCCTAGGTGCCGGCTGAGCTAGAGGCCAAAATCTACAGGTAGGCACTTTGCAAAAAACAGCTCTGTTTTCTGTGATGTGTCCACGTTGTGTTTTGGGGCATTTCCTGTCGCGGGCGCTAGGCCTACCCACACAAGTGAGGTATCATTTTTATCGGGAGACTTGGGGGGACGCTGGGTGGAAGGAAATTTGAGGCTCCTCTCAGATTCCAGAACTTTCTGTCACCGAAATGTGAGGAAAACTTGTTTTTTTAGCCACTTTTTGAGGTTTGCAAAGGATTCTGGGTAACAGAACCTGGTCAGAGCCCCGCGAGTCACCCCATCTTAAATTCCCCTAGGTCTCTAGTTTTCAAAAATGTACAGGTTTGGTAGGTTTCCCTAGGTGCCGGCTGACCTAGAGGCCAAAATCTACAGGTAGGCACTTTGCAAAAAACAGCTCTGTTTTCTGTGATGTGTCCACGTTGTGTTTTGGGGCATTTCCTGTCGCGGGCGCTAGGCCTACCCACACAAGTGTGGTATCATTTTTATCGGGAGACTTGGGGGGACGCTGGGTGGAAGGAAATTTGAGGCTCCTCTCAGATTCCAGAACTTTCTGTCACCGAAATGTGAGGAAAACTTGTTTTTTTAGCCACTTTTTGAGGTTTGCAAAGGATTCTGGGTAACAGAACCTGGTCAGAGCCCCGCGAGTCACCCCATCTTGGATTCCCCTAGGTCTCTAGTTTTCAAAAATGTACAGGTTTGGTAGGTTTCCCTAGGTGCCGGCTGAGCTAGAGGCCAAAATCTACAGGTAGGCACTTTGCAAAGAACAGCTCTGTTTTCTGTGATGTGTCCACGTTGTGTTTTGGGGCATTTCCTGTCGCGGGCGCTAGGCCTACCCACACAAGTGAGGTATCATTTTTATCGGGAGACTTGGGGGGACGCTGGGTGGAAGGAAATTTGAGGCTCCTTTCAGATTCCAGAACTTTCTGTCATCGAAATGTGAGGAAAACTTGTTTTTTTAGCCACTTTTTGAGGTTTGCAAAGGATTCTGGGTAACAGAACCTGGTCAGAGCCCCGCGAGTCACCCCATCTTGGATTCCCCTAGGTCTCTAGTTTTCAAAAATGTACAGGTTTGGTAGGTTTCCCTAGGTGCCGGCTGAGCTAGAGGCCAAAATCTACAGGTAGGCACTTTGCAAAAAACAGCTCTGTTTTCTGTGATGTGTCCACGTTGTGTTTTGGGGCATTTCCTGTCGCGGGCGCTAGGCCTACCCACACAAGTGAGGTATCATTTTTATCAGGAGACTTGGGGGGACGCTGGGTGGAAGGAAATTTGAGGCTCCTCTCAGATTCCAGAACTTTCTGTCACCGAAATGTGAGGAAAACTTGTTTTTTTAGCCACTTTTTGAGGTTTGCAAAGGATTCTGGGTAACAGAACCTGGTCAGAGCCCCGCGAGTCACCCCATCTTGGATTCCCCTAGGTCTCTAGTTTTCAAAAATGTACAGGTTTGGTAGGTTTCCCTAGGTGCCGGCTGAGCTAGAGGCCAAAATCTACAGGTAGGCACTTTGCAAAAAACAGCTCTTTTTCTGTGATGTGTCCACGTTGTGTTTTGGGGCATTTCCTGTCGCGGGCGCTAGGCCTACCCACACAAGTGAGGTATCATTTTTATCGGGAGACTTGGGGGGACGCTGGGTGGAAGGAAATTTGAGGCTCCTCTCAGATTCCAGAACTTTCTGTCACCGAAATGTGAGGAAAACTTGTTTTTTTAGCCACTTTTTGAGGTTTGCAAAGGATTCTGGGTAACAGAACCTGGTCAGAGCCCCGCGAGTCACCCCATCTTGGATTCCCCTAAGTCTCTAGTTTTCAAAAATGTACAGGTTTGGTAGGTTTCCCTATGTGCCGGCTGAGCTAGAGGCCATAATCTACAGGTAGGCACTTTGCAAAAAACAGCTCTGTTTTCTGTGATGTGTCCACGTTGTGTTTTGGGGCATTTCCTGTCGCGGGCGCTAGGCCTACCCACACAAGTGAGGTATCATTTTTATCGGGAGACTTGGGGGGACGCTGGGTAGAAGGAAATTTGAGGCTCCTCTCAGATTCCAGAACTTTCTGTCACCGAAATGTGAGGAAAACTTGTTTTTTTAGCCACTTTTTGAGGTTTGCAAAGGATTCTGGGTAACAGAACCTGGTCAGAGCCCCGCGAGTCACCCCATCTTGGATTCCCCTAGGTCTCTAGTTTTCAAAAATGTACAGGTTTGGTAGGTTTCCCTAGGTGCCGGCTGAGCTAGAGGCCAAAATCTACAGGAAGGCACTTTGCAAAAAACATCTCTGTTTTCTGTGATGTGTCCACGTTGTGTTTTGGGACATTTCCTGTCGCGGGCGCTAGGCCTACCCACACAAGTGAGGTATCATTTTTATCGGGAGACTTGGGGGGACGCTGGGTGGAAGGAAATTTGAGGCTCCTCTCAGATTCCAGAACTTTCTGTCACCGAAATGTTAGGAAAACTTGTTTTTTTAGCCACTTTTTGAGGTTTGCAAAGGATTCTGGGTAACAGAACCTGGTCAGAGCCCCGCGAGTCACCCCATCTTGGATTCCCCTAGGTCTCTAGTTTTCAAAAATGTACAGGTTTGGTAGGTTTCCCTATGTGCCGGCTGAGCTAGAGGCCAAAATCTACATGTAGGCACTTTGCAAAAAACAGCTCTGTTTTCTGTGATGTGTCCACGTTGTGTTTTGGGGCATTTCCTGTCGCGGGCGCTAGGCCTACCCACACAAGTGAGGTATCATTTTTATCAGGAGACTTGGGGGGACGCTGGGTGGAAGGAAATTTGAGGCTCCTCTCAGATTCCAGAACTTTCTGTCACCGAAATGTGAGGAAAACATGTTTTTTTAGCCACTTTTTGAGGTTTGCAAAGGATTCTGGGTAACAGAACCTGGTCAGAGCCCCGCGAGTCACCCCATCTTGGATTCCCCTAGGTCTCTAGTTTTCAAAAATGTACAGGTTTGGTAGGTTTCCCTATGTGCCGGCTGAGCTAGAGGCCATAATCTACAGGTAGGCACTTTGCAAAAAACAGCTCTGTATTTTGTCAAAAAATGGGATGTGTCCACGTTGTGTTTTGGGGCATTTCCTGTCGCGGGCGCTAGGCCTACCCACACAAGTGAGGTATCATTTTTATCGGGAGACGTGGGGGAACATAGAATAGCAAAACAAGTGTTATTGCCCCTTATCTTTCTCTACATTTTTTCCTTCCAAATATAAGAGAGTGTGTAAAAAAGACGTCTATTTGAGAAATGCCCTTCAATTCACATGCTAGTATGGGCACCTCGGAATTCAGAGATGTGCAAATAACCACTGCTCCTCAAAACCTTATCTTGATCCCATTTTGGAAATGCAAAGGTTTTCTTGATACCTCTTTTTCACTCTTGATATTTCAGCAAATGAATTGCTGTATGCCCAGTATAGAATGAAAACAAACTGCAGGGTGCACCTCATTTATTGGCTCTGGGTACCTAGGGTTCTTGATGAACCTATAAGCCCTTTATATCCGCGCAACCAGAAGAGTCCAGCAGACAAAACGGTATATTGCTTTCAGAAATCTGACATCGCAGGAAAAAGTTACAGAGTAAAACATAAAGAAAAATGGCTGTTGTTTTCAGCTCAATTTCAATATTTTTTTATTTCAGCTATTATTTTCTGTAGGAAAACCTTGTTTGATCTACACAAATGACCCCTTGCTGAATTCAGAATTGTGTCTAGTTTTCAGAAATGTTTAGCTTTCCGGGATCGAGCATTGGTTTCACACCCATTCCTGTCACTAACTGGAAGGAGGTTGAAAGCACCAAAAATAGTAAAAATGGGGTATGTCCCAGTAAAATGCCAAATTTGTGTTGGAAAATGTGGTTTTCCGATTCAAGTCTGCCCGTTCCTGAAAGGTGGGAAGATAGTGATTTCAGCACCAGAAACCCTTTGTTGATGGCATTTTCAGGGAAAAAACCACAAGCCTTCTTCGGCTGCCCTTTTTTCCTATTTTTTGGGAAAAAACGAAAATTTCACTGTATTTTGGCTATTTTCTTGGTCTCCTCCAGGGGAAACCACAAACTCTGGGTACCATTAGAATCCCTAGGATGTTGAAAAAAAAGGACGCAAATTTGGCGTGGTTAGCTTATGTGGACAAAAAGTTATGAAGCCCTAAGCGCGAACTACCCCAAATAGCCAAAAAAGGGCTCAGCACTGGGGGGGAAAAGGCCCAGCAGCTAAGAGGTTAAGGAATGAAAGCCATATGCTACTTAGGAAACACAACATCATTAACTAATGTAATATAGAAATTAGGCCACCTTGAGTCACAGATCTATAATTTCATCCTTAGGTCCAATCAAGGATACATAAATGTAGGGCTGCCTGTTCCTTTAAGGGAAGGGGCAGTAACGTGACTAACTGCAGGGTACACACTTTGATCCTGTATATCTCTTTTTATTTTCCTTCAATACCATTATAGCCAAATAGACATTCACTGGTGAAGTGTTGTCTTTTATGTTCACAGCATGAAATATCATTATCTGTGGAATTTAGTAACCAGAAGAAGTTCAACCAACTGTTGTGTAGCGATGGGCATCGTCATGACCATCCCCTCACAACACAGGGGAGCTTGTAATAGTATCAAAAGCAGCAACAAACATGCAAAAAACAAATAAAAAATAATAAAAACGCACAAAACGTCAAGCCATCAGATATACTTGCTGTGTATCAAGCACAAAAAGCATAGACAAAACAATAGCATGTGTGAATAAGCGGTGACACACAACACCATGTCATGTACTTTATGCACTGTAAACCTGCAGCCCAAAACCCAATATTTGGGCCTGTTTAATTTGTCAGGTTTAAAATCTTTACCCTCCTTTTGACAGTAGATCACCAGGCAATGGAAATCTGCTGTCAAATATAACTTTACTGTTTCTCTTCTAACATACAGGACCAGCAAGAACAATTCATGATAGGACCAAATACATGAAAATAAATTTCCATTACTTAACTGTTACCCTCTTGTCAGTTACTTCGCAACATCAAGCCACCTTAGTTTTACCTTTCTAAAAGTAAAAATTGTTACACTGACACTCCATATTAATTTGGCACCTACAATTTCCACTGTGAAAAATAAGTCTTAATTAGCAAATCGTTCTCATTAAGGCATGTAGCCTTCAAAATTTGAGAAAAGGGCTGCATCTTATTTTCTGTCTAAGACTTAATGCAACACTTCGTTTTCTGTCAAATAAAAGCAACTAGCAGGCATCATTTTATTTTTTAGAGCGGAGATACAAATGTATCAGTTCTGCGGAGCATTTAACATGATGTTGGGGCTTTCGAAAAAACCCCTTTTTTTTATATCTTCCCTTTGGAATTAAGTTCTTTAATTGTATTGATGTTCTTCTGGAGAAACCAGAAATCCCACTTTTAGAGGCCTGTAGGGTCATTCTGCATTTTACAGAGACAAGGCCCTAATTTAAAAGGTCACAAGTGTCAACACAACAGCCTCCTCCATTGTTTATGGGAAAACTAAAGATAGCATCTCAGCAACATGACTTGAGCCAGCCTCTGTAGCTCTCCTAGCTTCTGCCACTCTGAATCTGTAAAAGACATAAGGCCTTTCTATTTTCCTTCTAACCTGCAATAATTCACTCTATTTAAAAAAAATATTTTTTCCTTTTTAGGCGCTAAAAAAAACTATCTCTATTTCCAGATTATTAAACTACATTTACTGTGAATAATTCACAAACCTTAATAACACACATACCAGTTGTTAGAATAAATGCTTGTTGCAATCCCATGCAATGGTACATATTTCATCAACCTCGAATGAATGAACGTCTCAGTAGGCCCAGCTGAAGTTAGAACCTTCAACCTTGATATTAAAACAAGCCTTTGTACTGGCACATTGACTCATTGCATCATAAGAAGGCACAACCTGCAAATATATATCAAACCTAAATGTATGCATTTACTGAAGCCTGAGACACTTTAAAAAGTACTCTGAATGAAAGAAAATGCAGTTTAAACAGTGCTTTTGCCCAAAATCGACTTTGATATTTTAGGCATTAAAAAATCAATATCCTACAATTTTCTTGCATAATATGCATTACCAGAATGTCTATTACACAATCCATGAGTCAGCCATTGAAAATATTAATTTATACTTTATAGAAATTAGCTTGTTTGCTCCTGCGCCAAGGGAAAATTGCACATACAAATGTCATTTTAGTGGTGCAACATAACTTGAATTAAATTTTAATGTTAGGAGGTCATAGTATAGGTATTAAGCTTTATAAATATTAAAAAACGATTTTGAAAGGCACTTATTTTTTTAAATAATTTTTCCATAATTAATAATTTTCTTTAAAAAAAAATAAAAACCCAATTATTCTTTTTTTTGTGATAATTACACATATAAAAGCAAGCTGCATCCCTTGCCTATTATTTGGGATACATTAACTCACAAGCCTAAGCCCATAAGCCTAACTTGAAATGCGTCACATTTTTGCGCCACTTTCATTTAAAAGGAAGGTTATGCAAAATTCCACCCATGTTTAACTGGGAAAGTGCTGGCTGAATTGAAAATAGATAATTTCGTTTTTTTTTGGGGGGGGCCCTATTTATATCTATTGAATGTGTTTTCTAATTTATTAAGCATTTAACTGCAGTTTTGTATATGTGCACAATTGATCATTCTATAAATTAAAGAGCAACATATAGCTATGTTAGCACATCACATGGTTCATTTCTGGATTTTTTCTAAGTTTCTACTTAATATTAATTAACCAACATTTTACTTAACAAACTGTAAACATCAAGAAGACCCACAAACACACATTGAGCTCATTTCAGATATAAACAGAAAACACTCAGTACACATAATACAGCGCGCTTTAGCCATTTTTCATAAATAGCGCCGTCGCAATTTACTTACAGAACCGTTTGCAGATCCTAGTTGTAAGTCATATTTACAAGAAAGAAAAAAAAAACTTTTCTCAATTATTTCCAAGAATAGCGGACCCATACTTTATTAAACGTGATGGGGCCCACTCCGTGCTTCACATATAGTTCATAGGTTGGAGTTCCAATCGGAGGAACCGGACATGAGTCCTCCAACCGGGAGTCCCTTTTACAACCAAGACAAAACAAATTTCCAAGTCTGCTAAGACCAGGCATCTTCGCTCACTAGTCTAGCTTCAAACTTCAAAGGATTATCGTTTACGATAGTCTCGTGAATACACGAGTCCTTCGGCTTTGGTACTTGCAAGTTCCAAATCAAAGTGATCCCAAAGGGATACCAAACCAAATGTCCAACTAAGGACCAAACCAAGTGTCCAACTAAGGACCAAACCAAGTGTCCAACTAAGGACCAAACCAAGTGTCCAACTAAGGACTGGGAGACGCTCCACTTATACTTAACTGAAAATATCAATGACGTCACCAGAAGACTCGTCTTATCGTTTTGCTCTACCAAAAATCAAGGGTCCAAATCAGGGCGATAGCCAGGGCAGCAGTCCTTCATAGCCGTCGGGAAGCGGGGAACCTCGCAACAAAGACTTTCGGACCACGTCGACATGCAGGGGTCGATGAAGTGGCGGCCTTCCTCCAGAATTTTCACACGAAGCTCCTCAGGCTTGGACCGGTACCGCTGGTATCGCCCCACGTTGGGCGCCAACTGAGGTACTGGGTTTTTCAGAACCGGTACTGATCCGATAACCCAGCGGTGCCAGGGTACACCCAAAGACCTCGGGTACTTTCCTGATTGAGACTACAGAAACTCAGAGTCTTCTAGGTGAAGTCAAAGATCGAATTTATTGGCTGCAACCAATTGACAAGTGTCCTAGAAGTACAACAGCACGATTTGTATGTTCTCAGGAGACTGTGTTTCAATGCAAAGTCAGGTTTCCTTATATACAGTTTTTTAAGCTTCAGGCAAACATTCTTGACATTTTGGTTGGTCATTCACATGTTTTTACTACAAAGGAAAAAACAGTGTCATGATGAAACCTTATATTTCATGTCATCCAACCCATAATAAATTACCCGGCAAGGCCTAGTATTTTACATCAGATAAGTGTGGACCCCCAATAAAAACGGGCACCTCCCCCTCGTAAAGTAAGAAGAAGAAAAGAGCAGGTGCAGGTGTGAGCAAGATTAGGCAGGGTGTGTGAGCGATAATAAGGGTTTTATGGCATGGTGTGCCTTGATGCTATCTGATTCGGCCACTGGGAGAGGGACTGACCAAACAGGTTTGGCCTGAGGCAATGGTTCCAGCTTGCCCAGGCCAGAGAGAAGTCAATCAAGGTGTACGTGTCCTTGGAATCAAATCTGACTGTATTATAAGCCTATGTGAGGGCAACTTTTAAAAATGGCTGCTGTGTATAAAATGGGAGCCACGAGTGCAGGACGAAAATGGCGATTTCGAGGTGAAAACGCTGCTGGAATTGAGCGAAAATGCTCATGCTTAGTGTACTAGTCATTATCGGTCTTTTGATACTAAAATCGTACTGCTGTGGCAAAGTAAATTACATGGGTCCAGAATTTTTAGAACCACACAACCATGATCCCTAGTGTTCCAGTTTCGATTGGGTAAGATAGGGCAAGATACAAGAAAAGTGGTGCTACATGTAATGTGCACCTACATGTAGCGCCAATTGTCTTGTGGCCTCTTGCGCCCCGTACTGCCAGCATGTGTGCACCGTATTTAAAATACGGTGCACCATTGCGCCGGGTACGGGGCAATAGCATTTGAATTTCGAACGCTATTGATGTACTGTTCAGGGTTAGTGTCAAAATGTTGGTGCTAACCCTGAACAGTACATAGGGGCCCATTGAAAACAATGGCATGCCCCCTTTTATCGCCTACTCTGAGCAGGCATTAAAAATGCTGAAAAAAATGATCTTAGATTTCTTTGTGCCATTTTTGCACCCCCCTATTGGGTGAACGCCCCCCTTGCATACATTATGTCTGATGCATGCATAATGTGGCGCAAGGGATTACAAAGTGGCGCACAGCATGCATTGCGCCACTTTTTAAAAATGGCACACAATTTTGGGCCATCTAATGCCACATTAACGTAAAGAAAATAACGCTAACGTGTCGTTAGATGGTACTAGGCCCCCTTAAATCTGGGCCATAGTGTCAAAAGCACCAAATCAACAATCATTCATCGCTTTGTCATGCTTAGACAGCCTTAAAATCATGTGGGATGATACCAAGTTGGCACATAAATATCCTGAAACAACAAATAGAGCAATTCCACATGCAGGAGAAGCCATTGTTGACTAAATCCTAACTGCATTACATCTTCTCAAAACTGAATACTTTTAATTTAGAACTGTCACTAGATTAGAGAATAACTGTTATCAGCAAGCGAGGGCTCTGTTGTGTGTCTACATAGAGTCCCATTTTGGCTTGAAGCTAATGAAGGTTATGATTCTTGTCTACTATTTGATGCATAAATTGAGACACACATAATTACCTGTCATTTCGATGATAAAAATAAGTATAACAATGTAGCCCATCAATTGAATGAAAGCTAATCCTGCTGTGGTCTGCCGCGATGGGATTAACATCTTTTCATCTCATAGTTCCATGTGACACCACTCATTCCGTCTTGTAACCACAGTGTGCATTGCTATTGAATGCATGATAATAGTACTGCAGCCCATTTTCAAAATGAAAACTCTTAGAATATCCCTTTAATCAAAATGGATTAAACTGATATTCTAAGGGTTTTCATTCTGAGATTTCTCGTAAAAGTTTCTGACTACATAAAGTTATCTTGCACTTCTGACATTTTGTGAGGGCTCCAGACAAGCTTGTACCTTGCACTTCCCACTTGCCCTCTATTCCTTGGTGATCCTGATCACATATTTGGGACTCCTTTAAAGAGTTCCTTTAGTAAGATAACATTTTACCTACCTATGTACATGGGGCTCACCAATGCCTTGTTTTATATAGCACTTTATGATGCACGTCTGTAGTTTCTATAGCATTGTAAAACCAACAAGAAATTATGATAACACATCCATGACTGTGTCGCTTATGCAAATTTGCATCTTCTGGACTAATTTTTTGAGTAGCTGACACTATTATCTATCACTTTCATCATTCTATTTCGGGACCTGACCCAACTTTCCTTGTTGTTACTTTAATTTATTATTTTAGTTCATATGCATGGGGCTCTTTGTTATTTTTATTCACCTTTTGTTTTTGTTGCTTTGTGTTTCTCCTCATTTGATTCCATTTGGTTTCCTTCCCAAGTAGTTACCTAGCATGAGGGAGCTTGTGTCTGAGGTAGGAATTGTTGGGCTCTTGTCTGATTTTAGTGCTCTGCATATTTTTATTTTATTTCTATTGATCGCGAAATCATGCCTAGCCTCGTGGGCAATGACTGGCCCCTCTCCTTGCCTACATGTACACTGTCTCTTGAAGACTGCTGTGTTTGTGGCCACTTGGGACACTTTGGGCCTCATTTAAGAGGCCCTACCAGCACACTATGCCAACAGAGTGCCATTTGTTTGATGCTCTGGTGGCGCAGTGTGGCAGCCAATATTTACACAAAGACATCTTGTGTGGATTTTAATGGCCTTTAAATATGGGCCCCTTTCACGCATAAGATTGATTGAAGGGGGCGTTCCATTGGTGTTGCTGAACCCATGAAACGCTAAGGAATCTGACGCATTCCCAGACTTACAAGTCTAGAAATGCGTCAGATTCCTACTCCATCTCAGAGGTGGCATAGAAGTGATGCAACGTGGGGAAATATCTTTTTTGCTCCCCGTTTATTCCTCTTTCTATGTGTGCAGCACACATAGAAAGAGGAAAACACCTCTCTTTATTATTTTTGTTCAGGAAGGTGTTCCTTCCTGCAGAAATCAATCACCTCCACAACTCAGGCATCCTTGCACCATGGTGCAAGGGTGCCTTCTTTGGTGCTAGGCAACAATTTGTGGGCCAGGGCAGGGAGAGAGAAATGCACTGCATCGTGTAGCTATGGTGCATTTCTTTCCTTTCCCCGTGGCACAGGGTGGCACAGCAAGACACTAGCTGCACCATCCTGCACCACATGGCTTATAAATAAGCCCCTTTGTGTCATTGGCACACTAAAGACTTGCGGCCCTGCCCATAGTTATTAGCTGATCTCTCCCACCATGCAAAGTATGTCCAACCAATCTATCAACTAGCCTTGTCATTCATCTCCATCTCCATCACTGTATTCATGCCGTTTACTAATACTAATACCTCCATCCACTCAACTATTACTCTTCAATGTACCTTTCTGAATTCTCATTCAGTACCTAACCATAGCCTCAAGTGCATTACGATTCAGACGTTGATGCTGCTTTTATTACTTAAAACCTTTTCTAATGAGGCCCTCGACCTGGACATTAGTTCTGCCATCAAACAATATTGTACTATTACTCTCATTGACCACATTGTTAATGCAGGAGATGGGACAGCTTTCAAATTCAAATCTCAGAATGAAGGCGCCATTGTTTGTGCTCAGCACTTCACTGCCACTGAACTAATTGTGATTACCTCAGTATTTTCTTTGGGTGTTTTTTGAAATGTCTATTTGTCTATCAGCATCTTTTTGCTTGACTGCATATTTTTCTTGAATTCCATTGCAACATTAAAAACGCATACCAAAGAATGTGAAAGACTTTGGCATAATCATTTTATTTAACACCATACACAAGGACACTTACCATAAGGCCTGAAAAGGTACAAAAAGATTGTCCAAGAACCTTAAATCTAATTGTTATGATCAAAATTTTAACTAATCATAATACTTTACAACAAATGTTTAGTACTGTTTAGTCTCATTCTAAACTCAGTCTTGTGAGTGCTGACACTCAACAACCGTCCAAATGTTTACGTGATAATCTCTCAGGTTACTTTTTCAACAAAAACACTTGTACTCTGACAACTGGGGAAGGGTTGAAGTAGGCGGCATAGGAAGAATGACTGCTAAAATCCACATAGACAGACGTGTCAAGCAAGGCTGTGTGCTAGCTCAAAAGCTATTTAACATATGCTTGGTCGATCTGTGCACACAAATGAACACCTCAAGTCCCCATCCTTTCAAATTGGGACAAAAACCAATAACATTATTATTATATGCAGACAACATTGTCCTATTGAATCTTTAAGGCACTGCTCTCCAACAAGTGCTAAATACCCTTGATCAGTATTGTAAGACAAATTAATTTACGGTGAACCTGGAGAAAACCAAGGTAGTCATCTTTGGTAAGAGGGTAATTAAGTAAAGCAATGGCTCTGTGGGGATCAGCCAGTGGGCAGACGTGGCAGTTAAAATACCTCAGTGCCTGGCTGCAGGAGCGCTGGTCTCACTGCCTGCACCTAAACACCCTGAAAGAAAGGATGGCATCACAACTTGCATCCATACAAGCCCAGTCTATAGAATTGCAAAGCCCAACTGGGAGTCAACTCCTTATGGTGATCAAGGCAAAGATTTTTCCCTCTCTTGCATATGGCCTGGAAATTTATCCTAGCAAGTCTGACAACTTCATAAACATTACCTTTTTTCCTCTCTGCCATACAGTTCTTCGCCAGAGCAAATCCAACTGGAATTCGGGTTAGAAGAGCAAGGTTTGGTACAAGATGGAGCTTTCCTCAAATATGCTTCTCTGATAAGGCAGGTGCAACCAAATTCATTAAAAGCACTGATTTGGAAATAAATTGGCATTAACTCCCTGGATGTCTCAAATTCAAGGTCAGAGAGAATTGTTTGGCAGTAAAGCACTTGCAGGTAGAAACCTGTGGCAAAAAACCTTACTGCACAAATATTTCAACCAATTATTAAATAAACAAATTAAGCTGCTCTCGTGAAGTAAGTAAAAAGATAAGTTCAGACTACAATCTCATTCTTGGATGACTATCAAGGATATGGCTGCATTATAAAAAAGAGTCTTTAAAAAGAAAGGTGCTCCACACCAGACTCGGCCTACTCCCCTGTTTGGATGCAGCTCCAAAATAGCTTAAGCCCACAAACAGCAGGAGACGTAGGCTGTGTGCATATACCCGGGAGGACCTCTTACAGATTCTTTGTATATGTTCTGCACTGTTATTTTGGCGGAACCTGCATCTAAAAAATATTGTTAACATCAATGGCATTAGATCTTGCCATCATGCAATTCTGTTATGTCTTAAAGGGCTGCCACCTCAACATATGGCTTGTGTGGCCAAATTTATTTTAAAAGTTGAACACCTTTTAAAGCATGAGATAACCAAAAAGGATGACCGAGTTTATCAGTTTTGTGCTGAAATTATAGTGTGACAGTCCTCTTCACATGAGAAACTGGCACAGCATATTATAAAGCATATGACATATTCTTGTTGGTTAGACTCTTGAACAGGTACAACAAACAGCAAGTGACTTGATGCAGAATCTTAAGGACTATATAGAGCTGGTGGGTACTTTCTCTGCTCTCTGTCCCAGTGACGATATACACTACATAATTCACACTGTGTTGACAATGCGGCAACGCTGGCTTTCAATTGTCCTTGCTTTTAACAATTACTGTGGAAATTTGGTCATTGATATTTTATTGCGCATTTTAGATGCTAATTCCTTTATCTTCCATGCTGATTGCCACCGGACCTGACACCACCAGACCTCTTAATTTGGCAGAACCTATTTCACATCTATGTTTAACAAAGGATCTGACCCCGACTTTAACCTAAGGTACTGATCTTCGTGAAATGATAAATTTTATTTTATATTTTATTTGTTTGCGAGTACTGATGATTGTACCTTTTTGTGTGCACCCTGCGTGTGTTGCTATGTGACCTTTGCTGCGTTGGAGCCCCAGGATTATTAATTTGGCAGTACTGTGTCCTCCTCACTGTATACGTATGTTTGTGATCAGTTTGTTTTCAATTGTGTTTCAAGAAAGACCCAAGACCTGTTACTCAGCTATCACAGTCCCACTCTTTATGAAGTTCTGGATCTGTCAAAAAGCTTTGAAAGATCCTTAATGTCCTCTAAAGTACTGAATCCTGAAGCCACTGTCAGTTTTATTGCTGCTCCACTTCTGGTCAGGAAGTTGACTCACTATGTGCAATACAAATTAAATGCAAATCTCTAGTGGGAAACTTTCAGAGCGTGTGCTGGAGCAGCAAAACACCAATCCTTATTACCAATGTGAGTTTTGAAACTGAATCAAACGTTGTTCCTCTGAGTAATATTTTAAGTATTGAATGCAATGACATCACAATATCAGTAAAAGGACCCACATGTGAAGCCATTATTGACAATGTTGCATTACAAGTTGTGGCAGATTCAGGATCACCGATCGCCACTTTATGTGATACTATGTTGCATGATAACAAGTCTCTAACTTCCCCTGAAATCTGCCCAAAGTGTTTATTGAGAAACCTATTGATCTTCTGGGGTTCTTCATCGGAAAAGTACAGCGCATTGGCAGGGAGACAAGTACCAAGATTTATGTTGCCATTAAAGGCAACAACATTATTAGTTGGCAAGATCTAGCCAAGATGGGCTTATATCTAGTATCTGGTTCTGACACCCCAGTAGTTGTTGGAGTGTGCCCACAAGCTTTCTGTGTGCTATCGAAGAAATAGTTGATACCATTCTGGCCAGGTGTAAAGAAATATTCCATGAACAGGTGGGCACTGTTAAAGGTTTTGTTCATCACATCAGGTTAAAACCTCAAACACAACCTTTTGTACATAAAGTACATCAAGTTCCCTCGTTGTCGGTCAGGGATGAACTTGAACATACATTAAAAGAATTGTGTAACCAAGGCATCATTGAACCAGTAGAATCGGCACAGTGGGTAGCTTCCATTGTGGTCTCACACAAGAAATCAGGTGACATCAGATTGTGCGCTGACTTACGTACTTTGGAAGCTAATATTTTAGTTGACTGCCACCCACTACAGAGAATACACAAAATGTTAGCCAACTTGGGGAATGCTAAATGGTCCTCTTGTATTGATTTGTAGTTGACAAATCATCAAATTACCTAAGACAAAGAATCACAAGAAATGACAGCTCTTTTCACCCCATTCGGACCCTACAAATATTTGAGACTACCGTTTGGGTTGGCTTCAGCAGCCCGTGTCTTTCAGAACCTCATGGATGTTCTGATTGCTGATCTCAAAGGAGTGCAAGCATTTCAGGAAGACATACTTGTTTTTGCAAATTCTTTAGAGCAACACAATAGCATTCTGGATAAGGTTTTGTCTATTCGTACTGACCAAGGTATGACCATTAGAAAGGACAAAATTAAATTTGCCACCAAATAATAAAATTATTTGGATCATACTATTACAGAATCTGGCATCAAACCTACGTTTTCACTGGTGAGAGCCATAAAAGAAGGCAGTGTACCCACTGACTGTGATGCTTTGCACTCTTTTCTAGGTCTCGCAGAATATTATGCTCATTTAGTTTTAGGATATGCCATAGCATTAGACCTACTCAGATTTGTATAATGTAAAAACAAATGTTTAGTTGGAGAGAGGAAGTACAGAATGCCTCTGACAAGGTAAAGGACTTGATTGTAAATGCCCCAGCTCTATCAGCATTCAATTATGATAGTACCTTCATAATAACTGTTGATGCCATTCTCCTTGGTTTTGGGGCAGTACTGAACCAAAAAGTTGGGAGCAGAGAACAAACTGTAGCATTTGCCTCCAGAACACTTAAGAAGTTTGAACAATAACACAGCACTATTGAACATGAGGCACTAGCATGCATTTGGGCTGTTCAAAAATTTTAAATGTATGTGTGGAGATGATGCTTCGAGTTACACAAGGATCACACACCTCCAGTTTACATCATTAAAGGAGGGTTCAAAACAATGTTTCTGCAAGACTCACAAGACTGGTTTCAAAACTAAATGAGTACACTTTTAATATTAGCCACACAGCAGGCAGCAGGTAAGAATTTTCAGGCTGATTTTCTGTCTTGCATGCCCCTTGCCTGAAACAGATGAAGAGTTCAACATAGATGATGTTGTGTCCGTTGCTTCCACTGATGCAGTAAAGGACCTTCAAGATGATAATTCAACATTGAGGATTCGTTGAATGCTTTTTAAGAACATAAAACTCTTTAAAAAATCAGTTCCTATATAATCCATGGTTGGCCTGAAATAAAAAGGGGAAATAAAAAAACAAATGCTCAAGTGGTGGGGAGACTTTCATCGGTTAATGGATTGGTATTGAAAGGGGATTTACATTTTCCCTTATTTAGACTAAGAGAAAACATCATTTCCAAAGTGCATCAGGGGCATCCTGTAATCACTAAAACCTGTATGCACATCAAAGAACATTATTGGTGGCCAGCTCTAGATAATGAGGTAAAACAGGGTGTTGACAAATGGGCTGAGTGTCTTCTGTCTGATGAACATTGGAATTTGAACAGAATACCTCTGCACCCTGTTCCAGACCCAGAAGCAGCCTGGGACAAATTAGCTATTGCTTTTTCAGGACCCTTTTTGTTACTTCCTTTAGTGGATTAATTCTCCAAGTGGTTATATTATTCCTTTGGTAATTCCCCCTCCTCTGATTCAGCAATTCTATTTTTAAAGCAAGTATTTACCACTGAGGGACCACCTAGCTCCCTTGTGACTGACAATGGTTCACATTTTATTTCGGATCAAATGAGTACATTCCTAAACATGATGTCAAATATTTAAGAGTTGCTTTATAATCGCCAAACTCTAATGGTCTGGTAGAGAGAGGTGACAGAGTAATGAAAGAAGGTATTCAGAGGGTTCTTGCATCGGGGGGATGTCAAGGAGTTCCTTAAACAAAAAGTATAGGAATATAACACTATGCTCCAATGCACCACAGGAGTCACTCCATTCGTATTGTTGAGAGGACGTGAAGATCACTCAACTTTATTTCCTTCATGGTTGAAAGATGGTGTTTCCAAAAATACTAAAGTCATAGTCAACCTTAAAGATGTTGTCAAAACAAGAGTTCTTGGAAAACTTTCCAGAATGAAACACGTTTTTGATAAACTTAAAAGCAGGGACTCTGACTTGAATGTTGGAGATTTTGTGTTAATCAAAAAACCAGGTCTTGTAAAAAAGGAGAATCTGTTTTCTCTGCTCCTACAAGAATCTCCAGAATTTTTTGTTAGAAAAGAAAGGCTGGTGAAACACACAAAAGCTGTTAGAATCACACTCCTGCAAGCCGGCATCATTAACTCTAGAAAAGTGCACAAGTCCGGTTCCGGTTAGATGCTTTGGATACAATTGAACAGGGAAGTTAGTTTAAGTCAGGAACTAAGAAGTGAAGATAGAAACAATACCAACAATGATTCTTATTCTCATTCAAGTACTAAATGGACAAGTTCAAGCATGATAAAAAAACCCAATTAATTCAGAGACTATGTAATGTGGTAATATTTATTCTTTATTTTTGCAGATGCTGTATTTTCTTATGTTTTGCAGAAGGTTGTTACTTTTAGTAGTTATTCAAAAAGAATTTGCTTGGGGGTAGGTGATGTTTTGTTTTTGTATGTTCTCTTAGCAACTAAAGTTTCTTGTCCTGCTCAAGCCGCTCATGTTCCTTTGTAGAATGTTTATATTGAAATATGTTCCGCGATGGGATCTGAGCGGTTGGCAGAGATTTGAGTGTTTGGCCAGTGCGGTTGCAAATCGAAGCCGGCTGGTCACTTCCCATCGTAGGAAAGTTCTGAACAATAAACTTTCATATTTACCAGCTGTCCCACTTACGTTATATATTACTTCAGCTTCCCATCGTGGGTGGGTTATGCAGAATAAACTTTCATGTTTACCAGCTGTTCTGGTTACATTATATATTACTTCACTATGCCCCACTTACAAATAACATGTTTTCAAGCCATATTATTGTTTTTTTTTATCTCGATTTCATTTGTGCAAGGTACTTCAGTTCATGCTATTCACACTAAGCAGTGTGATACTATTCCATCTCAGTGAAGCATCCTAAATTTCATATCCTTGAAGGAATTCATTTAAGATCACCACCAGCTTCAGCATGAATTTTACAATACAGACGTTTTGTAGTTGCACTCTAATTGCATTGGGAAACATTTTCAGAAAGCTTTCCTTTTTTAGCAAATCACAGATGGATGGCTTTTTTCCTGCACCCTGAAGAAGATGATGTAGATCTCTGGCAGTAAGTAACATATGTGACCTTCACAAACTCCAAAAGAAAGATTCTTTAACATATGAGAGAATTAAACTGAAAATTTTTTCTCCATTACAAATTAATTGTAATCCTTTTAGTACTACTTGATACAGTTGTCAAGTGTTGCTCCCCAACACTACTGAAAGTGGGTGACCTACAGCAGGGCAATGAAGAAATGCATTCTCTTGGTCCAGAGTTGGACGAAACCAAACGTAAGTGTTTTGCTGTAATCACACTTGATTAGCACTTGGTGACATGGTTAAACTCAGTAAATTCTGATGCTTCCTTCCTGAGGCAGCCCAAAAAAAAACTGACTGCTATTAGCAAGATCAGCTCTAAGAAAAAGTAAACTTCGAGATATCAATAAAGACCATAATGTCCAGGAATAGATCCCATCTATAAGTGTTGGCTTGTCAATGATTACAGAAGTCAATCTGGCACATCTTTAAGAGTTCCTTCTTACAAGTAAAAGACTCACTATATGCTATGACTTGGTCGCCTGCATGTGCAATCACCAGGAGCTGGAGGTGGCACAGTGTGCACAATCCTGTTGTTACCCTAAGGAGGCAGTGTTACTTATTGCAGACAGGGACCACATTGAGGTCCTAATTACCTGAATATCCTGTAGCAGTTACTGGCTGAGTTGGGAAATAAGATCATAATCCCATTCCCACCCCACCCACCCCAAAACACACACAAGATTTGGAAGGTAAAACAAGAGGGAGTTGGTGGATAAATACATATTCCAGAAACAAAAACTTCATTCTGAATTTAAAATTGGTAATCGTTCAGGAATTTTTCATAGGGGAAATAAATGTCTCTGCAGAATTTCTAGCTTGTATTTTCCTGGGAAACTCCAAGTCAATTTTTCTGGAAACCTCATATTGAATGAGGAACTAGTATTAGGATAGAGGGCTAATAAACTTTCTAGGCTAAGCTTGATTGCCAGTATGCAAAATATTAGTGTCTGATTGGTCCCCTGGATGAAGGAATTTACCTCTGATATCTGCATGCTGCTGAAATGTTCGGCACTGAGTCAATCTTCTAGAAAGAGGCTGTTAGGAAACCCTCAGTGAGGCTGCAGCTTTAGACCCATATTTATCCTTTTTTGCACCGCATTTGCGTCATTTTTTTACACAAAAGCGATGCAAATTTACAAAATATAATTGTATTTGATAAGTTTGCGCCACCTTTGAGTCAAAAAGTGATGCAAATGTGGTACAAAAAAGTATACAAATTGGACTTAGTATCCATAGAGATATTCTTCCAGGATGGTCCCTTCCTGGGTAGAGACTGCACGAGCTGGGACTGGAAGAGCGTTTTCTAATCAACAAAATATTATGTTCAAAATTAAATGTGAAGAAATAATGTGTAGGCCTGAAAATGAGAATGACAGGCATTTATTTTCTTCATTCCTGTGCTATCCTAGCACCTGAATGCTCTAGGCAACAATACGTGTAGGCTTAGTTGAAGAATGCACCATCAAACACATATTTTTCACAATTTGTCATTACTGACCTAGGTTAAAAATGTATTATGAATAACTGTTAAAACTTGTTTAGAAACCTTAAAATGCACCATGCTATGAAATATATTTTCTTTGAATCTTTACTCCTATATAAGTTCATCTAATGACTAAAATATTTAGCAATATCCCAAAATCTCAATCATTATGAATGGACTGGATAGAAAAGAGCATGTGGGAAAGGAAATGTGAATTTCAAATATGCATACACTAACCATGAACTTTTTCTCTCTTGGTTCTTGAAATGGTGAGAACCGGCATCCAGTAGACAGTTTAGATGCAGTGTTAGAACAAAATAAATTATCTGTTTCTTAGCTGCTTTGTTAGAGAGATTAGTTGACAGAAGCTGTCCTGTTCTCACAAAGATACTGAAACTGATTGGTCGAACGAGTGGCAGAGATGAAAAAAGAAGATGCAAATTTCAAAATTGTGTGATTATAAAATATGTGTCCCTAGGTTAGTTTGAGAATGTTTTTTTCTGAATGCTTTTAGCAGAGAAGCCTTAGAGGCTTGGGCTCATTTAACAGCAATCCCTTCTTCCATTCTGATACTCTGTGATTTCTTGTAGATGGTCTCTGCGATTCTACTGAGACTCACTTTGAGCTGCCTTATTTTTGACACTGTGGGCCTCATTTACAAAGCCTTTTCCCCACCATAGCATTATTCTTTTTTAAAGCAACGGTGACGCAAGCAGTGCTTTAAACTTCTCCACATTTACAAACTGATGGTCCCAACGTGTCAGTTTGTGAAGCCTTGCGTCACATTATACCTGTGCCAGGTACAATGTATTCAAGGTAGTCATTCCATCAGGAAAAGCCATGCAGAACTGACACAGTGAAATTTGCAGCATTTCACTGCGTCGTTCTGCGACTTCACTGCATCATATTTTGATGCTAGTCCTGCAATGCATCAGTTAGCGCAACAGATGCGTCAGAATTTCTGACGCATCTGTGAAAACATGCCTCAGGGAGCCCTGTATAGTAAATACAGCGCATCCATAGCATCCTTAGGGAATGGTTGGCCAGCAGAAGAAATCTGATGCATCAAGGCTGGTGCGTCAGATTCTTGTAAATGAGGCCCTTAGATTGAAATCTGAGACTTTTGCCTGAAACTTACTTTCTCTAAAACACTATTGAGTTTTTAAAAACTTTCACATCTTTGATTTATGATCTCTTCATGGGTTGTTCTAGCTTAATGACTTGTCTTTGTCTTATAAAACCTTCCTTTAGATTAGACGAGAGAATTAAATTGTATGTAACTCTCTTCATGCATTGTTCTCATAAATTTGATTTATGGTTTCAGACTTTGTCAATAAAGGTGGGAAACTTAGAAAACGGAAAATAAAAATATGTAACCTTTAAACTCTCATCATTGACTCCTAAAAGGCGTGTCATTGATATATTGAAAATGGTTAAATTATTTGATTGTAGCTTCTACTTGTCTCATGCTACACCTCCAAGGTTCACTGTTTAAGTTTTTTTTTTATATCTTTATTTATATTTTGATGTTATCATTTACAACATAACAAAGTATTCATCTTGCTGCAAACTTATCAATCACTTGGCGTATTTAGGTGTTCGCATACAGTAAACAGTTCTACACATTTCGCCCTTACCCTGAAGCATCGGCTAATCGATCTAGCTGCAATTACTACTTATATTCGTGTGATTCAGTTTTGTTATGCCCCATCAGAGTGTCTCTCCTGTTTCTGGTTCTCTTGTTTCCATTCCAGCAAGGTAGCGGCTATAGGCCTCCCAGTATTTCTTCGGCCTGGTGGTGTGGGGGAGCATCTCATTATAATTGTCTGACTGTGTGTTACAATATGAGTCGCTAACTGTTTATCCCAGCCCAAAAGTGCTGTCATCGGTTCACAGGTCATCTGCTCTCCAGTGATACTATTTAGTTCCTGTGTCACTGCCCTCCAAAATCGTTGCACCACTCCGCACCCCCAGGACATGTGTAAGAAGCCAGCCCGTTCCTAATCACATCTGGGACAATTAGCTGTCTCTCTCAGTCCATATTGATAGAGTCGCAGGGGGGTATAATAGACTCTATTTGGGTATTTAAAATGTATTAGCCGGTGTCGGCGTTTAAGGATATGGATTTCGTTCTAGAGCAGCAGTATCGCCATTGTGCGTCTGAGATCTGCACCTCTATCTCTCTCTGCCACTCCAGGCGAGCTCTCGATAATTCATGTTCCCTAGCCCCCTGAACATGCGCATAAAGACAAGAAATCAGTCGGCGAGGTTGTTTTCCCAACAGTACCACTGAGAGGGCATTTACCTCCGGGGGTTCTTGCATACCATCTCCCAATAATTCCGCCAGAGCGTGTCTCACCCTGTGGTACTGGTAACGGTGCAGGGAAGTCGGTGTCACAGTGTCCCTTGCTATTGCTTTCCAGGGCTTCACCATGCCCTCTTTGAAGATATCTCCCATTTTGTCAATGCCTATTTCGAGCATGGACTGCACCAAACTGCGGTCTCTCCCAGGAGAGAACCAGGCACAGCATTCTACCTGGACATTCGGGGAATATAATAATACCAGCCCCTGTTTGTTAATGAGTTCGCGCCATGCTCGCGTGACCGAGTTTATGGATGCAAATTCCTTATTTCGTCTATGGGGTGTGTGGAACAGCCTACTACTCAGCTGCTTTGGGGCAGCCAACTCCCTTTCAATCCTTAGCCACGGGGCTTCACCCGCCCCATGTAGCCACTCCTGTGTCACTGCCGCATGCGCTACTATGCAATATATCTCTAGGTCTGGGGCGCCCAGGCCCCCCTTCTCATATGGGAGTGTCAACGTCCGCCAATTCACACTAGGTACCTTGTTCGCTCATGCCAATTTAATTAATAACGTTTTCAAACCAGCTAAGTATGTTTTCGGCAGGACTATAGGTATATTTTGAAACAGGAATAAAAAGCGCGGCAAAGCCACCATTTTAATCAGTGCTATGCCTCCAAGTAATGACAGCGCCAGTTTGATCCACCTCTCCACATCCATTGATCATTTTTTCAATGCGGTTTCAAAATTATCCTCTATCACTCTCTTAGGGTCAGTGTGCACTTGTATCCCAAAATATCTGACAGTGTTCGTCTATCACGCCAGCGGGAAGCCTACATCCACCTGTGTTGTTACTGGAGTTAAGGGAAACACGATGGACTTATTCCAATTTATTACTAGTCCTGACAGAGAGACGAATTTTATGATTTCTCGAAGTATTGGAGCGACATTGCACTCAGGATTTTTTATATATAATAGGGTATCATCTGCATACGTAGACAAAACAAGGGTGTAATTTTGAAATCTGAGGTCCCGGTGTCCATGGTACTCTCTTAATGCACACGCCAGGGGCTCTGCCACCAACGCATATAACAGGGGAGATAACGGGCAACCCTGTCTGGTACCTCTCGTAACCCCAAACAAATCCGTCACCGTACTGTTAACGCAAACTCTAGCTCGGGGTCGCTATACAATGTGAAGATCATTTGGAGGAAAGTGTCGCCCACCATAAATCTGCGTAAAGTCGCCCTTAAGAACTCCCATTCTACCGAGTCAAACGCCTTTTCGGCATCAAGGAAGACAGCCACCGCCCTCAATTCCGGGTTAATGTTTTGGATTGTGCCAAATAATGTGCGAAGACTCATGGTCAGACTGCGACCGGGGACGAAACCAGCTTGCTCAGGCCGAATCAGACGTGGCTGTACTTCAGCCAAGCGATCAGCCAAGATCTGGGCAAAAATGTTTACATCTACATTTAGCAGTGACAATGGCCTATAAGAGGAGCAGTTTTCTCGGGGTTTACCTGGTTTAAGCAGAGCAATTATCATTGCTTCTCTCATTGATGGAGGCATGCTGCCCTTCTCCATCATTTCATTATACACGTCTTTTAACTTAGGGAGCAATAGGTGTTGATATGCTTTGTCGAAGTATACTGTCAGCCCATCCGGACCAGGAGCCTTCCCCTCAGCCATACCCCCCAGCGCTTTCGTGATTTCACTTAAAGTCAAAGGTGCACTGAGAGCTTCTCTATCCTCCTGTGCCAGTCTTGGCATAGCGATATGTGTGAGGTATCTGCTATTGCATCTGAGTTTGGGTTTACCCTGGAGGAGTATAATGATTGGTAGTATTCTCGGAATCTATCAGCTATTCGTTCAGGATCTCTTATTTCCTCACCCCCCTCTGACCGTATGGTTTCGATTGTGTTTTTACCTCGCTGGGGTTGTATCAATCCTGCCAGTACTGCACCCGGTCTTTCACCCTCCCCGTACATTCGGGCTGTGGTGTATTTACCCAGGTGTTGTATTTCTGTGTGAGCTGTTTTTTGGTATTCTTGTATCTTAACGCAAATTTGGCTTAACACGTTAGCGTCTGCAGTGTCACTGTGGTCTCGCTCCAGTTTTGCTAAGTCGCATTCTAGTGTTTGGAGCCGCTGCCTTATCGATCGAAGCACCCCAGCATATTTGGTTATAGTAATCCCTCTGATGTACACCTTAAAGGTTTCCCATACCGTGGCTACCTCAGGCACGGAACTCTCATTAATCCGAAAGAACTCTGTGATCTCTAAGGCCAATTCAGCCTTAAAGACAGTGTCTAGAAGTGAAAAGGGAGGAAACCTCCACGAGAATGGAGGAGTCTTTATCGCACCAGTTGTCAACAATATTGGTACTGGGGAGTGGTCTGAATATGTACGCGGCCAAGGGTCTTCCGGGGTCAGGCTGCACAGCAATCGGCGAGCCACTAGCCAAAAATCTATGCACGTTTGCAGATTGTGCGCAGCTGAATAGTGCGTATAGCCCCCCCTCTCAGGGTGTCTATTGCGCACACGTCTATCATATCCAGTTCAGCGGCTAAACGCGATATCTTGCGTGCCGCCGCTGCCGGCCTACGAGCCACCCCCCCGATCTATCCAGTGCTGGGTCCAATGTACAGTTGAAGTCACCGCACCAGAGCTGTGGCTGCCCCCCCCAGGAGCCCACCCTAAGTGCCAGTTCTCGATAAAATAGGGGGTCATCATAGTTGGGGGCCGTATATGCCTGTCAGTAAGAATGTGAATGCTTGCACCGCGCATCGGGCCACCACATATCGCCCTTCTGGGTCCGCTGCCACTAGGGAGAGACCAATATCAGTTTCTTTTGAAGCCCAAATCAGCACGCCCCTGGAACGTGATGTGTATCCTGCCGCAACAAATTGTCCCTGCAACCTCCGAGATGTGAGCATAGGGCTGTTGGGGGCCAAGTGTGTCTCCTGTAGGACAGCTATGTCCACCTTGTGATTCCGTAGATACGCTATCACCTTGCGAGTTTTTCGCGCGTCATTGAGGCCCCGAACGTTCCAAGTGATTAATCGCAGTTGCTTGCGATCTTTATTTATGTTAGGGTGTGTGCGTGCAGAGGTTTGTCTTCTCTATTATTGTGCAGTGTTGTTTTAATCCTGTTTGTGTTGTAATTTTGCAGCTCCTTATCTTGTGTAATAGTATGTGCTCAAATAACTGTCCCCGAACATCCCCCTGCCCTCCCGCCCACCTCCCACGATAGGCTATATCCCAACTTGCCCATCTCACCCATCCCGTACCCAACTTCGTCTTCTCCTCCCCCCCACCCAAAACAACCCCTCTCTTTTCCTGAGGTATAAGTGGAGCACACATCAGGGCGGATGTTACCCTGCCTTGTCTCTGTGTGTTAGCATGCCAGCCTCCTATGTTGGTGAGTAATTATGTCACTTTTTGCTCTTATATTGCACTCAGATTGTTCAATAACGTGCAGTGCATGTGGTCTCTTTGTTCCGTTGTATCTCAAGCGCATCTTCTTTTGCAGGTTGGTAGTGTGTCGAGGATGATAGTGGTGTTGGAAGCACCGACTCCTTGTCTCTACCTACATGTCCTCGTCTGCGGTGGCCTCAGCACCATTGTTCACCTTTCTGCGCTTCATAAATTGTTCCAGTTTTTTAGGGTCTGTGAAAAAAAACGGATTTCCACCCACGTCTACTCTCAATTTTGCTGGGTAGAGCATTCTATACTCCAGGTGCATGGACCGTAATAGTTTTTTCCCCTCAATGAATTTTCTCCTTGCCTCCTGTACCTGTACTGTGAAGTCCGGGTATATCGACAATGTCGTCCCCTCATATTGCAGTTGTTTAAGTTCTCTTGTGCGACATAAGGCGGCATCGCGATCCCTAAAGTTTAATAACCTGGTGATGATTGGGCGCAGAGGGGCCCCCGAAGGTGGGCGAGCCACTAAGGATCTGTGCGCTCTCTCTACTACGAATAGGTCCGAAAAGGTAGTTCGACCTAGTAGTTGCACTAGTAATTGTTCAATGTGACTTTCCATGTTGGTGATCGCAGTGGATTCTGCCAGGCCCACTATGCGTAAGTTATTCCTTCTGGACCGGGTTTCCATATCCTCCACTTTTAGTTTGAGCGCCCCCAGTTCTTTGCTGAGTTTTACTTGTCCGCTTGCTAGTTCTGTTTGCCCGTCTTCAGTCGCAGAAACTCTATTCTCCACATGGTCTAGTCTCTCCGTGTGTTTATCTATGCGTTCAGACATTCTGTCCATACGGTAAGCGAGGGCGTCTATTTTCCAGTCTATCTGATTAAGAATGTGCTGCCTTGAAACTAGGAGCTGTCTTAGGTCTTGTTCTTCCCCGGGAGTGCCCTCCGGGCCTTTCTCTGAGTCCGTCACTGCTCCTTCCCCCGTTGGGCCCTGCGCCCTTCGTCGCTCAAATTGTAGCCGGGCTTGCGTTTTGTCTGTCTTGCCCATGTTTTAGGTGTTGTGGAGTTTTTTGCTTGCGGCCCCAAGAAGCACCCGCTGCCAGCGCGCTCCACTTCACTATGGACGGTGCAGCGCGCTAATGACTATCGACGTTGGGTGTAATCGACTCGTTTGTTCGGTTGTTCATTGAAAGTGCTACGCTTGTTAATCAGTCTCTTTAATGTCTCAGTCTCTCCTGATCTAGTGCGCCAACAGCAGGGCCCCCTCGCAGAACTAGCAGCCTCCCGGGCCCACTGGGCCCAGCCCCACGATGTCCAATCTAGCGTACTCCGTTGCCCCTAATGCGTCGTTTCTGATTTTTCCCCAAAAGGCTGATCCCGGCTCCCGAAGGGAGAGGGCTCCCACCTGCTTCCACACGGCGCGCTACTCGAACGAGCCCGTGCCCTCGGTGCTCTCTCGCACAGTGCAACGGCCCTCCTCACCTCTCTTCATCGCACAGTGTCCGAGGTTCGTCTCTGGGACCACCCTCCTTCGCGGGGCTCGAGAGTCGCACCTTCTCTTTCTAGCTTTCTGGGCTTTGTCTTTGATCGTCTTTCCTCCGGGCCTCTCTTGTCTGCCCCTGCGGCCCACCACGTGTCTGACTCTCAGCTAGCTGCCGGCACTACAGGGCTCCCGTACGTTCTTTTTTTATGGGGAAAATGAGCGTCCGCAGGTGCCTCCACCTCTTAGCTGTCCTTGGCACTTCACTTAGAAGCATAATTCGAATGTGACATGTAGGATTGTGAACGGATTTTACGGCGGCTGGCGGAGCCTCACTACAACGCGGCCATCTTGTAGCCGGGCAAGCTCCGCCCCCCTCATTGTTTGAGGTTTAATACCAAAGCGTAGAAACTCTCTCCAACAAAGTTGGTAGCAGAGGGAAGGTTACTTAATGAGATAAAAGAGGCCTCAAAAATTAAAAAGATGCCCAAGGTAGATAAATGGCTTATTGCCCAAAGCTGAGTTCAAAGATTGATGGAGTGTGGTTCTTGAAGCAGTTTCCAGTGGTGGTTGCAGAGTGGTGAAGTTCAGTTTTTGGTGTGCCCTATTAATAGGGTTATGAGTCTTACTTGTGAAGATTAATTGTGAACTGTATATTGTTTTGAAAAATGTTTATTTATTGATGTTTTGAATTACATTTCTCAATCCTATGCACTCTTGTTGAAGAAGATAAAAACGTTATTAGACTAAGAAGTAGCCTAAGATCCTGGGATATATATGAGTTGATTTATGATATTGTTGTCCACTGATGAGTTGAATTGCAGGTCATGAGACATTGTTGACTGCATAACTTAGAAAGGGGCTATAACAAATTGTTGTGGTTGTGTCAACATCAGGACAGTGCGCGCTCTACGGGTGACTTAATGCTAAAAGCCAATCCTTATGTCATGTAATATTTCATGCATTATGTGTTAATGCAGTATGTTAACCTTTTACATTGCAGAGCTTCATATTGAAACATCATTAATACAGTTTGCAATGCATTCCTCATTTTCAAGACATTGCTGCAGGATTACAGGGTGTGGTTAGGGTGTGTCCCTATTCTAAGCCTTTCTAGAATCCTTTCCTGCAGCCTAGCTGGGTGTGGCACGTGGCCGGGCCTGGGTCTATTTAAGGGACCCAGCCCAGCTCCACGTGCTCACTATTCAGAGGTACCGGTGCAGAGCAGCAGCATTTTCCTGAGCTCCTGTTCCGAAGCCCTACCTAGGATTTCCAGGCCCTGTCTTCATTTCCTTGGTGATCTTCAAGCAGGGCGGTAAGACGGAGGTCAAGTTAGGCCCCCGACTCCGTTTTCAGAAATACTCGAGTTTTGGGTCTTTTGGTTAAATCGCATATGCAATGGATTTCTGGGCATTTAACTCTTGCAGTTCGGATCGGCAGTGTGCGCGATCGTATCTTGGCATTTAAACCTAGATGGTTGAATTGGCAACAGTGTGCACGATTCATTCTTGCCATTTAACTCTTACAGTTCGGATCCGCAGTGTGCGCGATCGTATCTTGCCATTTAAACCTTGAAGGTTGAATCGGTAGCAGTGTGCACGATTCATTCTTGGCATTTAACTCTTACAGTTCGGATCAGCAATGTGCGCGATCATATCCTGGCATTTAAACCTTGATGGTTGAATCGGCAGCAGTGTGCACGATTCATTCTTCGCATTTAACTCTTGCAATTTGGATCGCCAGTGTGCGTGATCATATCTTGGCATTTAAACCTAGATGGTTGAATTGGCAACAGTGTGCACGATTCATTCTTGCCATTTAACTCTTGCAGTTCGGATCCGCAGTGTGCGCGATCGTATATTGGCATTTAAACCTTGATGGTTGAATCGGTAGCAGTGTGCAGGATTCATTCTTGGCATTTAACTCTTACAGTTCGGATCGGCAATGTGCGCGATCATATCCTGGCATTTAAACCTTGATGGTTGAATCGGCAGCAGTGTACACGATTCATTCTTCGCATTTAACTCTTGCAATTTGGATCGCCAGTGTGCGTGATCATATCCTGGCATTTAAACCTTGATGGTTGAATCGGTAACAGTGTGCATGATTCATTCTTGGCATTTAACTCTCAAAGTTCGGATCGGCAGTGTGCGCGATCATATCTTGGCATTCAAACCTTGATGGTTGAATCGGCAGCAGTGTGCGCACTTCATTCTTGGCATTTAATGCTCGTAGTTCAGATCGGCAGTGTGTGCGATCACGTTTTGACATTTGAACTTTGATGGTCGAATCGGCATCAGTGTGCGCGATTCATTCTTGGCAAATAAAACTTGCAACTCAGATCGGCAGAGAGCGCGATCGTATTTTGACATTTAAATCCTGATGATTGAATCAATGATAGAGTGCGTGAGTCATTCTTGGCATTTATACCTAGATGGTTGAATTGGCAACAGTGTGCACGATTCATTCTTGCCATTTAACTCTTACAGTTCGGATCCGCAGTGTGCGCGATCGTATCTTGCCATTTAAACCTTGATGGTTGAATCGGTAGCAGTGTGCACGATTCATTCTTGGCATTTAACTCTTACAGTTCGGATCAGCAATATGCGCGATCATATCCTGGCATTTAAACCTTGATGGTTGAATCGGCAGCAGTGTGCACGATTCATTCTTCTCATTTAACTCTTGCAATTTGGATCGCCAGTGTGCGTGATCATATCTTGGCATTTAAACCTAGATGGTTGAATTGGCAACAGTGTGCACGATTCATTCTTGCCATTTAACTCTTGCAGTTCGGATCCGCAGTGTGCGCGATCGTATCTTGGCATTTAAACCTTGATGGTTGAATCGGTAGCAGTGTGCAGGATTCATTCTTGGCATTTAACTCTTACAGTTCGGATCGGCAATGTGCGCGATCATATCCTGGCATTTAAACCTTGATGGTTGAATCGGCAGCAGTGTGCACGATTCATTCTTCGCATTTAACTCTTGCAATTTGGATCGCCAGTGTGCGTGATCATATCCTGGCATTTAAACCTTGATGGTTGAATCGGTAACAGTGTGCATGATTCATTCTTGGCATTTAACTCTCAAAGTTCGGATCGGCAGTGTGCGCGATCATATCTTGGCATTCAAATTTGATGGTTGAATCGGCAGCAGTGTGCGCAATTCATTCTTGGCATTTAATGCTCGTAGTTCAGATCGGCAGTGTGTGCGATCACGTTTTGACATTTGAACTTTGATGGTCGAATCGGCATCAGTGTGCGCGATTCATTCTTGGCAAATAAAACTTGCAACTCAGATCGGCAGAGAGCGCGATCGTATTTTGACATTTAAATCCTGATGATTGAATCAATGATAGAGTGCGTGAGTCATTCTTGGCATTTATCCCTTGTGTTTCAGATCAGCAGATAGCGCAATCATTTCTAGACATTGAAATCTTGATGCACAGCTTGATATTTAAAGTCTATAATAATTCATAAATAATTGAATCTTGAAAGCCTAGACAGAGTGTATCCTTGCAGTATCATTCATGAGCTTATCACAGTTTTTTCCTGAAAACCAATGTGTTTATTGATTACTGTTATAGTGTGTCCTTACAGTATCATTCATAAGTCTAACGCAGTTTATTACTGAAAAACTAATGTGTTTATTGATCACTGTTATTAAGTAATTTCAATTCAAAGAAATAACTCAAGTCAGTTCAAGGTTCAGAGCATAAGATTGAATTCTACAAAAACTCTCATATGAAAACTTGCACAATTCTTATTTATTTTCCAGGTACTCAGAGTTAATAAGGTCATGATATAGGAAAGCATTTGATCACTCATGTTATCAGTATATAGATGTTATGAAAAAAAATTATGAAAGTCAATGTGAATAATCTGGCTGTTGTGTTCTTAACTTTTACTTCCACAGGTCTCTTTCCCCGCTGTTCCCAACCTAAATCACCATCCCCCACTTGGCCATTCTTTAACTCTGTGCTACAACGGCAAGTAGAGTTTGGAGCTGCCAAGAGGTGGACATGTTGGGAACAGGTGCAAACCCTGAGGATCCGGACTACCTGACAGGTTGTACTAATATTGATCAGTGTGGGTGAAGCCTGATGCACAAAAGTTACACTGCATTGATTGGGTGATTTCCCCATGGTTGAGATTTCCTCAATGTGAGTGTAAAGCTCTTTTTGGTTTAAAAGTAGGAAGACCTAAAAAACCTCAAAATTCTGGTTGTTGATTGTTCTATGGTTTCCTTTAGCAGAAGCAGACAAGCACTGGTATTTAATTTTGCATAGAATTGTAGAGTTTAAGCTTTGTGTGTGTACGAAGAAATTGTAAAGGACAGTGGAGCACTGCAAGGAGCGAGTCATTGTGTCATATGATGCCGTGCAGGTGATGGTCAGTTGGTGTAAATGCCGTACTAGGGTTGGTTCAGTTGTGTAGAGAGATGCACATTCATTGGTGGACTAAGGGCCAGATGCAGGAAACACTTTGCGAGTCGCAAACATCAAAATCTGCCGTTTGCGACTCGCAAATGTGTGTTTCCAATGCAGAAATGCATTTTGCGAGTCGGGACCGACTCGCAAAATGCACTTTAGAATCGCAAATAGGAAGGGGTGTTCCCTTCCTATTTGCGATTCGTAGTGGTATGCAATACCATTTGCGACCGCATATGCGGCCGCAAATGGTGTCGCAGTTACCATCCACTTGAAGTGGATGGTAATCCACTCGCAAATTGGAAGGGGTCTCCATGGGACCCCTTCCCCTTTGTGAATGGACCCAAAACTATTTTTTCAGGGTAGGTAGTGGTCCAAGGGACCACTACCTGCCCTGAAAAAATACCGAAACTAAAGGTTTCGTTTTTTTTTTAAGTGCAGCTCGTTTTCCTTTAAGGAAAACGGGCTACACTTAAAAAAAAAAAAACTGCTTTATTTAAAAGCAGTCACGAACATGGAGGTCTGCTGACTACAGCAGGCCTCCATGTTTGCGAGTGCCTATAGTCGGTATGGGGCCGCAATTTGCGACCCACCTCATTAATATTAATGAGGTGGGTCTCTGCGACCCCATACCGACTCGCAGACGGTGTCTGAGACACCGTTCTGCATTGCAAATTGCGACTTGCAATTTTCCTACATCTGGCCCTAAATTACTGAGCCGCTCTGAGATCGGAAGAATGGCTTTTCAGTATTTGACATATACGCAACATAATCAAACCATTGAAACTTAGTTTTTCAGTTGTTGAATTAAAATTCAAAATTGTGAAATATTTCAAAGCTATTAGAAATGTTATTAGAGGTGATATGACTATTGGTGTTCGAGAAGGTGAAGAGGCACCTCCTGATGGTAGGCCCGCATTCCATTTGATGACTGAGGAAACCTTATGTACATGTGAATGGCTTTGTCAATAGTGAAAGGCAAGATCACTGAAAAAGAGGGTCTCTTGACCTTTCCTAATTGAGGTTCATTTGATTTGAGAATTATAGACAGGTTATGATAAATTCTTTGTGAAATAAAGCCACCTTCCAGACCCACACAATTTAAAGACTTAAGCCCTAAGGAGAAAATGGCAAGAGAAGGAATAGAGATAAATACCAAAGACGAACTAAAAGAGCTGAGCAAAATTATGCATATGCAGTTTGAGATGAACATAAATAGAACTGGAGAAAACACATGCGAGAAGAAACTAGTCTATATCCTGCCATTACAAACAAGAAAAGCAAGCAGTCAGAGAAAGGTGAGAAACCTAAAAGAAAAAAGATTAAAGGAGATTCAGAAATAAAGGCTGACCGAAAACAGATTCTTAAACAGATTCGGAGGATGAGATTTTGGAAGAACTATTAGCTGGATGTCCACGACCATATGTGGGACATTAAACAAGTGTTGTTACAACAGTAAATAGTAATAATGTAACAGTAGCTTCAACTCCTCTTGACCCAAACACATATCGGATTAATGGACAATTGCAAGCAGTACAACTTGTTATTACACTACCAGTGTTGACACAAAGACATAACACAGCCAGGTATAGCCTTGCCAATTGTGGCACAGCCTGTTACAACACAACCTGTTGTTCAACAAGTGATTCCCAATAATGTACAAACTTCAATAAAAGCTGATCAAACTGTGATGCCTGCAGGAGTTACTGCTCCTGTAAATACGACACCATCACAAATTACTAGGATGATTACAATGCAGACAGTATCTGCTTAAATTGCTTGCACCCCAAATCCAGTGACTCAAGTAGTTGCTGGAGAACCCCAGTGAATGGATACATTGCAACATCATAAATTCTTATATTGTAGTTTGGACACCTAGTTTGGACACCTCCACAAACTATTCAAACATTAGGAGATGGGATTTTCCCTCATGGTTTAAACGTTGAGGACACAGAAACACCTGGTACTAGTTTGAGTCCAAATACTGGCCTGAGCGCAGAAAAAGAAAGCCCATTAAATGTGCCAGGATTAAAAATTGGAACAGAAGACATTTTTAGAGGACGCCTGGACCTTAATCATGTAAATCATTATCAAGAAAAATAATTGGTTTATTTGTGTAAAGAAATTAAAAGAAAAGCAGCAATAGCACTAGGCAAATAACAGAATTGCCAAATTGAAATATGATGTTGATATTTCAATGAGCATTCCATTGCCGAAAGGTTTCAGGGTAAATCGGTATGATGAGTCAGTTGAATACATGCGTTCTTCGGGAATGTGATTTCATATTATTGAATTGGTGAAATGTGACCGAGATGGGGTGAATTTGATAAATTAGAACATAAATGGGTAAGAAAACATGGCAAAAAGAAAAAACTCACCACCAGATCCACCAGATGACGAAGGACCTATAGTTGACCCTTTAAGAGAAGCTCCAGATGGATGATATGCACACATGCCTTGGATTAGAGAAGACCATGCATCATTTATGAAGACTTTTCTGAAATTGAGAAAGAATGCTCTGTAATGGTACACACAAGTAGAAATGTTTGTTAAAATTTAAAAGGTGTTGTGGATCTGGTTTGAATACGTTCTTTGACATTGTTGGTTCAAATTATTTATAGGGAGAGTTTAAGATTGCTGTTCAGTGGCCAGACACAGAACCAACAAGAGATTCTCATACAAATGCACCCTCACTTCTTGCAATGACTAAGTTTAATGATGTGATTACTCTGAGCATACCGGACTAAACCAGGCCATATTATCCGACTGTATGAATCTAACACACTCGTATAGAGTTCCCTGGCTAAAATATATCATGACCTTTTTCAAAAATATGGGCTGCGAAGCGTATTATCTAAACCCACAATTACTGGAAAAAATCACCAGGAGAGACTTGAAGGCTCTGACTTTGAAGTATTTGGATGAACAGAGATGGGAAGTGGAATAAAAAAAAACAACAGTAATGTCTAACCAACTAATTCTGTCGACGGACGCAGTCCAGCCCTACTTAGTAAGCGTGGTAAATCCCCGACAACGATTTGTTCTCACAAGATTCCGCTTAAATATCTTCCACCGGCTAGTAACTTTTCCGACTATGCGTGACTGGAGTACAGTCTTAAGAGCATGTCCATGTGATGCGAAAGCTCCCCAATCTACAATGCATGTGGTCCTCTTCTGTAAATTTTATGATATACCAAGAAAACGCTTTTTACTGCCTTTTTTAAGATCAACTAATATGCGCAAGTATCGCGACGCGTATTTTAGCTTACAGATTTTATCCTCTATTGAAATATGTGGAATTTTAGCAAATTTTTTATGTACAGTACTCTCTGTAAGGAAGTCTATGGGTGTACTGAATTAATTTTACTTCTAAATCTGCAATTTCTGGCAAATTCCTTACTCCCCCAAAAAAAAAAAAAAAAAAAACACTGTAATTGAACTCGTCTTTGCACTGATGTATATTTATCAAGTTTTATATATACCTGTTCTTGAATGAATTAAGGATGTGTTTTATAATCTTACTTATTTTGTGTACAACCCTTCTTATATTCATTTATTACCAATGTGCTATTACTTCACACTTTTATGGCTCGTTGAAAGCCGAATAAAGTTTTGTTTGATTTTGATGTGATTACTTTTTTTTAGGGCAGAGTTTCTACCAGGGAGTTGGATTATGTGAGGCTAAATAGAATTGAACAGGAAGTGAAGGAACCAGAGCATGGATATTATGAGAGGTTATTGAAAGCATTTCAGCAGCATACTGGTCAAAAGCATCTTGAACAACTTTTATGGGATTCCTTATTTCGCAGTTTGTACTTGGGTTGAGACCTGAGGTTATCCAGCATATGCAGCAGAATGGGATTTGTTGGCAGACTATGGGGTTCATTATGACCCCAGCGGTCGACGTAAATATGGAGGCAAGTACTGACAACAGGCTGGCGGTACATTTCTCCATATTAAGACATTGTCAGTTTGGCTAATTTGGCCACATGCAGGATTATGACCCCGCCTACCGCCATGGTTTTTGTGGCATCCTTACCACCACGACAAACATGGTGGTAGACACTATCAGTGCCAGGAAATTCCTTCCCCCTCCCATGGTTTCCCTCCACTCCCCCTTCCATTCCAGACCCCACCACCCCCCTACACGTGCCTCCCTTCATCCACGCACACCGGCATACACACAGCCATTCCAACATACATCGACGCCTGATACATCCATTCACACACACACCCGCACACACTTACATACATACACGCACACCAGCATTCACACAACTCAACATACATGCACTCACACATCCATAGATGCACACACACACCCAACACACAACACACACCCGCATACACGCACGCACAGACATATCACACACACCCCCAAACACTCACACAACACCCCCCTCCCCTGTCAGAGCACCCAACTTACCTGTCGTCAGGGGATCCTCTGACAGGAGACAGGACGGGGCGCTGCTGCCAGCAGCAGCGTCCGCCAGCAGAACACCGTCAGGCAGTATTATTGTCATTATTGCTGCAGCGACGGTCTTTTGGCGGCCGACGCGCGGGGTTAGGCGGTTTTTACCGCCAATGTTATAATGAGGGCCAAAGTCTTTAGATGAGGTCCTGAAATATGCTAAGTATTGCAATGATAAGCAGGAGATGAAACAGTGGAAGTTTAAAGAGAAATTTAGGTTAGCTCAGAAAAAGTTGGCACAGCGATTTTCAGAATCAGTCATTTGCAGGACATGGTGGTACAGTACAAGACATTGGTGATCCAGGTGGTAATCAAGGAGTTGGATTTCAAGCAGGAATTCAAGGTGTTCGAGGAGGTAGGGTTGTTTCACATGGCAGAGGTCGAGGAGCTCCAAGTGATCCAGGTACCAGTGTGGATATGGCAACACTAAAGAAAATGACTCCTTGTCATTTTTGTAACAACGTGGGCCATTGAAAGCATGAGCATAGGCTCAATCCCGATAGAATAAACAATAATAATTTACAGGGAGGAAACCTGATGCAAATACAAAATGTGTCTGCACAGCATGTGTAGATCCCAATGCAGAATCAGGTTCAAATGATACCAGTTCCACTAGTCCCTATTGTTTAGCAGAATGTGGGTAAGACAAGATTGAATCAAAATCAATTGCCCCAAGTAAATCGGAATGTAATGCAAATGCAAAATCAAAATATGATTCAACAATTTTGTTTGTTTGATGACAAGAGCTTGGATTCATGCATTTCACAATGATTGTGGTTAAGAATACCTTCTTAGGCACAATCATTGTGAAATGCTGAGTGCTTGGCACAGTCTTAGAGGTAGACCAGAGTGGACCATTTGTTGAAGGTGAAGTTTTTGGCCACCAGCTGTCCTTCCTTATTGAGACAGTTGCTACCCATTCCACTGTAAGAACAGTGGGAGTCTCAGACCTACCTCTTTAGGAAAAAAGCTCCAAGTTGTAGGTGCTAAAAACAGACAAATTTCAAACCCAATCTCAAAAGAGATTCCTGTATAAATAGGTTCTTTTGAAGAAAATCACCAGTTTTTTGTTTGTGATTCAAGCCTTGTAAATCTATTGGGAAGGGATGTACTCTGTAAATTAAATTGTAACATTTATTGTATACCTAGTCCTTAAGTATGGGATTTCACAGGAAAAGATATCGGACTAATAGAAGGTATAGAACCAGTCCAAACAAATGTTAAACCAAATGCCAATTTCTCAAGAACACCACCCTATCAAATGACTCCAGAAACAATAGCAGAAATAACACCAATAACTGCAGTCATGATACAGAAAGGCTTTCTAAAAGATATAATTGCTCACCAATTGTGGGATAACAGAAACCAAATGGACGCGCTGAACTCCAGAGTGGGACTACATATTCCATACTGCTTTGTGACCCCAGGAGGCAGACATTCTCACCAGCACCTGCATCCACTTGACCAGACCAACGAGCGCTATAAAGCACATGGGGGCACCTCACAGTGCAGGACATGTGCAAGCCACGTCCAGGCTTTGCCCAGGCCAAAGGTGGGCACGTCCACACCTGTCGGAGCCTGGAGGAGGCTTGGCTGGGCTACCCCCCTAACATCTATCTCCAAGTAGGCCTCATTGACTCTCACCTTTTCATTATTGTATACTCCTGCAGGTTGTATCATTCAACTAACATTCTGTAGAACACTTATCCACTAATTACATTCCTTTGATGGGTATAAGGAAAGCAACAGAGGGTGGGGCAGGGGCGGTGTTAAAAACTAAGCGGAAAAGGCATAAACATGCAGCTAATAACTGTGTTATGGACAGAATTGAGAATCTTCTGGGTGAATGCGAAGAAATTTTGACCTCTTCCCTGGATTATGACTCCAACAAAACTGGGGGCGAGTGCTTCCCAGTCATGAAGGGGGCAGGTCACAACAAAATTGCTGACATATATTCGTAAAACGTGGTCAACAGGTCACAGCCACTACAGGGCAGGGGGAGGGTTGGAATGTCATCACCCACGCTCCCTCCTAATCAGCAAATGAGCCATCCCTAGGTCTGAGTGACACTCTTCAGTGTACCAACCTCTTTAGTTCTTTAATAAATATCTCAGGCCCACATGACGACCCCAACACAGGTATCAGGGTGGGTTTCTCAGTAGACATAAATGTGTATTCAGCCCAGACAAATGCACAGTACATCTTATGCATACAAGATTTAAAGAGCGAGGTGTCAGAATTCAAGTCTATGGTTAATTCCTTGATCGCCATAGTCAAGCAGCTAATTCCTTCAGGTGCTACGGCCAGCATGAATCATATCTGTAGCCCAACACCAAAACCATCAGGTACCTCGATGAAGTTGCCCAAATCGCCATTGACCAGTTGTGCTGGCCTACCTTTAGCGGTGCGAAGATCAAGAATTCTTATCTGCCTCCCCCACACAACAGCTTAGGAACAGGAAATGCATCTGGTCCCTGCTACCAAATCCCTCAATTTACGGGTGACACTGTCCCTAAATGCACTGCACAGACTGCAATTGACGGTTTCAATTTAAAAACACTGTTCTATTGGTCAACGATGGATTAAACCCAGATCTTTGTGACTGGGGGTGAATGTTTGATTTGCTCTGCATTCCATCCATCATCTGTTCTTTTTGCATTTGTTGCCCCAAGTGGGATGGGTATGCCCAGAGGTGGGTCCTGTGCACACTGCACCACTGGATTCAAGCTAGCCTAGCTGATGAAGGGTGATACCCTGAAACCGGTCCTGAGATGCTTGTTTCCGGTCCAGGGAGGACCTGGCTTGGCAGATCAGGCTGGACTGTTCCCAGGTGGAACAGGGTCAAGACTAATTTGCATATGGCTGGGTCCAAACTGGGGTGGTGTGGTGAGCAAAAAAACAATGCATTATACCCAGATCTTTGTGACTGGGGGTGAATGTCTGATTTGCTCTGCATTCCATCCATGCACACATGGAAGTCAACGGTCTCAATCTGTTCTTTTTGCATTTGTTGCCCCAAGTGAGAAGGGTATGACCAGACGTGGGTCCCGTGCTCACTGCACCACTGGATTTAAACTAGCCTAGCTGATGAAGGCTGATACCCTGAAACCGGTCCTAGAATGCTTGTTTCCGGTCCAGGGAGGACCTGGCTTGGCAGTTCGGGCTGGACTTTTACTATGAGGAACAGCTTCAATCCTGATTTGCATATGGCTGGGTCCAAAATGGGGTGGTGTGGTGAGCAAGAAAATGATGGATTAAACCCAGATCTTTGTGACGGGGGTGAATGTTTGATTTGCTCTGCATTCCGTCCATCATCTGTTCTTTTTGCATTTGTTGCCCCAAGTGGGAAGGGTATGCCCAGACGTGGGTCCTGTGCTCACTGCACCACTGGCTTCAAGCTAGCCTAGCTGATGAAGGGTGATACCCTGAAACCGGTCCTAGGATGCTTTTTTCTGGTCCAGGAAGGACCTGGCTTGGTAGTTCGGGCTGGACTGTTACCATGAGGAACAGGGTCAAGACTGATTTCCATATGGCTGTGTCCAAACTGGTGTGGTGGGCAAAAAAATGATGGATTGAACCCAGATCTTTGTGACTGGGGGTGAATGTTTGATTTGCTCTGCATTCCGTCCATCATCTCTTCTTTTTGCATTTGTTGCTGCAAGTGGGAAGGGTATGCCCAGACGAGGGTCCCGTGCTCACTGCACCACTGGATTGGAGCTAGCCTAGCTGATGACGGGTGATACCCTGAACCCGGTCCTAGGATGCTTGTTTCTGGTCCAGGGAGGACCTGGCTTGGCAGTTCAAGCTGGACTGTTCCCATGAGGAACAGGGTCAAGACAAATTTGCATATGGCTGGGTCCAAACTGGGGTGGTGTGGTGAGCAAAACAACTATGGATTAAACCCAGATCTTTGTGACTGGGGTAAATGTTTGATTTGCTCTGCATTCCATCCATCATCTGTTCTTTTTGCAACGTTCCCAAACTACACCCACTGGCACAAAGGGAAGGGGGAGATTGTACAGAAATAAGGCAATTCATTGGATTTGCCATGTGAGAGGCTGCTACTCTGTAATACATGGGGATATAATTGATGCAGTCAGAAGGCCTGACCCAGACACACACTTTGATATGCTACAGTTGACATTTAGGGACAGGAGCATGGTGGATAACCTGATGGCCCTAGAAGCAAGGACAAGTGCTTCAGGGCAATCCTGTATCCAGTTCAAATACCCTAGGCCGCCTGTACATTATAGGGTTCGCCTCACTCATAGTGCACAGGTAACCTATCTGTTCTCAGAGAGAATGATTGACTTGAAGTATCATCCAAAACACATGTTGAACTACCCTCCGACTCACATAAACCAACTGTCCCTGGACTGGCTGTAGTTCCCAACATTTTCACCAGAAGCACCCATGTTCCTCTTCCTAACAGATTCCATCAGACTGCCCATGACCCACTGCATAAGCGTGATAACATTGTACTTTCCTTTCCCCACGAACATCACTTACCAATCCAAGAACAGACAGCTAAGCATGAGAACACTACACCTATGGTTAGGCCACCTCCACTAGATGGATAACACAGTTAACCCAGGACCTGCTGGGCAATAGGGATAACAACCCCTTTCCCCTCAACCAACTCCACCTGCCAAACCAACCTTTGGTAGCTAAACCTTCAAATATCACATCAGTGGACAGGGCGGTCCCTCTAATCACTGGGGTACAACTTGTCTCGTGGAATGTGGCAGGTTTGAGATCTGTCCTCCCCTCCTGTCCTTTACCTCCTTTATTGAGAAACATGACATATGTTTTCTGCAGAAGACATGGTCGATCGATCGACTTTTTTGGACTGGCTACTCAAATTTTTACATCCCTGCTTTGCCCAGTACCAGGGGTAGGCCTTCTGTGGGCTTAACCATTTGGCTAGAAAATCACTAAACTGCTGCATATCACAGCTATCTATTGATTCCCCCGACCTAGTAGGTCTTCACCAATCATTTGGTACAGACACAGTTGTGATAATTTTTAACATCTACACTAGAGGGGTTAGGTGGGGTCGGGTCTCCAAAACCCTCTTTGTTCTGGAGGCATTTTTGCAAAACTGACCCCGGCATCATAAAATCATTGTGGCAGGTGACTTCAGTGTCACATTAGAACCTCTTGACAGGGAGGATCTTGGGTTTACCGTTGAGAAGGATCGGGCGTGGTCCATCCCTGCGGTAGATATCCCACCCATCAAAAGGTGGACGCAGGTTGCTGTCCAAGTAAAATCATTGACCATGGATTTGGACTCAGGGCATTTAACGGCAGGACCAAATCTGACGCAAAGGGTTGCCATACATACAACAAAGTAAACCATACTTGTAGAATTGATTATTGTCAAGTCGACATAAGATTATGGTCCCTAGTCATCAACATGATGGTTATTGAGAGATCTGAAAGGGACCATAACCCTCTTTCAGTCCATATGTCAACTTTGTGTAACCACTTGTCCATGATTAACACCTCAGTAACAACACCAGAGGGAATTAGTCTGGTTAATGACAAATGTCACCTAAAGTGGAATATGGTTCTGGCTCGACCAACGCTCATCAATGCTGCTAACAAAACCTTGAGGACCACATTGATGGGTTTGGAGGTGGGTCCCGCAATCTCAAACAGGGAAATAAGCTTAACTCACACCTCATGCTTCAAGAGTATTGAGGCCCACTTCTCAGTAGATATAGCTCCTGATGGCAAGAGGCTTAAGGGTAGGCATCACTGGTTTAATAGAGTGTCGGTCCTCAAACAAGCATCTAATCCAAGCTATTAAATCTAAGGATGTAAACGCAATTCATTTAGCTAGAAAGTCTTACAAATCAGCTGTCTGCAAAGCCAAGTGTGAACAAGATGACAAGTGGTGGGCTGCACTTAGTGACGCTGCACGAGAGAGGAATTGTAGTGAGTTCTGGTCTTTGGCAGCGAGCAGCCCAGGAAATAGCGAACTGAACATTACAACTAATATTGCTCCAAAGGACTGGGTAGACCATTTTAGTGGGTTGTACTCTTATGACCATGAAAGTATAACTTCTGAACATAATATTACTCTAACACCCACCCCTCCAGTGCTGCTTATGTTCTCCCAAGCGGATATAGCATATTCCTTAGGTACTCTAAAGTGTGGTAGGGCACCTGGCTTGGATGGTGTTCCAGCAGACCTATTCTTAACCGACATTGCAATCTGGTCAAGATAGATCACCATAATATTGAATGCAATAGTATCTGGGGCACGAATCCCTGAGTACTGGAAGGGTGCCATTGGAGTCCCTACTTTTAAAAAGGGTGGCAGAGCCCTCCCCTGTAATCATTGGCCAATTAGCTTAATAGATTGCATACAGAAAGTGTTCTGTCACTGCTTTTTGGGCAAGATTCAAGACTGGATGACTAAACTTGACATCCTTAGTCCCCCAGGCAGGTTTTCGTAAAATAAATATTTACATTCAGCAGGCCCTTAAGTTTTTGTTTTTATACTGGAAGACAGTATTAATTGGCAAAGGGAATCTGTATGTTGCTTTTATGGATTTTAAATCTGCATTCGATCTAGTACCCCGTAGCAAGCTGTGGGAAGTTCTTTCTCTAATGGGAACCCCAAGCACATTCTTGCACTATAGATTTGGCTCCATGAGAGTAATTATGCATGTGTCAGGTGGGATGACAAGGGGCGGCTAACTAACAGAATAAAGGCGTCAAGGAGTGTACGGCGAGGGTGTGTCCTTGCCCCTACCTTGTTCTCTTTGTAAATTAATAATATTGTCAACTCTTTACTCAGAGTAGAGGCTGATGCACCATCGTTAGGCACACAGAAAATTCCTGTCTTGCTCTTTGCAGATGATACACTCCTGATATCCAAGACCCCAAGCGGGTTACGAAACTCCTTGCGTGCTTTGAAGAATTGTGTTCCATGCGAGGACTTGAAATCAGTGCTTCTAAAACTAAATTAATGACTCTCTATCCCCACAGATCCTTCTGAGGGAAGTTTACCCTCAAGGGTACCCCACTTGAAAAGGTGGGCACATTTAGTTACCTGGGTATAATGTTAACTGAGAAATGTCTCAGAACTCAGAGAGTCCACCTTCCTCCATTCTGCTCTCAAGCCACCAAAATCATCTGCGGCTTACTCCCAGGATCGTCCCTTGGCCTGACCCTCTTTAACGTCTACATGGTGCCGCTCGCAAACATCGCCAGATCTCACCATCTCAACATCGTCTCATACGCTGATGACACCCATTTGATCCTCTACCTCACCAAGAACTCCGCCACCGCCAAAACCAACCTCCACAAAGGAATTAAGGTCATTGCCGAATGGATGAAGTACAGCTGCCTGAAACTGAATTCTGACAAAACTCAGGTCCTCATCCTCGGCTCCACCCCCTCTGCATGGGATGATTCCTGGTGGCCTGCCACACTGGGAACCGCACCAACACCCACCGACCGCGCACGCAACCTGGGATTCATCCTGGACTCATCGCTATCAATGACCCAGCAAGTCAACGCCGTCTCTTCCTCCTGCTTCAACACCCAATGCATGCTTTGGAAGATCTATAAATGGATCCCCACTGAAACCAGAAGGACGGTCAGCCAAGTGCTAGTAAGCACCAAACTGGACTACGGCAATGCCCTCTACACAGGAACCACGGCCAACCTCCAGAAAAGACTTCAACGCATACAGAACGCCTCCGCATAACTCATCCTGGACATCCCCCACCACAGCCACATCACAGCCCACCGCCGGTGTCAGACCGTTCTCTCACCTCGCCGCCAAGACGTGGAACACCCTTCCCACCCACCTATGTCAGACACAGGACCTACTTACCTTCAGGAGACAGCCCAAGACCTGGCTGTTCGATCAGTAGCAGCCCCCCCACATCAGCGCCTGGAGACCATCACGGATGAGTTGTGCGCTTTACAAATGATTTGATTGATCGATTGATTGATTGGAAATCACATATTGCAAAGCAAGCACTAAAACTAAAGCAAACAACAGGGGTTTTAATAAAGGATTTTAACCTCTTGCATACCAAACCAATACGCCCTGCAATTCAGATATATGAAGCCTAGGCTGTGAGCTTGGCCATTTACGGGACTGAACTGTGGGGCTATGCTAAAGCCAAAGAAATAATTATTTCTGAAAATAATTTCCTAAGAAATCTCGTGTCCTCCCCACCAAGTACTCCACTGTTCCCCCTTTTTAAGGACCTAAGCATGAAACGTATTGGCCATAAGGCCCACCTACATCCTCTTTTGTACTCGTGGGGTCTTTGGACTACCCCAGAGCTTTCCTCCTTTATTGTAGCCCTACAGGTCATGTTAGAAGCTGACCATTCTCATAGTATCCCCTGGCTCAGGCACATCTAGGGGCTACTTTATTCACTTGGGCTTAGAGAACTCTGGGACTCTCCAACTACTGCCTCCTTTCGTTTAAAAATTGACTTAAAAAAATTGTATTGGCATATGGTGGACTCTGAAGATCTGGGGGTTGCACTTCACTCCACACTATCATGTGAATATGCCAACCTAAAAGATACATGCAATACAAGGCTTTCTGGGACATAATCACAGTACCAAGAGAAAGGAAATTGTACTTCCAGTTTCACATAGACACCTTGCCACTAAGATTACTTACCAGTTGCTGGCCACATGAAGAAACAACCACCTGCTCAGCTTGCAAAGTGCCCATTGAAAACCTCCCTCATGTTTTATTTGTCTGCCCTGCAAACGCTGCCTTTCGTAGAAAATAGCTGGCCCCGGCTTGAAGACTGCTGGGAGTTAAAAGGTCCAACATAGCCCTTTGCATTCTCAGATCAGACACTCACCAGACGTTAGTAATTGCTGTTGCCAAGTTCCTTGGGGCTAGTTGGAATGTTAGAGGAAAACTTTTATCTGTATAATAGTTTTAGTAAGAATGTATCAATTCACTCTGGGATTGCATTTAATTTTATTATTTTTATTTGCTTATATGTACTGTGCATATTTTATATAACCTTGCGTATTTATTTATTGCTGCTATGTGCTTTTATTGCTCTTGTGGCCAAAATAAATTTCTCTTTACTGACTGACTGAAATGGAAAGTTTAGGATCATCCAAGGCCTGAGAAAGATTAATAATATTGTATTCCCATGTTGTCCTTTGAATTGAGTCCAGGTTCCATAATTTTCCAGATTCTGTGTACAGCAGAATAATTCACAGATATGGATCTTTGCTGAGCTTTCTTCTCAGTTTTGTCACATAAAGATAGCTAGTTCCTATTCTCCTTCGTGTTTCAAGAGAAAGTATTAGCATATTGTCCAGTCCCACAAGGCTATACTGAACGTCTATCCACTTTTCACCAGATCTTAAAGAAGAATCTGGAAACACTGATCATGTCATGTAACTCATATCTTGTTGAGTATATTGAGAACGTATTGGAGGCATCAGGGACAAGATAATCCTGTAAACAAGACGCCATTGCTTTGCTAAATCATTTGGCTGAGAATGGACATAAAAGCCCTCATTATGACATTGGCGGTAAATCCCATTTCCCGCCATGCTGACTGCCGCCAACATACTGCTGCGGCTGAGGATATCCGTTCACCATATTATGACACGTCCACACCAATCTGTCACTATTTAGCTGCAGACAGAACTCCGCCACACCAAAGGTCAATGTTAAGCTGGCGGTGGCAAAACCCACACCGGAATGCCAACAGTACAACGCCCACAACATTATGACCCACGAATCACCACAGCGGACATTCAGTGGTGGTAAACCATTGGCAGTACATAACGCTGTGCTCAAAATACACACACACTTACAAAACAACACCACATTGGACATTTCAAACGACTCACATCTGACACCAATACACACACGACACCGACACACTCACACCACTATAAAACACACACACACATTACCCACAACCCTTTACAAACAACAATTACTGGCAGGAGATTGACACTACGACCACAGACAAGACCAGAGACATACACCACCATCACCTATAGACCACCCACCCACCTCACAATACACACCCCAACACATCACCTTAGACACCCTCACCCACAATACTCACACAACACTTATGGCACCACAAACACCCCAGATTCTATGAGGAGGAGCTAAGGGTCATGGTGGAGGAAATCATCTGGGTAGAGCCACAGCTATTTGGATCACAGGTGCAGCAGACATCCATTGCTAGGAAGATGGAGATATGGCGGAGAATCGTGGACAGGGTCAATGCCGAAGGACAGCATCCCAGAACAAGGAATGACATCAGGAAGAGGTGGAACGACCTACGGGAGAAAGTACATTCCATTGCAGTAAGACACCAGCTTGCAGTACAGAGGACTGGCGGTGGACCCCACCTCCTCCCCACAACTAACAACATGGGAGGAGCAAGTCTTGGCTATCATGCATCCTGAGGGCCTGGCAGGAGTAAGAGGAGGATTGGACTCTGGTAAGTCAACTCTATACTACTACTACCCCCTACCTGCATGCCATCACATACCCCCAACCTTATCACCTCCCACACACCCCACCATCACAACTCACTCATCCCAATGCCATGCCAAGCATGCACCACTAATGCATAGACACCACTCACAGCCCTGCATGGACACCTATCACTAAAGCATGCACACTAGAGAGAATCAGCTAGCCCACCACATAATAACTCACATAAGGTAAAGCTTCCAGGGCAATAACAACCATAGAGGGCAACCCACCCATGCACAATATGTCACACACAGAAATAATAACACAGCTTTTACATCCCCACAGGTATCCAAGCCAATGTCACCAGAGAAGAGGTGCCAGCAACATCCAGTACCTCCCACAGAAGAGGACCACAGTGATGACAGAGACTCTGCTTGCCTGGATATGGATGTCCAACCTGGCCCATCAGGGACCTTCAGACAGTCAGTTACCCAGACACAGTCACACACCACCACAGAGCCTCTCCCCTCAGGAAACTCCACCACAGCACCCGGCCAGTGTGCCCATACCTCTGTCCCCAGGACACGTCAATCAGCAGTGTCCACCACTACAGGGACCCCAGGGTACACCACAAACCCAAAACAATCAGGGACCTGGGGTCACTGGCAGTAGGCACGCGGTTCAGGGGACAGAGGAACAGGACAACAGAGAATCTGGGAGGACTGCTGTGTGCCAGGGGGAGGACAGGCCCAGGGAACAGACTCTCCAGAAGGCACTCACTGAGATCCTGGGAGGCTACCAACATTCCCAGGATACGCTGGGCAGGATCCTGGACAATGTGCAGGACAACATGCGGCTGCAGGAGGGACAGTACCAGGGAGGACTTGAAGGCCATTAACATCACCCTGGTCTCCATTGAAGGGGTGCTGGCAGACATGGCAAACATTATGAGGGAGGCAGTGTCACACCAGCGGGCCCCTGCCACTAGCCATACTACTGAACAGCCCTCCATGAAGTATGTCAAATGATTTGAGTATGTATTCGTTTAACAAGGTTTAAACATTGCAATTCAACTGTACAGTAATGTTTACATAGGAAAGGCCTGTAGTTGGCTGCAGTGAACACACCAGGAGCGATAGTGGGGCACCAACATCTGCAAAAAGAGTTGCCAAAGGGTACAGTGAGTGGGAAATAACAGCCTGCCAGTGACAATGTGAAAAACAAATCTGTCAATGAAATGTGAAATTAGACTGCCTTTCCTGTGTGTCATTGGAAGTATTGTCTAATCACTGCAGTTCTGCTGTCCTCATCCACATCCTCTGCTTCCTCATCTTCACTGTCCACAGGGTCCACTGCTGCCACACGGTCATCTCCAGCCTCCTCCTCCTGCCGAAATGTCACATGGCTTCTCATGGAAAGGTTATGCAACATGCAGCATGCCGCGATTATCTAGCAGACCTTCTTGGGTGGGTGGCACAGGGATCCACCTGTTAGATGGAGGCACCGAAACCTCGCCTTCAAGAGGCCAAATGTACATTCAATGATCCTTCTTGTTCGTCCATGTACCTCATTGTAACGTTCCTCAGCCATTATCCTGGGATTCCTCACTGGGGTCAGTAGCCATGACAGGTTGGGGTAACCTGAGTCACCTCAAATATGGGCGGAGTTGGAGAGTCTAGTGGATGGGGTCCTACCACAGTACGGACTGCTGTATGGGCCTCCAGACCAACAGGTGAGTACACTGTGAGCACGATGATTGGCGCATGAATGCATGGAGTGCTGTGTGTGAAGGCCTCGTGTGGGGGGGGTTGGAGGATGGGCCCTGGGCAGCGTGCAGCATGTATGCTGGGCCATGTCTGTGCATAAGGGGATGGGAAGGGCTATAGTGCGCCATGAGTGTAACAGTCAGGACGGTCTAACTAATACCTTTCCCTGTGTATATTTCATCTGTAGGTCAGCGCCCATCAAAAGAAGGGTATATGGGTTGCCATCGCCAAGGAGGTGCGCACCATGGGGGTCTATGGCAGGCGGAGCACCCACTGTCGGAAACAGTGGGAGGTCCTGAGATGCTGGGCATGGAAGACTGCGAAGGCCCAGCTGGGGATGGCCTCCCAACGAGGAAGGGGTGCCCATCAAACCCTGACCCCCCCCGATGGCCCGCATACTGGCGGTGGCCTATCCGGAGCTGGATGGGCACTTGGGGGCATCACAGCAGCCACAAGGGGGTGAGTACAGTGCCCATCATTACTACTTATGTCTGGTGGGCTAGTATCCGGTGGGGGATAGGTGTCTGTGGGTGCCCCTAGGCCAGGCCTGACATTCCTCCTACCTAGCTAGTAAGCATCCACTACTGGGCAGGTGTGTGTGTTTCCCAGGTATGCTGCAGTTGACGGTATGTGTCCCTCCCCATGGCCTAGTGACTAGCATTGTTACTCGTAGTGCATTGCATAGTGCGTAGGGCTGTTACCTGTGTGTGAGGGTGCTGTGTACACCAACGGTGGTGTTGGTGCAGCCATTGACCCAGTGTATCCTTTCTCCCCCCCCTTTTTGTTTTGTCATCCTGTCCTTCTGTGCATTAGCATCATCTGGCGGAGGAGCAGAGGCACTGGCGACGGAGGGAGCTGCATCCCACAGGACAAGGAGGCAGAGTCCACCGACGGTGAGGGCACCAGTGGGATGGAGAGCGAGGGGAGCACCACTGCAGAGACTGGAGGGGACAGTTCGGTCACTGATACCTCCTCCGATAGAAGCTCCCTGGTGATGGCGGACACCTCTGTGCCCACCCCAGCTACAGGTACAGCCGCCACCCCCTGTACCAGCACCGCCCTCCAGCAGACCCTCAGCGAGTTGCCTGTTCCCGCTCTCCCAGGAGGATGGGCATCTACTTCGCCCCAGGCACCTCAGGCCCTGCCCCAGTGAGCCCTGCTGCTCTGAGTGAGGAGGCTATTGATCTCCTGAGATCCATCTCTGTTGGGCAGTCATCCATTGTGAATGCCATCCATGGACTGGCAGCTCAAATGGAACAAACAAATGCATTTCTGGGGGTATTCACACTGGCTTGGCGTCCAAACAGAGATCAATCCAGGCTCTGGCCTCCTCTCTGATGGCAGCCATTGTCCCTGTTTCCACCCTCCCAACTCCAACTTCTTCTACCCAATCCCATTCCCTTCAACCCCAACCTATCCCAAGCACACAGGCGGACCAGCATGCACACAAGACAACACACAAGAGTGTCACAGGCAAACACAAGCACCACACATCATCCCTCAGGCACTCACACAAACGCCATCCAGATGCAGACATACCAACATCCACTGCCTCCACTGTGTCCCTCTCCTCCTCGACCCCCACCTCTCTCCCAGTTGCATCTACTCTCACCCCTGCATGCACTACGTCCTTATCCGCTACCTCCATCACCAGCATACCTATCAGAGCACACACCTCACTGGCTCTCACCACCCGAACAGCTATGCACACGTCCCCTGTGTCTTCTCCCACTGTGTCTGTGCCCCCTCCTCCCAAAGTACACAAATGCAAGCACTCAGACACCCAACAACCATCCACCTCACAACAGAATCCAGCCCATGCACATGAACCCAAAGGTAGCAGACAGACACCTCCTACAACCACTCCCTCTTCCTCCACTCCCAGACCTTCTCCCTCTTCCCGCCCCAATGTCCCAAAGAAGCTTTTCCTCATGTCTAGCCAGGGTGTGTAAAACCCAGGCAAGCACCTCAGCCACCCACTCCACGGCCACAGAAGTGTCCACAGCAACTCGTGGTGGGAAAGGATCCCGGGCACCAGACAGCTACATAAAAAGGGTGCCTGCTCCAAGTGCTGCTAGGAAGGGCAAGGAGCCCTCCCCAGCTGTTGCCGGAAGGGCAAGGAACCCTCCCCAGCTGCTGTCAAGAAGGGCATGGAGCCAGCCCGAGCTGCTGTCAGAAAGGGCAAGGAGCCAGCCCCAGCTGCTGCCAGGAAGGGCAAGGAGCCAGCCCCAGCTGCTACCAGGAAGGGCAAGGAGCCAGTCCTAGCTGCTGCCAGGAAAGGCAAGGGGGCTGCACACCAGCAGGCAGAATGGCCAAGTGGCCTGGTGCAGGGACTCAGTCGGAGCCCCCACTACCAGCCATGGTAGTGCAGCCATCCGAGGCAGCTGGGGATGGGCTGGAGCCTCCCTCCACCACCACCAGCACCACCACCAGCATGTCCACGAGCAGTGGGCAGCCATCCGAGGCTGCAGGGGATGGGCTGGAGCCTCACCCCACCAGCAGCAGCAGCTCCACCCCCAGCAGCAGCAGCACCAGTGGGCAGCTGTCCGAGGCTGCAGGGGATGGGCTGGAGCTTCCCCCCACCACCAGCAGCACCACCACCAGCAGCAGCACCAGTGGGCAGCCGTCAGAGGCTGCAGGGGATTGGCTGGAGCCTCCCCCTACCACCAGCAGCAGCAGCAGCACCAACGGCACCACAGTGGGCAGCCGTCCGAGGCTGCACGGGATGGGCTGGATCCTCCCCCCACCAGCAGCAGCATCAGTGGACAGCCGTCCGAGGCTGCAGGGGATGGACTGGAGCTTCCCCCCACCACCAGCAGCAGCATCAGCATCACCACCACTGAGCAGCGCTGACCGCCGGCGGATAGTGTGTAGTCCTGCGTCCATGGGCTGTAGTGCGTCCTGCCCCCTGCAAATCCTGTGGGTATGCAACCCACCTGAGACTGTGACCTTGCATTCCCCAAAATATGCATCACAGGGCAGGATCCCCCCTCTAGAACCAGTGGGTATGGCACCCACTCACCCCATCCTCTCCAGGATGAAGATCACAGGGCACAATGCCCTCTCCATAACCAGTGGGTATGTCACCCACCAAGAGACTGTGGCCTTGCACTCCCCAGGACCAAGCAGTGGGCAAATCACCCACTTGAGAGACTGTGGCCTTACACGCCCCAGGACCAAGCAGTGGGCAAATAACCCACTTGAGGGACTGTGGCCTTGCACTCCCCAGGGCCTAGCAGTGGGCAAATCACCCTCTTGAGAGACTGTGGCCTTGCACTCCCCAGAACCAAGCAGTGGGTAAATCAGCCACTTGAGAGACTGTGGCATTGCACTCCCCAGGACAGCGCACAGGGCACGTTGGCCCCTCCAGGACCAGTGGTGTTGTTCCATCTGCCAGCTGAGGTGTCCCTCCGTTCCTCATCCCACTGAGGTGCCTGCCTATTTTCGGACTGATGCCCCTGCAGTGTTCTCTCCATGTTGTTGCAGAAGTCAAGTGGGGCCTTGGACTTTGTAATGTGGCCCTATGGCCCATGAACATTGAGGACTGGGCAGTATCCCTTGATTTGTGCATATGTATATACTTTTAGATTCGATGTACGTATTTCTACTTTAGTTATCTTATTACACTCACTTTCATCTATTCCTGTTGTCCTTGCATTATTCCTGAGGGGTACAAGGTAAATGTTATGTTGCTGCATCTGCTTGTGTGTATTTTGTTGGGGGTGGGGGTGTTGCGTGTGTGTGTCACTCTCTTTTTTCTCCCCCCTCCCCTGTGTGCTAGGCTGCTGCACTCACTGTGGTCGTCTTTGCCATCGTTGGTGTTTTTGGTGGAGCAGGACGTAGAAAATCATGGGGAAAATCTGCAGTTCAGGCTCCCTGGCGGCGTGGTTCTTCCGTGAGTCTCCAATGGTAAGTTGTTTCACTTCTGTGCATTGTTTCCGCCAAGCCTTTGATGTTGTTGGTACCGCCTCTGAAAAAGTGGGGGATTGCCCTGTCATAATACAGTGGGCAGAACATTGTCTTCCGCCTGGCTGTAGGAAGCCGTGGTGCCTGTTGTTTCTGCCCTGGCGGTCGGTGTGGTAAAGTGGCTGTCTGTCTGAGCTCTTTCCGCTATGGTCATAATTTGGCGGTGTTTACCGCCAACCTGTTGGCGGTATTACCGCCACTTTATCACCAAGGTCATAATGAGGGGCTATATTTGGAACTAACACTTTACAGTGAGTGAACTTTCATTCTCTTCTCATTTGTCAAACCCCTTGATGGACCAACTCACTCTCCCTTTTTTGTAATGGATAGATGCATACTTGCACTACATGTCACAGTGAAATTGCTTGGGACTGTAGAGCTACATAAAGAAACCGCCAGGGTTGTAATGAGGGCCAAAGTGTCCCCAAGCTAGTTATAATGCTGTCAAAAAGTAGTCCAATATTCTGGGCATATCATTGCATACTGAACAAGAAAAGTCTCAAGAGAGAGTGGAATCTATCTTGCGAATGAGTCCCCCAAAAACGCAGGGAGAGGTCAGAATGTTTTTGGGAATGGTTCACTACTCTAGACAGTAGACTGCCCACTTTTTCCTGTAGACAAAGCATTTACAGAGGCTGACACACAGAGATGTTCCTTATCTGATTTCATGGGAAAACAAATTCATGAAACTTTTCCTAGAACTGAGAGAAAATCTCTGGCACTGGGGCTGCCTGATTACTCAAAAGATTTTACTTTGTTTTACAGTGAGAGGGAGGGATGCAGTCTCTCAGTGCTTACACAGATGAAGAGTGATGCTAATTTAGCAATTTTTTTGTCACACTTAATCCCATGGCTGCTGCACAGACAAGTTGTCCTAAATCAGTTGCAGCCGTCGGCGCTAGTTGAAAAAGGTACGAAAGCACAGGAATAGGACATCCTTTAACTGTTGTAGTGCCTCGCTCAGTTGAGGTTTTGCCTACTGGAACCAAAACCTAATACATTATAAGTGCTAGACTTACCAAAAATAATATAACATTGAAAAGATGCTGAGTTTTGAATTCTAGTTGGCTGCTCCGACTACCTGAAAATGAAGTATCTAATGAATTTGAACATGACTGTCTTGATCTCACGGATTTATGTACCAAGCCAAGGCCTGACATTAAGGATAAGCCTTGGATAAACCCTATTTATGTCCCTTTTGTGCATGGTTCATGATTAAGAAAAAATGATTGTTCTTGAGAACAGCTTAAGTCGTCTGCACAATGAAAGAAATTATAGAAGCTTCATTGTTTCAAGGAGTTACATCAGCACAAGTTGCAGAGCTGAATGCTCTTACCAGAGCTTGCAGCTTAATGGCCCAAATGAGAGTGACTATATTTCCTTTATAAAATGGGTTATTGGTAAGGGCAGGTAGGTACCTACACTTACCAATAGGCCACTAACCTCCACTAAGGTCCAGTTAGGTCTCAGTAAATTAACCCCAGCTCAACCCTTGGTAGCTTGGCAACGAGCGTCAAGGCTTAACTTAGGAGACAGAGGCCCTCATTCTGACCTTGGCGGGCGGCGGAGGCCGCCCGCCAAAGTCCCGCCGTCAGGTTACCGTTCCGCGGTTGAAAGACCGCGGCGGTAATTCTGACTTTCCCGCTGGGCTGGCGGGCGGTCGCCTTCAGACCGCCAGCCAGCCCAGCGGGAAAGAGGCTTCCACGATGAAGCCGGCTCGGAATCGAGCCGGCGGAGTGGAAGCTGTGCGACGGGTGCAGTTGCACCCGTCGCGTATTTCACTGTCTGCGCAGCAGACAGTGAAATACATGTAGGGGCCCTCTTACGGGGGCCCCTGCAATGCCCATGCCAGTGGCATGGGCACTGCAGGGGCCCCAGGGGCCCCGCGACCCCCCCTACCGCCATCCGGATCTCGGCGGTCCGACCGCCGGGATCTGGATGGCGGTAGGGGGGGTCGGAATCCCCGCGGCGGTGCAGCAAGCTGCGCCGCCGCGGAGGATTCAATGGGGCCGCGGTACACTGGCGGGACCCCGCCAGTGGTGCCGGTCCGACCGCGGCTTTACCGCCGCGGTCGGAATCCCCATTGGAGCACCGCCGGCCTGTCGGCGGTGCTCCCGCGGTCCTCCGCCCTGGCGGTCAAAGACCGCCAGGGTCAGAATGACCACCAGAGTGTAAAGCATTCAAATATCACAAAACAGTACTTAAATAAAACACAGGAAACAGTTTAAAAATCCAAAACCAATTCATAAAAATAGATTATATTTTTATCTTTAAAATGACACCAAAACGAATAAAATCGGATAAGGGGAACTGGAGGTATGAATTTTTAAAGAATTATTATTTTTTTAGCGCCTAGAAACAAAAAGTGCCAATCGGGTCATCTGGTTGCACCTCGACCGGGGCAAAGTCAAAGTTTAAGGCCGACCGCGATGGAGCCCTGCCCGGCTACAGGCCGCGGTTAAAAGTTTACCTTCACCGCCGCCCGCCAAAGTCCCGCCGTCAGGTTACCGTTCCGCGGTCGAAAGACCGCGGCGGTAACTCTGACTTTCCCGCTGGGCTGGCGGGCGGCCGCCTTCAGGCCGCCCGCCAGCCCAGCGGGAAAGAGGCTTCCACGATGAAGCCGGCTCGGAATCGAGCCGGCGGAGTGGAAGCTGTGCGACGGGTGCAGTTGCACCCGTCGCGTATTTCACTGTCTGCGCAGCAGACAGTGAAATACATTTAGGGGCCCTCTTACGGGGGCCCCTGCAGTGCCCATGCCAGTGGCATGGGCACTGCAGGGGCCCCCAGGGGCCCCGCGACCCCCCCTACCGCCATCCGGTTCCCGGCGGGAGAACCGCCGGGAACTGGATGGCGGTAGGGGGGGTCGGAATCCCCTCGGAGGATTCCAATGGGCGGCGGTACACTGGCGGGAGCCCGCCAGTGTTGCCGGTCCGAGCCGCGGTCGGAATGCCCATTGGAGCACCGCCGGCCTGTCGGCGGTGCTCCCGCGGTCCTCCAACCCGGCGGTCATGGACCGCCAGGGTTGGAATGACCACCTTAGTCTCTTTTTCTAAGATTTTCTTCAGCGGGATGAACCTGCCAGTCTAATCCGACCTCCTGGAGCCCTTCTCCGGATACGCGACGCGGGAATCCTCGGTGAAGATTTTTACCTTCGGACTTAGGGGGTCATTCCTACCCTGGCGGTCCGAGACCGCCAGGGTAGGGGACCGCGGATGCACCACCAACAGGCTGGCGGTGCATCCAGGCCCATTCTGACCGCGGCGGTAAAGCCGCGGTCAGAAAAGCGAAACCGGCGGTTGCCCGCCGGTTTTCCCCTGGCCTGCAGAATCCCCCATGGCGGCGCTGCAGGCAGCGCCGCCATGGGGATTCTGACCCCCTTCCCGCCAGCCTGGTTCTGGCGGTTTCGACCGCCAGAACCAGGCTGGCGGGAACGGGTGTCGTGGGGCCCCTGGGGGCCCCTGCAGTGCCCATGCCAATGGCATGGGCACTGCAGGGGCCCCCTAACAGGCCCCACATTGATTTCCAGTGTCTGCATAGCAGACACTGGAAATCGCGACGGGTGCAACTGCACCCGTCGCACAAAAGCAACTCCGCCGGCTCCATTCGGAGCCGGCTTCATCGTTGCTGTGGGTTTCCCGCTGGGCGGGCGGGCGGCCTTTTGGCTGTCGCCCGTCCCCCCAGCGGGAAAGCCAGAATGACCGCCGGTCTTCTGGCGGTTCCCGCTTGGCGGGCGGCGACCGCCGCCCGCCAAACTAGGAATCACCACCTTAGTCTCTTTTTCGAGATGAAAATCCTTCGACCGGGGTAAACCTGGATCCGACTTCCATGGAGCCCTCCTCGGACACGCTGGCTGGAAGGTCGCGGTCAACTTTTTACCTTCGGACTTAGTCTCTTTTTCTGAGATTTTCTTTATCGGGATAAACCAGCAAATCAGGCCGGGTCGCGGGTGAGGCAAGCCAGCTAGAGTTGCCACGGCGGGTCGGTCCCTCTTTGGAGCTTTTTTACAAAAGTTCTCCAAGCTTCTCCAAACTTCTGGGGCTTCTCCCAGATTTCCTTTTAAGGTTCTTTTGAGGTCCACAGCTCACCCCAAGGGTCCAGAAGTTCTGAGATGGTCCTTGGGGGCTGCGGACTACAACTCCCAGAATGCACCTGGCACAACCTCCTTTTTGGCCACTGGGAAGTGGCCAGCTGGTTGATTTCTTCAGGAGTTGGTGCAGGGGACTCTGGTTAGCAATTTTTCACCTGTAGCAAACAGGGAGTCCCTCCTTGAACCAGTTGAAGCCAGGCAAAGTCCTTCTTGTGGTGAAGCCCAAGTGTGCAGCTGGTGCAGTCCTTCTGATTGCAGGTTCCAGGTGCAGGCCAGGGGTCCAGCAGGGCAGTCTTTCTTCTCCTCTGGTTCTCCCTTGTTAGAATCTGATGGAGATCTGAGGTGTGAGTGCAGGTCTGCCAGTTGTATCCTTGCTCCTCGGTGAAAAGCAGGGGGGTCCTGGTTCTCCAATCAGGTGCAGGGTCCTTCCCTCTGTGATGACCACTTCCTGGGAAGTGTGGCAGAAATCAATCCCAGGAGGCAACATCCTCCAAAAATCCATCTGGCTGAATCTGATTTTTGGAGGTTACATCTGGCTGAGCCCACCCACTGGTGTGGCTAAAAATCATAAACACACCCCTCTCCTAATCTAATCAAGGGGGCACCTAGTTGTCTGGGATTGCAGGATGTGGGGGTGTTGCTGGTTGCTCCAAATGTCCTTCTCTGCCTTTGAAGACCAGTTTGGCAGCCCTCCCCTTTCCTGCCTCACCATCTGCTGAGGGGAGATTCCCTCCCACAGGCACATTCCTTTGTGTGAAGCCAGGCCACTTCACACCTCATCAAGGCAGCCTGGCTAGACTGCTAGAGGCTGGCCAATCAGAGCACAGCAGCAAAAACAATGCAGGGCTGAAATTGGCAACTTTTCAGGTAAAGTTTAAAACTCTTTACCTGAACAAGTTATATTAAATCCCACAACTGGAAGTTGTGGGATTTATTACAACAATTAATTTGATACCACACTCTTAGTATGCATCATTTATGGAGACTTTAAAAATTAAAATAAAGTCTCCCCATTCTAGCCTACGAAGGCCATTTACTACCAAGATGGAAAAACAAATTTGGTTGTATTTACCTCACCAGGGCTTATAAAACTATTTTTATAAGGTCCATGCTTATAGTTACATGGCACTCAGCCCTATGGGCACATAGGGCACACCTTAGGGGTGACTTATATGTAAAAATAAGGTAGTTTAAGACTTTGTAACTACTTTTAATTCCAAAGTAGAATTTGCAGATAACTTTAATTTAAAAGCAGCCAGCAAGGCAGGCCTGCCTTAAAATGACACTGGGCACCTCAGCAGTGCACCTATGGGAGCACAACCTATGCTGTGGTCCCTAAACCTACATGCCCTCCCATATATTAAGGACTTCTAGGTAGGTTAACTTAGCCAATTATAATTAGCCTAATTTGCATATCCATTTTACACAGAGCACAGGCCCTAGGACTGGTTAGCAGTACACAGGGCACCATCAGAGTCAGGAAAACACCAGCAAAAAGTGGAAAATGGGGGCAAAAAGTTAGGGGGCCTCTGTAATCTGCCCTGTTTTCTCACAGACTATATTTACTTTATACTCAGGGCCTCTTTTACAAGAAACTGATGCATCAGCATCGATGTGTCAGATTTCTTACGCCTTCCGCAAATCGATGCCATGGATGCCCTGTATTTACAATACAAAGCTCCATGAAGCACCTTTGCACAGATGTGTCAGACATTCTGACACATCTGAGGGTGCTAAAGTGATGCATTGCTGGAGTTGCATCATAAAACTGACACAACTCCAGCAATGCGTGAATACACAGACTAAGCCAGGACCACGAGACAAATGTATGAAGCTTGAAAAATTGAAAAAACAAGAGGTTTCAAAATGGTGGATGGAGCCACCTTGAAACAATATATCTAACTAAATAGGATACCTAGGGGACTTAGATCTCACATTTTCCCTACTTTTGATGATTTAGATCCAGACCTTTTAGATAGTTGGGAACAGGAACTAATCTCGAGTTCTTTGAAGTTAATGAACATTTTGATAGAGAACTCAGACAGGAAAGTCACCAAACTACAGTCGGAAATATCCTGTTTAGAAACTGAGATTAAGAGCTTAAACTTAGAAGAAGCAACCGCCCAAAACATTTCTATTTTGAATGAGGTCATTAACCAACATCAGAATGAAATCACACAGAGGAAAGCACGTAAACTCAAACAGGACGAATTAGACTACATGAATGGTAGAATTTTTACGTTTTCTCAAAAATATGATCATATGATTAGAAAGGGGGATGGTCTACAAACTCAGGATACCGGTTCTCTTTCATTACTTAGCGCTATCTCGGTCAGTAGTAGTGAACTGAGTATGGGTTCCACTACCTCTAGGCAGGATGTCACACTTCAACAGGGCAAACCTTCTTTTTTAACGGAAGTTCAAAGGATCAGACAAGGACAATGGGAAACAAATCAACGCAAGGAAGACCCCACAAAACAAGGAGGGGCAAGAGAGGAATGAAACACAGAAATAAGAAAGGGAATGAAAACCAGGTCATGGAACAAGCAGAAGTAAATGACACAAAGGAAAGTACAATTTCTATTGTTAACCTCTCCAATTTGGAATTAACAACACATGGTGTTTCACTATTGAGTAAGGGTCTTGGATTTTGTCCAGGAGACTTTCGTGACTTTCAAAAAACAAAAATTGACTTTTTTAAGTTCATTAGATGTTTGAAACTCAAGAAGTACTTTACTCTCCATACTGACAACTGGGATAATGATATCCTGTATGATATTAACAGAAACCATCATCCTCTTTCAATTAAGGATGTACATGACACAATGACACTACTATCCATTACAGATTATGAGCAGGATCCCACCACTGTCTTACAGATGTTGGCGGACTTAGATATTCCATCTGATACTGTTGATAGTGGGTTAAAATCTGAATCTAGGTGGACACCCAACCTTATCAGTGGTAATTGTATAGATACTTTCTTTAAATTAGTGTGGCAAGATCTTAATATCTTGGAAGGTAAAAATAGGACTCACTACCGTACTCGACACAGTAATTTGAGCCATGAGGAGAGTATGACTCTGAGACATTTACAGACACACAACAACATTACTATCAAGGAGGCTGATAAAGGTGGCAATATCGTGATTATGAATACCAAAGACTATGAATTGGAAATCTATAGTCAGCTAGAGGATATCACATGTTATGAAATGATTGGATCAGATCCCATACCAGGACTAACTAATAAGATCAATACATTTTTAAAACAGTGTTTTGATCTACATTTGCTGAATGAAGATGAATACATGTTTCTTCGAGTATTTAGACCCAGATATCCATGTATATATACTCTGCCAAAAATTCATAAAAATATTGCTTTTCCACCAGGCAGGCCTATAGTCTTGGGAATGGATGGACCAACTGAAAGACTTTCCGAATACGTAGATATCTTCTTGCATCCTCTTGTGGTTAATCTTCCGTCTTTTATTAAAGACACCAAGCATATTTTGAGTATCTTATCAGATATCAACTGGGAACCAGGGATGACTTTAGTGACCCTTGATGTAACTTCCCTATATACAAGATTCAATCACAGCTTGGGAATGATGGCTTTACGCCATTTCCTCCATAATAGATCTGCCAACCTGAATGAACATACCAAAATGTTGCTTTCCATGGTTGAAATGATCCTGGATAATAATTTCTTCCTTTTTAAAAAAGAGTGGTACCGCCAAAGACAAGGGGTTGCCATGGGATCTAGATTTTCACTGGCATATGCAAACCTCTTTATGGGGTATTTCGAACAGAAAGTCATTTGGGGTACTGAAGGTAATACATGGAATATGGATATCCTTTTTTGGAGCAGGTACATTGATGACTGCATAATGATATGGACAGGAGATACACTTAAACTTAACAACTTTATTGCATACTTGATTTCGAATGGCCTCATCATCAGCTTTACCTGGGAGCACAGTACGATCAGTATCCCTTTTTTGGATGTGGAACTCTTCATTCATGATAACAAGATTGAAAGTCGTCTGTACAGGAAAAGTACAGCTCGCAACTCTGTATTGCATGCATCAAGTCCACATCCTAGACACCAGATAAATTTGATCCCATATGGTGAAATGGTACGGGCAAGAAGGAACTGTAGTCTGGATGCCGACTTTTTGAAGTGTATAGAAGATATGGAGGTTAGATTCAAACAACAAGGCTATCTGCCACATATTCTTGAAAAGGCTAGCAATAGGGCCAAGTGCTTGGCTAGGAAGGATACTCTTATACATAAAACCAGACATACTAAGACAAATCTTTGCTGTATAGTCAACTATACACAGACTTCAGCAGTATTGCGTAAATGTGTGATTAAACACTGGCTCGTATTAACAGCAGATGTAGCGCTTAAGGGTTTAATTTCCAATACCCTTACTTTTACATACGTAGGGGACGAGCCCTTAAGAATACATTGTGCCCCAGCTACCCTAATGCACGTCAACATGAAGACTGGCTAACTAGGCGCAGTAAAGGTTTCTTTAAGTGTGGTCACTGTGGGATGTGTAAATGGGCCAGGTCTGGAATTTCCACCTTTAATAATCAGGTTGGTGACCAATTCCGCATTGTTTCAAATATTACATAACAATAATTGTTATATATATGATTGTGTATAAATGTGGTTTGTATTATGTGGGTAGCACAATCAGATCATTAAAAACAAGAGTGAGTGAACATTATAGAGCTCTGAGACAAGAGGATGATCGGTATCCAATAGTAATACACATGAAACAATGTTCCAAACAGGGTCAGATAAAGAGTTTTGAATTCTTTGGGTTTGAACACACACATAAGGATACCTGTGGGGGGAATATGGAACTATCACTTAGAAAGCGAGAAATCTATCGGATTCTAAAATTGAGAGCAATGGAGGAAGGTCTCAACACGAATTACGAAATGGAGTATTTCCTTGGTGAATGATTTGCCCGTATGTAACAATCAATATGGTTCATAATCGTACTGTGATCTTGGCCCTCATTCTGACCTTGGCGGGCGGCGGAGGCCGCCCGCCAAAGTCCCGCCGTCAGGTTACCGTTCCGCGGTCGAAAGACCGCGGCGGTAATTCTGACTTTCCCGCTGGGCTGGCGGGCGGTCGCCTTCAGACCGCCAGCCAGCCCAGCGGGAAAGAGGCTTCCACGATGAAGCCGGCTCGGAATCGAGCCGGCGGAGTGGAAGCTGTGCAACGGGTGCAGTTGCACCCGTCGCGTATTTCACTGTCTGCGCAGCAGACAGTGAAATACATGTAGGGGCCCTCTTACGGGGGCCCCTGCAATGCCCATGCCAGTGGCATGGGCACTGCAGGGGCCCCCAGGGGCCCTGCGACCCCCCCTACCGCCATCCGGATCTCGGCGGTCCGACCGCCGGGATCTGGATGGCGGTAGGGGGGGTCGGAATCCCCGCGGCGGTGCAGCAAGCTGCGCCGCCGCGGAGGATTCAATGGGGCCGCGGTACACTGGCGGGACCCCGCCAGTGGTGCCGGTCCGACCGCGGCTTTACCGCCGCGGTCGGAATCCCCATTGGAGCACCGCCGGCCTGTCGGCGGTGCTCCCGCGGTCCTCCGCCCTGGCGGTCAAAGACCGCCAGGGTCAGAATGACCACCCTTGTCTTCTTAGATTTTAATTGGGTCAATAATTATAATGTTGAAATTATTTTCCAGCCAATAGCTGGTATTTACTCATTATACTGTGTGGAGTATTTTGTGATCCTGAGAATTGATTCATATCAATGATGCTCTCATCACTGATACACTATACATGTGAAATAGTTTGCCGCTAAATAGACGCAAATGTTATTTCTACTATTATCAATGATGGAGCGAATATTATGGCTTGAATATGTCCTTAGATTGTGGGACTTGCGGGTCCTTTTTTTTATCACTTCCCTTTACGACTCATATTAGCACGGTGATATGCTGGTGATTTGGTAATCTTATGCTTGCTTACCATCTGTCTAATATCTACACTATACATAATGTTACTAACTTTGTTCATCCTCTTTCTCCAAGCACACAGTGGGGTTATTTACAGAACAGGGATTAGTACTTTATTTTCCCTGGATGATGTCTTTGTTGGACCTGACTTTTTGACAGGGACATCCCCAAACTTTTTGCCTCCTTCCTCCTATTTTTCCTGACCTGTTGTTGTTGGTTTTTGACCTCTGGGCACTTTACCACTGCTAACCAGTGCTAAAGTGCATATGCTCTCTGTGTAAATTGTACTACTGATTGGTTTATCCATGATTGACTATTGAATTTACTTGTAAGTCCCTGGTAGAGTGCACTACATGTGCCTAGGGCAGGTAGATCAAATGCTACTAGTGGGCCTGCAGCACTGGTTGTGCCACCCACCTCAGTAGCCCCTTAACCTTGTCTCAGGCCTGCCATTGCAAGGCCTGTGTGTGCAGTTTCACTGCCACTTCGACTTGGCATTTAAAGGTATTTGCCAAGCCTAGAACTCCCCTTTTTCTATACATAAGTCACCCCTAATGTGTGCCCTAGGTAACCCCTAGAGCAGGGTGCTGTGTGGGTAAAAGGCAGGACATGTACTTGTGTGGTTATATGTCCTGGTAGTGTAAAACTCCTAAATTTGTTTTCACACTACTGTGAGGCCTGCTCCCTTCATAGGCTAACATTGGGGCTGCTCTCATACATTGTTGAAGTGGCAGCTGCTGATCTGAAAGGAGCAGGAAGGTCATATTTAGTATGGCCAGAATGGTAATATAAAATCCTGCTGAATGGTGAAGTCGGATTTAATATTACTATTCTAGACATGCCACTTTTAGAAAGTGAGCATTTCTTTGCACTAAAATCTTGTTGTGCCCTTCAATCCACGTCTGGCTAGGTTTAGTTGACAGCTCCTTGTGCATTCACTCAGACACACCCCAAACACAGGGTACTCAGCCTCACTTGCATACATCTGCATTTTGAATGGGTCTTCCTGGGCTGGGAGGGTGGAGGGCCTGCCCTCACACAAAGGACTGCCACACCCCCTACTGGGACTCTGGCAGACAGGATTGAGCTGAAAGGGGGCTTGGTGCATTTCTTAGAGACTCTTTGAAGTCACCCCCACTTCAAAGGCACAACTTAGTATAAAACAGGGCCTCTGCTCTACCTCATCAGACACTTGCTGGAGAAGAAACCTGAACCAGAAACTACATCCTGCCAAGACGAACTGCCTGGCTGCTCAAAGGACTCACCTGTCTGCTTTCTACAAAGGACTGCTGCCTTGCTGTTGCCCTGCTGCCTTGCTGAACTCTTGTCTGGCTGTGAAAGTGCTCTCCAAGGGCTTGGATAGAGCTTGCCTCCTGTTCCTTGAAGTCTCAGGACTAAAAAGACTTCTCTCTTCCTCTTGGACGCTCCGTGCGCTGAACTTTTCGATGCACAGCTTGTTCCGCGGCAAGAAAAACGCCGCACACCGACGCTGATCAATGCGACGTCTTCGGGACGACCGAAACTTTGACGCACGGCCTCGCAAGGACAACGCCGCCCGACTCCGCAGGAGAAATCGACGCGACACCTGCCGTGAGATCGAAACTTTGACGCACGGCCTCGCAAGGACAACGCCGCCCGACTTTCCAGGAGAAATCGACGCGACGACTGCCGTGAGAGCAAAACTTTGACGCACGGCCTCGCAAGGACAACGCCGCCCGACTCCGCCGGAGAAATCGACGCTACGCCTGCTGTGAGATCGAAACTTCGACACGCAGCCCCGCAGAACGACGCGCAGCCGGAAAACAAGCAGGAAAATCCACGCACAGACCCGGGACATCTGGTACTCCCCGCAAACCACAGTAAGAGACTGTCCGCGCGCCGGAAAACGACGCCCGACTCCCCACGTGGAAAATAACGACGCAAGTCCGTGTGTGCTGAGGAGAAATCGACGCACACACCAGTTTTCCACGCACCTCTTCTCACTCTACCAGGGACTTACAAGTAAATTAAATAGTCAATCATGGATAAACCAATCAGTAGTACAATTTACACAGAGAGCATATGCACTTTAGCACTGGTTAGCAGTGGTAAAGTGCCCAGAGGTCAAAAACCAACAACAACAGGTCAGGAAAAATAGGAGGAAGGAGGAAAAAAGTTTGGGGATGTCCCTGTCAAAAAGTCAGGTCCAACATGACCCCCTACAAGCCTAAAGCCATAGGCCCTCATTCTGACCTTGGCGGGCGGCGGAGGCCGCCCGCCAAAGTCCCGCCGTAAGGTTACCGTTCCGCGGTCGAAAGACCGCGCCGGTAATTCTGACTTTCCCGCTGGGCTGGCGGGCGGTCGCCTTCAGACCGCCAGCCAGCCCAGCGGGAAAGAGGCTTCCACGATGAAGCCGGCTCGGAATCGAGCCGGCGGAGTGGAAGCTGTGCGACGGGTGCAGTTGCACCCGTCGCGTATTTCACTGTCTGCGCAGCAGACAGTGAAATACATGTAGGGGCCCTCTTACGGGGGCCCCTGCAATGCCCATGCCAGTGGCATGGGCACTGCAGGGGCCCCCAGGGGCCCCGCGACCCCCCCCTACCGCCATCCGGATCTCGGCGGTCCGACCGCTGGGATCTGGATGGCGGTAGGGGGGGTCGGAATCCCCGCGGCGGTGCAGCAAGCTGCGCCGCCGCGGAGGATTCAATGGGGCCGCGGTACACTGGCGGGACCCCGCCAGTGGTGCCGGTCCGACCGCGGCTTTACCGCCGCGGTCGGAATCCCCATTGGAGCACCGCCGGCCTGTCGGCGGTGCTCCCGCGGTCCTCCGCCCTGGCGGTCAAAGACCGCCAGGGTCAGAATGACCACCATAGTCTGGGGGGAAGAAAGATGGGCAGAGAGAGAGGCAGCAAGAAACCAAATGACTAAGTACCCCTCAGATGAGGAGGAGGACTACTCACACGAGGAGGAAGACTGCTCACATGAGGAGGAAGACTACTCAGATCAGGAAAGAGAACTAGTGGGAGATGAAGGGCTCCTAGCTCTACAGCGGTGTATGGAAGAGCTAGATGAGCAGCTTGAAAGGGCTGAGGCAGCAAGTCTCTTAGCCCTGGAAGAAGAAAAGATTGCAGCTCAAGAGCTGAGCTGTAAAGAGCTGAAACTGGAGGCCAGAAGGGCTGAGTCCAGTTCAGATGGTGGCAGCAAAAATCTTGCATCCAGTACTGCTGAAGAAGGGCACAAGCCCAGAGATGTGGTGCCCAACTTGAAGAAGGGAGTTGACACACCCCAGGCGGTTCAAGGGTATGAGGTAGTTCCCGTTATGCACAGGGTCCCTGAGAAGGATTGGGGAACTGGCACAGGGAGTCATATTCCTACTGGGGGGAGGGACACTTTACTGACTCTAGCAGAGAGTGACAGAGAAAAGGGTTCCCCCCTGGTGGACGTCCTGGATATAGAGTGTAGAGACATCCCAGAAGAGTATGGGTTGAGTGTCAGGGACAGACAGATACTGTCTCACCAGTCTCAGGAGGGTGAAGTAGAGTGCTTTTCCAAGGTTGCGTTACTGGGTGGTTGGGTGAAGGGTACTGTGGTTATTACATGTGAAGGGCAGAATGATGTAATTGCTGGAGAGCATATGTCTGGTCCTTATTTTCCAGAGCTACGACAACACCAGGTGGAGTGTGAGTTCTCTGACCCCAGGGAACTTACAATGGAGGAAGACTTCTGGGTGAGTACCAGAGAGTCTGAAGAGGCATTTGGGGGTGCTCCTGAAGGGAGTGGTCTATGTGGTTCCCAACCGAGTGTGGTGGGAAAGGATTGTAGTGTCCCAGGTAGGTCCCAGGTACTAGAGGGTTCCATGAGGGAACACCAGGAGGGAAGCCTAGCCTGTACCGTAGGGCCACCTTTTGAGGGAAGCCCCGCAGTGTCAGAAGAACTTGGGGGGGTGACTGTAGCCAGCATCCCAACAGTTCTGGTGTCTGGCAGTACCCCTCCTAGTGAGGGGGTGCAGAAGTCCAGACATAGGGTTGAGAGGGGGTTGCAGACCCCAGTGGAGGACCTTGAGAGTCAGGGGACAGCTCTGAGAGCAGAGCCCCCCAGGAATGACCCAGGTGAAACCGTTTCTGGCTTGGGGGAAACCCAGACTCTGCCGGATGGGCAGAGGTCGGGAGACCTGCGCCAACCAGACTCTTGTGTGACCCTTGGGGACGGTATGTCCCTTGTGGGGGGTGAGAGTGCCCCCCAGGAAGTCCTGGCATGCCAGGCAAAGATTCAACCTCAGGGTGTTGACTCTGGGTTGGATGACCAGGTTCAGAGGTTAAACTCTGACCTGGTGGGGGGTAGGTGTGCCCCCCAGAAAGTCCTGGCGTGCCAGGCAATTGCCCAACCTCAGGGTGGTGACCCTGGGTTGGGGAACCAGGCTCAGAGGTTAAACTCTGACCTGGTGGGAGGTAGGTGTGCCGCCCTGGAAGTCGTGGCCTGCCAGGCAATGGTTCAACTTCAGGGTGGTGACTCTGGATTGGCTAACCAGGTTCAGGAGATAAACTCTGACCTGGTGGGGGGTAGGTGTGCCCCCCAGAAAGTCCTGGTGTGCCAGGCAATTGTTCAACCTCAGGGTGGTGACCCTGGGTTGGAGAACCAGGTTCAGAGGTTAACCTCTGACCTGGTGGGAGGTAGGCGTGCCTCCCAGAAAGTCCTGGTGTGCCAGGCAGTTGGCCAACCTCAGGGTGATGACTCTGGGTTGGATACCCAGGTTCAGAGGTTAAACTCTGACCTGGTGGGAGGTAGGTGTGCCTCCCAAGAAGTCCTGATGTGGCAGGCAATTGCCCAACCTCAGGGTGGTGACCCTGGGTTGGGGCACCAGGCTCAGAGGTTAAACTCTGACCTGGTGGGAGGTAGGTGTGCCTCCCTGGAAGTCCTGGTGTACCAGGCAGTTGTCCAACCTCAGGGTGCTGACTCTGGGTTGGATAACCGGGTTCAGAGGTTAAACTCTGACCTGGTGGGGGGTAGGTGTGCCCCCCAGAAAGCCCTGGCGTGCCAGGCAGTTGCCCAACCTCAGAGTGGTGACCCTAGGTTGGAGAACCAGGTCCAGAGGTTAAACTCTGACCTGGTGGAGGGTCAGTGTGCCCTCCAGGAAGTCCTGGCGTGCCAGGCAATTGTTCAACTTCAGGGTGGTGACTCTGAGTTGAATGGCCAAGTTCAGAGGTTAAACCCTGACCTGGTGGAGGATCAGTGTGCCCTCCAGGAAGTCCTGGCGTGCCAGGCAATTGTTCAACTTCAGGGTGGTGACTCTGAGTTGAATGGTCAGGTGCAGAGGTTAAACTCTGACCTGGTGGGGGGTAGGTGTGCCCCCCAGGAAGTCCTGGTTTGCCAGGCAGTGATCCAGTCTGAGGGTACAGACCCTGGGCTGGAAGACCGGGTTCAGAGTGTCCCCCCGGACCTGGAGGGAGGGGCTACTGATAACAGTGCCCCTACCATGTTGTCTTCTGAGGAGGCCACTCCTAGTTGGAGGGTGCTGGACCCCAGAAGGGAGGGCAGGGGGAGGGAAGACTCACCCCGGGCCCTAGTCCAACCTGAAGGTACAGGCCCCAGGTTGGAGGGCCAGTTGCAGGTTAACAGCCCTGCACTGGTGGAGGAATGGTACAGGGCGACTTCTGTAAGCACCCTGACCATGTTGGACTCTGGGGGTACCGCTCCAGGAGGGAGGGTACAGAGCCCCAGAGGGGAGGACCAGGTTCAGGCTGTCATCCCTGACCTGGTGGAAGGGAGAGTGGTTAAAGGGTGCCCAGCACCTGGGGCTACCGCCCCCCACTCTCCACAGCCACAGTGGCTGGATAGCTTTGAGAGGCCTGGGGCTTGGCTCTCATCCCTGGCAGCTGTCAGTAATCACTGTGGCTTGCTGTCCGGGTGGACAGAGTTATCCCTGGGGAGGGGACAAGTGTCACACCCCGGGGGTAGAGTGGGCAACACCACTGTGTTGGTCATGGTGGTACTATCCTGCTCCTGGGATACATCTGTGAGCAAAGTAAGGTTAGGTGCTGCACAGATGGGATCCGCAGGTAAGGAGAAAGGTTCCCCATGGGTTGGCTTAGTGGGCCCTGAGAGTATGGACAGAGTGATCCAATTGGAGTCAGGAAGGCGAAGAACTGGAGCATGCCCCTGCTGTTGTGGGCCTGGGTCCTTGTTCTGTCGCCTCAAACAGGGAAGTACATCAGGATAGTGATTGTTCTCCCCTGGCTTTAGGCTGGTAGGGGGTCATGTTGGACCTGACTTTTTGACAGGGACATCCCCAAACTTTTTTCCTCCTTCCTCCTATTTTTCCTGACCTGTTGTTGTTGGTTTTTGACCTCTGGGCACTTTACCACTGCTAACCAGTGCTAAAGTGCATATGCTCTCTGTGTAAATTGTACTACTGATTGGTTTATCCATGATTGACTATTTAATTTACTTGTAAGTCCCTGGTAGAGTGCACTACATGTGCCTAGGGCAGGTAGATCAAATGCTACTGGTGGGCCTGCAGCACTGGTTGTGCCACCCACCTCAGTAGCCCCTTAACCTTGTCTCAGGCCTGCCATTGCAAGGCCTGTGTGTGCAGTTTCACTGCCACTTCGACTTGGCATTTAAAGGTATTTGCCAAGCCTAGAACTCCCCTTTTTCTATACATAAGTCACCCCTAATGTGTGCCCTAGGTAACCCCTAGAGCAGGGTGCTGTGTGGGTAAAAGGCAGGACATGTACTTGTGTGGTTATATGTCCTGGTAGTGTAAAACTCCTAAATTCGTTTTCACACTACTGTGAGGCCTGCTCCCTTCATAGGCTAACATTGGGGCTGCTCTCATACATTGTTGAAGTGGCAGCTGCTGATCTGAAAGGAGCAGGAAGGTCATATTTAGTATGGCCAGAATGGTAATATAAAATCCTGCTGAATGGTGAAGTCGGATTTAATATTACTATTCTAGAAATGCCACTTTTAGAAAGTGAGCATTTCTTTGCACTAAAATCTTGTTGTGCCCTTCAATCCACGTCTGGCTAGGTTTAGTTGACAGCTCCTTGTGCATTCACTCAGACACACCCCAAACACAGGGTACTCAGCCTCACTTGCATACATCTGCATTTTGAATGGGTCTTCCTGGGCTGGGAGGGTGGAGGGCCTGCCCTCACACAAAGGACTGCCATACCCCCTACTGGGACTCTGGCAGACAGGATTGAGCTGAAAGGGGGCTTGGTGCATTTCTTAGAGACTCTTTGAAGTCACCCCCACTTCAAAGGCACAACTTAGTATAAAACAGGGCCTCTGCCCTACCTCATCAGACACTTGCTGGAGAAGAAACCTGAACCAGAAACTACATCCTGCCAAGACGAACTGCCTGGCTGCTCAAAGGACTCACCTGTCTGCTTTCTACAAAGGACTGCTGCCTTGCTGTTGCCCTGCTGCCTTGCTGAACTCTTGTCTGGCTGTGAAAGTGCTCTCCAAGGGCTTGGATAGAGCTTGCCTCCTGTTCCTTGAAGTCTCAGGACCAAAAAGACTTCTCTCTTCCTCTTGGACGCTCCGTGCGCTGAACTTTTCGACGCACAGCTTGTTCCGCGGCAAGAAAAACGCCGCACACTGACGCTGATCAACGCAACGTCTTCGGGACGACCGAAACTTTGACGCACGGCCTCGCAAGGACAACGCCGCCCGACTCCGCAGGAGAAATCGACGCGACACCTGCCGTGAGATCGAAACTTTGATGCACGGCCTCGCAAGGACAACGCCGCCCGACTTTCCAGGAGAAATCGACGCGACGCCTGCCGTGAGATCAAAACTTTGACGCACGGCCTCGCAAGGACAACGCCGCCCGACTCCGCCGGAGAAATCGACGCGACGCCTGCTGTGAGATCGAAACTTCGACACGCAGCCCCGCAGAACGACGCGCAGCCAGGAAACAAGCAGGAAAATCCACGCACAGACCCGGGACATCTGGTACTCCCCGCAAACCACAGTAAGAGACTGTCCGCGCGCCGGAAAACGACTCCCGACTCCCCACGTGGAAAATAACGACGCAAGTCCGAGTGTGCTGAGGAGAAATCGACGCACACACCAGTTTTCCATGCACCTCTTCTCCTGTGGCCCTCTGAGGAGATTTTCCACCAGAAACCAGGTACTTTGTGTTTGAAAGAGACTCTGTTTACTTTCTAAAGACTTAAGACACTTTGGCCCTCATTCTGACCCTGGCGGTCGGCGGAGAGACGGCGGTCGGACCGCGAACAGACCGGCGGTATTAAAAATGGCATTCTGACCGCGGCGGTCCCCGCCGCGACCGACCGCTACTTCTCCACTCCGACCGCCACGGCGGTCATGACCGCGGGGCTGGAGTTTGCGCACTCCGGCCCGGCGGTCGTCCCAAGACCGCCAAGGGTATTATGACCCTGCCTACCGCCGCGGTTTCTTGCGGGCGGGAACCGCCGTGCGAACCATGGCGGTAAGCACTATCGGGGCCAGGGAATTCCTTCCCTGGCACTGATAGGGGTCTCCCCCACCCCCCACTACCCACCCGAGTCCTCCCCCCACACCCTCCACCCCCCTGCCACCCCCCAGAGGTGGTACGAACCCCCTCCCCACCCCCACCCCGACATGCACATACATGTACCCCGACATGCACACACCCCCAACATGCACATATACACACCCCCTACACACACATACACAACGGGGACACATACCCGCACACATACATGCCGACATGCGCACCTGCCGAACAGCACACATTACCCATAGACACAGCAGCACCCCCCGCCTGCATACACGCACTCACACACCCCCTCTACACACTCACACGCACACCCCCATGCACGCCCACATCACACAACACCCCCCCACCCCCTCCCCTCACGGACGATCAACTTACCTTGTGCGTTGGTCCTCCGGGAGGCGACGGGAGCCATAGGGACGTGACCGCCAACAGAAGACCGCCAACAGAAGACCGCCACACAGAAATGTGGGTCGTAATTCTGTGGGCGGTGTTCTGCTGGCGTGGCGGTGGAGGTTGACCAGTCTCCACTTTCCCGCCGACCGCCAGTGTGGCTGCTGGCGGTTTTCCGGCGGAACGCTCCCAGCGGTCAGAATGCGCACAGCGGCACACCGCCGCGGTCGGCGGTCTTCACCGCGGCGGTAAATCAGCGGTCTTGCGAAAAGACCGCCAAGGTCAGAATGAGGGCCTTTATATCACTTTTCAGTGATATCTTTACAAATTGGTATTGCAACTTTGATCGTTTTGACCTGAAGATACCCAGATAAATGTTATATATTTTTCTAAATACTGTGTGGTGTATTTTTGTGGTGTTATGCTATGGTGTTGTATGATTTATTGCACAAATGCTTTACACATTGCCTTCTAAGTTAAGCCTGACTGCTCGTGCCAAGCTACCGGAGGGTAAGCACAGGCTGATTTTGGATTGTGTGTGATTTACCCTGACTAGAGTGAGGGTTCTTGCTTGGACAGAGGGCAACCTAACTGCCAACCAAAAACCCCATTTCTAACAGTCTTGGATTAGGATCTTAGTCCCTAGTATTTCCTTTATAACTTCAATTTCCTCCCATTCTCTTTTTTATTTGGTTTTCTCAAATAAAATTTGGGTATTTTCATTAATTTTTTTCCAATAGATTTTGTTAGTTTTTTTTTATCCCAAATTAGTGCCCATGGTTCACTTAATACATTTACCACTGGGCTGATATTACAGTGGTTAACATTTCTAAGATGGCTCCCAGGTTTTGTATATAATCCCTGCTTGCTATCGTATACGGGAGTAAACTGTCCTCATTAGGACGCATTCATCTCCGTGCTCATGGTTTATGGAATACGTTCACTACTGGGCTGATCTTGCAGCGATCAACACTTCCAAGATGGCGCCCATAAAGTTTTGAAGTCCCATTTTGTTTTCATTTACGGAAGTAAGCCGTCCTTAATAGGACAGTTTTCTCTCCATGCCGGAATGTATTTTCGCCAACCGGAGAGAGCGACTTGACTCTGCGGACACGTTACTCCGTGTCCATTGGCAATTTGTGAGGTGAGTGAGTCCTCCCTTTTTCTCAGCAATAGCAGCTGTTTTGACCGCGAACGAGTGAATATGTTGTGCGGTTTAGTAATGGTTATATTTTTGATTTTCAGATATGGAGGTGTTTATTCATACACCTTCAATGCAATAAGATGGGGAGGGGTATTTACACACACCCCCAGCGTCTCAATGAGGATTTATATTTGCAGTCCTTGATATCGGGTTGGTTTTCGCTCTGACTTTTCTAATTTTACTTTATTACGAACTCGGGTTGTTTTCTATTATAGTTTTCTCGGATTGATTTGACCATTTTTATATTAACTTTTTCAGAGATACTTTGGAATTGACATATAAGAAATTAAGAAAGAATTCTGAACGTCTGTATGTTTGCTATATTTTCAAGTTCATCGAGGTATGAGCTTCCATTTGCATTACTTCTGGATGTTTAGGGAGCCTTTTTTTCCTCATTCTTTTTTTTTTCTTCTATTTATTGGATAACTTTGGTTCACTTCTTACTAACTTTCGACTATGGGGTTCCTCATGGTTGCCCCACAAATTTTAACTCACGTGGGTGTCATGGCTAGGCATGTCTCGATTGGTTAACTTTTATACTGTTTCTTATGCTTAACCAGCATGCTATAGGTGGCTTCATTGTTTGCATGTTTTTCACGAATGTTATAACTAGTCAACTTTAGGTGTTTATACATTGGTGCTCAATGTAAAATCACTTGGATATTAGGTTTGGATTTGTGCGACTTTGTCGCATTAGATATCCTGTATACAAAAATCCTTATATATACCTTTTAAGACCTGATACAGAGTGGTTTCATGTAATACTGGTCACAATTATGGGCCTGATTCTAACTTTGGAGGACGGTGTTAAACCGTCCCAAAAGTGGCGGATATACCACCTACCGTATTACGAGTCCATTATATCCTATGGAACTCGTAATACGGTAGGTGGTATATCCGCCACTTTTGGGACGGTTTAACACCGTCCTCCAAAGTTAGAATCAGGCCCTATATCTTTTACAGCCCTGAGGAAGTCGTAGAGAGTATCTTCTCTCAAAGACGAAACACGTGTTGGCTGTTTTCTGTTATCACACTTCAACAATAAACTGGATTCATGCTGAACATCTCTCGGTCCACGCTGTACTTGATTTTTTGTACGAGGATTCTACTGTACATATATATGAACTTCAGACTTTTATTGATTCACGAGTGCCTTGACATTTGTTGATCGATGCCATGGATGCCCTGTATTTACAATACAAAGCTCCATGAAGCATCTTTGCACAGATGCATCAGAAATTCTGACACACCTGAGGGTGCTAAAGTGATGCATTGCTGAAGTTGCATCATAAAACTGACACAACTCCAGCAATGCGTCAATACACAGAGGACAGCCCATTCTAAAAACTCTGGGTCAATTTTATGCCTCATCTTAGGAGACATTACATTTTAGATGCAGTGAAATTGTAGAGTGACACAGTGAAAAGCTATAAATTTCCCTGTGTCAGTTCTATGTGGCATTTTTCATGGGGACACCTACCCTACATATATTATACCTAACACAGGTAATATGTGATGTCGTGCTTTACAAACTGATGCATTGGGCCCAATGTATCAGTTTGTAAATATGGAGCAGTGTAGACCACTGAAGATGCCACCGCCATGTCAAACAAATTGATGCAGTGGTGGCGCAGGGGGCTTGTAAATGAGGCCCTCAGTATGGTTTTGCTGTAGTCCATGCTTCTGGACAGTTCTGGTGACAGAGAGGGATCATGACCTCTTCTGATTCACCCATCAAGAACAGTGAACAGGTGAGATGACTGTTGGAAGCTTTACGTCTTCCAAATGAAATTGCTGTGGTTTAGTGTGCAGCACACAAGAACAACAATGGTTTTGTCACTGTCTAAAATAGATAGGCAGAAGAGGTGGCGTGCTATTGTGCAATCGTGGCCTGTACATTTAATGGAACATACACAGATGGATCTCAAGAGGACACTGTCTATTCTATGCTGATGACAATAGCTGACACTTGGAAAGATTTGAAAGCCAAGCAGGAAAATGTATCTGAAGCAGAACAATAGAGATGGATCAGTATAGGATTGGGTAAAGATGAGAATGATGTTTGGGTTTTAGTAGATGGAACACCAGTATTACCAGATAATCTGTTATCTCCAATGACACAATAGTTCCATGGACCTAGACATCTAGATAGGAATGCAATTGTAAGGTCCTTTAAGCAAAATTGGTTTAACCCCAAACTCAGAACCCATGCACAAGAATTATGTCACAGATGCATAACATGTCAACAAATGAACTTTGGTTCACTTCTTACTAACTTTCGACTATGGGGTTCCTCATGGTTGCCCCACAAATTTTAACTCACGTGGGTGTCATGGCTAGGCATGTCTCGATTGGTTAACTTTTATACTGTTTCTTATGCTTAACCAGCATGCTATAGGTGGCTTCATTGTTTGCATGTTTTTCACGAATGTTATAACTAGTCAACTTTAGGTGTTTATACATTGGTGCTCAATGTAAAATCACTTGGATATTAGGTTTGGATTTGTGCGACTTTGTCGCATTAGATATCCTGTATACAAAAATCCTTATATATACCTTTTAAGACCTGATACAGAGTGGTTTCATGTAATACTGGTCACAATTATGGGCCTGATTCTAACTTTGGAGGACGGTGTTAAACCGTCCCAAAAGTGGCGGATATACCACCTACCGTATTACGAGTCCATTATATCCTATGGAACTCGTAATACGGTAGGTGGTATATCCGCCACTTTTGGGACGGTTTAACACCGTCCTCCAAAGTTAGAATCAGGCCCTATATCTTTTACAGCCCTGAGGAAGTCGTAGAGAGTATCTTCTCTCAAAGACGAAACACGTGTTGGCTGTTTTCTGTTATCACACTTCAACAATAAACTGGATTCATGCTGAACATCTCTCGGTCCACGCTGTACTTGATTTTTTGTACGAGGATTCTACTGTACATATATATGAACTTCAGACTTTTATTGATTCACGAGTGCCTTGACATTTGTTGATCGATGCCATGGATGCCCTGTATTTACAATACAAAGCTCCATGAAGCATCTTTGCACAGATGCATCAGAAATTCTGACACACCTGAGGGTGCTAAAGTGATGCATTGCTGAAGTTGCATCATAAAACTGACACAACTCCAGCAATGCGTCAATACACAGAGGACAGCCCATTCTAAAAACTCTGGGTCAATTTTATGCCTCATCTTAGGAGACATTACATTTTAGATGCAGTGAAATTGTAGAGTGACACAGTGAAAAGCTATAAATTTCCCTGTGTCAGTTCTATGTGGCATTTTTCATGGGGACACCTACCCTACATATATTATACCTAACACAGGTAATATGTGATGTCGTGCTTTACAAACTGATGCATTGGGCCCAATGTATCAGTTTGTAAATATGGAGCAGTGTAGACCACTGAAGATGCCACCGCCATGTCAAACAAATTGATGCAGTGGTGGCGCAGGGGGCTTGTAAATGAGGCCCTCAGTATGGTTTTGCTGTAGTCCATGCTTCTGGACAGTTCTGGTGACAGAGAGGGATCATGACCTCTTCTGATTCACCCATCAAGAACAGTGAACAGGTGAGATGACTGTTGGAAGCTTTACGTCTTCCAAATTAAATTGCTGTGGTTTAGTGTGCAGCACACAAGAACAACAATGGTTTTGTCACTGTCTAAAATAGATAGGCAGAAGAGGTGGCGTGCTATTGTGCAATCGTGGCCTGTACATTTAATGGAACATACACAGATGGATCTCAAGAGGACACTGTCTATTCTATGCTGATGACAATAGCTGACACTTGGAAAGATTTGAAAGCCAAGCAGGAAAATGTATCTGAAGCAGAACAATAGAGATGGATCAGTATAGGATTGGGTAAAGATGAGAATGATATTTGGGTTTTAGTAGATGGAACACCAGTATTACCAGATAATCTGTTATCTCCAATGACACAATAGTTCCATGGACCTAGACATCTAGATAGGAATGCAATTGTAAGGTCCTTTAAACAAAATTGGTTTAACCCCAGACTCAGAACCCATGCACAAGAATTATGTCACAGATGCATAACATGTCAACAAATGAATGTTGGGAAATTAACAACAGTTACAATGAGTCACATAAGAAGATCATGAGGTCCTTTTATCAGAATACAGATGGATTTTATCAAATGCCTGTCTGGAACGGGCTGATATATGTCCTGGGTATAGTGTGCATTTTCTCTTGATGGGTGGAAGCCTTCCCAACAAGGAGAAATGACTGTCTCACTGTAGCCAAGTTGCTGTTGAGGGAGTTTGTTCTAAGTTGCAGTGTGAGTGTTTCTTTGGAGTCAGATCAAGGAACTCACTTCAACAGTGAGATCATAAAAATGTTTGTGCAGCATTGCAAATTGAAAAACACCTTCACTGCATTTATCGACCTGAAGCATTTGGAATTGATGAGCAGATTAATGCAACCATTATATTTAGATTGACAAAAGTTTGTGCTTCAACTTCACTGAAATGGGCTGACGGTTTACCATTGGTGTTGATGAGTATGCAATGTACACATGATAGAAGGCCTGGTTCATCCCCACATTAGATACTCATGGGTAAAGCAATGAAATTACCTGCTGTTCCTGCAAAAGCACTTGTGAACATAAAAGATGACATGGTACTTGATTATTGCAAAGGACTAGCTGATGTAGTGCATTCTTTCTCTTGACAGGTTGGAGCTGTCACTGTAAATCAACATCAAGATCAGTGCTATGACCTTAGTGCTAGAGAATGGGTCTGTGTCAAGAAGCATGTGAGAAAGACCTGTCTGGAGCGAAGGTGTAAAGGTCCCTACCAAGTCATTTTTATCTTAACAGCTGTCAAGTGTGCTGGTGTGCCAAACTGGGCACATGTTTCTCATACCCAGAGATCAAGAGATCCTTGTGAAGGAGTAGTGTTCTATGAGCCTGCACTGAGAACACTGCAGTATGCACCACCACAAGGTGTACAGAATCGGCTAGAGAAAAAGAGAGCATGTGACCAGAGACAGCAAGAAGAAAGGGATGAAGATCTGGAGACAGGTCATCAAATCCAAATCTTGGATGTCTCATAAAGTGGCATTGGCGTTCTTAAAGTAGAAAATCAAGAAACAGAAACTCAAGTTGAACTGAGAGTTGAAACACTTTAAGAACTACAAGCAGATCCAGGTGAAGGAACAAGTTCTGGATAAAGAACAGCAAAAGACGCCCACAATGCTAAATGGCCAAAGAAATTTGTCAGAAATTAAAATCAGGTGTGTCTATTCAATCCATACCACCGACAGTCAAAGAAATAGAATCCAGTGGTGCAGGTAATGCAGACAGAGACCAACAAATACTCAGAAGATCTAAAAGAACTAGAGTACCTTGGTGAAGATATTCAGCACCTGATTGGACATATTAGGTGAGCCAAGTACTAAATATTCTGATTTCAGATTTGTGTGATTGGAGAAAAGAATTGCCTGACCACCCCTGAACTTACTTAAGAAAATGTAGATGCAACTAAATAAATTAAAGGTACTGTTTAGATTGAGATTTCAATAAAGTTATTGAAAGAAGATAAGAAGACTACTTAGCAGCAGTGGAAGAGCAGGGATAACATTTTAGAAGAACATGGAGTAAGGTAGAGGAAGACTAAATGAAGATTGCTGTAAATAAAGCTGCAAGAAACTAACGAGAAGAAAATAATTAAGAAGATGTTCAAAACTGAGAAAATACATTACCTTTACTTTTTTTGCTTATAAGATTTGACTCTAGATATACATGTGTACCTTAACCAGAAATAGATGTAAGATCATGGTAGGCATCCAATTTACACTAATAAATGTGCTTGCATTTGCCATATTATTGCTAATATACTTCACAACAGAAACAGAGAAATCTGTGGAGATACTGACTGATACAGCATCTAGACCAGATATTAGTGAATATGATTTGAAGGCTTCTTTTGTAGACTACATGAAAGAAGAGTATTCAACAAACGTTAATTCTAGATTAGTGCAAGAGTATACAAAAGCGATTGAAGTAAAGGATTGCTTTGTTTATGGACACATGCCTTCTTCTGCTGATGAAAAAGCAGCACTTTACCACATTTTTCTTTATTGTGCTATATCTAGTATCATGCTAAGTTTAGTATAGGCCTGGGTGTAGTAATCCGTTCTGCCGGCGGAGTTTGCAGAATTCAGGTACTTCGTGCTACACAGAATAGCACAGAGTTCCTGAATTCTGCAATCCGGAGCGGAGTTTGTTGGGTTTTGGTGCTCTCCCGTGAGCGCCACAATACTCCAGGCCACTAGCAAGTATGCTCAAGACTCTGCGCTCACTCGTCCTTTACCTGCACTGTTCCTGCCCAAACAGTCCGGTTTGCGAGCAAAAATAAACCTAGAGTAGATTTTTTACTCAGGATACACCTAGTCAAAAAGTGTTTTTTGGGTGGGTTTTCTTCTCCAGTGGACCCTTCAAGTTCTTTTGTAGTGCAAGAAGCCTTTTTTTTCAAACAGGAAGGAAGTGCCCCAGAGACTCTAATTTCCTGTTCCTGTCCAGCAGGCTCCTCTCAGTGCTTTGTCCATCTCCTGGTCACTTTTCACTGGGACTTCCAAGTTGACGGATCACTCTCTTTGTCTCCTTGATATACCTTTAGATTAACTGATGTTTTTGGTTTTTGTTAAATCACACAAGCAAGTAAAACAAACTGTTGTACAAGGGTGTTGTTTGTTTTCTTAGGCATGCACCAATATTTCTTTGTATCTTACTTTGATTTAAAAATGTATAGTGGTTTGTGGCCTGGAGTATCAGTATGGGCCTAGTTATTCATTTTGCATTTCATCAATTGTTCATCATTTGTAAAAGAAAATTGTTGCACAGCTCAGTAGTACCTCTCCTTTTCTACATGTTTGTAACATTTACAATGCTATTTTACTACATGGCCTTGAGTTTTAGAGACCATCTAACCAGTAGGCCCAGTAGTAGTAGCCATGAAACAAATATTTCAATGGAAAATGTTTTTAAAACTTAATTTAGGGCCAGGAAGGCATTGGATTAAATTAAAAATGTTGGCTAATGTTTGCATTTCATTTTTTTTGCAAAAAGTGCATATGTTGTGTGGTAATATTTGATAGCATAGGAGGATGTGTGCACTGTTGTTGTGAAATGTTTATGGCTCAGTTAATTTTCATGATTTGCTTTGCTGAATTAATGTTAGTGTTTCTTTAGTGTTACCACCATGCCTCCTTATGGCCAGAGTGTGTGTGTGTGTGGGTGTGTATGTGTGTATCTTTGTCATCGTTCACTATGGTGGTCATTCTGACCTCGGCGGTAAAAGGCGCCTACCGCCGGTCAGAAATCCTCCATAATCCCGCCGCGGTCGCGGAAACCCGCCACGGTCATTCTGACCCGCAGAAGGCAAACCTCCGAAAATCCGACCGCCACAACAGACCGCCAGACCAGCGGTCGGCGGAAAGGTGGAGGTGACCAAACCTCCACCGCCACGCCAACAGAAATACGCCCATCCCATTACGACCCACGAATCCACGCGGCGGTCATTCAAACGCGGTATTCCATTGGCGGGACACACCGGCGCGGTCAGAATACACACAAACGAACAAAACTCACCCACATTGGACGATTTGAATCCCACACACCTGATACACATACACACACCACTCCCACACACACAATACAATATAAAACACCCACCCACATCACCCACAAACCCCTACGCTTACAAATTCGTAAAGAAGGCAAGAGCGAGACACCAGCATCCAAAACATAACAGCCACAGCCACTCAACACCATCACCCACACACTATCCACACACAAAACAACACACACCACCACACTCAACTCACTTAAATACACATACTCCACCCCACACATCATACACACCACCCCATGGCACCCCAAAGACAACCCCGCTTCACAGACGAAGAACTCAGGGTTATGGTGGAGGAAATCGTTCGTGTAGAGCCCCAGCTGTTCGGCACACAGATACAATACACCAGCATTGCCCGGAGGACGGAGCTATGGCAGAGGATTGTCGACAGGGTGAACGCAGTGGGACAGCACCCCAGAAATCGGGAAGACATCAGGAAGCGATGGAACGACCTACGGGGGAAGGTGCGTTCCATGGTATCCAGGCACAACATCGCCGTGCAGAAGACTGGCGGAGGACCCCCACCTCAACCCCCACAATTCACATCATGGGAGGAGGAAGTCTTGAACATCCTGCATCCTGACGGCCTCGCAGGAGTCGGCGGAGGAATGGATACTGGTAAGTTGAAGCTTCAATACTGCTTCCCCCCCACCTGCATGCCAAATCAGACCCCAACCCTCACCCCCATCCTCGAACCCCACCCTCACCCCCACCCCCATCCTCACCCCCACCCTCACCCCCACCCTCACCCCCACCACCATCCTCACCCCCACCACCATCCTCACCCCCACCCCCAGCACACCTATTCCCCGCCAATGTCTCACCATCACAACCCACACATCCCAAAACCTAGGCCTGCATGCGTCCACTAAGCATGGACACCCATCACCAAAGCATGCCCAATGCATATACACATCCCCCCCACAAGCCACCCTCACCAAAGCCCCCACACACGAATGCCAGCACTTGGGGACACGAGAACCCACAGATACACCCATATGCCACACATTGAAACTATAACCATACCTCTATACCCCTGCAGGACCCGACCGTCAACACACCGCGGCGGAGGGGCCAGAATTATCCACACCCCCCACCCAAGAGGCCGTCAGCGATGACAGCAGCTCTGTCGATCTGGACACCGATGACCAGCCCGGACCATCGGGGACCTCTGGACAGTCGGTTCCCCTCACACAGGCACAGGCCACTATAGACCCTAACCCCTCTGGGAACACCAGCACAGCTCCCACCCAGCGGGCCCATGCCTCTGTCTCCAGGGCGCGTCAATCTGCGGTGTGTCTACCACTACAGGGCACCCAGGATAACCCACCACCCCAACAACAACAGGGACCTGGGGGCAGTGGTAGTGGGCACACCGGCCAGGGGGCAGAGGCCCAGGGAAAGAGGGCAACTCGGCGGGCAGCTGTGCGACAGGGGGGGGAGGAGAGGCCCAGGGAACCCACTCTCCACGAGGTCCTCACCACCATCATGGGAGCATACAACCGCTCCCAGGAGACGATGGCGACGGTACTGGCCCGGTTCCAGGAGATCCAGGTGCTGCAGGAGGAACACTATCGGGGGTACAGGGAGGACATCCGAGCCATCAACACCACCCTGGTTACCATGGTAGGGCTGCTGCAGGACCTCGTAAACAGCAGGGCGGACACTGAACAACACCCAAGGGCCCCTGCCACTAGCCGGGACCAAGAACAGCCATCCACCTCCGCCGGCGCTAGTGGACAGGAGGCCCCCGCACAGCAGCAGCCCACCAGACCCCCACCTCCTGCAGGAGAAGAACCACCCCGCAAGAGGGCCCTGAGATCTCGCAAGACAGAGTAGGATGTCAAGACCCCCGCCAGCAATGGATACCACCTGATGTCATCCCACTGTCCCACATTGTCACCCTGTCCATCCTCGAACTGCCCATGCTCCATCTCTCCACAGGCCTCTGGACAATGCACCTGTGTGACTGTTACTCTGGACTCTGCCATGGACATTCCTTCACCATAGCCCCCACCCACTTGAAACCACCCATCCCATTTTGAGCACTTCAATAAACACCTATTTTGCACCAAAATATCAGGAGTCTGGCTGTGATTTCAATAGATTGTAATTGACATGACAGTGCAAATATGTCCTTGTACATGGTGAAGTCAACAAACAGCTGCCACAAAGCTGTAGTCCATGGGGAAACGAAGCACAGGACTCGTAGTGGGGACCCCAGATCTGAAATAGGGAGGGAAAAGCCAAAACTCAGTCATCATACACTGGGGCAAATAGACAGGCAGCAGAGATGCTGCAGAGTAGTTAACATTTACTAAATTATCTTTGAAATGTTACCTGTGTCCTATTGGAAGTACTGTTCAATGATTCTGTCCCTGTTGTCTGTTTCAGCCCCGTCGTCTTCCTCCTCGTCACTCTCCTCAGGTTCCACCGCTGCCACAACACCACCGTCTCGACCATCCTCCTGCAGGAAAGGCACCTGGCGGCGCAAAGCCAGGTTGTGAAGCATGCAGCAGGCCACGATGATGTGACACACCTTCTTAGGTGAGTACATTAGGGATCCACCGGTCATATGCAGGCAGCGAAACCTGGCCTTTAGGAGGCCAAAGGTGCGTTCGATCACCCTCCTAGTACGCCGATGGGCCTCATTGTACCGTTCCTCTGCCCTGGTCCGGGGATTCCTTACTGGGGTCAGTAGCCACGACAGGTTGGGGTACCCAGAGTCCCCCACTAGCCATACACGGTGTCTCTGTAGCTGTTCCATCACGTAAGGGATGCTGCTATTCCTGAGGATGTAGGCGTCATGCACTGACCCTGGGAATTTGGCATTTACATGCGAGATGTACTGGTCAGCCAAACACACCACCTGGATGTTCATTGAATGGTAACTTTTTCTGTTCCTGTACACCTGCTCCCTGTCTCTTGGGGGAACCAAAGCCACATGGGTCCCATCAATGGCACCAATTACGTTGGGAATATGTCCAAGGGCGTAGAAATCACCCTTCACTGTAGCCAGTTCGCCCACCTCAGGGAAAATGATGTAGTTCCTCACCGATTTCATCAGGGCAGACAACACTCTGGATAACACCTTTGAAAACATGGGCTGAGACATCCCAGAAGCAATTCCCACGGTTGTCTGAAATGACCCACTTGCCAAGAAATGGAGTACTGACATGACCTGCACCAGAGGGGGAATCCCTGTGGGTTGGCGGATGGGGGACATCAGGTCGGGCTCCAGCCTAGCACACAGTTCATGGATAGTGGCACGGTTAAGACGGTAGGTCAGGATAATGTGGCGTTCTTCCATTGTCGACAGGTCCACCAGCGGTCGGTACACGGGAGGATTCATCCGTCTCCTCGCCCAACCCAGCGGACGGTGCCTAGGAAGGACAACATGGAGCACACAGTCAGGCAACCCACAGGTACGTACTCACAGCTAGCACAGTATACGATTCTCTATGCAGTGAATGGCGTGTCTGAGTGGCTATGCAAGGCCTAGGCCTGTGTGACGCAGTTGAAATTGAGCCATGTGGGCCCTGGAAATGGCGGCTGCCTGACCTGTGAAGTGTGACAATGGGATGTGAGGTCAATGCGCTGGCGTGGCACACCGCGGCGGGCGGCGGCCGAAGACCGCGGCGCGAAGCCGCATTGGTTAACATTGAAGCCTATGGGTTTCAGGAGCCAATGGCGAAGGGCGCCGGCGGTGGCGGGACGCACCGCCGCGGTACGCACCGCCGCGGACGTGACCGCCATTTTCTATCTACTTATCCACTTGCGACTTGAACTTTCACAGGAGAGGACCTATACTGCAAGTGTTGCTGTGACCTCGGTCTGGAAGGGACAATGGCTGCTGCGACTGGGGAAAGGGCCCCTGCCTTCACTGGAGAGGAGTTGGAGAAACTTGTGGATGGGGTCCTCCCCCAGTATGCGCTACTCTACGGTCCTCCAGACCAACAAGTGAGTTTAATTCTATCTGGATTTGGGGCCACTGGCTGGCTTGGGGGCCTGGCGGGGATGGGGGGCATGTTGGGCCTGGCGGGGGGCCTGGCGGGGATGGGGGGCATGTTGGGCCTGGCGGGGGGCCTGGCGGGGATGGGGGGCATGTTGGGCCTGGCGGGGGGCCTGGCGGGGATGGGGGGCATGTTGGGCATGGCGGGGGGCCTGGCGGGGATGGGGGGCATGTTGGGCATGGCGGGGGGCCTGGCGGGGGGCCTGGCGGGGATGGGGGGCATGTTGGGCCTGGCGGGGGGCCTGGCGGGGATGGGGGGCATGTTGGGCATGGCGGGGGGCCTGGCGGGGGGCCTGGCGGGGATGGGGGGCATGTTGGGCCTGGCGGGGGGCCTGGCGGGGATGGGGGGCATGTTGGGCATGGCGGGGGGCCTGGCGGGGGGCCTGGCGGGGATGGGGGGCATGTTGGGCCTGGCGGGGGGCCTGGCGGGGATGGGGGGCGTTGGGCCACTGGAAAGGAAAATGCTGAGTAACTTGAACGTGGTATTTCTCCCTCCCTGTACGTGTCACATAGGTCCGCGCCCATGAGAAGATCGGGATTTGGCGTGCCGTCGCCAAGGAAGTCCGGGCCCTGGGGGTCCACCATCGACGGGGCACCCACTGCCGCAAGAGGTGGGAGGACATCCGCCGCGGGACCAAGAAGACCGCCGAGTCTCTGCTGGGGATGGCCTCCCAACGTAGGCGGGGTGCCTGCCGTCAACTGAGCCCCCTGATGTTCCGGATCCTGGCGGTGGCCTACCCTGAATTGGATGGGCGCGTGAGGGCAGCACAGCAGACACAAGGGGGTGAGTACAAGCATTATCTACTCTGTGGTCGCGCAGTGGAGGTGTCTGGTTGGGGGAGGAGGGCTGGGGGTCCCCCTAGGCCAGGGCGATATCTGTAGGCTGGGCACCCCCGTAAGCCCCTGTGTCCCCAGCCACCACCCTCAGTAGTTTGTCAGTACAGCCATCCCTGGGCCGTGTCATCCATGGGTGCAGTTGTCAACTCTAGGCGTGTAGGGCATGTTCCACGGAATGCGTAGCGGACCCCAAGTGCGCAACTTAGTGCAGGGGGCATCTGTGTCTGTCATGTCCGCTAACTGTACCGGAGATCCATTTACTCAATATCCCTTTATTTCTCTCTTCCCCCCCCCTTTTTGTTTGTCTTTCTGTGCTTGTGTGCATCAGCATCATCAGGCGGAGGAGAAGTGGCATCGGGGCAGGAGGGAGCTGCATCTCACATGGCCCAGGAGGGCCATGCCACAGAGTCAGACTGGACCAGTGAGACGGAGGGCGAGGGGAGCTCCACGACGGGGACGACTGGAGCCTGCAGCGTCACGGACACGTCCTCGGAAGGGGGCTCCCTTGCGGGGGTGGCACCATCCGTGCCCCCCGCCATTACAGGTACAGCCGCCACCCAGCGCACCATCTCCGCCCTCCCAGCAGCCCCTCCGCGTTCGCCCCGTGCCCGCTCTGCCAGGAAGCCGGGCATCTCCTTCGCCCCAGGCACCTCAGGCCCTGCCCCTGTTACCCCCGCTGCCCTCAGTGAGGAGGTCATTGACCTCCTCCGAACGCTCATTGTTGGGCAGACTACCCTTTTGAATGCCATCCAGGGGGTGGAGAGGGAGGTTCATCGCAGCAATGCGTACCTGGAGGGCATTCATTCGGGTCAGGCTGCCCATCAGCGATCGTTCCAGGCTCTGGCCTCAGCACTGACGGCAGCCATTGTCCCTGTCTCCTGCCTGCCTCTACTAACTCCCTCCTCCCAGTCTCCTGTTCCTCTGCCTGTCCCACCCACACCATCAGACCAGCCTGCACACACCTCAACACCCAAGAGAAGCTCATCCAAACATAAGCACCACAGATCACGCAGACATTCACACACGCAACATTCCGATGCAGACATGCCAACAGTCACTACCACCTCTGTGACCCCCACCTCCTCGTCTCCCTCCTCCCTCCCTGTGACGTCTACACTCACACCTCCATTCACCTCACCATCAGCCAGTGTTTCCATCACCAGCACACCCTCCACTCCAGTCCGCACACGTGCAGTCACCACCCCCACTGCCATTTACACGTCCCCTGTGTCCTCTCCCACTGTGTCTGTCACCCCCTCTTCCACACCACACAAACGCAGCCACCCACCCACCCAACAGCCATCCACCTCACGACAGCCTATCCCTCCTGCACCTGCACCTAAAGACAGCAAACGTGACTCACCTACAACCACATCCTCTCCCTCCACTCCCATTCCCACTGTACCTACCACTCTCCATTGTCCCAAGAAGCTCTTCCTCGCCACTACTAACTTCTTTCCTGACCCTGAGCCCCCCCCTCCTTCTCGTCGGGGTAAGAAGAGCACCTCAGCCACCACCAGCCCTGCAGCCCCCTTGACAAGGGTGCAGGGGTATTGGAGCCCGCCAGCCCGCATGTCTGGATCTTCGCCCAGCAGCAAGGGGACAGCCAGCCCACCCCCTGGGAAGAGGAGCAGAAGGCGGAAGGGTCGCCGCAGGAGCCCGCCTTCTACATCCCCCCCGGTCACCACCCAGAGACAGTCACCAGCCACAGCTCCAAAGGGAGGAAAGGGCCACAGGCCGAAGACTAAGGAGGGCAAGGGCAGCAAGTTGGAGAGGTCAGGCAGCAGGCCTGCTGCCCAGGAGGAGCCCACAACCCCCATAGCCGCTGCCCCGGGAGGAACCGGCACAGCTGCCCCGGGAGAGCCCACCAGCCCCATAGCCGCTGCCCAGGGAGGACCCAGCCCAGCTGGCCAGGAGGGCCCCACCACCCACAGCCCAGGTGGGCAGTGAAGGAGCACCATCCCCGCTGCCCAGGAGGGCACCACCAGGCATTTAGCAGTTGGCCATAGACCGTCCGCCGTCTCAAGAACCGCTGAACTGGGCCCTTCAAGGCAAGAACCGCTGAACTGGGCCCCGCCGTCTCAAGAACCGCTGAACTGGGCCCTTCAAGGCAAGAACCGCTGAACTGGGCCCTTCAAGGCAAGAACCGCTGAACTGGGCCCTTCAAGGCAAGAACCGCTGAACTGGGCCCTTCAAGGCAAGAACCGCTGAACTGGGCCCTTCAAGGCAAGAACCGCTGAACTGGGCCCCGCCGTCTCAAGAACCGCTGAACTGGGCCCTTCAAGGCAAGAACCGCTGAACTGGGCCCTTCAAGGCAAGAACCGCTGAACTGGGCCCCGCCGTCTCAAGAACCGCTGAACTGGGCCCTTCAAGGCAAGAACCGCTGAACTGGGCCCTTCAAGGCAAGAACCGCTGAACTGGGCCCTTCAAGGCAAGAACCGCTGAACTGGGCCCTTCAAGGCAAGAACCGCTGAACTGGGCCCCGCCGTCTCAAGAACCGCTGAACTGGGCCCTTCAAGGCAAGAACCGCTGAACTGGGCCCTTCAAGGCAAGAACCGCTGAACTGGGCCCCGCCGTCTCAAGAACCGCTGAACTGGGCCCTTCAAGGCAAGAACCGCTGAACTGGGCCCTTCAAGGCAAGAACCGCTGAACTGGGCCCCGCCGTCTCAAGAACCGCTGAACTGGGCCCTTCAAGGCAAGAACCGCTGAACTGGGCCCTTCAAGGCAAGAACCGCTGAACTGGGCCCCGCCGTCTCAAGAACCGCTGAACTGGGCCCTTCAAGGCAAGAACCGCTGAACTGGGCCCTTCAAGGCAAGAACCGCTGAACTGGGCCCCGCCGTCTCAAGAACCGCTGAACTGGGCCCCGCCGTCTCAAGAACCGCAGAACTGGGCCCTTCAGGGCAAGAACCGCTGGCCCTTTGGCAGACGTGCCAGGGCAGGATCTATCTCGGGCAGGGCTGCAGGATGTCCTCTGGCCAACTTGCCTCCTCCAGTGGCAGTGGGGTCTGTTATGGACTGTATGGACTGTGGCTTTGCTCTCCCCAGGATGGCCCAGTGGGCAGGCCACCCACTGTATGGACTGTATGGACTGTGGCTTTGCTCTCCCCAGGATGGCCCAGTGGGCAGGCCACCCACTGTATGGACTGTATGGACTGTGGCTTTGCTCTCCCCAGGATGGCCCAGTGGGCAGGCCACCCACTGCATGGACTGTATGGACTGTGGCTTTGCTCTCCCCAGGATGGCCCAGTGGGCAGGCCACCCACTGTATGGACTGTATGGACTGTGGCTTTGCTCTCCCCAGGATGGCCCAGTGGGCAGGCCACCCACTGTATGGACTGTATGGACTGTGGCTTTGCTCTCCCCAGGATGGCCCAGTGGTCATGGAGTCCCCTCGTGGATCTGGCGTCGTGTACTCAAGTGGCTGAGGTGCCCCCCCTTCCCTTCCCCCTGAGGTGCCTGTCCTATTTTCTTTCTGATGCCCCTGCAGTGTTCTCTCCGTGGAGTTCTTGTCGTGGGACTGGGCCTTGCCCCTTTGCACAGGACCCCTGTGATCCAAAGACAGTGGTTGGACTACATTTAGTAGCTGTATATATTTTGTACATAGTTTATTTATTTATTGGGATTACTGGTGTACATATTTCAATATATCTGCCCGTTTATGATCTCTTCTTTTGGTCTTTGCATTATTTCGGAGGGGGGTGGTTTGTGGGTTGTGACAGTGATCTGTGGGAATGCATTGATGTGTGTGTTGTAGTGGGTGTGGGTGGGTGGGTGTGTGCCGGTAATCTTTTCCCTCCCCTGTGTCGTAGGTGCAGTACTCACCGATGTCTTCCGCGCCGCCGGGCGTGCTCCTGGTATATGAGGAGGAATAGGAGTGCGGGGATGACCTGTAACTCTGGCTCCATACTGCCGGAATCTCGCGTGGAGTGCGTAGAGGTGAGCGTTTTCCCGTTCGTAGTCTGTTTCCGCCGTGTTCTTATCGGCGGTGCTCCCGCCCCGGAAAAGGTGGCAGATTGGTGGGTCGTAATAGGGTGGGCGGTACTTTGTCTGCCGCCGGGCTGTTGGCGGGAACCGCCGCGCTGTTTGTTTGTACCGCTGTGGCGGTCGGAGTGTTAAGTTGGCGGGCTGTGTTGGCGGTTCCCGCCAGGGTCAGAATGCCATTTTTAATACCGCCGGTCTGTTCGCGGTCCGACCGCCGCCTCTCCGCCGACCGCCAAGGTCAGAATGAGGGCCTATGTGTTTTTGTTCTCCATGCCATGCGGCCAGGGGCCATTTCATGTAATCTCTGTCCATTGGCTTGCATGTGGTCTTTGTTCTCCATGCCTGTTTGTTCTCAGTTGTTTTTTTACCATGTGGGTGGTGGCCATTTTCTGCATCTAGCCAGTGTGTCTTTGACATAGACTTGAATGCGTTCTTCTTTGTTCTCCTAGCTCCTTGTTGTGGATGTATGATGGAAAAACGCATACACTTACAACGCATGCCTTTACAACGCGGTAAGTACAATGCATGATCATTACCACGCATGCACTTACCACGAAGTAAACCCTAAAAATTACCTTACCACCCCAAAGCCCATACTCACCCTAAAACCTAAACACCCCTTACCACCCCAAACCCTATACCCACCCTAAAGCCTAAACACCCCTTACCCCCCCAAACCCCATACTCACCCTAAAACCTAAAAATGCCCTTACCACCCCAAAACCCATAACCACCCTAAACCCTAAAAATGCCCTTACCACCCCAAAACCCATACCCACCCTAAAACCTAAAAATACCCTTACCAGCCCAAAATCCATGCCCACTCTAAAACCTAAAAAAACCTTTACCACCCCAAAACCCGTACCCACCCTAAAACCTAAAAATGCCCCTACCGCCCCAAAACCCATACTAAACCTAAAACCTAAAAATGCCCTTACCACCCCAAAACCCCATACCCACCCTAAATCCTCAAAAAAAGGCCCCTACCATCCCAAAACCCATACCCACCATAAAACCTAAAAATAATTCTACCACCCAAAAACCCATACCCACCCTAAAACCTAAAAATGCCCATACCACCCCAAAACCCATACCCACCCCAAAACCTAAAAATAACTTTACCACCCCAAAACCCATGCCCACCCTAATACCTAAAAATAACCTTACCACCCCAAAACCCATACCCACCCTAAAACCTAAAAATGCCCTTACCACCCAAAAACCCATTCCCACCCTTAAACCTAAAAATGCCCTACCACACAAAAAGCCATACCCACCCTAAAACCTGAAAATGCCCTTACCACCCCAAAACCTATACCCACCCTAAAACCTACAAATGACCTTACAACCCCAAAATCCATATCCACACTAAAACCTAAAAATGCCCTTACCACCCCAAAACCCATACCCACCTTAAAACTTAAAAATGCAATTACCACCAATAACTGTTATCTATATTTATATATATATATATCACTAAACCTACTTAATACTTACCTGTACTTACCTTTAAAACCTTTACCACGCATACACCTTTATCATTCATGCCTTTACAACAAAATTCGTTGTAAAGGTATATTCGTGGTAAAGGCATGCGTGGTAAAGCCATGCGTATTAAACACATATGCGTGGTAAATGCATTTCATTGCATTCACTGCATTGTAAGTGATGTTCCCCTTGTTGTTGTTGTTTGACCATGTGGCTGACAGACATTTTGTACATGCATCCAGTGTTCATGGTTCTTTTTTTGTTCTACATGCCTCCTTGCTCCTTGTTGATGTTGCTTGACCATGTGGCTGGCGTCCATTTTTTGTGTGCAGCCAGTGTTCCTTTGACATAGGCTTGCATCTGTTCTTTCTTTATTCCCCATTCCTCTGTGCTCCTTGTAGTTATTGTTTGACCATGTGGATGGTGGCCATTTTGTCCATCCAGCCAGTGTCCTTTTGCTATAGGCTTGCATGTGTTCTTTGTTTGCCATTCCTCCTTGCTCCTTGTTGTCGTTGTTGACCATGTGGGTGGTGGCCATTTTGTCCATCCAAGTAGTGTCCCTTGGCCATGGGCTTGCAGTTGTTCTATGTTTGCCATGCCTCCTAGCTCCTTGGAGTTGTTGTCTGACCATGTTTTCAGTGGCCATCTTGTCCATCCAGCCATTGTCTCTTTACCATAGGCTTGCATGTATTCTTTGTTTGCTATGCCTCCTTGTTTTTGTTGTCCGACCATGTGGCTGGCATACATTTTGTCCATCAAGCCAGTGTCCCTTTACAATAGGCTTGCATGTGTTCTTTCTTTGTTCCCCATGCCTCCTTGCTCCTTATTGTTGTTGTTTGACCACGTGGCTTGTGGCCATTTTTTTCCATCTAGCCAGTATCCATTTTCCATAGTCTTGCATGTGTTCTTTGTTTGCCATGCCTCCTTGTTTGTGGTCTCTGACCATGTGGCTGGCAGGCATTTTGTCCATCAAGCCAGTGTCCCTTTGCCATAGGCTTGCATGTGTTCTTTCTTTGTTCCCTCTTCCTCCTTGCTCCTTGTTGTTTGACCAAGCCGCTGGTGGCCATTTTGTCCAATAATCCAGTGTCCCTTTGTAATAGGCTTACATGTGTTCTTTGTTCGCCATGCCTCCATGCTCCTTGTTGTTGTTTGACCATGTGGCTGGTGGTCATTTTGCCCAACCAGCCAGTGTTCCTTGCCACAGGCTTGCATGTGTTCTTTGCTTGCCATGCTTCTTAGTTTCTTGTTTTTTTTTCTGACCCTCTGGCTGGTGGCCATTTTGTTCATTCTGCCAGTGTCCCTTTGCCATAAGCTTGCATGTGCTCTTTGTTTGCCATTCTTCCTTGCTCCTTGTTGTTGTTCTTTAACCAATGTTTCTCTTGCCATTTTGTCCATCCAGACAATGTCCTTTCACCATAGGCTTGCATGTGTTCTTTTTTTGCTATGCCTCCTTGCTCCTTGTTGTTATTTGACCATGTGGCTGGTGGCAATTTTGTCCATCCAACCAGTGTCCCTTTGCCATAGGCTTGCATGTATTCTTTGTTTGCCATTCCTCCTTGCTCCTTGTTATTGTTGTTTGGCCATATGGTTGGGAGCCATTTTGTCCATCCAGCCAGTATTCCTTTTCCATAGGCTTGATGTGTTCTTTGCTGGCCATGCCACCTGGCTTCTTGTTGTTGTTTTAGCATGTGGCTGGCAACCATTTTGTGCATCCAGCCTGTGTATCTTTGCCATAGGCTTGCATACAAACAATGTCAATTATTGATTATTTTAGGTTTATATTTAAATTTTCTATTTAAATTTTCCATTTTAATTTTTTTTTTTAAATTGAATCTATTTTTTATTTCACGTTATATATTTTTTATTTTATTGTTTCATTTGTTTTTTATTTTTATTTTTTATAAAAAAAAAATCTTGTTTTTCGTTTTAATTTCAATTTTTTTAGATTTGTATTATTTTTTATTTCATTTTATTTAATTCAGCATTTTGCCTTGATCATCCATCCATCCATCCATCCATCCATCCATCCAAGGTACACAGCCACACTACAACATTCAGGCCCAAATTTAAGAAAAGTGGCACTGCATCCAATGCAGAGCCACTTTTCTTGCACCCCTTAGTGCCCCCCTACTTCCGCAATGTGCGCTGAATTTACTGTATGACACAATAGGTGGGGCAGTAGCATCAAAAGTTTTGACGCTATTGAAGTACTGTGCAGGATTAGCACCAAAATGTTGGCACCAATACTGCAGAGTATATGGGAGCCCATTGAAAACAGTGGTATGCCACCTTTTAATGACTGCTCTGTGAAGGTGTTAAAAATAGCCGCTAAAAATGGCGCAGTAGAATCTCTTGGATTCCTCTGCGTTATTTTGCGGTCCGTCTAATGGGGGAACGCCCCTGTTGCATACATCCTCCTTGTTATTGTTGTTTGACCATATGGTTGGTAGCCATTTGATCCATCCAGCTAGTATTCCTTCGCGATAGCCTTGCATGTATTCTTTGTTGGGCATGTCACCCGGCTCCTTGTTGTTGTTTTAGCATGTGGCTGGCAGCCATTTTGTGCATCCAGCCAGTGTATCTTTGCCGTAGGCTTGCATACAAACAATGTTCATTATTGATCATTTGTTTATTTTAGGTTTATATTTTAATTTTGTATTTTGATTTTCCATTTTAATTTTTTATTTCATTTATTTAATCTATTTTTTATTTCTCGTTCTTTATTTTTTATTTTATTGTTTCATTTTAGTTTTTTAGTTTTATTTTCTATTTAAAAAAATGAATTTCTTGTTTTTCGTTTTAATTTCAATTTTGTTTGATTTTTATTATTTTTTATTTCATTGTATTTAATTGAGCATTTTGCCATGATCCATCCATCCATCCATCCACATCCATTCATTCATCAAAGGTGCACAGCCACACTACAACATTCAGGCCCAAATTTAAGAAAAGTGGTGCTTCATCCAATGCAGCGCCACTTTTCTTGCGCCCATTAGTGCCCCCTACTGCCACAATGTGTGCGCTGAATTTATTGTATGGCACAATACTAGGGGCAATAGCATCAAACGTTTTGACGCTATTGATGTACTGTGCAGGATTAGCACTGAAATGTTGGTGTTGGGAATGCCCCCCTTTTCTTACATTATGCCTGGTGCAGGCATCATTTTGTGCAAGGGGTTACAAAGTGGCACATTGCATCCATTGCACCACTTTGTAAATATGGCTTGGCAAATTTGGCCTCAATGGGCCACATTAGCATCATGAAAAATGAGGCTAATGAGGCACAAGGAGGTGCTAGTCCCTCTTAAATCTGGGCCTCAGTTTCTTTAGGTGTATAATATTTCTATTTCCTCCTGCACACCCTGGCTGCGGCACAATGCAGACAAATCTGCAGCATAATTTTTTTTTTTTAATGATTATTCCATTTCCCCTGGACCACCTTGCCTCCATAAGTTTTTTTAAGGATTATTCCATTTAACCATGCACCTCTCTCTGACTTCCACAGGATAATTTCATTTAAAACAGATGGAGATAAAGCAAAGAGCTCTATCTGCATGCTTTGCTGCCTGATTCAAAATTAAATTTTATGGTGTGGTGGTGAGGTTTGACATTACAATGTTTGATTAAATTACTATTTATTGCATAGGTAACCCACCGCACTAAGATTGCATTTGTCTGTCTTTTTCAATCTGCAACAATGGCACGTTTTACTATGTGTTTTTCTTGCATGGTTGCTTTTAGGTGCACAAGCGAAGAGATGTCATATCACCCGCAGTACTGCCAAAGCGAAGGCCTTTACAGTTAAGTACTCACATCTCTTCCACTTGTGCAGCTTAGTGCCACTGCCAATGGAGAGCTTTAAGATGGCCCCAAAGAAAGTTGCTCCCAAGAAAGAGGTTAGTGAGAAAAAGCAGCTTTCCACTAGTGGTGTGCCGAACACAACCTTTTTCAGGAGACTTGTGCCTGCCGCACTGGCCTCTGGGGAGGAACCTGGGACCAGCACTCCCACATCTACAGCACCGCCCCCACCTAAGCTGAAGACCATGTCCATCAGTGAGGCAGCCACTATAATCATGGTGATGCTAACAAGCATTGACATTGAATTGGATTTGTCCCTTTTGAAAAGTAGTACATAATCAGTTCAGGAAACAGAGCAAAGTGGTCAGCAGCCACAGCCAGCAATAGAAGAGCTTCCTTAAATTAGAGCAGACCAAGAGGTCAAGCTTCCTGCTGAGCAAGGACCTCCTCTTTCAGAAGTAATGACTCCCAGATCTCCAGCAAGAAAAAGAAAGGGTACTACTCCACCATCTTCTCCTAGCACCACTTCGGATGATGATGATGACAGGGACATGGGGTGGACCCTGGCAGAGACAGGGGGATGCCAGGAGAAGCAGGGGAAAAGAAAAGTTCCAGAAGCCTTAGAATCATGGAAGGGGATGATGGTGAGGAGGATGATGATGATGACAAGCCAGTCATTGTTAAAGCTAGCACAGAGGAGTCTGACATTACTACCCAACGTGCTCTGAGGGATGTGGCACAGGCAGCATCACCAGCTCCAATATTTGTAAGGCCCCAGCAGAGACCTGCACCAACCTGTCCCTCAGCAGAAGTATGCACCTCAGAGAGGTTATCATCACACTCACGTTCCAGTTCTTCTTCGGGCATTGGCAGTGACCCAGTAAGAAAGTACTTCTCCCCAGTTTGGGACTTTTTTATGATTAGCAAACAGGAGGAGAACATTGTGATATGCTCAATTTGACACACAAGTTTTAGTCGAGGTAAGCCTGGTTCACATTATAGTAATGGAGGCCAGACAACCCATATGAAAAAACATCACGCAATCCGGAGAGAGGAGCACCTACAAAAATTGCTGAACGTGGTCATGGTGGTGAAGGTGAGGAGAGCTGGGAAACATCAGCTACAACTGGTCAAATCATGGCGGAAGGTGCAGAAGAAGAGGGTGACATCCTCCCCAAAGCTTCCCTGTCCCTATCAGTGCACCAGAATGACCCACCTCAGTGACTTCACAATGGCACAGGAAGACTCACAGACAGTTGGAGACACCACAGCATACGGTGAATGAAGCACGATGCACATTGAGTCTACCGCCACTTACATCTCAGAGGTCACCTACTTCAGTGGCTCCTCAAAAGAACAATATCTAGGATAGAATTACAGGCATGTTTAAGCAGGATGGGCCCTATGACCGCAACTTTTTAATAGCACGTCTGTACAATGGGAAGTTGGCAAAAATGTTAGCACTGGACCTCCTCACTTTTTCTTTTGTGGAGGGAGTGGGGTTCTTCGAGTTTGTGGCAGCCATCTTCCTGAAATGGAAGTTCCAAGTTGGACCTATTTTGCCAGAGTTGCTGTTCCAGCCCTGCATCATGATGTGCTGCAATTGGTTTGACAAGCTTTGCAGCAAAGTGTTGTCCACATTGTCCACCTGTTGACTGACATGCGGACCAGTTGTCAGGCTACTGATTACATGTGCATCACTGCACATTGGATCTCTTTTGTGGCGGTAAATCACAATCTATGTACAGGTCTCCAAATTGGATTTGTTGCCAAGGACAATGGCAGTAATATAGTCAAGGCCATAGCAGACACTGGCTATTTCAGGGTCTTGTGTTTGATGTACTGCATCAACCTGGTTGTGTAAGACTTCTTCAAAAAAGAAAATATAGTCAGCAACATACAGGCAACATGCAGAATAATGTGCACTCATTTCACCCATTCTTATAAAGCCCAGAAGCAGTTGTAGATTACTCTGCGTGGTATCAGAGTATCTGTTAAAGCCCAGATTCAGGAGGTGCCAACAGACTGGAACTCAACCTGTTATATGTTGCAATATCTGTTTGAGCAGTACAAACTGGTCAATGACAGTATGATGGGCCACGATATCCCATTGTTGCATGTGAAACAGATGCAGCTAAAGAAAGTATCGGAAAGGTTCGCACTCAGAGGTGTGAAAGAAAACCTAGAAGTGCATGTCTTAGTTGAAAGCTTAATCCTTCACTTGGCTTATCATGCAAGGCTGCAAAACTACATTATCTTGTCCAAAGAGTACATCTGTGCCACCCTACTTGATCTACGATACAAAAGAATTGTTCCCAATTTAATTCCTTTTTCTGAAGCGGATGTTTCAAAATACAAGGGGTGGATTGCTGAGCAAGCCAGAGAACTGGAAGAAGAATGGATTAAACTCAGTGTCTAACTCTGCAGTTTTGATGTGCACCCTTCAACTTTCAGAGAGGGCAGTCTTGTCTCACAGCAGCCAAAACTGGCAACAAGAACCCCAACAACAACAGTATCAGAAGACTTGGACCCAATTTCTGCATTGGCCTGGTTTCAAGTGGCAGGCCTTAAGTCCAGTGCATAGGCAAAGGCAAAAGAGGTCGAGCAAGTAGCAGCACCAATGACACTTCAGAGGATGTTCCAGGAGTATCTGGATGACCCAAAAGAGGTGTATGTCAATCAAAACCCACTGGTGTATCAGTATAGGAACATGTGCCAATGGAGAGAGCTCTGCAGGCTGGCAATAAAGTATCTGGCTTGTCCTGTAGCCAGCATGTCTGCTGAATGTGCAGCTAGTGCAGTTGTAACAGTGAGAAGGACCAGTCTCTCACCTCCAACTATGGAGAAATTACCCATGATCAAAATGAGTCAGCATTTGATACCACCTGATTACACCATTCTCTAAACACCACAGGAGGAGTAAGAGGATAAATGGTCAGAATCAGCTTGTGTACTGACCAACTTCTTGGTAAACAACCCTGAGTTTGAGGACACACTCTACTTCCAGGACTGACTATGCCAGTGCCATCATAGAACCTTTTAATGATTTCTAATTGAACTTCTTTCTTTGTTTGCAGAACAAATAAAAATGCTAGTGGAACATTATGCTTGTGTCGGACTTATGCTGCCCGCCATTTGTTGTCACATATTATATGGCTGGTTTGGGGTTGGACCTGTGAGCAGTGAAGAAGCCCCAGATTCCCTTCAGGAGTGGAATACTAGTTAAAAGCCTGCCAGTGTCAATGCCAAATTCAAATGTATTGCTGTTTGCTACCAATGAAGGAGATATTTTTGTTCAACCACCATGCTTAGAATGGAAGAGGTAACTACTAACTATTGCACCAATGAGTGGTGATATATTGAGTGATTGTGAGTGGTGATTGATAGTGCATGTAGTGGCTGGCAGTGAGTGAGGGAGTTCAACAAATTTGTAAACTTGATTCTGATGATATGAAATGTTTGAGGGCTGATGGGTGATCATTTTTTCCTGAAAGTGATTAGTCTTTCAAACTTACCTGCAGGGTCTTTTCTGGTTCCTCACACCACACCAGACCAGTTACTTTAGTTACCAAACACAAATCTACAAAAAATATTTCAGTTGTGTTTTTCTATTTGTTCTTCAACAGCAGTGCACTTGACTACAAAAGGTCTACGGTGCTGGGTTTGGGACTGGGATGGAGTTCCTCAGATTCAGGAGGAGGAGGATAGAATGACTCAGGACGGGACCACCTCAACAGCTAGAAGGAGAAAATTATTGACTTCAAAGAGAAACCATGATGATGGTGAAGACTCTGAGGCCTAGCACTCCCTCAGCTTTGTAGACTAGAGAGAAGTGCACTGTTGGGGAATGCTGCTGAGTATGTGTTTGCTTCATTGCTGGCTCAAATGTCAAACTCCTCCCATGTTGTTGCTCTGCCTCTGAGTCTTCTTGGTACACTCCTCATCCCTGACTCCTCATGATTCTTACCTTGATTCCTTTTGTTTGTCTCCTTTACTCTATAATACAGTTACTGTTTTTTTCAATACGATGGCCTTCTTCTAGTTCTCTCCTGCATGAACAAAAACACTTGGTGAAAGCTCAAGCTCCAGCTTACCTATCGGACAAGTTCAGCCAGACACCCAAGAGTAACAGACATTCCAGGAAGAATGGAGATGAACTGCCCAATTTGGCAATGCAGTATATTTTTCCTTTCAACAATCAAAGTTTATGAACTGGCTAGGTTAATCCCAATCCTCCATAATTTGTATTTTCCAAACCTAGAAGATGTAACATTTAGAGGTATGCTATCTTGGGTTTCTCTCGGGCAGAAGGACTGTTTGCACTACATTTCACTGAAATGGAATGTATCCCCTCATTGTTTCCTTTCACAACAGATTGATGATAGTGTGCTGCTCAGCACTAATGAATATTTTCAAGGTTTATTTTGTGTAGTGTCTCTCTTTGTCACACCTTTCCCCAAATCCCCTTTCCCATCCATTCATTGAGCCCCTAACCCTCATCCCCTGGGTTGTGTGATTTATTGATGTGTGATTATATTTTACATAATAAATGTATCACACACTTGCTGGGGCAGATGTGGTGAAAGCGACACCAACTCACTGTATGACCTTCTATTACCTGAGCAATATTCCACACCGGCCCCATCAACATCATCATTCATGCCTTGTGTTGTGTGTTGCTTAAAAGCTTAACCTTCTCCAACCACTCTTGACTCTGAGCCCACTTCTCCTGACTCCATAATTTCATTTCCAAAGTTTAGTTTTTTGATTCTAGCTGCCCACCATTACTCAGAAGGCATTGATATTGCTAGTCTTTATTATCATATCAGGTATTCTTAGTTGTGTGTCAAATACTGTCATTGTGGTAGTCTGGTCTCAGTCTGCCTAAAGTTATGATATATTATGACCCACTAAGTAATGTTTTCTTTTAATCTAGTTAACAGTGATGGATAGCCCTTTGATTAATCCTGTGGTTGGAGTTCACGTAGGTGGGAGTAGCACCTTCTATCTTCCCTGTTAGCACGCTAGCCTGCTATTACTACTGCTACCCCTTAAAGAATATTCATGCCACCATGGGAAAAACCCTACAGTAATAAGACTCCATTGCTTCATCTATTCAGGTAAAAGAAGAACTATGGATTGAAGAAAAATTGTTTAGTTAGTAATTAACTCTTACCGAGGAAGATGTTGTCTGTCTGTATCTAGGATTTTGTAGGCAAATTAGGCAATGGCAACAATCCCCTATGGTTAATATATTTGCAGAGGGCAGTAGAGCAAAGGTATAAGTAAATGACATACACTTTTTTTTAGCAGATTTAAAAAACACGCTACACTAAAAGACAACAGTGTAAACTAAAACAGCAAAATAAACATTTGATGCATAAATCAAGTAAAATAAATTATCCCCATTTTATTTTTAACAAATACAAAAACCTACCCGTTCCACCTACAACAGGGCCACCCCTTCCCCAAACAAATGGCCCGTCTCCAAAAAGTCCAATGAAAAGTCAAATGTGTAACCCAATCCAAACTTCTTCTCCATCCTCTCCATCCACAGGAAGTCCTTCCCTCCAAAACATTTTTTTTTCAAAAGGGCTTAGAAGAGAGCTCTGTCTACATGGGTCCATGTGGTCCATGCACTGCTTGATCCTGGTGAGCTGGTCTCCATCAGGTCCTTCCACTAGAGGATACGGTGCAGCAATGTCCTGTCAGAGTGGGAGGGGATGGTAGCAGCTGCAGTCAGGGACCCTAACATCTTGCGTCTGCACTGGCAATGTAATGGCCAGCAGGCTGAAAGCTTGGGCTGGCATGCTGCTGAGCTGGGTCCTGGGTCAGAAGCAGCTATGTCACCCTCTTCCTCCTCCAGGATGACCAGCAAGTGGCATTCGACCTGGATGTTCTCCAGCCTCTGCTGCCGCAGACGTACCACTATCTCCTGCCTGTTGGGTGGTGCTGGTCAACCAACAGGAGTAGGTATATTGTGAAAAACTAAAAACAATATTTTAAACAATGCTCTGAACAAACACTTCTTCAAAAGTAGGTAGTGGGAAGCACAGTAGCAGTGCATTGCTGATCTCTTAGGGACATTGGAATTTGATGTGATTTTTATGATTAGGAGAGTCACAGAGCAAATTTTATTTGTTTACCCACAAATGTTGCACATGAAATGCACTGACTGGCACAACATAATTAAGGTAGAGTAAAACCAGATTTTAAAAAAGGTAATTGCAGTTTCTTTTCTTTTAAAGGCTTTTCTAGTAATTAAGCAGTACAGAGATTTTTAGAGGAAAAATAAAAATGAATTACCTTTCATTTATGAGTGAGGCATTATGCACTATCAAGTACACTTTGAGTACTTTGCTACTGTCTGCACCTGAGGCAGCTGTAGTTGACAATGATCTATTTTTAATTCCAATGGCCATGCTCATCCCAAAATGCCTTTCACTTAGTTTCTTCCCTGACTCCAAAGAGGCAGATGAATAAATAAGATACATCACACATATCCATATAAAATGTGGATATATTATCCTGCCTGCCATAAGTAGACAGTGGGGAAAATGATGCACTGCACTACAGGGAAAGTAGCAGGCTATATAGATTATATTTGCCACGTTCATCACATAGGGGGTCATTACAACATTGGCGGTAAAAGCCGCAGAAGACCGCCAATACACCGCCGCGGCCACGGAATTCCACCACAGCTATTATGACCCACATCTCGGAATCTGCCGAAATTCAGACACCCACACAAGTCCGCCACACCAAAGGTCAGTGATAAACTGGCGAAAACAAAACCTCCACCGTCACGCCAACAGAAACACGCCCATGCTATCACAACCCACAAATACACACCGCCGCGCACAAGATACACACACACAAAATACACACACATCTCCAAAACACCACCACATTGGACAATTCAAAATACACACACCTGATACACATACAAACACCACTCCCACACACCCAACACAATATAAAACACACACCCACATCACCCACAAACCCCTATGACCACAAATTAGAGACGAAGGTGACAGAGAGAGAGCACAGCAATAGACAACCCCACCACACAGAGGCGCACAACACCACCACCCACACAACATCCACGCACAAAACGCCCCACACCACTATACATCACCACACTCATCAGCACATACACCACCCCACACATCACCTACACCAACCCATGGCACGCCAAAGACACCCCAGGTTTTCGGAGGAGGACATCAGGAAGAGGTGGAACGATCTACGGGGGAAGGTGCGTTCCTTGGTATCCAGGCACAACATCGCGGTTCAGCGGACTGGCGGCGAACCCCTACCTCCTCCCCCACAACTAACAACATGGGAGGAGCTGGTCTTGACCATCATGCATCCTGAGGGCCTCGGAGGAGTCAGTGGAGGAATGGACACTGGTAAGTCAAATCTTAACTATCATATCCCCCACCCTACCTGCATGCTATCACACACCCCCACCCTCACCCCCTCCCCTATCACTCCAACTCCTCACTAATGTACTAATAACACAAACCACACATCCCAACACCAAGCCCTGCATGACATGACAAAGCATGGACACCCATCACTAAAGCATGCCCACTGCACATACCCATAACACCCCCTAACCATCATCACACAAGCCCCCACACAGGAAGGCTAGCACTGGGGTACACGCTCACCCACCCATTGCACACCATGACACACACAGATGCAATAATCATGCTTTTATACCCCTGCACGACCACTACCTAACGTCACCAGACAGGAGGGTCCAGACATCTCTACCCCACCCACAGAAGAGGCCCACAGTGATTACAGCAGCTCTGGCCAACTGGATCCAGATGACCAGCCCGGATCATCGTGGGCCTCGGGACAGTCGGTTCCCCTTGCACAGGCATAGCCCAACACTAACCTTCCACCCTCTGGAAACACCAGCACAGCACCCACCCAGCGGGCCCATACCTCTGTACCCAGGACACGTCAATCAGCTGTGTGTCCACCACTACAGGGAACCCAGGATAACCCACCACCCCAACAACAGGGACATGGGGGCAGTGGTAGTGGACACACGGTTCAGGGGACGGAGGCCCAGGAACACCGGGGAACTGGGAGGGCTGCTGTGCGACAGGGGGCGGACAGGCCAAGGGAACCCACTCTCCACGAGGCCCTCTCCTCCATCATGGGAGCATACCACCACTCCCAGGATATGATGTCTACGGTCCTGGCCAAGTTTCAGGAGACCCAGCGCCTGCAGGAGGAACAGTATTTGGGCTTCAGGGAGTAGCTCAGAACCATCAGCTCTGCCCTGGGCACCATCGTAGGGGTGCTGAAGGACATACACAACACCAGGAGGGAGACTGTGGCACTCCAAGGGGCCCCTGACACTAGCATCGACGATGAACTGCCCACCACCTCCGCCGGCGCTAGTGGACAGGACGCCCTGCCACAGGACCACCACACCAGCACCCCTCCCCCTGCAGATGGAGAACCACCCCGCAAGCGGTCCCTGAGATCCAGGAACAGGACAGAGCACGATGGCAAGACCCCCGCCAACAAATGAGACCACCCTGATTGTCATCCCATTGTCCCACTTTGATACCCTGTCCATATTCAAACTGCCCCAGCTCCACTTCCTATGCCCATATGGGCAATGCACCTGTGAGACTAATAGACTGGACTCTACCATGGACATTCCTCCACCATCACCCATCACCATTTTGCCACCCCCTCCAATAATTAGCACGTCAATAAACACCCTTGAACCACAAAACAATCTGGAGTCAGTCTGTGATTTTTAAAATGTGTATTATCTATGACAATGACAAAATCCTTTCGAAAATTGTAATGTAAACATACCTTTGTCACACATCACAAGTCCATGAAGGATGCAAGCAGATGACAAACGTTGGTAACCACACCTGTGAAACCGTAATGGAAATGTACAACTCAGTTACCAAATACTGCTTCAATTGACGGACAGGATAAAGGTAGAAGTGTTAAAGTAATTGTACTAGTAAAGAAATTGTTCTCACTTGTGTGTCACAGGAAATATTGCTGTATGACAGAGTCCCTGTTGTCAATGTCTTCTTCCTCAGCTTCCTCCTCATCACTGTCCACAGGCTCCACAGCTGCCACAACACCGTCATCTGGACCATTCTCCTGCAGAAAAGGCACCTGGCGTCGCAAAGCAAGATTGTGAAGCATAGAGCAGGCGATGATGATCTGTCACACCTTCCTTGGTGAGTAGAATAGGGAACCACCTGTCATATGCAGGCACCTGAACCTGGCCTTCAGGAGGCCGAAGGTGCGTTCGATCACCCTCCTAGTCCGCCCATGGGCCTCATTGTAGCGTTCCTCTGCCCTGGTCCTGGGATTCCTCACTGGGGTCAGTAGCCATGACAGGTCGGGGTAACCAGAGTCCCCTAATAGCCACACCCGGTGCCTCTGGAGTTGACCCATCACATAAGGGATGCTGCTATACCACAGGATGTAGGCGTCATGCACTGAGCCAGGGAACATAGCATTTACCTGGGAGATGTACTGGTCTGCCAAACATACCATCTGTACATTCATCGAATGATAACTCTTCCGGTTCCTGTACACCTGTTCACTCCTGTGGGGGGGGCAGAGCTACATGGGTCCCATCAATGGCACCTATGATGTTAGGGATGTGTCCCAGGGCATAGAAGTCACCTTTAACTGTAGCCAAATCCTCCACCTGAGGGAAAACAATGTAGCTCCTCATGTGTTTCAGCAGGGCAGACAACACTCTGGACAACACGTTGGAAAACATAGGCTGGGACATCCCTGATGCCATGGCCACTGTTGTTTGAAATGACCCACTTGCTAGGAAATGGCACTGATAGCACCTGCACTTTAGGGGGGAGATTCCTGTGGGATGGCGGATTGGTGACATAAGGTCTGGCTCCAACTGGGTACACAGTTCCTGGATGGTGGCACGGTCAAACCTGTAGGTGATGATTAAATGTCGCTCTTCCATTGTCAACAGGTCCACCAGCGGTCGGTACACCGGAGAATTCTGCCATCTCCTCACATGTCCCAGCTGAGGGTGCCTAGGAAGGACAAAAGCGACCACAGAGTCAACCAATTCAGAGGTATGTACCCACAGCTACACAGAATACGACACAAAATACAATAAGCTTTCTGTATGTGTGTTGACTCCAGGCCTAGGTATGTGTGACGCAGTTGAAAATGAAGCCATGTGGGCCCCTGAAATGGAGGATGCCTGACCTCTAAAGTGGGACAATGGGATGTGAGGTAACTGCGCTGGCGTTGTACACCGTCGCGGTAGGTGGTCGTAGACCGCGGCACAAAGCTGCATTGGTTAACATTGGACCCTATGGGCCCCAGGAGCCAATGATGAAGTGCGCTGGCGGTGATGATACGCACCACCGCGGACATCACCGCCGCGGACGTGACTGCCATTTTCTATCTGTTGAATCACTCAATACCTGATCTTTGACAGGAGAGGACCTACACTGCAAGTGCTGCTGTGACCTCGGTCTGTAAGAGACATTGGCACGTGCATCTGGGGAAAGGGCCCCTGCCTTCACTACAGAGGAGTTGGAGAAGCTTGTGGACGGGGTCCTCCCCCAGTACACGCTACTCTGCGGTCCTCCAGACCAACAGGGGAGTACATAGGGTGCAAATTGTATGAGCTATGCCGGGGTGGAGAGGGCTGGATGTAAGTAGGAAGGGGGCAGAGTTCTGCGAGCATTAAGGAGTGTGAATGTATGCGCCACATGGCAAGGGCAGGGATGTGGGCCACTCACTTCGACGGTGCAGTTGGTAATGACTTCTCTTCTTCCCCTGTACATGTCATGTAGGTCAGCGCCCACCAGAAGAAGGATATTTAGCGTGCCATCGCCAAGGACGTCCGGACCCTGGGGGTCCACCAGAGACCGAGCACCCACTGCCGTAAAAGATGGGAGGACATTCGCTGCTGGAGCAAGAAGACGGCGGAGGCTCAGCTGGGGATGGCCTCCCAACGTGGGAGGGGTGCCCGTCGCACCATGACCCCCCTGATGTTCCGGATCCTGGCGGTGGCCTACCCTGAGTTGGATGGGCGCATGAGGGCATCACAGCAGACACAAGGGGGTGACTACACTCACATTCTCATGACTTTGCGCGCAGTGGAGGGGTCTTGGTGGGGGAGGAGGGCTGTGGGTTTCCCTAGGCCAAGGCGATTTCCGTAGGCTAGGCCCCTCCGTAATGCAGGCCATGTGGCACTCCTCCCCACCTCTGTAGAGTGCCAAGTACAGGTATACATGCCCCTGTGTCATCTATGTGTGCAGATGGCCATCATAGCCATGTAGGCCATATCCTAGGAACTGCATCTGTAGAGGCCAAGAGCACGGCGTAGTGCAGGGGGCTGCTGTGTCTGTATTGTCCGCCAATAGTAGCGGTAAGCCATGCACTCAACCTGTCTTTCTTCTGTTCCCCTCCCCCTTTTTGCGCTCTTCCTGTTCTTTTGTGCATCAGCATCAACAGGCGGAGGTACAGGTGCACCGGAGCACAAGGGGGCTGCATCCCACATGGCCATGGAGGGCCACACCACGGACTCTGAATACACCAGTGGGACGGAGGGCGAGGGGAGCTTCACGGCGGTCATTGGATCGGCAACCAGCGACACAGACCCGTCCTCCGATGGGAGCTCCCTTGTGGTGGTGCCCCCCACTTCTACAGGTACAGCCGCAACCCCCCTACCAGCACCGCCCTCCCAGCAGCCCCTCAGCCTTCGCCCCGTGCCCGCTCACCCAGGAGGGTGGGCATCACCTTTGCCCCAGGCCCCTGCCCCTGTCACCCCTGCTGCCCTCAGTGAGGAGGGCATTGACCTCCTCAGGTCACTCACTGTTGGGCAGTCTACCATTGTGAATGCCATCCAGGGTGTAGAAAGGGAGTTGCAACACACTAATGCATTCCTGGAGGGCATTCATTCTGGTCTGGCTGCCCATCATCGAACCCTGCAATCTCTGGCCTCAGCACGGATGGCAGCCATTGTCCCTGTGTCTAGCCTATCCCCTCAAACTTCCTCCACCCAGACACAATCCCCTGTACCTCATCCTATCCCAAGCACACCATCAGACCAGCCTGCACACACGTCAACACACAAAGGCAGCTCAGGCAAACATAGGCACCACACATCCCACAAGCACTCACAGAAGCATCACCCACACACAGACACAGCAAAATCCAGTGCCTCCACTGTGTCCCCCTCCTCCTCGTCTCCCTCCTCCCTCCCAGTGTCGTCTACACTCTCACCTGCATGCACTACCACTACAGCCACTAGGACTCGCACCAGAACACCCAGCACCACACCCCGCTCACCTGCACTCACCACCCCCACTACCATTTACACGTCCCCTGTGTCCTCTCCCAGTGTGTCTGTGACGCACCCTCCCAAAGTACACAAACGCGGCCACACACACACCCAACATCCATCCACCTCACGACAGCCTCCAGAACATGCACCTGCACCCAAAGCATCAAAAGTTACACCTCCTACAACCACCTCCTCTTCCTCCACTCCCATACCCCCTCCAGCTACCCATCCCAGTGTTCATCACAAACGTTTCCTGAGCAACCTTGACCTCTGTCCCACCACCCCCACCTCCAATTCATAGGTCCCATACTAGCACCTCAGCCAAAAAAAGTCCGGTACCAGTGGTGCCTGTTAGAGGTATGTGGAGTGCACCGGGCACCAGGGCAGCCAGTGTGACACAGAGCCAAAGCACTGCCAGTCTACCCCCTGTGAAGCACCAGAAGTTGGACAGTGCCCGACGAGAGGGGTGAACACTCCTGCCGGCAAAGCCGCTCACAAGGGTCCCGGGGGGAGTGTCGAGTCAGCTGTGACTCCTCCCAAGGTGGGGAAGGGGCAGAAGAAGTCGTTAAAGTCTGGGAAGAGCAGCACGGCGGAGAAGGCCGCCTTCCTCCCCGCTGCCCAGGATGCCACGGCCAGCCCCATCATCACTGGTCCGGAGACCACCGCCAGAGTCAGTGCCCAGGAGGGCAGCACAATCGTCAGTGGTCCGGAGACCACCGCCAGAGTCAGTGCCCAGGAGGGCAGCACAATCATCACTGGTCCGGAGACCACCGCCAGAGTCAGTGCCCAGGAGGGCAGCACAAGCGTAGCTGGTCCGGAGACCACTGCCAAAGTCAGTGCCCAGGAGGGCAGTACAATCGTCACTGGTCCGGAGACCACCACCAGAGTCAGTGCCCAGGAGGGCAGCACAATCATCACTGGTCAGGAGACCACCGCCAGAGTCAGTGCCCAGGAGGGCCCGGGCAGCCACAGCCCCGCTGGGCAATGAGGGACCGCCATGGCACACACCGCTGCACAGGTCAGAGACTGCAAAGTCAAGCACCGCTGAACAGGGCAAGCACCGCTGAACAGGGCAAACACCGCCATGGCAAGCACTGCTGAACAGGGCAAGCACAGCTGAACAGGGCAAGCACCGCCAACACAAGCATCGTTAGCCCATGTGCGGCAGGGGCAGTGACGGAACTGGGATCGTCACGGGGAGCGTGATGCACTGTGGGCACCAGTCCCCCTCCAGAACCAGTGGAGAACAGCATCCACTACCTGAGTCCTTAACAGGATGAAGCACTCTGGGCACCAGTCCCCTTCCAGAACCAGTGGAGAACAGCATCCACTCCGTCTGTCCTTAACAGGATGAAGTACTCTGGGCACCAGTCCCCCTCCAGAACCAGTGGAGAACAGCATCCACTCCGTCTGTCCTTAACAGGATGAATCTCTCTGGGTACCAGTCCCCCTCCAGAACCAGTGGAGAACAGCATCCACTCCGTCTGTCCTTAACAGGATGAAGCACTCTGGGCACCAGTCCCCCTCCAGAACCAATGGAGACTGTTATCGACTTGAGAGACTGTGGTATTGCACTCTCCAAGATGGTACAGTGGGCAAACCACCCACTGCAAAGACTTGTGAGACTGTGGCTTTGCACTCCCCGGGATGGTACAGTGGGCAAACCACCCACTGCAAAGACTTGTGAGACTGTGTCTTTGCACTCCCCAGGATGGTACAGTGGGCAAACCACCCACTGCAAAGACTTGTGATACTGTGGCTTTGCACTCCCCAGGATGGTACAGTGGGCAAACCACCCACTGCAAAGACTTGTGAGACTGTGGCTTTGCACTCCCCAGGATGGTACAGTGGGCAAAATACCCACTGACTTTGGCGGTAAATCCCGCTTACCGCCACTATGACGGCAGCCAACTTACAGCGGGGCTGTGGATATCCGTTCACCATATTATGACACACACACACCAATCCGTCAGAATTCCGCCACATACTTAAGTCCGCAGACCAAAGGTCAGTGATAAACTGGTGGTATCAAAACCCACACCGTTACGCCAATTGAACAACTCCCATCACATTATGACCCACGAATCCCCATGGCGGACATTCAATGGCGGTAAACCCTTGGTGGTACATACCGCCATGCTCACAATGGACACCCACAGACAAACAGACAAACAACTCCACATTGGGCAATTCAAACAACACACATCTGACACCCATACACCCACACCACTATAAAACACACACACACATTACCCACAACCCTTTACGATTGCAAATCATTGCCACCAGAGAGACACCAAGACCACTGAGACAACGAGAGCCACACACTACTCACACCTATACACCACTCATGCACTCCACATCACACACCCCAACACATTACACAACACACCCTCACCAACACACTTCACATAACACCCATGGCACCACAAAGACACCCTCATTTCACAGAGGAGGAGCTATGAGTCATGGTGGAGGAAATTGTTAGGGTAGAACCACAGCTATTTGGAGCACAGGTGCAGCAGATATCAATAGCCAGGAAGATGAAGCTATGGCGGAGAATCGTGGACAGGGTCAACACCGTGGGATAGCACCCCAGAACTAGGGATGACATCAGGAAGCGGTGGAACAACATACGGGAGAAGTTACGTTCCATAGCAGCAAGACACCAGCTCGCTATCCAGAGGACTGGCGGTGGACCCCCACCTCCTCCCCCACAACTCACAGCATGGCAGGAGCAAGTCTTGGCAATACTGCATCCTGAGGGACTGGCCCGAGTTGGAGGAGGACTGGACTCTGGTAAGTCAACTCTCTACTATTATCACCCCCTTACTGCATGCCATCACATACCCTCACCCTCACCCCATCCCTCCACGACATCCCACACACTCCGCCATCACTTCTCACTTATCCCAATGCCAAGCCCTGCATGCTGTACCAATGCATGGACACCCCTCACAGCCCTGCATGGACACTCATCACTAAAGCATGCTCAACATAGAGAACTAACAATCACATCATACACTAACATACTAAAGTGAACGCTGGCAGGGCAAATCCAACCATAGAGGGGAACCAAGGGATGAACAATATGTCATACACATCAGCCATAACACTTCATTTACATCCCCACAGGTACCCCAGCCAATGTCACCGGAGAGGAGGTGCCAGCACCATCCAGTCCCCGAGCAGAAGAGGCCCACAGTGATGACAGTAACCCTGGTCTTCAGGATCTGGACGATCTACCTGGCCCATCAAGGACCACTGGACAGCTGGTTACCCAAGCCCAGTAACACAATATCTCTGAGCCTCCCCCATCAGGAAACAACACCACAACACCCACCCAGTGTACCCACACGTCTGTCCCCAGGACACGTGAATCAGCAGTGTATCCACCTCTACAGGGACCCCAGGCTACACCTCACACACAAGACAACCAAGAACCTGGGGTCAGTGGTAGTGGTAGTGGGCACACGGTTCAGGGGACAGAGGTACAGGCCAACAAGGAATCTGGGAGGAGTGCTGTGAGCCAGGGGGAGGACAGGCCCAGGGAAGCGACTCTCCAGGAGGCACTATACAAGATCCTGGGAGCCTACCAACATTTCCAGGACACAATGGGCCAGATCCTGCAGTGCAGGCGAACAGGGGGTTGAAGGAGGGACAGTACCAGGGGATCAGTGAGGGCTTGAAGGCCATCAACAACACCCTGATCTCCACAGCAGGGGTGCTGGCAGACATGGCCAACATTATGAGGGAGGCAGCCTCACACCAGCGGGCCCCTGCCACTAGCCAGACATCTGAATAGCCTTCCACTTCCGCTGCCGCTGGTGGCCAGGAGGCCCCACCACAGGACTCACAGGCCACCAGCACCCCTCCGCCTGCAGGAGGTGAACCACCATCAAATGTTCTCTGTGATCCAGACAGAAGCCAGAGACACATGCCAAGACCCCCGCCAGGAAATGAGACTCTCCTGATTGTCCCCCTTGTGTCCGACTCAGTCACCTTGTCCACCTTGAACTGCCATTGCTCCCCTTCCTATGTCCCCTTGGACAATGCACCTGTGCTACAAACAAACCTGAACAATACCCTGGACTTTCCTCCATCATCACCCCATCCCATTGCACTTCCCCCCTGTTTGTTAGCACTTCAATAAACACCCTTTGATAAAAATCCATTTGGAGTATGTCATGTATACCAAATATGTATTTTGCTAAACAGGTACAACCATTGAAATGAACTGTACATAGAATGAGCACAGATTAATGACCTGTAGTTGGCTGTAGTGATCACACCAGGAGTATTTGTCAAATCACCAACATCTGCAAAATGAATTGCCAGAGGGAAAAGTAAGGGGCATAGAAGTGGGAAATATCAGCATGCCATTACCACACAGATTACAACCAAAGGCATTGAAAAGTAAAGTCACACTGTCTTACCTGTGTGCCATTGGAAGTATTGCCGGATCACAGACGTTCTGTTGTCTTCATCCTCATACTCTGCCTCCTCATCCTCACTGTCCACAGGGTCTACTGCTGCAACAGGGGCATCTCCAGTCTTCTCCTCCTGCAGAAAAGGTACATGGCGTCTGAGGGCCAGGTTGTGCAACATCCAGCATGCCACTACTATCTGGCTGACCTTCTTGGGTGAGTAGCACAGGGATCCAACTGTTAGATGGAGGCACGGGAACCTGGCCTTCAGGAGGCCAAAGGTTCTCTCAGTTATCCTTCTGGTGTGCCCAGGTGTCTCATTATAACGTTCTTCTGCCCTTGTCCTGGCATTCCTCACAGGGGTCAGCAGCCATGATAGGGTTGGGTAACCAGAGTCACCTGCAATTATTGAGGGACAACATTTAGCCACACACTATCCTATATGGTCAACACCACAGGCATACACCAACATATACTGGGTGGGAACCAGGGTTCACCTATTAGCCACACCATGTGCTTCTATAGTTGGACCGTCACATTTGGGATGCTGCTATTCCTTAGGACAAAGGCATCATGCGCTGACCCAGGATACTTAGCATTGATGTGGGAGATCTACTGGTCTGCCAAGCACACCATCCGAACATTCATGGAGTGGAAACTCTTATGATTCCTGAACATCTGTTCATTCTGGAGGGGGAGACAAATGCATTATGTGTACCATCAATTAACCCAATTATGTTAGGGATATGTCCCATTGCATAAAACTCGGCCTGCACTGTGGCCAAATACTCAACCTTGGGGAATGCAATGTAACCGCACATGTGTTTATCAGGGCAGACAACACTCTTGTCAGCAATACTGAGAACATTGGCTGTGACATCCCTGCTGCCAAGCCCACTGTCACTTGGAAAGAACCAGTTGCCAGGAAATGGAGTACAGATAGAACTTGCACAAGAGGGGGATCCCAGTGGGGTGATGGACAGCAGATATCAGATCAGGCTCCAATTGAGCACACAGCTCTGTGATTGTGGTCCTGTCAAGCCTATAGGTGAGGATAATGTGCCTGTCCTCCAGTGTAGCCAAGTCCACCAGGGGTCTGTACACAGGGGTATGTCTCCGTCTCTTATTCATCCACGACAGTAGGTATCTAAGGGACAAAAGAGTGAGGAGGCTGTCACAAACTGAACATTGGAGCCACAACAGTAGTTTGCATTCTGTAAACAAGTAATGGGTAGGTGTGATTTGTCCCTGCCTATTTCTCCTGTGACACAGAATGATTCCATTGGGCTGCCCCCCCTCCTGAAATGATGTCCGCCTGTCCTGTGTGGAGGGACAGGTGGAAGTGAGGTAATTCCGCTGACGTTGTGCGCTGTGGCGGGAGGCGGGAGTGAACCGCTGTGCAATTCCTTATTGGTTAAATGTGGGCCGTATGGGGTACAGTGGCCAATGGTGATGTACACTGGTGGTGACGGTATGCAGCGCCACAGACGTGTCTGCTATTTTCTATCTGATTCCTCACTTGTTACCTAACCTTCAATAGGAGAGGACCTACACTGTATGTGCTGCTGTGACCTGTGTCTGGAACCTACCATGGCCTGTGTGACCGGGGAAAGGCCCCCAGCCTTCACTTCAGAGGAGTTGGAGAGACTGGTGGATGGGGTCCTACATGGGGATGTGTGCGTAGGCATTGCGTAAGGCAGGGATTATCTGTTGGTGGTGTACATGTTGTGCGCTGGATAATATGTGTACCAATGGTAATGGAAACGGGCATGGTGGGCCATGTGGGTGACAGCCTGGACTGTTTGTCTAATGGTCTTTTCCTGTCTGTATTGCCTCTGCAGGTCAGTGCCCATCAAAAGAAGGGTAGATCGTGTGCCATCTCCAAGGACGTTCGGACCCTGGGGGTCTATGGCAGGCAGGACACCCACTGTTGCAAACGGAGGAAGGACCTGACACTCTGGGCACAGAAGACGGCAGAGGCCCTGCTGGGGATGGCCTCCCAATGAGGAAGGGGTGTCTGATGGACACTGACCCCCCTGATGGCCCGCATACTGGCGGTGGCCTATGCAGAGCTGGATGGGCGCTTGAGGGCATCACAGCAGCCACAAGGGAGTGAGTACAGTGACTAACATTACAACTTACGGCTGGTGGGGTGGTAGCCGGGTGATGGATGTGTGTTAGTGGGTGCCCCTAGGCCAGGCCTGACATAGAAGAGTAGGTCCTTTGATGGCTAGGATTCTGAAGTGATAATCCTGCCTACCTAGGTTGTAAGCATCCACTACTGGTCAGGGTTGTGTGGGTCCCAGGTGTGCTGCAGTTGGCGGTGTATGCCCCTCCTCATGCCTTGGTGGCTAGCAATATCGGTGGTGGTGCAATGCATAGTGAATAGGCCTGTTCCCTGTGTGTGAGGGTGTTGTGTACTCCAATGGTGGTGTTGGTGCAGGCATTAACCCAGTGTATCCTTTGTCTCTCTCCCCCCTTTCTTGTTTTGTCATCCTGTCCTTATGTGAATTAGCATAATCTGGTGGAGGAGCAGAGGCACCGACAACAGAGGGAGCTGCATCCCACAGGACCCAGGAGGCAGAATCCGCTGACGCTGAGGGCACCAGTGGGACGGAGAGCAAGGGGAGCACCACAGCGGAGACTCAAGGGAACAATTCAGACTCAGATACCTCCTCCAATGGTAGCTCCCCCGAACGAGCACCGCCCTCCCAGAGGCCCCTCAGCGAGTTGCCTGTTCACACAGAAGGGTGGGCATCTCCTTCACCCCAGGTACCTCAGGGCCTTCCCCAGTGAGCCCTGCTGCCCTGAGCGAGGAGGCTAGTGACCTCCTAAGATCCATCTCTGTAGGGCAGTCAACCATTGTGAATGCAATCCAGGGCTGGCAACCCAGATGCAACAATCTAATGCATTCCTGGAAGGCATTCACACTGGATTGGCGGCCCAACCGAGATCAATCCAGGCCATGTCCTCCTCTCTAATGGCAGCCATTGTCCCTGTTTCTTCCGTCCCCCCTCCAACTACCACTTCCCAGTCCCATTCTCCTCAACCCCAACCCATGCCAAGCACACAGCCAGATGAGCATGTACACAGGACAACACCCAAGAGTGTCAAAGGCAAACACAAGCACCACAGTTCATCCCACAGGCACTCACACAAACACCATCCAGTTGCAGACACAACAACATCCACTATTTCCACTGTCTTCCCTCTTCCTCCTCATTCACCTCCCACCCAGTTATGTCTACACTCACACCTGCATGAACTACATCATCATCCACTACCTGCATCATCACAACACCAGGCAGAACACACACTTCACTGGCAGACACCTCCACAACAGCCATGCAGACATCCCCTGTGTCCTCTCCCACTGTGTCTGTCTCTACTTCCTAAAGTACACAACCGCAAGCACTCAGGCACCCAACAGCCACCCACCTCACAACAGCATACAGCCCATGTACCTGCATCCAAATCCAGCAGACAAACACCTCCATCAACCACTCCCTCATCCTCCACTCCCATTACTTCTACCTCTTCCTGCCCCAATGTCCCTAAAAAGCTTCTTTTTTTCACCATTGACCTTTTCCCTACCCCCCCGTCCTGCATGGATGGACAGGGTATCACAAACCCAGCCAAGCACCTCAGCCACACACTCCTTGGAACCAGTTCCATCCACACCGACTCGTGATGGAAAGGATTCCAGGCCACATATACTGAAGGAGAAGGAGCCTGCACCAGCAGGCAAGAAGGGCAAGGAGCCTGCAACAGCAGGCAAGAAAGGGAAAGAGACTGCACCAGCAGTCAAGAAGGGGAAGGAGCCTACCCCAGCAGCTGTCACAGAGCCCCCACCACCAACTGTCGCTGTGAAGCCATCGCAGGGTGCAGAAGCATCCCATCACCAACACCACAGTGCTGCCACCCAAGGGTGCATGGGCTGTGTAGAAGCCTCCCACCACCAGCACCAACACCAACACAGTGCAGCCATCACCACTGGCGGACGCAATGTGATCCAGGCTCCATGGGCTGCTGCACAGCCTGTCCCCTCCAGAACTAGTGAGGTATTCACCCACTTAAGAGACTGAGGCCTTGCACTCCCCAGGACCAAGCACAGGGCATGTTGCCCCCTCCAGATCCATTGGGAAAGACACCTACTTGAGAGACTGTGTCCTTGCACTCCCCAGGACCAAGCACAGGGCATGTTGCCCCCTCCAGAACCAGTGGGGAAGATACCCACTTGATAGACTGTGGCCTATCACTCCCCAAGACCAAACACAGGGGATGTTGTCCCTTCCAGAACCAGTGGCAAAGACACCCACTTGAGAGACTGTGGCCTTGCACTCACCAGGACCAAGCACAGGGCATGTTGCCCTTCCAGAACTAGTGGGGAAGACACCCACTTGAGAGACTGTGGCCTATCACTCTCCAGGACCAAGCACAGGGCATGTTGCCCCCTCCAGAACCAATTGTCTTGTTTCCGCTTCCGGCTGAGGGCCCCCCACCCCTCCCCCTGAGGTGCCTGCCCTATTTGCCAACTGATGCCCCTGCAGTGTTCTCTCCGCATCGATGCAGGTGAAATATGGGGCCTTGGACTTTGCCCTGTGGCCACGTGGCTAACGTGAAACGAGGACGGGGCAGTGTCCCTTTTTCTGTACATTTGTAAATATCGGTAACATTGGCTAAACTATTATTTATACTGTGTTTATCTTATTACATTAACTTTGGGACATTCCTGTTGTCCTTGCATTATTGAGCCGATTTAGGGGGCTTAACTTCTTTTCTTGTGCAGCTGGTTGTGTGTATGGTATGAGTGTGTGTAGGGTCTGTCGTTTTCCACCCCCCTCCCTTGTGTGCTAGGCGGCTGTACTCACCGTTGCCGTCTTCGCTGGCGTTGGTGTTCGTGGTGGAGCAGAACGTACAATATCATCGGAAATACTTGCAGTTCGGGTTCCATGGTGGCGTGGTTCTTCCCTGTGTCTCCAATGGTGAGTCCTTTCACTTCTGTGCAGTGTTTCTGCCAGGCTTTTGATGTCATTGGTACCGCCCCGGAAAAGGTGGCAGATTTTCTGGTCATAATATGGTGGGCGGAACTTTGACTTCCGCCTGGCTGTAGGCGGCTACCGCCATGGTGCCTGTTGTTTCCACCCTGGCGGTCGGTGTGGTACATTTGCTGTCTTTCGGAGATCTTTCCATCATGGTCATAATTTGGCAGTAGTTACCACCGGCCTGTTGGCGGTATTACCGCCACTTTATCACCGACCACCAGGGTCGTAATGAGGGCCTATATTTGGAACTGATACTTTGTAATGAGTGAACTTTCATTCTCTTCTTATTTGTCAAACCCCTTGATGGACCAACTCAGTCTCCCTTTTTTGTAATGGATAGATGCATGTAAGCACTACACGTCACAGTGAAATTGCTTGGGACTGTACGAGCTACATAGAGAAAGTCACAGAGAATTCTAACTCACTGATATCACTAATTCATTATGGTGACAGGAGGACAGAGGAATCTGCATTACAATGTCTTCTTAAATAATCAGCCAAAGCAAGCACCGGCCAGTACGATTAGGTAGCTCTGAGCACCTTCCTAGCTAAACCTGGATCACATAATATTTGTAACGTAAAATTACTTCTGAGCATGAGCAGCATGCTGTTCAGAAAAAAAAGTTAGCATTGTAGAACACAAACACAACAAATAGTATAATTAATTATTACCAAGGTTCGGAATCTCGATACCTAGCAGGTCAAGCAGGTCCTGCTGGTGGTTGATGATATCTTCCTAGGGGTGCGTCAGCTGTTGAGTGGTGCAGTGGACAAGGGTTGTGAACCAAACATACCTGCGTATCCTCCCCAATGCAGCTGATGCTCCTGCAGGGGGTAACCTCCTCCAGGCCTGCCACCTGCTGCTAGCATGGAGGGGAGGAGGTGCTGTACATAGTAAACCACTGCTACCTACCCCACCTCACAAAAGATGGTCCGGGGCTGCACCCCTTGGTGGTGCCATCACCCACAAGGTAGATGGCTACTGCTGGCTACCTGGGGGGCCTGGCACTGTTACTGCTCTGTTCCCCGGCACCACCCTGTTTTGCCAATGGGCTGTGTGGTGGGGTGAAAAAAAGGAAACAGCAGGAGAAGGAAGGAAGGGAGAAATACGAATAACTGAGAAAGTAAAGGGAAAAACAAAGAACAAAGCAAAAAGTTAAAAATAAACTCACAAAAATGAACAAAATGTTAAAATACACAGACACCAAAAACACACTAATACAATAAATAAAAACAAGGAGTAGATTAATTAGGAGTGTGAAGGATTGAAGAGATTATTTTGATGAAATAAGCAGGCCAAGATGGATGTGCCCATGCGAACCATGTGGTGCCGTTCGTGTGTGATTTTGAATGCAGGGACATATTCTGTGTTGCGTTTGACGTATACTCAGCCCCGGTGGTTACTACCCATTCCCATTAGTCTTCATACATGTTGCATTGACTACATTGTCACATAAGCTTCAGTGAGGCATGAAATCCCATAAAACACGAGCAAAGTCCCAGGATACAGTAAATACTCACCCCCTTGTGGCTGCTGTGCTGCCCTGAAACACCCATCCACATCAGGGTGGGCCACTGCCAAAATTGGGACATTAGGAGGGTAACGGTCCAACGGGCACCCATCCCTTGTTGGGAGGAAATCCTCAGGTGGACCTATGTGGGCTTCCAGGCCCAGCATTTCAGGTCATCCCACCAATTGCGACATTGTGTGCTCCTCCAGCTGTGGACCAAAGGGTCCGCACTTGTTTGGTGATGGCATGGCAGATCCCTTTCCACTCATAGGCGTTTACCTGTATGGATGACACAGACAAAAAGAGAAATTCATGTACACTGGCACCATACCAACAAACAGTGGCGTGTACACATCTGACTGACCAAGTGTCCACACATACCTATCTTCTTGGCTCACACGTCCTCACTTCATGCCCTGTGCATACATGTACTCCCTCATTGGTACTCTTACCCCATTCACTGTCAAACTCACCCCTGTCACACATAACTATTGCAATGGGCTCACCTGCCCCTCTGGTGCCCCATACAGCTGTCCATACAGGTGTAGGACCCCTTCCACAAGCTTCTCCAGCTCTTCTGGGGTGAAGGCTGGGGCCCTATCACCTGCAGGACATGGCATGATGACTCCCAGAGACAGTACACAACAGCTTAGGTCGTGGAGGTCTTGCTAGCAACAGCGTCAGGAGTCAAGTGAGCAAGGCTGCAGAAAATGGTGGTTACGGCCGCCAAGTACAGGACCATCACTCCCGGCAATCATCGCAAGTTGCCCCAGTCCACCATAGGCAGCAATGTTAACCAATGACAAGTTGCACAGTGGTTGCAACCGCCTACCACCATGATGTCATAAGCCAGCGGTCTTAGATCACTTCCACTGTCCAGTGCAGCAGGACAGATGGATGCCATTTTGTGCACATATCATGATATGATGTGCCTAAATACGTGCACCACACACATATTCGGCCAAATGGCGGAATAGGCCTATGTTGTGCCATCATGGTAGTGCAAAGACATTTGACATGCATTACACAATCAGAGGATGTGGCAGGATATGTGATGATGGCCATGTTTAGATACTGTGAGGCACATAGGTGGTGCCACTATATTGGAATATCCCATTACTATTCAATTGATCAGTGCAGGACAGCTCAGTGTGCCACATATAGTACATTACACATGTGATATGTGTCCCACACGACTTACAGGTTCAGCAATCTGCTGCAAAGCCACTTCAGCATACCGATAATAGTATATGTCAGCAGTGTAACACATCTCCTACAGTGTGAGGTGTGTGCGATTATGACATGTTCTGCTTCAAAGTGACAAGTGCATTTCTCAATGTACATTCTTACCTCTCTACCTGCCATGAGGAGATTGAGACAACCACCAGTGTACCGTCCACTAGTTGACCTTGCAACCTTGGAGGATAGACATATCATCCAGATCTATTGTCTGAATTGTCAAACCATCGTAGATCTATGTACACAGTTGGAGCCACATCTCTTACCAATCATACGCCTCCCACAGTAAACGTCCTGTCATTGCTACACTTTCTTGCCAGAGGCTCCTTTCAGAATACAGTGACAGGGCAGCAGGGATGTCACAGCCCATGTTCAGTCTTGTGTTGAAGGATGTACTGTATGCAGTGTTGAAACACCTGAGGAGCTACATCAGGTTCCCCCAACATGCAGATATGGCCTATGTGAAGGCAAACTTTTATGATATGGGACACATTCCTCATGTGATTGGGGCCATTGATGGCACCCATATAGCTCTGGTCCTTCCCAGTGCCAATGAACAGGTGTAGAACTACCACTCCATAAATGTTCAGGTGGTGCGTCTGACAGACTGGTACATCTCACAGCCAGGTTTCCAAGATCTGTGCATGACTCTTGCATTTTGAGGAACAGCAATGTCCCACACATTATGGCACGACTACCACTGAGAGGGCATGGCTCCTTGGTATGTATACATATGAAGGTGTTTCACTGTTATGGCAGGTGTCTTCACAATCTTCCCTGTCACTGTACCTGTATCTTCACTGATCCTATATTTGTTTAGCACAGGTTACTTTGGCTATCCTAATCTTCCCTGGCTGTTACCACCAGTAAGGTACCCTGTCACTGATGGGGAACTCCATTTCAATGAGGCCCACGGGAGGACAAGACATGTAATCGACAATAACATTTGGCATCCTGAAGGCCAGATTCAGGTGCCTGGACCTATCTGGAGGTGCCCTCCTGTACTTACCCCAAAAAGTATGCCAGATAATAGTAGCCTGCTGCATGCTCCACATTCTAGCCATGAGAAATCAGATACCATTGCTAGCTGATGAGGGTGAGGCAGCTGGACCTGTGGCTGGCAATGCTGACAATGAAAGTGATAAGGAGGCAGAGGAGGAAAGTGCAGCTTACTCTAGGACTGAGCTCATCAATCAGTACTTCCAGTGACATACAGGTATGGTGAGTGTGGGTTTTCAAGTTTTGTATATCCACATGAAGTGCTGACAATAGTCCTCCTGAGTTGACTTATCAGTGGGGGTGTAATCTTGTCCTATCCCTATGTGTGTGTTAGGGGAGCTGACTGATTGAATGTAAGGTGCACAGTAAAAGGGTCTCAACTCTTACAAGTGAACTCACTGCTGTTTCCTATATTCACATCTACTCTCTACAGTCCACTATTTGGTTATATTTGTTGCAGTCTCCTGTTCTCATGCCATTCCATCTACTGAATGTGGTAATAAAATATGTGCCTCTGGTACCTATGGCTTAAGGCATTCATAGGCATCAGCCGTTGCTAAATGATTTGAGACTTCAGGGTTGTACATGTCCAATTGCAGCTAAAGTGATGAATGAAGAAAATCCTGTGATAGGGCATGTATAGGTTTTCTCTGGGGGCCCCTGCTTAGGAGATATTCTACTCTGGCCTGCATATGTACTTTGTGTGGCTCCATGCCTTTCATCCTGACGGTACTACATGTCATTGTCTTTTTTTAGGTTGGAATACTGACTTTACTCTTGTGTGGTCCTGGGTTTGTGACTCTCTGACATCTGTCCTGGAACATATCTGTTGTGCTGTGTCTCCTCCTGAAGATGCCTTTACACTGCCTGTTGGGTGTAGGGGGGCATGACCACATCACATTTTGCAATCATGACATTTGTTGATATTTTAATAAAGACACTTATAGAGTAGTTGTGTTCCATTTGTGCGTTTGGTGTATTTAATGAAATCATGACTAAAAAATTATGGTGCATGCATTGTCCAACAGGTGATAAGTGAGGTTATGGTAAATGGAATCATCAGAGTAGGTGGTACAGCAGTTGGTTGCACAGGTCCAGTGTCCAAGTCCAATGGGAAGATGGAGTTATGTCATTGAACAGTCAACACAGTGCCTCAGTGGTACAAAAGGGAGACCAATTAGGTGAGGTCCACTTCCTGGCAGTGGATTGTGTCTTAGCATCTGCTCCAGCTGGATGTCTTGATGGACGACCACATTTGCAGGGGGTTCTTTTGCTACAGTGATAGGGCTGTCTGAGGGCTGTGGTCCCCCTGGCAGGTCCTCTATTTCACTAACTTCCCCTGATGTGGATGGCTCAGATGTTATGTTGCTATGGCAAGGGGCCTGCTGGTGGGTGGTGGAAGCAAGCAGGCTGGTGTTGATATCCCTCAGCACCCCAGCAATGGAGGCCATGGTGGCAGTGTGTGCCTGCCACTGCTGCTTGACCTCCTGGTGGTATTACCTCTGCAGCCTTTGGTTTTCCCCCAACATGGTGATGATCTGGCCCATCCTGTCCTGGGATTGTTGGTATGCTTCCAGGATTAGGGAGATGGTTTCATGGTCAGTAGGATCACTTGGGGGCCCCATCACTTGGGGGCCCCACAGAGCTTCCCTCTCACGCTCCCTGTACCCATGTGCCTGTGCCTCTTGCACTGTGTGCCCACTCCCAGTGTTTGCAGAACCTTCATTGTCTGGGGAGTGAGGGGTCAACTCAGGTCCCTGTACTGTGGGGCACACAATAGTTTGAACAATCCTTGGGACACAGGTTTGGGGGTGAAGGGGTTGGCTGTGATGTAGTAGCTACAGAATTGGGGGGATAGATGTGGGCAGGGTGAGGCAGGGGGTCGCAGACTGCCCAAGTGCCCCAGATGGGCCAGGTAGGTCATCTGTGTCCTGACATTCAGGCGTGTTGTCCTGACTGGGGCCTTCATCCTGAGGAGAACTGGCAGTCACTGGTATCCTCTCCATGTTGATACTGGCAAGGGTACCCGTGGATGAAGTGAGAGAGGGAGTTGAATATTGGACATGTGTTTGGTTATCTCTTTATAATATGCAGACAGTGGCTTGACATGATTTCCAGCAATGACAATGACAGATGCTGCAAAGCATACCATTGGTGGTAGTTAGTGGTCTGTGACCTGTGTACCATACTCCATGTTGGTTGGTGTCAATCAGGTTTAGTAACTTGGGCTCTGTGGATGGGTTCTGGTACTGTCTGATAGTTCACATGACTGTTCTGCATTGTTATCTATTGACTATTCAGGCTTGCTAGTTGTGAGAGGTAATGGTTGAACATTGCAGCATGGTGTCCCAGTTGGAGGAGGGTATGTGTGTATGCAAGGTTAATTGTTCTGTCTGTGTATGTTTTGCATTTGCATAGAGTCTGCCATCTTATATTCCATACCATGGTGGGTCAATTGCAGGGTTGTGGATCCTGATTAGTGGCATATTGGATTAGTCACAGTGCTGTAGCTGGGTGTACCCTTGTTTGGCATTCTGTTGTGCCACTGCATTGCTGTCATTGCTACGTAGTGGTCCTCAGTCGTAACATCTAGTTGGTATAGTTAGTACATTAGTCAGACATGCAAGGGATGTGATATGATGTGCACATTCCAGGTACTCACTTAGATGGGCTAGTGCATTGTAGGAGTCATAGTGATAGTATTATCAAATGCCATACGTGCCTTTGCCAAGGGCTGTGTGGGCATTTGGGCTCGGTGGAGGTGTGGCATGCAGGAGAGGGGCATTAGGTGGATTGGTGGGAGGTGTAGTGAGACATACAGTGAAATGAGGAGTATTTAGGTGGTGAAGAGGAATGCAGGACACAACCATAGTGTGACATGGAATGTATTGGTACTTACCAGAGTCCAGTCCCCCATGTATTCCAGTCAGGCCCTCGGGATGCAGAATGCACAAGACCTTCTCCACCCATGATGTGAACTGTGGGGGAGGACGTGGGAGACCAATGTCAGTCTTCTGAATGTGTTGTGATGCCATGGAACACACCTTCCCCCATAGGTCATTCCACCTCTTCCTGATGTCCTCACTTGTGCGTGGATGGTTGCCTACTGAGTTGTCCACGTCGACCATCCTCTCCCAGGGCTCCATTTTCCTGGCAATCGAGTTTTCTGGACCTGTGCTCCAAACAGTTGTGGCTCTATCCTGATGATTTCATCCACAATGACCCTCAACTCGTCGTCTGTCAACCGTGGATGCTTTTGTGGGGGAAAGGTAGTGGTTATTTTGAGTGTAGGGGGATATTATGTGTGTAAGGGTGCAGTGTAGGGTGATTGATGGGGCGATGTTTCGAAAAAACCGTGAAAATCGAAATGAGGCCCTTAGTGGAAGACATATTTTAGGCCATTATTTCAGCAGGAGGAGTAGTACTAAATGATGAAAATATTAGAAAGCTTTCATCAGCTGCAGATAAGCTGGTGACTACCAGATCTGGAGCTTTATTAGTTGAACACACAGAATTAGTTGTGACAAGATCAATGGAACTTTAAACCTGCTATGCTTTAGATATTTTACTAGCAGAAAATGGTGGAGTCTGAAAGATGCTGGAAAACTTGTGTATCTATCTTAGATGAAAGTACAAAGATTATAGACTATTCAAAGAACATTTCTGACTTAAACCTTGATTTGGAACCTTTAGAAACCATCAGCATAGTACAAAGCTTTACTAAGGGAAACTCTTCAATAGGCAACTGGAGAAAAACAGCAGGATGAGGAATCCTCAAGGCTATCTTATTTCCTGTTTAATAGTAGTTGTTTGTTTTCTATCTACTCTGGCAATCTACAAGACAATAAAAATGCTATTAATAAGGAAGAGAAGTAAAGAAGTGAAAAGAAGAATGAAGAAAGAGTTAGATGTAAGTGTGCATATTAATAAAGAGCACAATAGACTAAAAGAAAGAGAAAACCTGAAAAGAGAAAAAGAGAGATTCAGTGGAATATGAGAGTGAACTCTAAATACGTATGTGAATGTGATTTTGTGATGGTTCCAAAACATCAGATGGGTGATTGGAAGAGCATGTTCTAATTAACAAAATATTCTGTGCAAAAGTAAAAGGAGTAGAACTAATGTGTAGGCCTGAAAAGAAGAATGAAATGCATATATATATTCTTAATTCCTGTGCTGTCCTAGCCGCTGATAGCAACAGGCATCAATAGTTGTAGGCTTTAGTTAAAGAATGTACCACTGTGCACATATGTTGCATGATTTGTCATTATTGACCTAGGTTAGAAATGTATTATGAATAACTGTTAAAACCTGTTTGGAAACTTTAACAATGAACTATGGTAAGAAATATATTTTCTTTTAACCTTCATAAGTTTATCTAATGACTAAAATGTTAGTAATATCAGGAAATATGTTTCTTTATGTTATGTTAGCGGAATGTGTACAGTGCCTGGTTACTCCTGCTGGAGTGTCCCCTCGCTAGGGTCTACTTATCATTCACAAAAGAATCCTGCTTAGTCTATAGTAGACTGAAAGAGCCAGGTTTTTAGCTTTCCCCAGAAAACTGGCTCCTGACTTTCCCATCTGAGCTCCGAAGGCAGAGAATTCCATAATTTAGGGCCAGAAACCTAAAAGAGCATCCCTCCATTTGTGCTTTTTCCACTCTCAGAATTACTGCCAGGGCCGCTGTGGAGGATCTCAGGTTCTGAGATGGGTAGTACCATGACACTGTGGTGCGAAGACATTGAGGGCTATTACCCTACAGTATTTTATGACAGAAACATAGCGCCTTAAAAGCCACTCTCTTCTCTATCAGGAGACAGTGAGGGGAACTAAAGGTCTGTCCTATAGAGCAGATTTTGGGAAGGCCAGGTAGCACAAGTGCAGCGGCATTCTGCACTCTTTGGAGTTTGAGGAGTCTGCCCCTGGTAATTCCAAGGTGGAGAACATTAAAGTAATCTAGTCAAGATGTAATGAGTGCCTATACCACTTTTCGCCTTGTATCAGGTGTCAGAAGATCTATGATTTTCTGGAGCATCGTTAGAATGCAAAAACGATTGCCTGCCACACTAGAAACCTTTTGTTTTTCAAAATTCAATTGGGAATCAAATCAGATGCCAAGATTTTTCACTGCACCCTTAGGAGAAGGTACTGCGCCTAGCGCATCCGGTCACCATGTAGAAGACCACATTGAGGCTTGTTTACCAGTTCCTGCCACTTCGGTTTTCCCAGCATTTAGATTAAGGCAGCTTCATTTCATCCAGCTTGCCAGGCTAGCTAGAAATGATCTAAAGCGTTGGCAGAGGACCCTGATTCTGAGAGAGGATGATGATCAATTGGGTGTCATCTGAATAGGACACCACCTTAACACCCCATTCTTCAATCACTTCTGCATGAGGGTGCATATATAAGTGAAAAAGTGTAGGACTCAAGGTCAAGTCTTGGTGCATTCCTTGTTTTAATGGGAAGATTTTAGAAGCACAAGCTTGCTGCACCACATAAAAAGAGTGGTTGGGAAGAAAAGAAGCAATCAACCTTATAGCTAAACTGCTAATGCCAACGGCCCATAAATGCTCCAGAAATGACTGTATAGGAAAGGAAATGTGAACTTCAAATATGCATTACACTAAACATTAACATGTTCTTTCTTGTTTCCAGAAATGGTAAGATCCAGCATCCAGTAGGTACTTTATTTTCTGCATTACAACATAATAAAGAATATGTTTATTAGTTGCTTTGTGAGAGAGATTAGTCAACAGCAGCTGTCCTGTTCTCATAAAGGACATCGACATTGATTGATCAAACAAGTGTGGAGACAAAGAAAGAAGATACAAGATTCAATTCCTAGATTAGTGTGAGAATGTTTTTTTTAATGCTTTTAGCAGAGAAGCCTTAGTGCCTTTGGCTCATCCAGCAGCAATTCCCTCCTCCATTCTGATACTCTGTGATTTCTTGCAGATGCTATTTAAAAGACTACTCAGACTCACTTTGAGCTGCTTTATTTTTGACACTTAGATTCAAATCCAAGGCTTTTGCCTCCTGATACATACTTTAATTAAAACTATACTGAGTTTCTAAGTGCTTTCATGTGTTTGATTTATGAACTCTTTATTGGTTCTTCTAGCTAATTGAATTGTCTTTGTCTTATAAAACCATCCTTTAAGTTAGACTAGTGAATGGAATTGTGTAGAATGCACTTCATCCATTGTTCTCATAAATTTGATGTATGGTTTATGAATTTGTCAATAAAGATGGGAAACTAAGAAAACTGAAAATTAAAAAAAAAATAACTTTCTTTAAACTCTCTTCATTATCTCTTAGAAGAAATGTAATTGATATATTGAAAATTGTTAAATGATTTAATTGAAGCTTCTACTTGCCTCATGCTACACCTTCAAGGTTCATTGCCTGAGGCCCAGTAGCAAAGCATAAAAACTCAAAATTATTTCGTATTGGCTGTTTCCGCTCTGACAGACACGACCCTGGGTCAATAGTATGAGGGGTGACTAAGTTATTATTATTTTCATCATCATTTGCTGAGCACGTTGTCATTGCAGGTCCTGGATAAGAAGCACCAAATGCTCCTCCCTGTGTTCTATTCACCATAGAACAAAGTGAAGGATGACAGGATGCCCTTATAGTTTCCCAGCAAATCTCCACACTATCAGCAAGATACTGATCCTATTCCTCTAAGTCAGGGAGAGAGAGGCCTGATAAAGATGAAGCTTGTACTAGGAGGTGGATAGGATCGTGCATTTAAATGAAGAGGGACAAGAGAGGCCAGGCCATTGACTCACTTTTCTAAAGTACCTGTTGAGAAGTTACTTGGTCCCTGTGTGGTTGATCTTCTGTACAAATGGCATTTGATGTGATTGAGGTCTTTCTGGGGTGCCTGTGTTAAACGCACTCTAAAAGGCCACTCATGTTCACCTCACGGGCCTACTGACTGTCATAAATTTCTTTATAACACTGATACAATATTATGCCATGTAGAGCTGAAGTCCACGTTTACCTGAGAGAGTTAGATAGTTTCTGTTCTTTAATTACAAATGGAGACACCAAGCAATATGAAATTGTATATTCTGCCTCACTATAGGCGAGCAATTCAAGGCAGGCTCGAGCCTCGCTCATGGGGACGTTCTGGCTCCAGACTGAACCTAAGGTCCAATTAACAGGAAAGACAAGCCATTCTAGTGGCTTTTCTTCACTACTGTATGCAGTTTTGTAACAGACAACTAAATTAGCAACATCATGAAATTTGCAGTAAACCTGTTGCAACTTATTACTAGCACAAATATAATAAAAAGGTCAGATTTCTGCACCCACTGAACTTGCAGTTTTTATGTGTCGTGTAGTACGACATCTGCATTGGTAGGTCTTCCCATGGATAGATTTATGCTTTGGCTCCTGATGCCAAGCCAAACCCCTGACACAGCTCTTATTGAGTTTGGTGGGTTGCCTACCTCTTCTTTGTCCGTGGAACACAGAAGATATTGCACACACCACATCTACTTTACTACTTTCCAGACTTTGATTTTAGAAACCTCTGATGTAATTACGCCTAGTTTTTTGCCTTGAGCTGGTTGGTCAGATGGTCACTGCGGTCAACGCAAGAGAGGCATTACGGTCACTGTTAATACCTTCTTAAAATACTTGAGGTATCAGGGTCGTCATCAACCCCCTTCTTTAGCAGCTACAGTGCGGACGGAGTTCTTAATGGGCTTCCTCTGTCTGCAACTAGGCAGACAAAGAGTCATAAATAACGTGAAAGCGTTGTGTGAGTGAAAGGATGGATGGATGAGTTAAAGGATGGAGCTAGGGCATTGTACACCCCCAACATTAGCAGATACTGCGGGGTTGGAGTTCTTAATGGGCCTCTTTCTTCTGCAACTTGTCAGACAAAGGTAAATGAGTGAATGAAAAGATAGATGGATGGATGTCAGTGAAAGGGTGGATGGATGGGTGAGTGGATGGCTCAATGAGTGGATGGATGAATCAGTGAAAGGGTGGATGTAAGGATAGATAAGTGAAAGAATGGATGGATAAGTTAAAGTGATGGTGGATGGATGAGTACAAAGATGGATGAGTGAAAGGAGAATGTGGCTGGATAGTTGAAAAGATAGATGGATGAGTGAAAGGGTGGGTGAATGATGCGGGAAAGGATTGATGGATGAGTGGGTGAAAGAATGGATGCTGTGTGAATGGGAGGTTGGATGGATGGATGTTGAGAGGATGTTTGGATCGATGAGTGAGTGAAAAGATAGATAGCTGAGTGAAAGGGAGGATGGATGGATGGATGGGATGAGTGAAAGGGAGGTTGGACAGATGGAGTGAAAGGATGGATGGATGGAGTGAAAGGGTGAATAGACAGATGAGCTAAAGCATGAATGGATGAATGAGTGCAAGGGTGGATGATAAATGAAAAGATGGGTGTATGGATGTGTGAACGGATCGATGAGTGAATGGATGGATGAATGAGTGAACAGATGGATGTCTGGCTGGATAATTAAAATGATGGATAAGTGACAGAATGGATGGATGAGTGAAAGAGAGGGGGGATAGATAGATAGATAGATAGATAGATAGATAGATAGATAGATAGATAGATAGATAGAAAAAAAGGGTGATGCATGAATGAGTGAAAGAATGGATTGATGACTGGAAGAGATGGTTAATGGATGGACAGCTAAGTGAAAGTGTGGATGGATGAGTGTGTGGATGGATCGATAAGTGAAAGGAGAAATGGATGGATAGATGACTGGATTGGTGGAAGAGAGAAAGGATGAATGAAACGGTGAATGGGTGAATGAGTGAGTGGGAGTATGGATTGATGGAGCGAAAGGACAGATGGATGGAGTGAAAGGATGGATGGATGACTGAAAGGATAGATATATGGATGAGTGAAAGGGTGGATAGAGAGATGGGTGAGTGAAAGGGTGAATTGATAGATGGATAGATAGATGGTTTGATGGATAGGTTTGAAGATGGATGGATAGATTTGGATATGGCTGAGCAGACCGTTGGAATGCTGAAAGACTAAATGATATATTAGAGAATGAATGGATGAAAGAATGTAAAGGTGAAATTGTAAATATCTGCAGGTGGATGAATGGATAGATGCTTGGATAGAGGAGACAAGGGAGCTCTTCGGGTGACTGTCGGGATGGCTTTTCCTAGTTTGCTTTGTGCCATAAGAGCTTTGTTTTTAATTTTCTGCTGCTCCCTTCTGAAGAATATTTACGTTCCCCAAAATATTCCAGAACTAAGGTTAGACTAGCAAATAAACTCCCTGAAATATTTCAGGGAACCTTGAGCTTTCACCGTATATTCTAGGACTGAAGTTAGAATGGTACATTTAATGCCCCGGTGTTCGCAACGCCTATTGCTGCCCTGAGTGCACCCCTCGAGGTAAGAACGTGCTGTGAGTTTTAAAAGTGAAGCGCCGCATTACACTTTCCTGTCAAAACGTAGCCATTTTCATTAAAAAAAAGTATTCCGAGGCACAATAAACTATAATAAACTGTGTTTGGATTACAAATACCAGGAGACTGCCATCAACGGGGAACTATCTGCTATGTAATTCCTCTTTGCTACTATATTGCTGTAAAACTCAGCAAGGAATTAAATTGCCACACTCCTAAAGTTAAGCAAAAAGAAATCACTGAAGAAATATTGCTCATATATTTGCATAATTTGTGGAGCACTAAATGTGTTTTTAATTCTCTGGCGTGAGCCAAATGTTCGGTCTCTGCCTCGTCTATAACATAATTTAGCCCAATTAAGTTTCTCCCGTTAATAATTTTTGATGCAATCAAACTCTATGTAAAGTTATGCAAATCTGCACATAATGAAAATATGATAATAAATTACATTGTATTTTTAATGCTACTACTTAGGCAGATTTGACAACGTTTACACTATTGTTTGTTCAAATTGGCTGCCTTGGAAAGTAATAGATTGTTATCTAAAGTTCTTATCTGAGATTGTTTCTACCACAGCGGGGTTAATTGCTTTTGCTTCTAAAGTCTCTTGAGCCTTATCCAACTCAGGTACTAGAGCTCAATTTGTTCTGCCTAGTGCTTTTTATTCTGCTTTAAGCATTTATTCTCAGCACCAATGAGGAGACAAAATTAGTCTCTCACTGTGCACATATGGTGGAGGTGTTTCGTGCCTTTCTGATTCTGTCCCCACACATTTCGATTATGTATATGGCAATGTATACATTACATGAATCTCTGTATCTGAATATGTAGCTGCTGCTGATGCATACTTGTGTGCAATATATATATATACATATATGTGTATATATATATATTTTTTCTCTCTGAAAAAACGAAGGTTAAAGGGACGTTACAGTTAGGAAATATAATAAATACAATTTAAAAAACATAGAAATTCTCTTAAAAAATCAAAGGTTAACGGTATGTTATAGTAAAGTTCTGAATTTACTGGTACAAAATGTTAGAAATTCACAAGTTACAGTTAGAGTTATTTCAAGCAACTATAACTCGGGCACTAAGGTAACTATCACCTGCGCCCCCGCCATGCACAGTTTTTTTAATTAATAATTTTACAACAAATGTTACTGTGATATTATCAATGATGTTATAAAAGTGCTGTAATATCTGGGGTAATTAGCAGTGCTTATGGAGGGCCAGAGTTATAGCTATCTTGGGACATGAGTTATTGTTACTTGAAATAACTCTAACTATAATGTAAATTCAAAACCTAACTATAACGTCCCTGTAACCTTTGTATTTTTAAGTGAATTTCTCTGCTTTTTAATTCTACTTTCTAACTATAACATCCCTGTAACCTTTTTTTCAGTGAATGTCTCTTTTTTTAGTGTAATCTTCATTACTCTACATTCATCCAACCACCCCCGCTCATGGCCTTTGACCCTGCACAGTGGCAGTTGGCCACAAGGTCTGGCCTGCAGTCAGGCCCTGCAGCCAACCCCCTGTCACCATCCAACCTTGCCCTGCACGTGGTCTTTGGCAGTGTATAGTGGAGTTGCCCACAGGGCCTGGCCTGTGGTCAGACCCTGCAACCAAACCCCCCTACCACACAACCCACGTTGTGCATGGACTTTGGTCATGCACAGTGGGAGCTGGATGCAGATCTGTGTGCCCCCCTCACCCAGTTAATTTAATCCCTTGTGAACCCATTCTCCAGGGTCCGGCGTTCTAAAAATTGCAGTCCCCACCACCACCGCAGCCGATTTCAGCCCTAGGGATCCAGAAAAATAAACCCAGACACACATGCAGTTCAACCAGCAACCTTATGTATATGGGTCTCAGATCTTACCCACTAGGCCAAATAAGACTCCTTAGCATGTAGTGTCCAGATTTCGCTATGAACCCAAAGATTTTGAATGGAAATAGACATCAATGTAACATCACTAGATCACTAGGAGACCACTATTTTTTTTTTAAGTCTTGGGAACATCCGCTGATCCAGAACTGTGGATTTTTCCAACATCTAAAAAATATGTTTTTTAACCTTGGTGGGGTCCCTGCGTGACCTCTAGACCAAGGCTAGGGGCTCAGAGTGTCCCTGCCCTGGCCGCTTTTCTTTTTTTCACTTTTTTTTCAGACTCAGCTGAAGCCGAGTCCCAAGATGGTGGACAACACTTCCTGGTTGAAGTGCTGGCAATAAATCAGATATCAGCATGGGCCAGTTGGAGCCACAGAGTATTCCCTGGCCCAAATATCTAGATTTTTTTCATTCAATAAAATTAAAACTACTGAACAGATTTACACCAAATCACAAAAGTGTGCTTTTTGGAACAAGACTTAGCTTTCTGCCAAATGTGTTGTAATTCTGTCCAGCTGTTCAGGCTGTAGGCGTGTTAAAAAACTTGAAAAATCCTATTGACACAGAATGGGGAAAAACTGTTTTAGGACCCCCTTTTTCTCCACTCCCGCTTGATAGCTCACCACAAAACTTCAACACAGCAGGTGAACTGACCAAAGTAAATGTTTTGAAAATTTCCGGAGGATTCATCAAGCAGCACCAAAGTTATAGGCAAAAAAAAGACGCTCTGTCTATGGAAAAAAATGGTCCTATCTATAACTAACTACTGGCGACTGTCAGTAGGTAATATATATACATATATCTATATATATCATTCACTAAAAAAGGTTACAGGAGCGTTATTGTTAGGTTCATATTGTACATGTACAAACCATAGAAATTCAGCAGTTATAGTTACAGTTATCCCACGTAACTATAACTTGTGCCCTATATCCCCCGCCCCGCCATGCACAGTTTTTTCATCAATAAATTTATAGAAAATGTTGCACTAATATTATGATAATCATAGAAGATGTCATGAGTGATGTAAAATTTGGGGAATTAGCAGTGCATGACAAAGTGCATGACAGCCACTCAGATCACACAGGTTAGAATTAGTATAAGCCATTAGTGGTATAGAACAAGTAGTCAAATCAAATCAAATCAAATCATACTTTATTTTGACCTTAAACGTTTGCACATAAAACAATAAGAAAAAAGGGCATTTATTATCATTGTATGTTACAGTGCACCACACTTACTTAAAATGAGATTTGTATAAAATAACTCTCTGATGCCATAGTTACTGCAAATAGAAGAACCAGTCATAGGCCAGGGTTTACACTAGAACTCCATAATCCATGTAACGATCAGTGCAAAGTTTTAAGCAAGATGTTGACAGTACGACAATCAGAAATTTAAATGGGAGAATAAAAACACTGTGATTATGAATTATTATAAAACCATCACTAGAATACCAACAGACTGGGATATCAGCAAATTGCTTCAATTCCCCCATTGGCCCCAAGCTCTACAAGTCCATTTACATAAGTTCAGATCTGTTGGACAATCCGGAGAAGGAATTCATTGTTTGCATTTGGGTGCCAAAACAACTCAAAAATCGGCACCACAAGATTAAAATTATGGAAATATTAAGAAAGCTGGATAGTCAAGGAGAATGAATGTAAATTCAGCTTTTCCCAAATAATACAGTCATCAAAGTGAGAGCAAGTAATCAGACACAAGGTCTGTGATACTAAATTTGTGTTGTACATTGATACAAATTCACAATACTTCAAATGAAAGCAAATAATCAGGCACAATGTCTGTGATACTAAATTTACATTGTACATTGATACAATTTCATAGTGCTTCAAATGACAAACTTTGACAAAAAGAGACCTGCTGACAGCAAGGTCATGCTGGTAAACGAATGAAAACAGGACACTGTAATCGAGGAGCACGTGGCTTAAACACAGTCAAATCATTTAAAACATGCACACAAAATATAGCAGGAAGCATATGTCATTGCTTAATGCGACTGGCAGCTTCAAATTGGGGTGTGCACACACACAAAACAAATACAATGAGGATGCAGCTAGAAACTTTAAATTGCGCTGGGGCTCACACCTATAAGGTGCAAAGAAGCTAACTAGAAAGTGCACAGTGCAAAAGGTCATAGAAACATGGGCCATAAAAAGAGATTGAGCTCTGATGGACCATTTGGGGCCGTTACGGACAACGGCTGTAATGAATAGTGATATAGCAACAGTGAAACATGAAGTTTCCCATTCACTAATCAGAGAACCAGTCCCAGGACCCTATCAAAGCCGCGTATCTAGGATGTTCTTTACTGAAGCATTGCAGGCTAAATGAGCTAGCCCTGCAGTGAATAGACCAAACTGCTGACATATATTTAGTGACTGCGCTTACTACTAATGTAGATGAGTCATATTTACAAATTCTTTAAGTGTTGGCACGGTCATATAAAATCAAGGCTTTATAGCGAGGAATGTTCAATTTTTTTTCCTGGGAATTTTATAGAAAGGGTAGGAAAAGAGTAGATGTTCAATTGACTCCATGCATAATTTGCACATTTTGCATTTATTTGCCTCAGGGCTATTCAGCGACCACCAGGCAGTAAAAACATTGACTGGTAGGGTGCTGTATCTAAACTGGAGAACTAAGGAACAGGCATGGGAGGGTATTGGCAGGTCAAAGAATTGCTCAGGTCGTGGCTCCTGTTTGACGAGCAGAAGTTCTGACGTTAAGCGACCCTCCCTTCTTCTATGGAGGTTCTGCTCATTGGCCTTCCCCCAATATCTCAATTTGACTTACGTAATAGAGTTTGCTGGGATCGAGTCGGGCCTCTCCCAGAATTGGGGGAAGCCCAATCCCAGGTAGATTTAATTTATTTCAGCCAACTGACCTTCTTCCAGCTACTTTGGTTCTTTAGTAGATCTTTGACTGCTTCACCAAAGGGTTCCAGTTCCTCTGTCCTCCAGTGGCAGATCCAGTATAAGGGGGGCTTCAGACCTGCAAAATCTTTAATGCTGTTCATCCTAAAATCTAATCTAACAGGGATCATCGGGGTGCCCTTACCCATCCTGGATATATGTCTGCTGAAATTGTTTTATTTAATCTGTAAAGCATCCTGCTGTCTATAGGAACCCCATATTTCTGCTCCATACAGAGTGGCTCCCCTCATCTGTGCTTTATAAATTTCTATGAAGGTGTTTAAAGGGGGACTGGTAACAGCTCTAGCTTTACGGCCCAGAGCACCTCCTCTTTGGCATATGGTATGCACTCCTTTTGTAACATATGCATCCCATCTGCCTGAGTCCATCAATTTTATCCCTAGATAGTCAAACTTGTTGACCCTATCCACTGGAATGGAGTTCCTTGATATACTAGCATTCACTTTCTTCTTACCCAAGCTACAAATCATGAACTTGGTTTTCCCGGCATTAACCTACAGGCCGAAATCTCTGCAAAATAGACAAAATTGGTCGACCAGGTTTTGCAGTACAATGGGTGATTTTGCCATAATGATGGTATCATCCGCATAAAGCAACCCTGGGATTTTCTGGCTGGACAGCTGCGGTGAATTGTTATCACAGTTGTTTAAATACCTGATGCAGTTATTTATATACAAAAGGAAGAGGGTAGGGGTACGAACACAGCCATGCCTCACTCCTCTCTCGACCGTAACTGGACCTGTTAATTCACCATCCTTGCCACTTCTAATTCGGTCATAGGTACCTTCATGAAGTCAGACAGTAAGGTTCCAAAGGCCTCTGGGGACTCCCATGTTAGTCAGTGTCAGATATAACTTGTACCTGGGTACCAGATCAAAGGGCGCACAAAGATCGAGGAAGGCTAAATATAAGTTTCTTCCAGCAATGTCCACAGTCCACCATTCAATTGCCAAAAACCTCGGAACTTTGTTGATTGTGCTAACGCGTCCTTCTATGTCAATTTATACACATTAGGACTCGTTTTAGGCCGATGAATCTTTTGACCCAGTTGTGAGACACCGTAGAACGAGATAACTGATTAATATGTCAAGCAGTATACCAATGATATTATCAACATATATCACCACAATATATTTCACTTTAGACATTGATTAAACGGTCGGCGCAACCATAACCTTTCAGTCACGAATAACCACACCTTTATTAGAGTTTTGTGAATTTTATTCCCTATTGATTACAATCTAAAAGCAAGAGTATTAATCTCAAAACCATGAAGCAAAGAGCATAGTTACGATATGGCAACTGTGATAAGATTTTGACAACACAAAGATCACAAACATGAGACCCTGATATATGAGGCACACAATTCAGAATGCATAGAACATTATATACGCCTTAGTTCAACATAGCACAATGTCAGTCACGTCTGTTGGTGTCAGTCAAGGTGAGTACCTAATCTAACCACTAATTGGCATCAGCATGTTGGACTTCATGCAAAACAATTTAGAACACCAATTTGGAAAACATCTGTCTAGGGTCTCTAACCAAAAATACAGCAGTTGGTACCTAGAAAGGAAAAGCATTTAGACAAATTACAATAGCAATTGTCATAGTTACCCTCCTCGGAATGAGTCAGCATACAGGATCAGTCTTCCTCCTCAGGACATCAGTTAGAATGCCATCAGTCTATTTCATCTAAGGACAGGGGACACTTCCCTCATAAAGAGGGAAAGTGTAATGGGGCAGTCTATGGATGAGGATAGTTTTGTCTAAGTCTCAAATCACCAAATAGAGTGACAGAGTTTCTGGATGCAATCAATATCATTCCCTACCTAATGCTCTTGAGTCTTCTGTGTCATGAGTTTTTATCCCTTTTTCATAATACATTCCCCCAAAATTCTATTGGATAGTCACTACACCCCACTATCTTCAACCTATCAAATTATACATTAAGTAATGCTTTTGTCATTTCATGATAAATTATAACACTTTGATTGCTCTTCATAATTGCTGTCTTTGTAGGTGGCACATCCGGGGTTACTTCATTTTCTAGCACGTTCTTCAGGTCAAAAGTTCTTTTGTCCATGGTCGAATGTCCTTGATAGTTTCCATTTTTGTTGCAAAACGTATAAAATCTATTGCAAAGACAGCTAATACGTGGATGAGAAAATCTAACAATGTTACATAAAACGACGAAAAGAACAATTGCTGGGTCATGGCCTTTTGCGAGTCAGCACACTGAAGAAACAGAAAAATATGCTTTAATATGAGAGCTACACGACTAAGTTTTCAACTCACGCTAACTTAAGACTCATGGATTCTAATAAACGTAATTCTCGGAGATGTTAACATATTCAATTAATCATAATGCAAGCAATTATTTCTTATAATCGACATTAGTATATAAGTACAATGGCAGCTTCACACTTATAATTTCGTTAAGAATACATCCAAGTGAATAATGTTTTGTGATCGTTTTTGTATGCAGCATTGTTAGGTATAAGCATTTCACGTCTAATATGTAATATTATAAACTACGCTCTCTCAATTGTACTGATCGCGGGTCTAAACCCTTCCTGTAAATCAGAAATGGCCCCGCTCTCAGCAATCCACTCCTCTAAACGGAACAGAATCTGCTTGGCCAAATTTTTGGGGAAGTTGTTTCACAGGCTTATTGGTCAATAGTTGGAGGGATCGCAGGGATTGCCCCTCTTGGAAATAGGGATTATCTCTGCTCCCCTCCATCTACAAGCCATAGATGCACCTGCAGCCACTCCATTACAAACCTTGTTCAAGTATGGAGCCCAAATATCGGGATTTAATTTATAAAGGTCACCAGGTATTTTGTAAAGACCCGGGGCCTTAACCCACTTGAGGGATACTAGTGCTGTCTTAGTCTTGGCTAGGCAAAACTTAATTGTAGGAGCGCTAATTTCCCTGTTGATGTAAAGCTCAATAAAATTTGGATCATTGTTCCCAGAGTAAAGTGAGCCAAAATGTTTGGCTCATACTACAGGGGGAATGGATGTACCAGGTAGGGGCCAGGAGTCACCGCTGTTGTTCGAAACCAGCCTCCAAAACTTGGAGACATTGTTGATTCTCGCGGCCTCCAGAAGAGCATTCTAATATTTCTCTTACCAAATTCTTCAGGCCTTATATAGCTCCGACCTGTAAAACAGGTAGTCGTTTAAGTTATACAGTGGTTTATTATATCTCTTTAAGTTGCATGAACTTTTATAAAACACTTTCAAGCAATGAAATATGTTATCAGTGATGTCATCAGTTATATCATTTGAGATGTCATCAGTGATGTCATTAGTGATGTCACTGACCATGACATGACTGATGTAATATATGAGGTCATAAGCAGTGCATTGCCGGGGCATACTTTTTAGTTAAGTGAGGAAACTATAACTGTGAATTTCTATGGTTTTGTACTTTAAAATGTGACCCTAACTATGACGTCCCTGTAACCTTTGTTTTTTTCAGAGAATTCCTAAGGTTTTTTTAATTTAATATTTCTAACTATAATGTCCCTGTAACCTTTGTTTTTTTCAGTGAATTTCAAAGTTTTTTTTTGTTTTTTGTTTTTGTTTTACTAAATATAGCGTCTATATCCTGTGGTTTATTCAGGGAATTTTATCAGTTTTTGTTTTATTTTCACTAAGTTTTATGTTTTTCTAATGTATTTTTTTAGAAAATTTCCAAAATCAATTTATAGTATGAAGTGTAGTACTATTTCATTTTGAAGTTTATTTTATTTTTTTGTGTTGTAAAATCCTTTAAACATTTAAAATCCCATATGTTTTCAATGAAACATATTTAATGCTATTGTAAAATGAATAAGTCAAGTTTAATTTGTAAAAATTTATTTTTGGGATCTCTGGATCTTCCAAAGGTCCCAAATGTAAGACGCGACTACAGCTAATCCATGATTTCCAATTCCAAATGTGATTGGAACGAATCTGTACATTCAGATTTGTAAAAACAATGTAAAATTAATTTAAATATACATGTACCTCTAATTTTATTAATTACATCAGTGTGACCATATTTATTAGTATATTGTAATTATATTGCAGTTGTTCTTATATAGCGCTTACTACCTCTGATGAGGTGTTAAAGGGCTTTTCAGCAAGTAGCATGCTAATCCGGAACCCATAAGGATTAGAGCTTGATTGGTATAGGGAAATATGAGTTACTTTGATTGGTGGACAAGTGAGTCTGTTAGTTGGATTGATCAGAATAATGGAGGGATTAAAAAGGGAAGAAAGTGGTAAATGGGAGATCATAGCAGTATCATGCGATTTGGATGAGTAAAATGAGAGATGGGGACAAAAGGGTCTGTAGAAAGGGATTAGGGAGATCATAGTAATAAAATGAGGTTTGGAATGAGTCAAAGGAGAGATACATGAGGGAAGAATTTGGTAGGGTTGTTTGGGAGATCATGGTAGTAAACTGAAGTTTGGAGTGAGCCAGGAGGCATAAAAGGAAGAGTCTAGGGAGGGTTATTTTGGAGATTGTATTATTATAATGAGGTTTGGGATGAGTCAGAGTGTGGAGATAGAGGATAGACTGAGAGATGTATAGGGTGAGAAAGTGTAGTGCATTTGAGACAGACTTTTTTTTCTCTTGTACAGTAAGAGTAAAATAATAAACAAATTGATACATGATTACATAGAAAGGAAAAATGTGTATAAGGAAGATAATATTTTGAGATTCAAAGTTGTATTGTATCTCAAAAATGACTACAATGATTTGCATCAAGCCAACAAAAGTCTGCTTTTTGAACAAATATCTACTTTCATTACAATCTTAATTCAAATCTGTTGATCAGCAAGACCAAAATTTCCTATGGGAGCTATCATAGAGAAACATCTTTACCACCACCCCACTTTAAAATGTTCTCCCTTCTACAGATTTGCCTGAAGGTTGACATGGTAGACTGTAACCTTAGCACATTTGCTCTTTCTGCAGGGTCACCAGATCTTTTGTCTTTTGCTGGACCCTAAATTTTTGCTGGTCGTAAAACCAAGACTTGAATGCCACAGCCACTTTTAGAGGTTCCCTGATTTCATGCTCCCACCCACCTCTTTGTGCAACATACCTGCCTTATCGACCAACCAAACGCTCAAGAGCTGCTACCTACAATGCAGTGCTGAGAAGTCTGGCAACATACTCTTCTTAGGTAACAAAAGAAATCTACAGAGCTTCTTCCTTTCTACTTATTTTTTTTATCTTATCCAGTCCCTTCCCTCAACCAACCAGTTTCTCCTCAAATCAAAGTACTGTGACCAGACACCGAGAGCTTGTGAAAATAGTCACTATTTTTGGTCATCAGCCCAGTCATATTGTCATAAATAAAATACACTTTCCGGGTTTGAGAGGGTCAGGGCAGTGTGGCACTATTTGCCTCCTTACATCCTTTCTTCCACTAACCTTCTTTTTGTGTTCTAGAAAACAAACTTTTGCTGTTTTCCAAAGTTTGATTCTGAATAGGTGTTTTTGCAGCATTCAGAAGATTAACCATGAGTGTTGAACAGATCCACAATAACCTTGTTTCTACAGTGGCATCTGTCATGACTCCAAAGTCTTACCAAAGCTAATCCACGCTAAACACACTTTTCAAATATGAAACTGTCCAGGAAATACAGGCAGGAAAAGTTTTGCTAGCCTATGAAGACAACACAATGTGTTAATACATTTTTATGGCGTAATTACTGCAAATGTTACAGCCAAACTCATTTTGCTCATATGAAAAACCAACTGGACTAAACTAGTAGATTTTAAAGGTTTCTAAAAGAAAGGCCATGAACCGGTGCATTATGGTTTTAACTCCTTTGGTAACCTTATACATATGTCATTGGAAGTCCTTCTAAGCCAGTGGATTTTGTTATTGTGTTACTGAGACAATAATTGTGGATAAATTGTAGTCCTATGTCTTTGTCCTGTCGGGGCCTCAAAAATCCGGCCAAATCCAGTATTTTGAGGCGACCTTTGAGCACCACAAGCACTGCACAAGTGGTTTAAGAGTGCATTTATTTTGTCTCTTGAGCTAGTTCTCTGTGCACCATTTCCCTTCACCCTCCTACATCCCCAACATGCCCTACATCAGCCCCCACCCCCAGTGGTCTTCACCTTTCAAACTGTAGGGCATCTACCATTTTCTTCTGTCCATCAACAATAATCATATTCCCTGGAGTACCCCTTTATTATACTCTCTAGCCATTATTACCTCCTCCCACTCACCACACTTTTTTTACCACCAGCGTTCCAGTCTTAAGGCCTGCTATTTGTCAAACCTTCCTGAAGTGACTGCAACCCCCACCCTGTCCCATCTTCTTGCTGTTGGGCGCCCCATGGAGTACGCTTGCCTTTGCCTCCAGCTAGGTAACAGTGGAACGGGGCACCATATTTGTGATGACAGGCAACTGGAGTGAGTCTTGGAGGTAACAAGGCTAAATGCCTCTCTCCACCCCTTTCTCCTACTTATATTCCCAACCCTTTTCTCCTTTTGGGATATCCCACGCACGGGACACAAAAAACCTATCTGCACAATTGAACACCCTGCTACCCTGTGAAGCGAACCGCTCTTCAGCGTCCTCAGGCCTGGCCACGAGTAAGCTCCATGGCAGGCGTTTCGGGCCCCGCTCAGCCTCACTCTGGTCACAGCTGCTGACATCGCTGGTCTAGCGCCATTCGAGTTGTCGAATATCATTCGCACACCTCTGTACACAGTCTTGTCACCTCACATACTGGTGGTGAGGGTTTCTGAGGGACCCAGCCTGGGGATACAAATGTTAATCTGTGGCGAAATTTAAAAACAAACAATTTCTTGGTTTTTTTTAAGCCCCGGTGTTCCATGTCCCAGGGGAATAAATATTTATATTTGAGGGTAGGGGGTTGAGTGTGGCCCCCTCCCCAGGCTGACTTCCACCCTAGGGACCCCAAACTACGGGGCCTGGGGCTATTTTTCTGATGGAGGAGACAGACTCTGAACAGGGTTCTTCTCAAATGGGGGTGCCCAAGATTATGCCTGGGGTGCTGTGTCCAATATGGATGGCGCAGTTGCCAATTGGAACAGGATTTATTCCAAGTGTAAGGGGTGAAATAGGTGTGAATTGCTGGTAGTGGTGGGGACAAAGGGCTTTATGACGTTGTCCCCTGTCCTCTCTACTGGTGCTGACTATCTCAAGCTGGTGGTTCATGGGGGGGCAAGAGGCAGTCCAGGACAGATGCGTGTTTGGGTGGTGGCCTTGGGTAGCCTCATAAAGATGTGGATAGTTTTGGCCATGTTAAAGATGGATGAAATGGAAATGCGTTGATTAGCTCTAATGCTTTAAAGCCTCCGGGTTTCCTGCTCTTAAATGTGTAAGTCCTGCAATGTAATTTGATTGGTGTTAGACTAGATTATGAAATCAGGTTCATGAGAATACAAATTGCAATGTCTATTGTACTTGCATATATGGAATTCGAAATAACCTTGTCTTGATCAAGTGTGATATTTGGTGAACTATGTTGGCCCAAGTCAGATGGCTCATTGATAGACAAAAGCAACAAGGAGACGTGTCCACTAACAAAGCGCAAAACTGGGCCACAGTATTCAGAATCCAACCTAGTGTGGAGCGCACTCAGAACCTGACAAAATGAACATCGAGATGGCCTCTTCGTTCCACTCTGCCTATGGAATGCTCTAATTCCTCAATTCCCTGTGGCATCCCCATTCATCACCATCATTTGTGAGAACACAATGGGACCATGCTGAGGAGGAAACGTGCCACTGATACACACACATTGATTCACCCATGAATCCAGTGTCACAGAGAATGTATTGCAAGCCATGGGTTGGTGAACAGTGGCAAGAATTGAGCTCCTAAATAGAGAGCCGTGAAGATAGCTCTCAACCTGCAGATCACAGTTAGAAGCACAGAGAACACACTGAGATTACAGGGTGTCCTTAAAAAGACAGACAAGGATAGCAAGGAAACACGCTGGTGCCCATTGACTTCAAGGTGTAAATGGAAAAAATGCACAACAACTAGACAGCAGAACAATTTCAACAATTAGACAAATTTGGATATATGAAAGAATCCTGCACATAACACAGTAACTTTACTACCACTCCACAGCAGGAAACCCAATGCAAAACATGCTTTACTACGGGTTACCTCATGTTATGCCACATTCATTTGTGTGAAATGAAAGTTGTGTAAAAAAATCTCCCCTTATAGTCATGTTTATTAATAGTTAAGTACTTAAGCCTAAGTGCTTGCAAAAAAATAAGAACTAAAAGTCCCATTGTTTATTAGGAAGAATATAAGAAAGGCAACCAACAAACCATATATATGTGATAAGCCCCTCAAAAGCTGAAAACATTGTTAAATGTGAATGTTCTACCTTTAATGGGTAAAACACTTAAGTTTCCCAAAATGTTATAAAGCAGTGGTTCCCAATATTTTGACTTCTGTGGACCCCCACTTCAGCATTACTGGAACCCGGGGACTCCCATTGAATCATTATTGTAATCTGGGGACACCCCACTGAGTCATTACTGGAAGCCGGGAATTCCGTCCTAAACATTGTTGATCACTTGAATCGTAAAACAATACACAAGAAATACATAAACAATCATTCATTAAACGCACAAACAAATTCCAACACATTTTATTTGATTTGCAAACAAATATAAATAAAAAATAACCACTTAATTAATTTTAATAGGAATGTTGGAGCTTTCCTAAATTCAATTAAAGCCACGAATCGTCCATACTGTATTATGTTTGATGCACCTGCACTGCACCGACAAATCAATCTGAGGATACTAATTTACTTTTTAGCCTCCATTTTCAAATTCTTTGCCATTTACAGTAAATTTAGAATGTGCAATTGTACATTTAGCCACTTTATTTATATATACTTTATTAATTAGTTAATATTATTCAATTTTCAAAGAAGTCGCAGACCCCCTGAGAAGGCTTCATGGACCCCCAGCAGCCACCAGATCACAGGTTGGGAATCACTGTTATAAAGTATTACAGAGATTGATTGGTTTGATGGCCAATTACTGTATATAATAATTAATCAAAGGCTATAAATGGAATGCATCATTATTCAGTTTTTGCTACATTGTCTATTCTAATGCATGTGCACATTTTGAAAAAGCACAGCATTTCAAGTTAAATGGTAAATGTTGGTTCAACGTACAAATTATTTCTGGAGAATGCTTTTGCAGCGTGGAATTTTGGTCTTTAGACTGTGTATGTCCAACCAAAAAATATGAGGTAACTCTACTAATTAAATTCATACAAGTAAACTCAAATAACAAGTTCCAGAAGACCTGCGGAATTAAGTGCGATCACCCAGCAAAATTATGCAATGTCTAAAAGCAATTTGACAGAAACCATTTGGAACTACTCAACTGGAATTTAAACTAAAAAAAAAAACTACAGGTTTAAATACATAAAGTTAAGATGCTGCTTTTTAAATATGTCAAAAATACGAAGTTAGCATTCAGCCCTCAAACGATATAATGAGATGCTATACGAATAATGCAGCCACAGAAACATTTCAAAAGAGACTTTTAAAATTTCCCCGAATGCACCTTTTAAGTTTAGACCACAGACTGCTGGATCCTGTTTGATGGAAAAGACAAGGTCTGCTCCTCTAAAGGACACATGTAATTAGGTCAATTCAGTTTCCCAGTGGGATTGAAATGCAGGGAGTCTCCTGTGCTCCGATCCTGAGGGAATGGTAGAAAAGAAACAGGCCTTCTTGCCACGGTGTCTCCTTCCCAAAAGAAATGAAAATGTGCACAAATGGTAAATCTGCAAACGTAAAGGGCCTTGGAAACCTGCAATGGCTTCAATCAAAGGAGTCCCTTGTAGCTTTCTGGTGGCAAAAATATTTTCTTTCAGAGAGGACATGTAAGGGTGTTCCAAGTTGAGCTGTGGAATGTGTGGTTTTAATGGACAGTTATAAACAATGTGCTACTAGGTAATGTAATGAGTTTATTATTGAAATATGTATTTTAGAAAGGCTTTTTTATTTAATGGAAATGTATTTGCACATTTTATGGTAGCCTCTATTATGCTATGTATAATGCATCTTTAAAATAAGGACTTACACATTCACAGTGCTTTCAGGGACCTCAGTACCTCATGGTACTAACAAACATTGGCAAAGCCAATAGGTCTTGTCTACGCAATAGTTGTTGCTTTGCCAATGTATTTAAGCCATGTTATACACCAGAGTGGCTGCTGTTCAGCATTGCTAAAAGTTTGGGGCATAGAGGAGAGTGGTGTGGAGAATTGCAGAGTGGAATGAAGAAGAGTGGAGTGAAGTGTTGTGGAGTGGAGTGATAGAGAGTGTTGTGTTTAGGAGTGGAATACTGCGATGTCGTGTAGAGTGGCATATAGTAGGATGATATGCAGTAGAGTTGACTGATGTAGAGTGCATTGGCATAGAGTGTTGCAGAATATAGTGGTGTAGAGTGAAGTGGCATTGAATGTAGTAGCATTGAATTCAGCTGCTTACAATGCAGTGTCATAGAATACAGGGGCAGAGATTAGATTGGTGTAGAGTAGAGTGGCATATAGTGCAGTCACGTAGAGTAGAGTGGCATAGAGTGCAGTGGTGTATAATGCAGTTGTGTAGAGTGTATTGGCACAAAACACAGTAGTGCAGAGTAGCGTGGTGTAGAGTACAGTGCCAGAGAGTGCAGTGTTGCAGAGTAGAATGTCAGAGTACAGTGGTATAGAGTGGAGTAGAGTGGCATAGAGAGCAGTAGTGTAGAGTACAGTGGTGCAGATTAGAGTGCAGTGGTATATATAGCAGATGATTAGAGTGCATCGGCATACAGTGCAGTGGTTAAGAGAGGCATGGGGAAGAGTAGAGTGACATAGAGTGCAGTGGAGTAGAGTGGCACACAATAGATTAGCAGAGAGTGCAGTAGTGTAGAGTGTTGTATAGTGCAGGGGTGTAGAGTTCAGAGAAGGATTGAGTGGGATAGAGTGCAGGGTAGAGTAGTATAGAGTGGTGCAGTGCAGAGTATAGTGCTGTAGAGTGCAGGGGTGTAGAGTGGAGTTATGCAGAGCAGAATGGCATAGAGTGCAATGGTGTAGAGTGTATTGGTGCAGAATGCAGTAGTACAGAGTACAGCGGTGTAGAGTACAATGACAGAGTACAGTGTTGCAGAGTAGAATGTCATAGAGTGCAGTTGTGTACAGTGGAGTGGAATGGCATAGAGAGCAGTAGCGTAAAGTACAGTGGTGCAGAGTAGAGTGCAGTGGTGTTCAGTGCAATTGTTTAGAGTGCATTGGCATTGAGTGCATTGAAGTAGAGTGCAGTGGTTTAGAGTACAGTGGGGCAGCGTGGCATAGAGTGCAGTGGTGTAGAGTAGATTGTTTTACAGGAGAGTGAGGTGGAGAGGTGCAGGGTAGAGTTCAGTGGCATAGAGGGGAGAGGTGCAGGGTTGAGTGCAGTGGCATAAATTAGATAGTTTCACAGTAGAGTGAAGTGGAGAGGTGCAGGGTAGAGTGCAGTTGTGTAGAGTGGCATAGAATGTAATGGCATAGAGTAGTGGTGTAGAGTGCTGTGGCATAGAGTGCAGTGGTGCAGTGTAGATTAGATTGATGTTCAGTGTATTGGTGTATAGTTCAGAGGCATAGAGTTGAATTCTACTGAGTTAAGTGCATTAGCATTGAGTGTATTGGCATGGAGTGCAGCGGCGTACAGTGCAGTGTTGCAAAGTGGAATAGAGCTGTGATGAGTAGATTGGTGTGGCCGAGACTGGAGTGGTGTAATGTGCAGAGGCACAAAACGCAGTGGTGTAGAGAGGCGTAAAGTGCATTGGCCCAGAGTAGAGTAGTACAGAGTAGAGTGGAGAGGCGTAGCATTAAGTGGCATAGAGTAGAGTCGTTCATAGTGGAGTAGAGTGCAGTGTTCCAGAGTGTAATGACAATGATTGGTGTAAAGTGGAGTGGTGCAGAATAGGGTGCAGTGGTGTGGAGTGGTGCAGAGTAGAGGGGAGTGGAGTATGCATGGAGTGGTAGCACATTGTCATTACAGACAACCCATTTTTGATTGAAACGACCATTAGATTTGTACAGACACAGTTTTTCTAATAAAACTATACAGTGAAAAGACGATGTGTGGAAATTGCATCACCTAGTGTAATGATTTGTTTTAATCATATTAAGGAATTTGTTTCCAGCACAGTTCAGAATTAACAAAATGTGCTTTTGTGTACATTCTGATATATTCTGAAATCCTTGCACAGTTCATTTAAATGTTGTCATGTGATAGAAAAAACTCTTTCTACCCCCAGTTTCCAGCAAGAGTGTCACATAAATTCTCTCACTTTTAAGTCAGAGAAAGAAAAGTAAACACCAAGCTCCCTCCGAAGGCAGAGCCTGACATTTGACCTTGTTCTTTGAATGCACAGCAAATGTGATGAGATAAGAACAAGATTTACAGGCCTGTGAATAGAAAGGGCGCACTCACAAGGATACTGTAAGTAAGGTTTTGGTGAGGGAATGGGCAAACACAAGCTGGACAGCCTAAAACACATAGGGGGTCATTCTGACCCCGGCGGGCGGCGGGAGCCGCCCGCCTGGAGGGAACCGCCAGAAGACCGTACCGCGGTCAAAAGACCGCGGCGGTCATTCTGGGTTTCCCACTGGGCTGGCGGGCGACCGCCAAAAGGCCGCCCGCCAGCCCAGTGGGAAACAGCCCTCCATGAGGATGCCGGCTCCGAATGGAGCCGGCGGAGTGGAGGGTGTGCGACGGGTGCAGTGGCACCCGTCGCGTATTTCAGTGTCTGCAATGCAGACACTGAAATACAAAGTGGGGCCCTCTTACGGGGGCCCCTGCAATGCCCATGCCATTGGCATGGCCACTGCAGGGGCCCCTAGGGGCCCCACGACACCCCTCACCGCCATCCTGTTCCTGGCGGGCAGAACCGCCAGGAACAGGATGGCGGTGAGGGGGTCGGAATCCCCCATGGCGGCGCAGCAAGCTGCGCCGCCATGGGGGATTCCCAGGACAGCGGAAAACCGGCGGGAGACCGCCGGTTTTCCTGTTCTGACCGCGGCTGAACCGCCGCGGTCAGAATGCCCAAGGGAGCACCGCCAGCCTGTTGGCGGTGCTCCCGCGGTCCCCGGCCCTGGCGGTATTTACGGCCAGGGTCGGAATGACCCCCATAAAGCCACCAAATTGAAAGCAACAAAATGTGAGTTACAAACCAAAAAGCCAATGACAAGCATTGAGCGGAATGCATTCCCAGGAAAGCTCTATGAATGTACTCGAAGTGGCAGCCGCTGGATACCTTGTGGGGAAAGTCTAGTATTTTATCCCAGTCCATTTCTTGCAGAGGTTTAGCCACATCAGTCTCCCAGGTGATCTGACAAGAAGCCCTGAAGTGGTCTCCATGTTGCAGGTAAGGTCCGTACACTCATCTTATCAGTTTGCCACCAGTCCCTATGGTGTAGAGCTCCTCATGTATGGTTAGTGTTAGGTGGCAGACATGAAATAGGGCATTTAATGATTGTTTAAGGTGTTTGTAAGTAAGGAGTTGACCTGGGTGAAAATGGTAGTCTGCCACAAGAGTTTGGAAATCTAGCAGTTCACCATCCAGAAACCAATCCCCATAATTTTAGGATGCCTGTAGCAAGCCACTGACATAGTTGCCCTGAGCACAGCCGTCCTGTGTGAGTGCAAAGGTCTAGCAAAGATAGTGCAGGATCAGAGGGTTTCTTCCTGTCAGTGAGCTTACAGGTTCTAACAAAGCAAGAGAAAGCTGTGAGGGATAACCCCAGATGGTGTTCTGTAGAATGGCCAGTAGGAAGCAATGAGTAGGGCAGTAAGCCCTCCTAAAAGTCTTTACAGACAAACCCCATCTCATGCAGGGGGCAGGCAAACAGGCAGCGAGCCACCCGTTGGACCTCTGCAGCTAAATAATAGTATTTCAAGTCCGGAAGAACTAATCCACCCACGATCCCAGGTAGCTTTAGAGTGGAAAAAGCTACCGGACAGGGGCATAGCAACCAAATCAGATGTGTGGCGTGTCTGAAGAAGGGATGAGCAGGACAAGGTTTGCAAAATAATATAATAATCGAGGTAGCACACCATCTGCACTAGCGCCATGTTGCCCACTACAGAAAGCAGAAGATAAGACCAAAAAAGCAAACTGGGCTCAGAGGGGCCATGTCACTCTGCTGAGATTTCCATCTTGCAAATCAGTGGGGAAATGGTAGATATTATTCCCTAGGTATCGAAAGGTAACTGGTTTCCATGTCCATCTGAGATCAAATTGTACATAAAGGGAAAACAGTACCATATGTTAAAGAAACACTAATTCATTTAAATATCTATATGTACTTTGACACTTAGACATAAGTCAGATTACCGATTTGGCTTTTGCTCAATTGCAAACCATTTTAAGACACAGACAGAGTGGGCAATTGCATTGTACAACCTTGCAAGGGGTCTGGCCCTACTCACCCTTCACAAGCACTAACAGCGGACCATTGGACCAGAAGAGTTTGGGTTGGTGCTGCTTGTTCAACTACTTGACAGTGCCTCTTCTGTTTCTCTCCTGCCTGCAAAGACAACTCCCCAGGTACACACTACTTTACAATACTCTTGGTGGACACATATTGTCTGATATTAGGAATTCAACACCTTTGTATGTCTTCCTTATTTATCCAGTTCTTAGCAATAATCCATTGATTCAGTTGCTGTGGATCTCCCATCTGATCTTGATTTCATCCTCCTCTTTTATTATCTTTGAATGGTAGTCCGTGCTCCCACCTCTGAGATAAATGTAGAGTCCTAGGCGGACACTCTAGAGCTGTTAGACTACAAATAAGTTGTGGGTACTTCACTTCCTGACATTAGGTGTGAGACTGTCGCCCACACTATCGGCTCTGCCTCCTTAAAAAAAAAATAGGTTGAGAGTCCATTAAAGGTTAAGGTGAGTCAGATGTTTTTCTTCAATTTGTTTAAACTAGCATAAGGTTACTTATCTAAATGTTTCCAAAGTTGTTTGCCATGGGTTTTAAACTGTTTAGAAATATATTCAAAATGTTGCTGTTGCTTTCTCTCCAAGAAAGCTTGGGTAGATTTGGATATGGGTGATGGCCTTGACACAGTGCTGAAAGGTGTTAATTTACTACTGAACAAGGGCATAATGTGACACCTGAATGAAGCATACCAGGAGGTAATCACAAAAAGACCACAGTGAATAAATAATGCTATGTAAAAAAGAGTAAATAAATGCACTGATAACATATTGGAGTATGGCTTCTCTTGGATGTGTCTGTAAAACTGACACTTGTTGAATTTTTGTTCTTCATTTTCACCCTTCATCCTGCATTTTTTACAGTGCTGTCTAGCATTTACCTCGATGCCAAGTGGTCACTCTAGGGGGGAGGGTTTCTGGCCCTGCTTATTTCAACCTGCAATGTCTCTCTCTACATGTCCTCCAGCATTAGGGTTGTGTCCCCCAGGTTTAGTGTCATAGCTACAATTAGTGGAGCAGCACCATGGTAGGAAGGCCCCTTCCACCCTAAATAGTGGCTTTTTTAGTACCAAACAGGGGAGGTTTTTGGGGGGGACAGGTGAGTAGCTTCGGGGTGGGGGTTACATCCCCAAATAAATGTATTCCCTAGTGAATAGTTGGGTACAAGCACCTTCATTCGGGTATGGTGAGATGTCTGTTGGATTTCACCCTGGATTTTTACTTGGCCACACTGACAAACACACATAGGCCCTCATTGCAACCCTGGCGGTCGGTGGTAAAGAGTCAGTAATACCGGCAACAGGCCGGCGGTAAAAAGAATGGAATCATGACCACAGCGGAAACCGCCAACACAGACAGCCACTTTAACACTCCAACCGCCACGGCGATAGCAACAAGCACCGCGGCAGTAACCGCCAACAGCCAGGAGGAAGACAATGTACCACCCACAGTATTATGAGATGCCAATCCCCCACCTTTTCCGGGGCAGTACCAACGCCATCAAAAGCACAGCAGAAACAGTGTGCTGAAGGGAATCGACTCACCTCTCGACACTCAAGGAAGAACCGGGATGCCATGGAGCACGAGCGGCACATCTTGCCCATGCTCGTATATCTGCTCATATAACAGGAGTACCAACGCTGGCGACGACGACCACCGTGAGTATTGCACCTAGCACACAGGGGAGGGGGGAGGAAAAAGATAGTGACATACACACGCAACACCCCCAACACCATACACACAAACACATGCAACAACATTACATATACACCCTGTAACCCTCAGGAATAACGCAAGGACAAAAGGAATTGAGTCAAACAAGTGTTATATTAGAAATAGTTATAAATACGTTTAGAACTCACAAACAGTATTTACAAAATGTACAATATTTACAAAAGGCGGGACAATGTCCACTCAAAATGTTCGTGGCCCACTGGGCCAAAACACATATGCCAAGCTCACACTTGACTCCTGCCTCAATATGGAGAGAACACTGCAGGGGCATCAGGTCAAAAACACACAGGCACCTCAAGGGGTTGGGGAAGGGGGGGCACCTCAGCCGGAAGATGGGACAACGCCACTGCTCCTGGAGGGGTCTCCATGCCCACTGCTTGGTCCTGGGGAGTGCAAAGCCACAGTCTCTCAAGTGGGTGGTTTGCCCACTGCTTGGTCCTGGGGAGTGCAAAGCCACAGTCTCTCAAGTCTCCCAAGTGGGTGGCTTGCCCATTGCTTGGTCCTGGGGACTGCAAAGCCACAGTTTCTCTAGTGGGTGGCTTCTACATTGTTTCTGGAGGAGGCTTTGTGCCCAGTGTGCTTCATCCTGCCAAGGATATGGTGAGTGGCTTTGTGCCCAGTATGCTTCATCCTGCCAAGGATAGGGTGAGTGGATGCCTTCTTCCACTGGTTGTGGAGGGGTCTTTGTGCCCAGTGATGCAACACTTGGGGGGTGCCAGGTCACAGTCCCTCACCTGGGTGTCAGAGCCATGAGATTTGCAGTGGCCTTGATGCATGATACTCCATGGAGGCAGGACTACAGTCCATCCGCCGACATCTACGGCTGCACAGTGGTGGTAGTGTCGGTGCTGGTGGGGGTGCAGCCAGTGGTGGGGGGAGGCTCCAGCCCTTCCCCTGCAGCTTCGGACGGCTGCCCACTGGGGCTTCTGCTGCTGGCAGTGGTGCTACTTTCAGTGGTGCAGGTGGCAGTGCTTCCGGTGGCGCAGGTGGCGGTGCTGACAGTTGTGCTGGTAGCCACCAGGTCTTCACCTACAGCCTCGGACGGCTGAAGTGCCTTAGCTGGTGTTCTGTGCCCCTTCCTGCCCTTGGCAGATGGTGGTGACACCTTGGGTCTGCCAGCTGGAGTCTTTGATGTGGCCTTGCTGGGTGGTTGTGGCTCCTTCTCCTTGCTGGATGCTGTCCCCTTCTTGACCTTGCCAGGTGGCAGAATATTCTTGGCCTTGGCAGGGGTTGGTGGCACACTGGCTAGCATGACAGGTGCCCCCTTACAGCCTCTGACAGCTGCAGAAACCACAGCGGATGTGAACTTGGTGGCTGAGGTGCTGGGCTGGGGTTCTGGCCACCCTGGCCCGAGGTGAAGGATGGGGGGGAGGGGTAGGGAGCAGGTGAATGTTGGCTAGCTTCTTAGGGACATTGGGGCGGGAAGAGGGTTAAGGTTTGGGAGTGGAGGAAGAGGGAGTGGTTGTAGGAGGTGTCAGACTGATGTGTTTGGGTGCAGGTGCAAGAGCTGGATGCTGTTGTGAGGTGGATGGCAGTTGGGTGGGTGTGTGCTTGTGTTTGTGTACTTTGAGAGGAGGGGTCAAAGACACAGTGGGAGAGTATACAGGGGACATGTGCATGGATGTGGGGGTGGTGATTGCCAGCGAGGAGTGTGTAGTGAAAGGCGTGCTTGTGATGGAGGTAGTGGATGAGGATGTAGTGCATACATGTGTGAGTGGAGATGCTACTGGGAGGGAGGTGGATGACGAGGAGGAGGGGGACACTGTGGAGGCAGTGGATGTTGGTGTGTCTGCATGGGGATGGTGCTTGTGTGAGTGCCTGTGAGATGAAGTGTGGTGCTTGTGTTTGCCTGAGCCACTTCTGTGTGTTGATTTGGGTGATTGCTGTTCTGAAAGTGTGCTTGGGATAGGCTGGGGTTGAGGGGATTGGGACTGGGTAGAGTTAAGTTGGAGGGGGGAAGCAAGAGACAGGGACAATGGCTGCCATCAGTGCGAAGGCCAGAGCCAGAGATGCTCTCTGTTAGGCCGCCACGCCAGAGTGAATGCCCACAAGGTATGCATTTGTTTGTTGCAAATGCCTCACAACACCCTGGATTGCATTCAGTATGGTTGACTGCCCAACAGTGAGGGATCTCAGGAGGTCAATAGTCTCCTCTCTGAGGGCAGCAGGGCTGACTAGGCAGGGCCTGAGGTGCCTGGGGTGAAGGAGATGCCCACCCTCCTGGGTGAGCGGGCACAGGAAACACGCTGAGGGGCTGCTGGGAGGGCGGTGCTGGTACGGGGGTGGTGGCTATACCTTTTGTTGGGGTGGGTACAGAGCTGTCTGCCACCGCTACGAAGCTTCCATCGGAGGAGGAGTCTCTGTCTGTAGTGTCCCCTCCTATCTCCGTTGTGGTGCTCCCCTCGCCCTCTGTCCCACTGGTGCCCTGACCCTCGGTGGATTCGACCTCCAGGCCCATGTGGGATGCAGCTCCCTCTGTCACCGGTGCCTCTGCTCCTCCACCAGAATATGCTAATGCACACAAGGGTGACAAAACAAAAAGAGGGGGAGAGACAGAGGATACACTTGGTCAATGCCAGCAACACCACTACTGTTGGCGTACACAACACACAGGGAGCAGCCTTATGCACTAGGCCACGCACTACCAGTTACACAGCTAGTCACCAGCCCCTGGGGTACAATGCCTAACGCCATAAGCTGCACACCTGAAACCCACAGGACCCTGCCCAGTAGTAGATGGCCACTAACACTATTGGGGTTGGAGTGCTTCAGAGCCTGCCCAACAAGGGACCTACCCTGCTATGTTCGCTCCTGACCTAGGGACACCCACAGCCCACATCCCCCTCAGGTAAAACCTTAACACGTGCAAAGTCAGGAATCTGAATCTGTATTTACCCTCTTGTGGCTGCTGTGATGCCTTCAAGGGCCCTTCCAACTCCAGATAGGCCACCGCCAGGATGCAGAACATCCGGGGGGTCAGGGTACGACAGGCACCCCTTCCTTGTTGGGAGGCCACCCTCAGCTGGGCCTCCACCGTCTTCCTTGCCCAGTGGCACAAGTCCTCCCACCGTTTGCTGCAGTGGGTGCTCCGCCTGTCAAAGACCCCCAGGGTCCGCACCTCCTTTGTGATGACACGCCAAATACCCTTTTTCTGATGGGCGCTGACCTGCAGGGAAAAGACAACAGAAAAAGGATTAGTCATACCGTCCGGACGGTCATACTCCTGGCCCACCATACCCGTCCCATCCCCTTACGCACAGACATTGACCACCATACATGCAGCACTCTGCCCAGGACACCTCAGCCACCCCAGATGAGGCTGACACCCACAGCACTCCATACATTCATGGCCCACGCATCATGCTCACAGTGTACTCACCTGTTTGTCTGGAGGACCATAGAGTAAAGTGTTCTGGGGTAGGACCCCATCCACCAGCCTCTCCAACTCCTTCGAAGTGAAGGCAGGGGCCCTTTCCCCAAGACACTTGAGCCATTGTTGCTTCCAAACACAGGTCACAGCAGCACTTGCAGTTTAGGTTCTCTCCTGTTAAAGGTAAGGTAGCAAGTGAGTGAACAGACAGAAAATGGCAGTCACGTCCACAGCAGTGCATACCCTCACCGTCGGCGAACGTCGCCATTGGCTCCTGGAACCCATAGGCCAGTGGTTCCCAAACTGTGCGCCGCGGCTCCCTGGTGCGCCGTCAAAACTAGCCAGGGGCGCCGCACACAGTCTGGAAACCACTCGGAGGTGTTTTGAATCGGTAGCTTTTCCTCGTGGTATTGGAAAAAAACACCCTGCATTAATTATTCTGACCAGCGGAGGGCGCCAAAGTACCATTAATAATATCCCTGTAACAATTTTTTTCCAATAAATGGTTTTCAGCAACGTGAAGGAGAGAATAAAGAAGACAAACGGTAAATAGTGTAGGTACAGGTACAGGCTGGGATTACGTTCCCCCACCCGCCAAAAAAAGTAACATAACGGGGAGCCGTGGCCAACACGGCCAATAGGTCAAAGGAGCCGGGGATCAAAAAAGTTTGGGAACCACTGCCATAGGCCCAATGTTAACCAAAGCGAAGTTGCGCAGCGGTCGTCGTTGAAGTGTCCTGGGGACAGAGGTATGGGCCTGCTGGGTGGGTGCTGTGGTGGTTTGGGACTGTGGCAGGGTCACCGAACTGCATGTCTTCCTGATTATCTTCTATGTTCTGCTCCACCACGAACACCAGCGCCGGCAAAGACGAGGATGGTGAGTCCAGCCGCCTTGCACACAAAGGAAGGGGGAAGGAAAAAGAGAGTGACACGCACAACACAAACCCCACACACACACACCATACAGACAACCAGATGCATTATAAAAACAATTTTACCCCGTAACTCGGCTGAATAATGCAAGGACAAAACAATTTCGCAAAAGTGAATGTAATAAGATCAAAACAGTATGAAAAATAAGTTAGGCAATATAATAGATATCTACATATACTGATTTAATGGTCACTGTGCAGTATGGTTTGCATGGTGAGAGATCGTCCTCTTTTTTCTCCAGGAGAGGTGTTAGACAGTGCTGCATTTTAGCACCGTTCTTATTTTTGTTATATATTAATGGACTTTATGATTTTTTAGTAAAAATGGAAAGGATTTCCCTAGAATGGGACTGAGACATCTTCCTGTCCTTTTGTATGCGGATGATGTGGTTTTAATTGCCCGTACAGCTAACGGACTCCAAAGTTTACTGTACCTCTTTCTAATTTTTATGCAAGACCTAGATCTAAAAGTAAATTTTTTTAAAACACTTGCCATGACTGTAGGGCCCCGAAATACTTCTTCTAAGCAATTCACTATCGGTGGAAACATCATAAATAAAGTCAAAGCTTTTTGTTATTTAGGTTTGCACGTAAGCTCCTCCATGTTATGGAAATCCCATCTCACTATTAAGGCCCATCAAATGGTGAGAAATCTGGAAGCAATTTTTTGCTTTGCTTGCAAACTAGGCCATAGACCAGTTAATCAAATTGTTAGGCTCTATAATGCAAAATGTGTATCAGCAACTATTTATGGGACGGGCCTGTGGTGCCAGACTAAAGTAGATTTTCTTCAACGTATAGAGAATACATTTGTTCATAGATTATTGCTGGTACCAAAGAATGTAGCAAAAAATTTTTGTTATGAAGAACTGTGTTTATGGCATATTGAAGATTTGATCGGTGATGCTCCCCTTTTATTGTGGTTGAAATCCTGGTCTAATCCCGTGGCTTGCCTGGTACAAGATTGTATGACCGACTGCATTCAACTAGACAATTTTAATAGAATCCCATGGTTCACCTATTTGCAAACTATATTTCGGAATATAGGCTTGGAGAGTATGTTTACTCATCCAGAGTCCCTGCCCGCAAATGCTAAGGTTTTAGTCAAAATATGATATTATGAGTATACTATGAATGTGAGATTGCAGGGAGCTCTGAACTTGAAAAACTTTGATTCATATGTTCAGATTTCAATTAAGTTTCTGATGGAACCTTATTTAACTTGGCTACTGAGCTCCTCATTTTATTCTCTTCTTGTTTTATTTAGATTAGACTTGATACATTTTAGAGTGGCCTTTCCAAAGCAATGTACCTGGCAAAAAGAACTTCCGTATTGTCCTTGCGATACCATTTCCAAGCAAAGCACGTGTCACTTTCTTTTATTCTGCTCACTTTATTCGGCCCCTAGGCATACTTTTATACTACCTTATTTACAGAAATTTCATATTTTCTCTTACAAAGATGCACTGATGTATGTTCAAAAACTGCCATCAATTCAAACTTGTTATTCTGTTTAATTTTTTTTTAGATCAGCATTTGCAATCAGGAAACAATATGAACTGGTGGAAGCAGATGTTTAATAATTAAAAATGTAATTGTATTAGATTCTATTTGACCATGATGTTGCTATTGCATTTTAGGTATCATCTTTTATAGGAATTTTGACATTCTCACCTGTAAATAGTTTTTTTTTTCTTCTGGAATTGTGAATTATGTCTGCCAAATATTGCTTCATATTTAATGTAACTGTATTTTAATTTTGTACTTTTATGGCATTCTGCCGAATAAGAAAATTTGACTGACTGATATATACATATGTACAGAAAAAGGGACACAGCCCAGTCCACAATGTTCGTAGGCCACAAGGCCACAGTCCAAAGTCCAAGGCCACACATGTCACCTGCTTCAACATGGAAAGAACATTGCAGGGGCATCAGTTGGTAAATAGACAGGCACCTCTGGGGGACAGAGGACGGGGGAGCACCTCAGCTGGGAGATGTTACATGACCACTGGTTCTGGAGGGAGCAACATTCCCTGTGCTTGATCATGAGGAGTGATGGGCCACAGACTCTCAGGGGGATGTCATACCACTGGTTCTGGAGGAGGCAACATACCCTGTGCTTGATCCTGGGGAGTGATGGGCCACAGTGTCTTAGATGGGTGTCATACCCACTGGTTCTGGAGGGGACAACATGCCCTGTGCTCTTGGTCCTGGGGAGTGACGGGCCACAGTCTCTTGGGTGGTTGTCATACCTACTGGTTCTGGAGTGGACAGGCCGCACAGCAGCCCATTGAGGCAGAGTTACATACTGTCTGCCGGCGGTGCTGGCTGCACAGTGGTGGTACTGCTGGTGGGGGGAAGCTCCTGCCCATCCCCTGCAACCTCGGACGGCTGCACAGTGGTGATGGGCCGCTGGTGAGGGGAGGCTCCTGCTCATCCTCTGCAAACTCAGATGGCTGCACAACCATGGTTGGTGGTGGGGGCTCTGCCACAGTTCCTGCCCCAGGTCCCTTGGTCTTCCTGCCTGCTGGTGCAGGCCCCTTGGTCTTCCTGGCAGCTGGGTCAGGTTCCTTTCCCTTCTTGCCTGCTGGTGCAGGCTCCTTGGTCTTCGTGACAGTTGGGGCGGGCTCCTTTCCCTTCTTGCCTGCTAGTGCAGGCTCCTTGCTCTTCATGGCAGCTGGGACAAGCTACTTTCCCTTGAGGCTGCCTGGTGCTGGCTCCTTCACCTTGAGGACATGTGGTCTGGATCCTTTTCTACCACGAGTGGGTGTGGTGAGAACTGGGCCCTTGGACTGTGTGGCTGGGGTGCTTGGCTGGGTTATTCCTAGCCTGCCCATATGTACAGGATGGGGGAGGGGGAGTCAAGAGGTCAATGGTGGATAGGAACAGTTTTTAAGGGACATTGGGGCAGAAAGAGGGAGAAGGAATGGAAGTGGAGGAGGAGGGAGTGGTTGTTGGAGGTGTCTGTCTGCTGCTTTTGGGTGCAGGTGCATGGGCTGTATGCTGTTGTGAGGTGGATGGCTGTTGGGTGCCTGGGTGCTTGCGTTTGTGTACTTTAGGGGGGGACAGACACAGTGCGAGAGTCTCCGCTGTTGTGCTCCCACTGGTGCCCTCAGCGTCGGTGGACTCTGCGTCCTGGTTCCTGTGGGATGCAGGTCCCTCTGTCACCGGTGTCTTTGCTCCTCCGCCAGTTGATGTTAATGCACATAAGGACAGGATGACAAAACAAAAAGGGGGGAAGAGACAAAGGATACACTTGGTCAATGGCTGCACCAACACCATCGTTGGCACCACAGCACCCTCACACACAGGGAACAGGCCTAAGCAATATGCCAAAGCACTACCAGAGAAATTGTTAACAGCCAAGGCATGGAGAGGGGCACATACTGCCAAATGCAGCACAATTGGGACCCACACAGCCCTGACCAGTAGTGGATGCCTAAGAACTAGGTAGCAAGATTTTCCCTTCTGAACCCTAACCACCAGGGGACCTACACAGCAATGTCAGGCCTGGCCTAGGGGCACCCACTGACACACATCCCCCACCCGGATACCACCCTACCATGCATACGATGTAATGATGGGCACTGTACTCATCCCCTTGTGGCTGCTGTGTTGCCCTCAAGCACCCATCCAGCTCTGGATAGGCCACCGCCAGTATGCAGGCCATCAGGGGTGTCAGGGTTCGAAGGGCACCCCTCCCTCATTGGGAGGCCATCCCCAGCTGGGTCTCCACTGTCTTCCGTGCCCAGCTTCACAGGTTCTCCCACTGTTTCCAACAGTGGGTGCTCCGCCTACCATAGACCCCCAGGGTCCGCACCTCCTTGGCGATGGCATGCCATATACCCTTCTTTTGATGGGCGCTGACCTGCAGAGGACGTACACACAGGAAAACACCATTAGACAAACAGTCTAGCCTGTTACACATGTGGCCCACCATACCCGTTTCCATCATTATTGGCACACCCATGGCCCACCACACAACCTATTTGCCACCCACAGGACATCCACCCACACCCTTACACGAGGCCTTCACAAACACCACCCCATGCATTCATGCCACATGCATCATGCCTACAGTGTACTCACCTGTTGTTCTGGAGGCCCATACAGCAGTCCGTACTGGGGTAGGACTCCATCCACCAGTCTCTCCAACTCCTCCGAAGTGAAGGCTGGGGCCCTTTCCCCAGTCACAAGGGCCTTGGTAGGATCCAGACACAGGTCACAGCAGCACATGCAGTGTAGATCCTCTCCTGTAGAAGGTCAGGTAGCAAGTGAGGAATCAGATAGAAAATGGCGGTCACGTCCGCAGTGGTGCATACTGTCACCTCCGGCGTAGATCACCACTGGCCAAAGTACCCCATAGGGCCCAACTGTAACCAATGAGGAGTTGCACGGCTGTTCCCGACCACCTCCCGCAACGGCGCACAATGTCAGCGGAATTACCTCAGTTCTACCTGTCTCTCCACAACGGACAGGCGGACGTCATTTCAGGGGGTGGGGCAGGCCCTAGAAAATTGCTGTGTTACTGGTGATGTTAGGACATACTGGACAAATCACACTGACCCATTACAAGTTAACAGGAAGCAAAGTTATGTTGTAGCTCCATTGTTCAGTTTGTGACTAGCTCCTCACTCTTTTGTCCCTTAGATTCCTTCCGCTGCAGATGAATAGGAGGTGGAGACATACCACTGTGTACAGACCCCTGGTGGACTTGGCAACACTGGAGGACAGGCTCATTATCCTCAGCTATAGACTTGACACGGCCACAATCACAGAGATGTGTGCCCAATTGAAGCCTGATCTGATATCTGTTATTCGTAACCCTACTGGGATCCCCCTCTTGTGCAAGTTCTATCTTTGCTCCATTTTCTGGCAATTGGTTCTTTCCAAGTGACAGTGGGCTTGGCAGCAGGAACATCACAGCCAATGTTCTCAATAGCACTGACAAGAGTGTTGTCTGCCCTGATAAAACACATGTGCAGCTACATTGTTTTCCCCCAGTTTGAAGATTTGGCCACAGTGAAGGCCGAGTTCTATGCAATGGGACATATCCCCAACATAATTGGGGCGATTGATGGAACACATAATGCATTTGTCCCCCCCTGCCAGAATGAACAGGTGTTCTGAAATCATAAGAGTTTCCACTCTATGAATGTACAGATGGTGTGCTTCGTGGACCAGTACATCTCCCACGTCAGTGATAAGTATCCTCGGTCGATGCATGATGCCTTTGTCCTGAGGAATGGCAGCATCCCAAATGTGATGGGCCAACTACAGAGCCACAGGGTGTGGCTAATAGGTGAGCCCTGGTTCCCACCCAGTATATGTTGGTGTATGGGTATGGTGTGGGCCATATGGGATAGTGTGTGGCTAAATGTTGTCCCTAAATATTTGCAGGTGACTCTGGTTGCCCCATCCTATCATGGCTGCTGATCCTTTGAGGAATGCCCGGACAAGGGCAGAAGAACATTATAATTAGGCCCATGGGTGAATCAGAGAGATAATTGAAAGGACCTTTGGCCTCCTGAAGGCCAGGTTCCGGTGCCTCCATTTGATAGGTGGATCCCTGTGCTGCTCACCAAAGAAGGTCTGCCAGATAGTAGTGGCATGCTGCATGTTGGATAACCTGGCCCTTAGACGTCATGTCCCATTCCTGCAGGAGGAGGAGGCTGGAGATGCCCATGTGCCAGCATAAGACCCTGTGGACAGTGAGGACGAGGAGGCAGAGGATGAGGAAGAGGACAACAGAACATCTGTGATCAGACAATACTTCCAATGACACACAGGACAGTGTTACTTCATAATTCAATGACATTTGTTTGAATGTCTGTGGCACTGGCATGCTGATATTTCCCACCTCTATGCCCAGTTACTTTTCTCTCTGGCAATTCATTTTGCAGATGTTGGTGACCTCACATATACTCCTGGTGTGATCACTGCAGACAGCTAGAGGTCATTAATCCATGCTCATTTTCTGTACAGTTGATTTACAGTGTTTGTTCCTGCTTCAATGAATACATTATTGATATACATGTCATATTCAAACCTTCTTTTTTTTCCAAAGGTGTTTATTGAAGTGTTAAAATACATAGGGGGCAAGTGTGATGGGGTGGTGATGGAGGAAAGTCCAGGTTATTGTTCCAGTCTGTTTGTAGCAGAGGTGCATTGTACAAGGGGACATAGGAAGGGGAGCAATGGCAATTCAAGGTGGACAGGGTGACTGAGTGGGACACAAGGGGGACAATCAGGAGAGTCTCCTTTCTTGGCGGGGGTCTTAGCAAGTGTCTCTGGCTTCTGTCTGGATCGCAGGGAATGTTTGCGGGGTGGTTCCCCTTCTGGTGCAGGAGGGGTGCTGGTGGCCTGTGAGTCCTGTGGTGGGGCCTCCTGGCCACTAGCGGTAGTGGAGGTGGAATGCTGTTCAGACATCTGGCTAGTGGCAGGGGCCCGCTGTTGTGTGACTGCCTCCCTCATAGTATTGGCTATGTCTGCCTGCACCTCTGCTATTGAGATTAGGGTGTTGTTGATGGCCTGCAAGTCCTCCCTGATCCCCTGGTACTGTCTCCCCTGCAGCCGCCTGTTCTCTTGCACATTGTCCAGGATCTGGCCCATTGTGTCCTGGGAATGTTGATAGGCTCCCAGGATCTCTGCAAATGCCCCCTGGAAAGTCAGTTCCCTGGGCCTGTCCTCCCCCTGGCTCGCAGCACTCCTCCCAGTTTCCTTGTTGGCCTGTACCTCTGTCCCCTGAACCGTGTGCCCACTACCACTGACCCCAGGTTCTTGGTTGACTTGTGAGTAAGGTGTAGCCTGGGGTCCCTGTAGAGGTGGACACACTGCTGATTGACGTGTCCTGGGGACAGTGGTGTTGTTTCCTGATGGGGAGGCTCTGTGGTGGTGTGTGACTGGCCCTGGGTAACCGGCTGTCCAGAGGTCCCTGATGGTTGAGGTATATCGTCCAGATCCTGAAGACCAGAGTTTCTGTCATCACTGTGGGCCTCTTCAGTTGGAGGACTGGATATTGCTGGCACCTCCTCTCCACTGACATTGGCTGGGGTACCTGTGGGGATGTAAATTATGTGTTATGGTTTCTGTGTATGACATATTGTACATCCGTGGCTTACCCTCTTTGGTTGTATTTGCCCTGGCATCTTTCACTTGTGTACGTTGGTGTATGGTGGGATGATTAGTTCTCCATAGTGTGCATGCTTTACTGATGAGTGCCCATGCAGGGCTGTGAGTGGTGTCATGCATTGGTAGAGCATGCAGGGCTTGACATTGGATGAGACAGATGGAATGGTGGGGTGTGTGGGAGGTGGTGGAGTGATGGGAGTGAGGGTGAGGGTGTGGGTATATGATGGCCTGCAGGTAGGGGGGTGATGGTAGTAGAGAGTTGACTTACCATAGTCCAGTCCTCATCCAACTCCTACCAGGCCCTCAGAATGCAAGATTGCCAAAACGTGCTCCTCCCATGCTGTTAGTTGTGGGGGAGGAGGTAGGGGTCCATCGCCAGTCCTCTGTACAGCAAGCTGGTGTCTTGCTGCAATGGAACGTACCTTCCCCCGTAGGTCGTTCCACCTCTACCTGATGTCATCCCTAGTTCTTGGGTGCTGTCCCATGGCATTGACCCTGTCCACGATTTTCCACCATAGCTCCATCTTCCTAGCTATCGATATCTGCTGCACCTGTGCTCCAAAAACTGTGGCTCTACCATGATAATTTTCTCCACCATGACCCTTAGCTCCTCCTCTGTGAAACCGGGGTGTCTTTGTGGTGCCATGCGTGTTGTGTGAGGTGTGTAGGTGAGGATGTGATGGGTAATGTGCTAGGGTGTGTGATGTGGGGTATGTGAGTGCTGTATAGGTGCGAAATGCGTGTGGCTTGGTCTTGATGTCAGTCTCGTGCCAATGAGTTGTAATCGTAAAGGGTTGTAGGTGATGTGAGTGTGTGTTTTATAGTGGTGTGGGTGTGTGGGTGTGGTGTGTGTATGGGTGTCAGGTGTGTGTTGTTTGAATTGTCCAATATGGTGTTGTTTTGTTTGTGAGTGTCCATTTTGAGCGCAGCGGTATGTACAGCCAACGGTTTACTGCAGTTGAATGTCTGCCATGGTGATTCTTGGGTCATGATGTGGTGGGCCTAGTTCTGTTGACGTAACTGTGTGGGTTTTGATACCACCACTTTATCACTGACCTTTGGTGTGGCGGATTTGTTTCTGTGGCTGTATACTGACGGATTGGTGTGTGTGTGTCATAATATGGTGAACGGATATCCGCTGTGGTAAGTTGGCGGCAGTCAGCGTGGTGGTAAGTGGGATTTACCGCCAATGTCATAATGAGGGCCATAGCCATTTCTGTTTTGAAGGCCTTCAAACTTGGTTAGTTTGAAAGATAGTGTGTTTTAAGTGCCCCTAATAATTCACACTCATTTCCACTGGCCCTTAAACCACCCTCATATCCTGCTCATAGAATGTATTTCTACAAGATACACCCGTGTAATTTTGGGGAAATCTGAAGCTACCACCTCTCACCTCCCTCCTCCCCACACTCACAGACACACGCACATACACCCCATGGTTCTTGACCAATCTACACTGCCCCGGGTGTGGGGTGTAGTTTATTTGGGGGTGTGGGGTGTAGTTTATTTACTTTTATTTGGCCCATGGCACTCTTCCAACAGCGCAGCCCAGTCTGTAATGTTACCCTCAAGGGAAAAAATGTTACAGTGACTGCGCTGAGACAATGTATTTAGGTTACTGTACTCAAAAGGATTGGGTCTGAAGAGATTGACTTCTTAAGTCCAGGTGGATAAGTATTTTTCTTCCACAATAAACTGGGGAAATCAGAAAGCGCTGCGGTAACAGGATGTGCAACAGGAAGGTGGGTGCTATAAACAGAGGCTCTCCTCCAGGGGAGGCTGAACTTTTTACAAAAACTGAGGTACTATGTCCTTCGCCTCCTCTCAGCTGTTTAAACACCCTTGTGTTACCAGTACGCGCTAACAGGCTGTAATACAGGGCATTCTTTTTTCAAAAGTGCAGTGTGCAGGCAAACGGACTCACTGTAAGCGTACATGGGCTAGGGGGCTTGGGGGCTTCCCAGTCCACCACAGTCAGTTAACAGGCAAGCCAGATCCTTTGCTGCATTCTTTTAACAGACTATACTCTGCATAATCCATTCGGTACAGCCGTTGAACTTGGTGCCCCATAAACTCTTTTAATAAAGCGCTATGCACAGCTGGGATCTATGGACTTTCCCAGGTGATGCAAGGAAGGCCTGCCGGGCCAGTGGACCTTCCCAGCTGCTGCACATCAGACATCCCATTAAGTGCCAGCGGAATCACACCCAGCCTGACTTACCTTCGGAACACAGTCCTCAGCTGCGCTTCTCTGGGGACTCCCCCCACCACCTGAGTCACCGTACTGCAAAAACACCATAATCTGGGTAGACCCAAGGAGCTGAGACTCAGCAAAGGTGCCATGGTGCACAGTCCTCCAACTACTGTTCCAATCTATACATATGTATATAGCACTTTATTTTTAATTTTGATAAACCTTAAGAATTTACGTCTTTTGTTGGTCTACAGAATAGACCTGCAAATTTGCTCAATGGAAAACCCAAAGCTTCCCTTCCAAATGGCCACATTAGGAGCACACCCAGATTCAAAAGAAATCACATCCAAATTCAATGTCTTTACTTTCATCTTTGCACAGAGAAAGAGAGGGAAATCTCATCTCTCATTTTTCTATTATGCTGAAGAGAAAACTCAACTTAGAATGGCAGATGAGCTGACATCCAGAGAGAGAGTCTGAAGATCCTTTGGTTGTTGAGGATGAAAAATAGAATTTGCCTCTTACTAAAAAGGAGAGTGAGGATTTGAGATGTTTTACTATCCCATCCACGAAAAAAAGTTACTCATCAATTTGTGCAATGCATCATCTGTAGCAAGCAGCTTTCCTGGGGCATCAGCAAAAATCATTCCCATGGAACCAGTTCCATGTGGGAATGTTTAAAACCCATTCTTGAAAGAACATACAACAGGATGGTACGTGAGAAGACTGCTTGTGCAGGATCTACTACCTCGTCTGCACCTTTGCCTGCACCCTCCGCCTCATACACTATCACTGTTCCAGCTGTCTTTGATAATTTGACACATATGGCAACCCACTGTTTGAAGTGTCACATGTCAGTGGGATTTAACACTAATTCAGTGGCTGAATGCCTGCATGCAATTAGTCGCCATCAGTTTTATATATTTTTTTCATCCAAGTTGCTAATTCATGCTTTTCAGTTATAAAGCCTGATGCTTTTTAATAGTCACCTTGTTGTCCAGTTTTGGACCTTGTTGTTTCTGGTTCTGAAAACAAAAACCCACTCCATTTGGTAAAAAAAAGAGGTATCTGTGTTTTTAATTGATATATATATAAGACAGGTCTAGCGGCAAAGTATAAGTATGGAGTTAGTTTTGCATTGAATTAGAGTTTACAATAATGACGTTAATTCGGTGCAAACAGAGTATAAATATGCCCCTAAGTATTAAGGGAATATACCCTGTTGGACAGAGTGTTTATGCCATTATCGACAACAGCTAAAGCCTCCTCAAAAGGTTCCTGATCAATCTGCCTTGAACGCGCAGCTGCTTCCATTTGAGGAAACTTCCAGATCTCATTGTATATGGCATAGACAAATATTTTGGAACATGGCTTTCTTGGACCTAACAAAAAGTCCTGCAAATCTATGTATTCAGAAAGAGTGTTAAGATGTTCTTTAACTGCTGCCAAAGTGTTAGTCTGTAACCACTGTTGGCACAGTTTATCCACACTGTATCTTGTAACTATACCCGAGTGTTGACCAGAGACAAAGCGAGAGTCTGGTTGACTAATCTTGAAACCCCCTCAGGAATTCACAAAACGCACTTGACACTCATTTGTGTCCATTGGCCATAATAACCACCCACCGGGGCTGGAAAGTGAAGAATTATAGGTACAAGCCTGAACCTTTGCATCTAGTTCTTCCTCTGTGACATTCAGGAAGGACTGCCAACTGGTGAATTTTGCCAGAGTGGGGATACTGGGCACATTTGTTTCCTTCATTTTTGCTGACCCTAGACAAGAAGTCGGTTGAACTGTGTCATTCAAAATGATCATTTGCACAGGAATAAAGCACACTCTAAATAAAGCTTCCCTACACTGAATTTGCCAAACTTGTGTTCCCCATACACTCTTTACATCAACAGTGTTCTTCCAGTAATTGTAGCCTTTAACTGCAAGTTGGGAAAAAAAGGAATCTGAATAGATCAATTTTGTGTTTGTTAACAATATTTTCCTAATTTTAGAAGATGGTAACTTGAAATAGCTTGACTCTACATTTTTAATGTCATGCCCAGAAAAATATGTGAATTTATCTGAATAATGTTTTGGGCTCCCCACAAGTGCAGTTGAACAGTGTTCCCACTGTGTGTAATTGACTACTGATGTGTCTCTAGATAAACGGTGCAGGTAGTAATGTCCCCGGTAATTATAGCAGAGCATTTCACCCAAATTATTTGTGTGAGTGTACACATCATCACTTTCAAATACAGTGTAATCCTTCAATTCAGCTAACCTGGGATCAACTGTTTGAACATCCCAGTCATCAGAAACAACACCAGGTGTAATTACATCAGTCATTGAAATTTTAAAGACATATAGAATTTGAATGACTTCAGTAGGCCAGTATATATCAAATTAACCTTATTCCACACAATCCCATTAGGAATCAGTACTGCTGAAATGTTCACAAGGAGCAAGTCTCTTCGAACCTTATGTGAGGAAAGATATGGAGTGAGAACTTCACCAACTGGCTCATCAGAGCAGCATTCAGGAAGGTAATGAACCAGGGAAGCTGGCCTTGAGTGTACTGGGTACCTAAGATACTTACACTTTATACCAGGTCCACATATCCCCTATTAGTGTAGGTTAGGCAGTGTCTAGAAGCCAGGCTCTCTAGAGGTAGCCGTGGATGAGCAGCCAAGGCTTATCTAGGAGACATGCAAAGCTCATGCAATACCATTGAAGTCACACAGCACTTACACACATGAAAGAATACACTCAGGGCCTAATTCTAACTTCGGCGGGCGGCGGAGGCCGCCCGCCCGCCGAAGTTCCCCCACCAAAATACCGCTCCGCGTCTAAAGACCGCTGAGGGTATTTTGGGATTTGCCCTGGGCTGGCGGGCGGCCTCCAAAAGGCCGCCCGCCAGCCCAGGGCAAATCAACCTTCCCACGAGGACGCCGGCTCAGAATTGAGCCGGCGTAGTGGGAAGGTGCGACGGGTGCAGTGGCACCCGTCGCGTATTTCAGTGTCTGCATAGCAGACACTGAAATACTTTGTGGGGCCCTCTTACGGGGGCCCCTGCAGTGCCCATGCCATGGGCATGGGCACTGCAGGGGCCCCCAGGGGCCCCGCGGCACCCCCTACCGCCATCCTGTTCCTGGCGGGAGACCCGCCAGGAACAGGATGGCGGTAGGGGGTGTCAGAATCCCCATGGCTGCGGAGCGCGCTCCGCAGCCATGGAGGATTCTGTAGGGCAGCGGAAAACCGGCGGAAGACCGCCGGTTTTCCTTGTCTGACCGCGGCCGAACCGCCGCAGTCAGAATGCCCTGCGGGGCACCGCCGGTCTGTCGGCGGTGCTCCCGCCGACCCTGGCACCGCCGGGGTCAGAATGACCCCCTCAGTGTTACCAAAATAAGGGTACTTTATTATAGTAACACAACACCAAAAATACTATAGAGGCAATCCTCCCTTAGAAGGTAAGTAACACACAAGTTATATACACTAGGGCCCATATTTATACTTTTTGACGCTAAACTGCGCTAACGCAGTTTAGCGTCAAAAAGTTTTGCGCCGTCTAACGCCATTCTGAAGCGCCATGCGGGCGCCGTATTTATGGAATGGCGTTAGACGGCGCAATCAGACCGGCGCTGCCTGGTTTGCGTGGGAAAAAACCACGTAGACCAGACAGCGCCGGCGTAGGGGGAAAATGGCGCATGGGCGTCTTAAAATGGGGCAAGTCAGGTTACGTCGAAAAAATCGTCTTAACCCGACTTGCGCCATTTTTTAACGACGCCCATCCCCCATCAACATGACTCCTATCATTGTAAAGATAGGAGTCATGCCCCCTTGCCCAATGGCCATGCCCAGGGGACTTCTGTCCCCTGGGCATGGTCATTGGGCATAGTGGCATGTAGGGGGGCACAAATAAGGCCCCCCTATGCCACCAAAAAAAAATATAAAAAATAAAAAAATATACTTACCTGAACTTACCTGAATGTCCCTGGGGTGGGTCCCTCCATCCTTGGGGGTCCTCCTGGGGTGGGCAAGGGTGGCAGGGGGGGTCCCTGGGGGCATGGGAGGGCACCTGTGGGCTCATTTTGAGCCCACAGGCCCCTTAACGCCTGCCCTGAGCAGGCGTTAAAAAGTGGCGCAAATGCGCCGTTTTTTGCCACGCCAACTCCCGGGCGTCTCTTTTGCCCGGGAGTATAAATACCACGTAAAGGCCTGGGAGTCATTTTTTAGACGGGAACGCCTCCCTTGCATATCATTAACGCAAGGAAGGGGTTCACGCTAAAAAATGACGCACATTCCGGGAACTTTGGCGCTATTCGCCTCTAACGCCATAGTATAAATATGGCGTTAGTTGGCGTTAGTTTTGCGTCGAAATTGCGTCAAAAAAAACGACGCAATTTCGGCGCAAACGGAGTATAAATATGGCCCTAGATGTCCGAAATAGGTATAAGAATAGTTAAAAAACAGTGCAAACAGTGTAAAACACAATAGAGAATAGTGGCCCTAGGAGGAGCACAAACCTTATGCAAAGAAAATTGAAAGCAAGGGTATCACCCCCACCTAGGTAAGTGAAGTGTGTAAAGGGGCTCCAGGAAAGCACAAAGGTAAGTACCACAAAACATCCCAGCAACCAGGAAAGCAGGACTAAATTACTAGAATTTCCCCAGAACACCTACTTAGAAGAAAGGAAGAGAAAGGAAGAGAATTGGAAAACCCAGAGATGACTACAAGAAACCAACAGTGGATTCCTGAAGAGGAAGGCTTGTGGAAAGAGGGGACCAAGTCCAGAAGATACAGCAGAGTCCAGTGGGGGCAGGAGCCCTTACCCACCAAGCTGAATATAGCAGGAGCTGGTTGACGGTGAGGAAAAGGAAGACTGCAGTCAGGTTTGCGTGTCTGGATACCACCAACTAGCCTTGACACAGGCAAAATTTGTGGTTGGTGGAAAGTGGTGCTGCCGGGGACCGGCAAAGCTCAGAACACTCTACCCAGGAGTCAGAGGGGCCCTCAGCATTGGAGAGAGCCCACAGAAGCACAGGCAGCATGCACAGGAGTCCATAGTACTAGGACACAGAGGTTGCAAAAGGACCTCATACAACACTACGAAAAGGAGTCCCACTTTGCAGGAGAGCCACTCAGGGAACTGTGTATCGCAGGAAGGATTGCTGGGTACTGGAGCTACAAGATGCCTGAATACCCCCTGGAAGAAGTGCCAAAAAGCCTTGGAAGCTGCAAAGGACGCTGTTCATGGGGTACTGTCCTGCATGGGAAGGCAAGAGCTTACTTCCACCCAAGTAGGACAGCTTGTAGAGAGGACTGTCTGGACCACTTTTGACCACCATCCGTGTTGCAGCATCCAGGCAGCTCAGCAGGAGAGGGGATCCATGTAGCAGCTCGTTGTTGCTGTTGGGGCTTGTAGATGCAGGGGAGGGACTCCTTCTCTCCAAGGAAGATTCCTTCTTCTTTCCTGTGCAGACGGAGGCTGTCCTCAGAGACTGCACGACTGGGGAAATGTTGCAGAAGCTGGAAGGAGACATGGAAACAATGTTCCCATGTGAAGTCTTTATCTTTGTTACAGATTGTCGGGTACTGGAGAGTCCAGATGCAGTTTCTTTGCCCAGAAGTCAAAGTAAGGGATGCAGAGGAATCCTGCTGGAATCTGAATCTGAGGAACCACCCAAAAGAGACATCCTAAGTAGCCCTGAAAGAGGGATTGGTCACCTAAATAGGTGACCAACTATCAGGAGGGGGCTCTGACGTCACCTGCCTGGCCACTTAATATGCTCCCAGAATTTTCTGCCAACCTTGGATTCAAGATGGCAAAACCCAGGGGCCCTACGGAGGAGCTCTGGGCACCACCCCTGGGGTGCTGATGGACAGAGGAGTGGTCGACCCCCTTTCCAGTGTCCAGTTTCACACAACAGCAGGGACTGGAGGTACCTGAACTGGTGTAGACTGGTGTATGCACGGAGTGCACCAAATGTGCCCTTCAAAGCATACTGGTGGCTTGGGGAGGGTACCCCTCCCAAGAAATGTAACACCTACTTCCATTATCAGCTGGCAAATGTCACAAAAAAGGACATATTGTTTAGTCTGTTTGTAGAGACCTGGACACCAGAAGTGTTTCTGCAAGAGTGTTATTGTGGCCGCAACACCAGCATGTGAAGAAAGTATGCTTTTACTAGATCGAATTTCTGGTCTTAGTTGGGGATCACTCGATCACCAACCCAAGGAAGTGTTGCATAAGCAGCATTCTGTGAAGTGAAGTAGTAAGAGTATTTTGTAGGGTATGCCTTTGGGAAAGGTTTGCCTCCAGCCAAAGCTTTAATGGCAGACAGAATATCATGATCCAATCTTGTCTGAGAATGAGTCACTGCAGCAACAGTAGCGATAGCTACTGCACATTTGGCCGCTTTATCAGTCATAGTTTTGCCGTAACGTGTACTCCTTCACGTTGGTGGCCCAATGTATGGACTACATGAGCACTTGGCAGCTTATCCTTAAGATCAGCCACCCTTCCCCACAGAGTTCTGTGTTTTAAGGTGTTCCCTTTTGACTCTCTGAACCAATTCAATCATCAATGATTAAGATAATCATTGTAGGACTGGACACAGTAGTACGAATCACAGACAATCAAAGTGGGTTGCCCTGGATCTGTGTGTTCTAGCCCTAAGATAAGGGCTTAAAGTTCAGCCAGCTGAGCTGTGCAGTCCCTCAGGGTCTGCATATAGGTATTATGAGGGTGGAATACACCATCCTTCATCACTCTGCTCACGGCTGCGCAAGCAGCTGAGTATTGATGTTTGCTACCTACAGATGGTTGTGCTGAACCATCAGTGTAAATTACAGTATGGTATATCTGTCAAGTGGCAAGATGTCTAGAGGTACGGGGTACTCCTGCTAGTATTGGAGATATTTTTGTGTTTGAAGTTTTGGATCAAAGATATAATCAACATCGGTGGCACTCAGGGAGGTTACCCATTGAAGCCAACGTGGATGTAATGCTTTACCGTTAGGAGCGCTTGCTTTGGTAATGGCCTCTAAGGCTGGCACCAGGGTATCAATAATAATATGTTTCCCTTGGGCAAGTGGTCTCTCCTTAATGACAGCCATCTGTACTGCAGTTAGAATTTTTCTGTGGGTGCAAAGCGTTGTTGTGCATTTGATTATAAATGTGATTTAGATGCTATAGGCACTGTGTCGCCTTCGTTAAAGGTGACATAAGTGAACCCAATGGCACCAGAAATTATTCTGATGACCAAATTTGTTTTGTTATCACGGGTGGATAAGTGTTTTGCTTCTATCATGTCCTGTTGCAATCCTCTAAGGATGCGTGTGTGTTCTACTGTCCAGTGTTTGCTAGAAGAATCAGGGTGTATTAAGTCATAGAGTGGCTTGATATGCTGTGCATAGTCTGGAATGTATGTTCTGCCAAAGGTGAAGAAACCAAGTAAAGACTATAGTTTCTTAATTGTATTTGGTGGCTGGAGTTGAGCACACTTTTCTAAAAAGTGCGGGGCCAGGCGCTTGCCCTCGTTTGATAGCTCATAGCCCAAGAACAATGCACTGAGAAAGGCTATTTCATTTTTCATAAAATTGAATTTGTAGCCAAGGGCTGCAAATCCTAGAATGATCCGATCGACCCTGGAAAGATGGATGTTGAGATGGATGTCATCCACATAGGACAAGACCTCCGGGTCAATGTCATGCAATATTGATGTTATGCAGGCTGAGAATAGCCCTGGGCTGTTCTTGTAGCCATGGGGAAAACAACAAAAGCTTTTTTGTGAGCCAAATGAGAACACACTCAGGTCCTGACTTTTGTGTGCTAAGTTTTGGCAGAAAAAACTGATGGAGGTATCCAAGGTTGTTTTCTATTTTTTGCACACTATGGCCCTCATTACAACCCTGGCAGTTGGTGTTAAAGCGGCAGTAATAAAGCAAACAGGCCGGAGGAAAAAAATAATGGGATTACAACCGTGGTGGAAACCGCCAACATGGACAGCCACTTTAACACTCCAACCACCACGGAGGTACAAACAAACAGCGTGGCGGACACCGCCAACAGACAGGCGGAAGACAATTTACCGCCCACCCTATTACAACAGGCCTATGCGTCACCTTTTCCGGGGCGAAACCAACGCAAACAAAAACATAGCAGAAACAGTACACAGAAGAGAGCACTCACCTCTACACACCCCACGAGGAACCAGGACGCTATGGAGCCCGAATTGCAGATACTGCCGATGATGGTCTTCCTCCTCTTCTATCAGGAGCACCAACGATGGCGTCGACGACCACAGTGAGTACCTCACCTACAACACAGGGGAGGGGGGAGGGAAAAGAGAGTGACATACACACGCAACATGCAAAACCCCCACCCACAATACCATACACACAAATACATGCAGCAACAGTACACATACACACACCCCCACCCCCTGGAAGAACGCAAGGACAAAAGGAATTGATTTGAAATACTGTAATCATGTGAAATCTCATTATCAAAGTTCAAAATCCAGTAAACACAATTATGTACACCAACTACACAAGTCCAGATAGTGCACCAATCATTGTCCGTGGACCACTGGGCCCAAAATGCATGGGCCAAGTCCACACATGACACCTGACAGTAAACAGAGAGAACACTGCAGGGGCATCAGAACGAAATGAAACAGGCACCTCAGGGGGAAGGGGAGGGGGGGCACCTCAGCCAGATGAATGCACAACGCCACTGCTGCACGAGGGGGTTCCATGCTCACTGCTTTATCCTGGGGAGTGCAAAGCCACAGTCTCTCAAGTCTCTCAAGTGGGTGGTTTGCCCATTGCTTTATCCTGGGGAGTGCAAAGCCACAGTCTCCCAAGTCTCTCAAGTGGGTTGTTTGCCCACTGCTTTATCCTGGGGAGTGCAAAGCCACAGTGTCTCAAGTCTCTCAAGAGGGTGGTTTGCACACTGCTTTAACCTGGGGAATGCAAAACCCCAGTCTCTCAAGTGGATAGCAGTCTCCACTGGTTCTGGAGGGGCCCTTGTTCCAAGAGTGCTTCATCCTGCCAAGGACTGGATTAGTGGATGTGATACTCCACTGGTTCTGGAGGGGGCTTGGTGCCCAGAGTGCCTCATCCTGCCAAGGACTGAGGTAGTGGATGTAATACTCCACTGGTTCTGGAGGGGGTTTGGTGCCCAGAGTGCTTCATCCTGCCAAAGACTGAGGTAGTGGATGCCTTTCTCCACTGGTTCTGGAGGGGGCTTGGTGCCCAGAGTGCTTCATCCTGACAAGGACTGAGGTAGTGGATGTGATACTCCACTGCTTCTGGAGGGGACTTGGTGCCCAGAGTGCTCCACGTGCAGTGTGGCCGGTACAATTCCCTCACCTCGGTGTGTGTGCCACGAGATTGCCGAGATACAGGTAGCATGATACGCCATGGAGGCTGCAACATACCCCACACTGCTGCAGCTTCGGATTCCACCTGCAAGTGACAACTGTGATGTCTGTAATGCTTCATGGAAGCTGCCCAGGGTCCTGGAACTCACCACCAGCCTCAGACGACTGACCACTTGGGATGGTAGGCATGTCTGCGGTGGTGCCACTGTCCGAGGACGTCGCGGGGCCGCTGGCGGTACTTGCGGCGGTGTCAGTCGTGGTGGTGCTTACGGTGGTGTCAGTCGTGGCGGTGCTGGCGGCGGGGTCCGTGGCGGCGGTGCTGGTGGCAGGGTCTGTGGTGGCAGTGCTGGCGGCAGGGTCCGTGGCGGCGTTGCTGGCGACGGGGTCCATGGCGGTGGGGCATGTGTCAGCACCTGCTGAGGGAGAAAGCTGGATGTCTTCTGCAGCCTCGGACAGCTGCCCAAAAGGGAAGAGGCTGGGGAGTGTTGCAGCGGCTGTAGACGTGCCGGAGGCGGTGCAGGTGGCGGTGTTCACCGCCATACAGGTTGGCGTGGACGTGGACAGAAGGTGTGACACTGGTCCCTCAGTCTGTGCCACCATGCCCTCTCCTGAACTGCCCTTCATTTTTTGGCCCTTCCCCATCTTTAATGGTGGCGCTGTTGTTTTGTCACTGTCCCCTTTCGTTTTCGCTGACCCCTTGGTGGCAGGTGTTTTCGGCTTCTCCCTCTGGGATGTGGGCAACTTTTTAACCTTGGCAGGTGGCGGAATGTCCTTGCCCTTGCTCCGTGGCAAACTGGCAGCCCTGATGGTTAGCGCACTCCATGACCCCGCAGTTGCTGGTACCATTGTGCCTGGGGATGTGATGGCTGAGGTGCTGGGCTGGGACCTGGAAAGCCTGGCCCTAGGGGAAGGACAGGGGGAGGTGTAGGGAAGAGGTCAATGTTAGCCAGGAAAAGTTTTTTAGACACACTGTGACGGGTAGATGGAGGGGGTTTGGGAGTGGAGGAAGAGGTAGGTGTACGTCTGCTGAATTTGGGTGAAGGTGCATGGGCTCGAGGCTGTTGTTAGGTGGATGGCTGTTGGGTGGGTGTGTGCCTGCGTCTGTGTACTTTGGGAGGAGGGCTCACTGACACACTGGGAGAGGACACTGGGGATGTGTGAATGGTAGTGTGGTGGTGAGTGCACGTGAGTGGTGTGTGGTGATGGGCGTGCTGAGGATAGAGGTAGTGGCTGAGGATGTAGTGCATGCAGGTGTGAGTGGAGACGAGACTGGGAGGGAGGAGGGAGATGTGGAGGAGGGGGAAACAGTGGAGGAAGTAGATGTTGGTATGTGTGCATGGGTATGTTGCTTGTGTGAGTGCCTGTGGGATGTGTGGTGCTTATGTTTGCCATGTCCACTCTTGTGTGTTGATGTGTGTGCATGCTGGTCTGATGGTGTGCTTGGGATAGGATGAGGTACAGGGGATTGGGTCTGGGTGGAGGAGGTTGGAGGGGGGAGGCTAGACACAGGGACAATGGCTGCCATCAGTGCTGAGGTCAGAGCCTGAAATGCTCTATGTTGGGCTGCCTGGCCAGAATGAATGCCCTCCAGGTCTGCATTTGTTTGTTGCAAATGCCTTTCAACACCCTGGATGGCATTCAGAATGGTAGACTGCCCAACAGTAAGGGATCTCAGGAGGTCAATAGCCTCCTCACTGAGGGCAGCAGGGCTGACTGGGGCAGGGCCTGAGGTGCCTGGGGCGAAGGAGATGCCCACCCTCCTGGGTGAGCGGGCACGGGACACAAGCTGAGGGGCTGCTGGGAGGGCGGTGCTGGTAGGGGTGGTGGCGGCTGTACCTGTTGATGCGATGGGCACAGAGGGGCCTCGCCACTGCAAGGGAGCTCCCATCAGGGGAGGAGTCGCTGACTGTAGTGGAGCTCCCCTCGCCCTCCGTCCTACTGGTGGCTTCAGACTCCGTTGCTTCACCCTCCAGGGCCAAGTGGGATGCAGCTCACTCCTGCTCTGGTGCCAATGCTCCTCCGCCTGATGATGCTATTGCACACAAGGACAGGGAGACCACAAAAAGAGGTCACACCACTACAGTTGGCGGACACAACACACAGGGAGCAGCCCTCTGCACTACGCATGTACTAACAGTTCCTAGAAATTTCAGCTGACCATGGGGTACGAGGCCTAAGCCCATTTGCTGCACACCTGGAAGTGACAGGAGCCTGACAAGATGAAGATTGCTCTAACCACTTGTGGGGCTGGGGTGCCACATAGCCTGCCTCACAAGGGACCTTGCCTACCAATATCGCCCTGGCCTAGGGGAACCCACTGGCCACCTCCCCCGCCCAGACACCTCGTAATGCATGCAAAGTCAGCTGAATGAGAGTGTACTCACCCCCTTGTGGCTGCTGTGATGCCCTCAAGTGCCCATCCAACTTCGGATACGCCACTGCCAAGATCCAGAACATCAGGGGATTCATGGTGCGACGGACACCCCTCCCACTTTCAGAGGCCGTCCCCAGCTGGGCTGCTGCTGTCTTCTTTCTCCAGCGGCGCAGGTCCTCCTATCTTTTCCGGCAGTGGGTGCTCCATCTGTGGTGGACCCCCAGGGTCCGGACGTCCTTGGTGATGGCACGCCAAATACCCTTCTTCTGGTGGGTGGTGACCTAGAGGTATGGTGCAGGGGGAAAGGACATTACTTACCCGTCCGGACCGTCATACTCATCGCCCCCCGTTCCCACCCTTGCCCTGAGGCACATACACTTCCCATCCGCACATGCAGGCCTCAGCTCCCCCCCCATGTATCTTCCATCCACATCACTCACAACAGGCATTGCACATGCAGCATGCTCACAGTGTACTCACCTGTTTGTCTGGAGGACCGTACAGTTGCGTGTACTGGGGGAGGACCCCATCCACTAGTCTCTCCAACTCCTCCGAAGTGAAGGCAGTGGCCCTTTCCCCAGACACTTGAGCCATCGTCGCTTCAAGACACAGGTCACAGCAGCACTTGCAGTGTAGGTCCTCTCCTGTTGAAGGTCAAGTATCAAGTGAGTGAACAGACAGAAAATGTCAGTCATGTCCACAGCGGTGCGTACCATCACCGCTGGTGTACATCGTCATTGGCTCCTGGGGCCCATAGGGCCCAATGTTAACCAATGCTGAATAGCGCTGCAGGCTTCAACCGCCCACCGCGACGGTGTAGAACACCAGCGCAGTTACCTCACATCCCCTTGTCTCACCTTACAGGTCAGGCAGCTGCCATTTCAGGGGGCCACATGGCATTAATAATAGCTGCGTCACACCTATGTAGGCCTGGAATACTCACAGTTACAGGCACATTGCGTATTAATAAATTTGTGAAAATGACATTTTGGTATACCTCAGTGTTGGCTGACTCTGTTCTCCTCCATAGGGCACGTCTGCTGGGACAGGTGATGAGATGGCGGCATCCTCTGGAGTACAGACCGCTGGTGAACCTGTCCACAATGGAAGAGAGACACATAATTATCACATACAGACTTGATTGTGCAACAATCCAGGAACTGTGTACCCAGGTGGAGCCAGACCTAATGTCAGCTATCCGCCATTCCACTGGGATACCCCCTCTAGTGCAGGTCCTGTCAGTACTCCATTTCCTGGCAAGTGGTTCATTTCAAACAACAGTGGCCATTGCATCAGGGATGTCCCAGTCAATGTTCTCTAATGTGTTGTCCAGAGTATTGTCTGCCCTGCTGAAACACATGCGCAGCTACATCGTGTTCCTTCAGGTGGAGGATTTGCCAACAGTGAAAGGTGACTTATATGCCCTTGGACATATCCCCAACATCATTGGTGCCATTGATGGGACATATGTGGCATTGGTACCCCCGCAGTAGTGAACAGGTGTACAGAAACCGGAAGAGCCACCATTCTATGAATGTGCAGATGGTGTGTTTGGCAGACCAGTACATCTCCCATGTGAATGCCAAGTTTTCTGGCTCAGTGCATGATGCCTACATTTTGAGGAATAGTAGCATCCCTTATGTGATGGGGCAACTCCAGAGGTACCGGGTGTGGCTAATAGGTGAGGCCAAGGACCCAATACAGTGTGAATAGGTGTCTGGGTATGGGGTTGTCCCTAAGGGTTAGTGTGTGTCTAACAGTTGTCCCTCGATATTTGCAGGTGACTCTGGTTACCCCAACCTGTCATGGCTACTGACCCCAGTGAGGAATCCCAGGACAAGGGCAGAGGAACGCTACAATGAGGCACATGGGTGAACTAGGAGGGTGATCGAACGAACCTTCCGCCTCCTGAAGGCCAGATTCCAGTGCCTCCATATGACAGGTGGTTCCCTCCACTACTCACCGAAGAAGGTGTGCCAGATAATCGTGGCCTGCTGTATGCTGCACAACCTGGTTTTGCGACGCCAGGTGCCTTTTCTGCAGGAGGATGGTCCAGCTGGTGGTCTAGTGGCAGCTGTGGAGCCTGTGGACAGAGAAGAAGATGAGGCAGAAGAAGAGGATATCGACAACTGAAACAACATAGTCATGCAATACTTCCAGTGAGACACAGGTAAGAACATGTCACTGCTTCCCACATCTCATACAATTTCTGGAGCTAGCATTAGTCAGTCATTTTCACACAGTGTATGGACCCTGACTTGTCACTTTGCCTTTCCATTTCACAGATGTGGGTCCCACTTTTTGCCCTCTGCTATATTTCTTCCAGGCCTACAACAGTGTTACATCGGTAGTATGTGCACAAGTAAATTGTCATTGCTAAATTCCATGGTTGTTGCAATTACACATTTGTGAAAGCGCAGACTGACTCCAGATTGTTTTGTGATTGAAGTGTGTTTTTTTCTATGCAAATAAGTGGAGGGGGTTGAAAAATGGACCGGGGAGGATGGTGGAGGAATGTCCATGGCAGAGTCCAGTCTATTTGTTTCACAGGTACATTGTCCAAAGGGGCATAGGAAGTGGAGCAATGGCAGTTGAAGGACAGGGTGTCATGGTGGGACAGAAGGGTGACATTCAGGGGGTTCTCATTTCCTGGCGGGGGTCTTAGCAGTGTTCTCTGTCTTGTTCCTGGATCTCAGGGACTGTTTGTGGGGTGGTTCTCCATCTGCAGGGGGTGGGGTGCTGGTGTTGTTCTTCCTGTGGCGGTGCCCCCTGTCCACTAGTGCCAGCGGAGGTGGAGGGCATCTTCCAGGCTAGTGTCAGGGGCCCCTTGTTGTGCCACTGTGTCGCTCCTGGTGTTGACAAGGTCTTGCAGCACCCCTGCAATGGAGACCAGGGTGTTGTTAATGGAGTTCAAGTCCTCCCTGATCCCAAGGTAGTGTTCCTCCTGCAGCCGGTGGGTATCTTGAAACTTGGCCAGTACCGTTGCCATCGTCTCCTGGGAATGATGGTACGCTCCCATGATGTTGGAGAGTGCCTCGTGGAGAGTGGGTTCCCTGGGCCTGTCCTCCCCCTGTCGCACAGCAGTCCTCCCAGCTTCCCTGTTTTCCTGTGCCTCTGTCCCCTGAACCGTGTGCCCACTGCCACTGCCCCCAGGTCCCTGATTTTCTTGGGTTTGTGGGGTTGCCTGGGTTCCCTGTAGTGGTGGACACACTACTGATTGACGTATCCTGGGGACAGAGGGATGGGCCTGCTGGGTGGGTGCTGTGCTGGTGGTACCTGCGGGGGAGGTTCAGTGGTGGTTTGTGACTGTGTCAGGGGAACCGACTGTCCGAGGCCCCTGATGGGCTCAGATGGTCATCTAGATCCAGTTATGCAGAGCTGCTGTAATCATGTGAGTCTCTTCTGTGGGGGGACTGGCCATGTGTGGCACCTCCTGTCCGGTGACGTTGGGTAGGGGTCCTGTAGGGTTGTAAAGGCATGATTATTGCATCAGTGTGTGTGCCATTGTGTGCAATGGGTGAGTGACCCTTTACTCCAGTGCTTGCATTCTTGGCTTGGCCCTTGTGTGATAGTTGGTTTGGGGTCTGTGTGGGTATCTGTAGTGGGCATGCTTTGGTAATAAGTGTCCATGCTTTGGTGTTGCATGCAGGGCTTGGTATTGGGATGTGTGGGTTGTGATAGTGGGGCATATGTGAGGTGTTGGAGTGATGGGTATGAGGGTGAGGGTGGGGGTATGTGATGGCATGCAGGTGGGGTGGGGGGATAAAGTAGTAAAGATTTGCCTTACCAGAGTCCAGTCCTCCTGCTACTCCTGCAAGGCCCTCAGGCTGCAGTATTGCAAAGACTTGCTCCTCCCATGTTGTTAGTTGTGGGGGAGGAGGTGGGGGTCCACCGCCAGTCCTCTGTACAGCAATCTGGTGCCTGGAGACCACAGAACGCACCTTCCCCCGTAGGTCATTCCACCTCTTCCTGATGCCATCCTGTGTTCTTGGATGCTGTCCCACTGCGTTGACCCTGTCGACAATTCTGCGCCAAAGCTCTATCTTCCTTGCAATGGAGGTGTGCTGCACCTGTGATCCGAATAGCTGTGGCTCTACCCAGACAATTTCCTCCACCATGACCCTGAGCTCCTCCTCAGAGAACCTGGGGTGTCGTTGAGGTGCCATGATGTGGTGTGGGTGATGTGTGAGGTGGTGTGTGTTGTGATGTGTGAAGTGATGTGTTGTGTGTTGTTTCAGGTGCGTGGATGTTGTGTACATGATGGTGTTGTGTGTATGTGGATGCTGGTGTTGTTTTAGGTAGTGTATCTCTCTGGCCTGCTTTCAAATTTCTGGTAGTAGGGGTTTGTGGGTAATGTGGTTGTGTGTTTTATAGAGTTGTGAGTGTGTGGGAGTGGTGTGTGTTTGTGTATCAGGTGTGTGTATTTCAAATTGTCCAATGTGGTTGTGTTTTGTAAGTGTGTGTGTATTTTGAGCCCAGCGGTGTGTACGCCAATGGATTACCGCGCTTGACAGACCACTGCATTGATTCGTGGGTCGTGATAGTGTGGGCGTGTTCCTGTTGGCGTGACGGTGTCAGTTTTGTTATCGCCAGTTTATCACTGACCTTTGGTGTGGCGGACTTGTGTGGGTGTCTGTATTCTGGCGGATTCCGAGCTGTGGGTCATAATAGCTGTAGCGGAATTCCACGGCCGCAGCGGCATGTTGGCGGTCTTCTGCACAGCGGTAAGCGCCATTTATCGCCAGGGTTGTAATGAGGGCCTACGTTGTTAATTAATGCTGCGCTGTGTGACTTTTGTATTGCGTATGTGTGAGTATGACTGTTTAAGTGTCTGTAATCTAAGACTATTCTGTATGGATGGTCGGGTTTTGCAGTGGAGAATAACGGGTTATTCCTTGCAGAGGCACAGACTCAATTACTCGCTGCTACTCGAGCTGAGTGAGAATCTCCCTCAGTGGAGGTTTAGCTTCATGTTTAACAGGATACTGTGGCTGAGGCTGGGGTGTAGACCTAACAGGTATTAAATGGGAAGGAGAATTTTTGTCCCAACCTACAGAGTTGAGGTATAGAGCAGGTGCCTGCGCTAAAGCCCAGTTGGCAGCGTAGGCTTGTTTTACCGCCTCTGGAAGAAGATCGGAGAAAGAAGGCAAAATGACAACTTCCCCATGTGGGACCTTACGGATGTGCTCGGTGGCCAGTCCCTCTCGACCAGCATGATTTCACAACTAAGTTCATCCCAGAACATCACACTAATAGTGCGCTCAATGTCTCCCTCAATTTGGATATTTAAATCATAAACCCTGTTGGGTGGGAGAATGTGCCTGTCCACAGTCCCGACTGCAATAAAATCGCAAGTTGCTGTCGCATCCAGATGATCATTCAGACTCTGGTGACATATTGTGACTTCTGCTGCGCTGTATATCAGTGTCACTGCTCATATCTTGTTCTTCAGCAATTTTCTTAACTTTACTGTCATTTTTAACTTACGTTGCTGCCACCTTTTTCTTTTTAAACTGTGGCTTTTTTATGAGGACTTATCTCCTTTTTTATCTGAAGACTGTGGTGTGTCTTTCTTCTGTTTCACGTAGTCAGGACGTCACTCCGACCAGCCCACTCTCCTGCTACTTCTAACCGGTGCATCCTGAATGGAATGAGAGGGGGATGAATCAGTATATCTATCAGGAGCTTTTATATTTTTTCTTTTTCTGAGATTATATCTCCTTTTGTACTTTTCCAGTTGTGGAGAATCTGCTCTCTGACTTCATCTGTCTTTAATTTGCTTTTATTTATCCCAGCACTTTTTACAACCCTCCTGTTCTTGTTTAGTACCTTCCTTAGGGGTGGTACTCTGTACTTGGGGCTTTTTCGGCTTGGCTCCCAAACTATCCAGTCCAATACTGGTATTGGTATCGGAAATCATTTTTGGTATCTGTTTCGCCTGTTCCTGGTTTGGAATCTCTCGAAGCCACTAGCGTATAGCGAACACTACCACTTCCCCTTTAATGTTACTGAGTATGATTGAGGAGACTGCGTTGAAGTTACGCATCAGTTTCATTCCCAAATCTAGGGCTGGTTCAGCCCCATGCTCATTCTGAATCTGTCATAACACTTCCGGTAAATTGGCAAGTGTCAGGGTACCATGTGTGGTAGAATAAATCACAGCAAAGACTGTACTCCATGTGGCGCAGTCGTCCACTGAGGGAACCATCCCAAAGGGCAAGCACATTTTGAGAATTCTTTTGTTTCCTGTGGTCATGTATGAGGAAACACAGCTTCCAGCTGATTAGTTTTCTGGGCTATCCAGAATGGTACTTTCTCTCATTCCATGGGCACTTTTCCCAGCATAGAATGCACAGTTTGTTGATAAATCTGATTAGCAGCTGATTCATATCCAGTGGGTACTAGTGGTGCTGGATCCGTTGCTGTTGTGCTCAGAGTTCTCATTACGAACTGAACAAGTCGTCTATATAGTGTTACTAGCTCAATATATATAATACGCAGATCAGCTGCTTGCATGTTTTGTACACTGGGGTGAGGTGTATATGTGGCAAACATAGGCTACATTGGTCTTTCGTTACCTAAGGTCCTAATTTCAGGGGCTGTATTACGTGTGGAAGGGGGCAATAAACCAGTTTTGGTGTTCTTGATAAGTAATCAGAATTTCAAGGTACTGATTTGCAATTCTGTATGTGTGGAATGTGAATGATTTAGGGTCTTCCTCAAGAAAGGTGACCCAGAGCAGAATGTTTCTGTTTGGTAAGCTTCATTAGCTTCTACTATGAATGTGACATCCCCGCCCTCTTCTGTTAAGGCATGTGCTACTAAGTGTAGTGTTAATGCCTGCCTGGCATTCTCACGGATGTCTAATGTGTAATGGGTAAAGAGATGGAACACCAAGTGGGGAGAACGTCTTTTTAATAGCTCGAGCTCAAATAACCCACAGCCTAATTAGGTGCTCCCTGTGCTGCTGAGGAGGATCTTTCCCAAGACCACGGACGTCTCCCTATAATGGTACTTAGGGTACCTGTTGTGTGTGAGACAGTGATAGTCAGGACATCCATAAATTAGTGTCTAAACACCATAGTTGGTGGTGCCATGTCGTAGTTAGACTCTTGCTCTAGACAAGATTGCTGGTTAGGGATGACAGCACTTTTGTTTGTAGGTGACTAGGCCAATCCTACATAAAGTCGTAGCTGTCTGCCCAACCCTCCCGACTCACAACTAGCACCTCACCAAAACCCCAAACAGTAGAAGGTGATTTGTGGCAGCCTTTACACATGGACTCAAGAGTGCGACCTCTCAGGGGAGTCATGGTAAAATGGAGATTCCCCTTTCCTCACATGAGCAACATGTCTTAGTTATACACAAGCAATGAAAGAGATGCAGTAACGTTTTTAATAGGTTTTATCATCAAAACTGCAATCTACTGTAAATTGCATGAGCTGCAATGATTAGGATAATTAACAATGCAAGAAACAGAATTGTAAAAACGAGAGTCATGAATACAAAGAAACCCACCATCTTGCAAATAATATGAGATGTAAAATAGGTGTGAAATGAACCCTAATACCCAAGCAAGAGGAACCTAATCTCCAACTTAAAGAGAACTAGGTGTGATAAACCAAATCAGCCAGTACCATGTCTGTGAGAAGAGCCCCTCAACCAGCATAACCTTGGAATTAGATTTCTAGATCGGACTCTGTGGTGGCACAAAGGCTGGGTCTGCATCAAGGCAATGTGTAGCGTATGTAGCGTTGCTGGCATGTGGTGGGAATCCCTCTGATAATCTTGTTTCCAAACAATAGATAAGATGACTTGTTTGGGGCGGCATTTATATAATCAATTCCCTGAAAAGGTAAATTATGTTACTGTCACATGAAAGTGGAAAAGCACATGATGTGAACACCTACATGTCTCATTTATCTTGGACGGTGATAGTGACGCCTTTACAGAGTGACACTGATAATGTGAAACTAAAACATCTTCCTAACTATAAACATAGCAGTCATCTTGGAAGAAATAATTAAATAAATGTGCTAAATCAGAGCAAGCTAAGTAGGTTAAAAGTCAGTAGGTGACAGGGACACAGGCCTGCAAGCCAGAAGGCTAAGCTAAACACCTGATTGCCATTAAAACTAAGTAGGATCCACTACAAGTGTCTGCACAGGTGTGTGCCTGAGTGTGTCAGTAGATGGATTAGTATTTGGCTGGGTGTTTCACCTTCCATCTCAGTGTGCAAATGTGTGTCAGTGGTTGCGTTTGTGTTTTGCTGGGTGTGATAGTGTCTTGATCAGAGTGTGACTTTGTGTGTCAGTGTCCATATCGGTATGTGCTTGGATGTGTCAGTATTTGTCTTGGTGTGTGCCTGGGTGTGTCAGTGGCTACATTAGTGTGTGCATGGGTATATCAGTCTATGTATCAGTGTGTGCCTGGGTGTCAGTGGCTGCAATAGTTTTTGGCTGAATGTGTCAGTGTCTGCATCAGTGTGTGCCAAGGTATGTCAGTGTCTGCAGTAGCGTTTGGCTTGTTGTGTTAGTTTCTGCATAAGTGTGTGCCTGGGTAAGTATTTCTCTGGGTGTGTCAGTGTCTGCATCAGAGTGTACATATGGGAGTTAGTGGCTGCATTAGTGTTTGTCTGGGTGTGCCAGTGTCTGTATCAATGTGTGCCTTGGTGTGTCAGTGTCTGTATCGGTATTTGCTTGGATGTGTCAATGCATGTATCAGTGTGTACCTCGTTGTATCAGTGTCTGAAATGGTGTGTGCTTGGGTGAGTCAGTGACTGTATTAGTGTGGATTGAGTTTATCAGTGTCTGCATCAGTGTGTGTATGGGTGTGTCAGCCTTTGCATCAGTGTGTGCCTGGGTGTGCCATTGGCTTCATTAGTGTTTGTTTGGATGTGTCAGTGTCTGCATCTTTGTGTGCATGGGTGTGTCAGTTTCTGTATCGGTGTGTGCCTGGGAGTGTCAGAGGCTGCATTAGTGTGTGCCTGGGTGTACTAATAGCTGTATTAATGTTAGGCTGGGTGTGTCAATGTCTGCATTTGTGTGTGCCTGTATGTGTCTGTGTTTGTATCAGTGTGTGACTTGGTGTGTCAGTGGCTGCATTAGTGTGTGCCTGGGGGTGTCAGTGGCTGCATTAGAGTAGGCATGGGTATGTCAGTCTCTGCATCGGTGTGTGCCCAAGTATGTCAGGTGCTGCATTAGTGTTCGGCTGGGTGGGTCAGTGTCTGCATCAGTGTATGCATGAGTGCATCAGTGGTTGCATTAATGTTTGGCTGGGTGTGTCAATGTCTGCATCAGTGTGTGCATGGGTGTGTCAGTGGCTGAATTTGTGTTTTTCTGGGTGTGTCTGTGTCTGCATTGGTGTGGGTCTGGGTGTGTCATTGGATGCATTAGTGTATAGTTGGATGTGTCATTGTCTGTATCGCTGTGTTTCTGGGTGTGTCAATGGCTGCTTTAGTGTTTGGATGATTGTGTTAGTATCTGCATCGGTGTGTGCCTGCATGTGTCATTGCCTCCATTAGTGTATGAGTCAGTCTGTGCTTGGATATGTCAGTGTATGTATTGGTGTATCCATGTGAGTAAGTGTCTGCATCGGTGTGTGTCTGGGATGTTAGTAGCTGTACTAGTGTTAAGTTGTGAGTGTCAGTGTCTGTATTGGTGTGTGCCTTGGTGTGTTCGTAGGTTAATTACTGTTTGGCTGAGTGCCTGAGGGTCTGCATCAGTTTGGGCCTGATTGTTTCAGTGTCTGCATGGGTGTGTGCATGGGTATGTCAGTGTATGAATTTGTGTATACATTAATGTGTCAGTCTCTGCATGGGTTTGTGCATGGGTGTGTCTGAGCCTGTAATAATGTTTGGCCGAGTGTGTCAGTGTCTATATCAGTATGTTTCTGGGTATGTCAGAGGCTGTTTCATTGTGTATCTGGGTGTGGCAGTGCCTGTATAGGTTTATAACTGGGTATCAGTAGCTGCATCAGTGTGACCCTGGGTGTGTGTGCCTGGGTGCGTCATTGTCTGTATCAGAATATGCATGGCTGTGTGAGTAACTGCATCATTGTGTGCATGCCTGTGTTAATAGGTGCCTTGAGAATGTATCTTTGTTGAACAACACAGAAAGATCTAAGTAGTATACTGCACTGCTCCCATAGATAGTGCCACTGATCTTTTCCGCCACAATAAATGATCAAGATCATTTTAGTAATAATATTAGTAAGGCTATCTCACAAGCTCAAGGTTTGGCGGCTGGAGAAAATTATGGTTGAAACCCCTCTACTTGCGGCTAAATATTAGGTGTTTTAGAGAGGCCCTAGCTTTATGTTATAACCCTCCTAATGAAAGATTTTGTTATAGGATTTTAACATTTTTTCAAACCTTCTTGCAGTTATATTGATCTTCTGTGATTAAATCGCCTCTCAACCCCTGTTGTGGAAATCAAATTAAATATTGCAGGGACCGTAGGGGTCTACACGTTTTAAAGAGAAATTCTACAGATGAAGTAAGGGAGGGGTATGTCCCTCAATTTCGTTGGGCAAGGACTCTTTGAATTTAAGAATTGGTATCCGTAGTGGGAGGTTAAATTTATGTTATTTATAGATTAAATATTGCCACTTATTGGTAGTTCTTGTAATGTGTGAAGTATGTAGGAATGAATTGATGGTTTGTAGTTGTATTCTTTTTTAGAAAGTGCATTAATTTATTATGCATATATAAGGTTTTGTATTGTTACTCATGTGGATCTCTTTGGAGTTCCAAATCATGATAATAACAATTGAATTGAATTGAATAGCATTAGAGGTGCCCAGGGCCTGTAAATCAAATGCACTGGTTGCGCCACCCACACGAGTAGACCTGTAAACATGGCTCAGACCTGCCACTGCAATGTCTGTGTGTGCAGGTTTAAACTGCCAATTCAACTTAGCAAGTATACCCACTTGCCAGGCCCAAACCTTACCTTTTTATAAATGTATATCACCCCTACGGTAGGCCCTAGGTAGACCCTTGGGCAGGGTGCAGTGTTTGTTAAAGGTAGTACATGTAGTGAAGCGTTTTCACATTTCTTAACAGTGAAATTCTGCCAAATTCGGTTTTCACTGTTACAAGGCCTAGCTCTCTCCTAGGTTAACATGGGGGCTGCCTTTAAATATTTTTTAAGTATATTTTCCCTTTGAGAGCAGATAGAAATTTGGAGTTTGGGGTCTCTGAACTCCCAATTTAAAAATACATCTTTCAGTGAAGTTGTTTTTTAGATTGTTAGGTTGAAAATACCACTTTTAGAAAGTAGACATTTTCTTGCTTAAACCATTCTGTGACTCCACCTGTTTGTGGATTTCCTGTCTGGGTCAGACTGCTGACAGATGGACTGTTTATGAATCTCTTCTGACACAAAGGGAGCTTGGGTGTAGCTTGGGTATCCTGATGAGCTATCTGGGCTAGAGTAGAGGGAGGAGTAGTCACTTGCACCCGAATGGGCTGTGCCTGCCCTCACAGAATCCAGTCTCCAACCCCCTGGTGTGTGTCTGGTGCCAGGCCTGGGCAAGGCAGGATCTTGTGAACAACAGAGGCTTTCCTTTGAAGTTTGCCTACTTCAAAGGCAGAAAGGTGTATAAGTAGTGGACTCAAAACCCCAGACTTTAGATTTCTTTGAGATTTGCTTCTGGAACCAAGAGGAACCTCTGCCAAGGAGAAGAGCTGAAGAGCTGTGGGGAAGTGCTTCCCCTGTCTGTGACTGTGCTTTGTTATGCTATCCTGCAGTTGCTGCTGCTGCCTGAGAAAGGGGACAAAGACTAGACTTTGTGGTATATTCCGGCTTGAGAAGAATCTCCAAGAGCTTGGACTGAGCTTGCCCCCTGTTCTGAAGTCTCAAGGCCATCAAAGACTTTCCAGCACCTGGACTGTCTGCTGAGACTCCTGCCCTGCCAAGTGGTACCTAATCCAGTCTCTGGGCCCTTGAAAGGAGAAGCTGGTGGAAAAACAAGAAAAAGCAAGTGAACAGACTTCAGACGACTCTGGGCTGACGCTGCTGCTGGATCCCGTGAGGCCACCTCCAACTGAAGCTGTGGTCCTCGCTGGAGTGCAAAAACCCCACAAGCCAGATGCCACTGCAGCCTCGCTGAAGTCCTCGACTCCGTGGAATTCGCCACACCACGTCACTATGTTTCTCCTTTGCCTTGACTAGAGTGCAGATTCTTGCTTAGACAAGGGAAACTTGACTGCCAACCTGACTGCCAACCAAAGACCCTATTTCTAACAACCATGAATGATGTATTGTATGAAAAAGCATCCTTGAACAGTGGGAAAAAACAATCATATAAATTGTAGAAAAAGTATGTCACTGTAATAATGCACCACTAAGAATTGAACTCACTACAATTATTTAATTGATTGTTTTGCCTATACTTACTAAGTGATCTAAAGAAACATAAGCTAAAAATAACTCATTCATTATTAAAACTGTTACAGTACTACTAATAGATATAAAGGACAGTAGACTAGGAAAGCCTTATAAAGACATCACCTCTGGTAGGCCATATGATGTCATAAGTACTGAAAATGCATGGATTGCATCTACACCTTTATAATTGTTATCCCCCTTAAGACTTTAGTTCAAGCAAAAATAATTAAATAATTTGGTAGATTTTAAGGCAGTGTTTGTTTGAATTGGACATTGTCGTCATTAGAATATGTTCATCCACTTGTACTTTTAAAATACACAGTGTAGTGTACAGACGTAACAGTAATTCCGTCATGAAATATCATGGCCATACTAGTATATGTTTTTATGGAAATATACATTTGTCCTTGTTTAAAGTGTGTAATCGCTCTTCCAACTCACTCCCATTGGCTCTGTTTCATTGCGCCATTAACTGCACTGCAAAAAATATAAAGCCTTAGAAAGACATCACCCCTCCTAGGCCGTATGATGACATAAATGCTGATAAATCATATGTTACTACTACATTATTTCACTTTTATAAATAGAATCCACCTTAGAACTTTGGTTCCAAAAAAGCACAGATAAGAACTTGGTAACTTAAAAGACATTCTTCATTTGAATTTCAAGGTGCTATCATTACATTGTGTCCAATCAGCTTCAATTTTTACAGAGATAGTGTAGTGTCAAGATGTAACACTAAGGGCCTGATTTCGATCTCGGATTAGGGGTTACTCTGTCAAGATAGTGAAAGATATACCATCTGCCAAAATCGAAGTCCTATTGTTTCCTGTGGGATTTTGATTTCAGTTGATGGGATATCCATCATCATTGTGATCGAGTAAGCCCTCCATGAGATCTAAATCAGGCCCCTGAGCCCTTCATGAAATAAGATAGCCACAGTGCTATATGGTTTTCCAGAAGTAGATATTTGTCCTGCCTTAAAGTTTGTAATCTTTTTTTCCTATTTACTCCCATCAGGTCTGCATCATTGTATCATTAAAAAATATATTTGCCACTTCTTCGTATGCGTAATGTTCACATAAGATCTGAATGACAATGTGGGCAGGGTTTTTTTGTGTAGCTTGTTTGAGAAAACTGTCACAGTTTTGCAATCTGGTACTGTTTAATTAATAAATCACTCAGAATCTATTTCTCTACTTGACGTGAATGATCAAATCTTCACACTCATTGTTCCATGAATAACTAAGTCCAAATAACTTTTTAACAGATATTTTCTCTTCTAAAACTATTAACATGACCATTGAAACCTCCTGTGCGCCTTCTTGAGTGTTTTTTGTAAACTGCACAAATCCACTGCATATATCTACAGCGTCTTGAATGAGTGAGGTACAATGGGCCTCATTTCTGAGGACTTATTGGCACACTGCGCCACCGGAGCGTAATTGTTTTTGACGCTCCAGTGGCACAGTGTGCGATCCCATATTTTCAAGGCCACGGAGAGCCACCTTGCGTGGTTTAACATTACCTTATAAATATGGACCCCTTTCACGCATAAAACTGTGTGAAAGGGGTGTTCCGTTGTGTTGCAGTGGGTGTTTTCACACAACACCCATGGAACGTTAATGAATCTGATGCAATCCCAGATTTACAATTCTGGGAATGCATCAGATTCGTATGGCACTTCAGAGGTGGCGTGGAAATGTTGCAGCAGTGAGAAAATCTTATTTTTTCCCATTTGTTTCCTCTTTCCATGTGTGCTGCATTCTGTGGCACATATGGAAAGAGGAAAACACCTCTCTTGATTTTTTTTTGTGCAGGAAGGTGACCCTTCCTGTACAAAAACAATCATCCCCGCAATGCAGGCATTTTCGCATCATGGTGCAAGGGTGCCTGCAGTGGCGCTAGACATAAATGTGTGCGCAAGAGCAGGTGGAGAGGGCAGAAATGCTTAGTATCTTGTAGATACAGTACATTTCTACACTTTCTCAGTGGTGCAGGGCAGCACAGCAAGACACTTGCTCTGCCACCCTGCATCACAGGGCCTCTAAATAAACCCCAATGTGTTTTACTTCTGTTACGACGCAGACATAGCAACATAAGAAACAGTGCAGAACACAATGGGCCTAATTCTGAGTCTGACGGGCGGCGGAGGCCGCCCGCCAGACTTCCCCCCTCCGAAATACCGCTCCGCGGTCGAAAGACCGCGGAGGGTATTCCGAGTTTTCCCCTGGGCTGGCGGGCGGTCTTCGCAAGACCGCCCGCCAGCCCAGGGGAAAACTCCCTTCCCACGATGACGCCGGCTCGTAATAGAGCCGGCGGAGTGGGAAGGTGCGACGGGTGCAGTTGCACCCGTCGCGTATTTCAGTGTCTGCTTTGCAGACACTGAAATACTTTTAGGGGCCCTCTTACGGGGGCCCCTGCCGTGCCCATGCCATAGGCATGGGCACGGCAGGGGCCCCCAGGGGCCCCGTGACTCCCCCTCCCGCCATCCGGTTCCCGGCGGGAGAACCGCCAGGAACTGGATGGCGGGAGGGGGAGTCGGAATCCTCCATGGCTGCGGAGCGCGCTCCGCAGCCATGGAGGATTCCTACGAGCGGCGGAAAGTCAGCGGGAGACCGCTGGCTTTCCGCGTCTGACCGCGGCTAAACCGCCGCGGTCAGAATGCTCGTAGGAGCACCGCCAGCCTGTTGGCGGTGCTCCCGTGGTCGGTGGCCCTGGCGGCCACCGACCGCCAGGGTCGGAATGACCCGCAATGTCTTCTGCTGCTTTGTTCAATTGCCAGGACAAAATGAGGTAATGCAAAGAGGACGTTTAGAACAAAATTGGCATAGCTGTTCACACGTGGGGTTGGACAACTGGTAACCAACAATATCTTCTTGACTATTATTTTTTTTTCTTTAACAACTCCTTTATTTTCTTTATTTAGCTTCTTTTCAACAACATGACTGAAATCCTTTGGAAGTTTTCGCTTTGGACAAATGGTACATTTGTTCATACACTGGATACTGTCCTAAATGAGGAGAGTAAACACTTCTTCATCGGTTGTACTCTTTCACACAACTTGGATCAGCATTTACTTTGCTGTCATTAAACCTTAACAAAATACGAACAGGACAATGTTCTAAAGTGGGATAAGGCTACATATCACATTGCTTCTTTAAGCACTGTAATACCAATATTAATAAATGCAGCATCTACACTTAAACCTTTGTAGTGGATCCTGTTTAGTTTTATTAGGAACCAGGAGATCACTTAGCCTTTTGGTTTGCAGGCTTGTGCCCGAATATGTGACAGAACAACTAGGTCCTAAACAACTATAGCCTAAACCACTATTGCTAAACAAATAAAAAGTCTCTACAACTAAGTATTGAACAACTACTGTCTAAACAACAATTGTGCCAGAATAACAATTTCCTGATCAACTAACATATATGTATATATTCTAAACAACTAATAAACCATAAAAACCAAAAAGAAAACCTTACCTTAAAATTAGTTGTTCAGGCAATTGTTATTCAGGCACAATTGTTCTTTAGACAGTAGTTGTTCAATACTTAGTTGTAGAGACTTTTTAGTTGTTTAGCAGTAGTGGTTTAGGCAAGTAGTGGTTTAAACCTAGTTGTTCAGGATGTTTCCCTTGTGCCCCATTCATCTAGTGATTTTTAATGTACTTACCCTGCTCTGTTTAAGCACATTTATTTAACTATTTCTTCCAAGATGGCTGTTACATTTATAGTTAGGAAGATGTTTTGTTTTTACATTATCAGTGCCACTCTGTGAAGGCATCACTATCAGCGTCAAAGACAAGTGATATACGTAGGTATTCTCATCATGTTCTTTTGCCACTTATGTGTGACAGGAACATTATGTACTTTGGATTTTTTTTAAATATAATTGCCTCCCCAAGCATGTCTTGTTATCTATTGTTTGGGAACATACCTGTGTCAGGGGTCCTACAAGATCTGTATAAATACATATCATGCAGACAAAGTTATCAGAGGGATTCTTACCAGATGCCATCAACTCTATCTATGCTATAAGTCGGCTTGATGCAGACCCTGCTTTCGTGCCCTCACAGAGTCTGATCTTTAGACCTCATTCCAAGGTAACGAGGGTTGGGGGGGCTCTTCTCATGGACATGGTACTGGCAGGTTAGGTTTAGCACACCTAGCTCTCTTCAAGTTAGGGATTAAGTTCTCCATGCTAGGCTTTAGGGATATTTCATATCTTATGTTATTGCATGATGGTGGGGGTCTTCGTATCAACGACTCTCGTTTTTACAATTATGTTTCTTGCATTGTTCATTATCCTAATCATTGCAACCCATGCATTTTACAGCAGATTGCAGTCTTGTTAATGAAACCTATTGAAAACATTACTGCATCTTCTTTATTGCCTGTGTATGAAGGAAACTAGTTGCTCATGCGAGAAAAGGGTAATTTCCATTTAACCACGACTCCCCTGAGGTGTCGCACTCTTGAGTCCATACGTAAAGGCAGCCACAAATCACCTTTCTACTGTTTGGGGTTTTTGGTGAGGTACTGCTTGTGAGCCAGGAGGGTTGAGCTGACAGCTGTGACTTGTTGTAGGATTGGCCTAGTCGCCTACAAACAAAAGTGCTGTCATCCCTAACCAGCAGTCTTGCCTAGAGCCAGAGTCCAACTATGACATAGCACCACCAACAATGCTGTTTTGGCACTAATTACTACGGATGCCCTGAGTATCTCTGTCTCACACATAACATGTATTATAGGTACCATTATACGAAGATGTCCATGGTCCTTGGGAAGCTCACCTAAATAGAACAGGGAGTACCTACCTAAGCTGGAGGTTGTTTGAACTCTTAAATGGACTTTCTCCCCATTTTGTGTTTTCCATCACTTTATCCATTTCATAATATGGCTAATGCCATAGACATTCCAGAGAATGTCAGACATGCATTAACACTGCATCTGATAGGGCATGACCTAAGATGAGGGCGGGGATGTCACATTTAAGGTAGAAGCTGATGAAGCATACCAAACAGAAACATTTTATTCCTAGGTCATCTTTCCTGAGTCAGACCCTAGAACATAACACAATGTTACCAAACATACCAGTATCTTGAAATGCTGATTACTCATCAAGGACATCAGAACTGGTTTAATGGTGCACTACCACACATAATACAACCCATGAAATTAGGTCCTTTAGGTAATGATGGACCAATGTGCCCAATGTTTGCCACATATACACCTCGCACCGGTGTACAAATCATGCAGGCAGATGATCTGCGCAATCTTTACTCTTTACAATGAGAAATACATTAACAGTAGTGACCTGTTTGCTGCTTTTAATTTATCCAAGGAACAACAGACAATGGCTAAGAGGGAAGCAAGTTTCACCATGCTTCACATAGAAAAGTTAGAAAAGTTGCCTTTCACAGTTGCAGAAAGTCCATCGACATAATGGCTCATGCATGGCATTATAAATCTGCCCATTTCCACCTTTCATTTTTCAAAATCCTTGATACATCTTGCCGTGGGCAGATATGACTGGCTGGGTGATAGTTATATTAAAGAAGAGTCGGAGTTGCCCTTTGAATATAAATGTCTGAACTGCGAAACAGAGGTCATTTCTCAGCAGAAGCGAATGTGACACTGCTGTTAGTCATTCAAAGATCTGCTAACAGTTGTCCCTTCATGGCCTTTGCAATGAAGGGTTGCAAACTTGGCCTGTTTTCTGAAGAGTACTCCAGTCCCTTTGACTCGTCCAGCATTTCATTTACTTTTGAATGGAAGTTATGTGGTCCTGAATGAGCAGAGCTGTTGTGGCATGAGCCCAGGAATTGCCTACGCAATTTCAGTCTCCAAGATTGTAACTTGTAGTGGACATGTTTTATTCCCCCTCACACAGGAGATAAGAATAACAGAAATGTGGCCTCACTTTGATACTATTAATGTAAATTATGGCAAGCTGAGCGACTAAAGGCGCTACTATTCCAGAAACAAATTGCGTTGACATAGGCTAAAGTGATGTATGCTCTCCAGATTACAAGATCATTAGCCAAGATACAATACCTCTTAAATACCAACTTCCCCAAGCAGTCTGGAGAGCAGGTATCCAGAACATTCAATGCTTCAAGCACTTCAGGGATTGTGCACTTGTTTAAGGCTGTTGGGTCTGGATTTGTGTCCATCATTCAGACTGTCTTCAGAGTCATTCCTTCAGCCATCAATTCCATCTTTTCAATGTGTTTGATGGTTTTCCTCCGAGTTTGGTATTAATCGGCGGGATAATGCTGCTGCTGTTGTGGCTGTACCTTCTCAGCTAAGCAGAGTGATGGAACTACTACCGCCAGTCCAGCTGTGCCACGATCGCATGGTGCAGTTCTATGGTGCTGCATTGCTGGAAAACTTGAAGCATGATTGGTGACTGTAATTCAGCCCAGTCCTATAGTGTGTGCAACCAGTCTTTCATTGCACCTGGTGCCTCTTCGAACATCTACCTTTGGTGTGCCTTGCTATTCCTCCAGTGCCACCTGTGGACCGAGAACTGGTGATATTTCCAATGAAGGATCATTACCAGTCGTGCCACATGAGACTAAAGCTGATTCGCGCGGTCAGTTATGAGCCACCCTTGGTGGACTATCTGGATCCTTCAGGGGCTTTGGATGGTGCTGCCCTTGTGGGTGATCCTGCGATTGAGGCTGCTACGCACTAGTGCAACATGGGTCCATCTGCCAATCCTGTCATCGGTCTGACGATGTGGATTAATTCCTGGATGCCCTTCCTTTTGATGACTTTGAAGACATTCTTCAAGACCATGACTACTGTTAAATTAATTTGACCATTGGCTTATTCTAAAGTTTCAAAGTTTTGCCAACATTTCCTTTAACTTTGGCCTGCTGTGCTTGTCATGATTGACATTTTGTCTCTTTTCATGTTTTAGCTATTTTTAACTTGTTTTAATTAGGTTTTAGCTAAGTTTTTATGTGATTTTAGCTTGTTTCAGTCCAGAGCATTTTAGCTTGGTTTCAGCACCTTCTCTGGTGTCATCATTATGGCATTGTTTTGGCAATGGGAAGGGTGTAGTGGATCCTATTTAGTTTTTTTGGGAACCAGGAGATCGCTTAGCTTTTTGGCTTGCAGGTCTGTGTCCCCGTCACCTACTGACTTGTAACCTACTTAGCCTGCTCTGTTTTAGTGCATTTATTAAATTATTTCTTCCAAGATGGCTCTTATGTTTATTGTTAGGCAGATGTTATGATTTCACATTATCACTGCCAATTTGTGAAACAGTCACTATCAGCGTCAAAGACAAGTGATATCCATAGGTATTCACATCATGTCCCTTTCCCACTTAGGTGTGACAGGAACATAATGTACTTTGGAAAGAAATGTTGATATAATTGACCCCCAAGCATGTATTCTTCTCTATTGCTTGGGAACATACCTGCATTAGGGGTCCTACGAGATCTGTATAAATACTTCTGACACAGACAAGTTTATCAGAGGGATTCCTACAAAATGCCATCTACATTATATGTGCTACACATTGCCTTGATGCAGACCCAGCCTTCGTGTCCTCATGGAGTCTGATCTAGAGACCTCATTCCAAGGTAACAAGGGTTGGGGGGCTTTTCTCATGGACAAGGTACCGGAAGATTAGGTTTAACACACCTAGTTATCTTTAGGTTAGGGATTAAATTCTCCATGCTAGGGTTTTAGGGATATTTTACATCTCATGTTATTGCAAGATGGTGGGGTCTTTGAATCCATGACTCTCTTTTTTACAATTCTGCTTCTTGCATTGTTTATCACCTAATCATTGCAGCTCATGCACTTTATAGTAGATTGTAGTCTTGTTAATAAAACCTATTGAAGACTTTTCTGCATCCCCTTCATTGCCTATGTGTGCTGAGACTTGTTGCTCATGTTAGAAAAGGGTAATCTCCATTTAATCATGACTCCCCTGAGATGTCGCTCTCTCGAGTCCATGTGTAAAGGCTGCCACAAATCACATTTTACTGTTTGAGTTTTTTGGTGGGATACTGCTTGTGAGCCGGGATGGTTGGGCCGACAATGGCAACTTGTCGTAGGATTGGCTTAGTCGCCTACAAGCAAAAGTGCTGTCATCCCTAAACCAGCAGTCTTGTCTAGAGCAACAGTCCAACTACAACACCTTGAGATTTATAAATAGTCACAGCTTTTGCTAAAGAAAATGGAAACTGTTTGAATCAAACATATAAGTCTTTGACATGCAAAAAATGTACAATGGACCTTCCAATCTGCTTTACGCTGTCAACCTAATCAAATTTTATTGCTAAGTATTCAACTTCATTCCTATTAGGGAAGCAAATGAAATCAATCACTTTACCCATTGCACCATTAACTAATCCTTCTCAATGTATACATTTTGATGCATAGTTCCTGCAAACATTTAAACATTTCTCTAATCCTACAGCTCTGGAAACACATTTTTCTAATTAATCTTTTACAGCTTTTCATTTAGGAATACTGCCATGTCCATTTTATCTATTGCTGTAAGTTGCAAAATGTCTTCTTTCTCCAATTTGAGCAGTTCTTTTATTGAAAGAAGCATACTCACCAAGTGTAGGCATTAGGCACACAGTGCGTTTTCCTTCTTGAATAAAAGCGAACATTAGCTTGGCTGCTGCTTTGTTCATAGGAAACACTTTCTTAACAATTTGACTTTCTAAGTGATGTTTACCCTGTTTTGACAGAATACCCACTCTAACATTCTTGAGAATATTGGCGTATTCAACGTCAGATGCTTGTCGCATATTTCTAAGTAGTTCTTTGTATTGGAGGTTTAACCAAATGTTCACATCTCCAGTGCTTCCCAAGGAATTCAAAGTAGGTAGCTTTTAGTGATTTTAGTGATTTTCGAGTAAGTGTATGTCTCACTGCAGATAACTATTCAATCTTCCTTTGAAAATTCCCTCTTCCTTTGGAAATTACAAGTCCAAAACAATACTTTATGCAAAAGATTCCTTTAGCTCTGTATTTCTCCGGACAGTATTTCCCACATCTATGTGTGTGAATGCACAGAACTTGCTGTTTGAGGCCCTTTTCATTGCTGTCCTCTGGGATGGCACGTCACATACTGTTCTATGAAAGAAAGTACAGCATTTCCTTCTGTTCAAAATGCAGGTGTATCTTTTATCCAAAACAGCACATGAATATGAATACCTCCCCTTGCCTGGTACTCTTTATGTCAAAAGAAATCATTAACTTCTCGAAAAGGTGGATTTTGGGTTGCAGATGAAGGATAGCATGGCTTGAAATCTGTTGTTAAACTATCTCAAAAAATGTGCAGGGTTCAAATAGCAAATTTCTCCCTGTATCTTTAAATTCATGTCCTTAATGCTAGAGTTTGCTTCTCTCAAAAAGTCAAGTAAATCATCCCATGCATACTCTTCACAACTGAGGAAAAACAAACCAAGTAGGTACACCTAAATTTTGCAACATATCAGGGCACCATGATGATGTTAATATTCGTCAGTTCAACGTTGGCGTACCATCAAATTTATCAAATTATACTTCAACTTTTCATCCTTTCTATGAATTTTGTCAACAAATCCTTTCACAGACAGATTTCTTAAATATGTGGTTAACAGCTGATGAATGCCCAAACAAATCACTATCAAATAACAGATGGAATATATATGGAATACACTGATTAAATCTAGAGTCCTCCGACCATAATCTCGTTGATCTGTACTCAGCTGCTGGTATTTACACTGGGCGGTCATCATAAGGCCCACCTACTCCAGTTAGAAATAGTTGTTGAAAACAGCGAGCTTCTAAACTTTTCTCCCACACACTCATTAAAGACCCTTTCACTTGTTTCAACTGATGCAGATCAATAGCATTGTCTATAACCTCTTTTGAATGCAGTGGATGGATAGTGTAGTGCTCATATATTTCTTCCGAATTACTTCTATCCACTTTTCAATCTGCCCACTTAATGGTAACATTTCATCCTTCATGGAACTTCCATCTTCAACAACATCCAAATTTTTGAAATATACATTATTTTGTTTCCAGTCCAATGTAGCTTTTTTACTTTATTAATATCCACTAGTTCTTGTCAGAGTTTTTTGTTCTCGTCTGCACATCCGTTTACTAGAATAATAAGTGGTTCATCTATATCTCTCTCTATACCAATAGTTTCAATATTACATTTAAAATCTAAAGGTAAGTAGGTTACTCAACCTTTAAGGCTTTCCTGTAGTTCAGTCAGTAGTAGTTTCCCAGTCTTTGGATCCATATGAATTATTGCTTGAAAAGAGTGTATAGACTGTAAAAGTATTGTTCCATAAATATTCAAATCTTGAGGTTCTTCTGGAATTGTACCCAACTCTAATTTATTATGCATTGCTCTGGCAGGTATTTTGTTGTGTTCTAACTTATCATAGCATTTCTTACATATAATTTGCTGTGTTGACAAATCAAAGTGTTCCTCCACAAATAAATAGACAGTGAATTCTAGCCATGTATCTCTATTATCTTGTTAAGTTTTTGAGAACAAAACAACATTTCAAGATTGGCTTTTGAGGTGAGTGTGTGACATCAAATACAAGCACAGTGTCAACATCAGGACACTGCGCGGTCTACGGGCGACAAAAATGCAAAAACTCAGCCTTTATACAAGGGCATAATTCATGCATTGTGTTTATATGCAGTTTGTTAACCTTTTGCATTGCAGACTTTAACCTTGAAAAACACTATTAATGATGTTTGCAATAATTGTTCAATTGCAAGATATTGCTGCAGACTTATTGAGTGTGTTAGGGTGTGGTCCCTTTCTAGGACCTTCTCGAAGTTTTCTCTGCAGTATGACTGGGTGTGGTCTGTGGGCTGGGCCAGACTCTATATAAGGGAGCCAGCCCAGCTCCACGAGCTCACTATTCAGAGGTCCCGGTACAGAGCAGCAGCAATTTCCTGAGCTCCTGTTCCAGAGGCCTACCTTGAAGTTCAAGGCCTGCACAGCATTATCTTGGTGATCCTAAAGCAGGGTGGTAAGACGGTGGTCGGGCTGGGCCCCTGACCCTACTCTAAAAAGACTTGAATTTTTGGGCCTATTCTTGAAAACTTTCAGAGTACGCAAAGCATTGCTTTGATGTTAATCTTGGTGTTCAGATCGGCAAAGGTTTGCTCAATTGTTTCATGGCATTTGCATAATTTTGTTAGAATCGGCTGTGCGCGCGATTCATTTCATGCATGACAACCCTGGTGTTCAGATCGGCAAAGGTTGGCGCGATCCTTTCATGGCATTTGCATACATTTGTTAGAATCGGCTGTGCATGTGATTTTTTTCTTGCATGACAACCTTGGTGTTCGGATTGGCAAAGGCTTGCGCGATCATTGCATGGCATTTACATATGCTGGTTAGAATCGGCTGTGTGCGCGATTCATTTCTTGCATGACAACCTTGGTGTTCTGATCTGCAAAGGCTTGCGCGATCATTTCATGGCATTTACATATTCTGGTTAGAATCATCTGTATGCGCAATTCATTTCTTGCTTGACAACCTTGGTATTCGGATCGGCAAAGGCTTGCGCGATAATTTCAAGACATTTACATATTCTGGTTAGAGTTGGCTCTGTGCGCGATTCATTTCTTGCATGACAACCTTGGTGTTCGGATCGGCAAAGGCTTGCGCGATCATTTCATGGCATTTCCATATTCCTGTTGGACTTGACAGTGTGCACGATTAATTTCCCACATGTTAGACTTGGAGTTCAGATCGGCAAAGGCTTGCACGATCATTTCAAGACATTTACATATTTCTGTTGGAATCGGCAGAGTGCACGATTCATTTCCCTCATGTAAAACTTGATTCCCAGATCGGAAACAGCGCGTGCAATCATTTCAGGGCCATACAAAAGAACCCTGAAGTGTAATGGTATTTAATGTGCACACATTTCTTTTGTGAAGATGACAAATCCTAAATGTGACGTTCTTGTGCATATCAAATACCTTACATAATTCCCAATGTTTTCCAGGGATAGTTTTCAGACAGCCTTTAGTCCTCGTGTTAAATAATGCAGTGTTTGTTCTTAAGATATGTTCTAGAAGGTTCTTGTATTTCTAGACATTATGGCCCTCATTACAACATTGGTGGTAAAAGCCGCGTACCACCGTGCAGAAGACCGCCAACACACCGCCGCGGCTGTGGAAATCCGCCACAGCTATTATGACCCACAGCACGGAATCCGCCAAAATTCAGACACCACACAAGTCCGCCACACGAAAGGTCAGTGATAAACTAACTAAAACAAAACCTCCACCGTCACGCCAACAGAAATACGCCCACAATATCACAACACACGAATCCATGCAGCGGTCTTTCAATTGCGATATTCCATTGGCGGTACACACCGCTGCGCTCAAAATACACACACACATACAAAACACAGCCACATTGGACAATTCAAAATACACACACCTGATACACATACACACACCACTCCCACACACCCAATACAATATAAAACACATGCCCACATCACCCACAAACCCCTACGACAACAATTGAGAAAGAAGCACAGAGAGAGACACCACCATCAACAATACTAGCATCCACAGGCACACCAGACCATCACCCACATAACTTCCACGCACTTCACACAACACACCACTACATATCAGCACACACATCACAACACACACCACCCCACACATCACCCACACCACCCCATGGCACGGCAAAGACACCCCAGGTTCTCAGAGGAGGAGCTCAGGGTCATGGTGGAGGAAATCGTCCGGGTAGAGCCACAGCTATTCGGATCACAGGTGCAGCACACCTCTATTGCAAGGAAGATGGAGCTATGGCGAAGAATAGTGGACAGGGTCAACACAGTGGGACAGCAACCAAGAAATTGGGATGACATCAGGAAGATGTGGAACAACCTACGGGGGAAGGTGCGTTCCGTGGTCTCAAGACACCACCTTGCGGTTCAGCGGACTGTCGGCGGACCCCCACCTCCTCCCCCACAACTAACAACATTGGAGGAGCAGGTCTTGGCGATTCTGCATCCTGAGGGCCTCGCAGGAGTAGATGGCGGAATGGACTCTAGCAAGTCAAATCTTAACTATTACATCCCCCACCCTACCTGCATGCCATCACATACCCCCACCCTCACCCCATCACTCCAACTCCTCACAAATGTCCCAACATCACAAACCACCCATCCAAACACCAAGCCCTGCATGCAACACCAAAGCATGGACACCCATCACCAAAGCATGCCCACTGCACAAACCCATACACCCCCTCTAAACCATCATCACACAAGGGCCCACACAGAAATGCAAGCACTGGGGTACACGGTCACCCACCCATTGCACACCATGGCACACACAGATGTAATAAACATCCTTTTATACCCCTGCAGGACCCCTATCCAACGTCACCGGACAGGAGGGTCCGCACATGTCCACACCACCAACAGAAGAGGCCCACAGTGATGACAGCAGCTCTGTCCAACAGGATCTAGATGACCAGCCAGGCCCATCGGGGACCTCGGGACAGTCAGTTCCCATCACACAGTCACAGGCCTCTACAGAGCTTCCCCCCTCTGGAAACACCAGCACAGCACCCACCCAGCAGGCCCATACCTCTGTCCCCAGGACACGTCAATCAGCAGTGTGTCCACCACTACTGGGAACCCAGGCTAACCCACCACCCCAACAACAACAGGGACCTTGGGGCAGTGGCAGTGGGCACACAGTCTAGGGGACGGAGGCCCAGGAACACAGGGGAACTGGGAGGGCTGCAGTGCGACAGGGGGAGGACAGGCCCAGGGAACCCACTCTCCACGAGGCCCTCTCCTCCATCATGGGAGCCTACCACCACTCCCAGGAGACGATGGCAACGGTACTGGCCAAGTTTCAGGAGACCCAGCGCCTGCAGGATGAACAGTATTTGGGCTTCAGGGAGGAACTCAGAGCCATCAATTCCACCCTGGGCACCATCATAGGGGTGATGAAGGAAGTACTCAACACCAGGAGGGACGCTGTGGCACAACAAGGGGCCCCTGACACTAGTATGGACAATGAACTGCCCACCACCTCCCTGGCGCTAGTGGACAGGAGGCACCGCCACAGGACCACCACACCAGCACCCCAACCCTGAGAGGGAGAACCACCCCGCAAACGGTCCCTGAGATCCAGGATAAAGACAGAGAACGATGGCAAGACCCCCACCAAGAAATGAGACCACCCTGAATGTCATCCTTCTGTCCCACTTTGTCACCCTGTCCATCCATCAACTGCCCCAGCTCCACTTCCTATGCCCATTTGGGCAATGCACCTGTGAGACTAATACACTGGACTCTGCCATGGACATTCCTCCACCATCACCCCTCATCATTTTGCAACCCCTTCCAATATTTTGCACTTAAATAAACACCCTTGAAGCACAAAACAATCTGGAGTCAGTCTGTGATTTCGGAATAGTGTATTAGCAATTACTGTGGCAAAAAGCTCTTTCAATTGTAATGTCAACATACCTATGTCACACAGCTCTAGTCCATGAGGAATCAAAGCAGATGTCACACAGTGGGACCCACATCTGTGAAATCGTAAGGGAAAGTGACAACTCAGTGACCATACACTGGGTGAAAACGACAGACAGTAGAGATGTAGTAGTGTTAAAGTACATGTAGTAGGCAGGTTTGTATTCTTACCTGTGTCTCACTGGAAATATTGCAGGATCACCGAGTCCCTGTTGTCCAGATCCTCTTCTTCTGCTTCCTCGTCTTCACTGTCCACAGGCTCCACAGCTGCAACAACACCGCCATCTGGACCATCCTCCTGCAGAAAAGGCACCTGTCGTCACAAAGCTAAGTTGTGAAGCATACAGCAGCCCACTATGATCTGGCACACCTTCTTTGGTGAGTGGAATAGGGATCCACCTGTCATATAGATGCACCTGAACCTGGCCTTCAGGAGGCCGAAGGTCCGCTCGATTATCCGCTGTGTTCGCCCATGAGCCTCATTGTAGCGTTCCTCCCAGGGCATATAAATCACCTTTCACTGTAGGCAAATCCTCCACCTGAGGGAAAACGATGTAGCTCTGCATGTGTTTCAGCAGGGCAGACAACACTCTGGACAATACGTTTGAAAACATAGGCTGGGACATCCCTGATGCTATGGCCACTGTTGTTTGAAATGACCCACTTGCAAGGAAATGGAACACTGACAGCACCTGCACTAGAGGGGGGATTCCGGTGGGATGGCGGATAGCTGACATCAGGTCTGGCTCCAGCTGGGTACACAGATCCTGGATTGTGGCACGGTCAAGCTTGTATGTGATGATCACATGTCTTTCCTCCATTGTCGACAGGTCCACCAGCGGTCTGTACACCGGAGGATGCTGCCATCTCCTCACATGTCCCAGCGGATGGTGCCTATGAAGGACAACAGCGAGTACAGAGTCAAACAACTCAGAGGTACATACCCACAGCTTACACAGAACACGAAACCTCATCCGAAAAGTGGTCTGTATGTCTGTTGAATTTAGGCCTAGGTATGTGTGACGCAGTTAAAAATGAAGCCATGTGGGCCCCTGAAATAGCAGCTGCCTGACCTCTAAAGTGGGACAATGGGATGTAAGGTAACTGCGCTGGCGTTGTAAACCGTTGCGGAAGGCGGTCGCGGACGTGACCACCATTTTCCATCTGTTCAATCACTCAATACCTGATCTTCGACAGGAGAGGACCTACACTGCAAGTGCTGCTGTGACCTCGGTCTGGAGGAGACAATGGCTTGAGTGTCTGGGAAAAGGGCCCCTGCCTTCACATTGCTGGAGTGGGAGAAACTCGTGGACGGGGTCCTCCCCAGTACACGCTACTCTACGGTCCTCCAGACAAACAAGTAAGTACACTGGGAGCATGCTGTATGGGCTATGCCTGTGTGGAGTGGGGTGGATGTAGAAAGGGGGTGGGAGATGGCGGCGTGCATGAAACGACGGTGAGTGCATGTGCCAAATGGCAAGGGTAGGGAAGGGGGCCAATGACTGTGACGGTACAGTTGGTAATAAGTTTCTCTTCCCCCTGTACAATTCATGTAGGTCAGCACCCACCAGAAAAAAGATATTTGGCGTGCCATCGCCAAAGACGTCCGGACCCTGGGGGTCTACCACAGACGGAGCACGCACTGCCGGAAAAGATGGGAGGACATTCGCTGCTGGAGGAAGAAGACGGCGGAGGCTCAGCTGGGGATGGCCTTCCAACGTGGGAGTGGTGCCCGTCGCACCATGACGCCCCTGATGTTCAGGATCCTGGCGGTGGCGTACCCGGAGTTGGATGGGCGCTTGAGGGCATCACAGCAGCCACAAGGGGGTGAGTACACTCTCATCCTGCTGATTGTGCGCCCAGTGGAGGTGTCTGGGTGGGGGAGGTGGGCTGTGGGTTTCCCTAGGCCAGGGCGAGTTTAGTAGGCAAGGTCCCTCCGTAAGGCAGGCCATGTGGCACCCCACCCCACCCCACCTCTGTAGAGTGCCAAGTACACCTAGTCATGCCCCTGTGTCATCCATGTGTGCAGATGTCGTCCATAGCCTAGTAGGTCATTTCCCAGGGATTGAACAGCGGAGCGCAAGAGCGCGGCATAGTGCAGGGGGCTTCTGTGTCTGTCGTGTCTGCCAACGGTAGCAGTAATGCATGCACTGAACATGTCTTTCTTCTGTCATCCCCCCCCTTTTTGTGGTCTCCCTGTTCTTGTGTGCATTAGCATCATCAAGTGGAGGAGCAGTGGCACCGGAGCACGAGGGAGCTGCATCCCACATGGCCCTGGAGGGCGAGACAACGGACTCGGAGTTCACCAGTGGGACGGAGGGCGAGGGGAGTTCCACGGCGGGGACAGGAGCTGACACCAGCGACACGGACTCGTCCTCTGATGGTAGCTCCTTTGTGGTGGCGGCAACATCTGTGCCCCCCGCATCTACAGGTACAGCCGCCACCCCCCCCTACCAGCACCGCCCACCCAGCAGCCCCTCAGCCTTTGCCCCGTGCCCGCTCACCCAGGAGGGTGGGCATCACCATCGCCCCAGGCACCTCAGGCCCTGCCCCAGTCACCCCTGCTGCCCTCAGTGAGGAGGCCATTGACCTCCTCAGGTCCCTCACTGTTGGGCAGTCTACCGTTTTGAATACCATCCAGGGTGTCGAAAGGCAGTTGGAACAAACAAATGCATTCCTGGAGGGCATTCATTCCGGTCAGGCGGCCCTTCAGCAAGCTTTTCAGACTCTAGCCTCAGCACTGATGGCAGCCATTGTCCCTGTCTCTAGCCTCCCCCTCTAACTTCCTCCACCCAGACCCAATCCCCTGTACACCAGCCTATCCCAAGCACACCTTCAGACCAGCATGCACACACGTCAACACAAAAGGGAAGCTCAGGCAAACATAACCACCACACATCCCTCAGCACTCACGCAAGCATCACACACATGCAGGCACACCAACATCCACTGCCTCCACTGTGTCCCCCTCCTCCTCTTCTCCCTCCTCCCTCCCAGTCTCGTCTACACTCACACCTGCATGCCACTACTCTACAGCCACTACTGCCATCACCAGCACACCCACCACCACACCCCGCTCACGTGCAGTCACCACCCCCACTACCATTCACACGTCCCCTGTGTCGTCTCCCACTGTGTCTGTGACGCCACCTCCCAAGATACACAAACGCAGGCACACACCCACCTAACAGCCATCCACCTCACGACAGCCTCCAGCGCATGCACCTTCACCCAAAGTCACCAAACGAACACCTCCTACAACCACAACCTCTTCCTCCACTCCCAAACACCCTCCAGCTACCCGTCCCAGTGTCTCCCAAAAACTTTTACTGTCCAACCTTGACCTCTTTCCCACACCTTCCCCACCCCCTCCGTCTCCTAGGACCCGACTCTCCAGGTCCCAACCTAGCACCTCAACCACAACATCTCTGGGACCAGTGGTGCCTGTAGTCACCAGAATCTGGAGTGCACCGGCCACCAGGGCAGCCAGTGTGGCACGGAGCCACAGCACAAACAGTCCCCCACCTGACAAGCATCAAAGGTTGGCCAGTGCCCAGCGGGAGAGGGGGAAGACTCCAGCCACCAAAGCTGCTCCCAGGGGTCCCGGTGGGAGTGTGGAGTCATCTGCGACACCTTCCAAGGTTACAAGAAACCCGGAAAGTCTGGGAAGAGCAGCACTGCGGAGGAGACCACCATCATCCCCGCTGCCCAGGAGGCCATCGCCATCATCCCCGCTGCCCAGGAGGCCAGCGCCATCATCCCCGCTGCCCAGGAGGCCACCGCCAGCACCTGCCCTGCTGTCCAGGAGGTCACCGCCATCATCCCCACTGCCCAGGAGGCCACCGTCAGCACCTGCCCTGCTGCCCAGGAGGCAACCGCCAGCACAAGCCCCACTGAGACAGAGAGGACCGCCAGCACAAGCCCCGCTGGGCTAGAGAGGACCGCCAGCACAAGCCCTGCTGGGCTAGAGAGGACCGCCAGCACAAGCCCCGCTAGGACAGAGAGGACCACCAGCACAAGGCCCGCTGTGACCAGCAGCTGAGTCACTGCAAAGGAGCCCGCCGCCTCAAGCACTGCTGAACAGGGCACCGCAGCCTCAAGAACCGCTGAACAGGGCACCGCCACCTCATGCACCGCTGAACAGGGCACCGCTGCCTCAAGCACCGCAGAACAGGGCACCTCCGCCTCAAGCACCGCTGAACAGGGCACCGCCGCCTCAAGCACCACTGAACAGGGCACCACCGTCTCAAGCACCGCAGAACAGGGCACCACCACCTCAAGCACCGCTAAACAGGGCACCACCACCTCAAGCACTGCTGAACAGGGCACCGCCGCCTCAATCACCGCTGAACAGGGCACCCCCGCCTCAAGCACCACTGAACAGGGCACCGCCGCCTCAAGCACCACTGAACAGGGCACCGCCACCTCATGCACCGCTGAACAGGGTACCGCTGCTACAGGCACCACTGAACAGGGCACTGCCGCCTCATGCACCGCTGAACAGGGCACCTCCGCCTCAAGCACCGCTGAACAGGGCACCGCCGCCTCAAGCACCGCTGAACAGGGCACCGGGGCTACAAGCACCGCTCGCCCATGAGCGCAACGGGCACTGACGCTACTGAGTCCGTCACGAGCAGGATGAAGCACTCTAGGCACCATGCCCCCTCCAGAACCAGTGGAGAAAGGCATCCACTACCTCTGTCCTTAGCAGGATGAAGCACTCTAGGCACCATGCCCCCTCCAGAACCAGTGGAGACTGTCATCCACTACCTCTTTCCTTAGCAGGATGAAGCACTCTGGGCACAGAGCCCCCTCCAGAACCAGTGGAGACTGTCATCCACTACCTCTGTCCTTAGCAGGATGAAGCACTTTGGGCACCATGCCCCCTCCAGAACCAGTGGAGAAAGGCATCCACTACCTCTGTCCTTAGCAGGATGAAGCACTCTAGGCACCATGACCCCTCCAGAACCAGTGGAGAAAGGCATCCACTACCTCTGTCCTTAGCAGGATGAAGCACTCTGGGCACCATGCACCCTCCAGAACCAGTGGAGACTGTCATCCACTACCTCTTTCCTTAGCAGGATGAAGCACTCTGGGCACAGAGCCCCCTCCAGAACCAGTGGAGACTGTCATCCACTACCTCTGTCCTTAGCAGGATGAAGCACTCTGGGCACCATGCCCCCCTACAGAATCAGTGGAGACTGTCATCCACTACCTCTGTCCTTAGCAGGATGAGACACTCTAGGCACCATGCCCCCTCCAGAACCAGTGGAGAAAGGCATCCATTACCTCTGTCCTTAGCAGGATGAAGCATTCTGGGCACCATGCCCCCTCCAGAACCAGTGGAGACTGTCATCCACTACCTCTGTCCTTAGCAGGATGAAGCACTCCGGGCACAGAGCCCCCTCCAGAACCAGTGGAGATTGTCATCCACTACCTCTGTCCTTAGCAGGATGAAGCACTCTGGGCACCATGCCCCCTCCAGAACCAGTGGAGAAAGGCATACACTACCTCTGTCCTTAGCAAGATAGAGCACTCTAGGCACCATGCCCCCTCCAGAACCAGTGGAGATTGTCATCCACTTGAGAGACTGTGGCTTTGCCCCCCCCCCCGGATGGCACAGTGGGCAAACCACCCACTGTAGAGACTTGAGAGACTGTGGCTTTGCACTCCCCAGGATGGACCAGTGGGCAACCCACCCACTGTATAGACTTGAGAGACTGTGGCTTTGCACTCCCCAGGATTGAACAGTGGGCATGTGGCCCCCTTGTGGATTTGGCGTCGTGCACTCAACCGGCTGAGGTGCCCCCCCTTTCCCTCCCCCTGAGGTGCCTGTTTTCTTGCTCTCTGATGCCCCTGTAGTGTTCTTTCTGTCATGGTCGGGGATCTTGTGTGGACCTCGCACATACCGTGTGGGCCCAGTGTTCCACAGACTTCATTGGAGCACTACCTGGACTACTAAGCTTGGTGTCTATTTTGTTTATGGTGTATATATACATTTGGCGTAGTTGATTTTAATATAGTACAATGGTTACACTAATTTCCTTTTGTCTTTGCATTCTTCCGGGGGGGTTGGGGGTGTAACTATAATGTATAAATATGTATTAGTGTGTGCGTTGTAGTGGGTGAGGGTGGGGGTGTTGCATGTGTGTGTCCCTGTTTTTTCCCTCCCCCCTCCCCTGTGTCGTAGGTGCAGTACTCACCGTTGTCTTTGCCTCCGGCGTTCGTGCTCCTGGTAGAGGAGCAAGAAGATGAGGGCTGGCAGGATGTGCAGCTCGGGTTCCATGGCGTCCGGATTCCTCGTGGGGTGTGTAGAGATGAGCGTTTTCCCTTCGAAGTCCTGTTTCCGCCGTGTTTTTGTCTGCGGTGAATCCACCCCGAAAAAGGTGGCAGATTGGTAGGTTGTGATACTGTGGACGGTACTTTGTCTGCCTGTCTGTTGGCGGTGACCGCCAAGCTGTTTGTCTCTACCGCTGTGGCTGTCTTTGTTGGCGGTTTCCGCCACGGTCGTAATTCCAATTTTGTTACCTCCGGCCTGTTGGCGGTCTTACCGCCGCTTTAACACCGTCTGCCAGTGTTGTAATGACCACCTAAGCAACATGTTATGAAAAGGTTTTATGAAACGTTGTATTAATCATCCTTGATTTATTCCAGGTATCCAGAGTTCTTGAGTTCTAGTTAAAAATCACTCCTTAGAGTATCCATGGTAACAGTAAGACAATACTTAGAATCATAATCTAGTGACAGTCAATGTGATTTTATTCTGATGTTGTGTTGTTTAACCTTTTGCTTCCTACTGGTCTCCTTCCCAGCTGTTCCCTACCTAATCCCCTTTTCCCCAATTGGACTCTCTTAGACTCTGTGACATTCCATCAGAGTATTGGAGCTGACCTCTGGTGAACATGTTGGGAACGTGCGCAGACCCCGAGGATCTGGTGACTCTGAGAGCATAGTGAGCCCACAAATTCTTATCCTCTTGGCTTGCGTGTGCTCTCAGCATGGCTACACTGGACGAGCTAGTCAAGGTTATTACGCAGCTCCAAGCAGATGGAGTATCATCAAAAGATATAGCAGCCAGTTTAGCTGAGCAAGTGAGTCAGTTACAGGAACAAATTAAATGAAAAGAAGGAATAAAGTCCGTTGGGTGTGTCTTACCCGGGTCCTTCTTCTCAAGCTTCTGGGGGTAATCCTCCTACAAGCATTTCCCTCAACTTCCCTTCAGCTTTTCCTCTAGCTCCTCCCAAACGTTTTTCAGGTGATCCCTTGAAAGCACAATCCTTCCTGGCTCAGGTGGAATTACATTTTACATGTCATCCAAAAACTTTCCCTGATGCCCAGTGGCTTTCTTCTTATCTTATCTAACTGGGGACGCAGCCACCTGGGCAATCCCTCTTGTACGTAAAGACAGTCCCCTGCTTTACAATTGGAGAACTTTTGTTTGTGAGTTTGAATGAGTGTTTGATCGAAGAACTGTGACATTGTCAGCAGATCGTGAACTACTAGACTTGCGACAAGGTAACCAAGATCTAGTGTCCTATTTAGCTAACTTTAATCGGCTGGTAGCCGAGACATCCTGTCCAGAAGAAAAGCAAGCGGCTCTGTTATACAAAGGACTCAAGAACGAGCTAAAGGACATTCTTGCCCAGATAGACCCGCAGCCTACTGATTGTCGAGATCTAATAAACCTAGTTTTGAGACTGGATCATCATCTAGCCGAACGAAAGGGAACACATAAAAAGACTGAAAAATATTCCTGGTGTGTTCACGATCATAGAGAATCCAGAATCCAGAAAGAGAGAACTCCAGAACCTATGGAAATTGGAACAATCAGGAGACCTTCACCAAAGACGAAAAGGACCTACGTAGAAAGAATGTCTTTACTGTGGACGCAAGGGTCATTTTGCCAAAGATTGTCCAATCAAACCAAAGAGCAAAAGAGGTCCTATCCAGAAACTTGCAGCCAATGCACAAGTCGAGTCGGCAAACTAACTCACCCAGGATGCAAGGAAGGGTTGCTCTTGAGTGTCACCGTGGATCCTTCACAGTCGAGACATCTCAAGTTGGGCATAAAAGTTCAAGTAAAGAACAAGATCTATTTCAAGAAGGCCCTCGTAGACTCTGGGGCTACCGGATATTTTGTTGATGCCCAATTGGTTCACACATGGGGGATCCCATACACCGAGAAGAAGACTCCAAAGATAATACAAGCAGTAGATGGAAAGCTCTTGACTGGTGGCCTAGTAACTCTACAGACAGTACCCTTGTTAGTGATCTGTGGTGGGGGAAATCAAAGAACCAGACACGGAGAGAAGCTCATCTTTGACGTGATCCATGCTCCCCAGTATGGAATTATCCTTGGCTTACCATGGTTATCCCATCACAATCCTGAGATTAACTGGGGAGAACGGAAAGTTGTGTTCTCTTTTGCTCTCTGTAAAAGGGGATGCCTCCAGACGTCTCAAGTTGACAAAAGTTGCAAGTCTTACATAGCCACGGCAGAGGAGAAAGAAATAAAGTTTTTGTCCTATCAAGATGTATTCGATGAAAAAGAAGCTGAAACTTTGCCCCCTCATAGACCCTATGACTGTCAAATTGATCTAACTCCAGGAGTTATACTCCCTAGCTGTTGTGTATATGCCTTGTCAGAACATGAAAATCAACACTTACGAAAGTATCTAGATCAATTCTTAGAGAATGGTTTAATCCGCCCTTCCAAGTCTCCTGCAGCCTCTCCTTTGTTTTTTGTCCCTAAGGCTAATGGGGATCTTCAAACCTGTATTGACCATAGAGGTTTGAACAAAGTCACAATCAAGAATAAATACCCCTTGCCCCTGATTCCTGTCTTGTTGGATCAAGTGAAAAAAGCAAAATGTACACTAGGCTCGATCTACGAGGTGCATACCATCTAGTCAGGATGAGAGAGGGCGACAAATGGAAAACCGCATTCAAGACAAGATATGGTCTTTTTGAGTATACCGTCATGCCTTTTGGCCTGTGCAATGCTCCAGCAGCATTCCAATTTTTCCTGATTGACGTTCTTAGAGAGTATCTCAACATATTTGCAATAGTCTATATTGATGACATTTTGATTTACTCCGACAATGAAACTAAACATGTACAACATGCCAAGAAAATTCTCACAGCACTCCAAAGCACCATTTATATTTTTAAATTAACCAAGTGTGAGTTTCACGTTACTACAGTCGAGGTTATAGGGGTTATCCTTACCCCTCAAGGTATGGTCATGGCAGAAAAGAAAGTAGAAGCTGTATCTGATTGGCCCACCCCAAAGACTGTTCGAGATGTACAATGTTTCCTGGGGTTTGCAAACATTTATCGCAGGTTTATAAATCATTTCTCTCAAAAAGTGGCGCCAATCACCAAGTTATTAAGAAAGGAAGAAAAATTTGTATGGTCTCCAGCAGATGACCAAGCCTTTTCAATTTTGAAAGAAGCTTTTTCCACTACCCCAGTCTTGACTCATCCTGATGTGGATCGTCCATTTATAGTTGAAGCAGATGCCTCTGATGTGGCTATTGGTGCAGTCTTGTCACAACGAAGTAAAGACACTGGTCAACTTCATCCTGTTGCCTACATGTCTCGAAAGCTGAACAAAGCTGAAGAGAACTATGTCATTGCTGAAAAAGAGCTTCTGGCGATCCGTGATGCCTTTAAAGAGTGGAGGCATCATTTGTTGGGTGCCAAGTACACAATAACAGTATATACTGATCATCACAATTTCCAGTTCATGAGTTCAGCTAGACTTTTGACTCCTCAGCAATTATGCTGGATTCTGTTTTTTGCCGAATTTGATTTTGTGGTAACTTTTCGTCCTGGTAAAGACAACCGCAAAGCAGACGCCTTGTCCCGCCAAGAGTGTACCACGTTGCCTACCATCCAACCTTCCAGAGCTATCATTGCTCCAGACAAAGTCCTATGTATAATAAAAACCGAAGTCTTCTTTGAAGACATCCGTAATTCTTTCACCATTGAGAAATGGCAGGCATGGGCTTGAGCAGATCCCAAAAGATCAATCAAACAAGGACTACCTTTCCATGATGCTCGTTTGTTCGTGCCCACCACCAAGCTTCGCAAGTTAGCATTTCATTGGTTGCATGTTATACCTATGGCAGGTCATCCAGCCACTCCAAAAACTCTTGAATTAATCCAACGTTACTTTTGGTGGCCTACTCTGACAAAAGATGTCAAAACAATGGTAAACCACTGCACCAAGACATGTCATTCAAAACCGAAAGGTTTGTTGCATCCGCTCCCAACTCCACGCCGACCTTGGGAACACAACTTTTTAGACTTCATTACAGGACTACCAGTGGTTCAACAGCACTCAGTAATCCTTGTGGTAGTAGATAGTCTCACAAAATACGGACATTTCATTGCCTGTAAGAAATTGCCCACCGCCAGTGAACTGGCAGCCATCCTACTGAACAGAGTGGTCCGTTATCACGGGCTGCCGAAAAATGATTCTCTCCGATCGAGGATCGAAATTTGCCTCTAACTTCTGGAAAACGTGGTGCAAAACACTTCAAGTCACATCCACACTATCTACTAGCCATCATCCTCAAACAGATGGTCAAACTGAGAGACTGAATAAGACATTGAAGCAATATCTGCGTGCTTACGTTGAGAAAGCACTTCATTCAGGACATCAATGCTCTGGTTGGCTGAGTTAGCCTTCAATAACTCGTTTCACACCTCCACGGGTGTCACTCCCTTTTTTGGCCTGTTTGGCTATCACCCTGACACCCTGCCCATCACGTTTCCTCAAGAAAGTTCTCTTACGCCAGCTGTGTCAGAAACGATTCAACACCTCCACCAAACGCAAAAACTAATTCAACAGCACTTAGAAAAAGCTAAACAAAAGTACAAAAAGTACTACGACAAGAAACATTGTGAAGGACCTCCGTATCAACCAGGGGATAAAGTATGGCTTTCTACAAGACATTTAGGGGGTGATTCCAACCCTGGCGGGCGGCGGCAGCCACCCGCCAGGCGGGAACCGCCATTTGGCCGCCATGCGGACAAAATACCGCTGCCCCCATTCCAACATTCCCGCTGGGCCGGCACGAATGAGGCCTGCAACACAGGAGCCGGCTCCGAATGGAGTCGGCGGTGTTGCGGCCGTGCGACGGGTGCAGTTGCACCCGTCACGCTTTTCACTGTCTGCTAGGCAGACAGTGAAAAGCTGGCCGGGGCCCTGTTAGGGGACCCCTGCACTGCCCATGCTAGTGGCATGGGCAGTGCAGGGGCCCCCAGGGGCCCCAGGACACCCCTTACTGCCAGCCTGTTCCTGGCGGTGAAAACCGCCAGAAACAGGCTGGCGGTACGGGGGTCAGAATCCCCAGGGCAGCGCTGCTTGCAGCTCTGCCCTGGCGGATTCTCCCAGCCGGGGCAAAAACAGCGGAATACCGCCGGCCCCGGCAGGGCGACCGCGGCTTTAACGCCGCAGTCAGAATGCCTTTTGAAGCACCGCCAGCCTGTTGGCGGTGCTTCCGGCATTCGTGACCCTGGCGGTCCAAGACCGCCAGGGTCAGAATGACCCCCTCAGACTTTAAAAAAAGCACATGTTCAATCCAAAATTCATCGGTCCTTACACTGTCCTCCAGCAAATTAATCCAGTGACCTACAAACTGCAGTTGCCCCGGTCACTGCGTATTCATCCAGTGTTCCATACTTCCCTCCTGAAAAAAGCAGTCCAGAAGATACGCTCCCAACCAGCTCCAGTTCTAGTACTGGTGGAAATGGAATACGAGGTTAAACAGGTGTTGGACTCTAAGCTTCGAGGTTGTAACCTGCGGTGTCTGAACTCTTGGAAAGGTTACGGGCCTGAAAGTAACTCAGGGGTCTCTACATCTGATGTCCATGCTCCACAACTAGTGAGATGCTTCCATCGTCTTAACCCAGGCAAACCAGGCCCTAGAGTGCGTCTGGGAGAGGGGAGTACTGTCAACATCAGGACAGTGCGCGCTCTACGGGTGACAAAAATGCAAAAACTCAGCCTTTATGCAAGAGCATAGTTCATGCATTGTGCTTATATGCAGTTGTTTAACCTTTTGCATTGCAGACTTTAACCTTGAAAAACACGATTAATGATGCTTGAAATAATTGTTCAATTGCAAGGTGTTGCTGCAGACTTATTGAGTGTGTTAGGGTGTGGTCCCTTCCTAGGACCTTCTAGAAGTTTTCTCTGCAGTATGACTGGGTGTGGTCTGTGGGCTGGGCCTGACTCTATATAAGGGAGCCAGCCCAGCTCCACGTGCTCACTATTCAGAGGTCCCAGTACATTGCAGTAGCAATTTCCTGAGCTCCTGTTCCGGAGGCCTACCTTGAAGTTCCAGGCCTGCACAGCATTATCTTGGTGATCCTGAAGCAGGGTGGTAAGACGGTGGTCGGGCTGGGCCCCTGACCCAGCTCTAAAAAGACTCTTGAATTTTTGGGCCTATTCTTGAAAACTTTCAGAGTACGCGAAGCATTGCTTTGATGTTAATCTTGGTGTTCAGATCGGCAAAGGTTTGCGCGATCGTGTCATGGCATTTGCATACTTTTGTTAGAATCGGCTGTGCGTGCGATTAATTTCTTGCATGACAGCCCTGGTGTTTAGATCGGCAAAGGTTTGCGCGATCGTTTCATGGCATTTGCATACTTTTGCTAGAATAGGCTGTGCGCGATATTCATTTCTTGCATGTCAACCCTGGTGTTCAGATCAGCAAAGGTTTGTGCGATTGTTGCATGACATTTGTATACTTTTGTTAGAATCGGCTGTGCGCGCGATTCATTTCTTGCATGACAACCTTGATGTTCGGATCGGCAAAGGCTTGCGCCATCATTTCATGGCATGTACATATTCTGGTTAGAATCGGCTGTGTGCACGATTCATTTCTTGCATGACAACCTTGGTGTTCGGATCAACAAAGGCTTGCGCGATCATTTCATGGCATTTACATATTCTGGTGAGAATCGTCTGTGTAGGCGATTCATTTCTTGCATGACAACCTTGGTGTTCGGATCGGCAAAGGCTTGCGCAATCATTTCATGGCATTTACATATTCTGGTTAGAATCGGCTGTGTGCGCGATTCATTTCTTGCATGACAACGTTGGTGTTCAGATCAGCAAAGGCTTGTGCGATCATTTCATGGCATTTACATATTCCTGTTGGAATCGGCTGCATGCGCAATTCATTTCCTGCATGACAATCTTGGTGTTCAGATCGGCAAAGGTTTGCGCAATCATTTCATGGCATTTACATATTCCTGTTGGACTTGACAGTGTGGGTGATTAATTTCCCACGTTAGACTTGATGTTCAGATCGGCGAAGTCTTGTGCGATCATTTCAAGACATTTACATATTCCTGTTGGAATCGGCAGAGCGCACGATTCATTTCCCTCATGTAAAACTTGATTCCCAGATCGGAAACAGCGCGTGCAATCATTTCACGGCCATACAAAAGCACCCTGACATGTAATGGTATTTAATGTGCACACATTTCTTTTGTGAAGATGACAAATCCTAAATGTGACGTTCTTGTGCACATCAAGTTCCTAACATAATTCCCACTGTTTTCCAGGGACAGTTTTCAGACAGCCTTTAGTCTTCATGTTAATTAAGGCAGTGTTTGTTCTGAAGCTATATTCTAGAAGGTTCTTGTATTTCTAGACATTATGGCCCTCATTCTGACCCTGGCGGTCGGCGTAGAGACGGCGGTCGGACCGCGAACAGACCGGCGGTATTAAAAATGGCATTCTGACCGCGGCGGTCCCCGCCGCGACCGACCGCTACTTCTCCACTCCGACCGCCACGGCGGTCATGACCGCGGGGCTGGAGTTTGCGCACTCCGGCCCGGCGGTCGTCCCAAGACCGCCAAGGGTATTATGACCCTGCCTACCGCCGCGGTTTCTTGCGGGCGGGAACCGCCGTGCGAACCATGGCGGTAAGCACTATCGGGGCCAGGGAATTCCTTCCCTGGCACTGATAGGGGTCTCCCCCACCCCCCACTACCCACCCGAGTCCTCCCCCCACACCCTCCACCCCCCTGCCACCCCCCAGAGGTGGTACGAACCCCCTCCCCACCCCCACCCCGACATGCACATACATGTACCCCGACATGCACACACCCCCAACATGCACATATACACACCCCCTACACACACATACACAACGGGGACACATACCCGCACACATACATGCCGACATGCGCACCTGCCGAACAGCACACATTACCCATAGACACAGCAGCACCCCCCGCCCGCATACACGCACTCACACACCCCCTCTACACACTCACACGCACACCCCCATGCACGCCCACATCACACAACACCCCCCCACCCCCTCCCCTCACGGACGATCAACTTACCTTGTGCGTTGGTCCTCCGGGAGGCGACGGGAGCCATAGGGACGTGACCGCCAACAGAAGACCGCCAACAGAAGACCGCCACACGGAAATGTGGGTCGTAATTCTGTGGGCGGTGTTCTGCTGGCGTGGCGGTGGAGGTTGACCAGTCTCCACTTTCCCGCCGACCGCCAGTGTGGCTGCTGGCGGTTTTCCGGCGGAACGCTCCCAGCGGTCAGAATGCGCACAGCGGCACACCGCCGCGGTCGGCGGTCTTCACCGCGGCGGTAACTCAGCGGTCTTGCGAAAAGACCGCGAAGGTCAGAATGAGGGCCTATGTGACATGTTATGAAAAGGTTTTATGAAATGTATTAATCATCCTTGATTTATTCCAGGTATCCAGAGTTCTTGAGGTCTAGTTAAAAATCACTCCTTAGAGTATCCATGGTAACAGTAAGACAATACTAAGAATCATAATCTAGTGACAGTCCATGAGATTTTATTCTGATGTTGTGTTGTTTAACCTTTTGCTTTCTACAAGTCTCATTCCCAGCTGTTCCCTACTTCATCCCCTTTTCCCCACTTGGACTCTCTTAGACTCTGTGACATTCTATCAGAGTATTGGAGCTGTCTTGTGGTGCACATGTTGGGAACGTGCGCAGACCCCGAGGATCTAGTGACTCAGACACACAGTTTGGTTTCACAGCACAAACTGTATTAAACTTTGTAATCTCTTGTGCAAAGTTATCAGTACTGATATCTGTGTTCTGTTCCTATACACCTAAACATAGCAACTCCTAATTTTCCCTAGACTCCTCCTCAGGACCAAGAAAACGTAACTGAACATCCACACAAATGTTTTCTACCTCTGATAGTCTACCATACAAAAGAGTTTATTAATTTCTCCTAAACAGAATGCAGGACTTGTTATAAGGTAAAGTCTCCTAATTAAATTTTAAATTCTAGACTGATAAACAACCAGCATTCTAAAGTATTGAAAGGTGCTTATGCACACTTTCTTGCATAAACACACCAATGAATGTCCTTGTAAATTTGTATATTTCCTCACTTTGCATGGATCTAATCCTTGCAACAGTGGAATTTCCCGCTTCACACTTCTGCATGGAAATTCAGTAGAAAAGTTCTAAATATATCAATTGATTCCTGATGAACTCAGCAAATACTACTAGGTTTCCGTTTGTATAAGGGGCATATCTACGCCCTCCTTGTACTTCTTTAGCTATCTCTTCCTCTGCATTTTTAGGAGCCATCTCCTCTTCTACAATAAGAGTACCATCTTTTAAGTTATAGCATTTACCAGTAGTTTCAACTGCATGTTCGAATGTGTTCTCTTGGAAGTAGGTTTCTTCATTAAAGAAAGCTCAGTACTAGACGTATGCTTCTATTTCCCTCTGAATATTTTACAAAAATTGTTTTTATGAACAGCCTTTTTTGGCTTCTTGTCTTCATAGACAAAACTGTTTCATCCAGTGTTCCCATTTTGTTCAGTATCAAAGTAAATAGTTTCCACTTCAGGGCAAATGCTTTATCAACTATAGTCTCAATATGTTATTTTTGTTTCACTGCTTCCCTTCTTCTCTTATACTGCCTCATCCTTTGTACCAACTTCTATATGAACCCCCTACAAAACCTTCTTGCTAGTAATTCCTTAAGTTGTTTATGGTACAGCCTACCACATAAGTCCTGTTTAGGGAAGTTTTAGCACATTCCTGAAACCAATGTGGCTAGGTAATCACAAACAATATAAGAAGCCTGGCTGTTGGAATTTCTCCACTGGGATGTTATGAAATGTGCTGTTTTGCTTTAAGAACGTGCAGAAGTGGACATAAATTAGAAGCCTGGTTGTCGGAATGTATTTACTGGATGTTAGAAAATGTGTTTGTCTACTTAAGGTACTTGTAGTAGTGGACATGTATTTATTTTGAACATTTGTCACGAGTGTTAATAGCGCATGCTAATATTTTCAGTAATTATCATGCATAATGAGCATTGGGCAAATTAGACGTATTGAGTTGGTTCTCTGTGAATAATTTCAAATACTAACACAATAATCAAACGTGGCAGTTAATTTACCTGTTCCCCTGGCCAGTTCTGCATTTGTAACAATGGAGGACTACGTCTGCTTTTATTGTTTATGATTGCTTAATCACGTGTTTTTTTTTTTAAAAGTGTCATGTCGTGGCGCATCACGCGAGCAAGGCCATTTGTTGTAGCCCAAACGCATAATGGTAGACTTGCACATATAAATGCACTTTCTGGATAATAAGTGGTCTGTGTCTGGATCTATACGGAGAGAAGAGACAGGAAGCAGTTATATATATATACATATATATATATAACCTGGGAAAAGCGTTTTTTGACTTGCCTATATCTTTGGTGCCATTTGACAAATCTTGATAACATTTTCCAGTAAAGTACACTGCTGATTCTAGTTGTGTATGAAAAGTTGTGGGGCGATCTGTCAATTGGGGGCCAAGTAAAAGTGGGGGGGGTAACAAAGTGTGTTTCCCATGTTAATTCCTATAGGCATTTTTAGACATGACTACAGCCTGAACCACTGGATGGAATTACACCAAATGTAGCAGAAAAGTAGCCCTTGGTCTTGAAAGCACACTTTTTGCTATTTGATGTAAATGTATTTAGTAGTTTTTGAGATATTAAAGAAAATCCAAATTTGTAAATCTTGGTGTTGAATAATTCAAGAATTCTCCTGATCTCATGTAGAGATCAGATTTGCTGCCAACAATTCAACCAGGAGAGAGAGGGAAAGGAGAGTGGGAGGTAGAGGGAGAGAGAGAGAAAAGAGAGAGAAAGAGTGAGAGGAAAGAGAGACAATTATTGCAATGGTATCTCCTTACAATGACTTCACAATGTCATACTAGCAAGATGTTTGGAGCAAATGTTATAGTTATGTTTTGATGCAAAAAAGACCAAGGGCTAGATGTATCAAGTGATTTTGCATTCGCAAACGGTGCAAATCGCAAAATTTGGCCGTTTGAGAATGCAAAAATGCCTTCCAGAATGTATGAAAGGCATTCGCAGTGCAATTTTAAGGAATCGCTAAAATAGCGATTCCTTAAAATTGCGACCCCATTTAGAGAATCGCAAATTGCGATTCTCTAAATAGGAAATCGCAAATAAGGAATCCTTATTTGCGATTTCTTAAGCACATGTATCAAGCATTTCCCAAATGCGAATTGGGCATTTAGGAAATGTAATTACCACCAACAAAAGTTTGGTGGTAACCATGTGCAAATTTTAAAAATGCATTTTAAATGCATTTTTAAAATTGACATGTAGCGCACACATGCCCCTAAGGCATGTGTGTGGTTCACATGTCCGTAAAAATATTTTTGGGGTGCAGCAGAGGGGGACTTAGGCCCCCAGCACCATGGGATATGCATTTCCTAAATTGCGAATTCCTAACTGGAATTCGCAATTTAGGAAATGCAAAAACATTCGCAGCAGGCCCATAGGTGCAAATGGAGTTGGATTCTCTATTTGCGATTCGGTAATTGCATTTGCGAATTTTAAGAAATTGCTATTACCGAATTGCAAAAATCATACATACCATTTTGCATTTCTTAAATAGCGATTTCTTAAAATTCGCTATTTAAGAAATGCAATTTGGTTTTTTGATACATCTGGCCCCAAGTCACTTCTGGCCTACTGGTAAGCTCTTGAACTGTCACACACTAGGTTGAAGGTTCAAATCCTGGTATCCTATTGCACTGCGTCTGTTTATTTACTAATGTTTTAAATGTTAAACATTCCTAGTGATGGAACATTTTCATCTTTTCCCATCAAAATCTTTAGGTCGAATGTCATAGATAACTCTTGAAACTGCACTTTAAGGAGTCACCTGTGGCCGAGCTGTTAAGGTCTCTGATTCTCACAGTGAAGGTTGAAGTCTAGGTGTGTCTATCACATCACATCATTGATAATGTCACTGCAACATTTGCATGGAAATTATTGATGAGAAAAATGTACTCTATTTTTCTAAACTGGTGTGAGATACTTTTTGTGTGGTGTTTTCACTGTTTTACATTTGAAGTGTTGCACAGATACTTTACACTTTGCCTCTAAGCTAAGCCTCACTGCTCTGTGCCAAGCTGCCAAAGGGTTGAACACAGGATAATCTGTGGCTTGCTGCGGTCTTACCCTGACAATGATTGTTGTTGCTGTTCGACCAGGGCTCACACCCGAGTCAATCAGTAACTCAATTTCTCACATTGGGGTTCAGAGGTGAGGATCAGGACTTCTTCTGACTGTTGAGAGTGAAACTACAGCTGCAAGGAAGGAATTTGACTGGCTAACATGGATGCCTATGCGGTGGCCTAGCTCAAAGAGTTCTGCAAGGAGAAGGGACCTACAGAGAGCACCACCAGTAGGATGGAGTTGCAAAAGGAGTTGAGGGCCTAGACAGAAGCTCATCAGCCAGTGGTTGAGACCACAGAAGGGAGTGAAGTGACGGAAGTACAAGGAGATGGCTGCCATGAGATCCAGTATGATGCTGATGGGGATGTCTTGGCCCCTGGAATGGAGCCACCTGTCAGTGGAGGGCGCAGTGTCTCTTCCCACAGCATGTCCCCAGAGAGAGTTCAGGCTGAAAATTGTTGCGCCGCTGCGCTCGGCACAAGCCAAACACTCGGCTCGGGCCGTGGCGCGCGGCACTGAGATTCGCTGGGCCACAGCCTCTCCTGCAGTACTCGAGGCCCCAAATTGGGCATGGGGCCTTGTTTCTTTCTGACGCAGTGCATCTCCATTTACAGATAGCATTTCTCCCCACTCACCTGCTATTGTGTCCTTCTTTGCTGTCGCCCTTGGTTGTTCTCCCCTTTATGTTTTTCCTTTTTCCCATTATTCCCCTCTCTTCCCAGCATACCTTGGTTCCCTACTCACTATGGTGCCTTGTCCATTGCTTTCTATGTATTGTTCCCTATCCAATATGGTGTCCTTGCACTTCCTGCTGGTCGCTTCCTGTTTTATGGGTATTTAAGGGCTGTGATTAATTTCCTCCTTGCATTGCAACACTTCCTGTTGGATGGTGTCTTAGCTCCTTCTCCCTTACGTCAGATACTGGTTACACTTTTTGTTCCAGTATTTTCCTGTTCATTTTTTGGTCTTGTATTCTAAATATTGATCTTTGATCTTATTCCAGGATTTCCAGTTTTTTAGTTTTTTTCCCCTTTTTAGGTTTTTTTTCCCTCTTGCACTACTTCTGAAGGACATGTGCTGCCCTTAGCGTTCCTATTGCCTGCAGCACTGTGGCTACCAGAAAGAGTCGCCCCTATCTGGGCCAAGGCAGAACATTCAAGAACAAGAATCTTGTCACTCGTTCAAGGGACTCTAAGCTCAAGCAACGTGTAAGTCGTGACAGAAATAGCCAGACTCAGGATGGAGGAAAAGAAGCTAGCCATGGAGGCAGAGGAAAATAAATTAGCCATGGAAGCAAAGAAGGCTGAGTGGGCCTTGGCAAAGGAAAGGAGAAGGGTGAGATCACCTTGGAAAAAGAAAACGCTGGGGCAGAGAGAGCCTTGAAGGAGAGGAGACTAGCCATGGAGGAAATTATAATGGCCCATTAGCTAAGTCTCAGAGAATTTGACATCAGAGCTAAGCAGGTGAAGTCCAGTATTAATAATGGCAACATCCATACAGTGCTCTGTGGAGACAAGAGGGCTTCACAAGTAAGATCTGGTCCCTTACTTTGTTGAGGAGGATGACATTGACAAATGGTTTGAAGCTTATTGGTGGCTTTACAGATGCAGAGGCTCCATGACGAGGATTGGAGGGGTTAGCCTATGGAAGCACATCCATAGCAAGAAGGGGCTTCATACTGGCACTTGAGAATGGGGGCAGGATAAGGTACACCCCCATGAAGTAAGTCCTCATCATAAAATATGACCTACCCCAGAGAAGTACAGGCAGAAGTTCAGGGATAGCCAGAAGGTGCTCCAACAGTCCTGGGTGGATTTTGTGGATTCCTTTTTCAAGGTACTGGGTTGTTGGGTGAAGAGCAGTGTGGTGAATGATTACAAAGGGCTACATGATTTATTTTTGCAACAGAACACATGTTCAGTAATTGTTTAACAGACCTGCAGCAACACTTGAGTGATAGTAAATTCACTGACTCCAAGGAGCTTCCTAAGGAGGGAGACTGCTGGCTCAGCACCAGGATCAATAAGAAGGTATCCAGGTGAGATCATGATAAGAGAGGCCAGGGTCCTCATCAGAAGAAGGAGATGGGATATAAACATGAAGGCAAGGAGTTCTCTAAAGGTCCAGAAACTAGTTCCAAAGGCCAGTACTCCCAATCCCCACCTAAACAGTAAATAAGATGGTTCCCATATACTAGGTCGTCATGGAAGGCACTCCCTAAGTTCTATGATTGTAGACAGTTTGGGCACTACAAGGAGAATGATAAGTATCTCAAGCGGGCACAACACCCACGGCAGAGAAATGGTACATGGAACTAGGAAATACAGGCAGATGGTCACCATCAATGGCCTGAGAGTGCAGGCTCTGAGAGACACTGAGCCAGCATGACAACTGTCAGATGTCATCTGGTCACCTCAGACAATGCAGACCCTAATGTATTCCACCAAGTTGTTTCAGATGTTAACCATGAGAGTCACTGCCCAGTTGCTCTGGTTCCCTTTGAGTAGGGAATTCCATCCATGCCTGTGGATTGTCTCCTTAACAATGACCTCGAGCACACCATCTGGAAGGAGGTGGAGCTCAGGTCCCACACCATGGCCTCCCCAGAGGTTAGTCAGAAGGACCTATAGCCTAGAAGAATGGCCCAGGTACCTGCCAAAAAGAGGAAGGACAAGGGGCATGGAAAACCTGCTCCTGAGACTCCCATCATCCAGGAGAAGGCTGAACCTGAGGGGGATGCCCAGGATTCTAAAGGGGAGGATGTCGCCTCCCTAGGGAACCTAACAGAGCTGGCCAACTGGCAGCAAAATGGGGTTGCATCAGGGAGAAGTTCTGCAAGATGCAGTTTGAATGCCCTACACCTGAAAGCCTACTGTGGTAGGCTGAGGCCTAGGCAGATGGCAACACCTCTGGTGATCACCTGTTCTAGTAGGAGAATGGTCTTCTGTATAGTTAGCCTAAGGTCCCTGAGCCTGGTGCAAACCCATGTGTTGGTGGTCCTCGAGTGCTACAGGTCCTTCCTACTGGAGCTGGCTCATGATGTACCCCTGGCAGGTCATTTGTGGCAGGACAAGACCTTTGACAGGCTTGTCACAAACTTTTATTGGTCTCAAATGAGGAGGGCCTCAGATGCTTTCTGCAGGTCCTGTCCTACCTGTCAGGCCAGGAGCAAGTTATGAGGGAAGCACACGGCTCCCCTGCACCCTTTTCCTGTTACCGGCTTCACCTTTGAAAGGGTAGGCATTGACATTGTTGTGGTTCTGGATCCCAAGACAGCCATGGGCAACGGCCTTATCCTGGTCTTGGTGGACTATGCTACCTGGTACCCAGATGCCATCCCTCTGAAGCCAGCAACTGTCCTTGCAGGGGCCAAAGTACTAATGGGTATATTTACCCATGTGGGATTATTCAAGGAGGTGGTGACAGACGTAGTGCCAACTTCATTTTTGCATACATGAAGACCATGTGGAAAGAGTGTGGGGTGACCTACAATTTCGGGCTGGACTGTTCCCGTAGGGAACAAGGTCAAGACTGGTTTGCATATGTCTGGGTCCAGACTGGGATGGCATTGTGAGCAAAAGAATGATGGATTAAACCCAGGTACGTGACTGGGGGTGAGTGTTTGCATTGTTCAGCACTCTGTCCATTATCCTTTTGTGCAACCTACAAGATTCCCACTCTTAACCACCAACAAAACAATGGTTTTGTTGAGTGGTTCAATATGACTCTTAAAGATCATGGGCCTGTTGAAAACCTTGAGGTGGAAGTGGGACGTCCTCCTGCTATACCTTTTATTTGCCTACAGGGAGGTAGCATTAGCCACATTGAACCTCTGTACGAGTACCCTCTGAGAGGACATCTTAGTCTAGCAAAGAAGGGCTGAGGAAGCTCCGAAGAAGGCCCCCCAGGAGGTGGGGAGCTTCACACTAGCACTCCATACCCAGATGAAATTCATCTGGAAGAAAGACCAGGAAACTTTTGAAGCCAGCAAGGAGGTCATGAAATGGTAGTATTACCAGAATAACTCTCTTGTCGAGTTTCAGCCTGGATAAAAAACATGGGTTTTGGGTCTGGTGAAGCCCAGGGCCCTGCAAGACTACTGGTCTGGGCCATGTGAGGTAAAAGAGCACAAGAGTGAGGGTATCTACCTAATGGACCTCAAGACTCCTAGGAACCCTTTATGGGTTTTATATTTCAATCACCTCAAACCCCACTTTGAGGAGAAGGATGGGTTAGTGGAGGAATGTGACCTCTCCCTTACACTGAACCTAGATCAACAGAGAGACTACCATCAGTTGTTGGGGCAGTTTACTTCACTCTTCTCCCTTACCTCAGGGCTGAACACATGGTGTCCCCATGATACTGACACTGGGGACAGCATGCCTGTAAGAGTAAAAACTACAGGCTGCCTGATAAGGTGAGAGCCTGCATTAAGGAGGAGTTATCCAATGGGTTATGAGCCATCAAAAATCCCTTGGTCCAGCCTAGAGGTTTTGGTCCCCAAAGCTGCCCCGCCAGGTGTTACTCTAGAACTTAGGTTCTTTGTCGATTATGGTGGTCTCTATGCAGTCAACAAGAATAACACACACCCTATCCCCAGAGCTGCCACGTTCCTCAGCACGTTTGACTTAACGTCTGGGTACTGGCAGATTGCCTTGACCGAGGTGGCCAAAGAGAGGTCTGCTTTCTCTACCCCAGAAGGGTAGTTCAGTTCCGGTGTAATGCCCTTCAGGTTGAATAATGCTCCAGGAGGTTGGTCAGCCAGGTCCTGGCTTGGTTGGAGATCTTCAGTGTTGCATACGTAGATGACCTTGTGGGTCACAGTTCTATCTGGAAGGGCCACCTATACCACTTCTGGGAATTGGTTCAGGCTCTGGAAAAGACAGGCCAGACTATCAAGAACAGTCATTTCCAGAAGTTCCGTGGTCTGTTGTGTAGCTATTTTAGCCATACTTTAAACATGTTATTCTAGCAAACAAGGTCTGCCGTTGTGCACATTACCCAGTACATTTTATTTAGCATTGCCTTATTTTTCAAGCAATACCCACATTTGCAGTGGTGTTTTATTTCCTCTGTCTAATTTTTCTTTCGCCTAGGACAGCATTCCGTTCTTAGCAGGACGTTCATTTCACTTTGTGCTTTCCTCAAGGCTACAGTCAGATAGGGTTGCGGGGTAAAAGTGGTACGTTGTGTCTCCAACATTCACAGGAACATACACATTCCTACTTGGGGACCCTTTCTTAGAATGTCAACTGTTTTATTATAAAAACGTTTCTTTGTCCAATACACGTTAGAGGAAGATTTCAGCCAGATGACCAGAACTGCATGTCGATTCTCTTCGCTACAGCTGCTTGCTTAGACTTCCAAATCCCTGGCCTATATGTGGATGGTGTTGGGGATGGTGTTTCTCTAGACTACAGGCTTCCTTGCTCAGGTATGGGGAATGATGTCTTCCCAGGGGGAAACCTGAATGGTGAATTAGGATTATTATGCTGTGCTATAACATAGCCTAGGTAGAAAAGACATGTATCACTCCTAGTGACAGTATGGTGGGACTGTTTTTGTTTCTCCCACTCCTTGTCACCTTTTCTTTTAGTGCGTTTTATCATCCTAGTTATTGCAATATATCTAATGCCATTTTATCTAAGATGCAGTTACTTAAATAAACCCTTATTTAAGTCTGTGCAATTCTGCGACCCAAATCCAGTAGCCTCATTAGGATAATGAGAACCTATGCGACATGGCATTGCCAACGTTTGGTCATGCACTCATTTTTGGATCCTCCTAAGTATCTCAGTCTCACTAAAGGCAAAAGACACCTCAATACTATATACAGAAATGTCCGTGGTATTGAGGATTTCCTCCTCAGCTAAGTAGGTAGCACCTATCTAACGCTGTAGGTTGTTCAGCTTGAACCTTAAAGGGGTTAGTCCCCAGTTCATGTCCTTATCTCTGAACAAACACTTTTACCATTAACATGGTGTAGGGGGCTGGCCTGGTTTGTAGTGGGTACATTGGGTACTTATACCTTATACCAGGGCCAGTTATCCATTATTAGTGAATGTAGTAGTGTTCTAGCAGCTTAGGCTGATAGAGGTAGCTATAGCAGAGCAGCTTAGACTGAACTAGGAGACATGTAAAGTTCATGCAATACCACTTATAATTACACAGTACTTATACACAAGTAAAGACAATACTGAGTGTTACCAAAAATAAAGGTATTTATTTGGGTGACACAGTGCCAAAAATATCTTAGAGCCAATACTCCTTCTGGAGGTAAGTATTATACACAATGTATACACTATACACCAAAATTAGACAAGTAAGTAGTCATAGAACAATGCAAACAATAGGAAATGCTATAAAATGGAGTGGGAGAAAATAGGTCTAGGGGAAACACAAACCATATGCTAAGAAAGTGGAATGTGAATCACAAATTCCCCCCTAAATAAGTGTAGTGTGTGCAGAATCACTGGAAGAGTAAGAATACAGTTAAGGCAAGTAAATTACCCCACCCCGAGCCCAGAATAGCAGGAGTAAAGTACTGCAAGTTTCCTTAGGACACACTGCACCTCGTGATTGGGATTTTGCAGTAAGTAACCAGCCAAGTCTATAGGGCAGGAGCCTCTGCCAACCAAGAACAGGGTTCAAAAGAAGAGTCCCTGGTTAGTCAAAGACTGCAGGAAGGCACCCTAGGAAGATGCCAGTGGGTTCCTACATGATGCAAAGGATGTCCCACGACGTGGAGATGGATGCAGATGTTATTTCGTGTTGGAAGTCGCCATCAAGCCATGGTTACCACAAAAGTGTGTTTTGCATCTAAATGGCGCTAGATGGACCCAGGAGGGACCTTGGAGCCTCAACTCTGTTTGAGGAGGAAGAGGGGTCTTTCAACACTTTGGAAAGCCCTCAGGATGCCAGACAGCACCCACGGGAGTCCCAGGACATGGGGACAAAGGATGTGCAAAATGCAGTTGGTGCAGCACAACAAAGGAAGGTCCCATGCCGCCGGAGAACAACTCAGCAAGTTGAGCATCGCAGGATGGAGTGCTGGGGACCTGGGCCAGGCTGTGCACAAAGGAATTCTGCAAATAGTGCACAGAGGCCTCAGGAGGTGGAGCAGATGCAGTGCACATGGGTACCATCACTCTCAGGGAAGACAAGGTCTTACCTCCTCCAAATTGCGTCAGAATGACCTCAGGACAGTCTATGTCGATGGGGTCCACCCTCTGTGTCCTTAGTAGCACGCTCATCGCTGTGAGAGGAGTCGAAGGGTACCAGTCGTCATCCTAGAAGGTGCCTGCTGGAGCAGGGGAGTGACTCCGTCACCCCATGGGAGATTTCTTCGGTCCTTCTGGTGCAGGATGAAGACAGGGAATCCTCAGAGCGTGCACACTGTGGAAACTGTTGCAGTTGCTGGGTGGAGCTGAAGTTGCAGAGTAAAAGTATACCTTGTGGATAATTTGTTGCTGTTACTTCGGTTCCTGGAGCAGGCTGCACTTTATCCGAGGTCAGAGGATGAAGTAGTAGTTGCAAAGGATTCCTGAACGAATCTTGCAAGCAGAATCTGAAGAGAACCCACAGGAGAGACCCTAAATAGCCCTGAGAGGGGGATTGGCTACATTATCAGGTAAAGACCTATCAGGAGGGGTTTCTGATGTCACCTGCTGGCACTGGCCACTCAGAGCCCTCCAGAGTGCCCCACACCTTGCAAAGCAAGATGGCTGAAGTCTGGGACATACTGGAGGAGCTCTGGGCACCAACCCTAGGGTGGTGATGGACAGGGGAGTGGTCACTCCCATTTCTTTTGTCCAGTTTCGCGCCAGAGCAGGGGACAAGGGGTCCCTGAACCGGGGTAGACTGGCTTCTGCAAGGAGAGCACCATCTGTGCCCTTCAAAGCATTTCAAGAGGCTGGGGGAGGCTACCCCTCCCCAGCCTGGTACACCTACTTCCAAAGAGAGAGGGTGTAACACCCTGCTCTCAGAGGATTTGCTTGTTCTGCCTTCCAGGGACTAGGCTGCCCAGACCACAGGAGGGCAGAACCCTGTGTGTGACGTGGCAGCACCTGTAGCTGCAGTGCAAGCCTCTGAGAGCTGGTTTGGCAGTATTGGGGTCCATTGTGGAGCCACCAGGATGCATGGAATTGGCTCCCCAATGCCAGATTTGGAATGGGGGACAATTCCATGATCTTAGACATGTTACATGGCCATATTCAGAGTTACCATTGTAAAGCTACATATAGGTATTGACCTATATGTAGTGCACCCGTGTAATGGCATCCCTCACTCACAAAGTCTGGGGAAATGTCCTGAACTATGTGAGGGCACATTTGCTAGTGCAAGGGTGCCCTCACCCTTAGTAACTTTGCACCTCGCCTTCAGTAAGTGAAGGTTAGACATATAAATGACTTATAAGTTACTTAAGTGCAGTGAAAATGGCTGTGAAATAACGTGTGCGTTATTTCACGCAGGCTGCAATGGCAGGCCTGTGCAAGGGTTTGTCTGACCTCCCTATGGGTGGAAAAAGAAATGCTGTAGCCCATATGGATCTCCTGGAACCCCAATGCCCTGGGTAACTAAGTACCATATACTAGGGACTTATAAGGGGGGTCCAGTGTGCCATTTGAAATTGGTCAATGAAGTCATTAGCCCAGTGGTTCCTAACCTTTTGATTTTTGTGGACCCCCACTTTAACATTAATGGAACCCAGGGACTCCCACTGAATCATCATGGGAATCTGGGGCCACCCCCTGAATCATTACTGGAAGCTGGGGATCTAATTTGTCAATATTTGTTAATATTTTTTAATTTTCTAGGCTCTCACAGACCCCCTGAGAAGGCTTTGCGGACCCCCAGGGGTCCCCGGACCACAGGTTGGGAACCACTGCACTAGTCTATACTGATACATTTAAAAGCAAAGGGAGCGTAAGCAGTGAGGTTCTGAGTAGCAGAGCTTCAGTGACACAGTCAAGCACTATACAGACACACACATCAGGCCATAAACTATGAGCATTGGGTCCTGACAAGCATGATCCCAGTGAGACATGCAAAAACATACTGACATACAGGTAAAAATGGGGGTAACATGCCAAGGAAGATGGTACTTTCCTACACATGGCAAACCCGTAACGGGTAGCAATTGCAGTAAATATGGACCGCCCCTTACTGCACACTTATTGGCAAATGGCCTGACGGCACAGGGGGGTCAAGTCACATTTGTGGTTAAGGCTAATCCAGCCTACAGAACAGAGACATTTTATTCTTGGGTCACTTTTCCAGCAGTTGATAGGAACACAAACACATTTCATCACTATACACCTGCAAACATAACTGCACAATACATGTTTATGCATATTTAGAAATACCTTAATCTTATCAAGACCATAATAATTGGCTTGATGGCACCCTACCACATACAGTAGTACATGTTAGGTTAGGTCCCTTGAGTAATGACGGCCCAACCTGGCCTTTCTTGGCCACATATACACTGCACCCTGATGCAACAACCTTAGCGGTAGCTGAGGTTCACCGCTTATATACAGAGCTCACTGGAATATACAGACTCTTAGTACAGTTTGTAATGCAAACATTAAATACTAACCCAGCACGTGTTGCCCCTGTGCAACCACATGCAGTTACGCCAGGCATTAACCCTGGAGCTGTACATTCGATCATGGTTAAGGAACCCACCAAGCGGGATGAAAGTCCGTTTTGGTTAGCTCAAAAAATAAATGCGCTGAAAGCAGTCTTTACCCATGTGGGTCCTCAGGACAAATAAAGAATCCTCACTATGAGCTTGGCATTTGGTATGGTTCCCACAGTATATAACTGCAACACATAGGGCACAGTATTTGCCATGCTCCATACTACCACACACATTACACCAACACTTGCCAATCTTTCGGAGGTGTCGAAACAAATTCTAGATGAACATGGGGATGCCCGGCCCTGGATTTGGGGATGCAATTAATGGATAATTTTGCCACTGTGTCTTCGATCATATTAAGTAACCTTAATGGGGAAGCAGTCGCACTAGAAGTGTGCATGCGGCTCCGGGACGTTCCTGTACAGGGTCAAGAGCATTAGCAGGCAAAGATTAACGCTGAGACCTACTCTAGTATTGGTCTTGATAGTCTGGGGGCCAAACCCATTAAACCACAATTACAAGGTAGATCTAATAAAGATTCTACTAAGGAAGCACCTGATGGTTCCAAAAAGTGCTGGGAGAAAAAAAAAAAACACCTAAAAAAGAAAGGGGAGAATCTCTGCATTCGGATACCCCTCAAAATAGATATAATCTTAGAAATAGAGATAATATAAAAAACGCCTGACATATATAAATATACTGATACACGCCAATATCATTCCTTTCAGGACTCACCCAAAAAACACAGTGAGAGAGGTGGGCATTCAGAGCAACGAACAGAGTCCATGAAACCGAGAAACGATTTACAACGCTGTAGGAGGCTGGCCTGGCTTATAGTGGGTACCTTGTGGTACTTATACCTTGTGCCAGGTCCAGTTATCCCTTATTAGTAGATTAGAAGTGTTCTAGCAGCTTAGGCTGATAGAGGTAGCCATAGCAGAGCAGCTTGGGCTGAACTAGGAGACATGCAAAACTTCTACCATACCACTTGTATCACTTAGTACAATATCATAAGAAAACACAATACTCAGAGTTACTAAAAATAAAGGTACTTTATTTTAGTGACAATATACCAAAAGCATCTCAGAGGATATACTCCCTTAGGAGGTACGTAATATACACAAAATATACACACACAAACCAAAATCAGGTAAATAACAGTTAGAAAAGTAGCTCAAACACTGTAGTACACAATAGAATGCAACAGGGAAAAATAGGCCTAGGGGCAACACAAACCATATATTCCAAAAGTGGAATGTGAACCACAAATGGACCCCAGGCCTAGTGTAGTGTGTAGTGGTCGCTGGGAGTGTGAAAAAACACTAAGGGTGTCCAAGATACCCCACCCCAAGACCCTGAAAAGTAGAATTAAAGTTACCCTACTACCCCAGAAAGACAGTAAAGTCGAGATAGGGGATTCTGCAAGGAAAACAACTGACTGCAAAGCACTGAAGATGGATTCCTGGACCTGAGGACTTGTAAAGGAAGGGGACCAAGTCCAAGAGTCACGCAGGTGTCCAGGGGGGGCAGGAGCCCACTAAACCCTGGATGAAGATGCAAAAGGGCTGACTCTGGGTGGAAGAAGCTGAAGATTCTGCAACAATGGATGGTGCCAGGAACTTCTCCTTTGGTCAGAAGATGTCCCACGGTGTGCTGGAGGATGCAGAGTTGTTTCCACGCAGAAAGACCGCAAAAAAGCCTTGCTAGCTGCAAGAGTCGCGGTTAAAGGTTTTAGGTGCTGCCAGGGCCCAGGAAGGACCAGGAGGTTGCCCCTTGAAGGAGGAGACAGAGGGGGTACTCAGCAAAATGGAGAGCCCATGCAATAGCAGGGAGCATCTGCGGAAGCACCTGAACAGGCATTCAGAAGATCTGAGCACGACAGTCAACTCAGCACAACAAAAGAGGGTCCCACGAAGTCGGAGTCCAACTCAGCGAGTTTGACAATGCAGGAAGGAGTGCTGGGGACCTGGGCTAGGCTGTGCACGAAGGAAGTCTTGCAAAAGTGCACAGAAGCCCAAGCAGCTGCAGGTCACGCAGTACACAGGTTTACTGTCTGGCGTGGGGAGGCAAGGACTTACCTCCACCAAATTTGGACAGAAGGGCAACTGGATTGTCGAAGACACTTGGACCCAGCTCCTGTGTTCCAGGGACCATGCTCGTCAGGATGAGAGGGGACCCAGAGGACCGGTGATGCAGAAGTTTGGTGCCTGCGTTAGCAGGGGGAAAATTCCGTCGACCCACAGGAGATTTCTTCTTGGCTTCCAGTGCAGGGTGAAGGCAGACAGCCCTCAGAGCATGCACCACCAGGAAACAGTCAAGAAAGCCAGCAGGATTAGGAGCTACAATGTTGCTGGCAGTCTTCTTGCTACTTTGTTGCGGTTATGCAGGCGTCCTGGAGCAGTCAGCGGTCGATCCTTGGCAGAATTCGGAGAGGGAAGTGCAGAGGAACTCTGGTGAGCTCTTGCATTCGTTATCTGGTGAGATGCCCACAGGAGAGACCCTAAATAGACCAGTAAACTCAAAAATCACTCTCCCAAAACTTCTTTATAAAATATCAGTTCAGTCCCGGAAGGACTGACACTGAAAATGAAACTTTCTTTAATAGTAATCAAACATTTATTACCAATATCAATATAATTCAAAAGCCACTGAATCTGTTCTTTCAAATCTTAATCAACCAACCCCTCTTCCCCTTGGAAATATGTATTAGGTGTTTTGTAGATATGTGTTGTTGTGTGGTAGTGAACTGTCCTTTTGTGTTTCTCTGTTTGTATCCTTTTTTTAGGGCTTTGGGGAAGAGGGGTTGGTTGATTAAGATATGAATGAACAGATTCAGTGGCTTTTGAATTATATTGATATTGGTAATAAATGTTTGATTACTATTAAAGAAAGTTTAATTTTCAGTGTCAGTCCTTCCTGGACTGATCTGATTTTTTATAAAGAAGTTTTGGGAGAGCGATTTTTGAGTTTACTGGTATACTTTTCCCTCCTCTCTCTCCGCATTTGTTGAGGGACCCTGGTGATTACTGGGTTTGAGACCCTAAATAGCCTACAGAGGAGGATTGGCTACTGAGAAAGGTAAGCACCTATCAGGAGGGGTCTCTGACATCACCTGCTGGCACTGGCCATTCAGAGCTGTCCATTGTGCCCTCACACCTCTGCATCGAAGATGTTAGAGGTCTGGGACACACTGGAGGAGCTCTGGGCACATCCCCTGGGAGGTGCTGATCAGGGGAGTGGTCATTCCCCTTTCCTTTGTCCAGTTTCACACCAGAGCAGGACTGGGGGGTCCCTGAACTGGTGTAGACTGGCTTATGCAAGGAGGGCACCATCTGTGCCCTTCAAAGCATTTCCAGAGGCCAGGAGAGGCTACCCCTCCCAGGCCCTTCACACCTATTTCCAAAGGGAGAGGGTGTAACACCTTCTCTCAGACGAAAACCTTTGTTCTGCCTTCCTGGGACTGCACTGCCCAGCCCCCAGGGGGGGCAAAAAACTGTCTGAGGGTTGGCAGCAGCGGTAGCTGCAGAGAAACCCCCGGAAAGTTAGTTTGGCAGTACCCGGGCTCTATGCTGGAGACCCGGGTATGCAAGGAATTGTTCCCCCAATACCAGAATGGTATGGGGTGACAATTCCATGATGCTAGACATGTTACATGGCCATGTTCGGAGTTACCATGGTGACGCTACATATAGGTATTGACCTATATATAGTGCACACGTGTAATGGTGTCCCCGCACTCACAAAGTCCGGGGAAATTGCCATGAACAATGTGGGGGCACCTTGGCTAGTGTCAGGGTGCCCACACACTAAGTAACTTTGCACCTAACCTTCACTAAGTGAGGGTTGGACATATAGGTGACTTATAAGTTACCTAAGTGCAGTATAAAATGGCTGTGAAATAATGTGGACGTTATTTCACTCAGGCTGCAGTGGCAGTCCTGTGTAAGAATTGTCTGCGCTCCCTATGGGTGGCAAAAGAAATCTTGCAGCCCATAGGGATCTCCTGGAACCCCACTACCCAGGGTACCTAGGTACCATATACTAGGGAATTATTAGGGTGTTCCAGTGTGCCAATCAGAATTGGTAAAATTAGTCACTAGCCTGCAGTGACAATTTTAAAAGCAGAGAGAGCATAAACACTCAGGTTCTGGTTAGCAGAGCCTCAGTGATACAGTTAGACACCACACAGGGAACACATACAGGGCATACTTTATGAGCACTGGGGTCCTGGCTAGCAGGATCCCGGTGACACATAGGCAAAAACAAACATACATACAGTAAAAATGGGGGTAACATGCCAGGCAAGATGGTACTTTCCTACAAACGCTCATCTAATCTTTGTTAAGAAAGAAGAGAAACTTCCCCAACAGAAACCCCAGTTCGAAAACAAAAAGGTGGCAGCAGTTGCAATACGACATGCCACTCAGGAAGAGGGCTTTACTGAAGAACAGATAGTGGGCACTGGCACTGCTAGACCTTGCGGCAGAGGTCACAGTAGTTCATCAGGATCTTCAAGAGCATCTGGAGGACAAAGCAAGTGATGACTTCTTACAAGTTGAGACTGCGGAAAAGCATGTCTCCACCTAACAGAGTGTATAAAGTAGCTATAAAAATAGAGGGAAATATTGAACGCACAATCAACGCTATCTTTTGGGTCACTAATTATTATATTTTACAGGGCAAAAAGGTTTGGCCACCAGAATCTTTCCGTGATCTCCCCTATGGAGAAGAGATTATTGAAAAATCTTTCTCGCCCCTTGTTCCCAGAAAGCTCATAGAAATACACGTCATTGATTTGGCGGTGGCGGAGGCACCTGCATTATAATGCAACCACGCATGGTGGGATAAATATTCCCCTTATCATGTAATTCCAATTAAATTCAAACCTCAACCCCATATTCAATAAAACATAAAGCAAAAGCACCTGTGAGGGAAATTCTCAAACAATTAGAGTACCAGGGCATAATTGAACTTTGTGTCTCACCAATGAACAATCCATTGTTCTCTGTTGCTAAACTCGATCATTCCCACAGAATAGTTTTAGACTACGGACATTTAAACAGCCACAATGCACACAGCACAGCATTCATGAATAAAATAGTAAGAAAAAAATACAAAACGACACTGGATATTTCCAATGGGTTCTTCTGCCAAAATATAGCACCTGAAAGTAGGGACTTAACAAGTTTCAGCACTTTAGGCTGTCAGAAATAAAATTCTATTGAATCTCACAGGCATACAAGAACAGTCCAGGACTGTTTTCAGCTTATGTTACACCTATTTTATACGACATTGGCCCTGAGGCGTTGTCATACGTGGATGATATCTATCTTATGGACGACAACCTTGTGCATCATATAAGACAGCTACCCCTCTTTGTTGTAGAATTTGCCAAGTTCAGCTACACATTCAATTTAGAAAAATAAAAATAGCCTTCCTTAGTGTTCTGTTCTTGGGTTACGAATTGTCAGGTGAAGGCAAGAACCTCGTGCCCCAATTTGTGGAAAATGCGCACAATTACAACCTCCATACACAATAAAAAAGCTCCAGTCTTTATTGGGCTTTTTACATTTTGGCAGAACATACATTCCAGATTATTCATAACGCAGTAAACCATTATATGATTTATTACGTCTTGACTTTACCAGAAAATACTGGACAATCAAACACACACAAATTCTCAGAGCATTACAAAAAGACATGCTTGAAGCAAAACATCTACATACAAAGGACAACACAAAGGAATTGGTCATCAGAGTAATTGCTGGTGCCATCGGTTTAACCTATGTAACATTAAATGAGGATGAGAGCGTCCCGATTTGTACTCCACAGCAGAACAATGCTTTACTCCCAATAAAACAATTCTCACTGCTGTTCAGATGGCTGTCATCAAAGAGAGACCACTGGCCCAAGGGAAACACATCATTGTCATATCCCCCATTGAAGCCCTTGAGTCTGCTACCAAAGCTAGCGTTCCTAATGCTAAAGCATTACATTCACGTTGGATTCAATGGGCAACATCTCTCATGGCCACTGATATTGACTATGGCCCTCATTATGAACTTGGTGGAAATCACCACCGACCGCCGTGCTGATGGTGAACAAAAGACCGCCAGTGGCGGTGAACTGCATACCGCCGTATAATGATGCCCAAAAGAAAAACCTCCAAAAATAATGCAACCTCCACCCACTGCCAGGGCCAATGATGACAGAAAGGCAGTACACCTCACCCTGCCACTGCCATGCAGACAAATCCCCCACCTACCAAATAATGATGCACAAATCAGCTCGGCTGACAGTGAATATCGAATGACCATTGTCCGTACGGACTTCCACTGCCAGCAATGAGACCCACCAACAACAAATGCACACATTGGCAAGTTAGAAAAGCACACACCTGACACACATTCACAACACTTGAAAACACACACATACACACCCCAAAATCCTTTGCAACGCCAATAGAACAACAGATATTGACACCACAACAAGCATACACTGAACTCATCATCACACAAGTCACACAGTATAGGTAAGCATGTGCCACTCAGAAGGAGACTGTTGTTTTAAAAAATATAACAAGTTAAAAAGTTTATAAAGTGCTTACTTTTTTAAGTCCTGTGGAGGCTTTTAAGTGGTACAGGGTTGGGGCTTACTTTTATTGTTTAAACTTTTATAAATTTTGCTCGTTACGTGTTGATTTTTGTTTACAATACGAGGCGGAAGTGAGGGTCTGTCAGACCCCTTCTTCCGGTCCTTTCTTACAGACGCTGTAAAGTCAGCGTTCTAGTCGACGCAGGTCATTAGACCTCACGTCTTTAAATGAAAACGGGAGAGCGGCCGCGCATTAATAGGTAAGCGCGCGCCCCTCAGAAGGAGACTGTTGTTTTTAAAAATATAACAAGTTTAAAAGTTTATAAAGTGCTTACTTTTTGGGTTGGGGCTTACTTTTATTGTTTAAACTTTTAAAAATGTTGCTAGTTACGTGTTGATTTTTGTTTACAATACGAGGCGGAAGTGAGGGTCAGTCAGAGCCCTTCTTCCGGTCCTCGCTTACAGACACTGCAAAGTCAGCGTTCTAGTCGATGCAGGTCATTAGACCTCACGGCATTAAATGAAAACAGGAGAGCGGCCGTGCTGCTGGCGCGCCGAAGGCACGCCTAAGGCAAGCCCGTCTGCACTCGTCCGTGCCCGAACGGGCCCAGGGGCCAGAAATACTGGCCTTTTTTTTCATACCACTCATCTTGACTCATTTGAAGGTAGGGGGCAGGCCAAATTTTGCAATCATAAAGCACCCTTAGATTGCAGGTCGGATTGGGTTTGTGAGGTATTTAATTGGAAATTATGCGCTCCCCTGACTCTGAAGGAAGTCAGAGCGGAACGCAATAGCAAAGCGAAGTTAGGTAATTTAAATAAGGGGTCTAAAATGACTTATGCTAAGCCGCTTTGTCAGGCACTGGTCAATGCTCGGTCACTTCCTAAACATAAACTAGAAACTAGGGAGTTGCTTGAAGCTTGGCATATTGACTGTCTCTTTATAACAGAAACTTGGGGTAAGTTAGAGTCGGATCCTGATTTTATCGAAGCAACTCCCCCGGGGTACACGTACTATAGATTGGATAGGCCTCTGGGTCGGGGCGGTGGACTTGCTATTATTTGCCGAACTATGTTTTCCTGCACCTGGACAAACATTCCTTCCGAAACTTGTGAAGCAATGGCTTTTAAGATTTCATAGAATGACCAGGTGTTTCTTGAGGGGTTACTGATCTATAGACCACATGGTTATTTTGTAATTTGTTTTCAATCCTGGGTGTCCCTCTTGGAACCTATGGTTATGTCTCCCAAGGCAATCATATTAGGAGATTTTAACATTCATTGCGATGAATCCTTTAATCCAATGGTCCAGGAATTCCTTGATCTTATGAGAGCTTTAGATTGGATTCTCAAAGTTTCATCTGCTACGCATACAGCCGGTCATATATTGGATGGAGTTTTTGCGCGTACTGATCTACGTATGGAGTTAACTAATTTTCAGTTAAGCTGGACTGACCATCATCTCCTGCTGTTTCAAACTGCGTTGAACCGCACTCCCTCTCCTTCTAACAGGGAGAATCAAGTAGTTAGACCGTGGAAACAAATTAAACAGGTAGAACTGGTACCGGCCCTAGAAAAGGTCTGGGTTAGGGACAACAGGCAATCCTTGCCCCTACTAGAAGGTCTCTATCAGTGTCTAGAGACTGTTATGTTTCAATTGGCACCTCCCAAGACTCTTAGGCCCACTAGTCGGAACAAGTTGAATCAACCCTGGTTTACTAGTGAATTGAAATCTCTCCAGAGGAAATGTCGTCAACTTGAGAGACATTGGAAATTGATTCCTGGCCCAGAGGAAAGGGACTTATTTAAGTCTACTTTTAAAATCTATAAAGCGGTCCGATTCAAGGCCAAGTCTACCTTCTACACGGTTAAGGTTCAGGAAGCCTTAAATACTCCGAGGGAGCTTTTTAAGGTGATCAAGGAATTATCTACTCCTTCCAAGCCACCTGAACTAGTAAATACACAAGAGCACTGTGATAAGATAGCAAAGCATTTTGAGAATAAGATTCTCTGTTCCTATGATAACTTTGTCCCTCCTGAGGAAGGTAGGGAGCCAATCTCTTGGACCTCTCACGATCCTGTAGCAAATGAATTAATTCTGTCAGATTTTCATTGTCCGACCCAAAACGGCATTAGCAAATTGATCCTTAATATTAAGTCTGGCTCCCCTCTAGATCCCTGTCCTCCCTCCGTGATTCATATGGCCCCCGACTTTATAGCTCGGACTTTAGGTCCTATTTTTCAGGAAATCCTTAGTTCTGGATGCCATCCTGCTAGATGGAAGGAGACCATAGTTGTTCCCGTGAAAAAGAAACCTGATGGAGACATGCAGGACCTTGATAACTTACGGCCAATTGCGCTCCTTCCTTTCTATGCCAAGATTCTGGAGAAAATTATGAATAGGGAACTAGCAGATTTTCTTGGGGAAGTGGAACCTTTAGATCCTTCTCAGCATGGCTTCAGGAAAGCGTATAGTATGGAGACTGCTCTTATCTCATCCACCAACTCTATTTGAAGACTTGTTGATGAGGGACAAGGTGCCATTCTAGTCCTAATATATTTATCTGCAGCCTTTGATACTATATCTCCTCAGATTTTGATGACCCGTCTTTATCAAGAAGGCGTCAGAGGTAGTGCCTTGAAACTGTTGGAATCCTTTTTAACTAATAGATGGACCACTGTAAGATGTGGTAATTTTGATTCCATACCTTATCTACTACCTTGTGGGACTCCACAGGGTTCCTAACTGAGCCCTACCTTGTTTAATATCTATGTTGCCCCGCTGCCCAACTTGGTCCGATCTTTTGATTTTATCCCCACCTCATATGCAGATGACACACAGCTTATTATCCCAGTTAATAAAAACTGGGAGGAGGTGGCGGACCACTTTAACCATTGTATGAAGGAGGTCAGTAACTGGATGGGGTCCAACTGGCTGAAATTGAATGCTTCTAAGACTGAAATTCTTTGCTTTGGATCTGGTGTTTAACATCGGAATCCGCGCTGGTGGAAATCAGATTGTGGTTCCCTTCCTATCCCTACAAATATTAGCAAAAACCTCCGTATTATGTTTGATGATCAACTGTCTTTCAAATATCAGGTAAACCACACGGTTAAAACATGTTTGTGGTTGATTAAAATGCTAAGGACAGTTTTTCCTTTTTTTCAGTATAAATGGAGGGTTGCTGCCACTTTAGCTCTGGTAGTGTCTAAAGTGGACTATTGTAATGCCTTGTTTCTTAATCTAGATAAAGGCCTCCTTAATAGGCTGCAGCTGATTCAGAATTCAGCCGCCAGAGCTGTTCTTAATCTCTCTAGTTGGACCTCAGTCAGAAGTAGTCTTAGACAATTACACTGGCTTCCGGTGGCTCAACGGTTTATTTTTAAATCCCTTTGTTTGTCTTATAAAGCAGTGCATGGCCAAGGTTCAAAATACTTGTCCACTAAATTATGATGGTACAAACCAAAGAGACATCTTAGATCATCTTCAGCCTACAATATTCAGGTTCCCCGGACTAATAGAGTGAAGTGGGGTGATAAAGCCTTCACTGTAGCTGCAGCCAAGCACTGGAACTCCCTCCCTCTAAACATTAGGGCAGAAACTAGTTATTTACGTTTCAGGAAATTGATTAAAACATGGCTCTTTCCTAAATAATCTTTGTTTTTCCTTCTGTAGGTTGGGGGTTTCCTGATGAGTTCAGTGTCGTTTTTACCTATGCTAGCGCTTCAATGCTCCTTGTGAGCCAGAATGTGCTTTATAAATATACACACATACATACATACATACATACATACACACCCAAATATACCACCAAAACACATACATTGTTCAACCACCATCACAAGCCATACACCCAACCACACAATAGCACCCTCACCAATACACCTACAACACACCACCCACAACACACGCCATGGCACCCCCTAAGCACCCACGCTTCACAGACAGGGAGCTAAGGACCATGGTGGACGAAATATTTAGGGTCGAGCCACACCTATTCGGGGCACAGGAGCAGCAGACACCCTTGGCCAGGAAGATGGAGCTATGGCAGAGGATAATCAACAAGATCAATGCCATGGGAAACCATCCATACACAAGGGCTGACAACAGAAAGAGGTATAACGACCTGCGCGGGAAGGTTCATTCCATGGCATCCAGACACAACATCGCAGTACAGAAGGCTGGTGGTGGTCCCCCATCTCCTCCCCCCAAATACACCAACTGGGAGGGAAAGGTCCTGGCTATCCTACACCCGAAGGACCTCACTGGACTCACTCGGGTTAGTCACCTACAATACCTTAACAGTCACCACACCTATAATGCATGTATCATCCCATTCCTCTCACTACCACCAGGACCCCATCCCCTACCCAGTCCACAACACCGACACACTCACATCCAAGTCACCTGCATGCCTATAATCCCCCATACAAATAACCATCGAGCCCCCTGTGCACAGTCACCAACTGTAGGAAGCTGGCCTGGTTTGTAGTGGGTACCAAGGGGTACTTACACTCTGCACCACGTCCAGTTATCCCTTATTAGTGCAGAAGAGGTGTTTCTAGCAGCTTAGGCTGATAGAAGGTAGCTATAGCTGAGCAGCTTAGGCTGAACTAGGAGACATGCAAAGCTCCCACTATACCACTGGTGTCATATGCACAATATCATAAGAAAACACAATACACAGATATACTAAAAATAAAGGTACTTTATTTTTATGACAATATGCCAAAAGTATCTCAGTGAGTACCCTCAGTATGAGGATAGCAAATATACACAATACCAAAAATATGCAGTAATAGCAAAAGGAAGTAATGCAAGCAATGTATAGTCACAATAGATTGCAATGAGAGCACATAGGTATAGGGGCAACACAAACCATATACTCCAAAAGTGGAATGCGAATAACGTATGGACCCCAAACCTATGTGAGCTTGTAGAGAGTCGCTGGGACTGTAAGACAACAGTGAGGGTTAGAAAAATAGCCCACCCCAAGACCCTGAAAAGTAGGTGTAAAGTGCACCTATATTCCCCAGAGAGCACAGAAGTCGTGATAGGGGAATTCTGCAAAGAAGACCAACACCGGCAATGCAACCAAAGTGGATTTCCAGACGAGAGTACCTGTGGAACAAGGGGACCAAGTCCAAGAGTCGCGACAAAGTCGAGATTGGGCAGATGCCCAGGAAATGGCAGCTGAGGGTGCAAAGAAGCTGCCACCGGATGGTAGAAGCTGTAGATTCTGCAAGAACGAAGAAGACTAGGAACTTCCCCTTTGGAGGATGGGTGTCCCAAGTCATGAAGAAGCTTGCAGAGGTGTTCGCATGCAGAAAGACCGCAAACAAGCCTTGCTAGCTGCAAGGGTCACGGTTAGGGTTTTTGGATGCTGCTGTGGCCCAAGAGGGACCAGGATGTCTCCAATTGCGTGAGGAGACAGAGGGAGCGCCCAGCAAGATAGGGAGCCCTTACAGAAGCAGGCAGCACCCGCAGAAGTGCCGGAACAGGCACAACGAAGAGGAGTGAACCGGACCTCACCCGAAGTCACAAAAGAAGATTCCACAATGCCGGAGGACAACTCAGGGGGTTGTGCACTGCAGGTTAGAGTGTCGGGGACCCAGGCTTGGATGTGCACAAAGGAAATCTTGGAAGAATGCACAGGAGCCGGAGCAGCTGCAAAACACGCGGTACCAAGCAATGCAGTCTAGCGTGGGGAGGCAAGGACTTACCTCTACCAAACTTGGACTGAAGAGTCACTGGACTGTGGGAATCAATTGGACAGAGTTGCTGAGTTCCAGGGACCACGCTCGTCGTGCTGAGAGGGGACCCAGAGGACGGGTGATGCAGCCTTTTGTTGCCTGCGATTGCAGGGGGAAGATTCCGTCAACCCACGGGAGATTTCCTCTGAGCTTCTAGTGCAGAGAGGAGGCAGACTACCCCCACAGCATGCACCGCCAGGAAAACAGTTGAGAAGGCGGCAGGATCAGCGATACAAGGTTGCAGTAGTCATCTTTGCTACTTTGTTGCGGTTTTGCAGGCGTCCTGAGCAGTCAGCATCGATTCCTTGGCAGAAGGTGAAGAGAGAGATGCAGAGGAACTCTGATGAGCTCTTGCATTCGTTATCTAAAGAATTCCCCAAAGCAGAGATCCTAAATAGCCAGAAAAGGAGGTTTGGCTACCTAGGAAGGAGGATAGGCTAGCAACACAGGTAAGAGCCTACCAGAAGGAGTCTCTGACGTCACCTGCTGGCACTGACCACTCGGAGAAGTCCAGTGTGCCAGCAGCACCTCTGTTTCCAAGATGGCAGAGGTCTGGAGCACACTGGAGGAGCTCTGGGCACCTCCCCTGGGAGTGCAGGTCAGGGGAGTGGTCACTCCCCTTTCCTTTGTCCAGTTTCGCGCCAGAGCAGGGCTGGGGGATCCCTGAACCTTTGTAGACTGGCTTATGCAGAGATGGGCACCATCTGTGCCCATCAAAGCATTTCCAGAGGCTGGGGGAGGCTGCTCCTCCCCAGCCCTGACACCTTTTTCCAAAGAGAAAGGGTGTAACACCGTCTCTCTGAGGAAGTCCTTTGTTCTGCCGTCCTGGGCCAAGCCTGGCTGGACCCCAGGAGGGCAGAAACCTGTCTGAGGGGTTGGCAGCAGCTGCAGTGAAACCCCGGGAAAGGTAGTTTGGCAGTACCCGGGTCTGTGCTAGAGACTCGGGGATCATGGAATTGTCTCCCCAATGCCAGAATGGCATTGGGGTGACAATTCCATGATCTTAGACATGTGACATGGCCATGTTCGGAGTTACCATTGTGACGCTATACATAGGTAGGGACCTATGTATAGTGCACACGTGTAATGGTGTCCCCGCACTCTCAAGTCCGGGGAATTTGCCCTGAATGATGTGGGGGCACCTTGGCTAGTGCCAGGGTGCCCACACACTAAGTAACTTAGCACCCAACCTTCACCAGGTGAAGGTTAGACATATAGGTGACTTATAAGTTACTTAAGTGCAGTGGTAAATGGCTGTGAAATAACGTGGACGTTATTTCACTCAGGCTGCAGTGGCAAGCCTGTGTAAGAATTGTCAGACCACCCTATGGGTGGCAAAAGAAATTCTGTAGCCCATAGGGATCTCCTGGAACCCCAATACCCTCGGTACCTCAGTACCATATACTAGGGAATTATAAGGGTGTTCCAGTATGCCAATGTGAATTGGTGAAATTGGTCACTAGCCTGTTAGTGACAATTTGTAAAGAGAGAGCATAACCACTGAGGTTCTGGTTAGCAGAGCCTCAGTGAGACAGTTAGGTATCACACAGGGAACTCATACATATAGGTCACCAACTTATGAGCACTGGGGTCCTGGCTAGCAGGGTCCCAGTGACACATAACAAACATACTGAAAACATAGGGTTTTCACTATGAGCACTGGACCCTGGCTAGCAGGATCCCAGTGAGACAGTGAAAACACCCTGACATATACTCACAAACAGGCCAAAAGTGGGGGTAACAAGGCTAGAAAGAGGCTACTTTCTCACACCAACCCATGCATGGAATCCCAGTAGCACTACAACACCCACAGTGCACCACCACCCCCTCAATAAATACATCAAAATGTACATGAAGGGACATTGCATGCCACTACATGGGAATTCAACCACCAATTACTGCTGACAAGTGCTGCAATTGACAAGAAAGTGCAGGACAACCACATCTCTATTCTCTCACACAGAGGAACCACCACTCATGCCACATGGACGTAGACATCAAGCAGTGCCAGTTCCCCATCTGAAGACAAAGGGCCCACTCAGGAGAGTGTAGAGGGATGTCTGGACACAGAGGAAATCCCTGGCCCATCTCACAGCCCTGGACAGTCACCCTCCAGAAGCCCCACCAGGACACCACTGACACCCCTACCACTCAGCCACCACCATCAGCTATGGTCAAACGACCCCATACCAGTGTCACCAGGTCACGGACTGGCTGCCAACATGTACAGAGGCCAGAGTCTCCACCCACCACCAGGCAAGATGATGAAGGGCCAACTGCAAGTGGGACTGCCAGACCTGTGCAGGGGACACAGGCACAGGGGGCTAGGGCCAGTGGGAGGGCATCAGTGGCCCAGGGTGTGTCCCAAGGAGGGATGCTGCTGCCAGGAGGTGATTTCTGAGGTCCTGGGAGCATACCACCATTCCCAGGAGAGAATGGGCCAGATCCTGACCACCTTGGAGCAGAATCAGAGGCTGCAGGTAGCACACCACCGGGAGGCAATGGAGCAATTGAACCAGCTCAATGCCATCATGGCCTCCATTGTGGTGCTGCAGTGCCAGACAAAAACCAGCCTGAGTCCTCCACCCACCTGCAGGCCCCTACCACTATCCAGGACACTACCCTGCCAATTACATCTTCAGCATCCACTGGACTTGTGGCACTGCCAGAGGACTCAGGACACCAGTGCCCCTTCCCCTGCAGCCCAGCTGCATCATCTCAAATGTGCCTTCAGACCCAGACATCCCACTGAAATACCAGCCAAGACCAAGCCCAGTGCCAGGAAGTGACTGTGCCCTGAACTGTCTTCCTTCTGTGCCACTGAGCTACCTCATTGACATGCCACTTCCATCTCACCATCTTCCAATGGCCCTATGGATGATACTCCTGTACAACCAACAGCTGAGCATTTGTACCTGAGCATGCTTTTCACCATGTGCCCACTCCCTTCCACTGTCCCAACACTCATGGATGTTTTTACTTGGAATAAATAAACGTGTGCACTCAAAATTTCTGTCCTTAATCAATATGAGCTATCAATTGTGAATGTGAATGCATAAGCCAGTTACCATCATAATGCCGCTTTTATTGCAGGAGCGGGCCTAACAGAGTGTAGTGTCTGAAGTATGTCACACTGTACATTCCATTGCGTGCACTGGCATCTGCCACTTCAGCCATGATTTCGCCTTATCACTGGTAAAGGACACCACAGTACTTACTATATGAGTCAGCCTGAAACAATGCAGTGAAGCCATCAGCATCATAGGAAATGTACCTGAGAGTCACTGGAAGTATAGCCGGATTAGCTGGGTCCTGGAGTTGATATCTTCCCCCTCTTCTTCACCATCACTCCCATCCCTCCTATGAGGTGGCAGGGCTGGTTGGACAGCATCCTCCTCTTCTAGAAGTGGGATAGCTTTCCTCACAGCCAAGTTGCACAGCATGCAGCAGGCCACCACTATCTTACACACCTTGTCAGGGACACAGTACAGGGATCCTCCAGAGAGATGGAGGCAACTAAATCTTGCTTTCAGGAGCCCTAAGGTGCGCTCTATCACCCTCCTAGTACGACCATGTGCCTCATTATAATTCCTCTCTGCATCTGTTCTGGGATTCCTCACAGGTGTCATGAGCCATTGCATGTTGGGGCAGCCAGAATCCCATGTAAAAGTGGGCGAAAGAGGGTTGAAACACATACATTTTACTTGCATACAGCCTGGCTGACAGCAATGTAACTGATCTAGTGTCATACACACTCACCTATGAGCCAAGCTCTGTCCCCTTGAAGTTGTCCCATCATGTGTGGCATGATTCTCAGGACAAATGCATCATGGACTGACCCTGGGAACCTTGCCTTGACATGTGAAATGTACTGATCAGCAGTACATACCAAGTGCACATTCATGGAGGGATAGTTTTTACGATTCTGATACACCTATTCACTCACTCTTGGGGGTATGAGGGCTATGTGGATACCATCAATGACACCTATCAGATGAAGGATATTTGCAAAGGCATAGAATCCTGATTTGATGGTGGTGAGATCAGTCCTTTGGGGAAACTGGACATAACTTTGCAAGTGTTGAAATAATGCATTCAGGAAATTGGCCAGGATGTGGCTGATCATTGGCTGAGATACCCCTGCAGTCATGCTCACTGTCACTTGAAATGAGCCAAAAAATGGAGCAAAGATAGTATCTGCCAGTTGTAGGTATGGCATGGTGATTTCTATTGGTCGGCTTCAGAACAGGATCCATTTCAGCACAGAGGTCAAGGATTGTAGCTTAATTAAGTAAGTTATGATGATGTGATGTTCCTCCATGGTGGCCAGATCTACCAGGGGTCTGTAAACAGATGGGGCTCTCCCTCGCCACATGGGTCTGTACCTATGGATGATGAAGGAAAACATCTTGAGTTTGGACATACACTTGCATCATATGGTGACACAATTCATGTTTTCAATGCGAAACATATGTAACGCACACAAACACAAGGAATTAGGTAATCCTGTTGGGCTACTGTGTGGTGAAGTGTCTCAGTCATATTGGCATCACAGTGCAGACACACTTCCAACCATGATTATGTGTGGGGGACCAGTACTCATGTCTGTACTCGACGAAGGGGAGAGGGAATGGGGCCATGGATGAGGACCCCAGCCAGGCTATGGAGACGTGGTGTATGCAAAATGGCAGACTCCTGCCATCCAGGTATTGTAGTGTGGAAGTGACTTCATTCCGCTGGCGTAACTCATCATGGCGGTAGGCGGTGTTCACCGTCGTGCACCTGATCATTGGATTACATGGTTGTCAATGGAGAACATGGGCCTATCATGATCGCCGCCGGCGTTGACGGTGCACACCGCCGGGGTATCTACTTCCATTTTGACAGGCCCTTGACACTTGACTATTGCACTGTGAGAAGGGAAGAACTCCACATGTGTGTGCTGCTGTGTCCTTACTCTGGTCCCTGAGATGGCACGTGTCACAGGGGAACGGGCCCTGGACTTCACTACGAAGGGGATGGAGAAGCTGGTGGACGGGGTCCTACACCTGTATGCCAATTTGTATGGGTGACCAGAGGAGCAGGTGAGTTGCTATTTATCCTCCTTAGATGTGTGTGAATGTGTTGGATGTCTGCATGCATTTTTGTTTACTGTGTGACTGCTCGCCTGTAGTTTGTCTGGCAGTTTTTGTCTTGAAATTTGTCCATATGCATGTCTCCATGGGCCATGTCAGTTTGAATGGGCATGGCGTTTGCATACGGGGCACTCACACTGACGTCTCTTTCTTTACTGTGTGTGTCCCATGCAGGTCAGCGCCCTTCAGAAGAGGGGACTGTGGCACGCCATTGCCAAGGAAGTGCTGGCCCTGGGGGTCTACAACCAGCAGAGCACCCACTGCAGGAAGTGGTAGGAGGACCTGAGGTGCTGGGCCAGGAAGACCGGAGGGGCCCAGCTGGGGAAGGCCTCCCAACGAGGGAGGGGTGCCCGTCGAACCCTGACCCCCCTAATGGCCCTCATTCTGGAGTGGCCTATCCGAATTTGAATGGGCGCTTGAAGGCAGCACAGAACCCACAATGGGGTGAGTGCCAACACTGTTGTGATGCCACTATGATGAGTGAAGTTAGATGCTAAGGGGTGCATGCATATTAATGCCAGGCACCTAGACAGGTGTGTCCCTGCAGTCCTGCCCCCCTCCACGTCCATGGGATAGTGCCATAACTAGTTTTGGCAGGGTCTGTAGGCCTGTGATGGGTCCCCTGTTTGGACCATTGTATTCAATGTAGCCTCATGATCTTGTAGATGTGTTGGTTTGGCATCGTCTCTCATTGGTTCACTTCGCAAAGTGTATCAGAGTAGTGGGTCAGGATGGGAATGTAGTGTATTGTGGGGTCATGCCTACCAGTCAGGGGCACATTAATAACATGTGTTGTGTCTGCTGAGGGTTTGTGCCTGACCTGGGTGGGAGTGTATGTGTCCCAACATGTACATATTTCCTGGAATTGACATACTTCTTTCTTGTTTTGTTTCCCCACCCCTGTGCTCTTGTGTCCCTGTGTACATTAGTATCACCTGGCAAGCGAGCTGTGGCACGGGCGAGTGGGGATGCTGCAGCCCACAGTTCCCAGGAGGCACAGTTGACCGACGCCAAGGGGACCAATGGGTTGGAGGGCGAGGGAAGTACCACAGGGGAGGCAACTACCACTGGAGGTAGTGACTCTGATACCTCCTCAGATGGCAGCTCCTTGGTGGTGGTGGACCCTACTGGGCCCACCCATTCTTTGTCATCTTCCTCCAACCCATACCATCACCACCCTCCCAGTTGCTCCCCACTGAGTTACCTGTGCCCGCTCACCCAGGAGGGTGGGCGTTTCCTTCGCCCCAGGGCCCTCATCCCCTGCCCCAGTCCGCCCTGCTGCCCTCATGGAGGAGGCTATTAACCTCCTGAGAACCATCTCTGTAGGGCAGAGAACCATTGTGAATGCAATCTAGGGGCTAGCATCCCAGATGCAGCAATGCATACCTGGAAGGTATTCAGTGTGCCACGTCTGGCCTACAGAGATCTTTTCAGGCTATGGCCTCCTCTTTGACGGCAGGCAGTGTCCCTGGTCTTTCCATCCCCCCTCCCACCACCTCTACCCCTTCCAGAACCCCACTCCCTTCACCCATCCCAAGCACACATTCAGACAGCCATGCACACAGATCAACACACAAGACGTACACTGAGAAATACAAGTGCCATACTTCCTACCACAGGCAGGCACACACCCAACATACCAAAGCACACACAACAACATCCACCTCCCCAACTTTGTCAGCCTCCCCGCCTCCTCGTCTGTCACCTCCCCATGCACACCCACATGAACTGCACCCTCAGTCACTGCTGCTGCCCCCATTCTTGCTGTCAGCACAACAGATGATATCCAGTCATGCATCCCAGACACCACACCTGCACTCACCACAACTACATTCATATTCACTTGCAGCACACTCACCAGACCTGCAGACACCCGCACAACATCCACTTACACTGGCAGTCTGTCTTCTCCCACTGTGTCTACCCTCCCTCCTCCCAAAACACTCAAATGCTCACACTCATCCACACCACACTCATCTACCATACATAAGCAGACTAAACAGGCACCTGCATCCACATCCAAAACACCTACACCTCGTACCACTGCTCCCTCAACCTCCACTCCCACACCTGGCTCCAAATCTCCTCAACTGCACCCAAGAAACTTTTCCTCTCCTGTGTTGACCGGTTTGAACTCACTGGCCCACTCCGTCTTGTCCCTAAATGTTCCCATGCCCTAGCCCAGTCCACTCCTTCCTAGTCAAAGTCCTCCCCAGTCCGCCCTTTCCATTCCCATGCCCTTACCCGAGGAAGAAGAAGCCCCATGTTGCCCCAGGTCCCTCTGCCACCCCCCAGTCCAGGCCCAATCCCCCTCCTTTCAAGGGAAAGCCCAAACCCTCTACACCTCCACCTCCTAAATCTAAGCACAAGACCCCCCCTTCAAGACCTGACTCAACACCCCCACAACCCCCTGCCCCTGTTCCCTGAGGTGCCTGGCTGCCCCATTGATGCCTGTTCTCAGTGGAGTTTCGCTTACCATCGTAGAAGTCAAGTTTAGCCTATATTGGCCCTTATGGGACTTGTTTATGAAGTGGCCTATGGTCTTGTTTCTACATTTGTTTATAATGCCGTTGAAGGAAATTTTAGTGCCCAGCGGTCCTGTTGGCACAATATTGAGCCATTGCTTAGCGTTTCTCTGTGGGGGTGTGGTGTGCACAGGTGCGTGCACTGGTGCAGGTATTTGTTGGCTTGTGCCTGGTAAGCACATCTTGTTATGGCATATATGGCTTGGGATGATGGGAGGAGTTGGGAGTGCGTTGCGGTGTGGGTGGGGTGGATTGTTGTGTAACTGTGCCCTTTCTTCCCATGTGTACTAGGCTGCGTTAATTACCATCGTTGTCTTTGTCGTCGGTCACAGTCCTGGAGAAATATGGCAAGGAGAAGCACTGGGATTATTTCCAACTATCGGTCCATGTCTGCATCGGCATGTTCTGTGTGCCTCCAGTGAGTGTTTCCCTTTATATCGGTCATTTCAACCACGCTTTGCCTGGAGGTGGTTTCTGTCCCGGAACTTATGGCAGTGTGGTGTTTCATAATTTGGTGGGCGGGTAGGGCCTTTCCGCCGGGCTGAAGGTGACCTCTCCCGTCGGCGGCCGGACTACCAAAAAGGCTGTGGGTGGATGGCACGCTGCTTGTTTCTCATGCACTTCATTATTACGTTGACCGGACCACCAGCCATGTTCAGAATGACCCAAAATTACAAACCCAAGAATTTTTGCAATACGAACTTGGATGCCATTTCCAGCAAACGCATTGCCTATTGAACAATATCAAACAATTTTGTATACTGATGGTTCATCCCAACCAGCTATAGCACCTAACATTAATATTCTGCCACTTGCGCAGTCGGGAGTGCATACTTGAAATATGGCAAGTTCCATCCAAAACATACTTACATGCAGACCCTAGGGGATTGCACTGCACAGCTAGCATAGCTCAAGGCTCTGGTGATGGCACTGGAATAGGCCGATCCTGAACAGCTGACGCTGTTTGTCTGTGGTTCATACTATTATGTCCAGTCCTTCAATGAATATCTGTATTATTGGCACCAGAATGGGTTCAGAGATTCAAAAGGAAGCACCATCAAACACAGACTTCTGTTAGGGAAAATTGTGGATCTGAAGGAAAAGCTACCCAGCGTCCATGTTGTACATACACTAGGACATCAGTGTGTTGGAATGCATATTTCAGGCAACTCTTTGGCTGGTGAAACAGCTAAATCAGCAGTAACTACAGCTTCTGTTCCTGCAGTAACTCATTCTAGAACGAAATTGGATGATGCAACACTGGCAGCTGTGAACGCTTCAGCTGACAGCACACCCTTACCAAAAGCATATCCCGCTAAATATTCCTACTGCATATCATGCCTCAATGTAACCATAGCAGTTATACCAGGGGTGGGTAATCGTGTGATTCCCAATGAAGAACAAAGACCACAATTGATCAAAGCAGCGCATGACAGCTCATGACGGGGTTGCTTCTGCCCATGATGGTGTGGCGGCTAAAATATGATTGTTACAAGCATGTTACTGGTGACCAGGTCTCTGTAAACATACCAAACAGTATGACATCTGCCAAAAAATAAAAGGATCCACCGCCAAACGCCCACCGCAGAAACCCCTCCTAATAGCCAACAAATAAGTTCAATTAATGTAGTTGGACCATTGTGGTTCCCTGACACCTGATAGTGCATACAAATTCATCTTTGTCACTGTTGATTCATGCTCCAGATTTCTATGGGTTTGGCTACAATAGTTGGCTGACACTCAAACTGTTATTAAAGATTTTCCAGACTTTATTGGCACATATGCTTTTGCGTCTTTCCACTGAGACCAGAGCCCTGCTTTTGCCTCAAGGGCTTTCAGGGACTCCATGGCTTCATTAGGGGTCCAACTGCATTACTCATCTCCATTTCATCCTGAGGGAAATAGTGTTGTGGAGCGACAAAACCGGGATTAAAAGCAATCTTGAACAGCAAGAGTGTTAGGCATGGGTCGTAGATGGCTTGCCCACCTGTATGGTGTCCAGAGAGCACATAACCCAACCCAACATATCCCAGAAGGTGCCTAGGGGGGGCGTACTTCATAAGAATACCTGTTCAGAACACAAATGTATGCTCCAGACCTTGATCGTCTTGGCGCGGAAGTGGCAGATACACCTTTTGACATAAACGAACATGTCACTGTCTTGCAGGACTTTCAACAGTTTCATGATGACAACGCATCTGCCAGTGTCACTTCCTTGGGAATAAGGGATGTATCAATAACATCTACCGGCTGGATTCCAAAAGTTGGGGATCTAGAGCAGGAAAAGTTTGCTGTGAAAAAGGAGTTTGGACCTTCTTATCGTGCACCGGTTCCAGTCCTGGGAATACACAGTACCAGAACTGTCATTTTACCACCGCTGCCTTGTTTTAAAGAAAATTACTTCTTCTCCATCGACAATGTCAAGCTACACCATATGGCTGATCCTGTACGGCAGACCTAGGGGACTCCTGGGTAGTACCCAATCCCTCTTACTACAGAGAAGAATGTTCCTCTGGAGATTTTAAGAAGCAACACTGATACCTCTCGGAGCTTGGGGAGGGTAGAAAATGAGCTTTCATTGGCTACACTACCTTCCACTGTTACAAATAACACTAATAATATTGATCGATTTTATCCAACATCTACACAAACGGATGGCATAGTCTACTATAAACCACTGAGGGAGTCTTCTGCATGTTCTCCTCGTCCAAACACAGCTCCAGTTTTTGCACAAACTGCTTCTGGGTATTTTGCCGACATCAATGACACTTTCACTGACTCATCTACCCCTACTGCAACAGAACTGTCAAGAGCATGTAAGTTGATAATTTGGCTCAAAATTAACTATCTCTTTCTCCCATGGAACTATCTATGGTTTTTATTAACTGTACTTACCTTCCTCTTTTGGATTGGGTTTGTCATTGTTTTCATCTTACTGATTCATGGTCATTACCTTCCTGAACGCTCTACAGTTGAACTGGTGGATGAGGTCTTAAAACTAAATTTTTCTTTGCACAAATTCCTCAGAGACTTGTCCCTAGCGAACATTTCTGCTATACCAATTCCTAATGGAATTGTTTGGGATAAAGTATTATTTGATATAAATGGCTCGAAGGAGGTCATTCAAATTTCATATGTATTCAATCTTTCCATGAACGATTTAATTACACCCAGAGTCGTTTCTGATGATTGGGATGTGAAAACAGTTGATTCTATGATGGTTGATTTGCAGTATTCTACTGTATTTGAAAATGAGGATATGTATCAATCCAAAGAAAACTATGGAGAAATGTTCTGTTTTATTTATCATGGACATCATTTCATTCACAAAGCAAGTACCCAAAGACTATTTGTAATTACACACAGTGGGAACATTGTCCGACTCCACCAGTGGTAAGTTCCAAAACATATACTGAAAGATTTTCATACTTCTCTGGGCACAATGTTAAAAATACTGAGTCATATTATTTTAAATTGCCAGTAATGGAAAGACAACATATGTTATTGACAGACACAAAATTTATTTATCCTGATTCCTTTGTTTCCTGGTTAGCTATAGAAGGCCATGAATACTGTTTGAAGTTGATAGGCTTGAAAAGTGTGTGGTGAATTAAAAATAAGGGGAAAGGAAGCTTTATTTAGAGAATGACTGATACCTGTTCAAATTAGATTTTTAAATTAAACTGGACAACACACTAGTTGTTTAGGCTTGGCTAAAATTAAGGAATTGAATACGCCCAATATTTTTGCCCCTGCAAACTTTTATAAATGGCAAAAGTAAAAAAAATCATCTGAAGATCATATCAAAGAATGGGTCCAGAATGGAACATTTAACACATCACTCTCACGTCCTGGTGGGTGGTTATTATGGCCATGTTTTGTAAACTCCAGGGGGGATTTAGAACAAATAGGTCAGACCCTCGCTATGTGTCATAGGAGCACTCGGGTATAGTGACAACATATAGTGAAGGAAAAGTATGCCAGAAATGGTTGAAAAGCTTCTCACTAGATACTTTTAAAGAACACCTCAGTTTCCTGTCTAACGAACCAGATTTACAGGATTTCCTGTTAGGTCCCAGAAAACAAAACAGAAAGCGCTTCTTCTATTCAGTACATAATTAAATGTTGAACTTTCCCAACAAGAAGTGACTACCCGGTTAAGGCAAATTGATCAGGAAAAATTATAGAAAGCATTAGTTGTTGTAGGTAATGGTATTAGGACCCTGTCCAACCGGATATACACTTTAAATAACATTGTATCATCTGCAATAAACATAGCACAGAGTGATATGTCATCATTACACCATGGACAGAGTCAGCTAAGGTCCAGTTTGGACACTACAAAGACTGAAAGAAGTTCACGTTCCCTGGCAACACGTTAGCACAAGGGACATCTTTTCAACATGTAATTTAATGGAAAAACAACAAATAGTGGCTAAGAAGGAAGCAACTTATGGCATGCTAAACATTGAGAAATTACAAAAGTTGCCTTTTACTGTGGCAGAAATACCATATGTAGAATGGCTAATACAATGGATTATAAATCTGCCTATTTCAACAATTCAATTCACATCCTACTTGAAACACATTCCAGTAGTCAGATATGAAAGGCTGGGAGATAGTTACATACATGATGTATGGGAGTTTCCCTTTTCGTTCAAATGCTTCAGTGGCATGAAAGAGGTCTTTCTTAGTGGTAGTGAATGTGAGACTTTTGTGAGACATTCAATAGTTTGTCCTAGCATGGGGCATGTAATGCTTCAGCAGAAAACTTTGCTTGTTATCTGAAGGAAGTTCCAGTCCCCTTGATTCGACCTATATTCCAGGTGCTCCCAAATGGAAGCTATGTGCTCCTTAACAGTGACAACTGTTGTGAAATCTGAGCCGGAATAGCTTATGTTGTTTCGGTCTCCCAAATTGTCACATGTTGCGGGAATGTCCTCTTTCCCCTTACACAACAATGAGAAGTAGCAGACATTTGGCCTCATATTCCTACTTCAAATGTGAATTTTGACAAGTTGACCAGACTAAAGGCTTTATTGTTTCAAAAACATGTGTCTCTTACATCTGCACGTGAGACCTATGCCCTTCAAATTGCAAGGTCATCGCCAGAGATTCAGTCCCCTTTAAGCACAAATTTGCAGAGACACTTTGGTGAACTCATGGGACAAATATTTAACGCTTCCAGTACTACTGCAATCACATATTTCTTTAAGGCTGTTGGTTCTAGTTTCGTTCACACCTTCTCCTCTATGTTTTACTTAATACCTTCAGCCATACACTGTCACGGATTTGGGCGGGTCTGATCAGGACTCTGGTTGGGACACCCCTTGAGGTCACTAAATATACTAAAGAGATAGTGTACGGAGACAGAAGATCAGCTAAATGCATACACGGGAAAGGACAGCTAAGGACCGGCACAGGAAAGTAAAAGCAGAGCAACCCTTGTGTGAACAAACAGGAAATAGATATCTAATGGACAAACACACTGGGGTTGTACACAGGGTTTGGCGCAGAACCTCCCACAGTGACAGTGAATGTCAATGCCTCTGTGCAGTTTGCTCTTACAGATTGTCACCCCGCCAGCCCCATTGAAAGGAGGCAGCAGAAGTGATTCTGTCTCTGGACCCTAGAGCATAAACAAGGACAGTACTTACATACACAAGACAAGCTCTTGTGGGTCCAGCTGGAAACACAGTGGCAATTCCTGGAAAAACAGCAATAACACACTCTCACTGTTAGACATGAAAGACAACATATTACACTGGACAAGGATGGGGGCTGGAATTGCCTCCTGGGAACCAGGGGCCAACCCCAGTACAAAGGAGGACACTTATACACTAGTGAAGACTGATAGAACACTTACCAGACACAAATACAGAGAGGAAAGTGAAACAGAAGGAATAAACTAAGAGGCAGAGGCAGGAACTGGGAACAGGCTCAGGCTGAAGCAAAGGCAGGACTAGGACTGGAAAACAGGGCACAAACTTCTGGCGGGAACAAACAGAGACAGGACTGGGAAACAGAGAGCAGGTTCTGGCTGGAACAAGCAAGGACAGGGCTTGAATACAGGGAGTAGGAATACGCAGTAAACAGGACTGGGAAACAGAGAGCAGGTTCAGGCTGAAACAAGGCAGAAGCAGGACAGAGAAACCGGGAGCAGGCTCTGGAAGAAACAAACAGGTACAAGGCTAAGATATAGGTAGCAGACTCTGGCTGGAACAATCAGGAGCAGGGCAGAGAAACAGGAAACAGGTTCAAGCTGGAAAAGAACAGGAACAGGAATGGAACACCCTCCGATAAGGGGTCTGTAACACAAAGGAATCAAACTCCAATGCACAACAAAGGATCTTGAAGAAGTGGCTTCTAATAAGCAGTTCCAAGCTGCAGAAAACCCCAGGTGGAATCACATGACTGGGCAGCACAGGAGAGGTCTCAGGAGTGTGTAGTTTCAGACACTCGCAAGTCCTGGAGGAGAGGATCTGGTGAAAAGGAGCAACTGGACTTCTCCCGTAGAAAACAATGGGAAACAGAATCCAGGCTTTCCTGACTACCTGGCTGTGCATTATGGGATGTGCAGTCCCAGGAACCAAATGTAATACTACAAAAGCATACCATAGCGAAAAGAGAAACAAACGGGAGTCAGCAAGGGACTCTAGATAAGGGTTCAAGGTGATTCCCAGGCAACCGAAAGTCCCCTTACAGCACCCCCTAGAAATGGGACGACAGAGTCGTAACATACACTCAATATTTGTGAGTATTTTCAGGGGATTTCTGACTACCTTGACTATAATAGGTGGCATCTTGCTGTTGCTACTTTTTCTGCACAATGGCTGTCCCTTCGCAACAAGGAGGACTGAAAGCGCTTCCACCAGCGCAACTGTGTTGTGAACTCATGATGCAGTATTTCAGAGCACCTCTCCTGAAAGAGTGCAAGTGCTATCTGTCACTCAGACCGGTTTTGGATTGTGTACAGCCCGTGTTTTGGTGCCATTGGTCCCTTTTCAAACATGCACTGAAAGTCTGTCTTTCTACATGGCGCTTACTTTCATTCGATGCTGATCTGTTGATTTTCTCGATGAGGGCTCATTACCAGACATGCACGTTGAGGGTGCTTTTGTTACGGGAAGCTGTCTATGAGTTGCCCTTTGACAATTCAACTCTTTACCCAACATTGGGCACAACACGAATGCTGCTGCCTCAGCTGGAGCTCAGACTTTGGAACACAAGTGCTTTATGGTTTTCCTTGGCAGCCATTTGGATATTTTACCACCTGCCAAAGTGATACATTTCCTGGCTTTCCTTGCCTAAGACATAATTGGTGATTTTAATAATGACACTGCCTTTTGAATTTGTTTTTTTTGCCGCCACTGCTGAAGTTTTAAAGTGTCCTTTTTCATTCATGCTCAAATGTCTTTTGACTTGTCATTATTGACATTTATGTTTACATGCTTTTATAAATAGATTTTATGAAGCTTTATTTTATTTTAGGCTTTAAACCACTTTTGAACCGGCAAGTGGAGGGTGTTGTGTAGCTGTGTCGAATAAACGACTTCAAGTAACAAAAGGAAACCCTGTATCTACCACTATGCAGGTTACAGTGCATATTTAATGGGAGTCTCCAGAAGCGTTCCCAACCATGGGATAGAACAGTTATACAATATGCTGCACTAAAAAACTAGAGTATTCTCAATGAGGTATTGTCCCTCATCCTAATTTTGAGAGTCTGGACCTGATTGTCTATATTTGCTCATGGTTAGAGAGGGTAATAACTACCTATGTTGGATCATGCTTAGAGGAAACTATCAACCTCCCTAAGTTTAGGACATGCTGAGTGTATATGTCCAGATCAACTAATGTACCACTAGAATGGTAATCCTTCCTAATATGCTATGTAGAAAAATTGGATGCATTTTGTCCCTGCATCATGATCTGTGTACAACGCAAGCATGACTATCCTGCACTGTATCCAACCTGTGCTCAATTGCGGTCAGTATGAATTTTTGACTTTGACCCAGTCTGGCACAACCAGATAGCGGTGGTTGAAACGTTATAATTTTAGGTGCTGTTTTTGTGTTGTATACTTAGATGTCCTTGTGGTTTACAATTCTATCTGGGAGGGCCACCTATACCATTTCTGCAGAGTGGTTTAGGCTCTGCAGAGGACAGGTCTGACTATCAAGGCCAGTGATTTCCATAGGTTCAGTGGTCTGTTGTGTGGCTATTTTAACCATATTTTAAACACCTTATTCTAGCAAACAAGGCCTGCTGTTGTGCACTTTAGCACAGTTATATTTTATTCAGCATTGCTTTATTTTTCTAGTAATAGCCACATTTGCGGTGTTGTTTTATTTTCTCTATCTAAATGTTCTTTCGTCTAGGAAAGCATTACATTCTTAGCAGGACGTTCATTCCACTTTGTGCTTTACTCAAGGCTGCAGTCAGGTAGGGTTGGCGGCAAAAGTGGTACGTTGTGCCTCCAACATCCACAGAAACATACACATTACTACCCAGGGACCCTTTCTTAGAATGTCAACTGTATTATTATAAAAACACTTCTTTGTCCAGTACATGTTAGAGGGAGATTCCAGCCAGATGACAAGAAATGCATGTTGATTGCTGATTGTCTTCGCTACAGCTGCTTGCTAGGACTACCGAATCCCTGATATATATGGGGATAGTGTCGCTCTAGACTACAGGCTTCCTTGCTCAGGTATGGGGGATGATGTCTTCCCAGGGGGTAAACTTGAATGGCGAATTAGGCTTATTATGTTGTGCTCTAACATAGCCTAGGAAGGAAAGATATATATCACTCCTAATGACAGTATGGTGGGACTGTATTTGTGTTTCACACTCCTTGTCACCTTTTTGCTTTTTGTGTGTTTTATCATCCTAATTATTGCAATACATGCCATTTAATCTAAGATGCAGTTACTTAAATAAACCCTTATTTAATCTGTGCAATTCTGCCACCCAAATCTATTAGCGTCATTACGATAATGAGAACCTATGCGACATGGCATCGCCAAAATTGGGTCAGGCACTAATTTTCAGATCCTCTTAAGTATCTAAGTCTCACTAAAGGCTAAAGACACCTCAATACTATATTCAGAGACATCCGTGGTATTGAGGATTTCCTCCTCAGCTAAGTAGGTAGTAGCTATCTAACGCTGTGGGTTGTTCAAGCTTGAATCTTCAAAGGATTAATCCCCAGCTGGTGTCCTTATCTCTGAACAAACACTTTTACCATTAACATGGCGAACCTGCAATGGGTAGCAATTGCAGTAAATATGGGACCGCCCTTTACTGTACACTTATTGGCAAATGACCAGATGGCCATTCAAGTCACATTTGTTGTTGAGGTTAATCTAGCCTACAGAACAGAGAAATGTTATTCTTGGGTCACTTTTCCAGCAGTTGATGGAAACACAAACACATTTCATCACTATACACCTGGAAACATAACTGCAAAATACACAGCATATGCATATTTAGAAATACCTTATTCTTATCAAGACCATAATAATTGGCTTGATGGAACCCTAACACATGCAGTATTACACGTAAGGTTAGGTCCCCTGAGTAATGATGGCCCAACCTGGCCTTTATTGGTCACATATACACTGCACCTTGATGCAGCCCCCTTAGCGGTAGCTGAGGTTTGCCACTCATATACAGAGCTCACTAGAATATACAGACTCTTAGTACAGTTTGTAATACAAACAATAAATACTAACCCAGCATGTGCTTCCCCTGCACAACCACACGCAGTTGCGCCAGGCATTAATGCTACAACTGTGCATTCGATCATGGGTAAGGCACCCACCATGCGGGGGAAAGCCTGTTTTGGTTAGCTCAAAAAATAAATGTGCTGGACTCAGTCTTTCCCCATACAGGTTCTCAAGACAAACATAGAATCCTGACTATGGGGGACATTCTGACCCCCGCGGGGAACCGCCAGAAGACCGTACCACGGTCAAAAGACCACAGCGGTCATTTTGACTTTCCCGCTGGGCTGGCGGGCGACTGCCAAAAGGCCGCCCGCCCGCCCAGCGGGAAAGCCCCAGCAACGAGGAAGCCGGCTCCGAATTTCAGTGTCTGCCAAGCATTGGAACAAATACCAATCTCGAGTCTGTCAAATGATTAAATATGTATTAGTACAACATTATCAAAGCATTGCAACTCAAATGCACAGTGAAATATACTTTAGGATGATCTCTGGTGGGCAGCAGTACACATAGAAGGCGCCAGAGTGGGGCACAGAGATCTGAAAATGGAGATGCCAAAGGGTACACTCAGTGGCCATAGACATAGGGAAACAGGCTGCCTTGTACAATGTCCAACAGATAACTGAAATGTAAAGTGAAGTTACAGTGGCTTACCTGTGTGTCACTGGAAGTATTGACAAATAATATTTGTTCTGTTGTCAACATCTTCTTCCTCTGCCTTCTCTTCCTCACTGTCCACAGGCTCCACCGCTGCCACAAGACCATCTCCAGGCACATCCTCTTGCAGAAAAGGCACCTGGCGTCTCAAGGTCAGGTTATGCAAAATGCAACATGCAACGATGATCTGGCACACCTTCTTGGTTGAGTAGTACAGGGATCCACATGTCAGATGGAGGCACCGGAACATGGCCTTCAGGAGGCTGAAAGTTCTTCCTATAATCCTCCTCGTATGCCCATGTGCCTCATTGTAACATTCCTCTGCCCTTGTCCTGGCATTCCTAACTGGGGTCAGTAGTCATGAGAGGTTGGGGTAACCAGAGTCACCTGCAAATATTGAGGGGCAACTGTTAGAAACACACTAACCCACAGGGCCCACAACATACCCATACACCAACACCTACTGGATGGGAACTAGGGCTCACCTATTAGCCACATCCGGTGCCTTTGGAGTTGGCCCATCACATATGGGATGCTGCTATTCCTCAAGATATAGGCATCATGGACAGAGCCAGAAAATTTGTCATTCACATGGGAGATGTACTGGTCCGCCAAACACACCATCTGCACATTCAGAGAGTGATAGCTTTTCCTATTCCTGTAAACTTGTTCATTTCTACAGGGGGGGGACAAATGCCACATGTGTACCATCAATGGCACCAATGATGATGGGGATATGTCAAAGAGCATAAAAGTCAGCATTCATTGTGGCCAAATCCTCCACCTGGGGGAACACGATGTAGCTGCGCATGTGTTTCAGCAGGGCAGACAACACTCTGGTCAACACGTTAGAGAACATTGGCTGAGACATCCTTGATGCCATGGCCACTGTTGTTTGGAAGCAACCACTTGCCAGGAAATGGAGCACTGACAGGACCTGCACTAGAAGGGGGATACCTGTGGGTTGGCGGATAGCAGACATCAGATCTTGCTCCAATTGGGCACACAGTTCTTGGATTGTAGCATGATCAAGTTTGTAGGTGATGATAATGTGTCTGTCCTTCGTTGTCGCTAGGTCCACCAGGGGTCTGTACACCGGAGGATGCCGCCATCTCATATTCTGCCTGAGCGGCTGAAGCCTATGGAAGAGAACAGTGAGCAGAAGGTCATGTTCACACTTATATTGCACTAATGATGAATTATTGACTTTACAGAAACAGTATGTGAGCTCGAGAGTCCGTTGATGTGCCAATGTCTGCTGCGACTCAGTTAGGTGCCATGCCCTGTGCCCCCCTAAAATGGTGGCTGCCTGACCTGTGAGGAGGGACAAGTGGAAATTAGGTAATTTCACTGGTGTTGTGCGCCGTGGCGGTGGGCGGTTGAAGACTGCTGTGCAAATTCGCATTGGTTATCATTGGGCCCTATGGGTTCCAGAAACCAATGGCGATGTACGCCAGCAGTGACGGTACAAACCGCCGCGGACGTCACTGCCATTTTCTATCTAATCACTCACTTGCTACCTGGCCTTCGACAGGAGAGGACCTACACTTCAAGTGCTGCTGTGAACTGTGTCTGGAAGCGACAATGGCTCATGTGTCTGAGGAGAGGGCCACTGCCTTCACTGCGGAGGAGTTGGAGAAACTGGTGGATAGGGTCCTATCCCAGTACACGTTACTCTACGGTCCTCCAGACAAACAGGTGAGTACACTGTGAGCATAATGCGTGGACCATGAATGTTTGGACTGCTGTGTGTGTAATCCACATGTATGGGGGGCAGAGGGGTCCTGGCCAGAGTGCAGCATGTAAGGTGGTGAATGCATGTGCGTCAGGGGATGTGTAGGATCTGGTGGGCAATGAGTATGACGGTCCAGACGGGTGAATAATGACCTTTACTGCTGTCTTTTCCCTGCAGGTCAGCGCCCACCAGAAAAAAGATACTTGGTGTGCCATTGCCAAGGAGATGCAGACCCTGGGGGTCTTTGACAGGCAGAGCACCCACTCCTGCAAGAGATGGGAGGACCTGTGCCGCTGGGCAAAGAAGACGGCGGAGGCCCAGCTGGGGCTGGCCTCCCAACCAGGAAGGGGTGCCCATCACACCATGACTCCCCTGATGTTCCGCATCCTGGCGGTGGCCTATCCGGAGTTGGATGGGCACTTGAAGGCAGCCACGAGAGGGTGGGTACAGATCTGCTCCCTGTGTGTTGTGCATGCCAACGGTAGTGCTGTTGCTGGCATTGACCAAGTATATCCTCTGTCTCTCCTCCCCCCTTTTGTTATGTTCCCCTGTCCTTGTGTGCATTAGCATCATCTGGTGGAGGTGCAGAGGCACCGGCAACGGAGGGAGCTTAATCCCACATGGCCCATGAGGCCGAATTCACTGAGGGTGATGGCACCAGTGGGATGGAGGGCGAGTGGAGCACCACGATGGGGACAAGAGGGGAGACCACAAACAGTGACTCCTCCTCTGACAGAAGCTCCCTTGTGGTGGCAGACACATCTGTGCCCACCTCAACAACAGGTACAGCCGCCAGCCCCCCTACCAGCACTGCCCTCCCATCAGCCCCTCAGCGTGTTTCCCGTGCCCGCTCACCCAGGAGGGTGGGCATCTCCTTCGCCCCAGGCACCTCAGGCCCTGCCCGAATCAGCCCTGCTTCCCTCAGTGAGGACGCTATTGACCTCCTGAGATCCCACTCTGTTGAGCAGTCAACCATACTGAATGCCATCCAGGGAGTAGCAGGGCATTTGCAACAAACAAATGCATACCTGGAGGGCATTCACTCTGGCGTGGCGACCCGACAGAGAGCATTGCAGGCTTTGGCCTCAGCACTGATGGCAGCCATTTTCCCTGTGTCTAGCCTCCCCTCTCCAACTTCCCCTACCCAGACCCAAATCCCTCAACCCCAGCCTATCCCAGGCACACCTTCAGACCAGCCTTCACCCAAATCATCACACAAAGATGGCTGAGGAAAACATAAGCACCACACTTCATCTCACAGGCACTCACACAAGCACCATACCCATGCAGACACACCAACAACCACTGCCTCCACTGTGTCCCCCTCCTCCTCTTCATCCACCTCCTTCCCAGTAGCGTCTCTACTCACACCTGCATGCACTACATCCTCATCCACTACCTCTATCACCAGCACGCCCATCACAACACACCCCTCACTGGCAGTCACCACCCCAACAACCATGCACACGTCCCCTGTGTCCTCTCCCAGTGTGTCTGTGACCCCTCCTCCCAAAGTACACAAATGTAAGCATGCACCCACCCAACAGCCATCCACCTCACCACAGCATCCAGTCCATGCACCTTCACCCAAACTCAGCTTAAAGACACCTTCTACAACCACTCCCTCTTCCTCCACTCCCAAACCCTTTCCTTTCCATCTTCCCGTCCCAGTGTGCCTAAAAAACTTTTCCTGGCAAACAATGACCTGTTCCCTACCTCTCACCCTGCATCCTTCACTTGGGGCAAGGGTGTCCAGAACTCAGGCCATCACCTCAGCCCCCAAGTTGGCATCCACTGTGGTACCTGCAACTCCCAGAGGCTTCAGGGGGGCACCCATCAGGCCACCGACCCCTTCAAAGGACCATACAATTCCGCCACCTGCCAAGGTGAAGAAGGGGACAGCAAGCACCAAGGGCAAGGAGCACAACCCATCAAGCAAGGCCTCCTCCAAAACTGCAGCTGTCAGAGCCAAGGTACCAACAGAAGCCGCCAAGATGAAGAAGGGGCAGAAAAGCCAAGGCAAGGCACCTCAAGCATCGGAGCCTGCAGGTGGGGGACTGGTGGCCTCCATCAGAACCGACAGCCCCGCCACCTGCACCGCAGGCAGCACCGCCAGCATCTCCGCTGCAAGCACCACCACCAGCACCGCCTCCTGCAACGCTGCTGCCATCACTACTGTCAGCAGTAGCATCCCCAGTGGCCAGCCGTCTGATGCTGCAGGAGAAGGGCTTTTGCCTCCCTCCACCACTGGCAGCACCGCCATCTACACCGCCGCTGCCATCACAACTGTCAGCAGCAGCGTCCCCAGTGGTCAGACGAATGGGGCTGCAGGAGACGGGCTTGAGCCTCCCACCACCACTGGCAGCACCCCCACCAGCACCGCAACAGCCACCAGTTGGCATCCTTAGTCGCCGCAGGATGGAGTGTGGCCCTGCCTCCATGGACTTTCCTGCTACCAGTTTCCTGCAAATCTCGTGACTCAGACACCCAGGTGAGGGAATGTGAACTCACACACCCCATGTGCTGCATCACTGGGCACAAAGCCCCCTCCATAACCAGTGGAGAAAGGCATCCACTCACCCCATCCTTGGCAGGATGAAGCACACTCGACACAAAGCCCCCTCCAGAACCAGTGAAGAAAGGCATTCACCCACCCCATCCTTGGCAAGATGAAGCACACTGGGCACAAAGCCCCCTCCGGAACAAGTGGAGAAAGGAATCCACTCACCCCATCCTTGGCAGGATGAAGCACACTGGGCACAAAGCCCCCTCCAGAACCAGTGGAGAAAGGCATCCACTCACCCAATCCTTGGCAGGATGAAACACACTGGGCACAAAGCCTGCTCAGGAACCTGTGGTGAAAGACATCCACTCACTCAATCCTTGGCAGAATGAAGCAGACTGGGCACAATCCCCCTCCAGAACCAGTGGAGAAAGGCATCCACTTGAGAGACTGTGGCTTTGCACTCCCCAGGACCAAGCAGTGGGCAAACCACCCACTTGAGAGACTGTGGCTTTCCACTCCCCAGGACCAAGCAGTGGGCAAACCACCCACTTGCGAGACTGTGGCTTTGCACTCCCCAGGACCAAGCAGTGGGCAAACCAACCACTTGAGAGACTGTGGCCTTGAACTCCCCAGGACCAGGCAGTGGCCAAACCACCCACTTGAGAGACTGTGGCTTTGCACTCCCCAGGACCAAGCAGTGGTCATGGAGCCCCCTCCAGGAGCAGTGGCGTAGTACCATCTTCCGGCTGACGTGCCTCCCCCTTCCCCATCTCCCTGAGGTGCCTGTATGTTTTCGACCGATGTCCCTGAAGTGTTCTCTCCGTATTGAGGCAGGTGCCAAGTGTAGGCTTGGCCCATGATTTTTGTCCCAGTGGCCCACAGACATTTGCAAAGGACAATGTACGACCTTATGTATATATTGTATATTTTTGTAAATACTGTTTTTTTAAATCATTGCGTATATTGGCCTATTTCTAAAATATCACTGTTTAACTCAATTTCTTTTGTCCTTGCGTTCTTCCAGGGGGTTACGGGGTGTATATGTAATGTTGCTGCATGTTTTGTGTGTATGGGGTGGTGGGTGAGGATGGGGGTGTTGCGTGTTGCATGTGTGTCACTCTCTTTTTCCTCCCCCCCTCCCTTGTGTGCTAGGTGCAGTACTCACCATGGTCGTCGCCGCCGCCTTTGATATTCCTGGTGTATGAGGAGGTACACTAGTATGGGGAGGACCTGTAACTCGGGCTCCATGGCGTCCTGGTTCTTCGCTGAGTGTCGAGAGGTGAGTGGTTTCCCTTCCAAAGACTTTTTCCTCGGTACTTTTGATGGCATTGGTACCGCCCCAGAAAAGCTGGCGGATTGGCAGGTTGTAATAGGGTGGGCAGTACATTGTCTTCCGCTTGTCTGTTGGCGGTGACCGCCGCGTTGTTGGTGGCTACTGCTGTGGTGGTCGGAGTGTTAAAGTGGCTGTCTATGATGGCAGTTTCCGCAGTGGTTGTGATCCCATTTTCTTACCACCGGCCTGTTGGCAGTATTACCACCACTTTAACACCGACCGCCAGGGTTGCAATGAGGGCTATAATCTTAAAAATAGAGATAATTTCAATAAGCCTGACAGATATCAATATTCTGCTACACGCCAATCTTGTTCCTTTCAGGACTCCCTGGAAAAACACAGTGAGAGTGGTGGGCGTTCAGAGCAGCGAACAGAGTACATGAAGCCGAGAAAGGACTCACAATGCTCAGCTGAAGTTTCTGTTAAGAAAGAAGAGAAACTTCCCCAACAAAAACCCCAGTTCAAAAAGAAAAGGGCAGTAGCAGTTACAATATGACATGCCACTCAGGAAGAGGGCTTTACTGAAGAACAGGAAGTGGGCACTGGCACTGCTAGACAGTGTGGCAGAGGTCACAATAGTTCGCCAGGATCTTCAGTAGCATCTGAAGGTGAAAGCAACTGATGACTTCTTACAAATTCAGATTGCGGTCATGCATGTCTCCACAGCCAACAGGGTGTATAAAGTAACTATACAGTTAGAGAGAGACATTGAACACACAATCAATGCTATCTTTTGGGTCACTATTTATGTTATTTTACTGGCCGAAATGTATTGGCCACCAGAATTTGTCTGTGATCTCCCCTATGGAGAAGAGATTATTGAAAAATCTTTTTTGCCCTTTTTCCCAGAAAACTTGTAGAAATATATGCCATTGATTGGGCGGTGGCGCAGGCACCTACAATATACGTAGGGTGGGATAAAGATTCCCCCTCTCATGTAATTTCAATTAAATCCCAACCTCAACCTCAACCCCAATCTTTAATAAAACATGACGTAAAAGCATCTGTGAGGGAAATCCTAAAACAATTTGAGTACCAGGGCATAATTGAACCCTGTGTCTCACCAATGAGCAATCCGTTGCTCCCCGTTGCTAAACCCATTCATTCCTACAGAATATTTTTAGACTACAGAAATTTAAACAGCTACACTCACACCTTTGCTATACAAAATGCACCCAACACAACTCATGAACAAAATAGTGTGGAAAAATGCAAAACGACCCTGGATATTTCCGATGGGCTCTTCTGCCAAAATAGAGCACCTAAAAGTAGGGACTTAACAAGTTTCAGCGCTTTATTCTCTCAGAAAAAAATCTGTCAACTCCCACAGGGCTACAAGAACACTCCAGGACTTTTTTCAGCTAGTGTTACATCTATTTTACATGGCATTGACCCTGAGGCTTTGTCATATGTGGATGACATCTACCTTTCAGGCGATGACCTCATTCAACATATAAGACGGGTAGCCCACATTGTTGTAGGATTTGCCGAATTCGGCTACAAATTCAATTTAAGAAAAAAGAAAAATAGCCTTCCTTAGTGTTCTGTTCTTGGGATATGAATTGTCAGATGAAGGCAAGAGCCTCGCGCCCCAATTTTTGGAAAAATGCACACAATTACAACCTCCAAACACAATCAAAAAGCTCCAGTCTTTTTTTGGGCTTTTTACATTTTGGCAGAACATATATTCCAGCTTATGCACAACGTAGTAAACCATTATATGATTTAATACGTCCTGACTTTACCAGCAATTACTGGACAAATGAACAAAAACAAAATTCATCCACATTGGATTTAATGGGCAATGTCTCTGATGGCCAGTGATGTTGACTATATTTTTACTCAAAATTACAAACCCAAGAGTTTTTGCAATACGAACTTGAATATCCAGTTCCAGCAAACACATTGCCTATTGAACAATATCAAACAATTTTGTATACTGATGGTTCATCCCAACCAGCTGTAGGCACCAAACATCAATATTCTGACGCTTGCGCAGTTGTGAGTGCATACATGAAAGATGGCAAGTTCCATCCACAACATACTTACACGCAGACCCTAGCATAGGTCAAGGCTCTGGTGATGACACTGGAGCATACCAATCCTGATCAGCTGACGCTGATTGTCTGTGATTCAAACTATTGTGTCCAGTCCTTCAATGAATATTTGAATTATTGGCACCAGAATGGGTTCAGAGATTCAAAAGGAAACACTATCAAACACAGACTTCTGTGAGGGAAAGTTGTGTATCTAAAGGAAATGTTACCCAACATCCATGTTGTTCATAAACTAGGACATCAGTGTGTCGGAATACATGTTGCAGGGAAAACTTTGGCTGGTGAAGAAGCCAAATCAGCAGTAGCTACGGCTTTTGTTGCTGCAATAACTCTTTCTAGAATTAAATTGGATGATGAAACCCCGGCAGGCTGTGAAAGCTTCAGCTTATGGCATTCCCTTAACAAAAGATATCCTGCTAAATATTCCTACCACTCATCATCAATACAGCTCTAGCAGTTATACCAGGGGTGGGTAATCGTGTGATTCCCAATAAAGAGCAAAGACCAAAATTGATCAAAGCAGCGCATGAGGGGGTTGCTTCTGCCTAAGCTGGTGTGGAGGCTACAATATAATTGTTACAAGCACGTTACTGGCAGCCAGGTCTCTATAAACAGACCAAATAGTATGTCCTTTGTTGTGACATCTGCCAACAAAAAAAGGGAATCCACCGCAAAATGCCCACCACAGACACCCCTCCTAGTATCCAACAAACCATTTCAATGAATGTAGTTGGACCATTGTGGCCCCGTGACACCTGATAGTGCATAAAAATACATCTTAGTCACTGTTGATTCATGCTCCAGATTTCTATGGGTTTGGCCACAATGCTCAGCTGACACTTGAACTGTTATTAAAGATTTGCAAGTCTTTATCGCCACATATGCTGTTGCGTCTTTCCAATCTGCTCAGAGCCCTTCTTTTGCCTCAAGGGCTTTCAGGAATGCCATGGCTTTGTTAGTGGTCCAACTGCATTACTCGCCACCATTTCATCCCGATGGAAATAGTGTTGTGGAGTGATGAAACTGAGATTTAAAGCAATCCTCAAAATTAAGGGTATTAGCTATGGGTCGTAGTTGACTTACCCACCTATATGGAGTCAAGAGAGCACTTAACAATCTTCCCAGATGGTGCCTGAGAGGGCGTACGTTATACGAATTCCTGTTCAAAACACAAATGTATGCTGCAGACCTTGATCGTCCTGGCGCGGAGGTGGCAGATACACCTTTTAACATAAATGAACGTGTCACTGTCTTGAAGGACTTACAACATTTCTGTGACAACAACGCATCTGCCAGTGCCACCTCCTTGACATTAAGGGATGTACCAATCTATCAGCTGGATTCCAAAAGTTGGGGTTCTAGAGTAGGAAAAGTTTGCTGTGAAAAAGGAGTTTGGTCCTTTTTATAGTTCACTGGTTCCAGTCCTGGGAATACAAAGTAACAGAAATGTCATTTTACCACTGCTGCCTGGTTTTGCTTTGTCTCCATCGACAGTGTCAAGCTACACCATATGGCTGATACTGCACAGCAGACCTGGTGGACTCCTTGGCAGTACTCGAATCCCTCTCACTACAGACCAGGATGTTCCTCTACAGGTTTTAAACAGCAACGCTGATTCCTCTCTGAGTTTGGGCAGGGTGGAAAATGAGCTTTCATTGGTTCCACTATCTTCTACTACTACAAACAACACCAATATTATCGATCGATTTTATTCAAACTCTACGCAAACGCATGACATAGTCTACTATGAACTACTGAGGGAGTTTTCTGCACGTTCTCCTCGTCCAAACACGGCTCCAGTTTTTGCACAAACTGCTTCTGGGTATTTTGCCAACATCAATGACACTTTCACTGACTCATCTGCCTCTACTGTAATAGTACTTTCAAGAGCACATAAGCGGATATTTTGGCTCAAAGTTAACTATTTCTTTCTTCCATGGAACTATCTATGGTTTTTATTAACTGTACTTGCCTTCCTCCTATGGATTGGGTTTGTCATTATTTTCTTCTTACTGATACATGTTCATTACCTTCCTGAACACTCAATAGTTGAATTGATGGATTAAGCCTTAAAACTACATTTTTCTTCACACAAAGTCAGCAGAGACTTGTCCCTAGTGAACATTTCTGCTATACCAATTCCTGATGGAATTGTTTGGGATAAAGTATTATTTGATATATATGCCCTGATGGAGGTCATTCTAAGTCCATATATTGTATTCAAACTTCCCATGAACGATGTAATTACACCCAGAGTCGTTTCTGATGATTGGGAGGTGAAAACAGTTGATTCTATATTTGATTTGCAGTTTTATACCATATTTGAAAATAAGGATGTGTGTCAAACCAAAGAAAATTATGGAGAAATGTTCTGGTATATTTTTTATGGACCTCATTTCATTCACAAAGCAAGTACCCCAAAGACTATTTTTAATTACACACAGTGGGAACAGTGTCCGACTCCATCAGTGGGAAGTTCCTAAACGTATACTCAAAAATGTGCATACTTCTCTGGGCACAATGTTAAAAATGATGAGTCATATTATTTTTAATTGCCAGTAATGGAAAGTCACCATATTTTATTGACAGACACAAAATTAATTTATTCTGATTCCTTTGTTTTTCGGTTAGATATAGAAGGCTATGACTACTGGTTGAAGTTGATAGACTTGAAAAGTGTGTGGGGAACTAAAAATTGACAAATAAGGGGAAAGAAAGCTTTATTTAGAGACTGTCCCACCTGTTCAAATAATATTTTTAAATGAAACTGTACAACAAACTAGTTGTTTAGGCTTTTCTAAAATTAAGGAATTGAATACGCCCAGTATTTCTGCCCCTGCAAAAGTTTATAAATGGCAAAAGTGTATAAATGCATCTGAAGATCATATCGATGAATGGGTCCAGAACGGAACATTTAACACATCACTTTCATGTCCTGGTGGATGGTTATTGAGGCCACGTTTTGTCAACTCCACGGGGGTTTTAGAACAAATAGGCCGGACCCTCGCCATGTGTCATAGGAACACTCGGGTATAGTGACAGCATATAGTGAAGGAAAATTATGCCAAAAATGGTTGAAAAGCTCCTCACTAGATGTTGTTAAGAACACCTCAGTCTCCTTTCTAACGAAAGAGATTTACCGGATTTCGTGATAGTCCCCAGAAGACAACACAGAAAGCGTTTCTTATATTCAGTATATAATTATATTTGGAAACTTTCCCAACAAGAAGTGGCTGCCGGTTCAGGCAAATTGATCAGGATTATTTACAAAAAGCATTAGTTGTTGTAGATAATGGCATTAACACCTTGTCCAACCGGATATACGCTTTAAATAACATTGTATCCTCTGCAATAGACATAGCACACAGTGACATGTAATCATTACACCTTGGACAGTCAGCTAAGGTCCATAGTTTGGACACTACAAAGACTGAAAACAGGTCACGTTCCCTGACAACATTTTAGCGCAAAGGACATATTTTCAACATTTAATTTAATTCAACAACAAAAAATAATGGCTAAGAAGGAAGCAACTTATGTCATGGTAAATATTAAGAAATTAGGAAAGTTGCCTTTTTCTGTGGCAGAAATACCATCTGCAGAATGACTAATACCCAGGATTATAACTCTGACTATTTCAACAGTTCCAGGTGCTCTCAAATGGAAGCTATGTGCTCCTTAACAGTAAGAGCTGTTGTGGAATCTGAGCCAGAATAGCTTATGTCTTTTCGGTCCCCCAAATTGTCACATGTTGCGGGAATTTCCTCTTTCCCCCTACACAACACAGAAAAATAGCAGACATTTGGCCTCATATTGCTTTTTCAAATGTGAATTTTGACAAGTTGACCAGACTCAAGGCTTTATTGGTTCAAAAACATGTGGCGCTTACACCTGCACGCGAGACCTATGCACTTCACATTGCAAGGTCATCGACAGAGATTCAGTCCCTTTTAAGCACAAGTTTTCCGAGACACTTTGGTGAACTTGTGGGACAAATATTCAACACGTCCAATACTACTGCAATCACGCATTTCTATTTTGAGGCTGTTGGTTCTGATTTCGTTCACACCTTCTCCTCTATATTTGGCTTATTCAGCCATACACTCAATATTTTTGAGTATTTTCAGGTGAGTTCTGATAACTTGACTATAATAGGTGGCATCTTGCTGTTGCTACTTTTCTGCGCAATGGCTGTCCTTTCACAACAAGGAGGTCTGAAAGAGCTTCCACCAGCTTAACTGTGCATGAACACATGATGCAGTATTTCGGAGCATCTCTCCTGAAAGAATTGGAATGCGACTGGTCTCTGTCATTCAGACTGGTTTTGGATTGTGTACAGCCCCTGTTTCGATGCCATTGGTGCCTTTTCGAATGTGCACTGAAAGTCTGTCTTTCTACGTGGCGCTTACTTTCAGTGGCCACTGATCTGTTGATTTTCTCGATGAGGGCTCATTACCAGACGTGCGCGTTGAGGGTGTGTTTGCTACGAGAAGCTGTCTAGGAGTTGACCTTTGACAATGCAACTCTTAACTCAACATTGAGCACAGCACAAAATGCTGCTGCCTCAGTTGGAGCTGATGCTTTCCAACATGAGTGCTTTCTGGTTTTTCTTGGCAACGATTTGGATATTTTACCACCTTCTGAAGTGGAACATTTCCTGGCTTAAATTGTCTCAGACATAATTGGTGATTTTAATAATGACACTGCCTTTTTAATTTGTTTTCTTCTTTTTTGCTGCCACAGATCAAGTTTTAAATTGTCCTTTTTCATTCATGCTCAAGTGTCTTTTAACTTGTCATTATTGACATTTATGTTTATATGCTTTACAAATAGATGTTATTAGGTTTTATTTTATTTTAGGGTTTAAACCACCTTTGAACCAGCAAGTGGTGGGTGTTGAATAGAAATTTTAGCCATATTTTAGACATGTTATTCTAGCAAACTAGGGCTGCCATTGTGCACTTTAGCCCACTTACATTTTATTCAGCATTGCTTTATTTTTCTAGCAATAGCCACATTTGCTGTGTTGTTTTATTTTCTCAATCTAATTGTTCTTTCACCCAGGAAAGCATTACGTTCTTAGTAGGACGTTCATTTCACTTTGTGCTTTCCTCAAGGCTGCAGGCAGATTGGGTTGCCGGCAAAAGTGGTACGTTTTATCTCCAACATTCACAGAAACGTACACATTACTACCTGTCAACTGTATTATTAGCTAAAACACTTCTTTGTCCAATACGTGTCAGAGGGAGATTCTAGCCAGATGACTATGACTGCATGCTGATTGCTGATTGCCTTCGCTATAGCTGCTTGCTTAGATTACTGAATCCCTAGCCTATATGCGGACAGTGTTTCTCTAGACTACAGGCTTCCTTGCTCAGGTATTGGGGATGATGTCTTTCCAGGGGGGGGGGGCATGTATGGTGGATTGGGCTTATTTTGCTGTGCTCTAACATAGCCTAGGTAGGAAGGATATATAGGACTCCTAGTGACAGTGTGGTGGGACTTTTTTTGTGTTTCACACTCCTTGTCACCTTTTTGCTTTTAGTGTGTTTTATCATCCCAATTATTGCAACACATGCCATTTTATCTAAGATGCAGTTACTTCAATAAACCCTTTTTGAACTATATTCTGCCTCTGTTTGTCTTTGCCTGTGTGAGACTAATGTAACTGAGAGAAAGGGATGAGATCTGATCAACTACGATTCCCCTGAGGAGTCTTTCTTGTCATGCGCCCGGTTGCCACAATCATTCCTGTTCTTGGGCAGAGATGAGGTGCTGCTAGTTAGCCGGAAAACCAAGATTAGGCCTAAGGGCGTCACATGGTGCAGAATTGTACTTAGTACTCCACAATCTGTGCGATTCTGCCACCCAAATCCAGTAGCCTCATTAGGATAAAGAAAACCTACGCAACAGGCCTATTTGGGTCACCAAATGGATGAAGGCAATGTGCTACCACTCCAACCCAAACCATTCTGACTTGGGAACACCCTAAGACCCAGACAGAAGTGAGAGCCTTCTTAGGCCTCACTAGTTGTTACAGAAAACTTATCAAACGGTATGGCACCATTGCTGTGCCCTTGATAGAGCTGACTTCTAGGAAGTAGCCATGTCAGATGATCTGAACAGAGGCTTGCCAGAATGCTTTTGATGCCATGAAGGAAGCTAGGTGCATAGCAACCATGCACAAGGCCCCTGACTTCTCCCAATAATTAATTGTGCAGGTAGAAGCCTCAGACCATAGGATAGAGGCTGTGCTGTCACATCTAAATGAAGAGAGTCTGGATCAACCTGTAGCCTTCATCAGTTGGAGGTTACATCCCCAAGAACAGAGGTGGAGTGCAATGCAGATGGAAGTCTTCACAGTAGTATGGACAGTAAAGAAGCTGAGACCATATCCGTATGATACGCTCTTCTGGGTTCAGACAGACTGGAGACCCCTCAGATGGCAAATGTAGATGAGGGGTGAGAATCCCAAACTGTTGATGTGGCCCATCTCCCTAGATGAAACGGAACTTAGGGTGGAACACCGTCCTGGAACAGACCACGCCAATTCTAATGGTCTCTCAGAATTCTTCACCCTTAGTGAAGACAACTTTTTGCCTTTAAGCCTCATGCTCCTGCAGACTTTGTTTTTGCTGGCCTTAGGACTCTGCACCCTTTACCACTGCTAACCAGTGCTAAAGTGCTTGTGCTCTTTCTCTAAAGCATGGTCACATTGGCCTATGCCCACTTCCCCTATTTAGTTTACTTATAAGTCCTTAGGAAAGTAACACTGTATCTGCCCAGGTCCTGTAAAGTAAATGCTTCTGTGGGTCTGCAGAACTGGTTATGCCACCTACTTAAGTAGCACCTTAAACATTTCAACATGTCCCAGGCTGTCATTACATAGCAGGTGTGTGAAGTTTAAACAGACATTTTGACCTGGCAAAGTAAGCCTTTTACAAAGATAGAGTTACTGCTATTAATAAAAGTCTAGTACATACACACAGAACACATAGGGGGTCATACTGACCATGGCGGTAATTACCGCCATGGCGGAGGTCGGCGGTAGCACCGCCAACAGGCTGGCGGTGCACCGCTGGGCATTCTGACCACGGCGGTTCAGCCGCGGCCAGAAATGGAAAGTCGGCGGTGTACCGCCGACTTTCCGCTGCCCGTCTGAATCCTCCATGGCGGCGGAGCGCGCTCCGCCGCCATGGGGATTCTGACACCCCCTACCGCCATCCTGTTCATGGCGGCTCTCCAGCCATGAACAGGATGGCGGTAGGGGGTGCCGCGGGGCCCCTGGGGGCCCCTGCCGTGCCCATGCCAATGGCATGGGCACGGCAGGGGCCCCCGTAAGAGGGCCCCAAAAAGTATTTCAGTGTCTGCCCAGCAGACACTGAAATACGCGACGGGTGCAACTGCACCCGTCGCACCTTCCCACTCCGCCGGCTCAATTCTGAGCCGGCATCCTAGTGTGAAGGTTGATTTGCCCTGGGCTGGCGGGCGGTCTTTTGGCGGCCGCCCGCCAGCCCAGGGCAAATGTCAGAATCACCGCCGCGGTCTTTCGACCGCGGTGCGGTGTTCTGACGGCGGTACCTTGGCGGACGGCGGAGGACCCCCATAGTCACAAAAGAAAAATGATCTGGTCCTTCAGAAATTAAGGTTACAACCATTTGTATACTCTGACGATTGTCCGGTTTGACAGGATATTGATAAAATCAGAGCAAGTCCCTCACTCACCGATGGAGGTGGTCTGCTTCATCATCAGGCTAGATGCTCGTTGGCCAGTGCAGAAATGTCCAACAGGCCCCTGAGTAGGGCTCTCTGATGGAGATCTTTTCCCAGTGTGAGTTTGAAGAACCTCACAGATACCCAAAGGTTGAATGAATTAGTAGGTTGGTAAAACAAAGCTTAAAATGTAATAGGGTGTGACCCAGAAATAACTTTATTGTAGAAGTCCCTGCTAAAAGATAATAACAAAGCGAGAATATGATAGGAATTAATGTTCTCATATATACATCTACAGGGTCACCATGTTTCTTGTCTTATTCATCTCAACAAATCTATGTCAATTATTCAGGACCAGATCATCTGATCTATGAATAGTGGGGTTCTATGCTAAATCCATATAGTGTCCCAATAAATCACATCACCCCAAGTAGTGAGCAATAATACAAGATTGGATACCTCTTCCATGGTGTAGTGAACTGTTGCAACCTAAACCTGCAGAGAAATAGAACATATGAATAAAATGTCAGTTAAAAACATCTCAAGTGTACCAGTTGTTACACATATAAATCAAGTGGCAATTATCAATGCCAACACCAATGTGAAAATCAGTCAGCAAGTAGGACATACAAAAATATAGACATAACACATAGAGCAGCCAGAGTGACTGTAGGAACACTCTGTAGATATAGGAGTGGGAAAATAAATTGTAAGAATGACATATCATCATTGCTCACCCAATCTCTGAATGAATCAGGTCTCTTGGGGCATTTGAGATCTTTAGCCACTTGTAGCTCTTCTTAAATATATAAAAAAGGTGCCGGTAAATCGTAAACCCCTATTTTTTCCAGCTGCTGAGGTTCGGCAATCTACTCACCACTTCTACTTATGTCTACTGCTCTCAAACATTGCCCGTGACATATACCATCTCCAAGATCCCATAGATAAAGGCTTAGCCAATGTTTCAACCAAAAAGGAGATGTACTTCTGTTCAAGTCACGTGACCTGTCCTCAATGTGGTCATGTGACCTAGTCATATTGCCCAGGTCTGATCAGGTATTTCTGTAACGGTGTCCCTCTTCAGGCACCATATTGGGAGGAGAGGCATGTGTGTCTGAATTAACTATTATATGTCGAAAAAATGACTCTAAGTAACAAAAGGAAACCCTGTATCTAGCACTATGCAGGTTATAGTGTGTATTTATTGGGAGTCTCCAGAAATCTTCCCAACCATGGGATAGAACAGCTATACAATATGCTGCACTAAAAAACGAGAGTATTCTCAATGAGATATAGGGGGTTATTCTAACTTTGGAGGAGGTGTTAATCCGTCCCAAAAGTGACGGAAAAGTGACGGATTTACCACCAGCCGTATTACGAGTCCATTATATCCTATGGAACTCGTAATACGGCTGGTGGTATATCCGTCACTTTACCGTCACTTTTGGGACGGATTAACACTCCTCCAAAGTTAGAATAACCCCCATAGTCCCTCATCATCATTTTGAGAGTGAGAACCCGATTATCTATATTTGCTCATGGTTAGAGAGAGGAATAACTACTATTTTGGATCATTTTTGGGGGAAACTATCAACGTCCCTAAGTTTAGGACATGCTGAGTGTATAAGTCCAGATCAACAAATGTACCACTAGTATGTAATTTTGGCCATGCACCATTATCTGTGTACAACGTAAGCAAGACTATCCTGGACTGTATCCAACCTGCGCTCCATTGCAGTCAGCATGAATCTTTGACTTTGACCCCATCTAGCATGACCAGATAGCCACGTTTGGGACGTTATGCTTTTAAGTGCTGCTTTTCCCTTATTTATTCAAAAATGAAAAACTCAGGTTCTACAGATTGGATTTTTGTCATTTTGATCTTGCTTTATTTATTACATTTTGCTCTAATTTTCTAACCTGGTATGATAAGTTTTTTGTGTGGTGTTGTCACTGCTTTACTACCTGAAGTGTTACACCAATACTTTACACATTGCTTCTAAGTTAAGACTGACTGCTCTGTGCCAAGTTAACAAGGGGCTGAGCACAGGGTAATTTGGGGTATGCTTGTGCTTCACCCTGACAAGTATTCATGATTGGAATGTAAATGGAAGCTCAGTAAATCCACCGAAGATCACACAGCCTACAAAATAGCAGTCACCACACACAACCAGAACATCAGAACCTCCAAAAAAGCCACCTTTCAAGCATGCCTCAACACCAGCACTCACAACAGCAAATAGCTCTTCACCTTTTTCAAACAACTCAGGAACCCCGGGACAGACAGCTCATCCATCCCTCCCTCCTAAGACCTCTGCAATGACCTCACCACCTTCTTTCACTGCAAGATCCGGCAAATCTACAAAGGCTTCAGGAACCAAAGCCCATCAGCACTGCTCACCACAATGGACCTTGCACCCCACCAGATACTGAACTCCTGGACCCCCATCACCATGGATGACACCCAAATGCTGATGAACTCCATCAACTCAGAAGCACCCTCGGATCCATGTCCTCATCACATCCTCAACTTGACCAGCACCTCAATAGCACTGGAGCTCTGCTAAATAATCAACCGATCATTTAAGACCGCCACATTCCCCTCAGATTGGAAACACAGTGGAATCAGCCCGCTACTCAAGAAACCCACCGCAGACTCTAAGGTGCTGAAGAAAAACAGACCCATCTCTCTGCTCCCTTTCCCAGCCAAGGTAATGGAGAAGGCCATCAACCAGCAACTCACTGAGTTAATTGAGGCACACCGCTTTCGGTTCCCTTCTTAGTCCGGTTTCAGAAGCAAACACACTCTTAGCAGCTAACGATGACATACGCATCATACTGGACTATGGAGGCACTACCGCACTCATCCTCCTTGACCTCTCCGCTGCCTTTGACACCGTCTCCCACTCCACCGCCTGCGACAGACTGTACTACACAGGCATCCAAGACAAAGCCCTGAACTGGATCAGGTCCTTCCTCACTGGAAGAATACAGAAGGTCAGACTACCACCGTTCACATGAGAACCTAAAGACACTTGCTGCAGAGTGCCCCAAGGATCCTCACTCAGCATGACGCTTTTCAACGTCTACATGTCCGGCTCGCTAAGATCACCAGACAACACGAGCTAAACATAGTCTTCTATGCTGACAACAGCCAACTGATTCTCTACCTGTCTGAGGTCTCTGCCCAAGCCAAGAGGAATTTCCACAATGGGATGAGAGCAGTCGCCACCTGGATGGAGGCCAGCTGCCTCAAACTCGTCTCGGACAAGAAAGAGATCCTCGTGATCGTCCCCTTCTGCCTGGAATGACTCCTAGTGGCCCATCGATCTGGGTAACACCCCCCCCCATGGACCATGCGAGCAACCTGGGCATTATCCTGGACTCCACTCTATCGATGACCCATCAAATTAACGTTGCCTCCTCATTAAGCTTCTTCACCCTCTGTCGCCTGGGGAAGTTTTTCAAATGGATTCCTGCCGATCACGGGCAAACTGGACTACGTCAACACACTATGGCCCTCATTACAACCCTGGCGATCGGTGATTAAGTGGCGGTAATACTGCCAACAGGCTGGTGGTAACTACCACCAAATATGACCATGCGGTGAGAACTCAAATAGACAGCCACTTTACCACACCGACCTCCAGGGCGAAAACAACAGCTACCATGGAGGTAGCTGCCTTCAGCCAGGCGGAAGCCAATGTTCCACCCACCATATTATGAGACAGGAAACCACCACCTTTTCCGGGGCGGAACCAATGACATCAAAAGCCTGGCAGAAACAGAGCTCAGAAGTCAAATGACTCACCTTTGGAGACACAGGGAACAACCACTCCGCCATGGAGCCCGAGCTGCAAATATTTCTAATGATTTTCTACGCCCTGCTCCACCACAAATACCAATGCCGGAGAAGACGACTATGGTGAGTACAGCCGCTTAGCACACAGGGGAGGGGGGAGGAAAAAGAGAGTGACGCACACACACATACACACACACAACACACACACCCACCCCCAACACTGTACACACATACAGCTGCAGCAATAAAACATATTTACCCCATACTCCTGATAAATAATGCAAGGACAACAGGGATGTGTCAAAGTGAGTGCAATAAGATGAACACAGTAGAAATAAGAAAATGCAATGTAACTGGTATATACATATGTACAGTTCAAGGGACACTGCCCAGTCTTCATTGTGCGTGGGCCACAGGGCAACAGGCCAAACTCCAAGGCCCCACCTGTCACATGCAGCAACATGGAGAGAACACTGCAGGGGCATCAGTTGGAAAATAGGTATGCACCTCAGGGGGACAGGGAACTGGGGAGCACCTCAGCGGGCAGATGGAACAAGACCACTGGTTTTGGAGGTGGCAACATGCCCTGTGTTCTGTCCTGGGGACTGCAAGGCCACAGTCTCTCAAGTGGGTGACTTTCCCACATGCTCTTGAGGGGGCAACATGCCCTGTGCTCTTGATCCTGGGGAGGCTGGGGTTGGTGGGTGTCTTACCCACTGGTTCTGGAGGGGGATTGTGCCCTGTGCATTTGATCCTGGAGAGGCTGGGGTTGGTGGGTGTCTTACCCACTGGTTCAGGAGGGTGCATCGTGCCCTGTGCTCTTGATCCTGGAGAGTGCGAGGTCACAGTCTCACAGTTGGGTGTCATACCCACTGGATTTGCAGGGGGCAGGCCGCACAGCAGCCCATGGACGCAGGACTATATACCGTCCACCAGCGGTGATGGCTACTCAGTGGTGGTAGTGCTGCTGTTACTGCTGGTGGTGGGTGGAGGCTCCAGCCCATCCCCTGCAGCCTTGGATAGCTGCGCACTGGTGGTGGTGGTGCCGCTTCTGCTGGTGGTGGGGAGAAGCTCCAGCCCGTCCCCTGCAGCTTTGGGTGGCTGCCAACTGGTGGTGGTGGTGGTGCTGCTGCTGGTGGTGGGGGGAGGCTCCAGCCCATCCCCTGAAGCTTCAGATGGCTTCACAACCATGGTTGGTGGTGGGGGCTCCTTCTGACTCCCTGCACCAAGCCCCTTGTACTTCCTGCCTGCTGGTGCTGGCTCCTTACCCTTCGTGGCAGCAGCTGGGGCTGGCTCCTTGCCCTTCATGGCAGCAGCTGGGGCTGGCTTCTTGCCCTTCCTGGCAGCAGCTGGGGCTGGCTCCTTGCCCTTCCTGGCAGCAGCTGGGGCTGGCTTCATGCCCTTCCTGGCAGCTGCTGGGGCTGTCTCTGTGTCCTTTCTGGCAGCAGCTGGGGCAGGCTCCTTCAACCTCTGCACAGGTGCCCTGGAGCCTTTCCCACCACAAGTGGGTATGGAGACTACTGGGCCCATTGACTGGTTGGCTGAGGTGCTTGCCTGGGTTTTTGCCACCCTGGCCAGACGTGAAGGACGGGGGAAGGGGTACGGAAGAAGCCAATGGTGGAGAGGAAAAACTTCTTAGGGACATTGGGGCAGGAAGAGAGAGAAGGTTTGGGAGTGGAGAAAGAAAGAGTGGTTGTAGGAGGTGTCTGTCTGCTGATTTTGGGTGCAGGTGCATGGGCTGGATGATGCTGTGCGGTGGATTACTGTTGGTGTCTGAGTCCTTGCGTTTGTGTACCTTGGGAGGGGAGGAACAGACATAGTGGGAGAGGACACAGAGGATGTGTGCATGAGGTGTGTGTTCTGCTAGGTGTGGTGATGATGCTGGTAGTGGATGAGGATGTAGTGCATGCAGGTGTGAGTGTGGACGTGACTGGGAGGGAGGTGGAGGAGGAGGAGCTGGGGGAGACAGTGGAGGCTGTGGATGTTGTTGTGTCTGCAACTGTATGGTGTTTGTGTGAGTGCCTGTAGGTTGAAGTGTGGTGCCTGTGTTGTCTTGTGTGCATGCTCGCCTGCCTGTGTGCTTGGGTTAGGCTGGGGTTGAGGATAACGGGGTTGGGAAGAGGAAGCTGGAGGGGGGAGGGTGGAATCAGGGACAATGGCTGCCATCAGAAAGGAAGCCAGAGCCTGGATTGATCTCTGTTGGGCCGCCAAGCCAGTGTGAATGCCCTCCAGGAATGTATTAGTCTGTTGCATATGGGCTGCCAGCCCCGGAATAGCATTCACAATGGTTGACTGCCGTACAGAGCTGGATCTCAGGAGGTCAATAGCCTCCTCACTCAGGGCAGCAGGGCTCACATGGGCAGGGCCTGAGGTTCCTGGGACAAAGGAGATGCCCACCCTCCTGGGTGAGCGGGCAACTCGCTGAGGGGCTGCTGGGAGGGCGGAGCTAGTACAGGGGTGGCGGCTATACCTGTAGCTGGGGTGGTCACAGAAGTGTCCGCCACCACCAGGGAGCTTCCATCGGAGGAGGTATCTGTGTTTGAAGTGTCTCTGCCATGGTGCTACCCTTGCCCTCCGTCCCACTTGTGCCCTCAGCGTCAGTGGACTCTGCCTCCTGGGTCCTGTAGGATGCAGCTCCCTCCGTCGCCGGTGCCTCTGCTCCTCCTCCAGATGATGCTAATGCACAGAAGGACAGGGTGAAAACAACAAAAAGAGGGGAGAGGCAAAGGATACACTGGCTCAGTGGCTGCAACAACACCGCCGTTGGCATACACACCACCCTCATACACAGGGAAAAGCCCTACACAGTATGCATTGCACTAGCTGTTAGAATGCTAGCCACCAAGGCACACACTGCCAAATGCAGCACACCTGGGACCCACACAGCCCTGACCAGTTGTGGATGGCTTTGAGCTGGGTAGCAGGATTATCACTTCAGAACCCTGGCCAACATGGGATCTACTCTGCAATGTCAGGCCTGGCCTAGGGGCACCCACTGACACACATACCCCACCCGGATACCACCCTATCATGCATACGTTGTAATGATGGGCCCTTTACTCTCCCCCTTGTGGCTTCTGTGATGCCCTCAAGCAACCATCCAGCTCCGGATAGGCCACCGCCAGTATGCAGGTCATCAGGGGGGTCAGGGTTCAACAGGCAACCCTTCCTCGTTGGGAGGCCATCCCCAGCTGGGCCTCCGCCATCTAGCGTCTCAGGTCCTCCCACCTTTTGCACCTGCCAAAAAACCCCAGGGTCCGCACTTCCTTGGCGATGGCACACCATATGCCCTTCTTTTGATGAGCGCTAACCTGCAGAGGGAATACAGACAGGAAATGATATCAGTCAGACCGTCCGGCATGTTACACGTATGGCCCACCATACCCCTTCACATCACTATTTACACACACATGGCCCAGCACACAAGCTGTACGATGCCCAGGGGACATCCACCCACCCCCTACACGAGGCATTCACACACACCACTCCATGCATTCATGCCACATGCATCGTACCCACAGTGTACTCACCTGTTGGTCTGGCGGCCCATACAGCAGTCCGTACTGGAGTAGGACCCCATCCACCAGTCTCTCCAACTCTGCAGAGGTGAATGAAGGGGCCCTTTCCCCAGTCACATGGACAATGGTAGGTTCCAGACACAGGTCACAGCATCACATGCAGTGTAGGTCCTCTCCTGTTGAAAGTCAGGTAGCAAGTGAGGAATTAGATAGAAAATGGCAGACACGTCCGTGGCAGTGCATACCGTCACGGCTGGTGTACATCACCATTGGTCACTGTACCCAGTAGGGCCCAATGATAACCAATGAGGAGTTGCACGGAGGTTTCTGACCGCTTCCCGCAACAACGCACAACGTCAGCGGAATTACCTCACTGCCACATGTCCCTCTACACAGGACAGGCAGATGCCATTTCGGGGTGGGGGGGCAGGCCCTGGATAATAACTACGTCCCAGTTACAATTTTGACATACAGGACAAATCCCACTTACCCATTAGTAATTAACATCATGCATTCTACTGTTGTGGCTCCAATGTTCAGTTTGTAACCAGGTCCTCACTCTTTTGTCCCTTAGACTGCAACCGCTGCAGATGAATAGGAGGTGGAGACATACCCCTGTGTACAGACCCAAGGTGTTCAGAAATCGTAAGAGTTTTCACTCCATGAATGTACAGATGGTGTGCTTGGCGGACCAGTACATCTCCCATGTTAATTCTAACTATCCTGGGTCTGTGCATGATGCCTTTGTTCTGAGTATTAGCAGCATCCCAAATGTGATGGCCCAACTACAGAGGCGCAGGGTGTGGCTAATAAGTGAGCCTTGGTTCGCACCCAGCATATGTTGGTGTATGGGTATGGTGTGGGCCATATAGGATTGTGTGTGTCTAAATGTTGTCCCTTGATATTTGCAGGTGACTCAGGTTACCCCAACCTCTCATGGCTACTGACCCCTGTGAGGAATGCCACACAAGAGCAGAAGAACATTACAATGAGGCGCATGGGCGAACAAGAAGGAAAAACAAACTGACGTTTGGCCTCCTGAAGGCCAGGTTTTGGTGCCTCCATCTAACTGGTGGATCCCTGTGCTACTCACCAAAGAAGGTCTGGCAGATAATCGTCGCATGTTGCATGTTGCACAAGCTGCCTTGAGATGCCATGTGCCTTTTCTGCAGGAGGAGGAGGCTGGAGATGGCCGTGTGGCAGCAGTGGACCCTGTGGACAGTGAGGATGAGGAGGTAGAGGATGAAGATGAAGATGAAGACAACAGAAAAGCAGTGATACAACAATATTTCCAGTGACACACAGGTAAGACAGTGTTACTTCACAGTTCATTGTCATTATTTAGATCCTCTTTGGCACTGCCATGCTGTTATTTCCCTCTTCTATGCCCACTCACTGTATCCTTTGGCAATTAATTTTGCAGATGTTGGTGCCCCACTATCGCTCCTGGTGTGATCACTGCAGGAAACTACAGGTCTTTCCTATGTGAATATTACTGTACAGTTGAATTGCAATGTTTGAACCTGGTTAAACAAATACATACTTAAAAAATCTTACATACTCCATACTTGTATTTTTTCCAAGGGTGTTTATTGAAGTGCTAAGAAGAAGAGGGGCAAGTGCATTAGGATGGGGTGATGATGGAGGAAAGTCCAGGGTATTGTTCCAGTCTATTTGTAGCACAGGTGCATTGTCCATGGGGACATAGGAAGGGCAGCAATGGCAGTTCAAGGTGGACAGGGTGACAGAGTGGGACACAAGGTGACAGTCATGAGAGTCTAATTTCCTGTCAGGGTCTTGGCAATAGTCTCTGGCTTCTGCCTGGATTGCAGGAGACGTTTGCAGGGTGGTTCTCCTTCTGCAGGCGGGGTGCTGGTGGCCTGTTGGTCCTGTGACGGGACCTTCTGTCCACTAGCGGCAGGGGAGGTGGAAGGCAGTTCAGATGTCTGGCTAGTGGCAGGGGCCCACGGGTGTGCCACTGCCTCCCTCATTATATTGGCCATGTCTGCCAGCACCCCTGTAATGGAGACCAGGGTGGTGTTGATGGTCTGCAAGTCCGCCCTGATCCCCTGCTACTGTCCCTCCTGCAGCCGCCTGTTCTCCTGCATGATGTCCAGGATCTGTCCCAGCATATCCTGGGAATGTTGGTAGGCTCCCAGGATCTCGGTTAGTGCATCCTGAAGAGTCAGTTCCCTGGTCCTGTCCTCCCCCTGGCACACAGCAGTCCTCCCAGTGTTGCTGGTGGCCTGTGCCTCTGTCCCATGAACAGTGTGCCCACTGCCACTGACCCCAGGTCCCTGATTGTCTTGTGTATGAGGTGCGCCCTGGGGTGCCTGTAGTGGTGGACACACTTCTGATTGACGTGTCCTGGGGACAGAGGTATGGGTACGCTGGGTGGATGCTGTGGTGGTGTTTCCAGATGGGGGAGGCTCTGTGGTTGTCTGTGACTGGGCCTGGGTAACTGACTGTCCTGAGGTCCCTGTAGGACCAGGTTGGTCATCCAGATCCAGGCGACCAGAGTTGCTGTCATCACTGTGGGCCTCTTCAGTTTGGGGACTAGATAGTGCTGGCACCTCCTCTCCGGTGACATTGGCTGGGATACCTGTGGGGATGTAAATGCTGTGTTATATTTTTTTGTGTGTGACATATTGTGCATCAGTGGGTTGCCCTATTTGTTTGTATTTGCCCTTGTAGCTTTAACTTGTGTAAGTTGGTATGTGGTGGGATAGCTGATTCTCTTTAGTGTGCATGTGTTGGTGATAAGTGTCCATGCAGGGCTGTGAGTGATGTCCATGCATTGGTGGTACATGCAGGACTTTCCATTGGGATGGATGGGATGTGATGGTGGGGTGTGTGGGAGGTGGTGGAGTGATGGTAGTGAGGGTGAGGGTGAGGGTATGTGATGGCATGCAGGTAGGGGGTTGATAGTAGTATAGAGTTGGCTTACCCGAGTACAGTCCTCCTGGTCCGCTGGCCAGGCCCTGAGGATGCATGTGTCAAGACTTGCTCCTCCCATGTTGTTAGTTGTGGGGGAGGAGGTGGGGGTCCACCGCCAGTCCTCTGCACAGCGAGCTGGTGTCTTGCTGCTCTGGAACGCACCTTCCCCCGTAGGTCGTTCCACCTCTTTCTGATGTCATCCCTGGTTCATGGGTGCTGTCCCACGGCATTGACCCTGTCCCAGATTCTCTGCCATAGCTCCATCTTCCTAGCAATGGATATCTGCTGCACCTGTGCTCCAAATAATGAGGGTCTACCCTGATGATTTACTCCAACATAACCCTTAGCTCCTCCTCTGAGAATCGGGGGTGTCTTTCTGGTGCCATTGGTGTTGTGTGAGTTGTGTAGGTGAGAGTGTGTAGGGTGATGTGCTGAAGTGTGTGATGTGGGGTGTGTGGGTGGTATAAAGGTGTAGGTGGTGTGTGTCTCTGGTCTTGTCTTTGGTCGTGGTGTCTGTCTAGTGCAAATGGTTTGAAATCATAGGGTTGTGGGTATTGTGGGAGTGTGTTTTATAGTGGTGTGGGGGTGGTGTGTGTATGGGTTTCAGGTGTGTGTTATTCAAATTGACCAATGTAATGTTGTTTTGTGTATGTATTTTGAGCGCAGCAGTATTTACCACCAATGGATTACTGCCATTGAATGTCCGCCGTGTTGATTCGTGGGTCATAATGTGGTGGGCGTAGTTCTGTTGGCGTAACGGTGTGGGTTTTGATACTGCCAGTTTATCACTTACCTTTGGTGTGGCGGATTTGTGTCTGTGGCTGAATAGTGACAGATTGGTGTGTGTGTGTCATAATATGGTTAACGGATATCTGCAGCGGTATGTTGGCTGCAGTCAGCTTGGCGGTAAGTGGGATTTACCGCCAATGTCATAATGAGGGCCTATATGCCTGCATGAACAAGAAACATCAATCAAGACTACAAGTCCAGAATGCAGCAGCCAGACTCATCCTGGACATCCCCCGGCACAGCCGAATCTCCTCCCACCTCAGAGACCTACACTGGCTCCCAGTCAACATGCGGATCGCATACAAACTCCTGATCCACACCTTCAGGGCACTGCACAACATAGGACCAGCATACCTCAACCACCGCCTCACCCTCTACATACATAACAGACGTCTCCATTCCTCCAAGCTCGCCCTCACAGCCATCCCCAAGATCTGGAAAATTACAGCAGGAAGAAGATCCTTCTCCTACCTAGCAGCCCGGACATGGGACACACTTCCCCTCAAGCTCAGGCAGACCACATCACAAAGCAGTTCAGGAAGAACCTCAAGACCTGGCTCTTCGACTGAGCAGCATGCGTATATTCAGCGCCCTGAAACCCTATGGGTGATTATCCGCGCTTTATAAATCCTTGATTCATTTATTGATATATCCATATTTTCTCCTTCCTCCAGCTTTGCATCACATTACATTGGCTGCTTGCCCAGAAGGACTGAGCACTTGCCATTGTTTATTTCTGCATAGCGACATGACCTTGCACATTCAATGTCAGTACAGTGATGTGGGTCACCTTCTTGGGATGGTTAATGAGAAGAAGAGAATGTCCATCCACACTACCTTTAGTCTTTGCACACACTCAACCTGAACTCGATATGGTAATGTAATACTCAGGGAATAAAAGAGAAAACATCCACTAGTTAAGCAAAGGCTAGTAAAAGATTCAAATGTCTAAGCTTCGTCATGTGATGCTGACTTTAGGTAAATACTGGATGGAATTCCTGGAATGTTCTCATGAGTTGCCGAATAACGATACCAACTAGATAATGTAAAAGACATTTCGTGAACTAGGCTGTCGTGGATAAAATAAAATAGTGAGTGATCTTCAATCACAGATTTTTGGAAGAATGTTACAGTCTGCAATATTTCTTCATCAAAAGTCCTGAAAGTGAGACCAGCGAGTGGCCTGACGCAGAAATTCTTGACATGGTCAATGTTAATAACTTTATATGAAACGACATAATTTACTCCAAAAAGGAGTATAATCACATAACGCAAACAAAGACAATTTGAAACTATATAAAGGGCACATTGAAATGTGTAAACTGGCCTTTGGCCGTCTCAGGCAGGAGATCAGATAATGCTGCATTTGGGCTTTCGCTCCCTCCTCCTTGAACTTCTGTTCTGCTCCAGCTCAGTTTGTTAAAGATGCACACAAGGCTGCTCCGCTCCGTTGTGTAAGCACTTAATCTAGCTTTCATCCTGCTACTCGGCGTGTCATCTAACAGCGTGCACTGGCGACAGTCAATTGAGCGGTATTTGCATAGATTTTGCACGCATGACATTTTTGCGTGGCAGCTGGGCCTCATTATCCTGCGCGCGGAGCTGCATACGAGACAGGAGCTCTTTGAAGCAGTCGGAGAATGACGTGACAATGCACGAGCTCGGGAGGGATTCTTCATCATCCGTGAAGCGGTCGTGCATGTGAGGTTGGGGGTCTTTCGAAGAGGAGACAGGCAGTTTGTCTTCCAGTAAAAAGTTACTCTTGATGGATCTGAGCTAGGCCGTAAAAGACACAGTGATGTTTCTTCTTTAATCTGCCACCTTCTATTCAGATATAAGCTTACAGAATGACTCCATGTCATGAGGGAACCATCACTGAGGTCAATAAGGGCTAGTCTGGCGAAGCAGCTCCTATACCTTCCTTTGACTTGGCCTTTGGTACCACTGATATTCCCCTTGCTGCGTAGAGGTCATGATTAGGCCTGGGGAAGGTGGGTATTTGTTACAAATTGGGTTCCTGTTTGGGGGGGGGGGGTGAAACCTTATTAAAGCTGCAACCACAATTTCTGTAAGGAGGAGAAGTAACAAGCAAACCCCAAATTAGCCTATGCGTAACCCTCTGGTAGCTTGGCACAAAGCAGTCAGACAATTAGAGGAAATGTGTAAAGTATTTAAGCAGCACTTCAAACAGTAATAAAGTGAAAACACAACTCAAGAAAAATCCCACACCAATTTAGAACAATAGAGTTACATTTTGTAAATTATTTGAGACCAAAATAACAAAAATCCAACCAATTGAACAGGAGATGTGCAATTTCAAAGTATTAAGTGAAAAGAGTGTCTAGAAGCACAAAGCGTCATCTGGTTGTGCTGGTCCAGGACAAAGTCACAAGTTCAGGCCAACCATGATGGGGAGTGGCCTGGATACAGGGACCAAGGTGGGCCCTCTGAACAAAGTACCTTAGATCCTGGTTGCGAAACATTGCAAGATCCTGCATTGAGGGTGCATCATGCAGCGGTGGTTCCGAGGATATGGGAGGCAGGGATGGGAAGCCATGCATTGTCATCGAGGAGGATGTCAGTGAGGTACTTCTGATGTAAAGTTCTGCATCGAAGATGCATGACACACTGAAGAAGCTGCGGGGCTGCAATGCAGAGTCTTGCGACGTGATTGAGGACACCATGGAGGAGGGGCTTGCGATGTGAAGGCTTATGCTGACAATGTATTACGCAGTGGCTGTTCCAAGGAGACTGTGATGTGAGGTCCAGCATCAGGAGTGCATCACTCTGCAGTGGTTCTGAAGTGGACCTGTGAGGAGATGCATTGCACTATATCGTTTCTTCCCACAGGACCACAGTTGAGCTGGCAGATCACCTTCAAGCCCACTTCCAAGGGTCCAGAACTAGGGTGACCCAACTGGGGGGGTAGGACTCATAACAGACAGAGTTCAGGTTGTGGGTAGAAGGTGGTTAGAGTTTTTCTGTTCCTGACATACTGATCAGGAGGCCAGCCAACTAACTCTTGGAATCACTCTGGTGGTCCTCAGATCAAGATGCAGGTCCAGTCCTTTCACTTATACAGCAGCAGGGCAACAGAGAAGCACAACAGTCCTAAGTTTTCAACAGCTGCAGACGTGTACTAACAAGTTGGATTTGAGGCTCCAATATTCATGTCTGGTGCCCTCATTGAAGTAGAAGAAGGTTCTGTAAGTTTCCACCCCTAGATGCTTTGAATTCACTGCCTCCCTGCCCTGACCCCAAATTGTCTGGGGTCACAATAGACTAGTGTGAAACCCTTGTGAGTGTGCTCAGACAGAGGTTTGGTGATGTGCAAGTGCTATAGGTGACAGCTCCTCCCCCTCATCAAGTCAGAGATGGTTCATCTTGCCAATACCTACACTCCTTTGTCTCACGATCTGTGAGTGATATATAAAGACCAACTGCCAGATACACCTAGTCATGTAAGCAAGGAAAAAGGCTTCAGGAATCACATGGTGAGGAAATGAAAATGCTATCTTTCTAAAAGTGGCATTTTCAAAATTGTGACCTAAAATCCAACTTTCCATTAAAAAGTGTTTTAAATTACACGTCTTTAGACACCAAACTCAATATTCCTACATGCTCCCAGTTGAATGTTATCATTTATTAAATGTAATAAGTTAACCCAATATTAGCCTATGAGAGCTGTAGGCCTTGCAATAGTGAAAAACAAATTTAAGGGTCTTTCACTACCAGAACATGTAAAAGTTAACTCTTTAAATACATTGGACCCTGCCCTCTGGGCTGTTTAAAGCCTACACTAGTAGTTACTTATATATATTAAAAAAGGAAGGTATAGGCCTGGGAATTTGTTTATTTAGCCATGTCGAAACAGCAGTTTAAAACTGCACACACAGGTGGCAGCGGTCACCCTGAGAAACGTTTAACAGGTTACCTAAGTGAGTGGCACAAAAAGTGCTGCAGGCCCCGTAGTACTATTTAATATACAGGCCCTGGGCACATATATTACAGTTTTTCTAGGGACACACAAGTAAATTAAATATGCCAAATGGGTGAAAGCCAAATCCACCTTGTTTGAAAGAGAGAGCACAAGCACTTTGGCACTGGTTTGCAGTGGTAAAGTGTGCAGAGTCCTAACAGCCAACAAAAACGGGTGCCGAAAATAGTGTAAAAGCGGAAGGTTTGGGGAGGACGCTGCAGAAAGGTCCAAGCCCAACAGTAGTTTTCCACCAAAAGCAGAAGCAAAAAGGTAACAAACCACTTTTTTTGCATGAGTTTGCTGGTGTGTTTAGGTGAAATTAAAGAAATTATGCACAGTGGAATAACGCCGCAAAAAAGTGGCAAATTGGTTCCACAAGCAAAATCTTTCCACTGGTGAAGTTTGTATTTCCAGTGCTGATAATCATGACACTGTTGAGAGATGCAGAAGGTACGAAGAACCCTAAGAGCCGTATTTACTTTTTGTACTTTTTTAATTTATTACAATTCTCCTTGTCCCCACAGCAGAAAATAAAAGTTTCTTGAAGGGTAATTGTGGGAAACGGGTTATCATTGCACAGCCATCATGGTTCATAGGACACATGGTATCACTTCTGCTACCCATGGCTTTTTATTGATTTAGAGCCTATGAGAACTGTCTAAGAATTCAGTTCCCTTTACAAACCATTGTGATTGAGACCATGAGTCAATTAAGTGGCATGAGGTGAATCAAAACTACACCCAATAGAATAATCTGGACATACTGATTATTCCTGACACGACCGGCACGTTTATTCTGTTCACAAAACTGGAGGCTTATCATGTCAGATGTTCATCTTGTCAATATTATTTGACTTTACCTTGAGATACATGGCAGACTTCAGTTTGTGTATGCTCCAACCGTACCCATTTATACGTTTTATACATCTTAAGCCTTGACAAAGTCTTGAAGACGAAACATGTGTTGGCTGTTTTCTGCTGCATGGACGTATTGTTGCATTTGATTACCTTATTGTAACTCTGCTCACTTGTTACCATCTGGCTGTTCTGGATACTTTGACAATTTGTACTACGCAATTTCTGTGATTGAGACTTCTACTAGCTACTTGCATCTATAATAAATTTCTATCGGACCGGACATCTATCAATTCTTGAACATTTTCCTGATTTACAACACTGGTGTGCCCTGGCCACTCTTTGTATTATTTTTAGAATTATTTGGGCAGTTGAAACATTGGCGAGAAGTAAAAATTAGCATTAGACATGACATCTCGGTATCAGGTGACTTTTATCAGACAATTTCACTAAAGTTAATGTCTTCAGTTAGTTCAGACCTTGATGCTAATACATTCTTTTATGAACCTGTCAGCAGTAATATTCACATGTGAGGTGTCTGTTTTAGTGAGTTCAATTTTGTCATTATGAGTCTGAGCTGTTAAGAATGAAACCTACAGGTTAGAAAAAGGGTTTCTTAGTGCCTACAGTTGCGTGCATCAAAACAGGTGGTGGATTGCAATACTTGTACCTGCAGCATCAACATAAGTGCGAGTGTAGACTTACGCCTCAAGAAGTTCATCTTACCGTGCATACTCACATCTGCCCATCATGAGAGTTTCCCCTAAAAGAAGGTAAAATGTGTGTCTTATCCTTTGCTAAATTATGCGTAATGCCAAAAAAGTATGCAAAATTAAGTGAAATGTAGATCCAGCAATTTGTGCTCTTTTTAGCTGACGGCGGTGAAAACTCATGTTTCCCTAAATAATATAACATAGAATCCCACATGTTGTGATCAACAGTCAAATGAGTTCTGTTCATTCACTTTGATCCTGTGCTCCCAGAATAGGATTTTCACATGTCAAATACACGTCATGGCTAACGGCATAATTAGGGTGTTTCGCGTACCAGCATTATGCGAAATGCTGGGAATTACACAAGATTACAGTGGCATAAGTCTACACTTCCTCCTGGCCTAATATTGACATGATAGTGGGAACAGATTGCACTGTCAATAATTTGTCCATTGAGAAAGGTCATTCCTGCTGATTGGTACTTGCATCATGAGGTGTGCTATACTAATTTTAGAGCTGAAGACGGGTGTGTATAACGGATCAAACTAACACTTGAAAAGAACTGTCTCAGGTTGAAGATGTTTCTTGCCTTCTGTTTATTAATTGCTGTTCTGCACAGACAGTTTACCAGAAAATTGGACAACTTGTGGCTGTCAAGTTCACACTGTAATTTCAAAGCTGCTCATTATGTTCCTCTAAACAATTTTCTTCTGAGGTACCCAAAACTAGATCCACGACATATGTAGAAAGTTTTTCTTTCAAACTTTGGAGCTTGATGCCCTTCAGTATACATGTGTAATCTGTTTTGCAGATTTTTAGAAAACTATTTACAATGTAGCCTTTTCATAAATCCTTCCTTGACCTCCTCTTTGGTTAGTTCTCACTCAGGTTTTAGTTGAGTTAATTTTCATGTTTAGCCTCAAGAAGCCTTCAAGAAGCCCTGAAAAAGTGTGCCATATGAACCAAATACAATTACACATCACATACCATGACCTATAAAGCTGTGCCTTATTGACAATATAAATATCTTTGAAGACACCCACCCATTGTTGTTGTCCAAGATTTTTCAAGATTAGTAGGTCTTGCTAAAGATATAAATATGCTTCAAGATACTGATCAAAATATCTTCTAAACTCATCAGGATTGAGAGTTCTATTCTGGGTTGGACACATAGATGGCCACATTGTCTGTAGTTCCGCATTGTTAATCATTGACTTAGCCACGAGTCAAGGGGAACCACAAAGCTACAATTTTTTGCCACAACTAAAGATCCTTTTTCTGTCCTTGATGCCTATTACTCGAAATTTTTATTTCACAGTTTGAATCATTTGAAAAACAAACAGATTTTGCTTGATACAGTTTTGTAAATGTGCCACTACTTTTTGGGACGGGTACTTCTCATGTTGTCCATTTTGAATATTGGGACCTTTTGTTAAAGGTCTGCCCTTACTCACTATCCATGCAAATACAGTCAGCTCATTTGCCCAGTCCTTTCCACAGCCAGTAACCAGCTATTGTGTTCCAGTCGCTAGAACAGCAGCAAACAGAAAGGTGTGTATTTGTCTCAACTTCTGAAATCTGCCTCTGTACCGCCTGCTGCTTCACCAAGGGGTTTCAGTAGGAGAGCAATAATTGCTTTGAAGGACTTAGTCCAACTTTGGTGGAGAATTACTGAGTGCTTAACTTGAGCAGGTGGTTGTAGATTGGGCCCATCAGCACTCATGTTTGTGAATGACACTTATTGGTCCTACTCACATTTTCACCCAGAATGAAAAACACACAAGGAAAAAAGAAGAAATGGCCTTATGTAGAAAGCAGCAGCCTGCAAAACTGACCGAGCATTGACAAAGCCAATAGGTCTCGCCTATAAGAGAGCCATAAGCTTTGGCAATCTGTTTTTGCCATGTTGTACATCAGTGTGGCAGCTGTTCAGCATAGCTAAAGGTTAGTGGCTGGTAGTGTCGTAGAGTGGAGTAAGGGGAGTAGAGTGTTGTAGAGTTGAGTGGAGGAGGGAAAAGTTTAGTAGTTGGGTGGCAGAATGTGTCTTGGCGTGGATGGGCGTGGGGTGGAACAGGTTGCAGTGGGTTGGAGTGGACTGAGGTAGTGGGGTGTAATGGAGTAGAGTAGGGTAGATTGGATTGGAGTAAAAAGGGTTGGATTGAAAGGAGTGGGGTGAGGTGGATTGAAATGGGGAGAGGTTTATTGGAGTGGGGTGATTAGAGTGGATTGTGGTGGGTGGATTGGACTGAAGTGACAGAACTAGGTTTGGGTGAATTGGGCTGGGGTGGGGTGGATTGGATTAGGGTGGTTTTGAGTGGGTGGATTAACCTTGGCTGGAGTGGGGAGGATTGGAAGGGACTGGAGTGGTATTAATGGAATTGATTGGATATTTGTTGGGTGGAGTGGACTTGAGTGGGGTGGATTAGACTGGAGTGGGGTGGGGTGGATTGGATTAGAGTAGAGTGGGTAGATTGGAGTGGGTGAATTAGAGTGAAGTGGCAGTGGACATGAGTGGAGTTGACTGAATTGAATTGGGGTGGACTAGAGTGAGGTAGATTGGAGGGGGGTGGATCAGAGTGAAGTAAGGTGCATTATATTGGGGCAGGCTGGATTAGAGGGGTTTGGGTTGGATTGCACTGAGGTGGGGTGGAATTGAATGTGGTGAATTGGACTGGAATCGGGTGGATCAGACTTGAGTGGGTGTGTATTAGACTGGAGTGGGGTGGGGTGTAGTATGGTGGATTGGACTTGAGTAGACTGATGTGGGGTGGAACTGAGTGTGGTGGAATAGAGTGGGCAGACTGGATTGAGTGGGGTGGACTGGGTTGGGGTGGACTGCATTGGGGTGGATTGGATTGGGATGGGGTGGATTGGATTGATTGGATTGGAGTACGTGGGTTGCAGTGTGGTGGGGTGGATTGGAGTGAAATTGACTTTTTAGAGTGGGATGGAGTGGGGTGGATTGGACTGGAGTGAGGTGGATGGATTGGACTGGAATGGGGTGTATTGGATTGGACTGGAGTAGACTTGGAGTGGTATGGTTTGAATGGGGTAGATTAGATTGAGTGAGGTGTACTAGAATGGAGTGGATTGTAATTGGGTGGATTGGATTGGGTTGAGGTGGGGTGGAATGGGATGAGGTGGATTGCATTGGATTGGGTTGGGTTGATTGAAGAGGGGTGTGGTGGATTGGAGTAGAATTGTTTTTTTGGAGTGGGATGGAGCGTGGTGGATTGGATAGAGTGGACTGGATTTGAGTAGTGTGGATTGTGGTGGATTGGACTCGGCTGAACTATTCTAGAGTGGGTTGGATTGGATTAGAGTGGGGTGGAGTGGAATGGATTGGAATGGAGTGGGGTGGATTGGATTGGATGGAGTGGGGTGGATTGGCCTAAAGTGGATATGACTGGAGATGAGTGGATTGGAGTGGATGAATTGAAGTGGGGTGGGTGGGTGGAGTGGAGTGGGATGGGCTGGATAGACTGGAGTGAAGTGGATTGAACTGGGGTGGGGTGGATTGGACTGGGGTAGAGTGGGAGGAATTGAACTTGAGTGGGGTGCACTGGGCTAGAGTGGAGTGGATGGATTGGAGTGGGGTCGGTTGGAATAAAGTGGGGTGGGTTGGAGTAGGGTGGAATGGGGTTGACTGGATTGAATTGTTGTGGGGTGGACTGAGTGGGGTGTATTGGAGTGAGGTGGAGAGTAGTGGATTGAAGTTGGATGGATTTACTGGGGTGGGTTGGACTGGAGTGAGGTGAACTTGATTGCATTGGGGTGGATTGGACTGGAGTGTGGTGAAATTGAATGCAGTGAAATGGAGTGGGTGGATAGGATTGGATGGACTGGATTGAGGTGGAATGGATTGGGATGGAGTAAGGTGGATTGGAGTGGAATGGATTTTTTTGAAGTGGGATGGAGTGGGGTGGATTGGATTGCAGTGTACTGGATTTGTGTAGGGTGGATTGTGGTGGGTTGAACTCGAGTGGGGTGGACTGGAATGGAGTAGAATTCGTACTCAATGCGGGTGTAATCAAATGGGAGAAATGTGGCGCTCAAGGCTATGAGGTACATGTTGAATTGTACCACAATTAACACATGGTGCACCCTTGGAGGACCACACCCCTAAGCCCCAACTGTGTGGCAAACCATACAGCTCATAACAATAAACAACAAGAGGCACTTGTTATATCTACACAATTAAACAAATAGTACAAAGATATCTGCCATAGTCACTGTAAATGTACAAAATCGTAAAACAACATCCCATGTATCTCTGGAAAAGTGAAATGTACACACACAAATTGAAATGCAAAATAAACTTGAAGTATAGTTCCAAATTTCCTGTGCTTTAATGACAATATCCAAATTCAGTTCAGTTGATATTGGTGAAAGTTGTCATACATAATATTCCAATCTGTTCTGAACTGTCTGCTAATGAGCCCCAATGTATTCTGCTTCATAGACACCCTTATTGTAAGGTTAATGACCATCTGATTATGAAAAGATATATAGTACACATTCGAATTCCGGCGTTCTGAACGTGAGTACGTGAGTACGCGTCGGAATATCTTCCCGCCTCGATCGTATACGATCTTTTCATAATCAGATGGTCACTAACCTTAAAATAAGGGCGTCTATGAAGCAGAATACATTGGGGCTCATTAGCAGACGGTTCATACTCACAGTACTCCAATCTCTGTGACACTCGGTAGACCTAGTATACAGCCCTGACGAAGTCAACGGGGTAATCCCCGGACGAAACACGTGTTGGCTGTGGGGTCAAAATGGAACATCATGTATGGCGAAGTGCCGTTGAATAACGGATTGAACGGTTTGGGATATTGATACTTGGCCATGGAACAGATTGGAATATTATGTATGACAACTTTCGCCAATATCAACTGAACTGAATTTGGACATTGTCATTGAAGCACAGGAAACTTGGAACTATACTTGAAGTTTATTTTGCATTTCAATTTGTGTGTCTACATTTCACTTTTCCAGAGATACATGGGATGTTGTTTTACGATTTTGTACATTTATGGTGACTATGGCAGATATCTTTGTACTATTTGTTTAATTGTGTAGATATAACGAGTGCCTCTTATTGTTTACGGGAATGGAGTAGGTTTAATTGAATTGGAGTGTGGGAATTAGAGTGGGGTGGTTTTGAATGGAGTGGGGTGGATTGGTTTGGGGTGGATTTGATTAGTGTGGGGTGGATTGGATTGATGTCAGGTAAATTCGATTGGCGAGGGTTGGGATGGGTTGGATTAAGGTGGTTTTCAGTGGGGTGGACTGGGGTAGATTGGAAAGGAGTGGGGTGGATTAAGGTGGACTATATTGGACTGGAGTGGGGTGGGTTAAGGTGAATTGAATTGGAATTAGATGGATTGGATTGGAGTGGGATGGATTTGAGTGGATTGGATTGGAATGGGGTGGACTGACTTTGGGTGGTGTGGATTGGATTGAGGTGGATTGGGGTTGAGAGGCGTGTATTGGAGTAGAGTGAAGAGGGTTGGATTGGAGAAGAATGGGGTGGATTGGAATAGAGTGGGGGTGGATTAAAGTAGAAAGGGTAGGATTGGATTAGAGTGTGGAGATTGGAGTACAGTGAGGTAGAGTGAACGGGGTGTATTGGATCGTAATGGGTGTGGATTGAAATGGGGTTGAACTGGATGGGGTGGGTTGGAGTGGGGTGTATTGGATCAGAGTGGGGTGGATTGGTGTAGATTAGGGTTAGTGGGGTGGATTGGATTGGGGTTTGGTAGGTAGATTGGAGTGGAGTGAGCTGGAGTGAGTGGGGTTAATTGGATTGGAGTGGGATGATCTGGAGTGGGGTGGTGAGGAATGGAGTGAGGTGGATTGGATTGAGTGGGGGGATTGGATTGGGATGAGGTGAATTGGTTTGGTTTGGGGTAGCTTGGATTGGTGTGGGGTGGATTGGATTGGAGTGGGATGACTAAAATTAGAGTGGGTGAATTAGTTGAATGTGGAGTGTGGTTGATTAGATTGGTGTGGGGTGGGGTAAATTGCATAGGAGTGGAGTGGATTGGAATGGAGTGGGATGAATAGGATTTGAGTGGGGTGGATTAGATTGGTGTGAAGTCTGGTGGATTAGATTGGTGTGTAGTGGGGTGGAGTGGGCTGGATTGGAGTGGATTAAGGTGGTTTGGGGAGGATTGGATTGGAGTGGGGTGGGTGAATTAAGGTAAATTGGATTGGACTGGGGTGGATTAAGGTATATTGGATTGGACCCTGATGGACTGGCGTGAGGCGGTTGGATTGGACTGGGCTGGGTTGGACTGGAATGATCTGGACTGGAGTGGGGTGGGTTTGACTGGATTGGAATGTGGTGGTTTGAAGTGGGGTGGATTGGAGTGGGGTGGGTTGGACTGTAGTAGGGTAGGTTTGACTGTAGTGGGGTAGTTTGGACTGGAGTGGGTTGGATTGTGGTGGATTGGAGTGGGGTGGATTGGATTGGATTGGATTGGAATAGGGGAGATTGGATTGGACTGGATTGTGGTGGGTTGGGTTGATCTGGATTGGGGTGGTCTGAATTGGTGTGAGGTGGATTGTGGTGGATTGGAGTGGGTGAATTGGAATATGGTGGGGTGAATTGGGATGGAGTGGAGTGGATTGTATTGGGGTGAGTTGAACTGGATTGGAGCTGGGCTCTCTGGAGTGTGGCATATTGTATGGAATTTGATTGGGGCAGATTGTTTTAGATTTGAGTGGGTCAGATTAGAGTTGGGCAGATTGTTTTGGATTGATGTGGGGCAGACATGTGGGGCAGGTTGATTTGGATTCCGCTGGGGTAGATTGTTTTGGTTTAGAGCAGGTCAGATTGGAGTGGGATTAATTGTTTTGGACTGGAGTGGGGTGGGTTGGAGTGGGGTGGAGTGGACTGGAGTGAGGTGGACTGGAGTGGGGTGGATTGGACTGGAGTGAGGTGGATTTGACTGGAGTGGGTTGGAATTGAGTGTAGTGGAATGGAGTGGGGTGGATTGGAGTGGAATAGATTTTTTGAAGTGGGATGAAGTGGGATGCATTGGATTGGAGTGTACTGGATTTGTGTAGGATGGATTGTGGTGGATTGAACTGGAGTGGGTTGGACTGGAATGGAGTAGGTGTAATTGGATTAGAGTGGGGTGGTTTTGAATGATTTGAGGTGGTTTTGATCAGTATGGGGTGGATTAGATTGGATTGGTGTCAGGTGGATTGGATTGGTGTGGGTTGGGATGGGTAGGATTAAGGTGATTTGCGGTGGGGTGAACTGGTGTTGATTGGAAAGGAGTGGGGTGGATTAAGGTGGACTGTATTGGACTAGAGTGGGGTGGGTTAAGGGGAACTGAATTTGAATGGGATGGATTTGAGTGGGATAGATTTGAGTGGATTGGATTGGAATGTGGTGGACTGAAATGGGGTGGTGTGGATTGGCTGAAGTAGAGTGACGAGGGGAGATTGGAGTGGAATGGGTGGATTGGAGTAGAGTGGGAGTGGATTAACGTAGTGAGTGTAGGATTGAATTAGAGTGGGTGGATTGGAGTACAGTGGGGTGGAGTAAACAGGGTTTATTGGATTGTAATGAAGTTGATTGAAATGGGGTGGGTGGACTAGATGGGGTGAGTTGGAGTGGGGTGGATTGGATCAGAGTGGGATGGATTGGTTTGGATTAGGTTGGGTGGATTGGATTGGGGAGTGGTAGGTGTATTAGAGTGGAGGGAGTTGGATTGGAGTGGGATGAACTGGAGTGGGGTGGTGAGAAATGGAGTGAGGTGGATTGGATTGAGTGGGGTGGACTGGATTGGGGTAGGGTGGGTTGGATCTGGGTGGGTGTATTGCATTGGAGTGGAGTGGGGTGGATTGGAATGGAGTGGGATGAATCGGATTGGAGGGGGTGGATTAGATTGGTGGTGAATTCTGGTGAATTAGATTGGTGTATAGTGGGTGGATTTGGTTGGAATGGGGTGGATTAAGGTGATGTGGAGTGGATTGGAATGGGGTGGGATGAATTAAGGTGAAGTGGATTGGACTGGGCTGGATTAAAGGGGATTGGATTGGAGCCTGATGGACTGGGGTGAGGCGGATGGATTGGACTGGGCTGTGTTGGACTGGAATGAGCTGGACTGGAGTGGGGTGGGTTGAATTGGATTGGAATGTGGTGGTGTGGAATGGTATGGATTGGAGTGGGGTGGGCTGGACTGGAGTAGGGTAGGTTTGACTGTAGTGGGGTAGGTTTGACTGGAGTTGGTTGGATTGTGGTGGATTGGAGTGGGTAGATTGGATTGGAATAGGGGCGATTGGATTGGACTGGATTGTGGTGGGTTGGGTCCATCTGGATTGGGGTTGTCTGAATTGGTGTGGGTGGATTGTGGTAGATTATGGTGGATTGGAGTGGGTGAATTGGGAAAGAGTGGAGTGAATTGGGATAGAGTAGAGTTGAGTGTATTGTATTGGGGTGAGGTGGACTGGATTGGAACTGGGCTGTCTGGGGTGGGGCATATTGTATTGAATTTGAGTGGGCTTAAGTGGACTGCAGTTTGACTCATCCCAAACACATTGGACTACTTTGATCTCCAAAATAACCCTGCCTAAGATCTTCCCACCTCTACTGCATCAAGCTCACCCCAAACCTCAGTTTACTACTATGATCTCCCAAACAACCCTACTAAGGCCCTCATTCTGACTTTGGCGGGCGGCGGTCGCCGCCTGCCAAAATCAGGCTGCGAAAGACAGCGACGGCCATTCTGGCTTTCCCGCTGGGCCGGCGGGCGACCGCCAAAGGAGCGCCCGCCGGCCCAGCGGGAAAGGCCCTGCAACAATGAAGCCGGCTCCGAATGGAGCCGGCGGAGTTGCAGGGGTGCGACGGGTGCAGTTGCACCCGTCGCGATTTTCACTGTCTGCAATGCAGACAGTGAAAATCTTTATGGGGCCCTGTTAGGGGGCCCCTGCACTGCCCATGCCAGTGGCATGGGCAGTGCAGGGGCCCCCAGGGGCCCCATGACACCCGTTCCCGCCATCCTGTTCCTTGCGGTAAAAACCGCCAGGAACAGGGTGGCGGGAAGGGGGTCGGAATCTCCATGGCGGCGCTGCTTGCAGCGCCGCCATGGAGATTCAGCCCATGCAGGGGAAATCCGGCGGGAAACCGCCGGATTCCCTTTTCTGAGAATGGGCTATGAAGCACCACCAGCCTGTTGGTGGTGCTTCCGTGGTCCCCGGCCCTGGCGGTCTTGGACCGCCAGGGTCGGAATGACCCCCTAAATGCTCCCTCGTTTATCTCAGCTTTGACTCATTCAAAACCCTTTCTGCTACTATGATCTCCTTAACCCCTTTCCAAAGACTATTCCCTCCTCCATTGCTCATTTACTCATCCCAAGCCTCATCCTATTACTAAAACTCCCAATTAACACTTCTGGATTCTTCCCACCTCTATTCCTCCATTACTCTAGTCAATCCAACTAACAAACTCACATATCCTATGCTCAAATTAACTCATACTAATACTAATACTAATTCTGTACTCATATTTCCCTATACTAATCCACCACTAATTCCTCTTGGGTTCTGGAGTAGCGTGCTACTCGACAAAAAGCGATTTGACACCTCCTAAGGGGTACTAAGCGCTATATAAATACAGTTACAATACCTGACACACTGCATCTTTCCCCTTGCAATAATTGGAAATTACTTGTTTGTGTGACGATAAGAATTTCATCAATTTAGTGTTAAATTGGGGATTAGCCATGTCAAGACTTTTTATTATTGTTTCCCTACATGTATGGATACCACCGGCCTTGAAGCCTTTGTTTAGTAGGATTACATGTGTTGTATGCAAATAGGGGCATAGGCATCTCATGCAGGCCTGGTAAGGAGACATTTGATCATCTCAATCGCTTGAGGTTTGTAGATGTTAAAAACCCAGGATCTGGTAAAGCTGTGGTATGTTTCGTGGGGCTTATCCTGAGTGCAATCCATTGTTGGCAATGGTCACTGGCTGTGGTAAATTGTATTGAATAGTTCACTAGATATGGAATTAAGGGGAGAGATATAATTGTGTAGTCCAATATTGACTGCGTTTGTGACCCATTATAGATAAAATTTTGGGGACTATCCTCCCACGTTTTTCTATTGGTAACTCTCATGCCTAAATACTCAAGAGCGGTTACTAGGGTTACTAGGGATTGACCTTGGCGATCAATTCGCTTAGAAGGCAAGTTGTACTGCAACTTCACGTACCAGAGAATGTTTTTTGATGTTACATTTTCACCTTCATCTGGAGCATAAATTAAATTGGCAATAAAGTCTCCAGTTAATATAACATTCCAGGTAGGGTGAGCGAATTTTAAATCAGTTACTATTGAAATTATCAGTCCATCCAGAGCTTGTTTTTTCTTTCAATTTGGGTGCACATAAATATGTAGCATCAGTACAGGGTTTGGGTTGCTTCTCTACCAATGTCGGAACTTGATTACTTACAACCTCTAATCTGGAGATGCTAGTTGCTCTGATATAACATTCAAGGCTAAGGATACGTAAACAGCTAAGCTGCCCATTGGTCTTCCATATTGTTCTGTTCTTTCCGCCTTACATGATGATGAATATAGCCCTCCAGTGGTAATTCTTCCATTGCCCATGTCTCCTGAAGTGTTATAATATCAAACAACTCCCAATCACATGATGGTGTGTGAAGATCAGGTTCATCCCCCCTATGCACTTCTCAGACCCGAGGATTCGGTCACTCATTTTTCGGGGCATTTAACGTAGCCGATAACCAACTCCATTGTTTCTGACTTGTGTCACCAGTTGCGGCCCGACTCATTGGAGTCAGACTTTGTTGATCCATGTTTCGCTTTCCATCTTGGGTACTCATCAGGACTGAGGAAACTCGGTCTATTATCAAACACTGTCTTGACAATGATTTTGGTAGAAAAGGTTTGGGGGTAGCGTGGTTTCTCCTTTTTCAATAATGTTGTACCCCATGCTTCGAAATGTTTCTTGGAGCTCAAAATTAGAGGCGCAATCTCATCCGATCCCCATGCAGTTACGTTTTTTTCAGACAACTTGGTATCTTCTTTGGGCATAAACTGAACTGATCAGAAGCCTGAGGTTTTATGTGGTGTAGTCCCTTCTATTTTGGCAAAGAGCCTTAATATATTGCCTCTATTAAGGATGTCATGTCATATCTTGTGAATCATATTCGGGAACAAAAGTATGTGAAGATGTATCATCCTTCCCCACTGTAGCCTTCTGTCCCTGGCAATTTCGAAAATTTACCAATTAGGTTTCCTTATGAGGTACTGGGTAAAATGTTCGCTCTACTGGCGTTGTGAAGCTATTCAATGTTATGTTAATCCTTAAACCCCCGGTTTCTGTGTTTGGTTTATGTATAGTAATTTTACCTTCTGACCAGCAGAAGAGGTTTAATGTTGAGATCTTGTCCACTGGGAAGTATCCTTACTTCCTGGGCATTAGGTGAATTAGCCAAAGTAGGTGCAGCTGATGATGGAGAGCTGGTAGGAGACTTTGGGGCTATAATGACTACTTAGCCTTACAAATGTTTAGAGTGGCAATGTTTGACCCTTGCTACAGCTGTAAACGTGTTGGTAGTGGCCGGGGGGCCCACATTTGCTGTGGGTGCTTGATTTCAATTACTACCTTTTGTATTTGTGTTTTGCCACTTACTTTGTACCATAGGAGAAGTAGGCGCTACTTCTGTTGTTTTATGTGCAGTTTCATTAGCTGGGATGACGTTTTCATTTTTATGGTGTTTCATTAGCTGATGCCTTGATGGCATTTTTTCTTTGTTTCCATTTAACTTGTGCGATTGATGCACCCGGTGGCCGCAGTTGACCTTCTAAAATGTTACTTAAGTCAAGCTCCATTGTAACACAGATTTCTCCATCCTCCGTATTCACCGGTATAGAACTATACGCTGTGTTTATCATTGACTGATTGCCCTTTATCACCACAGTGCCCTTTTGTTCTGGTTTTATTCTAAAGATTGGACATGTACAGCATAATGTCTGTGTTTTGCATGTTATGTTTTTTATTTCTTGCTTATCTTGCTAGCATTTCCTATCTCTTTGTTTGTTTGCCTGCACAGGTTTCACTTTCAATTGCACAGTCAGGTTGTAACTGTTGATTGAAGAGCGGTATTGCTATTCCGGGCTCTAGCCTTATTAAGGGGATGTGCAAACTGAGCAGAGGCATGAGACTGTGCTGCACGGGTCGGACCATGCTTAGTATTTTCTTGTAGTTGATACCTATTAGGAGGTTCATACGTAGTATTTCCTCGCAATTTATGGTTATTATTAGATGAATCATTTACAAGGTTGTTTCTTTACATATCCTTATTCCTTCTATTACTGTTGGCAGTGTGCTTAATTTATCGACGATGAGCCGCATGCACAAATTGGTATTAACAGCGAGTGAATAGATTAAACTCTAATAATTAAATCCGTCATTTTTTCCAGTTTTGTGTTTATTCCTGAAATTTGTGATGCCATTAGATCCATTAGTTCTTTCTGGATATCCAGTTCTTCTGATTGCATGTTAACGCTGCAATCAAGGCTTGTAAAGTGTTTAACAGTGCACTATAAAAGCCTACCGTGCCTTTATCAGGGTACTGCGAAGATGCTGTCGTTGTTCCTGCCGGATGGTTTATGTTAACTTGGGCACTGCACAAAGAACTTGCAACAATTATTTCCTCTCCAAAGGGTTGTAGAGCTACTAATGGTTCCAAAGACATTCATGCAGACTTTAGGTACTCAGGGCTTGTGTTTCTAAGTTAGCTGTTATAGGAACACATGTGTTTGCTGTTTTCTGAGCCTTAGTGATTTTTGAGCTTTGAGATGACACCTAACTTCAACCACCAAATTGATCGTTTTTGCTGCCATGGCCTGAATGAGGTCCTCATTGCTCGAGATTAAAACATCTCTAAACCAGTAGTTATCCTGGGCATCCACATCTTTCTTAAGAAAACCTTTGACATCCTCAGGGGCATCTAGACCTAAAATGAGTCTTGGGGTTGAATGTGGATAAATTGTAAAATGGCTCTGGAGGCTGGTTAATGGAGTCAAAACCATCCCTACATCCATATGATTAGCCTGGAGTTCATTTTTGGAGCCAGTTGGCACATCTAACACAAAAGGTTTCACATCTCTATTCTCTACAGAGCCATCTGTGGCGTGGTTTTGTGCATGCGTTATTATTACATTTGTGGTTTTAGACTTGCTACCTAAGGTACCATCCAGGTTCTTTCTGAGGTGTTCCCTTTCGCTTTTCTTGTCTGATTAGAGAGTTCTCCATCCTCCTATCTCCCTAATGAATCTTGATTTTTTCCTTGTAAAGCTGGCTTTTCTAGAGTCAATGGACTTGGGAGAACAACTTGATTGCCTCACATTGAATATATATTGCGGTCCAGGATTTTGTAGGAAGGTAAACTTTGCCATAGGGTTTGTTTTCCAAAAGAAGGTTAACAGAGGCAATATTAGAGGGCTCCCCTGGGCATCCCCTATTCTGTCACCCATCTCAGTCATGTTAGTTGATTTATTTGCTTTTGGTTTCTTAGTGACTTCCTTCTGATTTACCTGTTTCTGACCGGACTGTTGCCTTATCCTTCCGGATCTAGCATGCAAAAAGACTTGTCCATAAATGATCATTAATAACAATGTAAAATAATATAGTCCTGGGGCTCGGTTTCCTTCTGCTTCCTTCTGCTCCTTCTTCATCTCAGTGCACTCTAATTGCCTCCCATCTTCAGAGACGTATATCACAGGTATTTCTTTTTACAAACTGCAAAGGGATATATCAGTGTCCTTCTAGACTGTTTAGTGTGTCCCCAATATAAGCGCTACCACACCCCTTTTACTGTCCAGTGGGCAAAGGCCAAGCAAGCACAAGCATGCTCCTTTTGAGGGATCCTTTATCTGCGTTCTTTTAAGTTGTTTGGTGTGCCCCAACATAAGCGCCGCCACACCTCTTTTAATGTCCAATGGCCAAATGGCCAAAGGCCAGGGGCGGGGGGTGAGCATGCTCATTTTGAAGGGTCCTTGATGGGCTTTGAGGGCTTCGGATCTTGTGCCCCAAATGATGATGTAGTAATTGTATTGTTATATAATAACTGTCTAATAACTTTTATATCCCTACTTATGTGCCTTAATGGTAATCACCTAGTGACTAGGCCTGGGTGGATCACACAGAGTTCTACTCCGTGGAATTCCACGGAGTTGGTTAAAAACACAGTGGAATTTAGCAGAGTTCCACCTGTGGTAGAGTGCCATCTGGTAGTCACTAGCTACCACCTCAGCTTATGCACCCGATCTCAGAAGGGCTAAGTAGGATTGCGTGGCCAGAACCTGCTTAGCGCTTCCAAGATTGGGTGCAAGTCTCCCACTTCCTTTCACCAACTGCCCTCCTTCACAAAGTTGCTACAATCGCTTCCTCTGCACTTACACACAGTCTCAGACTGCCCTTTCTTGAAGGCCCACCACTAGTCAGCAGCAAACCAGCTCACCACCAGTGCCCTGGTATTTTCACAAAGTGCCTAGCCTTGCCTGCCACTGTTCTCTAAGGCATTCTCTCAAGCCACACATATGTGGCGGGGGCAGCCAGTCTACCTCTCAGCAGCTGATGCTCCACCCTGATCGCCATTACAGATTTGATCATGAAACAGGTAGATTTAGGAGGTGGCACTATCCTAATTTTATTAGATGTGTTTGTGGCGTTTAATACTACCTCGTCCTAGATTTTGACACATCGCTTACATCAGGCAGGGCTGAGGGATTCAGCCTTGAGCATCCTGGAGACTTTTCTTCAGGATAGAACAATGACAGTCAGTTGTGGAGACTTCGGCTCATTTCAGCTCCCATGTGGAGTTCCTCAAGGATCATCTCTAAGCCCTACCTTTTTTAATTTTTATGTGGCTCCTCTAGCTAAAATAGCATGATCCTTCAATTTGCAGGTGTCCTCGTATGGTGACGTCACCCAAATTATTGTCTCCTTTCAAGATAATGTGCATACTACAGCTGATACATTTCAAACCTGTATGAGAGAAATCAGCAACTGGATGAACCATAATTGGGTAAAAATGAATAAGGACAAAACTGAGGTTATCATCGTAGGAGCAAATGCCTCTATTTGGTATCAAAACTGGTGGCCTGAGACATGTGGGACCCAACCCTCTCCCATCTCTGCAGCCAAGAACCTCAGGATTATTTACGACTAAGCTTTAACCTTTGGTGCGTTGGAAAACAGAGTTACTAATACCTGCCTCTTAATGGTGAGAATCCTAAAAGAAAAAAAATCTGCCATTTATACCACAAGAACTAAGGGCGACAGTGCTGCTGGCCCTTATTATATCCAAATTGGACTACAGTAATGCCTTATATTTAAACATAAACCAATCATCCCTGAATAAGCTGCAGCTTATTCAGAATGCAGGCGCTTGGATGGTACTAGGATTACCTACTTTTACCTCTATTGAGGATGGCATAAGGGAACTGCACTGACTACCTATCAGGAAGTCCATTATTTTTAAGGCACGGTGCTTGACCCACAAGGCCCTTCAGTCCCAAGGCTCAGAATATTTGCAAGCAGCCATTAACTCGTACACTCCCAATTGTCCTTTAAGATTGGGTGGTTTTAGATTGGAACTGACTTGGAGGAGCAAAATAGTTAAATGGGGAGCCTGGGCCTTTTCTGTGGCTGCTGCCAAGTTATGGAACTCGCTGCCAGTCAAATTTAGGGGGATTTCACCCCTCCTGCAATTTTGAAAGCATCTGAAGACTTAGTTGTTTTCATTGTAGTTTTCTGACCCGCATTACCCTTTTTTTTTACCTGCTTAGCACCTCAATACCACTGGTCTGAATGTTCTTTATAAATAACACAAATACAGTACAAATTCTGGCCTCAGAACCGAACCCCATAACACCACTTCCTTTCCGAGGGATGCTGGGGAGAGAGGTTCTCATAACCATGTACTGCCTGAGCTGTTGTCACAAGCAGGAGAGCCGCAACCATGGCGTGATAAAATACAATGTGCAGTAATGGCCACCCAAGCTCCTCAAGTGGTGGCAGGCCGAAGATGGTGGATGGTGGGTGGTAGCGGCTGAACCCACCACGTCTCACTGCTCCTTCCTCTATCCCCTGCCCTGAGTCAGCCATGTCCCATGTCAGATTTGTAGTGTGTTGTTTAGATTCAGCTGCCAGTTGCCAATCAAATTTGTTCAGTTGTTGTAGTGTATTACTGTTTTATGTTACTGCATTGTGTTATCTTTTATTTGTGTTTTGTGGTGGTGTGGATTTATTGTTTTGTTGCTGTGCTGTTGATTTGTAGTACAGTGTTGCTCTGTGTTGTTGCTTTGTTGTGTTCTTTGTTTTGTAAGAATAGCTGTGTTGCTTTGTTGTTTTCTTCTACATTTGTCTTGCAGTGCGGTTCTATTTTCTTGTATTTTGTTGGTGGTTGTTGTGCTATTATGTTCTTTTGTGTTACTTCATAGTATTGCATTGAATGTTTGGCTTGGGTTATTTTTTGTTGTATTATGTGTTGTGTTGATGGAGTGTCATTCTGTGTTGTTATCATATTGTCTTTATATATGCAATTCATTCTGTTTCGTTCTGTTGGTGCTGTGTTGTTCCTATACAGACTTCATTAATTGCCGCCAAATTCCCATAAAAAGACAGTAGATTTAATTAAAGTTTCAGTGAAAAACAGAAATAGATCACTGCCAAAGTTGTTACCATACACCACAGCTATTTACCCCTTTCCTTGATGTCAGTCATTCTAACATGGAAAATCATGCCTTAAAATAGCACATCCCAAAATGATTTTATGTGATGCTGCCCCACAGCTTGTTACCTGTAATAAGCAAATCTGTGTAGCAGTCATGTTAATTAAAAGCTGCTCTACACAGACTGTATCCTCCAGAATAAAACAAAGATTGCAGGGCAAATTAACAGCGTGTGCTTAATGACTATGTTGGACCATATTACATCAGATTAGTCATGTTGAAGCAGATATGCTAATTAGAAATTATTAATGAATGCTTATGTGTTTTGATTAACAATAAGTTCATTGAGAAATTGTAGAGAAAATAAGGTGCACATTTGTAACTGTGGCCACGGAGAATGGTAGCCACTTACACAAATTTGAACTAAAATGATTAAAAATGTGTGAAATAATGAAAATGTGTAATAATAATGTGGTAATGTGCCATAATAAGATGTATAACCTATGTTTTACATTATACTATAGAGTTAACTGAGCCAAAGTTGTGGCCTAGTTTTTGCCAGGCCTTATGCAGAAGCTGAAATATTAGAGCATGCTAGAGGAAAGCAACCATGTTAAACTAACCTTGAACCACCCAATGTTAAAGTCTGCCTAGCTAGAATTTTCTGCAATGTACAGACGGACAGGAGATGATGGAATCAAATTGATACAATTATGTGTAGAGTAGACGAGATGTACTTTACCAGGACTCAAACAATAGAGGACCTGACTGAAGAGGAAGATGCAACATTTTTGATACCTGATGAGCCGGATGATGAGAACATTGTACAGTGAAGCAATCAATGAACGGTGAAATACTAGAATTCATAGATTTATAGAATTTTATGTATTGGATAGCATAACATATGGTGATTAATTGACCAATTAGGAATTAGGGGGATGGACTGGAAAACTCTAATAAAAAGTAATGACAAGGGGCTAAAACTTCAGATGTGAGGGGTGAAATGCTAATGCCAGGAGACGCAGTTCAAGATTCTGTCTTTGGGCTCATGCGCTGAGAGCCTGATGCGTTTATGATCAATTGTTGACCTGAAGACAAAGACTGACTTTGTTGCTGATCCATTCCGTGGAGAGGTAGCTATAACAATGTGACTGATTAACTTTGTACCTTTTCTTCTGGGGCACCAACTGCTCTGTTTTTATAGATTTTTTCTTCGCTACATGTTTTCCAAATTGATGTTTCTAAATTGTTTTCCAAATTGATGTTTCTAAATTGTTTTCGCAGGAAGTCCCACATGCTAAATGCTGTTCTGGGTTAGGAAGGGTTTTCGTGGTGGGAGGTGTACAGTGACAAATGATTGACAAATTGATTGCTGAACTCTGCTATTAATGTTGACATATTCTTCTTTGTTGAAGCATTAGAGCATATATTTTCTCAAGTTCTGATTAGATTGTGTTATTGGTGGTTGCTAATAAACTAATTCTGAGCTGATTGAATGAAATTGAGTTAGTCTTATGCACTAGAGTTGTAATTAATAGGGAAATAAAAATTGTTAAAACGTATATTGCGTTGTGGTTATTCATGGAATGTTGAGATAATTGTCTAATAATTAATGATTCTCTTAGTGGTTATTGATTGGTTATAGTGAATATTGATAACATTGGTCTCTACATGGCTAGGATACTTTATGGATTCCAAAGTTTAATCGGCCTGTACGCATCCCCTTCTAAGTTTACTTTCTAAGGACCAGGCACGCTAGCAGTTATTGGTAGCAGTTTGATGGTTAGTTTCCTTGGAGAACTAGTTATGTGGTGATTAATGGTTATGGTGGTAGTTTAAATTAGGGTTAGTTATTCATTTTATGAGGTTTGAATTTTGTTTTTCTGAAATGGCAACTGTAGCAAGAATAATGTCCCCTTAAGTCCAGAAATGACCTTCCCAGATCCTGGATCCCGCTAGTAAAATTTGGTATGTTCTCGTCGAAATTGTGATAGTAGGAAAGTAGTAGGTTACGCTTGCAAAGGCTTAAGCAGACCGCAGGTGATTTGTAATGTATAAGAGGTAAAGTAGGGAGTCGTGTACTCCAGTTAAAGTTTAATAGGAGTGTGCGTACTCCGCAGTATGAGAGTAGGGAAGTCATCAAACTTCATATGTGTGTGGAGCTCTGTGCTCAAAAATTGTCCATGTGGTTGTGGGTGATGACCGGACCCTGAGTGGTCTAAGACTCTGGAGTATATTGACAAGTGTAGGAGACACTTTGTTATATGTTGTAATCTGTCTCGTTTAGTAGGTTGATCGGGCGTGGTCAACAAGTCAGTGTGTGAGTTAAGAAAGTAAGGGAAATTTTTCGACTAAGATTTGGCGAGTTCTATGTGCACCAGGAAAGACCCATTGACCAGTTGAGAGTGAAGTTAGCGGTTTGGATTTTGCTTGCGAATATGGAAGACTAAGAAAGAGGAATAGCTGCATGAGTAAAAGTGCCATCAGTGAAAATCCGTAAGGTCTCTGAAGCGATTGAAGCTGATTTGTTTCGGTTATTGGTTTTGGTTAATGCTCGCAATAAATTTTGCATTAGTTTTGTGTGAATTGGAGTTTAGGAGGACAAGCCGCAAGACTTTGTTAGCCGCAGTGTATGTGTGTGATGTCATAGTAAGCCGCTCTGGAATAGGTTGGTTAGTAAGAAGAGTCGCAGACGGATTGGCAGCCGTCCGTAAGAGGCAATTGGTTGAGTAAGCGGGGTAAAGGAATCTTGGGAGTAAAAGTCATTTCCTCATTGAATCAAATACACAAAAGATAGCAAAGATGAAGTTTTTTAAAGCATTTAGGAGTGCCATGAAGGGTGATTCTTATATTAAGGCACCAGTTGGGGAGCCTATCCCACCGGAAAATTCTCCAGCATTCATTGTGAAGGAGGAGCGAGGTGTCACACCATGTCTTTGGTTAAAGCAGTGCTGCAAATTGACAGAGAAACAGGGAGCCTTAGCGTTTTCAGATCATTGAACGTTTAATTTGAGAATTTTGGATCAGTTGTGAATGACACTATATGAGCTGAAACCACTTCAGAGACCAGCACAGTTTGAGGCTTTAACAGTTTGGGAGCTGGTAGACAAACAGCAGCAAGAGATGAAGATACAAAGGAGAGTAAGGAAGGTAGAAAAGTCCTTAGCAGAAGCAAGGTGAGATTGGGAACAGAAGAAGTGGAGAATTGCAACGTTACAGGGTGTTAGGTTGTTTCCTGCTATTGCAGGGGAAGATGAGTCAGAAGAGAAAGAGGATGCTGGCAAGAGTGATATGGGTTCAGGAAATAAGAAAAAAAGACTTATGTAGAAGAAGAAGATTCAGATGTTGAGGATCTTATTACACAGATATTGAAGGATGGACCTCCGTCATATGCAGCGCATGAAGAAGGTCCAAGTACTAGTTCTGTTCTGACAGCTCAAGCTCAAGGGACGGGAACAGTGGGACCAGTGCAGATAAATAGTGGGCAGGTACAAGGGGTAGTGAGGAGTACTCCTAATGCAGAGACTACTTCAGTGGTCCAAGTGCAGATGCGTCCACCATTGATACAGAGAATTTATCCAGAAGTACCAATTCTTGAGACAACTTTGAACTTAGTGGTGCCGTCGGAGCAAGTGCTCCGGAGGCCAATGCTAGTTCAGACTGAGCTGACTCCAATGTTGTTGCCTCAGGCACAGCCACAGGGTTTGCCGAAGTTCACGCCAATGACAGGGACACAGTCAGATGTGATACCAGTGATGAATCAGAGTATGGGAGTAGCCCTTCCACAAAAGGCGAGTGTCAGAGCAGCACCAGATGTAATATCGCTGCCGATTACTGTTGGTCCAGCAGTACCATTATTTCCACAAAAGAAGTCAATTGCTGTAGAACAAGGTGAAATATCACAAAGCCTCATGAGGAGGGGAGTGAGAGATCATGTGCAGGTGATATCATCTATGGGTCAGAGCTTTGATGGATCTAGACCGCTAGTGGATCTTAGTCCACTTGTTGCACTTCCAGATGTAGTAAATTGTTCAAGTGCAAGTCAGAGCTTGAAGCTTTTGACACCGCAGACTCCAGGTGCAGTGGTACAGCAGGTACCAATGCCAAATCAGAGTAATATAGTAATATCTCATTACAGGGATTGACAGCATAGCAATTGAATGAGTGGTTGGATAGTTTGAATACTCCTTGAAATGCATCCAAGGGTGAAGAGAAGATAAATTGTGTAAGGCTGGCTACCAAAATAACCGAGCTAGTTGAGCAAACGATGGGTGTGAATAGAATGGAATCTAATACAGAAGAAGAGCTGAGGTACTTGTGTCTGAGGATTACAAGAGAAGTGAGCAAGAAATTGGCAGATCTGACAGACAAACATGACATAGAGATTGAGAGAACAGAACATTTGAAGAGGAGTTACAGGTTAGATTTCGAGGCTAAGGATTTTGAACACATGAGGTCAGCTGGGGTGAAGGCGCATCTAAAAGAATTATTGCAGAGTGCTCAGATTTGGGGAGCATTGGAAAAGTGGGAAGGCAGATGGGGAAAGAAGAAGGGTAAACAGAAACTAGATTCTCAAGAAGGGTCTGAAGGTGTTCAGAAAGAAAATGATCCAGTAAAAATTTTACAGATGAGGGAAATTCCAGGGGGGGCAGTTTGTTCATGTCCCATGGCACAGGAGTGATATTCTGTCATTCATAAATGATTATCCAAAATTGAGAGAGAAACCGGTTGAGTGGTACCAGTAGACAGATAGATTTGTGAAACTTTCTAAATGTCTGTGGGAAGACTTGAATACTTTGTTGGAAATAGTGGTTCCAGCTGACTTGTGGGTTGAGTGCTAGAGAGCAGTGGATTGGCCGATGAGTGAACCAGAAAGGGATAGAGTTACAGGTGCACCATCACCTGAAGTGATGAAACATTATTATAAGGTGATTGAGTTCCTGAAGACGAGAATTTCACCTAAAAGTATTGAATGGCAGAGGATTGACAGGACAGTGCAGGAGGCGAAAGAGTCAATAGATACCTACGATGAGAGATTGTTTAAAGCGTTCAAGGAATACAGTGATAAAGAAGCAATTGAGCAGAAAGACATGTTGCACTTTGTGTTCAGGTTCATCAAAAGACTGAGAACTGAAATAGGGCAGTTGATTAAGAGTCATTTGATTTGTTGGCAAGCTAAACCAATTAATTAGGTGTTGCAGCATGCGGAATACTGTAGTGATGAGACTGAGGCGAAGCAGAAAAAGTTGAAGGAAAAGGTGATGGTGAGCTCAGACAGGAGTGCAGGGAGCTTTAGTGCAACAGATGTCGCAGCAGCAGGGAACTGTCATGTTCCAACCTCAGATGAGAGGGAGGGGTCGTGGAGTCAATATGACTCGTGGTCTGGATTTGAGTACTGTAGTGGTTCAAAATGATGTGCAAGGGATGAAAAAGATGTTACCATGTCATCTGTGTGGAAACGTGGGACACTGGAAGCGGGAGTGTCCGTTGATGGTGCAGGATGGTGTTGTTCATCAAGGTGGTGATGTCAATACATTTCAAACTGTGAAAATCCCTAGAATGAGAGGACTGTGAGAAAGTAGCCTCTTTCTAGCCTTGTTACCCCCACTTTTGGCCTGTTTGTGAGTGTATGTCAGGGTGTTTTCACTGTCTCACTGGGAACCTGCTAGCCAGGGCCCAGTGCTCATAGTGAAAACCCTATATTTTCAGAATGTTTGTTATGTGTCACTGGGACCCTGGTAGTCAGGACCCCGGTGCTCATAAGTTTGTGACCTATATGTATGTGTTCCCTGTGTGATGCCTAACTGTCTCACTGAGGCTCTGCTAACCAGAACCTCACTGGTTATGCTCTCTCTGTACAAATTGTCACTAACAGGCTAGTGACCAATTTCACCAATTTATATTGGCATACTGGAACACCCTTATAATTCCCTAGTATATGGTACTGAGGTACCCAGGGTATTGGGGTTCCAGGAGATCCCTATGGGCTGCAGCATTTCTTTTGCCACCCATAGGGAGCTCTGACAATTCTTACACAGGCCTGCCACAGCAGCCTGAGTGAAATAACGTCCACGTTATTTCACAGCCATTTTACACTGCTCTTAAGTAACTTATAAGTCACCTATATGTCTAACCTTTACCTGGTAAAGGTTGGGTGCTAAGTTACTTAGTGTGTGGGCACCCTGGCACTAGCCAAGGTGCCCCCACATTGTTCAGGGCCAATTCCCCGGACTTTGTGAGTGCGGGGACATCATTACACGCGTGCACTATACATAAGTCACTACCTATGTATAGCTTCACAATGGTAACTCCGAATATAGCCATGTAACATGTCTAAGATCATGGAATTGCCCCCCCCCAATGCCATCCTGGTATTGGGGAGACAATCCCATGATTCCCTGGGTCTCTAGCACAGACCCGGGTACTGCCAAACTGCCTTTCCCGGGGTTTCACTGCAGCTGCTGCTGCTGCTGCCAACCCCTCAGACAGGTTTCTGCCCTCCTGGGGTCCAGCCAGGCTTGGCCCAGGAAGGCAGAACAAAGGACTTCCTCAGAGAGAGGGTGTTACACCCTCTCCCTTTGGAATAAGGTGTCAGGGCTGGTGGAGGAGTAGCCTCCCCCAGCCTCTGGAAATGCTTTGATGGGCACAGATGGTGCCCATCTATGCATAAGCCAGTCTACACCGGTTCAGGGATCCCTCAGCCCTGCTCTGGCACAAAACTGGACAAAGGAAAGGGGAGTGACCACTCCCCTCACCTGCACCTCCCCTGGGAGGTGCCCAGAGCTCCTCCATTGTGCTCCAGACCTCTGCCATCTTGGAAACAGAGGTGCTGCTGGCACACTGGAATGCTCTGAGTGGCCAGGGCCAGCAGGATATGTCAGAGACTCCTTCTGATAGGCTCCTTCAGGTGTTGCTAGCCTATCCTCTCTCCTAGGTAGCCAAACCTCCTTTTCTGGCTATTTAGGGTCTCTGCTTTGGGGAATTCCTTAGATAACGAATGCAAGAGCTCATCAGAGTTCCTCTGCATCTCTCTCTTCACCTTCTGCCAAGGAATTGACTGCTGACCGCGCTGGAAGCCTGCAACACTGCAACAAAGTAGCAAAGACGACTACTGCGACCTTGTAACGCTGATCCTGCCCCCTTCTCGACTGTTTTCCTGGTGGTGCATGCTGTGGGGGTAGTCTGCCTACTCTCTGCAGTAGAAGCTCTGAAGAAATCTCCCGTGGGTCGACGGAATCTTCCCCTGCAACCGCAGGCACCAAAGAACTGCTTCACCGGTCCTCTGGGTCTCCTCACAGCACAACGAGCGAGGTCCCTTGAACTCAGCAACTCTGTCCAAGTGACTCCCACAGTCCAGTGACTCTTCAGTCCAAGTTTGGTGGAGGTAAGTCCTTGCCTCCCCACGCTAGACTGCATTGCTTGGAACCGGGTGTTTTGCAGCTACTTCGGCTCCTGTGCACTCTGCCAGGATTTCCTTTGTGCACAGCCAAGCCTGGGTCCCCGGCACTCTAACCTGCAGGGCACGACCTCCTGAGTTGTCCTCCGGAGTCATGGGACCCTTATTCGTGACTTCGGGTGAACTCCAGTTCACTCCACTTCGTAGTGCCTGTTCTGGCGCTTCTGCGGGTGCTGCTTGCTTCTGAGTGGGCTCCTTGTCTTGCTGGACGCCCCCCTCTGTCTCCTCATGCAATTGGCGACATCCTGGTACCTTCTGGGCCACAGCAGCATCCAAAAACCCTAACAGCGACCCTTGCAGCTAGCAAGGGTTGCTTGCGGTATTTCTGCATGGAAATACTTCTGCACGACTTTTCACGACGTGGGACATCTATCCTCTAAAGGGGAAGTTTCTAGCCCTTGTCGTTCTTGCAGAATCCACAGCTTCTACCATCCAGTGGCAGCTTCTTTGCACCCACAGCTGGCATTTCCTGGGCATCTGCCCACTCTCGACTTGATCGTGACTCTTGGACTTGGTCCTCTTGTTCCACAGGTACTCTCGTCAGGAAATCCATTGTTGTTGCATTGCTGGTGTTGTTGTTTCTTGCAGGATTCCCCTATCATGACTTCTGTGCTCTCTGGGGAACTTAGGTGCACTTTGCACCCACTTTTCAGGGTCTTGGGGTGGGCTATTTTTCTAACCCTCACTGTTTTCTTACAGTCCCAGCAACCCTCTACAAGGTCACATGGGTTTGGGGTCCATTCGTGGTTCGCATTCCACTTCTAGAGTATATGGTTTGTGTTGCCCCTATCCCTATGTGCCCCCATTGCATTCTATTGTGACTATACACTGTTTGCACTGTTTTCTATTGCTATTACTGCATATTTTGGTATTGTGTACATATATCTTGTGTATATTTGCTATCCTCATACTGAGGGTACTCACTGAGATACTTTTGGCATATTGTCATAAAAATAAAGTACCTTTATTTTTAGTATATCTGTGTATTGTGTTTTCTTATGATATTGTGCATATGACACCAGTGGTATAGTGAGAGCTTTGCATGTCTCCTAGTTCATCCTAAGCTGCTCTGCTAAGCTACCTTTTCTATCAGCCTAAGCTACTAGACACCCCTCTACACTAATAAGGGATACCTGGGCCTGGTGCAAGGTGTAAGTACCCCTTGGTACTCACTACAAGCCAGTCCAGCCTCCTACATTGGTTGTGCAGCGGTGGGATAAGTACTTTGCAACTACTTACCACTTTTGTCATTGTACTTTTCATAAGAGAAAAATATACAAAACAAGTTCAGTGTATGTACACCTAACCAAAAAGTTTTGCTTTTTTCCTATCACTTCTTTGCTAAGTGCTGAAAAGTACCTCTAAACTTTCAAAAAGTTCTAAAAAAGTTTTAAAAGTTTTTTTTCTGTCCTTTAAAAAGTTCTGAAAACTTTTTCTCTCTTTTTCTGTCCCTTAAACCTTTTCTATCATGTCTGGTACAGGCCAAACTCTTGATCTGGCCAGCATAGTTAATGACAACATTAGCTGGAAGGAAGCAAGGAGTCTCTGCATAGATAGAGGTTTAGGGGTAGGGAAGAATCCCTCAAGACAACTGTTAGTTAATATGCTCATTGAACAAGATAAGACCTTAGTTGGCACTTCTGGTGAGAAATTAGCTGATGGCCCCCACTCTGATTCTGGGGCACCCCCAGTGAAAGATTTGGGAGGGAATCTTTCCAACCTGCCCCTTAGCAGGCCACCTAGCATAGCTGGTACAGATGTGAATTCACATCACAGTAATAGTGTTACTTCTCATCACAGTAGGAGTGTTACTTCTGTTAGCCAGGTTGTTAGAGTGCCATCTGTTAGGGCCAGGTCTCCCTCTGTTCATTCTCACCATTCTTCTGTGTTAAGGCATGCCCAACCCACCCACCCTGATGACAGAGTGTTAGAAAGGGAGCTCAATAGATTGAGAGTGGAAGAATCCAGGCTGAAGCTCAAGAAGCAACAGCTAGATTTAGATAGGCATTCCTTTGATTTAGAAAGAGAAAGACAGAGGTTGGGGTTAGGACCCCATGGTGGCAGCAGCAGTATTCCAAGTAGTCATCCTGCAAAAGAGAATGATTCTAGGAATCTGCACAAGATAGTTCCCCCTTACAAGGAGGGGGATGACATTAACAAGTGGTTTGCTGCACTTGAGAGGGCCTGTGTTGTACAGGAGGTCCCTCAAAGGCAGTGGGCTTCTATCCTATGGCTATCTTTCAGTGGAAAGGGTAGGGATAGGTTCCTTACTGTTAAAGAAAGTGATGCCAATAATTTTACAGTTCTTAAGAATGCACTCCTAGATGGTTATGGCTTAACCACTGAACAGTACAGGATCAAGTTCAGAGAAACCAAAAAGGAGTCTTCACAAGACTGGGTAGACTTTGTTGACCATTCAGTGAAGGCCTTGGAGGGATGGTTACATGGCAGTAAAGTTTCTGACTATGAAAGCCTGTATAACATAATCCTGAGAGAGCATATTCTTAATAATTGTGTGTCTGATTTGTTGCACCAGTACCTAGTAGACTCAGATCTGACATCTCCCCAAGAATTGGGAAAGAAGGCAGACAAATGGGTCAGAACAAGGGTGAACAGAAAAGATCATACAGGGGGTGACAAGGATGGCAAGAAGAAAGATGGTGAGAAATCTCAAGATAAGCATGGGGATAAGGGTAAAACCAAAGTTCCCACTTCAAATCTTAAACACTCTTCAGGGGGTGGGGATAAAACAAATCCTTCCTCTTCTTCTCAACCCACACACATTAAAAAGCCTTGGTGCTTTGTGTGTAAAAACAGAGGCCATAGGCCAGGGGATAAGTCCTGTCCAGGTAAACCCCCTGAGCCTACCACCACTAATACATCAAGCTCTAGTGCCCCTAGCAGTAGTGGTACTAGTGGTGGGACTGCTGCCAACAGTCAAGTTAAGGGTGTAGTTGGGTTCACTTATGGGTCCATCATAGAAACTGGGGTAGTCAGTCCCAAGACAGTTTCTGTCACACCTAGTGGCATTGGCCTTGCCACACTGGCTGCTTGTCCCCTTACAATGGAAAGTACAGGCAGACAGTTTCAATAAATGGTGTTGAGGCCTTGGCCTACAAGGACACAGGTGTCAGTATCACTTTGGTGACTGAAAACCTAGTGCCTCCTGAACAACACATCATTGGACAACAGTACAAGATTATTGATGTCTATAACTCTACTAAGTTTCTTCCCTTAGCTATAATTCAGTTTAGTTGGGGTGGAGTTACTGGCCCAAAGCAGGAGGTAGTGTCACCTAGCTTACCTGTAGGGTGTCTCTTAGGTAATGACCTAGAGGCCTCAGGTTGGGCTGAGGTAGAGTTTTATGCCCATGCAGCCATGCTGGGCATCCCAGAGAAATTGTTCCCTCTCATTTCTACAGAAATGAAAAAGCAAAGGAGAGAAGGCCTGAAAACTCAGGATCCCTCTCCAACAACAGGTAAAAAGGGTATCACAGTATCCCCTAACCACCCTGCCATTCAGGATACCATTCCTGTGGTGGGAGAAACCTCTCCTGGGGTGGAACCTGTTCCAAGGGAATCATCAGCTGGCATAGCTGTACTCCCTGAGGTAGAAGTACCTCTAAGTGGGATAACTAACATTGGTGAGAAAAAGAGCACCATTTTAGTTAACATGGAGCATCCCTCCAACCCACCCAGAGAAACTTTAGTGCAGAAACTCTGCACTGCCTCACAACACTTAGGACAGCATCCCTGCCCTAGTGTGGAGCTAATAGGACAGCATCCCTGCCCTGCTCCAAATCAAGAGAAACAGCATCCTTGTTCTCTCTTCCAGCCATATGGACAAAGTTTTTGCCCAGCTATGGCTTTACTGAGACAGCATCCCTGTCTGGCATTTCCATCACTACAAATAGGTTCAGTGGACAATTCCCACTGCTCTAAACTAAAACTTACCGATAGAAACTCTGAAAATACATCTTCACATTGTTGCTTAGATAAACCATATAGTGGATGATAAAGGAAGCAACCAGTCTATTGCAGAGCTACTCTCTACTTATCACCACTTAGACAATAAAGTCTCAACTGGCCAAGGTTAGCCTTATTGTCCTTCGTTTGGGGAGGGGTTGTGTGAGAAAGTAGCCTCTTTCTAGCCTTGTTACCCCCACTTTTGGCCTGTTGTGAGTGTATGTCAGGGTGTTTTCACTGTCTCACTGGGATCCTGCTAGCCAGGGCCCAGTGCTCATAGTGAAAACCCTATGTTTTCAGTATGTTTGTTATGTGTCACTGGGACCCTGCTAGTCAGGACCCCAGTGCTCATAAGTTTGTGACCTATATGTATGTTTTCACTGTGTGATGCCCAACTGTCTCACTGAGGCTCTTCTAACCAGAACCTCAGTAGTTATGCTCTCTCTGTACAAATTGTCACTAACAGGCTAGTGACCAATTTCACCAATTTACATTGGCATACTGGAACACCCTTATAATTCCCTAGTATATGGTACTGAGGTACCCAGGGTATTGGGGTTCCAGGAGATCCCTATGGGCTACAGCATTTCTTTTGCCACCCATAGGGAGCTCTGACAATTCTTACACAGGCCTGCCACTGCAGCCTGAGTGAAATAACGTCCATGTTATTTCACAGCCATTTTACACTGCACTTAAGTAACTTATAAGTCACCTATATGTCTAACCTTTACCTGGTAAAGGTTGGGTGCTAAGTTACTTAGGCCCATATTTATACTTTTTGACGCTAAACTGCGCTAACGCAGTTTAGCGTCAAAAAATTTAGCGCCGTCTAACGCCATTCTGAAGCGCCATGCGGGCGCCGTATTTATGGAATGGCGTTAGCCGGCGCAAGCAGACCGGCGCTGCCTGGTGTGCGTGGAAAAAAACCACGTAGACCAGGCAGCGCCGGCGTAGGGGGAAAATGGCGTTAGGGCGTCTTAAAATGGGGCAAGTCAGGTTGAGGCAAAAAAATCGCCTCAACCCGATTTGCGCCATTTTTTTCGACGCCCAGACGCCATTTAAATGACTCCTGTCTTAGTAAAGACAGGAGTCATGCCCCCTTGCCCAATGGCCATGCCCAGGGGACTTATGTCCCCTGGGCATGGTCATTGGGCATAGTGGCATGTAGGGGGGCACAAATAAGGCCCCCCTATGCCACCAAAAAAAATAAAAAAAAATAAAAAATTATACTTACCTGAACTTACCTGAATGTCCCTGGGATGGGTCCCTCCATCATTGGGTGTCCTCCTGGGGTGGGCAAGGGTGGCAGGGGGGGTCCCTGGGGGCATGGGAGGGCACCTGTGGGCTCATTTTGAGCCCACAGGCCCCTTAACGCCTACCCTGACCCAGGCGTTAAAAAGTGGCGCAAATGCGGGGTTTTTTGACCCGACCACTCCCGGGCGTGATTTTTGCCCGGGAGTATAAATACGACGCATTTGCGTCGCCGTCATTTTTTTAGACGGGAACGCCTTCCTTGCATCTCATTAACGCAAGGAAGGCGTTCACGCAAAAAAATGACGCTATTTGCCCATACTTTGGCGCTAGACGCGTCTAACGCCAAAGTATAAATATGGCGTTAGTTTTGCGCCGAATTTGCGTCGAAAAAAACGACGCTAATTCAGCGCAAACGGAGTATAAATACGGGCCTTAGTGTGTGGGCACCCTGGCACTAGCCAAGGTGCCCCCACATTGTTCAGGGCCAATTCCCCGGACTTTGTGAGTGCGGGGACACCATTACACGCGTGCACTATACATAGGTCACTACCTATGTGTAGCTTCACAATGGTAACTCCGAATATGGCCATGTAACATGTCCAAGATCATGGAATTGCCCCCCCCAATGCCATCCTGGTATTGGGGAGACAATCCCATGATTCCCCGGGTCTGTAGCACAGACCCGGGTACTGCCAAACTGCCTTTCCCGGGGTTTCACTGCAGCTGCTGCTGCTGCCAACCCCTCAGACAGGTTTCTGCCCTCCTGGGGTCCAGCCAGGCTTGGGCCAGGAAGGCAGAACAAAGGGCTTCCTCAGAGAGAGGTTGTTACACCCTCTCCCTTTGGAATAAGGTGTCAGGGCTGGTGGAGGAGTAGCCTCCCCCAGCCTCTGGAAATGCTTTGATGGGCACAGATGGTGCCCATCTCTGCATAAGCCAGTCAAAACCGGTTCAGGGATCCCTCAGCCCTGCTCTGGCGCGAAACTGTACAAAGGAAAGGGGAGTGACCACTCCCCTGATCTGCACCTCCCCTGGGAGGTGCCCAGAGCTCCTCCAGTGTGCTCCAGACCTCTGCCATCTTGGAAACGGAGGTGCTGCTGGCACACTGGAATGCTCTGAGTGGCAAGGGCCAGCAGGTGACGTCAGAGACTCCTTCTGATAGGCTCCTTCAGGTGTTGCTAGCCTATCCTCTCTCCTAGGTAGCCAAACCTCCTTTTCTGGCTATTTAGGGTCTCTGCTTTGGGGAATTCCTTAGATAACGAATGCAAGAGCTCATCAGAGTTCCTCTGCATCTCTCTCTTCACCTTCTGCCAAGGAATCGACTGCTGACCGCGCTGGAAGCCTGCAACACTGCAACAAAGTAGCAAAGACGACTACTGTGACCTTGTAACGCTGACCCTGCCACCTTCTCGACTGTTTTCCTGGTGGTGCATGCTGTGGGGGTAGTCTGCCTCCTCTCTGCACTAGAAGCTCCGAAGAAATCTCCCGTGGGTTGACGGAATCTTCCCCCTGCAACCGCAGGCACCAAAGAACTGCTTCACCGGTCCTCTGGGTCTCCTCTCAGCACGACGAGCAAGGTCCCTTGAACTCATCAACTCTGTCCAAGTGACTCCCACAGTCCAGTGACTCTTCAGTCCAAGTTTAGTGGAGGTAAGTCCTTGCCTCCCCACGCTAGACTGCATTGCTGGGAAACGCGTGTTTTGCAGCTACTCCGGCTCCTGTGCACTCTTCCAGGATATCCTTTGTGCACAGCCAAGCCTGGGACCCCAGCACTCTAACCTGCAGTGCACGACCTCCTGAGTTGTCCTCCGGCGTCGTGGGACCCTCTTTCGTGACTTCGGGTGAGTTCCGGTTCACTCCACTTCATAGTGCCTGGTCCGGCACTTCTGCGGGTGCTGCTTGCTTCTGAGTGGGCTCCTTGTCTTGCTGGACGCCCCCCTCTGTCTCCTCATGCAATTGGCGACATCCTGGTCCCTCCTGAGCCACAGCAGCATCCAAAAACCCTAACCACGTCCCTTGCAGCTAGCAAGGCTTGTTTGCGGTCTTTCTGCACGGAAACACCTCTGCAAGCTTCTTCACGACGTGGGACATCCATCCTCCAAAGGGGAAGTTTCTAGCCCTTGTCGCTCTTGAAGAATCCACAGCTTCTACCATCTGGTGGCAGCTTCTTTGGACCCACAGCTGGCATTTCCTGGGCATCTGCCCACTCCCGACTTGATCGTGACTCTTGGACTTGGTCCTCTTGTTCCACAGGTACTCTCGTCAGGAAATCCATCGTTGTTGCATTGCTGGTGTTGTTGTTTCTTGCAGGATTCCCCTATCACTACTTCTGTGCTCTCTGGGGAACTGAGGTGCACTTTGCACCCACTTTTCAGGGTCTTGGGGTGGGCTATTTTTCTAACCCTCACTGTTTTCTTACAGTCCCAGCGACCCTCTACAAGGTCACATGGGTTTAGGGTCCATTCGTGGTTCGCATTCCACTTCTAGAGTATATGGTTTGTGTTGCCCCTATCCCTATGTGCCCCCATTGCATTCTATTGTGACTATACACTGTTTGCACTGTTTTCTATTGCTATTACTGCATATTTTGGTATTGTGTACATATATCTTGTGTATATTTGCTATCCTCATACTGAGGGTACTCACTGAGATACTTTTGGCATATTGTCATAAAAATAAAGTACCTTTATTTTTAGCATATCTGTGTATTGTGTTTTCTTATGATATTGTGCATATGACACTAGTGGTACTGTAGGAGCTTCACTCGTCTCCTAGTTCAGCCTAAGCTGCTCTGCTAAGCTACCTTTTCTATCAGCCTAAGCTGCTAGACACCCCTCTACACTAATAAAGGATACCTGGGCCTGGTGCAAGGTGTAAGTACCCCTTGGTACTCACTACAAGCCAGTCCAGCCTCCTACAAGGACTTAATCCGAATGTTTGGAATCAAGTGCAGAATTTTCAACCCATGCAGCAAGTGCAAGTGTCGCGTGCACAAGTGACACAGTTGCAACCAATACAGCAGCAGGTTCCTATGGTACCTAGAGAGCAAATGCAGATACCTCAAGCCCCAATGGAACAGTAACAGATAATGCTTACTCAGCAGGTCACAGGTCAGAGACAAGACAGAAGTAATTACACAGTGCACAAATTCCCGTTACATATTGAGAATGAAATAAATGATGCATGGATGAGTATTAGTTCGGATGAAGAGCCATGTATGCTTGCAGTGTCCCTAGAGGTAGATCAGAGAGGACCTTTTGTGAAGGGAAAGGTGATGGGTCACAGAGTCTCATTCTTAGTGGACCCTGGAGCTACACGCTCTACAGTGAGAAGTGCAGAAAGTCCGAACTTACCTCTTTCAGGTAGACTAGTTCAGGTTGTGGGGATAGAAAACAGACAGTTTACAAATCCGATCACAGATCAAGTACAGGTTGAGATTGGCAATTTCCAGGGATTGCATACGTTTGTAGTTTGAAACTCAAGTCCAGTATCTCTACTGGGAAGGGACTTGTTGTGCAAGACCAAATGTTCCATTAGTTGTTCAACTGCTGGAATAGAGGCTCAGACTAATAGTGATGATGAGGAAGATCAGACACCTGAAACTGAGAATGAAACCATTAACAAAGAGTACCCGTTGATTGAGTTTTTCCCGATGTATACTGTGAAAGAATTGCATGCAGACCTGCAGAGAACAGTACACAAGATTGTGTGGGACCTGACAGGTAAAGAAGTGGGCTCAATCAAGGGAGTGGAGCCGATTAAAATAGCTTTGAAGCCAAATGTAGTGTTTCTGCAGCTTCCACAGTATAAAATGGCACAAGATGTGCTGATGAAAGTGGCACAGACAATTGGAGATTTTCTGAAACAAGGGGTTTTGAAGGCAGTGTTGAGCAGTCCATGTAATTCACTGATAATAGGCTTGAAGAAGCCATGTGGGAAGGTGCGAATTGTGCAAGACTTGCAAAAAGTGCATGACATTGTGGTCAAGTGTTGTCCTGTAGTGCCGAACCGAGCAGTGATACTTTTTCAAATTCCATGTGATGCAGAGTGGTTCTCAGTGGTTGACTTGTCACAAGCTTTCTTTTCTGTGCCTCTTCATGAGGATAGTCCGTTTCTTTTTAGTTTCAAATTCCTAGACAGAGTCTACAGCTGGTGCAGATTTCCACAAGGGTATACGGAGTCACCGTCTCTGTTCAACCAGATCTTGAAAAATAATTTGGAGTCATTGGAACTACCGTACCAATCAACTTCAGTGCAGTACATTCATTATTTGCTAATTGCATCCAGGACAAGGGACGAGTGTAAGTATGACTCGATTGCCCTGTTGAATGATTTGGGAAAGTTTGGACATAAAGGGGGTCATTCTGACCTCGGCGGTAAAATGCCCTTACCGCCGGTCATAAGACCGCCATAACACCACCGTGGCCGCGGTCAACCGCCACGGTCATTCTGACCCACAACGGCCAAACCTCCAAAAATCCGTCCTCCACTGCAGCCCGCCACATCTGCGGGCAGCGATAAACTGGAGATGACCAAACCTCCACCGTCACGCCAACAGAAATACGCCCATGCCATTACGACCCACGAATCCACACGGCGGTCATTCAAACGCGGTATTCCATTGGCGCTACACACCGCCGCGGTCAGAATACACACACATCACCAAAACACAGCCACATTGGACAATTTGAAATACACACACCTGATACACATACACACACCACTCCCACACAATCAACCAACTATAAAACACACACCCACATCACCCACAAACCCCTGCGACCATAATTACTGAGAGAAGGAGAGAGAGACACAGCAGACAATCCATAGCAAGACACACTGAGGCACACTACACCATCACACACACCACATAGTAGCACAAAGCACCACTCACCAACATACTCCTCATCACATACACCACCCCACACCTCACCCACACCACCCCATGGCACCCCAAAGGCACCCACGCTTTTCGGACCAAGAACTCCGGGTCATGGTGGAGGAAATCCTAAGAGTGGAACCCCAGCTCTTCGGCTCGCAGGTGCAGCACACCAGTATAGCCAGGAAGGCGGAGCTATGGCAGCGGACCGTGGACAGGGTCAACGCGGTGGGACAGCATCCCAGGAATAGGGAGAACATCCGGAAAAGATGGAACGACCTACGGGGGAAGGTCCGATCGATGGTCTCCAGGCACAACATCGCGGTCCAGAAGACTGGCGGCGGACCCCCACCCACCCCTCCCGAATTTACATCGTGGGAGCAAGAGATCTTGACCATCCTGCATCCTCAGGGCCTCGCTGGAGTAGCCGGAGGAATGGACTCTGGTAAGTCCCATCTCAACTACTATATCCCCACCAGCATGCCAACCCACACCCCCACCCTCACCCCCAACCCCCCAGCACACATCCTCCCTGACAATGTCTCACCAGCACAACCCACCCATCCCAACACCAACTCCTGCATGCCAACACAAATCATGGGCACCCATCACCTAAGCATGACCACTGCACTAACACCCCCCCCCCCCCTAACTACCCTCACAACACCTCCCTCAAGGGAATGCCTGCACTGGGGGACAAGGGCACCCATAACACGCACGCTATTGCACACACAGAAACAATAACCAAACTCTCTTACCCCATGCAGGACCCGAACGACAACACACCAGCCAGGAGGGTCCAGAAGTGTCCATCCCACCACCGGAACAGGCCCACACTGAGGATAGCAGCTCTGTCGACAGTGAACCTGATGACCAGCCCGGACCATCGGGGACCTCTGGGCAGTCGGTTCCCCTCAGGCAGCCACACCAGACCCGACCCCCTCTGCCAACACCAGCACAGCTCCCACCCAGCGGGCCCATGCCTCTGTCTCTAGGACAGCTCAATCAGCGGTGTGTCTGCCATTACAGGGCACCCAGGCTAACCCAACACCCCAACAACAACAGGGACCTGGGGGCAGTGGTAGCGGGCACACCGTCCAGGGGACAGAGGCCGGGGGAAACCGGGCAGCTCGGAGGGCTGCTGTGCGACAGGGGGGGGAGGAGAGGCCCAGGGAACCCACTCTCCAAGAGGCCCTCACCACCATCATGGGGGCCTACCACCACTCCCAAGAGACGATGGCGACGGTACTGGCCAGGTTCACGGAGATCCAGGCACAGCAGGAGGAACGCTACATGGGGTTCAGGGAGGAGCTGAGAATCATCGGGACCGCAATGGGGACCATCGTCCTGGCCCTCAACAGGATAGAAGACGCGTTGCGGGACCATGTGGCACCACACAGGGCACCTGTCACTAGCCCGGACCAGGAACAGCCTACCACCTCCGCCGGCGCTAGTGGACAGGAGGCCCCAACACCACGGCAGGCCACCAGAACCCCACCTCCTGCTGAAGAACAACCACCCCGTAAGAGGAGCCTGAGATCCAAAAAAAAGACAGAGTAGGATGTCAAGACCCCCGCCAGCAGGACATACCCCCTGAACTCTTCCCACTGTCCCACATTGCCACCCTGTCCAACCATGAACTGCCTCTGCTCCATCCTTCCACAGGCAAAAGGACAATGCACCTGTGAGACTGAGAACTGGACTCTGCCATGGACATTACTCCACCCCCACCCATCACCCTTATAATCACATGTACCAATATCCAGCCCTGTAAATAAATCACATATTGCACACAAATCAGTTTGGAGTCATGCTGTATTATTAGCAAATGTATTACATATTACTGTTCAATATCTGTTCTGTCAATTAGTGATGACAACATACCAATGTCAATACGCTGTAGTTCATGGGCAAACCAAGCAGAAGTCAGGCACTGCGTCATACAGCACTGAGAAGGGAAGGGAAAATCAAAAATTACCCAAAAATATCTGGTGGGAACTACAGAAAGTACAGATGCAGGAGGCTAGAAGCAATTGGGAAATGGCGTGGGTGATTCTTACATGGGTGTTACTGGAAATACTGTTGTATCACTCTGTCCCTATTGTCTGTGTCGTCCTCTGAGTCTTCCTCCTCTTCACTCTCCACAGGCTCCACGGCTTCTACAACACCACCATCTGGACCATCCTCCTGCAGGAAAGGCACCTGGCGTCGCAAAGCCAGGTTGTGAAGCATACAGCACGCCACGATGATATGGCACACCTTCTTTGGTGAGTACATTAGGGATCCACCTGTCATATGCAGGCACCTAAACCTGGCCTTCAGTAGGCCAAAGGTTCGCTCAATCACCCTCCTAGTACGCCCATGGGCCTCATTGTAGCGTTCCTCTGGCCTTGTCCGGGGATTCCTCACTGGGGTCAGTAGCCACGGCAGGTTGGGGTAACCAGAGTCACCTATTAGCCACACACGTTGTCTCTGTAGCTGCTCCATCACATAGGGGATGCTGCTATTTCGCATAACATACGCGTCATGCACTGACCCTGGGAACTTGGCATTTACATGGGAGATGTACTGGTCAGCCAAACAGACCACCTGGACATTCATCGAATGATAATTTTTTCTGTTTCGGTACACCTGCTCATCGTCTTTTGGGGGTACCAAAGCCACATGGGTCCCATCAATGGCACCAATGATGTTGGGGATTTGTCCAAGGGCATAGAAATCACCCTTCACTGTAGGCAAGTCACCCTCCTCGGGGAAAATGATGTAGCTCCGCATGAGTTTCATCAGGGCAGACAACACTCTGCTCAAAATCTTAGAAAACATAGGCTGAGACATTCCAGATGACATGGCCACTGTGGTCTGGAATGACCCACTGGCCAAAAAATGGAGGACTGACAAAACCTGCACCAGAGGGGGAATCCCTGTGGGTTGGCGGATGGGGGACATCAGGGCTGGCTCCAGCTGGGCACACAGTTCATGGATAGTGGCACGGTCAAGTCTGTATCGAAGTATTATATGGCGTTCTTCCATTGTCGACAGGTCCACCAGCGGTCTGTACACGCGAGGATTCCTCCTTCTCATCGCAAGTCCCAGCGGACGGTGCCTAGGAAGGACAACATGGAGCACAGAGTCAGCCAAACCACAGGTACGTACAGACAGCTTGCACAGTTAAAGAATGGCAATGGGTTGAAAGGCGTGTATGTGTGGCAATGCAAGGCCTAGGCCTGTGTGTCGCAGTCAAAATTAAGCCATGTAGGCCCTTGAAATGGCGGCTGCCTGACCTGTGAAGTGGGACAATGGGATGTGAGGTCAATGCGCTGGCGGGGCACACCGTGGCGGTAGGCGGTCGAAGACCGCGGCGCAAAGCCGCATTGGTTAACATTGAAGCCTATGGGTTTCAGGAGCCAATTACGAAGTGCGCCGGCGGTCGCGGTACGTACCGCCGCGGTACGCACCGCCGTGGGCGTGACCGCCATTTTCTATCTGCTTAATCACTCGAGACCTGATCATCCACCGGAGAGGACCTATACTGCAAGTGCTGCTGTGACCTCGGTCTGGAAGATACAATGGCTGCTGCGACTGGGGAAAGGGCCCCTGCCTTCACGTCTTAGGAGTTGGAGAAGCTCGTGGATGGTGTCCTCCCCCAGTATGCGCTACTCTACGGTCCTCCAGACCAACAAGTGAGTACACCGGGTGCACATGGAATGGGCTATGCCTGTGTGGATTGGGGTGGATGTAAGTTTGTGGGGTGGGGGGCGAATGAGGAGTGCAACGCCCGACAGATGAGAGCATGTGCCATATGGCAAAGTGGGTGGGGGGGGCCAATTACATCTAACATGCAGGTCATTGATGATTTCCTCCTTTCCACCCTGTACATGTCAAATAGGTCAGCGCCCATCAGAAGATCGAGATTTGGCGTGCCATCACCAAGGAAGTCCGGAACTTGGGGGTCCACAACAGACGGGGCACCCACTGCCGCAAGAGGTGGGAGGACATCCGCCGCGGAACAAGGAAGACCGCAGAAACACTGCTGGGGATGGCCTCCCAACCTAGGAGGGGTGCCAGTCGCACCATGACCCCCCTGATGTCCCGGATCCTGGCGGTGGCCTACCCTGAATTGGATGGGCGCTTTAAGACATCACAGCAGACACAAGGGGGTGAGTATCAGCACATTCTCCTATCTTTCTGCACAGTGGAGACGTCTGGGTGGGGGAGGAGGGCTGTGGGTGACATTAGGCCAGGGCGCTTTCTGTAGTGTAGTCCTCTCCCTTAGGCATGGCCCTGTGCCCCCGGCCCCTACCTCGGTAGGGTGACAAGTACAGCCATTGAAGGTCCAGCATTTCCCATGTGCGCGTTTGACGTCTCTTGGCCTGTTGTCTTAGTCAGTAGTACTGAGTAGTGTACCCCGAATGCGCGGCTTAGTGCATTAGGCACCTGTGTCTGTCCTCTCCGCCAACGGTGTTGACATTGCATGCACTCAACCTGGTCTTCTTTTTTTTCCCCCCACCCTTTCTCTTCATCTTCTTGTGCATGTGTGCATTAGCATCATCAGGCGGAGGAGATTTGGCATCGGAGCACGAGGGAGCTGCAGGACACAAGGCCCCGGTGGGCCCAGGAACAGACACCAAGGGCACCAGTGATCCGGAGGGCGAGGGGAGCACCACGACGGGGACCGCTGGTGAGAGCAGAGAAAGCGACACGTCCTCGGATGGGAGCTCCCTAGGGGTGGCGGCAACATCCATGCCCCCCGCCTCTACAGGTACAGCTGCCACCCAGCGCACCAGCGCCGCCCTCCCAGCAGCCCCTCAGTCTTCGCTCCGTGCCGGTTCGCCCAGGAAGGCGCGCGTCTCCTTCGCCCCAGGCACCTCAGCCCCTGCCCCTGTTGCCCATGCTGCCCTCAGTGCGGAGCTCATTGACCTGGTAAGGACGCTCATTGTTGGGCAGACGACCCTTTTGAATGCCATCCAGGGTGTGCAAAGGGAGGTGCAACAGAGCAATGCGTACCTGGAGGGCATTCATTCGGGTCAGGCTGCCCATCAACGAGCGTTCACTGCTCTGGCCTCAGCACTGACGGCAGCCATTGTCCCTGTTTCCAGCCTCCCTCTTCTTACTGCCTCCAGCCTTTCTCTGTCTCCTGTTCCTCAGCCTGTCCCATCCACACCATCAGACGAGCCTGCACACACCTCAACACCCAAGAGCAGCTCATCCAAACACAAGCACCACAGATCCCACAAACACTCACCCAAGCAACACCAAGATGCAGACATGCCAACAGCCACTGCCACCCCTGTGTCCCCCTCCTCCTCGTCTCCCTCCTCCCTCCCTGTGACGTCTACACTCACACCTGCATGCACCCCAACATCAGCCAGTGCTTCCATCACCACCTCACCCTCCAGGACAGTCCACACTTGTGCAGTCACCACCCCCACTGCCATTTACACGTCCCCTGTGTCCTCTCCCACTGTGTCTGTCACCCCCTCTTCCAAGACACACAAACGCAGGCAGACACCCACCCAACAGCCATCCACCTCACGACAGCCTACAGCACCAGCACCTTCACCCAATGACAGCACACCTGACTCTCCTACAACCACCTCCTCTACCTCCACTTCCATCTCCACTTCTCCTACCCTTTACCTTGGCCCTAAAAAACTTTTCCTGGCTAACCTTAACCTCTTTCCCCCCGATGAGCTCCCCCATCCATCTTCAAAGAGTCCCAAGAGCACCGCAGCCACCACCAGCCCAGCTTCGGGTGTCACTGTTGTGCCTGGGTTCTGGAGCCCACCCTTTGCCAGCAGTGACACATCGATCAGCAGCAAGGACACGTCCAGCCCCCCCCCGGCAAGAGGACCCGCAAAAACAAGGGCCGCCGTGCGAGGACCGACAGGGCTGCCCCCAAGGAGCAATGTGCAGCCACTTCACCACCCACACCATCTAGGGGAGGCAAGGGCCCGAGAGCCCCATCAAAGGAGCGGAAGGGCAGCAGGAGCGTGGAGAAGGTGGACCCCACATGCCACATCCCAGCTGGGAAGGAGGACACTAAGGAGGCCAGGAGTCCGTCCCCGAAGGGTCCAGAAACGTCACGGTCCGAGGGCGACTGAGCAGGGAGTCCAGGCCAGGTCTGGCTCCCTTGACCTGCTGGATGAGCACCGCTGAACAGGGCCCGCGGTGCAGAAGAGCACCGCTGAACAGGGCCCCGCCGTGGAGAAGAGCACCGCTGAACAGGGCCCGCGGTGCAGAAGAGCACCGCTGAACAGGGCCCGCGGTGCAGAAGAGCACCGCTGAACAGGGCCCGCCGTGGAGATAGGCACCGCTGAACAGGGCCCGCCGTGGAGAAGAGCACCGCTGAACAGGGCCCGCGGTGCAGAAGAGCACCGCTGAACAGGGCCCCGCCGTGGACAAGAGCACCGCTGAACAGGGCCCGCGGTGCAGAAGAGCACCACTGAACAGGGCCCGCGGTGCAGAAGAGCACCGCTGAACAGGGCCCGCCATGGAGATAGGCACCGCTGAACAGGGCCCCGCCGTGGAGAAGAGCACCGCTGAACAGGGCCCGCGGTGCAGAAGAGCACCGCTGAACAGGGCCCCGCCGTCTCAAGCACCGCTCCGCTGGGCACCGCCGTCTCAAGCACCGCTCCGCTGGGCCCTTCCTCTCAAGCACCGCTCCGCTGGGCACCGCCGTCTCAAGCACCGCTCCGCTGGGCCCTTCCTCTCAAGCACCGCTCCGCTGGGCACCGCCGTCTCAAGCACCGCTCCGCTGGGCCCTTCCTCTCAAGCACCGCTCCGCTGGGCCCTTCCTCTCAAGCACCGCTCCGCTGGGCACCGCCGTCTCAAGCACCGCTCCGCTGGGCACCGGCGTCTCAAGCACCGCTCCGCTGGGCCCTTCCTCTCAAGCACCGCTCCGCTGGGCACCGCCGTCTCAAGCACCGTTTATGGTTCACTGTGCCCACCATGCCTCCTCCTTGACCAGTGGAGACTGTCATCCACCTGATGGACTGTGGCTTTGCACTCCCCAGGATGGTCCAGTGGGCAGCCCACCCACTGTAGAGACATTGAGAGACTGTGGCTTTGCACTCCCCAGGATGGTCCAGTGGGCAGCCCACCCACTGTAGAGACATTGAGAGACTGTGGCTTTGCACTCCCCAGGATGGTCCAGTGGGCAGCCCACCCACTGTAGAGACATGGCATGGTGGCTCCTCGTGGATCTGGCGTCGTGGACTCATGTGGCTGTGGTGCCCCCCCCTTCCCTTCCCCCTGAGGTGCCTGTAGTTTTTACATCTGATGCCCCTGCAGTGTTCTCTCCAAAGGACTCAGGTCTCCTGTGTGGGCTTTGCCCTTATTTCTCAAGACTTTGGCCCACGGACATGCTGAATTCGTAGGATGTGCAGGACTTGGTACTTCAGTTATACACTGATGTGTATGTCATTAGTTTTGTTGTGAATATCTTTCATGGTTGTACGATAATTTTCTGGAGCTTTTTGGTACATAAATATTTATTCCAAATATGATTATGTCCTAGCATTTTTCAGGGGTGTTTGGGTGGTGTCACTGTGACTTGGTGCTCTGCATTGGTGAGTACATAGTTGGGGGGGGGGGAGGTCGCATATGTGTGTACCCGTAACCTTTCGTCCTCCCCCTCCCGTGTGTCGTAGGTGCAGTACTCACCGTTGTCGTCTGCGCCGGACTTCGTACTCGTGGTAGATGAGAAGGTAGACGAGAGCAGGTAGGATGTTTAATTCGGGTTCCATGCTGTCCTCCTTCCCCCTGGAGTGCGTAGTGGTGAGCGTTTTCCCGTCCGTAGTCTGTTTCCGCCGTGTTTTTATCGGCGGTGCTCCCGCCCCGGAAAAGGTGGCATATTGGTGAGTTGTAATAGTGTGGGCGGTACATTGTCTGCCGCCTGTCTGTTGGCGGTGACCGCCGCGCTGTTTGTTTGTACCGCCGTGGCGGTCGGAGTGTTAAGGTGGCTGTCTGTGTTGGCGGTTCCCGCCAGGCTCAGAATCCCATTTTTTTTACCGCCAGCCTGTTGGCGGGTTGGCCGCCGCTTTAACACCGACCGCCAGGGTTAGAATCACCCCCAAAGTGTCACCTTCGAAATTGCAGTACTGTCAGAAGTCAGTGAAATACTTGGGGCACCAGATTGAGAAAGGGTCAAGGAGAATCTCCAGAGAGAGGATTACAATGATACTGCAGAGAAGTCCTTTGACTTCACAGAGAGATGTCAGAATGTTTCTGGGAATGGTGGGTTATTGTTGTCAGTGGATTCCAAATTTTGCTGAGATTGCCAAACCGTTGCAGCAACTGACACATAAGGAGGTTACCGACCCCATTATGTTAGATAAGATCAGGTGAAGGCATTCATTGAGTTGAGAGAGAGTTTGTGCAGAGCTCCAGCGTTGGGAATGCCTGATCACACGAAGCCATTCACATTGGTTTGTCATGAACGTGATGCTTGTTTTTGTCTGTTTTGACACGGTCCATGGAGGTGCTTATCACCCAGCTGCCTATGTTTCAGCTACCTTCGACCCAGTCGCAGTAGCTTTACCAGGTTGTCTGCCTGCAGTTGCCACAGTTGGTCAGAGCCTTTCACGATATGAGGGAGTGGTGGTGGGATACCCTTAGACGGCAATGGTACCTCATTCTGTTGAGATTTTACTGACCAGGACGAAAACACAGTATTTGACTGGTGCAAGACTGACAAGGTATGAGATGAGCATACTATGTGTTCCAAATGTAACATTGAAAAGATGTACAGTGCTGAATCCAGCAACATTTCTTCCAAGTGATACTGTTGAAATCGAAAAAGAGGAGGACATCAAGCATGACTGTCTTGAGGTAACTGAACTGTTTACAAAACCAAGACCTGATATCAGAGATACTAGATTGGAAGAAAATGATCAAATTGTCTTTGTTGATGGCTCATGTCTCTGAGATGGTGCAGGGACATTGAGAGCAGGATATGCTGTATGCACAATCACAGGTACATTGGAACCTTCCTGGCATTGAGGTGTCTATTTTGCAAAAGTAGCAGAATTGGTAGCTCTTACTAGAGCGTGCCATGTTTCTGCGAGACTGAGAGTCACAATCTATACTGATAACCAATATGGATTTGGAATTGTTCATGGTTTTGGTCAATTGTGGTCGCAAAGAGGTTTCCTGACCTCTACTGGTAAACCAGTAAGAAATGGGGACAAGATAAAAGAGTTGTTGTATGCAATACAGTTACCTGAATAAATTGCCGTGGTGAAATGCAGTGCACATCAAAAGGCACAAGATTACATTTCATTGGGTAAAGGATATGTGGATCAAGTTGCAAGGTTTTGCGCATTGAACTGCATATTGTTCAGAGACAAGAAGGAATTAATGTCAGAAGAAGATAACGCATGTACAAGTTTTGCATTAGAAGTAATTGATACTCTGGAGGAGTTGAAAACATTGCAAAGTAATGTTGACAAGGAAGAGAAGCGTCTCTGGGCCAAATTGAAATGTGCCCAATGCCCTGATGAGATTTGGGTTACTGAGGAGGGTCAGATGGTCCTGCCCAATAGTTTATTGTCGCAAATGGCCAGGTATTATCATGGCCAGGCACACATTGGGAGGGATGCCATGGTTAGATTATTCAAGATCAACTGGTTTAACCCTAAGTTTAGGCAGGCAGCAGAGGCAGTATGTCATCACTGTATAATTTGTCAGCAACTAAACGTGAGAAAAGGGACAGTGGTGAATTTGAGTCACATTGGAAGAGCAGGAGGTCCATTCAGCAGAATACAATTGGATTTCATTGAGATGCATGCGTCTTGAGGTTTGAAGGACGTGTTGGTGATTGTATGTGTTTTTAGTCATTGGATTGAAGTATACCCTACCAGGAGGAATGACAGTCTCACGGTAGCAAAATTGTTGCTTAGGGAGTTGATACCACGTTTCGGGTTTCCGATCTCTTTAGAATCAGATAGGGGAACTCACTTCAATAACGAGGTGATTAAACTCTTATGTGCAGCACTACACATCGAGCAAAAGTAGCATTGTATCTATCGCCCTGAAGCATCAGGACTGGTGGAACAGATGAATGGTACCTTGAAATCAAGAATTGCAAAGGTGTGTGCAGCTACGAATCTGAAATGGCCAGATGCATTGCCTTTGGTGTTGAAGTTTATGAGAAACACACCTAACAGGAAGACAGGACTGTCGCCCCATGAGATCCCCATTGGCAGAGCAATGAGATTACCAGCAGTTCCAGCCAATGAACTTGTAAACATTACAAATGATGTGGTGTTGGACTACTGCAAGGGTCTGGCTGATGTGGTTCGCTCTTTCTCTCAGCAGGTACATGCCACCACCCTGCCACCCACCCACGATCCAGGGCACAACCTGAGAGCCGTTGACTGGGTCGTTGTCAGAAAGCATGTTCGTAAGACCTGTTTTGGAGCTGCATTGGAGGGGTCCTTATCAGGTGGTGTTAACAACTACAACAGCTGTGAAGTGTGCAGGACTCCCAAACTGGATACACGCACGCCATACAAAGAGAGTGGTATGTCCACCAGATCATGAAGAAGTGTTGTTGAGAGCACCAAGAACAGGGAAACAGGTTGCCACACCTGAACCAGAAAAAGAGCCAGCAGAGCCTAAAGTTGAACCAGAGCTTGTGGAAAATGGCTCTATTACCCCTGTAAGAGAACCAATCTCAACGGATACAGCAGGAAAGCCTAGCTCAGCAGAAGTTCTCCCAAAAGCACACGGTGCTGAAAAGAGGACAGAGCAAGTGCCAGACCAAGAGGGGGAAAGAGTTGAGATGGATTAAAGTCAAAATTATCCGACTCCTCCTGAGCCCGTTGCAGGTCCATCAAGAGGAAACACCATAGAGAAAAAGAAGGAGAAGAGTCCAATCTTGAGAAGAATATTGAAAGAAGGAACAAGAAAAGGAGATAATTGGCCTGAATCCAGATAGGGAAGAAAAAGGAATTGGTCATAAATGAAACAATAGAGGAAGAAGTGGATACTACGAGAAAAGAAGAATTGAGTGAAGGAGAACTAAGTGGTGATCGAAAGTTGAAAAGAAAAAGAATAGCAAGTCGACGCTACGCAGGTCCTGAATGGGCATATGCAACTACCAATGAATGGCAACACAAGTTTATGTCTTTTTGTTTTGATAGAGAAGTTCTGAGTCAGTACTCTAATGTAATCTGAAGGTGAGCAAGAAGCTGATTTGTTGAGCTAATCTAGAGAACTCTTAAAGAGACTGTTTGAAAATAAACCTGAAAGAGACATTGATAACCTGATTTGACACTGAAAACCGGATGTGACAAACTGCTAATTGATTTGACAAAGGAAAAGGGTTCCTGGATGTGAAACTGAACTGTGAGAGAATAATTTTTTCCTCATTTTTGATTTTATTGCACTTTATCTGAAAGTTATTCTGCTTTCTGAGAGTTACTTCTGCTTTCTGATTCTTTACATGTCATGGCTGAGCTAGATAATCAAGATAGAATTGCTAGGCGCTGTAGATACATGAGTGTTGGATTGGCAGTTATGTGTGGAATAATATTTATAGTGATGATTGTGGCAATGTCTGTTTATGATATGAAAAGAGCTACTATTACTTCTGATCCTGACACTACTACACTAACAGCTTTAGAGTGGTTTAAGTTAGTTGAGAAAAATTTGCATGATTATACTAATGCACAAGGAGACCTTTCTTCTAATGTTTTCTATCGCTGATTGAGTGAGTATGTTGAAACAATAAATGCGAGGAATTGTCTTGTGTGTACGCAAATTCCTTCATCAGTAGAAGAAGGAGTTACATACCATAATCTTCCACTAACTTATGGAATAAGTTATAGTTTGCTACTAACAAGGTTCTATAACCAAGAGTAAAAAAGTATTTTTATTCTAACTATGACTTGGTGTTTTCATTTGTTCCTATTATTAGATATCTGAGTAACATAGCTAGAGAGTATGATATAGTGCTAGATAGAGGATTCTTTGAGCCTACACTAACCTTTGGGACAGCCTATGCGCATTGTAACAACCTAACATGCTTGCTTACACCTTTAGAGAAAAGCTTCATAGGGCATCCTGATGATAGGAGAAAAGCATTAAAAGAGAAATTAGAAAAGGGCTTAGAGAAGAGTACTTACAAGAATGATTGTGCTTACACTGCTATTAAAATGCAAGGAAAATTATCATTAGATGCATTACACGTAGGGAAGCTTTGTATATTTCGGCCAAAAATCATGCACTGACACTTTGTTTGTGGGAACGAGTGAATGTAGACATGTGTTTCTGTTTCAGAGTAAGTGGACTTTTACGTTGAATGGTCAGGACTCTGTGATTCCTGGGATCTAATATATGTGTGGACTAAATGCTTATTACCCTCTTCCAAGAGGATGGTATGGGACATGTTATTTGGGGATAGTTTTCCCTAAAATCTATCAGATAGATGACTTAAAGAAGTTTCCGAAATTGACTGAATTGCATCATAAGCGACAGAGGAGGGAAACCTCTTCTGCTATTGTGGGAGATATCTTTGGTGCAGTGATTCCTTCAGGAGGAGTGATTCTGAATTCAATCAGGATACGAAAGTTGTCTACTATTGTGGATAACATGCTGACAAACATTACAGGGGCAATACTCCTGATAGATACTGAATAACCGCAGATAGAGCTATGAAGCTTCAAAATAGGCTTGCTTTAGACATTCTTTTAGCAAAAGACGGCGGAGTCTGTAAGATGATTATTGCTAGGCATTGTTGCTCGTATATTCAGGACAATGATAGGGAGATAAGAGACCTACTCACTAATCTGATTAATTCAAGTAAGAATTTGAAGGAATTGTAGGAACCAGGTGTTTGGGAAAAGGTTGGAAAAGGATTTGCTTCAGTGGGAAATTGGCTTAGTCAAATTTGGAATGGGGCATTATTAAAAATCATACAGGGAATATTAATTGTGATTTCATGCATATTAGGAATATGGGGTTCATGTAAATTATGTAAAAAGATAAAATTGAAAAGATCTAAAAATAATCAGAGGAGGGAAGAATGCAACAGGGAAATAATTTATAGGGAAGATTTGAGGAGGAGACAAAGTACAGCAGAAACTGAATTGTGAATGATGGTAAAGAAAGGTGTGATGACATATTTAGTCATCAGAGGAGGGACTGTTGAAGCAGACATGCTAATTAGAAATTATTAATCAATGCTTATGTGTTTTGATTCACAAAACGCTCATAGAGAAATTAATTGTAGAGAAAATATTGTGCACGTTTGAAAATGTGCCCACGGAGAATGGCAGCCATTTATATGAATTTGTACTAAAATGATTAAAAATGCATGAAATAATGAAAATGTATAATAATAATAATGTAGTAATGTGCCATAATGAGATGTAGAACCTATGTTTTGCTTTATACTGTACAGCTAACTTTGCCGAAGTTGTGGCCTAGTTTTTGCCAGGCCTTATGCAGAAGCTGAAATATTAGAGCATGCTGGAGGAAAGTGATCATGTTAAACTAACCTTAAACTTCCCAATTTTAAGTCTGCTTCGCTATAATTTTCTGCAATGTACTGACGGACAGGAGATGATGGAATCAAATTGATACAATTATGTGTAGAGTAGACGAGATGTACATTCCCAGGGCTCAAACAATAGAGACACTGACTGAAGAGGAAGATGCAACATTTTTGATACCTGATGAGCAGGATGATGAGGACATCGTACAGTGAACCAGTCAATGAATTGAGAACAGTGAAATACTAGAATTCATAGATTTGTAAAATTTAATGCATTGAATAGCATCACTATGGTGATTAATTGACCAATTAGGAATTAGGGGGATGGACTGGAAAACTCTAATAAAAAGTCATAACAAGGGGCTAAAACTTCAGATATGAGGGTTGAAATGCTGATGCCAGGAGACGCGGTTCGAGATTCTGTCATTGGGCTCATGTGCTGAGAGCCTGATGCGTTGATGATCAATTGATGACCTGAAGACGAAGACTGACTTTGTTGCTGATCCATTCTGTGGATAGGTAGCTATGACAATGTGACTGATTACCTTTGTGCCTTTTCTTCTAGGGACCAACTGCACTGTTTTTATAGTTTTTCTCTTAGCTAGATGTTTTCCAAATTCATGTTTCTAAATTGTTTTCGCATGTAGTCTCACATGCTAAATGCTAATCTGGGTTAGGAAGGGTTTTCTTTGGGTGACGTTGACAGTGACAAATGATTGACAAACTGATTGCTGAACTCTGCTATTAATGTTGACATATTCTTCTTTGTTGTCTTATGCTGAAGCATTAGAGCATATGTTTTCTCAATTTCTGATTTGATTGTGTTATTGGTGGTTGCTAATAAACTAATTCTGAGCTGAATAAATTGAGTTAGTCTTATGCACTAGAATTGTAATTAATAGGGAAATAAAATTTATTATAACGTATATTGAGTTGTGGTTATTCATGGAATGTTGATATAATTGTCTAATAATTAATGATTCTCTTAGTGGTTATTGATTGGTTATATTGAATATTGATAACATTGGTCACTACATGGCTAAGATACTCCATGCGATCCAAAAGTTTCATCAGCCTACATGCGTCCCCTTGTAAGTTTACTTACTAAGGACCAGGCACGCTAGCACACACAGGTTATTTGCAGCTCCAAAATTAACCCCCTCAGCTGCCTTGATCGGACTGGAGCCTTCTACAGGCAGATTTTTTTTTTTAAAAAGCAGCTATGGAGGAGGAGAGCCCACCCTTATCTAAACAAACATGGGCACTCACAATAGGTCTGACTTTAAAAGTATGATGTACGGTTTTGTAAAGCATTACAGGTAAACAGAATGGGAATAGATATGCATATGCATGAAAGAAGAGAACTGAAGACTAACTTAGGTGTTGGTTTAAAGGTCAGATGACAGTTGCACTGTCAACCTAGACCTAAAAATCCATGTAGGATAATGACTGCCCTTCTCCTATCTTTGCTGTTGCCGGAGCCAAAACAAAATAAATTAGTTATCTAAGGCACTTTAAGAGCATTCCAATATTGAGTGTGTGTCCCTTAAATTTCAAACCTAGGTAGCTGGATAAGTAAACAAAATGTTCACAGCTGCGCGGAGGGCAAGCACCTTTTTTGTGGAGGCACACAATTTTTGTTCGATCAAAACACATACTTCTGGCCCTCAACATGTGGGCAGAGCCAAACCTCTCTCTAGTGATGCTCCAATAATTGTCTTGTGACAGCTGCACTGTCAAGCCAGACCATAACCAGTAGCAAAGGTAGGTGCAGCATACATGTTTCATTCAGAGATTGGTAATACGTACATCAATCTGGCATGGTACTTTACACTGAAACTTGCAACCTTCGGGTAAACTGTCCTGCAAGCTACAAAGTGTTCTGTGACATATTCTAAACTAAGTGGAGCATTTCAAGGTTACATCAAAGGGCTTTTGGTAACCACAGAGATAGTGAGATGTTTCCATAAATTTAAAGTGTTTAATCTCATTGTCTAAAGTGAAATATAGCGAATTATAAAAGCGCTTGAAGTAAGCAGATGGTATAGGTGACTAAAGTAAAGTCAGATTGCCTTTAGAAATTCAGACATCTTTGTAATTGTATTCTATGTTGTTCATGCTGTTGCCCTGAGAAGGAAATAAATCTGGGCTGAACCCTCTTGTGTTTGAAACTGGGAATATCCATACTGAGCAACTGACTACATCACACATTTCTCTAACTCATTTTACCAGAGATGGAGCTTGGTCTAACCACATAATGAATTGTATTGTGCATATGCCTTCATAAAATCACTTAGATTTTCTCATTCTTGAGACTACACCATAAACTGTAAGCCACTAGAGTGGCTTTGAAAGAGTCCCATAGATGTGCCATAAATCATAAATAGCTTTATCTGGTGCAGTTCAGAATGAGGGAGCATTGTGAGTGCACTATATGACTGTGTGCATTGCAATTCAGGGAACACTGCACGTTATGACTTTTCAATATTGTTTTAAAATAGCATACTGAAATCCATGAAAAACGTGTTTTGTAAGAATTATTGATTTCTCAGTGCATGAAGGTCGGTACCAGATAACAATAATGAAAAGTGTTGTTGAGGGATCTGTAGATGTCATGAGTAGAGATGTGTAGAGGAAGGAGGGAGATTGAATTTATCATGTAATCCTAGATTTCCGTTTGCACTTTAACAGTCCTGTTTTATCGACAAATATGCAAGGTTGTAGGTAACAGAAAGCAATAAGGTCTCGCATTTGGGACCTATTGGCTTTGCCAGTATGTGTTAGTGACTATGTACAGCATCATTAGTTCTGTGCAGCATGGCTAAAGAGCAAACGAAAACATTCAAAATGACGAGTCAGTCTGCCGCATGTAGGGGCGCACAACAAGCACGCATGGGCCTACAAAATGATGCAGGAGGTTTTTTTTGTCTTTTAGTATACACATTTGACTTGGTTCAGTAAACAAAAAAGTAGTGTGAAAGTGTTTTTTTTCTGTTTTTAAGGCATTGGTGAGGGAAATTAACATGTAGGGTGCACAGAGTAAAACAACACTCAGCACTGATGGAGAAGTAAGCGAAAAGAGGCACAGCATCACCGGGGCATAAGCAACATGGAGGGAGGTGGGTGGAAGCAACACAGAGGGTGCAGGGGGAGCAACACTTAGGGTAGAGGGAAAACATAGTTAAAAAGAGGAATGTAGAGTGCAGGGAGAATAGAAGCAGACAGTTTAGAGAGAGGAATGTGAAGTTGTTGGGAAAAGGGGAGCACAGAGGAAAGAAAGCAATGTGAGCGGAGAAGAGTACAAGAATGAGCAGAACAGGGAGGAGTGGAAACATACGTATGAGAGAAACAGTTAGTGCAACAGAGGGTAAGAGCAGTGCACAAGGGAGACATCTGGAACACACATGTGCTCTTGTGGAGTGCTTAACCAAAAAGAAAAAGTAGTGCTTCACATGTGAGCAATGGAAAGGCACAAGAAATGTGTCCATGCGCCAGGAGCGCCCAAACAGAAGATGACAAAGTAAAACTCACTCAAGCTGACAAAAAGAAAAGCAAATTAAAGTGACAAGAAATCCAACCAATAGTAACCAATGGGTGGGCTATAAGCCCACTGTAAGCAGGCAATATGTTTGTTCTAGCCAACAGACAGCATGCGCTCTTTGGTGGGCAAGACCTAATCATTGTCGAAAGATTATGTTCTATCAGGTAGCATGGTGGCAGAGAGAGGAGTGAATGATCCTCTAAGGATTTCTCTCTATACACACTATCCCAGGTTGTGGTGAGAATCCCGTGCAGTCTTGGTTTTGACTATTTATTCTGGCACGCGTGGTTAAGGCTATAAAGTACCAGAAAGCAAAGAAGGATAGGGTGTAGAATGTCTACTGATGCCTGCCATAGCACAAAATATTAGGGCAGACGGAATTCTTCATTGTGAATTGGCCACAGGCAGAGAGATGGGAGAAAGATATTTAGGAAGGTCTCTCTTTTGAAGGGTGAGTAATGGCAGACAAAAGCATGAAAAACTCTAGGGATGGGCGCTTCTGTGCTACTGAGATCTTAATAAATATTAAATTGTTTTGAATGAGCAAAGGCAAAAAGACAAGTTGATATGCAGAAGTGGCATATAGTTAGAATTCCTACCCAGAAAATCTGAAAATCCCATTAAATGAATGCCCTTTAGCTGTTACACTCAACACATTCTTGGCTGTGCTCTGGTTGTATTGTGTGTGCACATATTTCATTCTTGCCTCACCCTGCTCCAGCACTGCATACAGTACTCCACTGAGCCAACTCTTGCTCAAGAAGAGGCAGATTTTATGTTAATATCAGTTGCCGTGGGCTTATTGGTGACTTTTATGCGTTTATCCTGCCTGCAGGAGCTTTTTGATTTCACCATTGATAAATCTGTCATTCGCCTGGTGAGCGGCATGCTGCCTTGGGGTGCTGTGACACATGGGGATCGCTGTGCCAACCACAGTTCACTGTTTTTCATCACCAACAGATTTGTCGTTCATCTGAGGAGCAGCACTCAGCCTCTGGGAGAGATGTAACAATCTGTGATTGCTGCGCCACTCACAGTTTATTTGGAAACAGTCATGTTATGCAGTCCCGCTTCCAGCCAGCTCACAAGAATAAAAATTAATAATGCCAATCGGTCTAAATTGTTGCTATCAGAGGTTTCATTGCAGTATGTGCCATCTTGGCATTAATTTTATGCACAGTGGATTCAAAACTGCAAATCTAAAGCAACTATAGCTATTTTTAGAGCCGATTATCATTAAAAATAGGTCTTGTCGCCTTAGACCTACAATTTTGAATTCCATATGCCTAAGAATATTATGACTCAACTCAGTGTACGCTATTTATCCACACCAGAAGGTGCTGACGCTTTACCACTTCGTCCAAGATGTGAACCTGCAGGAGGACTACAGCAGGTGCAACAGTCACTCGTGGTATCTCTCTCACACGGGGCAGAGATCACCCAGAAACTGAACTCAAAGAACTCCCACTCCTTAAACCTACTTTCTGACAATAGCATCCTCAAAGAGAGGCTAGCTCAATATTTCTTTTCACTGAAGAGATATCACAGTGAGTTTTCCACCTCTTGCTGAGCTTTGTTTATTCACATCCAACAACAGGTTGAAATCCTGCTCAGGGCACTCGAGCGTCCACACCTTTTGGAGTCGAAAAAAAGCACATCACGGACCACGAGCCACTTTGCACAGCAATAATGACAAGCTTTGACAAGAGACTGCACATACTGCAGTGCGAATTCTAATAACAATAAACTAAACAGATTGGCATTGAGAGAGCGTAGTTTATATAATCTACATTAACATGAAATGTTTATGAACTAATGTGTGATAATGCCACATAGAAACTGTATTAATGGGTTTTGCTTAATCGTGCACTTGAAATGTGACCATGGGGAGTGGCTGCCAATGTATACGAGAACTAATGAAAATAACTAATGCTTGTGAATATTTGCATTGAGGTATGGTTTGTACTAATTATTAATGATTATGTTATTAAAGTTATGCTAAATAAATCTTGTATGCCTTAAGTTAGCATGGCCGAAGCCTAGCTGCCTGGCTCTCATATTAAATGTTTTTCTGAGGTGCAGTGTGCTGACTTGCAAAAGGACATGACCTCTTGTTTTTCTTCAACTAGAAGCTGAATGTGACCATAGTGGATCCATTCTTATGAAATTCATATTGCTTGTAGAAATGTTTAACCAAAATGCAACAGTGTAGATTAATATAATATACAAGGTCTTTTAAACAGGTGAAGACAATGGAGCTACAGACCAAAAAATATGGGGTGAAAGATTAATGACATAATCTGTTTTCCAGTAGGGTAGGGGTAGTGGGGTACAAAATTCAACCAATTAAGTTTTAGGGGAATGTACAACGAAAAAAGGGATAAAAATACATGACATGGGGAGCCATTTAGGTGGGTTAGGGAATGCTGTTGATTTTATCCAGAAACTTTGTCACTCTGTTTGGTGACTTATTGGTTTTACTCAAACCATCCTCTTCTTAGATTTGCCCATTTTACACTTTGCCTCCTTATGAGGGAAGTGCCCCTTTTTGCCCCAGAGCTGAGTTTTGACTGATGGCGAATCGACTGATGTCCTGAAGACGAAGACTGAACCTGAATGCTGACCTAAACCTTGGAGGGTATCTATGACAATGAAATTGTGATTTGTCTGTTTGCTTTTCCTTTCTAGGTACCAACTGCTTACTTTTGACAGAGACCATAGCTAGATGTTTTCCAAATTGGTGTTCTAAATTGTTTTGCATGAAGCCCAACATGCCAATGCTAATCAGTGGTTAGGACAGGTGTTCACTAAACTGACGCAAATAGACAAACGACCGAATCTATGCTTTGTTGAACTGACGCGCTGATGACACTGCTAAACTTGATCTATGTACACGCTGTGTTATGTTCTGATGTTCGCGATTCTTGCCTTAATGAAATCTTATCAGAGTTGCCATATCGGGACTATGCTGTTTTGTTTCTTGGTTTTGAGATTAACACATCTACTTTTAGAATTGTAACTAATATACCCTTACAACCTGCCGTAGCAGGCTCTACCGGCTATTAAAGGCCCGCTCCCGCGTTAAATGCCCGAGCCGAAGGTGAGGGCATTTAACAAGGGAAAGGGCCTTTAATAGCCGGTAGAGCCCGCTACGGCGGGTTCTAAGGCTATTAGAACATTCTGCCACTCAGGGCAGAATGTTCTATTAAAAAAAAACTAATTGCTCACGGAGCCCGAGGGGATTAAAATCCCCTCGGGCTCCGTGAGGCTTTGTTCACAGCTGTTGCTGTGAACAAAGCGAACATTGGAATGTTGGCCCTGCGGGCTTTTACTGGCCAGTAAAAGCCTGCAGCACTCCAACGTTCGAATGTTCTAATAGGGAATAAAACTCATAAAATTCTACTAAAACTGGTGTGGTTATTAATGACTGCAAGGTCATGCTGGTGTCTTGAATAGATTAATGTCTTTGACTAAAGTGAAATGCATTGTGGTAATAAATATTGATGACATTATTGACATATTGATTGACATATTGATTAGCTATCTCGTCCTAAGGTGTCTCTCAACTGGGTCAAAAGATTCATTGGCCTAAAACGATTCCTGATGTGTAATAAATTATCATAAAGGGACGCGTTTGCAGCATTGTCAGTGTTTTTTTTTTTTCCTTTGGAAGAATTTACAAAATGGCGCTGCTCTTACTACCGGTGAATTTTTAAATGTGTTCAGGCCACTGGGGTAGGGTGACCACCTGGCATTGAGGCAAATTCTGGACAGAAATGTAAAAAATTTAGCACAAAGGGTCAAAATTCAGGACAAAAATTCAGGACGAAGAGTCAAAAATCAGGACAAAAATTCAACAACAAACATTACATTATCAGTGCATTTGTTTACTCTTTTTTACATAGCACTATTTATTCACTGTGGTCTTTTTGTGATCGCCTCCTGGTATGGTATATTCACGTGTCACATTATATCCTTGTCCGGTAGAAAATTAATGCTCTTCAGCACTGTGTCAAGGCCATCACCTCTACCCAATCTTTCTTGGAGAGAAAGTGAGAGCAAAGTTTTGATTATGTTTCTAAACATTTTAAAACCCATGGGAAACAGTGTGGGAAACATTAAGGTAAGTAACCTTATGCTAGTTTAAACAAGTTGAACAACTTGGCTCACCTCAACCTCCAATGTACTATCAACCTAAAAAACATTTAATGAGTCAAAGTAGATGGTATGGGCAACAGTCTCACACCTAATGTCAGGATGTGAGGTACCCACAACTTGACTGTAGTCTCACAGCACTGGAGTGTATGCTTGGGGCTCTACATTTATCTCAGAACTGGGAGGCCGGACTACACATCAAAGATAATAAAAGAGGAGGATGAAATCAAGATTAAATGGGAGATCCATGGCTACTGATTCAAAGAGTTGTTGCCAAGAACTGGATAAATAAGGGAGAGAAGAACAAGAAGGGGCAATTTCTAAAATCAGACAAGATGGGTTCACTAAGACTATCTGAAGGTATTACGTGCCTGGGAGTTGTCTCTGCCGACAGGAGAGAAGCAGAAGAGGCACTGTCAAGTAGTTGAACTGTTGTGTAGCCATTTTAGTTATGGCTCCATGCTCGTTCCTTTAACACACTAGGCCGCTGTACACTTTAACCTAGATATATTTTATTCAGCTTCATCTTATTATTGTTGCAATAACTATTTTTACGGTCTCGTTTTATTTTCCATTTATCTAACTGTTTTTGCCTAGGCCAGCACTCTGTTCTCACACAAGACATTCTTGATCACTCTGTGCTTCTTCCAAGGCTACAGCACGGTACATTGCCGGTGAACGTGGTAGAAGTTTAGTTTCCAACATTCATAGAAAACACACATCCTTACGTAGGGACATTTTCTCAGAACATCAGCTGTGTTATTGTAAAAACACTTCCTTGTCCCTTACACATTAGAGGGAGATTCCGGCCAGGGAACCACCACTGTATGCTGATTGCTGAATGCTTTGCAACAGATGCTAACGCAGACCGCAGGCCTTTGCTCAGGTATGGGGGTTGATGGCTTTCCAGGGGAACCTGAAGGCCAGAATTAGAGCTTAACATGCTATGCTCGATCATAACCTAGGTAGGAGCTAGTCCATTGATTATAGTGACAATATGATAGCGTTGTTCTTATGCTTCACTCTTCTTGTAACAATTCTAATACTGTCATGTTGTGTCATCCTGGTTATAGCAGCTCACACTTTGCTATCTAATATGCAGTCCTTTTATTAAACTCATTATTGAAACATATACTACTTCTGTTTGTCATTTATATATGAGACTGGATTGTAGGTGAGAGAAACGGATGAGACCTGAGTGACCACGACTTCCCTGAGAAGCCAACTATGTCATGCGCTCGGCTGCCCAGTCATCACCATCCTTGGGTAGAAATGAGGCACTGCTAGTTAGCCACAGCAAAACCCGGATTGGAGTGACATGTGTCGTCCGTAGTGGGTAAGACTTAGGCCCTCATTACAACCCTGGCGGTTGGTGGTAAAGCGGCGGTAAGACCGCCAACAGGCCGGAGGTAAAAAAAATTGAATCACGACCATGGCGGAAACCACCAACATAGACAGCCACTTTAACACTCCGACCACCATGGTGGTACAAACAAAGAGCATGGCGGTCACCGCCAACATACAGGCGGAATACAATGTACCGCCCACTCCATTATGAGAGGCCAAGCCGGAACTCCAAATTCTACCTGCTCTTGTCTTCCTGCTCCTCTACCAGGAGCAGGACCGACGGCAGCGACAACCACGGTGAGTACTGCACCTACGACACAAGGGAGGGGGGAGGGAAAAGAGAGTGACACACACACACAACACGCAACACCCCCACCCTCACACACAACACACACACAAATACATGTTGAAACATTACATTTACATCCCCCAACCCCCCCTTGAAGAAGGCAAGGACAAAAGGAAATGATTTGAGCAATTGTAATCAGGAAAAATCCATTACTCAAAAATATATATACACTATTAACAAATATGTACACCAAGATTCCAAGTCCATGTACTGCACCTACATAGTCCGTGGACCACTGGGCCCGAAATGCATGGGCGAGGCCCACACTCAATACCCGATCCAAACGGAGAGAACCCTGCAGGGGCATCAGATCGAAATAAAACAGGCACCTCGGGGGAAGGGAAGGGGGGGCACCTCAGCCGGATGAGTGCACAACGCCAGCTCCACGAGGGGGCTCCATGCCCATTGATGTATCCTGGGGAGTGCAAAGCCACAGTCTTTCAAGTCTTTACAGTGGGTGGTTTGCCCGCTGCTGCATCCTGGGGAGTGCAAAGCCACAGTCTCTCAAGTCTTTGCAGTGGGTGGTTTGACCACTGCTTTATCCTGGGAAATGCAAAGCCACAGTCTCTCAAGTCTTTACAGTGGGTGAGTTGCCCACTGCTTTATCCTGGGGAGTGCAAAGCCACAGTCTCTCAAGTCTTTTCAGTGGGTGGGTTGCCCACTGCTTTATCCTGGGGAGTGCAAAGCCACAGTCTTTCAAGTCTTTACAGTGGGTGGTTTGCCCACTGCTTTATCCTGGGGAGTGCAAAGCCACAGTCTCTCAAGTATTTACAGTGGGTGGGTTGGCCACTGCTTTATCTTGGGGAGTGCAAAGCCACAGTCTCTCAAGTGGATAACAGTCTCCACTGGTTCTGGAGGGGGCTTGGTGCCCCGAGTGCTTCATCCTGCCAAGGACTGAGGTAGTGGATGACTTTCTCCACTGGTTCTGGAGGGGGCTTGGTGCCCCGAGTGCTTCATCCTGCCAAGGACTGAGGTAGTGGATGCCTTTCTCCACTGGTTCTGGAGGGGGCTTGGTTCCCAGAGTGAGGTAGTGGATGCCTTTCTCCACTGGTTCTGGAGGGGGCTTGGTGCCCAGAGTGTTTCATCCTGCCAAGGACTGAGGTAGTGGATGTGATACTCCACTGACGGTGGGCCAACATGGAAGCTGTCCAGGCCCCAGGAACTGACCACCAGCCTCGTACGACTGACCACTGGGGATGGCAGCCATGTCTGCAGTGGTGCCACTGGCAGAGGATGTGGCGTGGCCGTTGGCAGTGCTGGTGGCGGCCTCAGTAGCGGCGGTGCTTGCGGCACTCATTGGGCAGCGGTACTGGTGGGTGGCTCAGAGAGCGTGCTGCTGGCGGCCGTGTCCTGGGCTGCGGTGCTGGTGGGTGGCTCAGTGAGCGTGCTGCTGGCCGTGGTGTTCTGGGCAGTGGTGCTGGTGGGTGGCTCAGTGAGCGTGCTGCTGGTGGCAGGGTCATGAGCGGCAATGCCCGTGGCGGCGGTGCATGTGGCGGTGCCAGTGGCGGTCTTGTCCGCCATGCAGGTTGGCGGCAACTGCCCTTTCTGTCTCTGGCCCTTCCCCACCTTGGATGGTGTCAGAGCTGTCTTGCCACTCCCAACTGTAGTTCTGGGAGAGCCCTTGGTGGCAGGTGTTTTGGCCTTCTCCCTCTGGGCTGTGGGCAACTTCTTTTGTTTATGAGGTGGGGGAATGTCCTTGGCCTGGCTCCTTGGCACACTGGCTGCCCTTCAGCTTGGCTCACTCCAGAAGCCAGTGACTGCTGGCACCACTGTTTCCGGTGATGTGGTGGCTGAGGTGCTGGGTTGGAACCTGGAAAGGCGGACGGAAGGGGTGGGGGAGGTGTAGGGAAGAGGTCAAGGTTTGCCAGGAAAAGTATTTTAGACACACTGGGACAGGTAGATGGAGGGGGTTTGGGAGTGGAGGAAGAGGTAGTGGTTGTAGGAGGTGTACGTTTGCTGACTTTGGGTGAAGGTGCATGGGCTGGAGGCTGTTGTGAGGTGGATGGCTATTGGGTGGGTGTGTGACTGCGTTTGTGTAGTCTGGGAGGTGGGCTCACAGACACACTGGTAGAGGACACAGGGGATGTGTGAATGGTAGTGGGGGTGCTGAGTGCACGTGAGCGGTGTGTGGTGATGGGCGTGCTGGTGATGGACGTAGTGGCTGAAGATATAGTGCATGCAGGTGTGATAGGAGATGTGACAGGGAGGGAGGAGGGAGACGTGGAGGAGGGGTACACAGTGAAGGCAGTGGCTGTTGGTATGTCTGCATGGGTATGATGCTTGTGTGAGTGCCTGTGGGATGTGTGGTGCTTATGTTTGCCAGAGCTACCCTTGTGTGTTGAGGTGTGTGCATGCTGGTCTGATCGTGTGCTTGGGATAGGCTGAGGTACTGGGGATTGGGTCTGGGTGAAGGAAGTTGGAGGGGGGAGGCTGGACACAGGGTCAATGGCTGCCATCAGTGCTGAGGCCAGAGTCTGAAAAGCTCACTGTTGGGCTTCCTGACCAGAATGAATGCCCTCGAGGTATGCGTTTGTCTGTTGCAACTGCCTAACTACACCCTGATGGCATTCAGAATGGTGGACTGTCCAACAGTGAGGGATCTGAGGAGGTCAATGGCCTCCTCACTGAGGGCAGCAGGGCTGACAGGGGCAGGGGCTGAGGTACCTGGGGAGAAGGAGATGCCCACCCTCCTGGGTGAGCGGCCACGGGGCTCAAGCTGAGGGGCTACTGGGAGGGCGGTGTTGGTAGGGGGGTGGCGGCTGTACCTGTAGATCCGGTGGGCACAGAGGGACCCGCCACCGCAAGGGAGCTCCCATCAGAGGAGGAGTCGGTGTCGCTGGTCTCAGCTCCTGTCCCCACTGTGGAGCTCCCCTCGCCCTCCGTCCCACTGGTGAATTCAGAGTCCATAGTCTCACCCTCCAGGGCCATGTGGGATGCAGCTCCCTCCTCCTCCGGTGGCACTGCCCCTCTGCGTGATGACGCTAATGCACACAAGAACAGGGAGACCACAAAAAGGGGGGGAAGAAAGTAGAAAGACATGTTCAGTGCATGCAATACCGCTACTGTTGGCGGACACTAAAGACACAGCAGCCCTCTGCACTACGCCATGCACTTAGAGTTCCCTAATTAATCCAAGGGCCATGGGGTACAAGGCCTATGCCCGATTGCTGCACACATGGAAGTCACAGAAGCCTGACTAGGGGTAGATGGCTTTTAACACTGGTGGGGTGGGGTGCCACATAGCCTGCCTCACGAAGGGACCTTGCCTGCAAACGCCGCCCTGGCCTAGGGGAACCCACTGCCCACCTCCCCCACCCAGACAACTCCCATGCGCGCTGAATCAGGTGAATGTGAATGTACTCATCCCCTTGTGGCTGCTGTGATGCCCTCAAGCCCATCCAACTCCAGATACGCCACCGACAGGATCTGGAACATCAGGGGGGTCATGGTGCGACGGGCACCCCTCCCACGTTGGGAGGCCATCCCCAGCTGGGCCTCCGCCATCTTCTTGCTCCAGCGGCGAATGTCCTCCCATCTTTTACGGCAGTAGGTGCTCCGTCTGTGGTGGACCCCCAGGGTCCGGACTTCCTTGGCGATGGCACGCCAAATATCCTTCTTCTGGTGGGTGCTGACCTACAGGAATATACAGAGGAAAAGGAGAAACTGTAACCGTCCGGACCATCACAGTCATTGGCCCACATTCCCACCCTTGCCCTGACGCACATCCACTCACCGTTGTTTCATGCACGCCTCATTGCCCCCACCATCTCCCATCCACACCACTACAAACAGGCATTGCCCATACAGCATGCTCACAGAGTACTCACCTGTTTGTCTGGAGGACCGTAGAGTAGCATGTACTGGGGAGGACCCCATTCACCAACTCCTCCGATGTGAAGGCAGGGGCCCTTTCCCCAGACACTTGAGCCATTGTCGCTTCCAGACTAAGGTAACAGCAGCACTTGCAGCGTAGGTCCTCTCCTGTCGAAGATCAGGTATCAAGTGAGTGAACAGACAGAAAATGGTGGTCACGTCTGCAGCGGTGCGTACCGTCACCGCCGGCGTACATCGTCATTGGCTCCTCCGACCCATAGGGTCCAATGTTAACCAATGCAGGATTGCGCCGCGGTCTTCGACCACCTTCCGCAACGGTGTACAACGCCAGTGCAGTTACCTCATATCCCATTGTCCCACCTTATAGGTCAGCCAGCTGCCATTTCAGGGGCCACATGACATTAATTTTAAATGTGTCACACATATCTAGGCCTTGCATACACACTAAAACAGGCACATAGCGGATTGGCAAATGTGTGCAATAAAGTTGTGTTTTAGTACCTCAGTGTTGGCTGACCCTCTGCTCGCTGTTCTCATTCATAGAGAACGTCCGCTGGGGCAAGTGAGGAGATGGCAGCATCCTCCGGTGTACAGACCGCTGGTGGACCTGTTGACAATGGAAGAGCGACATGTGACCTACAGACTTGATCGTGCCACAATCCAGGAACTGTGTGCCCAGTTGGAGCCAGACCTGATGTCAGCTATCCGCCATCCCACAGGAATCCCCCCTCAAGTGCAGGTCCTGTCAGTACTCCATTTCCTGGAAAGTGGGTCTTTTCAAACTACAGTGGCCAAAGCATCAGGGATGTCCCAGTCTATGTTCTCAAACGTGTTGTCCAGAGTGTTGTCTGCCCTGCTGAAACACATGCGTACCTACATCGTGTTCCCTCAGGTGGAGGATTTGCCTACAGTGAAAGGTGACTTCTATGCTCTGGGACATACCCCCAACATCATAGATGCCATTGATTGGACACATGTGGCCTTGGTCCCCCCCCGCAGGAGTGAACAGGTGTACAGAAACCGGAAGAGTTACCATTCAATGAATGTGCAGATGGTGTGTTTGGCCGGCCAGTACATCCCCCATGTGAACGCCAAGTTTCCTGGCTCAGTGCATGACGCTTACATTCTGAGGAATAGCAGCATCCCTTATGTGATGGGGCAACTCCAGAGGCACTGTGTGTGGCTATTAGGTGAGGACATGAACCCTATACAGTGTGAATAGTTGTATGGAGTTGTCCCTAAGGGTTAGTGTGTGTCTAACAGTTGTCCCTCGACATTTGCAGGTGACTCTGGGTACCCCAACCTGTCATGCCTACTGACCCCAGTGAGGAATCCCAGGACAAGGGCAGAGGAACACTACAATGAGGCACATGGGTGAACTAGGAGTGTTATAGAGAGGACCTTCGGGCTCCTGAAGGCCAGGTTCCGGTGCCTCCATATGACAGGTGGTTCCCTCTACTACTCACCAAAGAAGGTGTGCCAGATCATCGTGGCCTGCTGTGTGCTGCACAACTTGGCTTTGCGACAACAGGTGCCTTTTCTGCAGGAGGATGGTCCAGATGGAGATCTTGTGGCAGCTGTGGAGCGTGTGGACAGTGAAGAAGAGGACATAGACAACAGAAACACCGTGATCCATCAATACTTCCAGTGAGACACAGGTAAGAAGACATCAATGCCTCCTACATCTGATAAAATTGTTCAACCTCTCATCTGTCTGTCACGTTCACCCATTATGGACACTGATTTGTCACATTCCCTTTCGATTTCACAGATGTGGGTCCCACTGTGTGACCTCTGCTATGTAACCTCATGGACTAGAACTGTGTGACATAGGTATGTTGACAATACTATGGACATTGCTATTTTCCTTAGTTATAGCTAATAAACATTTGTGAAAGCACAGACTGACTCCAGATTGGTTTGTGATTCAAGGGTGTTTATTTAAGTGCAAATTAGTGGAGGGGGTTGTAAAATGGTCAGGTGTGATGGTGGAGGAATGTCCATGGCAGAGCCCAGTCTATTAGTTTTACAGGTGCATTGTCCAAAAGGGCATAGGAAGTGGAGCTAGGGCAGTTTAAGGATGGACAGGGTGACAAAGTGGGACAGAAGGATGACAATCAGGGTGGTCTCATTTCTTGGCAGGGTCTTGGCATTGTTCTCTGCCTTTGTCCTGGATCTCAGGGTACGTTTGTGGGGTGGTTCTCCATCTGCAGGGGGTGGAGTGCTGGTGTTGGGGTCCTGTGGCGGTGCCTCCTGTCCACTAGCGCCGTCTGTGGTGGAGGGCAGTTCATCGTCCAGGCTAGTGTCAGGGGCCCCTTGTTGTGCCACAGTGTCCCTCCTGGTGTTCATGAGGTCCTTCAGCACCCCTACAATGGTGCCCAGGGCGGTATTGATTGACTTGAGTTCCTCCCTGAACCCCAAATACTGTTCCTCCTGCAGCCGCTGGGTCTCCTGAAACTTGGCCAGTACCGTTGCGATAGTCTCCTGGGAATGATGGTAGGCTCCCATGATGTTGGAGAGGGCCTCATGGAGAGTGGGTTCCCTGGGCCTGTCCTCCCCCTGTCGCACAGCAGCCCTCCCAGTTTCCCTGTGTTCCTGGGCCTTTGCCCCCGGAACCGTGTGCCCACTACCACTCCCCCCAGGTCCCTGCTGTTCTTGGGGTGGTGCGGTAGCCTGGGTTCCCTGTAGGGGTGGACACACTGCTGCTTGATGTGTCTTGGGGACAGAGGTATGGGCCCGCTGGGTGGGTGCTGTGCTGGTGTTTCCAGAGGGGGGAGGCTCTGTGGTGGCCTGTGCCAGTGTGAGGGGAACCGACTGTCCCGAGGTCCCAGATGGGCCAGGCTGGTCATCTAGGTCCAGTTGGACAGAGCTGCTGTCATCACTGTGGGCCTCTTCTGTGGGCGGAGTGGACATGTCTGGAACCTCCTGTCTGGTGACATTGGGTAGGGGTCCTGCAGGGGTGTAAATGCATAGTTTTAGTATCTGTGTGTGCCATGGTGTGCAATGGGTGGCTGACCCTGTACCCCAGTGCTTCCATTCCTGTGTTGGAGCTTGTGTGATAATTGTTTAGGGGTCTGTGTGGGTATGTGTAGTGGACATGCATTGGTGATGGGTGTCGATGCTTTGTTGTTGCATGCAGGGCTTGGTGTTGGGATGTGTGGTGTGTGCTAGTGGGACATATGTGAGGAGTTGAAGTTATGGGGTGAGGATGAGGGTGGGGGTATGTGATAGCATGCAGGTAGGGTGGGGGATTTCACTTACCAGAGTCCATTCCTCCAGCTACTCCTGCGAGGCCCTCAGGATGCAGTATAGCCAAGACCTGCACCTCCCATGTTGTTAGTTGTTGGGGAGGAGGTGGGGTTCCGCCGCCAGTCCTCTGAACCGCAATTTGGTGTCTTGAGACCACGGAACGCACCTTCCCCCGGAGGTCGTTCCACCTCTTCCTGAAGTCATCCCATGTTCTTGGGTGCTGTCCCACGGCGTTGACCCTGTCCACGATTCTGCTCCACAGCTCCATCTTCCTAGCTCTGGTGGTGTGCTGCACCTGTGATCCGAATAGCTGTGGCTCTACCCGGATGATTTCCACCACCATGACCCTGAGCTTCTCCTCAGAAAATCTGGGGTACCTTTGCGGTGCCATGGTGTGGTGTGGGTGATGTGTGAGGTGGTGTGTTTTGTGATGTGTGGGGTGATTTTGTTTGATGTGTGGGGTGATGTTTAGAGGTTTGTAGTGTTTTGTGCGTGGATGTGTATGTGTGATGGTGTAGTGTGCCTCTGTATGCTGGTGTTGTATTTGCTTTGCTGTCTTTCTGGCTTTCTTCAGATTTGGGGTGGTAAGGGTTTGTGGTTAATGTGGGTGTGGGTTTTATATTGTATTGGGTGTGTGGGAGTGGTGTGTGTATGTGTATCAGGTGTGTGTATTTCGAATTGTCCAATGTGGTATTGTTTTGTAAATGTGTGTGTATTTTGAGCGCTGCGGTGTGTACCGCCAATGGAATACCGCGGCTGAAAGACCGCTGCGTGGATTTGTGGGTCATGATAGTGTGGGCGTATTCCTGTTGGTGTGACGGTGGAGGTTTCGTTATCGCCAGTTTATCACTGACCTTTGGTGTGGCGGAGTTGTGTGGGTGTCTATATTTTGGCGGTTTCTGTGCAGTGGGTCGTAATAGCTCTAGCGGAAATCTGCGGCGGTGTGTTGGCGGTCTTCTACAGCCAATGTTGTAATGAGGGCCTTAGTATCCCACACCGTGGACGATTCTGTCGCTCAAAATCCAGAAATCTCATTAGAATAATGAGAGCCTACGCAATAGAACAAGGAGCACCAACCCATCCTGGCAAACTCTTCTGGTGCAATGGTCCGCTGTTCGTGCTTGTGAAGGGTGAGCAGGGGCCAGACCCTTGCAAGGTTGTGCAAGGCAATTGCCCACTCTGTCCATGACTCAACATGGTTTTGCAATTGAGCAAAAGCCAAACTAGTGATCGGGGTTATCCCTAAGTGTCAAGTACACATAGAATCTTCAAAATATTTGGGATGTAAATTTCACAAATAAAATGTAAGAACATGAGAAAGATTTTAAAATGTGACTAGCATTTCTTTAAAATAGGCTACTGCTCTCCCCTTTATAGAAATTTGACCTTGGATTGAACTGTGAAACAGTTACATTTTGATATCTAGGGGTTTATATCCACCATTTCCCCATTGATTTGCAGGATGGAAATCTCTGCAGAGCGTCAAGGTCCCTCCAAGCCCAGTTTGCTATCTGATGTCTGTAGTGGGCCACGTGGCACTAGTAAAGATGGTGTGCTATCCCGATGACAGCATTATTTTGCAAACCTTCCCCTGCTCATCTTTCATTCTTCTTCAGACACGCCACGCATCTGATTTGGTCGCTGATAGCGACTGTCGGATAGCTCTTTCCACTCTAAAGCTACCCATGACTGTGGGTGGGTTAGGCCTTCTGGACTGGCTATTTAGAAGCGCAGAACAAAGGATTTCCTTTGGGAGAGGGAGACAACACCCTCTCCCTTTGGAAATTGGTGTTACAGGGCTCGGGATGGGTAGCCCCTCCAAGCCACTATATGCTTTGAAGGGCACATTTGGTGGCCTCCTTGCTTAAACAAGTTTGCACCCATCCCTGCTCTGGTGTGAAACTGTACAATGGAAAGGGGAGTTACTACTCCCCTGTCCATCACCACTCCATGGGTGGTGCCCAGAGCTCCTCCAGGTGGCCACTCGATTCTGCCATCTTGAATCCAAGGTGGGCAGAGGCCTCTGGGAGCAACTGAGTGGTCAGATTAGGCAGGTGATGTCACAGCCCCCTCCTGACAGGTGGTCAACCCTTTTCTGGGCTAGTTAGGGTCTGCCTTCTAGGTGGGTCCTCAGATTCTATGTGCAAGATTCCAGCAGGATTCCTCTGCAATGTTTACTTCACCTTCTGGCCACTGGAACTGCAACTGGACCCTTTAGGAACTGACAACCTGCATCCACAGCTATGACTCTGCTTGCAACATTTTTTCCATGGCTCCTTTCAGCAACAGCAACATTTCCCCAGCTGTCCATCCTCTGAGGGTGACAAGTCGTCAGTCTGCATGAGAAGCAAGAAGGAAACTCCCTTAGAGTGAAGGAGTCACTCCCCTGCAACGTCAGGCAGCAACTGCAACAATGACCGGCTGCTTCGATCTCCTCTCTTTTCAGAGTTGCATGGATCCTGCATCACAGGTGTTGGTCTGGAGTGGTCTCCTTGGCCCTCTCTGCCAACTGTCCAACTTTGGAGATGGTAAGTCCTTGTCTCTCCACGCAGGACAGTACCCCTGTGCACGCATCCCTTGCAGCTACCAAGGCTTTGTGGCATCCCCTCCAAGGGATCTTCAGGCTCTGTATAGCCCTAGCCCTCAGCACTCCTCCCTTCAAAGCAAAACCCTCTGCAAGCTGCTCCTGCAATGTGGGACTCCTTCCAAGGTATGCTGTGTGGGGCTCACTGCGACTTCTGTGCTTGCTGCCTGTGAGTCACCTGTGGGGGCTGCCTCCTCTTCCTGTGACTCTCCTCACTGCTGAGGGTCACTCGGGACTCCCCACCATGGGTTGAGTCCCCCTGGACCTTGCTGCTCACTGGCAGCTCTGCATTTCTTCTTCTATGACATTTGCTTTTGCCAAGGCTAGTTAGTGTTTTTTGCACACCGCTGACCAAGTGCAGTCCTTCTTCCAGCGTGGGACATCGACTGCATCACTCCAAGAACTCTTCAGCTGTTTGAGTGCTGCACTGCTGACTGTCTTCCTTCACCATCGACCTGGTCCAGAATCTACAGAGGGGTGGGTAATGGCTCCTGTCATGACCAGACACTTCAATGTGAACTGAACTTGGCCCCCTTCCTTTACAGGTCTTCCTCTTCCAGAATCCACCTTTAGTTTCTTGCAGTCTTCTCTGGGTCTTGCATTATCCTCTTCTGAAGTTCTTTCAGTGGGTTTGGGAAAAAACAGCTACTTACCTCTGTTCTCCTGGTTGCTGAGGGGGGGCACTCTGGTACTTACCTTGTGGGTTTCCTAGTACCCACAACTTCCCTCTACCGATTCCATTTTCTTGGGTGGGGGCCCGACTTAGGCATTCCACTTACTTAGTATATGGTTTAGTCTACCCTAGGGCCTTCAGTATTTTCTTTGGCTTTAAGTGTTTTCTATTGCTTTCATGCTAATCACTGACTTCTAATGTGTACATAATAGTGTGTTTACTTACCTCCAGTTGGGGTATTGCCTATTCAGTAATATAGTACTTGTGCTACTATCATAAAGTACCTTTATTTTTGCAACACTGTGTGGTTCTTTCATGTGTGTAAGTGCTGCATGACTAGAGTGTTATTTTGCATAAGCTTTGCATGTCTCCTGGAAAAGTCTTGGCTGCTCATCCACAGCTACCTCTAGAGGGACCTGGCTTCCTAGACACTGTCTACACCTCATTAATGGGGGATACCTGGATGTGGTATAAGGTGATAACACCATAGGTGCTCACCACACACCAGGCCAGCTTCCTACATGATTGATGTGGCCAAACCTCTACAAGATGTGGACTGGACTAAAATACTGGACTTTCCCCTCAAAGTATCCCATGGCTGTCACTTTAAGTACTTTCATGGGGTTTCCTTGGAAATACATTCCGCCCATTGCTTGCCATTGGCTTTGTGGTTTGTAACTCACATTTCATTGCTTTCAAATTGCTTGCTTTATTTGTTTTAGTTTACCTAGCCTAAGTTTGTCCCTTCCCTTGCCCAAACCTTATTTACAGTATCAATCTGAGTGCTCCCTTTCTGTAAACAGGCCTGTAAATCTTGTTATTATCTCATCACATTTGCTGTGCATTCAAAGAACAAGCTCAAATGTCAGACTCTGTCTTCGGTGGGAACTTAGGCCCTCATTACAATCCTGGTGGTAAATCCCGCTTTCCGCCGTGCAGAAGACCGCCAACATACCGCTGCAGCGGTGGAATTCCGCTACAGGTATTACGACCCACAGCTCGGAATCTGCCACAATACAGACACCCACACAAGTCCGCCACACCAAAGGTCAGTGATACCAAAACCGACACCGTCACGCCAACAGGAATATGCCCACACTATCACAACCCATGAATCAACGTGGCGGTCATTCAACCGCGGTAATCCCTTGGCGGTTACACACCGCCACGCTCAAAGTACACACACACTTACAAAACACAGCCACATTAGACAAATCAAAATATACACACCTGATACACATACACATACACACACCACTCCCACACACCAATCCAATATGAAGCACACACCCACATCACCCACAAACCCTTACTACCAAAAGTTTGAAGGAAGGCCAGAGAGAGAGACTACCTAAAACAACACCATCATCCACAGACACACAACACCATTACACAACATCCACGCACCTCAAACAACACACAACAACACATCCCCTCACACATCACAACAGACACAACCTTGTGGCACCTCAAATACACCCCAGGTTCTCTGAGGAGGAGCTCAGGGTCATGGTGGAGGAAATCGTCCGGGTAGAGCCACAGCTATTTGGATCACAGGTTCAGGAGACATCCATTGCAAGGAAGATGGAGCTATGGCGCAGAATTGTCAACAGGGTCAACGCAGTGGGACAGCATCCAAGAACAAGGGATGACATCAGGAAGAGGTGGAACGACCTACGGGGGAAGGTACATTCTGTGGTGTCCAGAAATCAGATTTGTGTACAGAGGACTGGCGGTGGACCTTCACCTCCTCCCTCACAACTAACAACGTGGGAGGAGCAAGCCTTGCCAATCCTGCATCCTGAGGGCCTCGCAGGAGTAGCTGGAGGACTGGACTCTGGTAAGGCAAATCTTTAATACTTTATCCCCCACACCCCACCTGCATGCCATCACATACCACCACCCTTACCCTCACACCCATCACCCCAACAACCCACAGATATCCCACTAAAACAACCCACACATCCCAAAACCAAGCCCTGCATGTAACACCAACGCATGGACACCCATCACCAAAGCATGTCCAGTACAGAGACTCATTCCTGCCCCAAAATCACCAATCACACAAGGACCTCGCCAAGCACAGGAGTAGAGGGTCACTCACCCATTGCACAAGATGGCACACACACATACAATAACTATGCATTTACACCCCAACAGGACCCATACCCAACATCACAGGACAGGAGGTGCCAGACATATCCAGTCCCCCCACAGAAGAGACCTACAGTGATGACAGCAGCTCTGCACTCCTGGATCAAGATGACCAGCCCAGCCCATCAGAGACCTCGGGACAGTCGGTTTCCCTGACACAGTCCCAACCCACCACAGTGCCTCCTCCCTCAGGAAACACCAGCACAGCACCCACACAGTGGGTTCATGCCTCTGTCCCCAGGGCACGTTAATCAGCAGTGTGTCTAGCACTACAGGGAACCTAGGCAAACCCACTAACACAGGACGATCAGGGACCTGAGGCAGTGACAGTGGGCACACGGTTCAGGTGACAGAGGCACAGGATAACAGGGAAGCTGGGAGGACTGCTGTGTGACAGGGGGAGGACAGGCCCAGGGAACCCACTCTCCACGAGGCCCTCACCAACATCATGGGGCTTGCCACCATTCCCAGGAGACCATGGGCACGGTAGTGGCCAAGTTTCAGGAGACCCAGCGGCTGCAGGAGGAACACTACCTGGGATCAGGGAGGACTTGAGGTCCATCAACACCACCCTGGTCACCATTGCAGGGGTGCGGGCAGACCTTCTCAACACCATGAGGGACACAGTGGCACACCAACGGGCCCCTGACAATAGCCTGGATGATGAACAGCCCTCCACCTCCGCTGGCCCTAGTACACAGGATGCACCGCCACAGGAACAACAGCCCACCAGAACCCCACCCCCTGCAGATGGAGAACCACCCCACAATCAGTCCCAGAGATCCAGGAACAAGACAGAGAACATTGCCAAGACCCCCGCCAGGAAATAAGACCCCCCTGAATGTCACCCTTCTGTCCCACTATGTCACCCTGTCCATCCTTAAACTGCCATTGCTCCACTTCCTATGCCCCTTTGGTCAATGCACCTGTGAAACAAATAGACTGGACTCTGCCATGGACATACCTCCACCATCACCCCAGCCCATTTTACAACCCCCTCCACTTATTTGCACAGAAATAAACACACCTCAGTCACAAAACAATCTGGAGTCAGTCGGATTTCACAAATGTGTAATTGCAATATCTGTGGAATATAGCAATGTCAATTTACTTGTTCACATACCAATGTAACACAGCTGTAGGCCAAGAGTAAACATAGCAGAGGGCACAAAGTGAGACCCAGACCTGTGAAATGGAAAGTCAAAGTGACATATGAGGGTCCATACACTGAATGAAAATGACAGACTTATGCTAGCTTCAGCAATAGTATGAAATGTGGGAAGCAGTGACATCTTCTTACCTGTGTCTCACTGGAAGTATTGCATGATGATGTTGTTTTGGCTGTCGATATCCTCTTCTGCCTCCTTTTCTTCACTGTCCACAGGCTCCACAGCTGCCACAAGACCACCATCTGGCCCATCCTCCTGCAAAAAAGGCACCTGGCGTCGCGAAGCCAGGTTGTGCAGCATACAGCAGGCCACGATTATCTGGCACACCTTCTTCGGTGAGTAGTATAGGGAACCACCTTTCAGATGGAGGCACAGGAATCTGGCCTTCAGGAGGTCGAAGGTGTGCTCAATTATCCTCCTAGTTTGCCCATGTGCCTCATTGCAGCAATCCTCTGCCCTTGTCCTGGGATTCCTCACTGGAGTCAGTAGCCATGACGGGTTGGGGTAACCAGAGTCACCTGCAAATGTCGAGCAACAACTGTTAGACACACACTAACCCTTGGTGACAACCCCATACCCAGACACCTATGTCGGCTGTAATGGGACCGTGGCCACACACAGTGCCTCAGGAGTTGCCCCATCACATACGGGATGCTTCTAATTCCCAAAATGTAAGCGTCATGCACAGAGCCAGGATATTTGACATTCACATGGGAGATGTACTGGTCTGCCAAACACACCATCTGCACATTCATCGAATGGTAGCTTTTCCGGTTTCTGTACACCTGTTCATTCCTGCGGGGGGGGACAAATGCCACATGTGTACCATCAATGGCACCAATGATGTTGGGGATATGTCCCAGGGCATAGAAGTCACCTTTCACTGTGGGCAAATCCTCCACATGAGGGAAAACGATGTAGCTGCGCATGTGTTTCAGCAGGGCAGATAACACTCTGGACAACACATTAGAGAACATTGGCTGGGACATCCCTGATGCCATGGCCACTGTTGTTTGAAAACACCCACTGGCCAGGAAATGGAGTACAGACAGGACCTGCACTAGAGGGGGTATCCCTGTGGAATGGCGGATAGCTGACATCAGGTTGGGCTCCAACTGGGCACACAGTTCCAGGATTGTTGCACGATCAAGTCTGTATGTGATTATGATGTGTCTCTCTTCCATTGTAGACAGGTCCACCAGGGTTTTGTACACCGGAGGATGCCGCCATCTCATCACCTGCCCCAGCAGACGTGCCCTATGGAGGAGCACAGCGAGCAGAGAGTCATCCAACACTGATGTATCACAATGTGTTCTTTTCAGAAACGTTATTAATCCGCAATGTGCCAGTAACTGTCTGTATTCCCGGCCTAGATAGGCATGACGTAGTTTTTATCCATCCCATGTGGCCCCCTGCAATGGTGGCTGCCTGACCTGCAAGGTGGGACAAGGGGGTATGAGGTAACTCCGCTGTCATTGTACACCGTCTCGGTGGGCGGTCGAAGACCGCAGTGCAAATCTGCATTGGTTAACATTGGGCCCTATGGTTCACAGGAGCCAATTACGATGTACGTCGGCGGTGACGGTATGCACCGCCGCGGACGTGACCGCCATTTTCTGTCTGTTTTCTCACTTGATACCTGACCTTCAACAAGAGAGGACCTAGACTGCAAGTGCTGCTGTGACCTGTGTCTGGAAGCGATGATGGCTACAGCGTCTGAGGAAAGGGCCCCTGCCTTCACTTCGGAGGAGTTGGAGAAACTAGTGGATGGGGTCCTCCCCCAGTACACGCAACTGTACGGTCCTCCAGACAAACAGGTGAGTACTCTGTGAGCATGCTGCAAGGGCAATGCCTGCTTTGAGTGGTGTGGATGGAAGATACATGGGGGGCTGAGGCCTGCATGTGCGGATGGTGAGTGCATGTGCGTCAGGGCGTAGGTGGGAACTGGTGAGCAATGAGTATGACGGTCCGGATGGGTGAGTAATTTCCTTTCCACCTGTACCATTCCTCTATGTCAGAGCCCACCAGAAGAAGAGTATTTGGCGTGCCATCGCCAAGGAAGTCCTGACCCTCGGGGTCTACCACAGAAAAAGCACCCACTGCCGTAAAAGATGGAAGGACCTGTGCCGCTGGAGCAAGAAGACGGCAGAGGCCCGGCTGGGGATGGCCTCCCAACCTGGAATTGGTGCCCTTCGCACCATGACCCCCCTGATGTCCCGTATCCTGGCAGTGGCGTATACGGAGTTGGATGGGCGGTTGAGGGCATCACAGAAGCCACAAAGGGGTGAGTACACTCTCATTCAGCTGACTGCGCGCATTACGAGGTGCCTGGTTGGGGGAGGTGGGCAGTAGGTTCGCCTATGCCAGGGAGAAATTGGTAGGCAAGATCCCTTGTGAGGCAGGCTATGTGGAACCCCAACCCCACTAGTGGTCAGAGCCATCTACACCTAGTCAAGCTCCTGTGACTTCCAGTTGTGCAGCAATTGGGCTTAGATTTCGTACCCCATGGTCAGGTGAATTTTCTAGGAACTGTTAGTGCATGGCGTAGTGCAGAGGGCTGCCCTCTGTGTGTTTTTTCCGCCAACGGTAGTGATGTTGCATGTTTTCCCCCCTTTTTGTGGTCTCCCTGTTCTTGTGTGCAATAGCATCATCAGGCGGAGGAGCATTGGCACCGGAGAAGGGGAGCTGCAACCCACTTGGCCCTGGAGGGTGAAGCAACGGAGTCTGAAGCCACCAGTGGGACAGAGGGCGAGGGGAGCTCCACAGCGGGGACAGGAGCAGACACCAGTGACAGTGACTCCTCCTCTGATGGGAGCTCCCTAGTGGTGGTGGGCACCTCTGTGCCCACCGCATCAACAGGTACAAATGGCACCCCCCTACCAGCACCACCCTCCCAGCATCCCCTCAGCGTGTGTCCCTTGCCCGCTCACTCAGGAGGGTGGACATCTCCTTCGCCCCAGGCACCTCAGGCCCTGCCCCAGTCAGTCATGCTGCCCTCAGTGAGGAAGCTATTGACCTTCTGAGATCCCTCACTTTTGGGCAATCTACCATTTTGAATGCCATCCAGGGTGTTGAGAGGCATTTGCAACAAACAAATGCATACCTGTAGGGCATTCATTCTGGGCAGGCGGCCCAACAGAGAGCATTTCAGACTCTGGCCTCAGCACTGATGGCAGCCATTGTCCCTGTGTCCAGCCTCCACCCTCCAACTTCCTCCACCCAGACCCAATCCCCTGTACCTCAGCCTATCCCAAGCACACCATCAGACCAGCATGCCCACACACAAGAGTTGAAATGGCAAACATAAGCACCACACATCCCACTGGCACTCACACAAGCACCATACCCATGCAGACACAGCAACATCCACTGTCTCCACTGTGTCCCCCTCCTCCACGTCCTCCTCCCTCCCTGTCTCGTCTCCACTCACACCTGCATGCACTACATCCTCAGCCACTACCTCCATCACCAGCACGCCCATCACCACACACCGCTCACGTGCAATCACCAACCCCACTACCATTCACACATCCCCTGTGTCCTCTCCCAGTGTGTCTGTGAGCCCTCCTCCCAAAGTACACAAACGCAGGCACACACCGACCCAACAGCCATCCACCTCACAACAGCCTCCGGCCCATGCACCTTCACCCACATTCAGCAGACGTACACCTCCTACAACCACAACCTCTTCCTCCACTCCCAAACCCCCTTCATCTTTCCGTCCCAGTGTGTCTAAAAAACTTTTCCTGGCTAACATTGACCTGTTCCCTTCACCACCCCCCCCCGTCCATGCCCCAGGGCCAGGCTTTCCAGGTCCCAGCCCAGCACCTCAGCCACCAAATCCGCAGGCACAGTGGTGCCAGCAACTGCTCATCGAGTGTGCCACCCATCAGGGCTGCCAGTGTGCCACGTAGCGAGGGCAAGGACATTCCACCACCTGCCAAGGTGAAAAAGGTGCCCACATCCCAGGGGGCGAAGCCAATACTACTAGCCACCTTGGGGTCAGCAAAAACAAAAGGGGGAAGGGGCAAGTTAACTACAGCACCATCAAAGGTGGGGAAGGGCCAAAAGCAGAAGAGCAGATCAGGAGAGGGCCTGGTGGCACCGACTGAGGGACCAGTGTCACACCTATTGTCCACGACCACACCAACCTGTATGACAGCGAACATCGCAAGCTGCCCGCCAACAAAGCCGCCACCTGCACCACCACCTGCACGTCTACAGCCTCAGTGACTGTCCCCAGCCTCTTCCCCATTGGGCAGCCGTCCGAGGCTGCAGGAGACGTCCTGCTGTGTCCCTCAGCAGGTGCTGACCCATGCACCGCCGCCACAGACACCGCTGCAAGCACCGCCACCGGCCCCGCAATGTACTCGGACAGTGGCATCACCGCTGCCATGGCTACCATCCCCAGTCAGTCGTCCGAGGCTGGAGGAGAGTTCCTGGACCCTGGGCAGCTTCCATGAGGCATGACTTCCATCACTGTTTGCACCTGCAGGTGGAAGGCGAAGCCGCAGCTGTGTGGGGTATGTCGCTGCCTCCATGGTGTATCATGCTACCTTGTGAGACAGTGGCTTTGCACTCCCCAGGATAAAGCAGTGGGCAAACCACCCACTGGAGAGACTTGTGAGACTGTGGCTTTGCACTCCCCAGGATAAAGCAGTGGGCAAACCACCTACTGGAGAGACTTGAGAGACTGTGGCTTTGTACTCCCCAGGATACAGCAATGGGCATGGAGCCCCCACATGCAGCAGTGGCGTTGTGCGTTCATCTGGCTGAGGTACCCCCCCTCTCCCTCCCCTGAGGTGCCTGTATATTTTTGGTCTGTTGCCCCAGCAGTGTTCTCTCCGTTTCCAGTCAGGTATCTAGTGTGGGCTTCAACCATGATTTTGGGACCAGTGGTCCACGGACGATGATTGGTACACTATCAGGACTTGTGTAGTTGGGAATCATATTTGTATATACTGAATTTAGATTTTTGACTATCAGATTTTTCATGATTACACTGGTTACAATAATCCCCCCTCCCCTGTGTTATAGGTGCAGTACTCACCGTGGTCATCAACGGCGTCTGTCCTGCTCCTAATAGAGCAGGAGGAGGAGCAGCATGGGTAACACCTGTAGTTCGGGTTCCATGGCATCCTGGTTCTTCATTGGGTGTCGAGAGGTGAGTGTTTTCCCTTCTGTGTAGTGTTTCCGCAGTGCTTTTGATAGCGTTGGTTTTGCCCCAGAAACGGTGGCGCATAGGCATGTTGAAATACTGTGGGCGGTACATTGTCTTCCGCCTGTCTGTTGGCGGTTACCGATGCAGTGTTTATTTCTACCACCGTGGCGGTCTGAATGTTAAAGTGGCTGTCTATGTTGCCAGTTTCAGCCATGGTCATGATTACATTTTTTTTTACCGCCGGCCTGTTGGCGGTATTACCGCCACTTTAACACCAACCGCTAGGGTTGTAATGAGGGCCTTAGTGTTTACGTTCCTTTCTATGAATTCAAAGTGAGAGGATTTATGCAACAATCTTGCTGGATACTGGGAATAGGAAAGAGTTTTTTCTATCACATGACAACATTTAAATAAATTGTGCAAGGACTTCAGAATATACCAGAAATAGGAGTACTAATGAAACACATTTTTGTTAATTCTGAATTGTGCTGGAAACAAATACCTTTATATGATTAGAATAAATAATTATATTAGGTGATGCCATTTCCACACATCGCCTGAGCTCTGTATAGTTTTATTTGAACAACTGTATGTCTGTGCAAATGTAATGTTCAGTTCAATCGAAAACGTGTTGTCTGTAATGGCAGTGTGTTACCACACCATGCATACTCCACTCTCCTCTGCACTTCTCTACACCACGGCACCGTACTCTGCACCACTCCACTTTACACCACTCCATGCCACTGAATTCTGGGACACTGCACTCTTCTCCACTCTGAACCACTCTACTCTGTGCCACTACACTCTATTCTACTTCACACTCGGCCTCTTTACTTTACTCTGTACCACTCTAATCTATTCCAATGCACTCTATGCCTCTCTACACCACTGGGCTTTGCGCCTCTGCACGCTATACCACTTCAGTCAAGGCAATAGCAATCTACTCCACACAACACCACTCTATGCCACTCTGCAACACTGCAGTGTGCGCCACTGCACTCTATGCCAATGCACTCTATGTTGGTGCACTTTACACTCTAATCTACTCTGCACTACTGTGCTCCATAACACGGCACTCTATACCACTTTACTCTTTGCCATCACATTCTATGCTACTCTACACATCTCTGCTCTACCCTGCACCTCTCCACATCACTTCACTCTACTGTGAAACCATCTACTTTACTCCACTCCTGTCTGCCACTGAATTCTATGCCACTACACTCTACCCTGCATGTCTCCACTCTATGCCACATCACTCTACTCTGAAACAATCTACTCTACACCACTGCACTCTACGCCATTGCACTCTCTGCCACTCTGCCCCACTGCCCTCTATTTCAATGCACTCTATGCCAATGCACTCTAAACAACTGCATTATACACCATTGCATTCTACTCTGCACCACTGTACTCTATGCCACTGCTCTCTATGCCACTCTACTCCACTTTACACCACTGCACTGACACTTTACTCTGCAACATTGCACTCTCTGCCACTGTACTCTACACACTTTACTCTGTACTACTGCATTCCACGCCAATACACTCTACACCACTGCACTCTATGCAACTCTACTCTGCATCACTCCACTCTATGCCACTGCACTCTACAGCAATATACTCTACTCTGCACCACTCCATGCTATTCTACTCTGCACCACTGTACACTAGTGCACTCTATGCCACTCAAGTCTATGCTGCACTTTACACGACTACACTATACACCACTCTACACTACTGCACACTCAGCCACTCTATTGTATGCCACTCTACATCGCTGCACTCTATGCCACTCTACTCTGTACCACTCCACTCTGCACCACTGCACTGTACTATGCACCGCTCTAATCTATGCCTCTGAATTCTATGACACTACATTGTACGCCACTGAATTCCATGCTGCTTCATTCAATGCCACTTCACTCTACACCACTATGTTCTGCAACACTCTACACCAATGCACCCTACATCAGTCAATCCACTGCATACAACCCCACCGTATGCCACTCTACACGACTCCACAGTATGCCATTCCTAAACATGACATACTCTGCCGCTCCACTCTACAACACTCTGCTTCACTCTTTGCCATTCCACTCTGTGACACTTCCTGCCACTCTCCTTCATGCCACTAACTTTTAGCCATGCTGAACAACGGCCATTCTGGTGTATAACATAGCTAAAACACATTGACAAAGCCAATAACTCTTGAGTAGACGATGTTTGTTAGTACTATGAGGTACTGAGGTCCCTCAAAGCACTGTGAATGTGTAAGTCCTTTTTAATCATGCATTACACACATCATAAAATATATAGGCTGCTACAAAATGCCCAAGTACATTTAGGTTAAATGAAAAAAGTCCTTCTAAAATACAGATTTCAATAATATGCAGAGTATAGCTAGTGCAAACATTTTTTATAAGAATTCATTAAAACCACACACTCCACACCTGACCTTGGAACACCCTTACAGTACCTCTCTAAGAGAAAATATATTTGCCATCAGAAATCTTCCAACACTCCTTTGATTAAAGCCAATACAGGTTTCCAAACCCCTTTACATTTGCAGATTTACCAGTTGAGCACATTTCTTTAGCTTAAGTTAGGAGACACCCTAGCAAGAAGGCCTGTTTCTTATCTGTCTGCCCCTCAATCCCTCAGAGCACAGGAGACTGTCTCCCTTTAAATCCAGATAGGGAAACTAATCTGTCCAAATTACATTTCGTCCTTTATCTGAAAGGTTAAAATTATGGAGAAATGCTGTCTGTTAAGCCTTTCATCATGAACAATAGAGGGTAGGGCTAAAATACGGGCAGTCAGTGAAAATTATGGACGGTGGGCACCCCACACTGGAATCTATGAGAAAATAAATCAGCATCACCAAAAAATCTGTGGCCATATTTTTGAACTTATTTGTGTCGCAATGCTTTTCATCTTGTGCCTAATTCCTCCCACACTTTCCTTTGACTCCCGGGTTTCTGAAGTTCATACATCATCTACCTCTCCAGATTGAGGATGAGATGGTAGTTTTCTTGTATTTGTCGTGGTAACGGGTTTCCTGTTATAAATGTGAGATTTTCACAAACTACCAGATGATTTGATGCCAAATAGAAGAAGCAAGGACCTAATCCCATATTATATGGAGTTGTTAAAAAATAAGGGATTTTTGGGCAGACATGTCAAAATACCGTTCTGATGCATTGCGGTTGCGACGTGTTAGTTGAATTAACAGTCGTGATCGGATATTCAGCTGAAATTAACGTCAGCCATAGGGAAAAAACTATCTTTTTTTATTGCATTGACTGCATAGTCATTAAGGGGGTCATTCTGACCCCGGCCGGAGGCGGAAGCCGCCGGCCTGGCTGGAACCGCCAGAATACCGCTGCGCGGTCAAAAGACCGCCGCGGGTATTCTGGGTTTCCCGCTGGGCTGGCGGGCGACCGCCAGAAGGCCACCCGCCAGCCCAGCGGGAAACACCCTTCCATGAGGATGCCGGCTCCGAATGGAGCCGGCGGAGTGGAAGGGGTGCGACGGGTGCAGTTGCACCCGTCGCGATTTTCAGTGTCTGCATGGCAGACACTGAAAATCTTGGTGGGGCCCTGTTACGGGGGCCCCTGCAGTACCCATGCCATTGGCATGGGCACTGCAGGGGCCCCCAGGGGCCCCACGACACCCCATACCGCCATCCTGTGCCTGGCGGCCAAAACCGCCAGGAACAGGATGGCGGTATGGGGGTTGGAATCCCAATGGCGGCGAAGCAAGCTGCGCCGCCATGGAGGATTCCCCAGGGCAGTGGAAAACCGGCGGTACACCGCCGGTTTTCTGTTTCTGACCGCGGCTGTACCGCCGCGGTCAGAATGCCCAAGGGAGCACCGCCAGCCTGTTGGCGGTGCTCCCGCAGTCGTTGGCCCTGGCGGATTTTACCGCCAGGGTCAGAATGACCCCCTAATTCTACAAAAGTGGCGCTCCAAAACAGTACCGACAATCCAGCAATGCTTGACTAAGGGCCTGATTCCAACTTTGGAGGAGGTGTTAATCCATCCCAAAAGTGACGGTAAAGTGACGGATATACCATCAGCCGTATTACGAGTTCCATAGGATATAATGGACTCGTAATACGACTGGTGGTATATCCGTCACTTTACAGTCACTTTTGGGACGGATTAACACCTCCTCCAAAGTTGTAATCAGGCCCTAAATTTGGAAAAATTAAAGAATTTGAGAGTAAATATGTGCTACGTTCAGGATCATATGATACATTTTTACAAGTCTGGGAGGGGATTGTATGAGGATAGAGCAAACATACTCCTAGTGTAAGGTAAAACTGACTGAATGGGGCTACAAGGTGCAATTAGTCTATGGGGGTGATTCTAAGTTTGGCGGGCGGCGGAGGCCGCCCGCCAGACTTCCCCCTCCAAAATACCGCTCCGCGGTCGGAAGACCGCTGAAGGTAGTCTGGGTTTTGCACTGGGCTGGCGGGCGAACGCCAAAAGGCCGCCCGCCAGCCCAGTGCAAAACTACCTTCCCACGAGGACGCCAGCTCCGAATGGAGACGGCGGAGTGGGAAGGTGCGACGGGTGCACTGGCACCCGTCGCGAATTTCACTGTCTGCAATGCAGACAGTGAAATTCTTTGTGGGGTCCTCTTACGGGGGCCCCTGCAGTGCCCATGCCATTGGCATGGGCACTGCAGGGGCCCCCAGGGGCCCCACGACAACCCATACCGCCATCCTGTTCCTGGCGGGCGAACCGCCAGGAACAGGATGGCGGTATGGGCTGTCAGAATCCCCATGGCGGTGCAGCGAGCTGCGCCGCCGTGGAGGATTCAAATGGGGAGTGGAAAACCGGCGGGAGACCGCCGGTTTTCCACTTCTGACCGCGGTCAAACCGCCGCAGTCAGAATGCCCAGCGGGGCACCGCCAGCCTGTTGGCGGTGCCCCCGTCATTTTAGCCCTGGCGGTCTTGGACCGCCACGGTTAGAATGACCCCCTATATATGAAATTCTGACAAATCTTGATTGAGACGTACACTCTTTTGATGTATGTGTAATGGGTAGCTACGTGAAACATTAATGCAGAATTGGTTTTGTATATTCTTCTTTTTGTAGACATAACAATTCTATACGTGAAATAACAAGGCAAAATCTGATTCTATATATTGTATTTTTCATCTGATGAACTCTCCCATCAAAATAAAAATATATAAAAATAAACCTACCAGCTGAAGACCTCTCAGTGTGTTCCATTTGACAAACGCTCAACCCAGTAAGACTGTGTTACTTGTTTTTAGCCAATATCAAGAGGCCCTGTTCAAATCCTTGAAAATTTGTCCTGGTGCACAAAAAAAGGACAAACCCACTGAAAATGTTTTTCTGCTTTATAACATGAAAACGTGCAAACAGAATTTGCAGCGGCCAAAAGAGAAGCCAGCCTGAGTTTGCATCGTGTTTTCCATTTCCAACATAAGAAATTGAGGCAATATATTTTCTACTTTTCAAATGTGAAACATGGGCCCATGTTTGAGGCAAAATCATGCTGTTGCCTTTTTAATGTTATATTAATAGTAACAATTGCGCCAAAACTAGTTTACTCTATGTAGCAAAAATAGCATAAATTAATTACGATCTGTTCCAAACTCCTTAGATGAGGTTCACCATTTGCTGGTTCAATGATGGCACTGGCATGCAATTTTATTGATCTATTAAATGAGCCTCAATGTAGACACCCCCGTTTCCCACCATATCACTTAGAACTGGCATGTGAGACGTCCTCAGAGAGGCTTTTTAGATGAACATGGTAGATTCTTGGAAGAAACAATACCACAATGACATGTCATATCCATTCTACTCCATGGTACATGCTGTAAATATTAAAATTAATTTGTAATTCGTTCTATGTGTATATTGCTCATTGTATAGTGTTCTGCTGCTTGAAATATCAGGGTTGCCGACAAATCAGATACGAGGTCGATGGTGAATAAAGGTGCCAAAAGGAAATTATATGAGCATCTGGAGACACTGGACTACCTACAGATCAAAAAGATTTTAAACAATGCCTTCGCCCGGAGAACCAAAATCCAGGCTTCCTATCCTACTTGTGGACAAAAGATGTGTTTTGCGCACCCACTACTGCCATGCAGGACAGATGCCATGACGTGCACAGAAAATGGTATTAATGTTTTATTTTTACATATCTTATCGGACTATAGTTCCAGACCCCATGTGGACTCGGATTACTGTATGGCAGAAACAGCCTGATTTACAGGTCTCCATTCGTAGAGAAGAATTACTGTCTGTGATTAAAAACAATGCACAGAATAAGGCATCCCCTGGAGGTGATGGTTTTCTGCTAAATTTGTTGCTATGAATAGTGAGACTCTGATGGACAGAGTTCTTCTAGTCCTGCACAAAAGCACATCTAGGGGGCTTTTACTCACTTCTATGGAAAATCCATGAATAATAATGATTCCAAAGCTGAACAAGGTCCTTTACGCTTTAGGGAACATCCCGACTGTTCTTGATATAAAAATCTTCAATAAGATGTTAGCTAACAGATGACTGGTGTGTGGCAGTTGATCCTTACAGACCAATGCAGTTTTATGTCCAGCAGGATTTTTTAAATTAACCTGAAAAGATTATCACATGTGAAGAATATATGATGGAACAACTAATGCGAGAACCGCACATGCTTGAGCAACCGGGCCCGAACAACGACTGCATTGTTACCACGAATACCTTTACCACGCATGCCTTTACAGCGAAACTACTCGGACCTCCCCAAAAACAAAACTACCCTGATCCCCCCAGCCCCGCCCCTAAAAACAAAACTACCCTGACCTCCCCACACCACCCCTAAAAATAAAACTACCCGACAACCCCCTAAAAACAATACCACCCGATATCCCACCCACCCTGAGCCCTAAAACGTTCCCTGACCCCCACCTATCCTAAAAACAACCGACCCGCCCCTAAAAAACAAATTACCCTGAGCGCCCTACCCGCCTCTAAAAACAAAACTACCCTGACTACCCCACTCCCACCTCTAAAAACAAAACTACCCTGATCCTCCAATCCCACCCCTAGAAACAAAACTACTGCGATCCCCCCACCCTGCCCCTAAAAGCCAAACTACCTGACCCCCACCCATAAAAACCAAACTACCCCGACCCCCCACCCTGCCCCAAAAACAAAACTACCCGATCCCCCATCCCTAAAAACAAAACTACCCCAATACTCCCACCCACCCTGAGCTCTAAAACCTTCCCTGACCCCCCACCACCCCTAAAAAAAACCAACCCCCACCCCTCCCTCTAAAAAACAAAACTACCCCAACCCCCCACCACCACGACCCCTAAAAACAAAACTATCCTGACCCCCCAACTCCACCCCTGAAAACAAAACTACCCGACCCCCCACCACACCCATAAAAACAAAACTACCCTGATCCCCCACCCCTGCCCCTAAAAACAAAACTACCCTGACCCCCCATTCCTGCCCAAAGCCCTTAATCCACCCCTACCCCTAAGAACTACCCCCCAACCCCACTTACCTGACAGTGGCCTCTCCCAATCCACTGTGCCTTTTTCTGTGCCTTAACCCCGCATATGCGTAGTTCAGCACATGCATGGTTAAGGCAGAGAAAAAAGCTGTCATTGTTCCGGCATGCATCGTTCCGCTTGCATTGCGGGCATCATCATTGTTCCAGAGTCATAGTTCAGGACGTTTCCCACATGTGAAGAGTGATGTATCCAACCTGAGAATGAACGTTGGCTTCATTAGATGCCAAAAAGCATTTGATGACAACGGATGGTGGTATTTGTTGAGCATATTAACACACCAGGACTTCAGGCAGGGTTTTTTAAGTGTGCAAACTTACTTTATAGCAAGCCTTTGGCTTGTGTCAGGACAGGGCCATTCATGTCAGGTAGCTGATTGATGAAGGGAGGAATTAGATAGGACTGCCTATTCTGCCCTCTTATGTTTGCCATAGTGATTGAGCAGTTATCCTGTTTTCTGTGAAGACAGAGGTTGGTTAATTTGTAAAAAGAAACATATTACATAGCTCTATGAGGATGACTTGCTTATATCTATGAGTGACGCTTGCCAAACAGTACCCAAATTGTTGCAAATTGTCAAATCCTTGTGAAGAACGTTCTGCTCTAAAATGAGATAAATAAATCCATAATTTTCAGGATAGGTTCCCTGTGCTCTCCCTGTACCACTTCTATCTTGGAGATGGCACATTCGAGTAAAAGAGTGTCATGATTTGCCATTCAGAGAAGAAATTATGTAAATTGAACATGTTTCACATTATGACTGAGCCGCAGATGTCCATATATCTTTGGTTGTCTCTGGCTTTTCATGACAGGAAAGTTAGTTCTATAAAAATAGAGTGCCAGATGTATCAAAGGTTTTTACCCATTCTGTGTCTGTGGGAAAAAGTGTTCATACATATGGCCCAGAGTTCTTACTGAGATGGCACACATATTACAGGGCTGTATGTATTTATATCTATTTTGATTGCTTAAGTACCTGGACTCTGTAATTATCAAATTAGTTGAGACAACTTCCAGATCAAAAGAGCTGTTAAGTGGCTTCTCATTTGTATTATAAGCCCATCTGGTTCTCAAATTGGATGGTGTGGATGCTGAAGTTTTTCTGCAAATGGACACATTGCACAATTGTTCTGTCAGGATGTGGATCCTTAGTTGACCCTCTTCCTAATCCAACAGGCTGACCACCACACCCCAGGTCACCATGGACACTATCACCAGTCTTGAAACTTTGGCATACAAGCCATTGCTTTCAAGTGTGTTTGTCTAATTGGTTCAATGGAATCAAAACAAATCCACAAACCTTGAATGCATTGGTTATCATATGAAGATTTGGTACTGGTAACAGCGTAACAACCTACAGGGAGATGGTAAACTCTTGCCTATGCCAATGGCTGAAAGAGTAACAAGGAAGTTATGTGTTATGTGTTGCTGTTCTATACATATATTCAACAATTACTGTCTCTTTAGGGGACTTCTTAGGTCTTGTGATGTTGCTGCCAGAATATACTATGGGAGATAGGTGGTGGGGAACTACAGTAGGGAGACTGATTTGATCTGAAACAAAATACAAAGGATTGAGCAAATAACTTTTTCAACCTCATGTAGAATCTGGTGTACTACTTAGTCGGGGCAAATAACCTTTACCATGCAGTTTTTTCGATGCATCACACCTACCACATAATCTTTACAATGCATGAGCCTTTACCACAAATGCCTCTACCATGCATGTCTTTACCATGCATACCTTTACCAAGCAATATTGGGCAAATATATAGGTAGGTATATGTAAGTATGGACACATGCCTGTTTTAATATTTTGGTGTGTGTTGTAAAATTTAAAATATATACATATCCATGATAAGTTTTTACTAGGTAGTTATAGGTAGGATCATGTTTCTATACTCAAAGCATTTTTTTACTTGCCTATATCTTTGGCACCGTTTGACGAATCTTCTCAAAACTGCCCCAAAACATGTGCTAGTTCTGTCAGCTGCTGCCTGGAAAGTGCCAGGATGATCTGTCTGGGGGAGGGGGCTGAGAAATGAGGAAGGTCCCAAAACAAGTTTTCCCCATTCATTTTTCCATAGGGATTTTGAACAGCGATTGTGCAAAAACTACTGGACAGAAATACACCAAATTCAGCAGGAAGGTCTGTCCTGGCCCAGAAAGAATGCTTTTTGTGTTTTGATGCAATTCAGTACAGAAGTTTTTGAGAAATTATGGGGAAAACAAATTTGTATATCTAGGGATGTGAAGGATAGGTGACCCCTAACGATTTAGTGCTGAGATCTGATTTGCTGATAACACTTCAACAACAGAACCTGTTGAAGTGTTATCAACCATCTTGAGACTTGGCTTCGGCAGAGTCCCAAAATACAAGTAAAAATTAATCAAAAGCATAAATCATCACCTTAGCTCTGGTGGTGGGGTTCCAAAGGGAACCCCCAGGAGTAAAAAGCATTTTTTTTTTCCGAGTGGAGATGCAGTGGATCCGCAAATCCGCTAGTAACTTAAAAAAAATGAAGTGCAGGCTCCCTCGCTTCATAAGTCTAATGTCCGGGGGAGTTAAAAAAAAAAGGGGGGCCTCCTGCCCCACACTGCCCTGGGGACCGCCACCTCACCAGGGCTTTATTGTAATATGCAGGAAGAGGGCTCCTGACACCACTTCCCCAGAGCGATCTTGTCATTAATGCAGTGGGGGAAGTGTAGACCACCACTCCCTGGGCAAATATTTTTAAAAACAAAGGGGGTACATTTTGGACACCTGCGTCCTGGGGACCACCTCCCAGGGGGCCAAATGTTAAAAAAAATAAAGGGGGTCCCTATGGGGCCCTCATGTCCGAGGACCACCACTCCCCGGGGCTAAGATCTCATTGGAGGGGGACACGTGGCCCCCCTTGAAGAGGCTCTGATGGCCCTGGGGACCGACACCTCCCAGTGCCGGCTCCTGCTATGTGCAAGGGTGCCCACCCCAGGACATAGCTGTTTGTTCTGGTTTGGTTGCAGCACTGCAGCCAAGACACAGCAAACATGTTGGGTTTTGACAGCAGGACCTTTAAAACAGGTCCCGCTGTCAAAATCCAAAGTTTCATCTCTGTCTTTGCACACGTGCAGAGGACAGAGATGAAAAGCATCAGCAAGCAGGGTGCTGTTGTCAAAGCAGCTCCATGCTTGCTGAAGCATTGACAACGCTGGGGAAGCCTTAAGGCTCCCCTCGCAGTGCCAGGTAGCCCGTAAGGGCTTTGTTTAAAAAAATTAAATAAAAAAAAGTAGAGACCACGGGGGAAGCCCTTGAGGGCTCCCTTGCCGTCCCACATAGCCCATAAAGGGCTTTATTATAAAACATATTTATAAAAATATATATACATAAAAGTATGTACCACATGAGGGCCCTTGAGGGCTCCCCACGTGGTCCCTATTTTTTTTTAATACAAAGCCCAGAAAGGGCTAAAAAACAGGAGAAAAGAAAACCCTCATAGCTCAGTGTGAAGGTTGCAGACCTTCACACTGAACTATGAGTATTTGAGTCCAGCTAGACCAATTTCCATTTTTTTTAAATTAAAATAATTATAATTTTTATATATAATAAATACACTTTTTTGTTAAATCTAAAAAAAATATCTCATTCTAAGTATATGAGATAATAAAGCCTAAAAAAAACTCTCTCTCTCACTTTCTTTCTCTCTTTCTGTCTCTCTGCCAATCACTTGCTCACTTGCTCACACACCCACGTAGACACTCACGCACCCACTCACAGACCCACTTAATCACACACCCACTCATAGACCTACTGTCACCCTCATGCAGCCACTCACAGACCCGTACACAGACTGACGCACCCACTAAAACACTGATGTGCGCACTGTCACACCCAGACAGACAATCTGACAGCCACCCTCATCCCCAGATACACCCTCTTACACCTATTCTCACTCACAGAGAAGATGTGGCTAACTCTTGCCACGCATGGTGAAAGGGCTGTACACAGGGTGGGTTTGGGGGGTTGGGGAGAGTTGGACGCAGAGTCTGGATGCAGCCCAGGTCTTGTGGGCAACCTCCCCTGTGCATATTTGAAGGAAGTGCATGGTTGGGTGCTTATAGGGGGTTGGTGTCAGGGCCTGGCCAGAGGCCAGGTCCTGTGGCCTGCAGCCGCTGCGCATGGCCAAAGACTGTGCACTGTGTTGGTTGAATTAACGTATAATAATTAAAATTACTATGGACCTGATTGCAACTTTGGAGGAGGTGTGAATCTGTCCCAAATGTGACGGATATACCACCAGACGTATTACGAGTTCCATAGGATATAATGGACTCGTAATACGGCTGGTGGTATATCCGTCACTTTACCGTCACTTTTGGGACGGATTAACACCTCCTCCAAAGTTATAATCAGGCCCTATGGGGGTCATTACGATCTCGGTGGTCTTTTTGTAAGACCGCCGAGGGACCGCCGTGCGGAAGTCAGCCTGTGCAGGCGGTTTGCCGCTCGGCGTATTATGACTGTTGGCTGCTTTCCATCGTTATTCCGACGGAGAGCCGCCAACAGCCATACCTGCGGGCGGCGGGGAAGTGGAGGTTGCTCCACCTCCACCTCCACGCCAACAGAACACCGCCCAGCGAATCACGTCCTGTGATTCGCTGTGGCGGTGTTCTGTTGGCGTGGTGGTGTCGGCGGAGTTACCCCCATGGCTCCCGTCCCCTCCCGGAGGATCGACAGGCCAGGTAAGTCGATCGTCCGTTAAGGAAGTGGGGTGGGGGGGTGTTGGGTGTTGTGTGCGTGCATGGGGGTGTGCGTGTGTGTATTTAGGGGGGGTGTGAGTGCGTGTATGCTTGCGGGGGTGTTGTGTGTATGGGAATGAGTGCGTGTATGTCTGTGGGTATGTCTGTATGGATGTGTGCGTGTATGTTTGAATGTGGGTGTGGATGTAGGCATGTATGTCGGGGTGTGTGCGTGTGTGTGTTGGTGGTGCCTGAATGCGTGCTGGGTGTGTGAGAGTAATGTTATGTTGGGGGTCGGGGTGGGGAGGGGGGCCCTGCTACCTTTGGGGGTGGCAGGGGTTGTGGGGGGTGTAGGGGAATCAGTATGGGTGGGGGTGAGGGGGTGGAGGAGACCCCTATCAGTGCCAGGGAAGGAATTCCCTGGCACTGATAGTGCTTACCGCCATGGATTTGATGGCGGTTCAAACCGCAGGAAATCCACGGCGGTAAGCTGGGTCCAAATACCGCCGGCGGTATAGTGACGGCCGTGGGGTTGGAGACCCAGGTCTCCAGCCCGGCGGTCGTTTCCACCCTGGCGGGCAGGACGGAGAACCAGCGGATGACCATGGCAGTAACCGCCATGGTCATAATTCACCTAGGTAAGACCGCCAGCCTGTTGGCGGTCTTACCGGCGGTTCTCCCCCATCCGCCAGGGTTGTAATGACCCCCCATGTGTTTTTAAAAAAACATAGAAATTCACTGAAAAAAACAAAGGTTACAGGGACGTTATAGTTAGAAAACAAAATAAAAAACCTTAGAAATTCACTGAAAATAATAAAGGTTACATGGACATTATAGTTTGGTTCTGAATTTACTCATTTAAAACCGTAGAAATTCAGCAGTTATGTTACCTGAGCTAACTATAACTAGCACTCCCGTAATGCATTGCTTTTGACCTCACATATTAAATCACTCATGACATGGTCAGTGACATCACTGATGACATCTCATGACATCACTGAAAACATCATCCACACAGTCATACACCCACTCATTTGCTGATACAAACTCTTGTATAGTCACACACATATATCTACTCACATACTTATTCAGAGATGCATAACAGTAGTGATATACAGACATTCTTTCAGTCACACATCCACTGACATAACTACTCAGTCACCCATACACTACTAATTGAGGTATTCATAAACCCATACAGTTACTTACACACCCACTGACACACCCACTCATATTCACGCAGCCCATTAATAGATCACTATTCAAGTGGCTCATCCATTTAATCAGCTGTAGAAACACTGACACACCCACACACTCACCCATACAATCACCGACACAGTCTCATTATTACATTAATTTACACATACAATTACTCAACTATATGATTATTCACACACCAACTCACATGAACATGCACTTACAGACCCACTCAGTCACCCTTACAGCCATTCAATGACCATCAGAAGTTCTCATACATCCACTCAATATCCTATATAAAAACGGACTCACCGAATCAGTTTACGATACAGCTACTCATAGACCCACTGACTCTTGCATACAGTCACTGACACAGCCACTCAGTTATACTTACAGCCATACAGTAAGTGACTCACCAATACAGTGACACCCACTCACTTACCCAGTCAACCATTCTGACACCCACTCACTCATACATGGAGCCACACACAGACCCATTCACTAAATAAAATGGAGCTGCTCACACAGTCACTTGCTCACCTATACAGCAGCTTACACATCCATTCATTCTCCAATACAGCAAATGATTCAACCACTCATGCACCCATAGACACACTCACACACTTGTTATTGTTAAAGTTATCTCAAGTAACTATAACTTCTGCCCTAAGGTAACTATACCTTGCCCCCTCGCCATGCACTGCTAATTACCCCACAAAATATAGCACTCATGACATCTTTGATAACATAATTGATAATATCAATGTAATATTTGCAGTACATTTTCTGATGAAAAAACTGTGCATGGTGGGAATGCAAGTTATAGTTACCTTAGGACACGAGTTATAGTTACTGGGGATAACTCTAACTATAACAGGTGAATTTCTATGGTTTTGTACATTTAATTGTGAGGCTATGATGTCACTGTAACCTTTTTTTAAGTAAATATAATATATATATATATTTTTTTTACTAACTAAAACAAAGATTATAGGGACATTATAGTTAGGTTTGGATTTTTCAAATACAGCACCATAGAAATTCAAATGTTATAGTTATTTCATTTAACTCATGACCTAAAGTAACTATAAATTGTACCCTTACCATGCACAGCTTTTTCATCAATAATTTTACTCCAAATGTTGCAGTGATATCATCAGTGATGTCAAAGAAGATGTCATGAGTGATGTAATAAATGGGTAATTAGCAGTGCATGGTGAGGGCGCAAGTTATAGTTACCTTAGGGCATGAGTTATAGTTACTTCAAATAACTCCAACTATAACAGCTGAATTTCTATGGTTAAGTGTGTGTAAAATCCGAACCTAACTGTAACATCCCTGTAATATTTGTTTTTTCAGTGAATTTCTAAGGTTTTTTACAATTCTGTTTCCTAACTATTACGTCTCTGTAACCTTTAGTTTTTTTCAGTGAATTTCTAGGGTTTTCGTAACTTTAAGTAAGATGCCCATCGCAATGCAAGGTGGGGGGGGAGGGGTTTGGACGCAGGGCCTGGCCTCACATTGTGCTGCCCCCACCCAAGCTGGCTGCTTCTGCCCTCCTCCTCTTTACCATCCATTGTCCAGGGCCATGCCCCTGCTACCTCATTACAGCCCTGTGTGATTGTTGTTCTGTCACTACCCGTTCCGCCTGGCATTAACAGTAAGTTTGATGCCTTATCCACCTCCTCACTACCCTCTGTTGTCTGAGTCCATGCACCAGCCCCCTCTCCTTCCTGCCCTGCATGGTCCGATGTGCTTCCATTGCCCCCTCCCTCCTGCCCTTCATGGTCTGCAACTGTCCCACCTGTCAGCTTGCTGCCCTGCTTTTTTCCCCTCTGCTCTCTTTTGTCCATGGCATTGTCCCCTACCTATTTCTTTTCCATGGTCATTTGTGCTACACTGCCATTCCACTTGCACTGTATGTGGTATTGTGCTGCTGCAAACCCTGGCACTTGCTCTGTAAGCTCAGTTTGGTGCCCCTACCTATCTCACTCCTCCCCTCCGTTATTTGAGTCCATGACCCTACCCCATTCCTCCTGCCATCTGTCATCCAATGTACCATACTTGCCAACATTTAGAACTTGGCAAGAGGGAGATTTTGAAAAAAACTGGGAAATTGATTTTCGCCATTGATGTACATTGAAAAAGAGGAGATTTTAGGAAGGAGAAAACTAAAATAAATCTCTTTTGTACTTAAAAACATTGGGCATATCCTCACTGGTCTGTTGGCATGTATGGTTTTACTGCCACTCCCTCTCTTGCCTGTCCTGCATGGTTGGTTTGTTGCTCCTGCCCCCCTTTCACCTGCCCTTCATGGTTCTTTGTACTGCCACTGCCCACCCCGCCTGCCCAGCATGGTCAACTTGTTGCCCCTGCACCCTCCTCCCTGCCCTCAATTATCTGAGTTTCTGTCCCTCACCTCTTCCTCCCCACAGTATTCTGACGAACAACTAGATAGCTAACATTCTATATTTTTTACAAAAGTGTTGCACACCCGACGTCATCTTCATATAATCAAAACTAAAAATACCTAAAGCATTTCCTTTAGAAATTATAAAAATAAGAGGGGCCTATGCCCATATAAATTATGGTTAGAGCTCTAAAAATCTGAAATGTGGACATATTTTCTGAGTTTCGAAATGGTGACAAAGCACTTTTAAATTATTTTCCATCGTTATGTTTCACAATTAATGTGTCCTTGTGTAATGTAACTGATGCTCATGTAAGGCATGTAAAGAACTCTAATACTGTGGGTCAATCTGCGCTATACAAAACTGCAAAAAAACTTAAACATTAAGAAACTAGAATCACCAATCTGGACATCCGGTCGCACTCGGCCGGGGCAAAGTCAAAATTTGAGGCCCACCTCAATGGAGCCCTGCTTGGGCTACATTGAGCTGGAGGCCTTGGTCAAAGTTTTACCTTCAGACTTAGGTGGTCATTCCAAGTTTGGTAGTAACTGGAATGCCACGCTGGCGATGAGAGCACCACCAGGGTGGCGGTGCAAACTGCCACATAACGAGTAAGGCGCTGAACCCAACGCAACATAGACAACTTACTGCCAGTACTGCCACCGCTGACGAGCAGCATCCAGCGGTGGTAGCCAACTTCAGGCTGTTGGGAAACAATGTCCCGCCCACTATATTATGAGTCACCAGACTGCCATGAATCCAGGGCGGGCTGACTGCAACAAAAATCTTGGCAGAAACAGAAAGTACAAAAGGAGACACTCACCTACAGGCACACAGACATGTCTGTGGCCACCTAGGCAATCAAACTGCAAGTCCTCCCAGCATCGTATCTCGCCATACACCTTCAGGGCCAGCGACAACAACGAAGACGACAACCTTAAGTACGCCTAGCACAGAGTGGAGGAAATGACAGAGATACACACCCACATATAACACACATTCCCAGCATGAACAGCGAAGGCCACACACACACACACACATACAAACGTACTGTAACAGCACACACATATACACACCCACACACATGCACTCACAAAATACATAAAAGCCAAGTACCCAATACACACACAAAGCCAAGCAGATATGTGCCAAACACACAGCACAACGCACATCAACACCACCAACACAGTCATACACATCCATACACAACACCCCGTAATCACAAAACAACAACTAGACCACAAACACCTCAACTCAGTCATAGACAGGCAAGTTGTGAAACACCACACATCCACACACACCATAAACTGTATGTAGCAAGGACACATAATCAAAAGCAGTGAACACACATCCAAACAATGACACAGGTGACACATCACATACAACTAACATACAAGGAAACCCACAGATGCAGCACCATACCCATGGATGCACACACCACCCCAAACAATCCTACAAGCAAGCAATCAGTCACATAACAACATGCACATGGCACAACCCATCTACCCAGCGCATGCAACAACACAGGCACAACCCATACACAGACCTCACACACTGTTGCATACAGATGTCACACCACCATGTAGAAGGAAACCAGGACAAGCATCTCATATTGCCAACCACAGCAATGTGGGCAGATGTATTTGGAACCATCAAAAAGAAATAAAATATATATAAAATGTGCCAAATGGCAAGTCCAATTTGCACAAATGCAGCACACATAGTCCATATATCATAGCCCCATCTTGACTCTTGACAGCAAATAGGACTCCACATCATAGGGACATTAATTGGACATGCAGGCATCTCAGGGGTTTGGCAGTGGTGGTGTTGGTGGCTTGGATTTGGAAGGGGGATGTCTCTGTTTGGGCTTGGGACGGAGGACTTTGGCTCTGGGAGGGATGTTTTGCTGGGTGGAGGAGCAGGGGAAACACCAGAGAGGCGCCAGAGGAATGACAGGGGAAGGGCCTGGGAGGGGCAGGGGGACATGACATTTAGGGGTAACACGGGGTAGGAGAGGAGTAGGGAAGAGGTCAAGGGAGGCAACGAAGCCTTTTTTTTAGGTACATGGGGCTGGTCACATGAAAGATGGATGGTAGTAGAGGTAGAGGGAGTTCTCGTGTGATGTGTTGGTGTGCTGTACGTGGTTGCTGGTGTGTGCATGTCTGTGGTGGATGTATGTTGGATGGGTGTGTGGGTGCGTGTGCATATCTTGGGAGGTGAGGGGTAGAGATGCAGTGAGAGGGAATGGAAGACATGTGACTGAATATTGGGGTGGTGTGTGCAAGTGGCAGAGAAGGTGGTCTTGGTGAGTGCGGACGTGGTGTGTGGGGTGGGTTTCTAGGATTCTGCTGTTGTGGTGATGGAAAATGAAGGGACACTGGCTGCCATCAACAAGGAGACCAAAGCCTGAAACAATCTCTGTAGACCAGATGAGTCACCATGAATGCCTTCCAGATAGGCATTGGACTGCTGTATCTGAGATGCCAGCCCCTAAACGGCATTCACAATGGTTGTCTGCCCCACAGATATGGACCTCAGGAGGTCAATAGCCTCCTCATTGAGGGGAGCAGGGCTGACTGGGGCAGGGTCAGAAGTGCCTGTGGCAAAGGAGACACCCACCCTCCTGGGTGAGCGGGCACAGGCTACTGGATGGGGAGCTACTGGGAGGGCTGTTCTGGTAAGGAGGCAGTGGAAAAGGATGGTGCTGGGGTGGTCCCAGATGGGTCTGCCACCACCAAGGAGCTGCCATCAGAGGAGGAATCTGAATCAGATGTGCTGGCAGCTCCAGTCTCCCCCATGGTGCTCCCCTCGCTCTCTGTCCCACTGGTCCCCTCAGCTTTGCTGGTGGCAGCCTCCTTGGTCTAGTGGGCTGCTGCATCCCCACTCGCCAGTGCCCTTCCTCCTTTGACAGATGATGCTAATGCACACATAGACTGAGGTGGAGAGAGAAGGAGGGTGAGAGAAAAACAAAGGAAGGAAATGGTATTAACCCACAAATCTACTTCACATACAAACAATACATACATTTGCCCCTGTCGGGAACTCAAGAGACCATTTTGCAGTCATGAATAATAGAGTACTACAAGCCATACTCAAACTTATCACTGATTATGTCATCCCTGGAGCTTAGACACCTGATTGAAGAGTCCTACATGCCTGCCAACTGGCTAAATGACCAATCCTACAATTTAACCCATTAACATACCCAACTACATGTCAGTCATGACAGGATGAGGCAAATCTGACCTCAGAGGACCTGTGCACACAGATTAAATGACAGCTACGTGTGGATTACATTTGGTACATATGTCCATTGCTATTGCAATTAAATCAATTGCAATGTTAACTAAACATTCCTGTAAATACCAAATACAGTGCCAATAAGATCACTTTGGACTACTACAGTATATGCAGAGCTGGAGTATGAAGCGAATAAAATGCCTGAACATTTGAGTAACCCATATGTACAGTAGAATGTGTGTTACAGTAGCCCCACTTCTGCACCTGCATGGCTCTACATAGCTAGCGTATGACACTCCAATATGATTGGTGTGACAACCAGAACTGTACACTCCCTACATTTCTTCTGAGTACATAAATCCCATGTCAAGTGAGGGTCACAGTAGACAACCATGCAGAAGTCACCTAATAGTCTACACTTACCCCTTTGTGGCTGCTGTGCTGCCCTCAAGCGCCCATCCAACTCTGGGTAGGCCACCGCCAATATGCGGGCCACTGGGGGGGGTCAGGGTCCGAAGGGCACCCCTTCCATGTTGGGAGGCCGTCCCAAGCTGGGCCTTTGTGGTCTTCTAGGACCAGCGTCTTGGGTCCTCCCACCGCTTCCTGCAGTGGGTGCTCTGCTGGCTATGGACCCCCAGGGTCCACATTTCCTAGGTGATGGCTCTCCACAACTCCTTTTTCTGGTGGGCACTGACCTGCATTGGAAACATTCCGAAAATGGAGGACATGATATAAATGATACCTATACAGCTGCAACCTCTGGCAACACACAACATACATGGTACACTGACAATATACCACACACCACACACATAATGTGCATGCAAAACCCTAAATCAGTCATCACATATCAATGTGCACACACATTCATTGTCAAACACCACCCAAATTGTGGGACAAAGGACATTGTACTGACCTTTTGCCCTGGAGCCCCACACAACAGCCCATGCAGAGGTAGGACCCCTTCCACCAGTTTATCCGCCTTCTCAGCTGTGAAGGCTGCGGCCCTAACTCCTGCAATTCATTCCATAGTTTCTCCAAGATTCAGGCCTTAGCAGCACATGAAGTGGAGGCATTCCTTGCCCGAATGCCAGGAGTCAAGTGAGCTTGCCCATTCAAAATGGCGGTCATGACCACAGCGGTCATGACCGTCAGCGCTGGCGGTGATCATCATTGGTCCCAGTTTCCCATAGAGTCAATGTTAACCAATGAGGAGATGCATGGCGGTTCCAACCGCCTTCTGCCATGACAACTGCTGCCGGCGGAATGAGGTCACTTCCATCTGTCCAATGCAGGCAGGACAGGCAGATGCCATTTTAGTCTGTTACATGACTGTCCTGGGTTCACACTACATCATTACCTGCATATCCTCACAAAGTCATTCATGTAGGTTACAATTTGTGGATAATCACATATGTAATGTGTGTCAGGTGACATCATCACTGCTTATGTCTTTATTGACAATCCGTATGGTGGAACACATGGAAAGTGTATGTTTACATGTCCTGTACACGTCCCTTGTCTGTCACAGGGATTATGTGGCTCGGCGAGGATAGCACTGTGCTGATCCTATGCTTAAAAACTTTGCTAGATAAGCAGACATTTGAGGTGAGCAAATCTAGAGTATCACTGGTGTTGCAGGGTGCTCCTTACTAGAGCAGCTCTCCACCTAAAATTGGGAACTTCCCAGAGTTCTCCTTTGTTTTTTGCATATATATATATATATATCACTTTGTGCATTGATTTTCTGTGTCACAGATAGCCGCACGAAAGCAGCTCTCCATACCACTAAGATGCTGTGATATCAAGAACAGGACACCTCAGGATCAGTCCAATAATTTATTAGAGCAAATAGTGCACCAGCCACAACAGAACACCTAGGAGTTTTTGCTACAATCCTTCCACTGAACAGTCCTCAAACACCACAATCCCTGTGTTATAAACATGTAATCCCTCTTCTCTTTCCTTACCTCATCATCTTGCTTAATGGGCACCATCTTAGAGTGGTACAAAGATCATTGCATTAGCTTACATAAACCTGAGTTTTTAAACACTATTTACATCCAAATGTACAGTTATCTATATATTAAAGGGTCACTCCCAGGGGGGGCATTTTTTTTAAAGGCCTTTTCTGCCCCCCCTGGGGTCGGATCGGCCTATAATTAGGCTGATCTGCCCCGGGGGGGGGGGGGGCAGAAACCTGTAGGCACCAGGGAGCATTTTTATTTTTTGTTCTGTTTTATATTTTTGAGGTGGGGAGCGACCCCTTAGGCAAGGGTCGCTCCCCTGGAGAGGAAAATTGTATTTAGGCCATTTCTGCCCCCTTTTGGGGCAGATCGGACGATTTTAGGTCAATCTGCCCCAAGGGGGGCAGAAACCACTAGGCACTGGGGATCTTTTTTTTTTGCGCCAACGTCACGCAAGGGGTGTGACCCCATAGGCAAGGGTCGCTCCCTGGGAGGGTTGGGGGGCATATTTATTTTAGGGCGTTTCTGGCCCCCCTGGGGCCTGCTGAGCTAGAGGCCAAAATCCACAGGTAGGCACTTTGTAAAAAACCCCTCTGTTTTCTGTGAAAAAATGTGATGTGTCCACGTTGTGTTTTGGGCCATTTCCTTTCGTGGGCGCTAGGCCTACCCACACAAGTGAGGTATCATTTTTATCGAGAGACTTGGGGGAACGCTGGGTGGAAGGAAATTTGTGGCTCCTCTCAGATTCCAGGAATTTCTGTCACCGAAAAGTGAGGAAAATGTTTTTTTTTTGCCAAATTGTGAGGTTTGCAAAGGATTCTGGGTAACAGAACCTGGTCAGAGCCCCTCTAGGCACCAGGGCAAATTTTTTTGGTTGCGTTTTTTTTTTGTTTCTTTGTGTTTTTAGAGATGGGGAACGACCCATTAGGCAAGGGTCGCTCCCCTGGGGTGAAAATTGTATTTAGACCATTTTTGCCCCCATTGGGGGCATATCGGCGGATTTTGGGTGGGGCAGAAACCACTAGGCAACAGGGATCTTTTTTTTTGCACCAATGTCACGCAGGGGGAGCGACCCCGTAGGCAAGGGTCTCTCCCGGGGGGAGTGGGGGCAAATTTATTTTAGGCCATTTCTGCCCCCGGAGGGGCAGTAACCTCTAGACTCCAGGGCAAATTTTTTGGGGGGGTTTCTTTTTGTTGGTTTGTTTTTTTAGAGATGGGGAGTGACCCATTAGGCAAGGGTCGCTCCCCTAGGGGGCAAATTGTATTTAGACCATTTCTGCCCCCTTGGGGGCAAATCGGCCGCAGAAACAACTAGGCACTGGGGATCTTTTTTTTTGCGCCAATGTCACGCAGGGGGAGCGACCCCATAGGCAAGGGTCTCCGCCCGGGGGATTGGGGTGGCATATTTATTTTAAGCTATTTCTACCCCCCCGGGGCCGGTTGAGCTAGAGGCCAAATTCCACAGGTAGGCACTTTTGTAAAAAACACCTCTGTTTTCTGTGAAAAAATGTGATTTTTAACTCAAAATCTTACACATTGCTCATCATACATAATTAAACATGTAGATTAAGTTACACATTTTTAGATAATAATATACCATTAACATAAATTTTACAATTATGAAAAATACTTTAATAATTTGATTGCAAATGATAAAAACCACATCAAATGTATTAGTAACAATATCTATTAAAATAAGATATATACATCTGAGAAAAGTCTCAAAAAATAGTAACGTAAGCATATTTATTAAAACCATAGCACATATTTAATTCAGATAATAACATATTGTAAAAGGTTTTGCGGCTGTTTCAACAGTCGGTGGAGCATTGCGGTCAAGATTGGATGCCAGGAATCTGCTGTCAGGTAAGAAAAATATACTTTAAAAAAAAAACATGTTGTTGGCGACATTTATTGTAAGGAGAGCTTCTGTCAGGTAAGTAAAATGTACTTTTTGTTTTTAAAACTTGTTGGTGGCTTGATGTATTGTAAGGAGTGATGGGGAGATGGAAAGATGATTATATTAAATCATGTATGTGATTCTTCTTTTAACCACTTTTAGAGACCCATACATGTTGTGTTTGTATGCACATATTGGGGCAGTTGTTTTTCTTTCACCTTAGGCTTAAAAAGGTTGGAAAAAAACATGTATACAACTATTTTAAACATTCCTAAAATAAAAGGAAAATGTTAAGATTTTTTGGGTTGTGGGTTTTTATTCTTTTGCCACCTTAGAAAGACATAGACAAAGACCACACCCTTGATGGAAAAACTCAGGGTGTCTTGATGAATTGCATTTGGATTGTTTTGGGGAAATTGTTGTGAGAATATTATGCCTTTGCACTGTTTCTCAACAACTGAATTTTGGGGGGAAATTTATTTTTGGATTTTTTTTTCTTTGATTGGAATTCTGAAAAATTGAATGTAGTATTTTCTCAAACAAAATGAGTGCTGGGCTTTATCTGGATTTGAATTTGACTCTTTGGATTGCTGGTTTACTTGAGACTTATGGTGACAGGTTTTATGAAATATCAGTAAAAAGAATAATACAACTACAGGTAAGAACGCTAACTATTCTTTATGGTATGATGAGAGTGTGTGAGGACACAAACTGAGTGAAGGGAGCAGAAAGGGAGGAGCTAGGCACCGTGAGCAGCTAGGCATTGTGGCATTGTGGTGTCCGGCATCAGTGGAGAGGCACCAAAGGAACCCGTAACTCGGCTGACGCCAACACCAGCGAGTGAGGCAACTCGCACCCACCATCTGGTGCTGCCTGGCACCCTGTGGCCCCCCAGGAGGCAGTAGGAGCAGCAGGGGCAGCAGAAAAGGCTGTAGGAGTTGGCAGTGATGGGAGCGGTGGTGCTTTGGAGCGACACGGTCAGTGTCCCCCACTTCCCCAGTAGCCCATCAGGCCAGTGTGGCTTGCTCTTCTCAGGTGACCACCCTCCCCAGTCCTCCCACAAGAACTCTTCACAGCCTTGTGCTTGGGGGAATTTTTCATTTTTGAAAAGACTAAAAATATTATATATTGCTCGTCAACCCCTCGAAGCGCTCCTTCTAATTGGGCTTTGGATGCAGATGACTCACTGATTCTAATATAACGGGCAAGCGTCCTCATATGGGTAGAGTTTTTCTCACCAGGGCATACAAAAAAAAGTCTGATCCCGTTAGAGATAGGGGTATATCTCATCTGCATGCAAAAAGCTCCAATTCTATTCTTCCTTTTCTCCAAAAGGAGACACCTGATGAATCAGTAGCCAAGGAGGATGATGGTTCACCTGATCCCGCCTATCTCTTACCTCATCAGGTTTCAAGGAATGAGAGATGACATTGCTCCTTGCACTGGACCTAGCAAGGGACTCCCTATCACTAGGGCCTTCCCTGTCAAGTGGCGTCCCCGCCCGGTCATTCTTAACCTCCTGCTCAGTCTCTCCACCTCTCTCTAGGGATAAGGTCTGGGAGCCCTCCCATTGGGAATCCTCACTACATTCAGGATCCCTGGGTACCCCTTAAAACACTCTTCCCCGGGTGTCACAAACCTTTCAGAGAAATTCAGAGATCTCCTGAGGTCCCCGCTCACTGGCAGTCCTCTCTATCTACAGAACCCCTCTAATTCCTCCTGCGTGTAAAATGGCAGAACTCCTAGGTTAAAGGTTGGCCCCATTTTGAAAAGGTAAAGTAAACACAAGTGTGACAACCCTAATACACAAGCGTTAGAACTGGAAACAGAAAAAAATGAACAATGAGAGAAAGTTAGGAGAAATAACACATATGATGGTCTAAACACAATTTTTGTGGTGCAATAATGAGTCACAATGGAATTGTGCAAGCACAAGTCCTATCCTCACTGCGGACAACCAATGTTAGAAATTGAGTTTTCTGGTTAGTTAGGGTATGCACCTAAGCCAGGCAGAAGCCACCCACTCTAGCAAGGGAAAGGGAGTTACACATCTAAGATAACCCCTGCTCACCCCCTTGATAGCAGGCCTAACCCAGAGGCAATGTGTATTGCATTTGCACAACACATGTGAAGCACTATCCCTACCACAATGGAAACACATTACCAAGTTAAAAAAAATAAACTGCATTGTACACAACATAATTAGACCAGACATAACATGTCAGTAATACCCTGCTAGCCAAGCAGTTGTCAGAACATTACACAATAGTTAGTGTGCAGAACTCAGCAGTAGTCACACATAACACACAGTTTATTTATTATTCTGCAACATAAGCAGTAGTCGGGAATCACATTACTAAAGAAATGCAGGTGTCATAAAAATATCATGAATGTCCATAACAGGAACATTAGAAAACACATGGCATGTCATAAGAACACATCAGCATGTCATGCCCATAAAAGGTACATCAGCACATATATGGAACATCATCAGAGAACCAGGTTAACATAATAGTTCACAATGTTCATACCAGGAACTTTTTAAATCATATGTACATTAACAAAAAGTACCTGTTTATCTAATGAAGATGGCACCTCTAGTGCCACAAAGCACAACCAGGGGTCCCCCATCGCTTCTTGCACTCAATGGGGGCCTCGTGATGATGTTAGGGGGTGGTGGGTGGTATGCACCCCCTTTGTTTTTTATATTGGACTCCTCCTGGGGCCCACGATCTCTGCCCCCCCACCCCCGGACCGCATCTGGCCCTCCAGAAGGGAGGGGAAAAGCCACAACAACAATAGGGGGCAAAAGGAAGGGGCCTCCGATGAGACCTCCACCCCCAATCCGCAAAGCCAAGGGGGAAGGCAAAGGGAGAGAGGCTATGCCGCTGGGGAACCTCCCATGAGGCTTCCCTCCCCAGTCCATGAGCCAAACTGGGGCTCAGCACCTTCCAGGGTCTGCCGCCTTTACAGCACCAGTGGCGACTCCCTCTCATTACAACCCTGGCAGATGGTGTTAAAGCGGCGGTAAGACCGCAAACAGCCCGGCGGGAAAAAAAGGGAATTATGACCGTGGCGGGAACCGCCAACAAAGACAGCCACTTTAACACTCCGACCACCACGGCGGTACAGACAAACAGCACGGCGGTCACCGGCAACAGACAAAGTACCGCCCACAGTATCACAACCTACCAATCCGCCACCTTTTCCGGGGCAGATTCACCGTGGATAAAAACACGGCGGAAACAGCCATTTCAAAGGGAAAACGCTCACCTCTAAACACTCCACGAGGAAGGAGGGCACCATGGAGCCGGAAATCCAAATACTCCCTGCGATAGTCTTCCTGCTCCTCTACGATCATCAACAACGCCAGCGCCGAAGACAACGGTGAGTACTGCACCTACGACATAGGGGAGGGGGGAGGCAAAAGTCATGGACACACACACGCAACACCCCCACCCCGACCCTCACCCACTACAACACACACACCAATGCATAGGCAAACATCACAGTAACAACCCCCAACCCCCCCCGGAAGAAGGCAAAGACAAAAGGAAATGAGTGCAACCATTGTAATGTATCAAAATACAGTAAGCCAATATATACAGATATTTATACCCATTCAACAAAATATACATCACGATTACTAGTGCAGGTATGCACCATTCAATGTCCGTGGACCACTGGGCCCAAAATGCATGGTCGAGGCCCACATCATGTACCTGACCAGAGAAGGAGAGAACTCTGCTGGGGCATCAGATAGAAATACATCAGGCACCTCAGGGGGACGGAAGGGGGGCACCTCAGCCGGACGACAGCACCACGCCAGATCCACGACGGGGCTCCATGCCCATTGATGTATCCTGGGGAGTGCAAAGCCACAGTCTCAAAAGTCTCTCAAGTGGGTGGTTTGCCCACTGCTTCATCCTGGGGAGTGCAAAGCCACAGTCTCACAAGTCTTTTCAGTGGGTGGTTTGCTCACTGTACCATCCTGGGGAGTGCAAAGCCACAGTCTCACAAGTCTTTTCAGTGGGTGGTTTGCCCACTGTACCATCCTGGGGAGTGCAAAGCCACAGTCCCACTGTACCATCCTGGGGAGTGCAAAGTCACAGTCTCACAAATCTCTCAAGTGGGTGGTCTGCCCACTGTATCATCCTGGGGAGTGCAAAGCCACAGTCTCACAAGTCATTTCAGTGGGTGGTTTCCCCACTGTTCAATCCTGGGGAGTGCAAAGCCACAGTCTCCCAAGTCTTTTCAGTGGGTGGTTTGCCCACTGTACCATCCTGGGGAGTGCAAAGCCACAGTCTCACAAGTCTTTTCAGTGGGTGGTTTGCCCACTGTACCATCCTGGGGAGTGCAAAGCCACAGTCTCACAAGTCTCTCAAGTGGGTGGTTTGCCCACTGCTTCATCCTGGGGAGTGCAAAGCCACAGTCTCTCAAGTGGATGACAGTCTCCACTGGTTCTGGAGGGGGAATAAGAAAAGGTCCAGCCAGTTGACTTCCTTAAGTTGCCAAATTGATTGAAGTTGTTGTGAGAGCCCCAACCGGAGGCCTGGACCCTAAACCTCCCAAATGTTTAGGTACTGAGTTTAGTTGATGGTGAGCTCCCACTTTCAAAAATTTAAGATACTGAGCACAATGCTTCAATGTTGATTTATTCGCAGAATGAATAAAAATTAGTTCCAAAGCTTTTTATTTCAAGTACAAAAAATGGACTTCCTTGAGTTGAAAGAAAAGAAGGAAAGAAATAAATCCCAGAATTGACTACTTTGTCGTCCAAGCCAAGTTGGTCAAGATTTGAAAAAAGGATGAAGAACAATGTTCGATGGAGGACAGCCAACACGTGTTTCACCCCATTAGCGAGTTAGCGGGGGCTTTCTCAAGGCTGTGAAAGATATGTATGGACAGTTATAAGTTACATGTCAGATCTTACCCAAGTGTGAGCATGCATTCCATGCATCTCATGCAGGACATGTTGTGCTGCTCATCGTGATATATATAGAAAAAGTGAGATAGTGCCATAGCAGTCTCCCCAGTGTGAACCAAGGATTGGAACCCTACAAAAGTATTAGTAGAGTGTAATGATAGATCAGTTTAGAGAGGTCCACTGTTCTTATTCTTGTTGTAGAAGGGAATAAGGTAATAAAAGATAATTAAAATCCTACTGAATAATAAGTGAGAAGAGGAAATTCTATACAAACTGGCACTCTCGTGGTGTAAGTACATGCTAAAGAAAGAAAATTATGAACAAGTGCTATTATAAAGTCAAGTTGTGTGAAAAGGAATAAAACTTGTGATATATACACATTTCTGAAACAAAGAATAACGTTACCCAATTCAAAGCATAGTAACAGACTTCAGACATCAATGGTCTCAATTGTCGGTGCAAATCTGAACATAAGAACCAAGTGGTAAAAACACACTTGTATAACCAATAAATACAATACAGAAAACAAAGATGACAACTTTTCAATTCTTGGGGAAAGCAACTACCCTCCTCTGACATGATCAAACAAAGCCCATTATTGTCATGAGCCTATTTAAATCCCCCAAAGAAAAAAAGAAAAAAAGGAATCTTCGTTAACACAGAAATTCTAAGTTCACTCAAATAAAGTGAGATATATACCCCAATCAAATCAGTAAAGAGGCATCCCAATAAGGGGTAATATAAGAATGGTATAAGTAATCAGCAGAGCCACAAGACCTTGTTTATACATATAGTGCCATACATGCCATGTAAAAGAGCCAAAGGCATTAATGGGAAATTGTAGAGATATCACTGAAAAGTGATATGAAGTGTCTTTAAGACTTTAAAAAGCAAACAAAGGGCCGGATTACAACTTTGGAGGAGGTGTTAATCTGTCCCAAATGTGACGGATATACCACCTGCCATATTACGAGTTCCATAGGATATAATGGACTCGTAATACGGCTGGTAGTATATCCGTCACTTTACTGTCACTTTTGGGACAGATTAACACCTCCTCCAAAGTTGTAATCAGGCCCAAAGTCTCTTTCAAGCACAAAGTACCTGGTTTGGAGAGACAAATCTCTGCAAAGGGCCGCAGAGGAGGAGATGCATGTAAAAATGGTGTGTGCGTCGGTTTCGCCCCTTCACACACGGACTTGCGCCGTTATTTTTCACGCGGGGAAGACGTGCGACACTTTCCGGCGCGCGGACAGGTCTCCTCTGTGGGTTGCAGGGTTTTCAGACGCCCCGAGTCTGTGCGTGGAATTCTGGGCTTGTTGTCTGGCTGTGCGTCGTTCCGGTGGGCTGTGCGTGGAATTTTCTTCCTCACGGCAGGTGCTGCGTCAATTTCCCCTCTGGAAGTCGGGCGGCGTTGTCCAGGCGGGCCGTGCGTCGAAGTTCCGGTCGCACCGCAGGCGTTGCATCGATCTTTTCCTTGCAGGGTCGAGTGGCGTCTTTCCGTATCGGCGTGCGGTGAATTTTTCACCGGGGCGCAAGCTGTGCATCGAATTTTTCGGCGCACAAGGTGTCCAGTTGAAAGATAGAAGTCTTTTTGGTCCTGAGACTTCAGGGAACAGGAGGCAAGCTCTATCCAAGCCCTTGGAGAGCAATTCTGCAGCAAGGCAAGAGTTCAGCAAGGCAGCAGGGCAACAGCAAGGCAGCAGTCCTCTGTAGAAAGCAGTCAAGTGAGTCCTTTGAGCGGCCAGGCAGTTCTTCTTGGCAGGATGCAGGTTCTGCTTCCGGTTTCTTCTCCAGCAAGTGTCTGAGGTGGTAGGGCAGAGGCCCTGTTTTATACCCAAATGTGCCATTGAAGTGGGGGAGACTTCAAAGAGTGGCTTCGAAGTGCACCAGGTCCCCTTTCAGTTCAATCCTGTCTGCCAGGGTCCCAGTATGGGGTGTGGCAGTCCTTTGTGTCAGAGCAGGCCCTCCACCCTCCCAGCCCAGGAAGACCCATTCAAAATGCAGATGTATGCAAGTGAGGCTGAGTACCCTGTGTTTCGGGTGTGTCTGAGTGAATGCACAAGGAACTGTCAACTAAACCTAGCCAGACGTGGATTGTAAGGCACAGAAAGATTTAAGCGCAGAGAAATGCTCACTTTCTAAAAGTGGCATTTCTAAAATAGTAATATTAAATCCAACTTCACCAGTCAGCAGGATTTTGTATTACCATTCTGGCCATACTAAATATGACTTTCCTACTCCCTTCAGATCAGCAGCTAGCACTTCAACAAAGTATGAGGGCAGCCCCAGCGTTAGCCTATGATGGGAGCAGGCCTCACAGTAGTGTAAAAACGAATTTAGGGGTTTTACATTACCAGGACATGTAAACTACACAGGTACATGCCCTGCCTTTTACCCACACAGCACCCTGCTCTAGGGGTTACCTAGGGCAAACATTAGGGGTGACTTATATGTAGAGAAAGGGGAGGTTTAGGCTTGGCAAGTACTTTTAAATTCCAAGTCACAGTTACAGTGAAACTGCACACACAGGCCTTGCAATGGCAGGCCTGAGACAAGGTAAAGGGGCTACTTGAGTGGGTGGCACAACCAGTGCTGCAGGCCCACTAGTAGTATTTAATCTACATGGCCTAGGCACATACAGTGCACATTAATAGGGACTTATAAGTACATTAAATAGTCTGATTGGGTATGATCCAAGGTTACCATGTTTAAAGGGAGAGAGCATATGCACTTTAGCACTGGTTAGCAGTGGTAAGGCACGCAGAGTCTAAAAGCCAGCAAAAACAGTCGAAAAAGTGGAGGGAGGCAGGCAAAAAGTTAGGGGTGACTACCCTAAGGCTGTCAGGTCTAACAGTTCCCCTATATAAGAAAGGTGATAGAACTTCCCCAGTAAATTGCTGTCAAATAGCTTTGTTGGATGCAGTTGGTAAGGTACTTTCTAAAAGTGTATAAGATTATTTAAAGACTTGAACTGAGGAAAATTCTGTCCTTCCTTTGGAAGAGGTTGGCTTTAGAAAGGAGCACAATACTTTAGATGCTATTATAGTGATGCAATGTTGTTGTTTTTTCCTTTAAAAAAAAAAATATTTTTATTTTATGGACACACAGCAGTACAAAAAATGTCATCATAGAAAGGGTGTTGTAATTCATACATGAATCTAAAAAAATCAGATATTGCCATCATTATCATATACAGAATAAAAACATATTCATTTTTTAACCAGTCCACTCTCGGGCCCTGGAGCCATGAGACGAGACGTGCCCACATTTTTAAGCCTTTTTTCCTAGCTGCGGCACCCTTTATATCATATAGGCTATATTCCAGATGGTATACAGATAGGAGCCGCGAAATCCATTGACTCCAAGACGGAGGGTCTGATTCCCGCCAATCAGATGCTACACATCCGCGTAATATAGGACCTAGTATCCTGCCCCTCTAGGCCCTCTGCTAAGCCCAGTATCCGAAGATTGTTCAGTCTCTGGCAGTTTTCCTCATCATCAAGTTTCCACTGAATATCCGAGATCTGTTGTCCCTGTGTCGCCATTTGCACAGCTGTAGCCTTAACTTATGTCTCCAGCGCCTCAGTGCGAGTCTCCATTGAGGCAAAACGAGTACTTATGTTCTGACAAGATTTTTTAATAGACGACTGGAGTTGCCTATTTGCAATTGTCGCCTTCCTGCTCTCTTTCTTGGCCTGTTCATGGTTGTGTACCATGGTGCGGTAAATGAGTTCCAGCGAGGGGGCCGCAGCCTGATCTGAACTCCCCATAATGGGGCGTGTTGGGATATCGCTAATACTGTCCATCTTCAAAAATGCCTGCTGGGTGGGGGTATAGTCCCACTGGAGTTCGCCTGCACCATCTTGATCATTTTGCTGCACCCCCCTAGGCCTTGTACCCAGATTCCCCCTGGTGCTAGGCCGCTTCATGGATTTCCATCTACAAGTCAAATTATTTGATGCCCAAATACTGGCTGAGGAACTGCATTCTAAGTCAGTGTCTGTTAGTGGGATCTCTTCATCCGAGTCCTTAGATTGATCAGATAAAGAGCAAAACCTCTCTACAGTATCTGCCAGACCATGGTCACCTTTGGCCCCCAATAGCTTGTCCTCCTTCCCCCTCTGCCTTGGGCTCAATGCTTTAACATCAGATATTGAATACATTTTGGGCGTGTCCTCAATCTCTTGTGATACAGCATTTTGAGTTAAGCTACAGGTCCCTGCATTACTGCTAATCTCTCCCAGTTCCAGTTCCTTATCCCCCTCCTTCGACAGTCGATCATCAATCATGTTAACATCAGCACGAGGGGGGCCCCCTCCTCTCCGCTATTTTTTAAAAGCATACCTGTTTTTTCCGGGCTGGCTGTCCCTCTGGCCCCGGTTCCTGTAGAAAATACCTGATCTCCATTGTTGTCCAGGGTGCCAGATTGTGCATTGCATAATTCTTTTTGTGGAGGTGTCCGTTTTGGCTTCGCTACTTGGGTAGATATTGCAGGGACTTGAGCAGCATTCCTCACTGTTTTCTCCATCACGGGCGCGCTTTGCTGTGCTCCTCTTCCTCGAGCACCTGTTTGGGCTTTTAGGGGAGGCACAGGCTGTTTGCTCTCTTTCTTTGCCCCAATGGCTTCCAGGCTGGATTTCCCCCGCAGCGTCTGGGGCGTTCTAGTGATTTTCAGCACCGTTAAAAAAAGCAGGCGCTGAGAGCCACACCTCCGGAGCCTCCGGAGGCATCCGTAAACAAAAGGCAGGGAAGCGGCCACCTCTGAAGAGCTTGCGCAGCCATGAGCCAAGCTATGCGGCGCGCAGCTCTCCCCGCGACACAGTCTGCTGCGCACCACAGTAACACCAGTCGGGCCGCACACCGCCCCAGCAACCCGGCAACTCCACCGAAACTGCCCAAAATCCTGATGCGTGGAATGCGCGACAGAGGCGTGGGAGCCGCCGTAGCACCTATGACCAAACGAGCTGGGCTGGAAGGCTGATCCGAATCAGCCGGAACAGCCGGATGCCATCTTGGATCCCACTATCATCAGTAATGCAAATTTTAAATGAAAAATATGTACGGATTAGGGGTGGAGTTGTATATGCCACATTTATAGACTTTTTAACAGCCTTTTGATAGGGTTGATCATAAGATCCTGTGGAGGAAGCTATTCAACCTAGGCATCCCTGTAAATCTGTTATGCTTGATTATAGCCTTACATTCTTCCACATGGTGTAAAGTACTATTATACGATTATCAGGGTTTTTCTACGGAATTTCAACAAAAAGTGGATTGAAGCAGTGGTGTCTTTTGGCACCACTGCTTTTCTTGCTTTATATTCATGATTAGCCTATTGCTGGAAGGAATAGCGAGGGCTTTGCACCCAAATCAGAGGGCATCAGATATCTTGTCTTTAATATGCTGATGATGTAGTGGTGATTATCTCACTCTGAAAGGATTAAATAAGCGTTTGGCAGCTCTCAATTGCTATACAGATCAACATTATTTAAATATTAATGCTCTGAAATCATAAGTAGTTTGTTTTCTAGGTGAAAAGTCTTGTAAGAAAATAAACTTTTCTTGGTTTGTGGGCCATCATAATCTTGAGCAGGTAAAGGCTTATTGTTTTTTCGGGGAAAATGATATCCTGTTAAGTCAGTGACCATGAACATATGCATAATGATGTCAGTAAGGCCCTTTCCCAGGCACAAGGTCTAATGGCTTTTTATAAGGCGGTTCGCTGGCGACATTTTACTCATCTACTATAGTTTACCAAGTGAAGATTTTGGCTACTCTATTGTATGCAACGGAATGTATAGAGATAGCAAACTGGAAGTTTTTAGATAAATTCGAAGGACAAATTTTAAGATGCTTGGTTCCCTGTAGTACCATGGCATCTATTGCAGCCTTAAGGCTTAAATTTGGTATTGAGCGTTTTTGTACAGGGTTTAGCAGTGGTGGTTCGGATGTCATTTTGCCTATTCTAAGGTGATTAATTTTCTCTAAGACATCTAGCGTACAAATAAGTTTTTGGTATGCTAGGAGAGAAATCTCAGTTTCTCAAAAATTATAATCACACCCTGTATATGCGGGAGCTTGACTCTGATCTCATGCCGGCTTTAACACTTCTTTTATTTAAAAAGACTATAAAAAAGGCTATAATGGGTAAAAGTTTTTTGTCAGATATATAGTTTTGTCGCCAAAAGAGGAGATTTGAGGTTCTGATTAATTTGGCGATTCTTAAACAACCTCAGCCTTACCTAGTTTGGAACCTACCACAAGGGGTGAGGTGTTTCTGTATTCTGATGAGATTGAACATGCTGCCTCCAAAATATTTAACCTCTAAATGGGATGGTTCTTCTAAACTTTGTAATTTGTGTCAGGTGGGGGTGCAGGATCTTCAGCATGTGATATCTGTTTGTCCCTATCTATTTTTATTGACGAAAAAATGGCTGAAACCTCCTTTTTTTAATTTTAATATATGCTCAGCAGGTGAAGCTCTGGAAGCAATGTTTAATCCTCTGAATGAAATATTCTGTTTCAGGATTTTTAAAATTTTCAAGACATTTTTAAACTTATATTGATTTTACTACCTTTTGCCGGTTTATTAAAAGAACGTATTTACTCAAATGGAGTTCTGTAATGCATATTTTGATGCTCTGTATAGGAAATCTATTGTGGATGCACTTTGTAGAATGCATTTATTCAAACAGACTTATGTAATTTATATATTGGAGTACTGTACAGGAAAGGTAGTGTAACATAAACTTGATGGGCTGCAATTTGGATGCACTTTATTTTGTAGATAATATGGATTTTGATGTAGATTTTAATTAATTGATTATGTATTGTGTTTTATGAATTACATTGTTTACATGGACCTCTACGGAGTTCCACATCATGAAATAAATTAAAATGAATTTGTTGAGATGATCTTTAAAAAAAATGTAAAAAATGCCAATTTATTTTTATTATGTGGTCAAAACAGCGTGTAATTTTAGACAGTGTTCATTAAAATTAGTAGTGTAAGATGTATGCAATAGTGTCTAGGTAGACTCAAGCTTTCATCAATGGAAATTGATGAATCTTTCCCAATAGTATTTCAGACACCCAATCACTTTTTCAGATTTTTGAGGATTCAGACTAACAGAAAATGATTGTGCAATTCTCATTTCCTGAAAACCTCATTGATATAGGTTAGGGTGAGTTTTCCCATGAAAGTGTTGGACAAATTATACCATCCATTTATGACATTATTTGTTTTTGCACCTTCCTCTAAGCAGGTCAAGTAACAGTCCACCAGTCAATGGGAAAACTTGGCTTCCTTCTGTGGCCCAATCTGCTTAGATGGCCAATTCAAATGTTTTCGAAATAATTTAGGAGTGGACCCAAAAATAGTCTGATTGTATAACTGATGTGCAGGAAGTACAAAACACAAGCCGGTTTGTGTTTTTAATTAATATTACAGTTTACTCTTTGACATGTAATCCTAAGCTAAGGATGTTTTTTGATTATTCTTCACCAATATGCCTAGGAAAAGTGAAAAATAAAATCCTTGAATTGGCATGTCAGGACAAATTTGAGTAATTGTATTAATCATCAGGAATTCAAAGTCAATTATAATTTTCCTAGAACTTTTACTCACTGTTTTTGATATTATGGCCCTGATTGCCATACAACCCTTAATACCAGACAACCAGGCGGTGATCCGTGACTTATAAACCAGAGTCCAGCAACTTGAAATCTGAGCACAAGATGTGGAGGGGTACTCCCAGAGGAACAACATCGGGATATTGGGCCTGCTGCCCCTGTTTCCTTCCTGGAGGAGTGGTTCAAGACATTCACCCCGATGGCAGATCTCACTTTTCTCTATATACTGTCCCTGCTAGTCAACCCCCAGGGGCTCTCCATGCTGGCAAAACTACTGCATTTCCAGGATTGAGATACCATTCTACGAGCAGTCAGGCAGGCAGGATATCTACTTGTGGAGGATAAAATTGTTATATTGTTTCCAGACAAGCACATACAGTACAACAATGACGGTCCTCCTTATTGGGAGTCAAGAGTTGGGTGCGCCAGCTGGGGATTCAATACTTACTGTTATTCCCTGTGCATCTGAAGATCATCTACAACTGCACAACTACATTTTTCACAGCCCCCAAAGATGCCTGGGACTGGGCGGAACAGTACAGCAGAGATCACCCTCCAACATACTGCTCTGGACCTCCTCCACATCCACCACGCCCAAGATTATGCCGCACAGGTAAGGAACGAGTGACCAATATCCCCACCCTTCCATGACCACTTCTCCAGGCCTTGGGCAAATCATCGCAGATAGGAAAAAGATTTGCAAGCCGAAGACAACTTGTACTCTACAGTGGCATCCACGAACGAGGAGACTGGCCTTTGCATTTTCATGTCTGAAGATGATTCCAATGCCTCTGACAATACCTGCAAGAACTCGCAGCCACTTCCATGAGTGGCCCTGCAGACGGTGGACAATCTTGTTTAACAGTACAGAAGCTCTCACTATCCACACTCATACCAAAATTGGTAAATGCTATGTACCTACTGTAGTGCCATCTCATATGCAGCAGTTACTGACCCACAACACCATCATGTCTGTACTGTAAACAATATTTGGCCCACCATGGGGCAGAGTCACTGTTAGACAGTGCAGGTCATGGATGCCATAGTGGGACCCTGTATGAATAATTAGGACATCACTGACCTTACAGGCACTGTTCTAAGGGACACATTTACTAAGTAGCTGAGCTCCATCCCAAAGCCTGCACTGTGCATGCGTGGACAGTATAAATGCTGGTTCATGTTTTGGAAGATTGGCGAGACACAGGTAGCGATGTTGATCATCCTGAAACAATGGGATACACACCCTTGGATGCCTGATGGCTGGCACAAGCATGAGCTGCCACTCGGGATCACTAAAGGGCCTATGTAAAAGCCCCAAGTGACATTGTCATGGCCTTCACTGTAAGTGCAAGTTGGCAGATGACCACTCTTTTGTGACTTGAAGGCACATTGGAAATCGACCACCCTCCCACACAGCACTTAGCGTGGAAGGGGCTTGCAATGTGTGTAGTTGCAGGTCTGTCACTACAAGATACATAGCATTATCATGCTGACACAGATGTAGGTGTAACCTAAAACCTGAGGCGTTGAAACATCAAACATCACCACAGGGGTGCCGTTTGAAGGTTGTAATAAGGAAATAGACTGTGATTTGACCTCATATGAATGTGCCATTTATGCGTGCTGCATACTGCTGCAAACACAGAAAGAGCCAATTGGCCATCAAAAATGTATATGTATATGTACAAGGAATGTGTCCCTACCAGCATGGATACATCCACCTCCAAAGGACAGCTAGCCAAGCACCCTGGTGCAAGGTTGGTAGTCTTGGTGCACAGCTGCATATTAGACGCTGGTGCAGGGGACAACAAAGGGTTGCCTAGTAACATGTCACACATGGTGCATTCCGGCATGCTCAAAATGTTGTAGCACAGTGCTGCCAATGTTGGGGCTCTGTTGTGCATTGTCACTTACACATTAAAATGGGCCTAAGTGTTGCACTTCATCTGTAATGGCACATGTCAAAATGGCCTGGATGTCCAGGCTCAGTAGGGCTACCATGTTGTCACCACATCTGACCCCATTATGTTGTGAGAATATGTCATGTCTCCCCCAGTGATAGTACACTAATACAAAGGTGCACTACACAACACATGGTACATACTGAGCATCAGTTAGGATTCCAAAATATATGTCCCATGTCCTTGAGACAATCCCCAAGATTGTCATGTTCAACAACACAGTGCACAAGACCAGGAATTCACACCATACCACAAACATGTATGAGACACAACCAAATCAAAATAACAACTGCCATGCAAAAAGACAAACCTTTGCAAGCTTAAACAACAACTTACACTTTTTATCTCTTGCTGGGTATCAGGGTTGTGGCATACATGTAGGAAAGTACCATCTTTCTTGGCATGTTACCCCCATTTTTACCTGTATGTCAGTATGTTTTTTGCCAGTCTCACTGGGAACCTGCTGGTCAGGACCCCAGTGCTCATAATGTGTGTGTGTGTATAGTGCTTAACTGTGTCACTGAGGCTCTGCTAACCAGAACCTCAGTGCTTATGCTGTCTCTGCTTTCAAATTTGTCACTATAGGCTAGTGACTTAATTGACCAATTTCAATTGGCACACTCAACCCCCCTTATAAGTCCCAAGTTTATGGTACCTAGCTACCCAGGGCATTGGAGTTCCAGGAGATCCTTATATGCTGCAACATTGCTTTTGCCACCCATAAGGAGCTCCGACAAACCCTTTCACAGGACTGCCACTGCAGCCTGCGTGAAATAGTGCACACATTATTTCACAGCCATTTCCACTGCACCTAAGTAACTTATAAGTCATCTATATGTCTAACTTTCCTTTAATGAAGGCTAGGTGCAAAGTTACTAAGTGTGAGGGCGCCCTTGCACTAGCAAAGGTGCTCCCACATAGTTCAGGGCCAAATCCTGGGACTTTGTGAGTGCAGGGACGCCATTACACATGTGCCCTACATATCGGCCAATAGCTACATGTAGATTCAAAATATGTAACCCATGAGTATGGCCATGTAAGGTGTCTAAGATCATGGAATTGCCCCCCATTCCAATTCTGGTATTGGGGAGCCAATTCCATGCACCCTGGGGGCTCCACCATGGACCCCCAGTACTGCCAAACCAGCTCTCTGAGGCTTGCAATGCAGCTACAGCTGCTGCCATCTCACAGACAGGGTTCTGCCCTCCTGGGGTCCAAGCAGCTCAGGCTCAGGAAGGCAGAGCAAAGCATTTACTTTGGGAGCAGGGTGTTACACCCTCTCCCTTTGGAAATAGGTGCTACAGGCTGGGGAGGGGTAGCCTCCCCCAGCCTCTGGAAATGCTTTGAAGGGCACAGATGGTGCACTCCTTGCAGAAGCCAGTCGACACTGGTTCAGGGCCCCCCAGTCCCTGCTCTGGCACGAAACTGGACAAAGGAAAGGGGAGTGACTAGGGATGGTGCCCAGAGCTCCTCCAATGTGTCCCAGACTTCAGCCATCTTGTTTTCCAAGGTGTGGGGACACTCTGGAGACCTCTGAGTGTCCAGTGCTAGCAGGGGATGTCAGAGACTCCTCCTCATAGGTCCATACCTGAAGGTAGCCAATCTCCCTCTCTTGGACTCCTCTCCTGGCAATGAGCGTGCTCCTTGGAACATAGAGTGTGGACCCCATCAACACAGAGGTATCCTGAGGTCCTGCTGGCCCAATTTGGAGGAGGTAGGACCTTGCCTTTCCCGAGAACGACGGTACCCCTGTGCACAGCATCGTCTTCACCTCCTGAGGCCTCTGTGCACCATTTGCAAAATTCCTTCATGCATAGCCTGGCCCAGGTCCCCAGCACTCCATCCTGTGATGCTCAACTCGATTAGTTGTTCTCCGGCGGCATGGGACCTTCCTTTGTAGTGCTGCACTGACCACATTTTGCACCTCCTTTGTCCCCATGTCCTGGGACTCCGGCTGGTGCTATCTGGTGCTCTGAGGGCTCTCTAAAGTGCTGAGAGACCCCTCTTCCTCCTCACACAGAGTTGAGGCCCCCAGGTCCCTCCTGGGTCCAGATAGCACCACTTTGTAGGAGGCTGGACTGGCTTGTAGTGAGTACCAAGGGGTACTTACACCTTGCACCAGGCCCAGGTATCCCTTATTAGTGTATAGGGGTGTCTAGCAGCTTAGGCTGATAGAAAAGGTAGCTTAGCAGAGCAGCTTAGGCTGAATGAGGAGACAAGTGAAGCTCCTACCGTACCACTAGTGTCATATGCACAATATCATAAGAAAACACAATACACAGATATACTAAAAATAAAGGTACTTTATTTTTATGACAATATGCCAAAAGTATCTCAGTGAGTACCCTCAGTATGAGGATAGCAAATATACACAAGATATATGTACACAATACCAAAAATATGCAGTATAGTAATAGAAAACAGTGCAAACAATGTATAGTTACAATAGGATGCAATGGGGGCACATAGGAATAGGGGCAACACAAACCATATACTCCAAAAGTGGAATGCGAACCACGAATGGACCCCAAACCTATGTGACCTTGTAGAGGGTCGCTGGGACTGTAAGAAAACAGTGAGGGTTAGAAAAATAGCCCACCCCAAGACCCTGAAAAGTGAGTGCAAAAAGCACTGAAGTTCCCCAAAGAGCACAGAAGTCGTGATAGGGGAATTCTGCAGGAAAGACCAACACCAGCAATGCAACAACAATGGATTTCCAGACGAGAGTACCTGTGGAACAAGGGGACCAAGTCCAAAAGTCACGATCAAGTCGGGAGTGGGCAGATGCCCAGGAAATGCCAGCTGTGGGTGCAAAGAAGCTGCTACTGGAAGGTAGAAGCTGAGGATTCTGCAGGAACGGCAAGGGCTAGAAACTTCCCCTTTGGAGAATGGATGTCCCATGTCGTGAAGAGTCGTGCAGAAGTGTTTTCCCGCCGAAAGACAGCCACAAAGCCATGCTAGCTGCAAAACTCGCGGTTAGGGTTTTTGGATGCTGCTGTGGCCCAGGAGGGACCAGGATGTTGCCAATTGCGTCAGGAGACAGAGGGGGCACCCAGCAAGACAAGGAGCCCTCTCAGAAGCAGGCAGCACCCGCAGAAGTGCTGGAACAGGCACTATGAAGTGGAGTGAAACAGTGCTCACCCGAAGTTGCACAAGAGAATCCCACGCCGCCAGAGGACAACTCAGGAGGTCGTGCAATGCAGGTTAGAGTGCCATGGACCCAGGCTTGGCTGTGCACAAAGGAAATCTTCGTGGAGTGCACAGGAGCCGGAGTAGCTGCAAAACACGCGGTTCCCAGCAATGCAGTCTGGCGTGGGGAGGCAAGGACTTACCTCCACCAAACTTGGACTGAAGAGTCACTGGACTGTGGGAGTCACTTGGACAGAGTTGCTGAGTTCAAGGGACCTTGCTCGTTGTGCTGAGAGGAGACCCAGAGGACCGGTGATGCAGTTCTTTGGTGCCTGCGGTTGCAGGGGGAAGATTCCGTCGACCCACGGGAGATTTCTTCGGAGCTTCTAGTGCAGAGAGGAGGCAGACTACCCCCACAGCATGCACCACCAGGAAAACAGTCGAGAAGGCGGCTGGATCAGCGTTACAGTGTCGCAGTAGTCGTCATTGCTACTTTGTTGCAGTTTTGCAGGCTTCCAGCGCGGTCAGCAGTCGATTCCTTGGCAGAAGGTGAGAGAGAGATGCAGAGGAACTCTGATGAGCTCTTGCATTCGTTATCTAAGGAAATCCCCAAAGCAGAGACCCTAAATAGCCAGAAAAGAGGGTTTGGCTACTTAGGAGAGAGGATAGGCTAGCAACACCTGAAGGAGCCTATCAGAAGGAGTCTCTGACGTCACCTGCTGGCCCTGGCCACTCAGAGCAGTCCAGTGTGCCAGCAGCGCCTCTGTTTCCAAGATGGCAGAGGTCTGGAGCACACTGGAGGAGCTCTGGGCACCTCCCAGGGGAGGTGCATGTCAGGGGAGTGGTCACTCCCCTTTCCTTTGTCCAGTTTCGCGCCAGAGCAGGGCTGAGGGGTCCCTGAACCGGTGTAGACTGGCTTATGCAGAAATGGGCACCATCTGTGCCCATGAAAGCATTTCCAGAGGCTGGGGGAGGCTACTCCTCCCCTGCCTTAACACCTTTTTCCAAAGGGAGAGGGTGTAACACCCTCTCTCTGAGGAAGTCCTTTGTTCTGCCTTCCTGGGCCAAGCCTGGCTGGACCCCAGGAGGGCAGAAACCTGTCTGAGGGGTTGGCAGCAGCAGCAGCTGCAGTGAAACCCCTGAAAAGGCAGTTTGGCAGTACCCAAGTCTGTGCTAGAGACCCGTGGGATCATGGGATTGTGCCAACAATGCCAGGATGGCATAGAGTGGGCAATTCCATGATCATAGACATGTTACATGGCCATATTCGGAGTTACCATTGTGAAGCTACACATAGGTAGTGACCTATGTGTAGTGCACACGTGTAATGGTGTCCCCGCACTCACAAAGTTCGGGGAATTTGCCCTGAACAATGTGGGGGCACCTTGGCTAGTGCCAGGGTGCCCACACACTAAGTAACTTAGCACCCAACCTTTACCAGGTAAAGGTTAGACATATATGTGACTTATAAGTTACTTAAGTGCAGTGTAAAATGGCTGTGAAATAACGTGGACGTTATTTCACTCAGGCTGCAGTGGCAGGCCTGTGTAAGAATTGTCAGAGCTCCCTATGGGTGGCAAAAGAAATGCTGTAGCCCATAGGGATCTCCTGGAACCCCAGTACCCTGGGTACCTCAGTACCATACTGTATACTAGGGAATTATAAGGGTGTTCCAGTATGCCAATGTAAATTGGTAAAATTGGTCACTAGCCTGTTAGTGACAATTTGGAAAGAAATGAGAGAGCATAACCACTGAGGTTCTGATTAGCAGAGCCTCAGTGAGACAGTTAGTCATAACACAGGTAACACATACAGGGCACATTTATGAGCACTGGGGCCCTGGCTGGCAGGGTCCCAGTGACACATACAGCTAGAACAACATATATACAGTGAAATATGGGGGTAACATGCCAGTCAAGATGGTACTTTCCTACACAACCCCCCCCCCAAACGAAGGACAATAAGACTAGCCATGACCTGATGAGTCTTCATTGTCTAAGTGGAAATATCTGGAGAGTCCATCTGCATTGGAGTGGGTACTCCCAGGTCTATGTTCCACTGTATAATCCATTCCCTGTAGGGATATGGACCACCTCAATAATTTAGGGTTTTCACCTTTCATTTGTTTTAGCCAAAGTAGAGGTTTGTGGTCTGTCTGAACAATGAAGTGAGTGCCAAACAGGTATGGCCTCAACTTCTTCAGTGCCCAGACCACAGCAAAGGCCTCCCTCTCTATGGCAGACCAACGGTTTTCTCTAGGGGTCAACCTCCTGCTGATAAAAGCAACAGGTTGATCCTGGCCCTCAGAATTAAGTTGTGATAAGATTGCCCCTACCCCTAATTCAGATGCATCAGTTTGGACAATGAATTTTTTGGAGTAACAGGGGCTTTTCAGGACAGGTGCAGAGCACATGGCCTGCTTCAGCTCTTCAAAAGCTTTCTGACAGCTAGCTGTCCACAATACCTTTTTAGGCATTTTCTTGGATGTGAGGTCATTAAGAGGGGCTGCAATGGTGCCATAGTTCTTTATGAACCTCCTGTAATATTCAGTGAGGCCTAAGAAGGCTCTCACCTGGGTCTGAGTTGTAGGGGGAACCCAATCTATAATAGTTTGGATTTCCCCCTGAAGTGGTGCAATCTGTTCTCCACCTACCAGGTGTCCCAGATAAACCACCTTCCCCTGCCCTATCTGGCCCTTTGAAGCCTTGATAGTGATGCCTGCCTTTTGCAGGGCCTCTAAAACTTTCCATAGGTGGACCAGGTGATCATCCCAGCTGGAGCTAAAGACAGCTATATCATATAGATATGCTGCACTAAAAGCTTCCAGCCCTTGCAGGACTGTATTCACCAACCTTTGAAAAGTGGCAGGTGCATTTTTCAATCCAAAAGGCATTACTGTGAATTGGAAATGGCCTCCAATGGTTGAAAATGCAGTTTTTGCTTTTGCATCTTCTGATAACTTGATCTGCCAGTACCCTGCAGTCAAATCAAAAGTGCTTAGATACTTGGCAGATGCCAGTGTATCTATTAGCTCATCTGCCCTGGTATAGGGTGAGCATCAGTTTTGGTTACTTGGTTGAGACCTCTATAGTCTACACAAAAAAGCATTTCCTTCTTTCCATCCTTGGAATGAGGTTTTGGTGCAAGTACCACAGGAGAGGCCCATGGACTTTCAGAGTGCTCAACCACTCCCAGTTCTAGCATTTTCTGCACTTCTTGCTTTATGCAGTCTCTGACATGGTCAGGCTGCCTATAGATCTTACTTTTGACAGGCAAGCTGTCTCCAGTATCTATAGTGTGCTCACACCAAGAAGTGGTGCCTGGCACAGTAGAGAAGAGTTCAGAAAATTGACCTAGTAGATTTATGCAGTGGTCTTTCTGCTCAGCAGTAAGACAGTCTGCCAAAACTACACCTTCCACTAGAGCATCTTGTTCTGTGGAAGAGAAGAGATCAGGGAGAGGGTCACTCTCTTCTTCCTGTCCTTCATCTTTTGCCATGAGCAGGGTGAGATCAGCCCTGTAATAGTAGGGTTTCAGACGATTGACATGGAGCACCCTAAGGTGACTCCTGGCAGTGCCTAAGTCAACTAAGTAGGTGACTTCACCCTTCTTCTCAACAATTATGTGGGGTCCACTCCATTTATCTTGGAGTGCTCTTGGGGCCACAGGCTCCAAGACCCACACTTTCTGCCCTGGTTGGTACTGAACCAAAACAGCCTTCTGGTCATGCCATTGCTTTTGGAGCTCTTGGCTGGCCTGAAGGTTTTTACTGGCCTTTTTCATGTACTCAGCCATCCTAGATCTGAGGCCAAGTACATAGTCCACTATGTCTTGCTTTGGAGCTTTTAAAGGTTGTTCCCAACCCTCCTTAACAAGTGTTAGAGGACCTCTCACAGGGTGACCAAATAGGAGTTCAAAGGGGCTGAAGCCCACTCCTTTTTGGGGTACCTCCCTGTAATCAAAAAGGAGGCAAGGTAACAGGATATCCCATCTCCTGCGAAGTTTTTCAGGGAGTCCCATAATCATGCCTTTGAGAGTTTTGTTAAATCTCTCCACCAGTCCATTTGTTTGTGGATGATAGGGTGTGGTGAACTTGTATGTAACACCACACTCCTTCCACATGGCCTTTAAGTAAGCAGACATGAAATTGCTTCCCCTGTCTGATACCACCTCTTTTGGGAAGCCCACCCTGGAAAAGATTCCCAGGAGGGCCTTTGCCACTGCAGGAGCTGTAGTGGTCCTTAGAGGAATTGCTTCAGGATATCTGGTGGCATGGTCCACTACCACCAAGATAAACCTATTGCCTGAAGCAGTAGGAGGGTCAAGGGGGTCAACTATGTCAACCCCTATCCTTTCAAAGGGAACCCCAACCACAGACAGTGGAATAAGGGGTGCCTTTGGAGTGCCACCTGTTTTGCCACTGGCTTGACAGGTTTCACAGGAGTTACAAAATTCCTTTGTGTCCTCTGACATTCTAGGCCAATGAAACAAGGGGACAAGCCTGTCCCAAGTTTTCATTTGCCCCAAATGTCCAGCTAAGGGAATGTTGTGGGCTAGAGTTAGGAGGAACTTTCTGTACTCCTGAGGAATCACCAATCTCCTGGCAGCTCCAGGTTTTGGATCCCTTGCTTCAGTGTACAAGAGGTTGTCCTCCCAGTAAACTCTGTGAGAGTCACTGACATCCCCATTTGCTTGTTTGACAGCTTGCTGCCTCAGACCCTCTAGTGTGGGACAGGTATGCTGTGCCACACTCAGCTCCTCCCTGGCAGGCCCCCCTTCACCCAAAAGCTCAGCAGTGTCTGCTTCCAGCTCCTCTGGTGTAGGTTCTGCACAGGGTGGAAATTCTTCTTCCTCAGAAGTAGAATCCACTGTAGAGGGAGGGATAATAGGTAGTGATTTACTTCTACTAACCCTAGCTTTAGGGAGCACTTGATCCATTCTTTCAGGATCCAAGTCACCCTGTCCTTTTTGCTTTTTGGCCTGAGCCCTGGTTAAAGCAAAAATATGCCCTGGAATGCCCAGCATTGCTGCATGGGCCTCCAACTCCACATCTGACCAAGCTGATGTCTCTAAATCATTTCCTAGTAGAAAGTCTACAGGTAAATCTGAGGCAACCACAACTTTCTTTGGACCAGTAAACCCCCCCCCCCAGTTGAGATTTACAACAGCCATGGGGTGGCTAAGTGTGTTGTTATGAGCATCGGTTACTTGGTACTGGTGACCAAGTAGTTGTTGTTCAGGGTGGACCAGTTTCTCTATTACCATTGTAACACTGGCACCTTTGTCCCTGTAGGCCTGAACCTCAACACCATTTATTAGGGGTAGTTGCTTGTACTTATCCATGTTAAGGGGACAAGCAACTAAGGTGGCTAACTCAATAGCCCCCTCAGAGACTAATACAGCCTCTGTGGTCTCCCTAATCAGACCAACCCCAACTAAGTTACCAAAAGTGAGCCCAGCTACTCCCTTGCATTGGCTATTAGTAGGTTTGCTCCCACCACCGCTGCTATTACTAGGGGCACTAGGTGTAGCAGCAGGGGTTGTAGTGGTAGGAGGCTTGGTGCTTTTCTTTGGACAACTGGGATCTGTTGTCCAATGGCCTTTTATTTTACATAAATAGCACCATGGTTTCTTTTCTTTGTTTTGATTTGAAGAGGATTTGGGCCCACCACCCCCACCAGAGTGTTTTTGTGGGCCTGATGAAGACTCATTTTTAGATTTGTCCCCACCCTTGTCAGAAGACTTACCATCCTTCTTCTTGCCATCTTTGTCACCCCCTGTATGAACTTTTCTGTTCACCCTTGTTCTGACCCATTTGTCTGCCTTCTTTCCCAATTCTTGGGGAGAGGTCAGATCAGAGTCCACCAGGTACTGGTGTAACAAATCAGACACACAATTATTAAGAATATGCTCTCTCAGGATTAAGTTATACAGGCTTTCATAATCAGTAACTTTACTGCCATGTAACCACCCCTCCAAGGCCTTCACTGAATGGTCAACAAAGTCTACCCAGTCTTGTGAAGACTCCTTTTTGGTTTCTCTGAACTTCATCCTGTACTGTTCAGTGATTAAGCCATAACCATCTAGGAGTGCATTCTTAAGAACTTTGAAATCATTGGCCTCACTTTCTTTTACAGTAAGGAGCCTATCCCTACCTTTTCCACTAAATGATAGCCATAGGATAGCAGCCCACTGCCTTTGAGGGACATCCTGTACAACACAGTCCCTCTCAAGTGCAGCAAACCACTTGTTAATGTCATCCCCCTCCTTATAAGGGGGAACGATCTTATGCAGATTCCTAGAATCATGCTCTTTTGCAGGATGACTATTGGGAATACTGCTGCTGCCACCATGGGTTTCTAACCCAATTTTCTTTCTTTCTCTCTCTATTTCTAAGGACTGCCTATCTAAATCCAGCTGTTGCTTCTTGAGCTTCAGTCTGGATTGTTCCACTCTCAATCTATTGAGCTCCCTTTCTAACACTCTGTCATCAGGGTAGGTGGGTGGATCATGCCTTGAAACAGAAGCATGGTGAGAATGAACAGAAGGAGACCTGTCCCTAACAGATGGCACTCTAACAGCCTGGCTAACAGAAACAGCACTTCCATTATGATGAGGAGGAATACTCTTACTGTGATGTGAGGCAACACTATTACTGTGATGTGACTCTACATCAGTACCAGCTATGCTAGGTGTTCTGCAAATGGGCAGGCTAGGAAGTTTCCCTTCTAAATCTTTTGCTAGGGGTGCCCCAGGGTCAGATTGGGAACCATCAGCTAATTTCTCAACAGAAGTGCCAACTCTGGTCTTATCTTGTTCAATGAGCATATTAACCAATAGTTCTCTAGAGGGATTCTTCCCTACCCCTAAACCTCTTTCTATGCAGAGACTCCTTGCTCCTTTCCAGCTAAGGTGATCATAAGCAAGTTTGGACAGATCAATAGTTTGGCCTGTGCCAGACATTTTAGAAAGTGTTTAAGGGATAGAAAAAGTGAGAAAAAAGTTTTTCAGAACTTTTTAAAAGACAGAAAAAAACTTTGTAAACTTTTTAAGAACTTTTTAGAACGTTTAGAGGTACTTTTCAGCACTTAGCAAAGAAGTGAGAGAAGAAAAGCAAAACTTTTTGGTTAGGTGTACATACACTGAACTTGTTTTGTATATTTTTCTCTTATGAAAAGTACAATGACAAAAGTGGTAAGTAGTTGCAAAGTACTTATCCCACCGCTGCACAACCAATGTAGGAGGCTGGACTGGCTTGTAGTGAGTACCAAGGGGTACTTAGACCTTGCACCAGGCCCAGGTATCCCTTATTAGTGTATAGGGGTGTCTAGCAGCTTAGGCTGATAGAAAAGGTAGCTTAGCAAAGCAGCTTAGGCTGAACTAGGAGACGAGCGAAGCTCCTACAGTACCACTAGTGTCATATGCACAATATCATAAGAAAACACAATACACAGATATACTAAAAATAAAGGTACTTTATTTTTATGACAATATGCCAAAAGTATCTCAGTGAGTACCCTCAGTACGAGGATAGCAAATATACACAAGATATATGTACATAATACCAAAAATATGCAGTATAGTAATAGAAAACAGTGCAAACAATGTATAGTTACAATAGGATGCAATGGGGGCATATAGGAATAGGGGCAACACAAACCATATACTACAAAAGTGGAATGCAAACCACGCATGGACCCCAAACCTATGTGACCTTGTAGAGGGTCGCTGGGACTGTCAGAAAACAGTGAGGGTTTGAAAAATAGCCCACCCGAAGACCCTGAAAAGTGAGTGCAAAGTGCACTGAAGTTTCCCAAAGAGCACAGAAGTCGTGATAGGGGAATTCTGCAGGAAAGACCAACACCAGCAATGCAACAACGATGGATTTCCAGACGAGAGTACCTGTGGAACAAGGGGACCAAGTCCAAAAGTCACGATCAAGTCGGGAGTGGGCAGATGCCCAGGAAATGCCAGCTGTGGGTGCAAAGAAGCTGCTACTGGAAGGTAGAAGCTGTGGATTCTGCAGGAATGACAAGGGCTAGAAACTTCCCCTTTGGAGGATGGATGTCCCACGTCGTGAGGAGGCGTGCAGATGTGTTTTCCCGCCGAAAGACAGCCAACAAGCCTTGCTAGCTGCAAAACTCGCAGTTAAGGTTTTTGGATGCTGCTGTGGGCCAGGAGGGACCAGGATGTCGCCAATTGCGTCAGGGGACAGAGGGGGCGCCCAGCAAGACAAGGAGCCCTCTCAGAAGCAGGCAGCACCCGCAGAAGTGCCAGAACTGGCACTACGAAGTGGAGTGAAATGGTGCTCACCCGAAGTTGCACAAGAGAGTCCCATGCCGCCGGAGGACAACTCAGGAGGTCGTGCAATGCAGGTTAGAGTGCCGTGGACCCAGGCTTGGCTGTGCACAAAGGAAATCTTCGTGGAGTGCACAGGAGCCGGAGTAGCTGCAAAACACGCGGTTCCCAGCAATGCAGTCTGGCGTGGGGAGGCAAGGACTTACCTCCACCAAACTTGGACTGAAGAGTCACTGGACTGTCGAGAAGGCGGCTGGATCAGCGTTACAGTGTCGCAGTAGTCGTCGTTGCTGCTTTGTTGCAGTTTTGCAGGATTCCAGCGCGGTCAGCAGTCGATTCCTTGGCAGAAGGTGAAGAGAGAGATGCAGAGGAACTCTGATGAGCTCTTGCATTCGTTATCTAAGGAAATCCCCAAAGCAGAGACCCTAAATAGCCAGAAAAGAGGGTTTCGCTACTTAGGAGAGAGGATAGGCTAGCAACACCTGAAGGAGCCTATCAGAAGGAGTCTCTGACGTCACCTGCTGGCCCTGGCCACTCAGAGCAGTCCAGTGTGCCAGCAGCACCTCTGTTTCCAAGATGGCAGAGGTCTGGAGCACACTGGAGGAGCTCCCAGGGGAGGTGCAGGTCAGGGGAGTGGTCACTCCCCTTTCCTTTGTTCAGTTTCGCGCCAGAGCAGGGCTGAGGGGTCCCTGAAACAGTGTAGACTGGCTTATGCAGAAATGGGCATCATCTGTGCCCATGAAAGCATTTCCAGAGGCTGGGGGAGGCTACTCCTCCCCTGCCTTAACACCTTTTTCCAAAGGGAGAGGGTGTAACACCCTCTCGCTGAGGAAGTCATTTGTTCTGCCGCCCTGGGCCAAGGCTGGCTGGACCCCAGGAGGGCAGAAACCTGTCTGAGGGGTTGGCAGCAGCAGCAGCTGCAGTGAAACCCCTGAAAAGGCAGTTTGGCAGTACCCAGGTCTGTGCTAGAGACCCGTGGGATCATGGGATTGTGCCAACAATGCCAGGATGGCATAGAGGGAGCAATTCCATGATCAGAGACATGTTACATGGCCATATTCGGAGTTACCATTGTGAAGCTACACATAGGTAGTGACCTATGTGTAGTGCACACGTGTAATGGTGTCCCCGCACTGACAAAGTTCGGGGAATTTGTCCTGAACAATGTGGGGGCACCTTGGCTAGTGCCAGGGTGCCCACACACTAAGTAACTTCCACCCAACCTTTACCAGGTAAAGGTTAGACATATAGGTGACTTATAAGTTACTTAAGTGCAGTGTAAAATGGCTGTGAAATAACGTGGACGTTATTTCACTCAGGCTGCAGTGGCAGGCCTGTGTAAGAATTGTCAGAGCTCCCTATGGGTGGCAAAAGAAATGCTGTAGCCCATAGGGATCTCCTGGAACCCCAGTACCCTGGGTACCTCAGTACCATATACTAGGGAATTATAAGGGTGTTCCAGTATGCCAATGTAAATTGGTAAAATTGGTCACTAGCCTGTTAGTGACAATTGGAAAGAAATGAGAGAGCATAACCACTGAGGTTCTGATTAGCAGAGCCTCAGTGAGACAGTTAGTCATAACACAGGTAACACATACAGGGCACATTTATGAGCACTGGGGCCCTGGCTGGCAGGGTCCCAGTGACACATACAACTAAAACAACATATATACAGTGAAATATGGGGGTAACATGCCAGGCAAGATGGTACTTTCCTACACACTTTGACGCAAAACATGACTTTGCCGGAACCAAGGCTTGTTGGAGAAATCCAGTGACAAAACTCGCCTACATCCAGTGCATCATGAGGAACCCGCTGACATCTTCCTTGGGTTAATTTCTGCAGTCTTCGTCCAACCAGGGACTCTTCTTTTACACCCCTTCTGGGCTGGCAGGGGCTCCTGTCCTTCCTGGAACTTTTTTCAACTTCTGAACTTGGTCTTCTTCCTTTGAAGGTCTTCAGGTCCAGGAATCCACCATTTGTTGTTTGCAGTCTTGCTTAGTTCTTGCGGTAACTCTAATCACGACTTGTAGTGTGTTCTAAGGAAACTTGCAGTACTTTACTCCTGCTTTTCTGGGCTCCCGTGTTGGGTGTTTTACTTACCTTTGCTGTATTCTTAGACTCCCAGAGATTCTCTACACACTACACTTGTTTAGGGGAAATTTGTGATTCACATTCCACTTTCTTAGTATATGGTTTGTGTTGCCCCTAGACCTATTTTCTTCCATTGCATTCTATAGCATTTCCTATTGTTTGCACTATCCTAGGTCTAATTACTTACCTTATTTCGGAGACTAGTGTATATATTGTACATAATACTTACCTCTAGAAGGAGTATTGCCTCAAAGATATTTTTGGCCTTGTGTCACCCAAATAAACTACCTTTATTTTTGGTAACACTGAGTATTGTCTTTGCCTGTGTATAAGTACTGTGTAACTATAAATGGTATTGCAGAAGCTTTGCATGTCTCCTAGTTCAGCCTAAGCTGCTCTGCTATAACTACCTCTATCAGCATAAGCTGCTAGAACACTACTACTTTTCACTAATAAGGGATAACTGGACCTAGTGTAAGGTGTATGTACCCAAGGTACCCACTACAAACCAGCCCATCCTCTTCAATACAGCTGTGGAAGATGATCCCATTTGCAAACCCAAGTACAGCAGCACAGGCTACATACAATGAGGGACACGCAATATCATGGAAAGGACATTTGCCATACTGAAGACAAGATTCAGGATCCTGGATCTCACAGGAGGCAGCCTTCTATATGCCCCACACATTAGGGGTGATTCTAACTTCGGCGGGCGGCGGAGGCCGCCCGCCGAAGTTCCCCCACCAAAATACCGCTCCGCGGTCGAAAGATCGCTGAGGGTATTTTGGGTTTTGCCCTGGGCTGGCGGGCGGCCGCCAAAAGGCCGCCCGCCAGCCCAGGGCAAATCAGCCTTCCCACGAGGACGCCGGCTCAGAATTGAGCCGGCGTAGTGGGAAGGTGCGACGGGTGCAGTGGCACCCGTCGCGTATTTCAGTGTCTGCATAGCAGACACTGAAATACTTTGTGGGGCCCTCTTACGGGGGCCCCGCGGCACCCCCTACCGCCATCCTGTTCCTGGCGGGAGTCCCGCCAGGAACAGGATGGCGGTAGGGGGTGTCAGAATCCCCATGGCGGCGGAGTGCGCTCCGCCGCCATGGAGGATTCTGCAGGGCAGCGGGAAACCGGCGGGAGACCGCCGGTTTCCCGAATCTGACCACGGCCGAACCGCCGCGGTCAGAATGCCCTGCGGGGCATCGCCGGTCTGTCGGCGTTGCTCCCGCCGACCCTGGCCCCGGCGGTCAGACCCCCATTGTGTGCAAAATAAAATGTGTGCAGATGAAGGTCCCGATGTATGACCAGGTAGATGACCTGCCTGAGGAGGAGGATGGTGGTGATGATATGGAGGGGGAACAGCACAACTCAGCTGCTGGGGTACGGCAGAGACAGCACATAGTTGACAGCTTGTGCTCTTAAGAACCACTGAATTAACCTTGTCAATTTTGTAAATAAACACTTCACTAACACAACCAATCCGGCTGTGGTCTTTTCAATCTCCACTACACATAGCATAGGAATGTGAGTCAAAGGTCAGGGATCATGTTACAAATACAAAGTACTGTTGCAACATCATGTGTGATGTGTGAGATTGTACTGCCACCATCACACACATCACTAACAGCCTAATCACTGCTATGTGACAACTGAAGGATACAATCTATGGACGACTACATATTTTGTACATCCACATTGCCAACTGGTAAGTCAATAGGTCATCAGACACAGCTACATCATGTCCAAATAGGATGTATGCAAGGGGCCCACACATGAGGTAGTGGATATCAATAAATACAAATTAAGTCATGTTGGAACTGAACACTGTCACAACTCAGTGTGAGAGTTGCAATGGCTGCATGAAATATGTGTGACAAGGGGGGGACATCATTAGTAACAATGGACATTATGAGTTGCCCAGGTTTAACAATCAATGGTAGAAGTTGGGCCTGCGCAGTATCCCCATGGTAATCTGACCTATCACTGCTATGGGGCACAATCCTGACACAGAGTACACATGACCTTACACATTGAACGGACAAGTCGGTGGAATGCACATCAGCATGGATGATACTATATGCAGGTGGGGCTGCAGGTCCACCACACAAAATCAACAACCATTGGGAATTGTAAAGAGTTCAATCAAACTTTTTTTAATCAAAACATATTCTGGGTGAAATGTAGGCAGAGAGTGTCATACACACTATGCACCAAAGATGTACACATGTCAGACAAAAAAGCAGGCTTCACACAAGTCTCCATGAACTCAAAATCTACATACGGAGACAGTTGTCGGGTAATAATTCCTAGGTAGCAACGGTTCACCCATCATCAATAATACCCGATCTGTGTATGTTGCTTTAAACATTAGGCTCTGCATAGCAACATCACACATCATAGACGAAAACACATTGCACAATCACAAATCACAACTATCACATTGAACTGAATGCCAAACATATGTGGATGCAGTATTGTCACACATTCATATATATGTACGATGTGCAACAATTTGCCTGCTGTTGAGTCTGTAACACACACATTGTTGTAGCAGACTAATCACACCCTTGTCACATTGTTGCATGGACTTCCACATGTGGCCATACCCAAAATGCCACACTGCAGCACAGTCCATGTCATATGTATGTTGATTCAGGGTGCATCTATGGACAATGCAAAAAACATGCAATCAGGAATTAAGTAAAAAAATATGATGTCAATGTGTCTAAAACATCCGCAAATGCAAAGTATATGACACATGGGCCCTTGGTGAGAATTCCAGTTTCACACACCGCTCAATATTGCCTTTAGTGAAATAGATGCATTACCATCATGCGTCTATAGAAATGACGCACGTGCTTCTAAAATAACCTACGCAAATGTCAAATGCATCAAATAAATACACACACAACTGAAAAACGTGTTGCACCGGGACAGGAAGTGATGTAATAGGAAATCCTGTCTACAAGCATGGTACAGTGGGTGTAGTTTCACTTTCCCTTTACAGTCTGTGCCTTTCTGATTGTTTTGTTGTGTTTTGGAGCTGGTGGTTGTGTCTTGGCTGTTGATTTCAGTATGTGGTGTCCCTCCTGTCATGTCCTGTTATTATTTGTGGACATTTTGTCCCAGTTATTCTGATTTTGTGTGTTTATTTTCAAAATTTGTATTTGTACTGTGGGGTGTCTGTCTGGGGTAGTTTAGCATTTGGGATAGTTGGGATTAGTTAGTGGGGTTAAGTTTACATTTATTTTTCCTTTTAATATTGTAACTTGTGGTCAACTTTGACCATTTCCAACATGTCTGACAGGGGGAGGCTGACGAGGGTGTCAGAGGAGGAGTTAGGTGGATTTGTGTGGCTGGTATGCCACTACCTTCCCTTGATGCTCAAGACGGGTGGCTGTGTCATCCAAGGATACTGGACGAAGGCCAGGTGGCTGCGGTGGGGCAAAGTGCTCCCCCACCTGAAGAGAGCCTACCGGCGTGGCAGGAATGAGCACCAGCTCAAGCATCACTGGGCAGATATGGTGTCCAGGGAGCAGGATCTGCTCGATCACCTTGGTTTTGATCGGCAGACCTGTTGGTGAGTCTCCTATTGGCATAGTATTTTCTGTTCACTGCTCTTGAATGACAGTAGCAGATGAGTTGGGGTGCTGCATGCAATGCTTGTGGACAGGTCGCATGCAACCAGAATGAAGTGTATCTGTGCCAGTCTAGGCCTGGAGCTCACATGTCCAACTGTGATACCAATGCAGCTCAGATGTCTGGTGAGTCCTGCACAACTATCACTTAGGCACACATTTCAGAGGCCATGGCAACACCTGTGCCCCGGCATAGTGTTGTGTATGATACACCAAGGCACCGCCAGCCTACAATGCTTTCCCTGGATTGTGTCAACAAAGTTGGGCAATGCTTGTATAGCGCAACTTTGCCATCATTTAACGCACATGACCCCTGCCGCTTCCATTATGTTATCAAAGGGGGCTTACCCACCTTAGGGGGCAATGTATATGGCTCATTTGATACCATTAGACAACTTTGCCACATCAGTCATGGACTAATCAACGCTTGATCCTTGCAGGCTTTAAATTAAGCTGCATGTCAATCACAAAGTGCCTCTAGGTGCCTAGCAGGACAGGCTTAAGTACTTGAGTCATATGTCTTGCAAAGCGCCAGGGTAGTGTCATATTTGTTTATACAACTCCCCCTTATACCATGTTGTCCCATCTTCTATAGATGGCCCACATATGGTTGTTGCAGGGTGTAGCCCTACATGAGTCCCTGGCCCAGTGTTAGATTGTTCATGGATCAAATAGAGTCAGTGCAGTCTTGGGGTGCATTGGGTGTGACAGAACACGCTAGACTTAGCCCTGCAAATCAGGCAGTGGAAAGGGCAATGGGGCAGGGCCTGGGACCCCTTGCACTGCCCTTGCCAGGTGCATGAGCTGTGCAGGGGCACTCAGGGGCACACCACATCACCACCAACCTTTGCATGGTGGTTTCATCGCCATGCAAAGGCTGGTGGAAATGTGGGAACAGACATGGAGTGTAGCATTGAAAGTAATACTGTTCTGGTGTCACAAGACAGGTTCCGTTGCCAGTGTGTAAGATGCTGGAAACCTGCCAGTGCCAGGCCAATGGCCCATGGGGCCTTCCCCATTGACAACAGTTGCCACTACCGCCTGCACTGTTGGGGGTGGTCATATAGACAATGGCAGTCAGGTTGTCATTGGACTGCCGCACTTGAAATGAGGGAGCAGTATGACTACCTGCAGAATCACCATCAAACTAGCTTGTGGCTCTGACCTAAGTTCACCTCCAGTTAATTGGCCATGTCCATAAACTCATTAACCATTAGGCACTGTCAAATACATACTGGGGTACACAGCAAAAATATTATGTCCATGCTGGCCATCCCTGGGTCTACCCCTGTGCCTGTGTCAAATTAGCTGCACTGCCACCATGCTGCATCTCATGTATGATGGTGCAAGGATCGCAGCATTGAGGGGGAGATCATAGTTGTGTAGGAAGGTGCACCTTCCAGCACAAACAGAAGATGAAATGTAACTCTGCTAGGTCCATGGGTGCTGTGCAATGTAGCAAACATACACATATATTAACATGAGGAGCTGTCCATGGTAGCAAGAGCACAGTGTCCTGGCAATGCCAACCCTGGGGCTGTGCAAGGTTACAGTACCGCATGGCTGTAAGTGAAACATGTAAGACTGGGACAGTGGCAGATTGACATGTGTGGTGCTGTGGCTTGAGCACTACAACACCCATTGCAAGGCCTCACCATGCAAATGGATGCATATCAGGGTTGACAATGACAAGATGGTGTCAAGCCACAGAAAGGATATACATCACACCCAGTATATGACTCAACAAATTGCCCCACCTGAGCTTCCCCTCATGTGACACTCAGGTGGGGCAAAGGACTGATAGATTGCAACAATGATATACAGGAATAATGTTTGGGAACTAAGATAACAATGATCCTCCAATAGCAAGTTAGTGAGGTGACATATAAACTGCCACAACACAGAAAGATTGATTTTACACAATCTCCTTGCAGAGGATGATGGCTCTCCTGCTTATCTGCCTATCCTGGAGCACCCCCAGGACCGGGATGACCAGCAGACAACCATCAGCCAAGAGATTCTCCAAGAAGTCCTTGTATCTCACCAGACAACACCTCCCGTCGCAAGGAGGAGTAATAATGTAGCAGCCATCCCAGATGCCCTACCCAACACCCCAATAGTATGACCTGCCAGCACCGACATAACTGAGGACTCCGAGGACCCAGGGACCAGCTTTGAGAGGACATTGGTAGGAGTGGGGATGCAGACTATGACTACCCTCCTAGAGGGTATGCGCACGTGTAGGAAAGTACCATCTTGCCTGGCATGTTAACCCCATATTTCACTGTATATATGTTGTTTTAGTTGTATGTGTCACTGGGACCCTGCCAGCCAGGGCCCCAGTGCTCATAAGTGTGCCCTGTAAGTGTTACCTGTGTTATGACTAACTGTCTCACTGAGGCTCTGCTAATCAGAACCTCAGTGGTTATGCTCTCTCATTTCTTTCCAAATTGTCACTAACAGGCTAGTAACCAATTTCACCAATTTACATTGGCATACTGGAACAACCTTATAATTCCCTAGTATATGGTACTGAGGTACCCAGGGTATTGGGGTTCCAGGAGATCCCTATGGGCTGCAGCATTTCTTTTGCCACCCATAGGGAGCTCTGACAATTCTTACACAGGCCTGCCACTGCAGCCTGAGTGAAATAACGTCCACGTTATTTCACAGCCATTTACCACTGCACTTAAGTAACTTATAAGTCACCTATATGTCTAACCTTTACCTGGTAAAGGTTGGGTGCTAAGTTACTTAGTGTGTGGGCACCCTGGCACTAGCCAAGGTGCTCCCACATTGTTCAGGGCAAATTCCCCGGACTTTGAGAGTGCGGGGACACCATTACACGCGTGCACTACACATAGGTCACTACCTATGTGTAGCTTCACAATGGTAACTCCGAACATGGCCAAGTAACATGTCTAAGATCATGGAATTGCCCCCCCCCAATGCCATCCTGGTATTGGGGAGAAAATCCCATGATTCCCCGGGTCTCTAGCACAGACCCGGGTACTGCCAAACTGCCTTTTCAGGGGTTTCACTGCAGCTGCTGCTGCTGCCAACCCCTCAGACAGGTTTCTGCCCTCCTGGGGTCCAGCCAGGCTTGGCCCAGGAAGGCAGAGCAAAGGACTTCCTCAGAGAGAGGGTGTTACACCCTCTCCCTTTGGAAAAAGGTGTTAAGGAAGGGGAGGAGTAGCCTCCCCCAGCCTCTGGAAATGCTTTCATGGGCACAGATGGTGCCCATTTCTGCATAAGCCAGTCTACACCGGTTCAGGGATCCCTCAGCCCTGCTCTGGCGCGAAACTGGACAAAGGAAAGTGGAGTGACCACTCCCCTGACCTGCACCTCCCCTGGGCGGTGCCCAGAGCTCCTCCAGTGTGCTCCAGACCTCTGCCATCTTGGAAACAGAGGTGCTGCTGGCACACTGGACTGCTCTGAGTGGCCAGTGCCAGCAGGTGACGTCAGAGACTCCTTCTGATAGGCTCCTTCTGGTGTTGCTAGCCTATCCTATCTCCTAAGTAGCCAAACCTCCTTTTCTGGCTATTTAGGGTCTCTGCTTTGGGGAATTCCTTAGATAACGAATTCAAGAGCTCATCAGAGTTCCTCTGCATCTCTCTCTTTACCTTCTGCCAAGGAATCGACTGCTGACCGCGCTGGAAGCCTGCAAAAGTGCAACAAAGTAGCAAAGACGACTACTGTGACCTTGTAACGCTGATCCTGCCTCCTTCTCGACTGTTTTCCTGGTGGTGCATGCTGTGGGGGTAGTCTGCCTCCTCTGTGCACTAGAAGCTCCGAAGAAATCTCCCGTGGGTCGACGGAATCTTCCCCCTGCAACCGCAGGCACCAAAGAACTGCATCACCGGTCCTCTGGGTCTCCTCTCAGCACGACGAGCGAGGTCCCTTGAACTCAGCAACTCTGTCCAAGTGACTACCACAGTCCAGTGACTCTTCAGTCCAAGTTTGGTGGAGGTAAGTCCTTGCCCCCCCACGCTAGACTGCATTGTTGGGAACCGCGTGTTTTGCAGCTACTCCGGCTCCTGTGCACTCACCGAGGATTTCCTTTGTGCACAACCAAGCCTGGGTCCCCGGCACTCTAACCTGCATTGCACGACCTCCTGAGTTGTCCTCCAGCTTCGTGGGACCCTCTTGTGCAACTTCGGGTGAGCTCCAGTTCACTCCACTTCGTAGTGCCTGTTCTGGCACTTCTGCGGGTGCTGCTTTCTTCTGAGTGGGCTCTTTGTCTTGCTGGATGCCCCCTCTGTCCCCTCACGCAATTGGTGACATCCTGGTCCCTCCTGGGCCACAGCAGCATCCAAAAACCCTAACTGCGACACTTGCAGCTAGCAAGGCTGGTTTGCGGTCTTTCTGCGGGAAAACACTTCTGCACGACTCTTCACGATGTGGGACATCTATCCTCCAAAGGGGAAGTTTCTAGCCCTTGTCGTTCTTGCAGAATCCTCAGCTTCTACCATCCGGTGGCAGCTTCTTTGCACCCACAGCTGGCATTTCCTGGGCATCTGCCCACTCCCGACTTGATCGTGATTTTTGGACTTGGTCCCCTTGTTCCACAGGTACTCTCGTCTGGAAATCCATCATTGTTGCATTGCTGGTGTTGGTCTTTCCTGCAGAATTCCCCTATCACGACTTCTATGCTCTTTGGGGAACTTAGGTGCACTTTGCACCCACTTTTCAGGGTCTTGGGGTGGGCTATTTTTCTAACCCTCACTGTTTTCTTACAGTCCCAGCGACCCTCTACAAGGTCACATAGGTTTGGGGTCCATTCGTGGTTAGCATTCCACTTCTAGAGTATATGGTTTGTGTTGCCCCTATCCGTATGTGCCCCCATTGCATTCTATTGTGACTATACATTTTTTGCACTGTTTTCTATTGCTATTACTGCATATTTTGGTATTGTGTACATATATCTTGTGTATATTTGCTATCCTCATACTGAGGGTACTCACTGAGATACTTTTGGCATATTGTCATAAAAATAAAGTACCTTTATTTTTAGTATATCTGTGTATTGTGTTTTCTTATGATATTGTGCATATGACACTAGTGGTACTGTAGGAGCTTCACTCGTCTCCTAGCTCAGCCTAAGCTGCTCTGCTAAGCTACCTTTTCTATCTGCCTAAGCTGCTAGACACCCCTCTACACTAATAAGGGATACCTGGGCCTGGTGCAAGTTGTAAGTACCCCTTGGTACTCACTACAAGCCAGTCCAGCCTCCTACAGCACGTGCCTCATTACGGCCAATGATAAGACAATAGCCAAACGAGGCACACACTCCCCAATGGATGGAGTCCAGCAGTGTCTGAGGGATAAGCTGCTGCCATGAGGGAGAGGCCACATCAACTGCTCTCCCAAACTGGCACGACTCTTCACGACGTGGGACATCTATCCTCCAAAGGGGAAGTTTCTAGCCCTTGTCGTTCTTGCAGAATCCTCCGCTTCTACCATCCGGTGGCAGCTTCTTTGCACCCACAGCTGGCATTTCCTGGGCATCTGCCCACTCCCGACTTGATCGTGACTTTTGGACTTGGTCCCCTTGTTCCACAGGTACTCTCGTCTGGAAATCCATCATTGTTGCATTGTTGCATTGCTGGTGTTGGTCTTTCCTGCAGAATTCCCCTATCACAACTTCTATGCTCTTTGGGGAACTTAGGTGCACTTTGCACCCACTTTTCAGGGTCTTGGGGTGGGCTATTTTTCTAACCCTCACTGTTTTCTTACAGTCCCAGCGACCCTCTACAAGGTCACATAGGTTTGGGGTCCATTCGTGGTTAGCATTCCACTTCTAGAGTATATGGTTTGTGTTGCCCCTATCCGTATGTGCCCCCATTGCATTCTATTGTGACTATACATTTTTTGCACTGTTTTCTATTGCTATTACTGCATATTTTGGTATTGTGTACATATATCTTGTGTATATTTGCTATCCTCATACTGAGGGTACTCACTGAGATACTTTTGGCATATTGTCATAAAAATAAAGTACCTTTATTTTTAGTATATCTGTGTATTGTGTTTTCTTATGATATTGTGCATATGACACTAGTGGTACTGTAGGAGCTTCACTCGTCTCCTAGCTCAGCCTAAGCTGCTCTGCTAAGCTACCTTTTCTATCTGCCTAAGCTGCTAGACACCCCTCTACACTAATAAGGGATACCTGGGCCTGGTGCAAGTTGTAAGTACCCCTTGGTACTCACTACAAGCCAGTCCAGCCTCCTACAGCACGTGCCTCATTACGGCCAATGATAAGACAATAGCCAAACGAGGCATACACTCCCCAATGGATGGAGTCCAGCAGTGTCTCAGGGATAAGCTGCTGCCATGAGGGAGAGGCCACATCAACTGCTCTCCCAAACTGGCAGCAGCATGATAGAGAACAAGATGGACTCCATGCACCAGGAAGTGGCCTCCCTCAGGTCAGACATGGCTGCCTACCACAGGGATGTTGCTGCTATTCTAAAAAATCCGCAGTTACTCCTTGGTACAATGATTCCATATGTTGTTCCACATATGGCAGCTGCTAAGAACTAGGAGTCCACATCATCAACCACTGAAGTGTGTGTGGCCCCCTCTACCTCCCCTCCACCACCATCAAGGGCGGAGGAGACACTACACACGTAGGAGAATGAAGATGTGGAACAGATCATCTTCTCCCGTATGAGTTCCCGGTAGCACTAGCACATGCCCAGTGTTTTCCTTTGTCCTATGCTTGGAATCATGCCAGTGTTAGCACAGTTGGATATGTGCACCCTTCAAAGACACACTGTTGACCTGCATTGTATGGACTTTCATTGTCTCTCACCTACAAATTGGCAAATCATGTTCCTCCACACTTAACAACACTTCACCCAAGCATGTCCCATGACATGTCCCTCAACCCTGTACTTGTGTTGTCTGACAATTGTATGGAATTCACTAATGGGGTCACAGACTATGGTTAGGAATTTTAATGAGTTTAACCATGTCTTTAGTCACAGAGTGTCAGTACAAGAGTGCAGGAATATGGGGGCACATATCTGCGCACAAGGTTCCACATGATAAACAACAATGCTGGTCTCATCCCCTACAAGCAATTCACTGTGTATGTCAAAAATGTAGAACACATGTATGCTTCACCTACTACATACAGCAGGAATGGCTGTGAAATAGTTCTCAGGCAATATTGTCAGCTGGGAGTACCAGTAGGACATATTAGTGTGAAACAGAGGTACTTAACCTCATCTGTAATTACCACTGGTCAGTTTTGCATGATAGGTTTTAAATGTAGGCTGTTGGCAGATGTGCCACAGTGCCCAACATTCCTACACAGGACTCTAACACTGACAGCTGAACTACCACACCTATCTGTCCAATACAAAGTAAAAATAGTCACCTTGAGCTGTGGGTACACTGGATGACAAATGCATATACAAGTAGATGTGTTGTTGCTGCCAATGTGACAGCTCAGTTGTAAACAGGTGATGAACATGTCAAGAGATGGAATTAGAGGCAATTTTCATTGTGCACTCATGGGAAGACCCTGAGACACAAGCATATGGCACAAAAAGTAAAGGAGTGCCCAAAATGTTTATTTACAATGAAACTAAACTAAAAAATTCAAGAAAACCTATCCTAACCTAAACTAACCTATACTAACTATACTTAACTGACAACTAAACCTAACTACCCTATGCTAAACCTACCTAACACCCTAAACATTGGCTCCCCACCCCCCTTATGTTACGAGACATCAGGACCACATTTACTAAACTACACATATACTAACTATACTGTATCTAACAGATATAAAACTAAATTGTATTTTTAATGTTTTTTTTAAACACCTATATACCCTAACATTACCCCCACCCACCCACAAAATAACATGTAAAAAGTAGAAAAACCAACCCCCAAACATACTCATCCTAACTAAACCACATACCTATTCTAACCTAACACTAACCGCTAAAAGGCACTATAAAACATGAATACAAATGAGAAGGGAGGGGACAGAAATGGGAGGTGAGAGTTTCAAAGACAATCATAGCTTTGCCTTCTTGAGGGCTTTCTTTATGTGTTTAGGACTCTTAGTATTGGTTGCCATTTCCTTCTCCAAACTGTCCAACCTTTGCAATACTAGTGTGATGTTCCTCTGCAGATCCTGCAGCATTTTCGGGTCCATGGCAGCAGGTGGTGTAGGCTGATGCACCGAGGTTGAAGCTGTTGCAGTTGTGTCTGTTGTTGTGGTGGCAGCTGTGCCCCCTGCACTGCTGTGAGCTGGGTTTCCTCTGTGTGGCCACTGCCAGTGCATGGCCCCCTTGTATGAATGCCCACCATTCCCCGGTTGATCTCTCAGCGCAATAGCGTTGAGACATTCTCCAGAACCCAGATTCCACTGCCAGGATATGTCGGTAGGAGACTGCCCTCTTTTGGAGTGCACGCAGTTCCTCATTGCTCATGTTGGCAGCTGTTAAATTGAGACAGGCAACCATCAGTGTCAGCATTGTAGAGTATGTACAGATTATTGGCTTACACTCTACATCTAATTACACATGCACTCCAACTCACATTCCGGAAAAGACAATGCCCCAGATAAATTCAACAACAATGCTGCCTTAGCATAATTTCTTTGACACCAAAGCGACGCACAAGATTGTGAACCAAACCAAATGAGGTGTGCATTGCTGTTGCGCAATATGTAATTATGCAAAGGCAGCATAAACTTTACATAGATCAGGCCCAAACTTCCTTATCATCTGTGTCAATTTTCAACCATACTTCACCAGTAACTTGAACATGTTATTGGGAGGATGGGATGCTGTTGGTAACCATAAGGGGTCAGTGCTGATAGGTACACATACAAACATGGTCAATATGACAGTCACCTACACCTTGAGCATCACATATAACTACAAATTTGGTATTCCTTACCCCCTGTGCCTAAGGGGGGATGTCTATGCAATTAATCATCTCAAATGTCCTGGTCATCCACCAAGGAATGCCTACTCATACATGAAGTCAGGGAGTAGGCCATATGTTAGGATGGCTGACAACTAGGAAGCTGCTGATCATGGGTCTATCACATCTACATTCATGTGTCCATGTGTAGAAACGCATCAATACCTGATCTGCCAATACTATTCCTTATACAGTACATCCATTTCCATGCCTGCACACGTTTGGCCTTGACCTTCATGCATGCCAATTACATTCCATATAAGTGATACATACATGAAGTGCAAAATACGGAGTGCCATGCTGGGAGACAATTGCCAGCCCAGTCCTCCATATTCATGAAAAAATACAGGGATGCATCAAATTGGGTTCAAAATGGTGCATCCCTGTGTTGTGAGAATGACAGAGTGCCCCACTGCCAATATTCTCACAGTGTTGCACTTCTTAGTCACATATGGTACTACATGTGGCTTGTCATCACCTTGTTTACACAATGCTGCCCTTTGAGTACCACAAGGCTCACAAGATATGACCCTCTGGTGGTGCATGGGGAACTTTTCAATGGACACAATGTCACCATCCAGCCTACTTTGATATCTGATCATTTAACAGCTTATCACATCTAGCATTGTGTGCAACACACATGACTCACTCACATCAAATCCTGGATTACTTCACAGGACAAACATTATCACACTTACTGGATACATCTGGGTCCTCAAATGGCGCCACTTTGCCGATTGTGTAGGGGACAGGTCCACCTGTAAGATATGTATGGAAAACCATGCTCGGTGTCATATCACTGTCACTACTAGTAGACAACAAATGTCACTGTGTACTATTTTAGAGGAGTGAGTTAGTTATCCTAGTGTAAAACAGTGCAACAAAAACAACACTACAACCACATGGTGACACAGACCCTCAGGTGAGTGGAGCCACACATCTTCACACTTACACTGAGCCAGAGACTCATGTAGTGCTACTAAACTACAACAACCATATGTGAACAATCTATAAAAGATGGAACTCCATGGTATAAGGGGGCGTTGTATAACAAATACATGACACTACCCTGGTGCTTTGTAAGACAATTGACTCAGGTACTCAAGCTTTTCCTGCAAGACACCCAGAGGCACTTTGTGATGGACATGCGGCTCAATTATCAGTCTGCAATGATCATGCTTTGAGTAATCCATGACTGATGTGGAGAAGTTGTCTGATGATGTCAAATGCATCATTTACTTTGCCCCCTAAGGCAGTTAAGGCCCCTTTGCTGACATAATGGCAGGGGCTGTGATCATGTGCGTGAAGTGAAGATAAAGTAGTGCTATACATGCATTGCCATACTTTGTTGACACAATCCAGGTAAATATGGTAGGCTGTCGTGTCTTGGTATATCATAGATAACACTATGCCGGGGCACAGGGGTCGCATTTCCCTGAAATGTGTGACTTAATGGTGGTTGTGCATGACTCACCAGACATCTGACCTGCATTGGTATAATGGTAGGACATGTGAAATCCATGTCTAGACCGGCGCAGTCACACTTCATTCTGGTTGCATGCAGCACTCCAACACATCTGCTACAGTCATTCAACAGCGGTGAACAGTAAATAGTATGCCAATGGGAGACTCACCAACAGGGCCACCAATCTCGACAACAAGATGATCGAGCAGATCCTGTTCCCTGGCTGCCAGATCTTCCCAGCAATGGTTAAGCTGGTGCTCATTTCTGGTGCTCTTACAGACCCTCCTCAGGTGGTGAAGCACCTTGCCTCACCACAGCCACCTCGCCTCGCACCGGCAGCCCTGTATGACCCAGCCCCCCATCTCCAACATCATTAGCAGGTAGTGGGCTACCAGCCACACAAAGCCACCCAACTCTTCCTCATCCATCCTGGTAAACCTCCCTCTACCAGACGTGTTATTACTGGAATGGCTGACCACAAATACTTAGAAAAAAATGAAAATAACAGAAACTTAAGCCCAATAACTAATCCCAACTATCCCAACTTAACAACTAGCCCGGACAGACACCCCACAGCACAAATGCAAATATACACAAATGTATGAAACCCGGGGATAAAATGCAGACAATATTGAACAAAACACGACAGGAAGAACACTACAAGATACAGTACGCAAGGAAATCATAATCAGCAACTCCAGAACACAACCACACAGTCAAAAGAGGCACAGACTGTAAGAGAAAGTGAAAGTACAGATACTGTACCATGCTTGTAAACAGGATTTCGTATTACATCACAACTTGTCCCCGTGCGTCATCTTTTCAATGATGCATGTATTTATATGATGCATTTGGCATTTGAGTGGGTATTTTAGAGGCATGACGCACGTGCATCGTTTTTATTGCCCATTACCGTTATGCGTTGAATTTACTAAAAATCATCACTGAGAAGAGTGCAAAGGTGGAATTCACACTAAGGGCCCATATGTCATATTCTTTCCGTTTGCGGATGTTTTAGATGCATTTGCATCAATTGTTTTGACTCTACTACTGATTGCGTGTTTTTGTTCCACTGTCTTTAGAGGCACCCTTTATCAACATACAAATGACATGGGCTGTGCTGCAGTGTGGCATATTGTGTATGGCCACATGTGGTAGCCTATGCAACAATGTGATGAGGGTGTAATTGGTCTGTTACACCGATGTGTGTGTTACAGAGTCAACAGCATGCAAATAGTTGCACGTCGTGCATATGTATGCATATGTGACAACAGTGTATCCACATATGTATGGCAGTCAGTACAATGCAATATTTCTGGTTTGTGATTTGGAACGGTGTTTTCATATGTGATGTGTGATATTGTCATACAGAGCATTATATTTAAAACGTCATACACAGCTCAAGCATTGTTGATGATGGGTGAACCATTGCTACCTAGGAAATGCTACTCGACCACTGTCTCCGTTTGTAGATTTGCAGTTTATGGTGACTTGTGTGTGGCCTACACATATGTCTGGCATGTGTACACCTTTGGTACACACTCTGTATGACACACTCTGCCTACATTACACCCAGATTATGTTTTGACCACAAATGTTTAATTAAATCCATTGCATTTAGCAATGGTTGTTGGTTTTATGTGGTGGACCTGCAGCCTAGCTGCATATGTTCTCATCCATACTGAAGCGCATTCCACAAACATATCCGTGCAATGTGTGAGGTCATGTGTACCCTGTGTCAGGATTGGGCACCATGGCAGTGGGCTGGACAGATTAACATGGATGTACTGCGCAGGCCCAACTTCTTCCATTGATTATTATACCTGGGAAAATCATGATGACCGTTGTTATCAATTATGTTCCCCGATTGTCACAAATGTTCCATGCAGCCATTGCAACTCACACACTGAGTTGTGACTGTGTTCAGTTCCAACATGACTACGTTTCTAATTTTAGTCATCCACTACCTCATGTGCGGGCCCCTTGCAGACTTCCTATTTGGACATGATGTATTTGTGTGTGATGAGCTATTGATGAACAAGTTGGCAAGATGGTTGTACATGATATTGTGGTCCATAGATTGTATTCGTCAGTTGTCACATACCAGTGATGAGGCTATTAGTGATGTTTGTGATGGTGGCAGTATAATTTTACACATCGCATATCATGTTGCAACAGTACTTGTCAGATTTGTATTTGTAACATGCTCCCTGAGGTTAGACTCACAATCCTATGGTATATGTAGTGGAGATTGACGAGACCAAAGCAGAATTGGTTGTATAAGTGAAGTGTTTATTTAGAAAATTGACAAGGTGATTTAAGTGGTCCTTAAGTGAAAATGTTTTCAACTATGTACTGTCTGCGGCGCATCCCAGCAGCTATGTTGTGCTGTTCCCCCTCCATTTCTACACTACCATCCTCCTTCTCCTCCTCAAGCAGGTCATCAACCTGGTCATACATGGGGACGTTTATCCACACACACACGTTGTGCAGGATAGAACGTCATGATGATTTTGCAGACAATGTGTGGGGAATATAGGAGGCTGCCTCTTGTGATGTCCAGGCACTGAAACTTGAATTCAGTATGCCAAATGTCCTCTCCACGATACTCTGTGTCTTACGATGTCCCTCATTGTATCCACACTCTGCTGCTGTGCTTGGGTTTGCAAATGAGGTCATAATCCATGGCTGTATTCCTTAACCCTGATCAGCTGCAAAAGATAATAGGAGTAAGTTGTTGTTAAGGCTTGCAACAGGTTTGTCATGTAGCATGGCAGTTGTAATTTTGAGGTTGTTGTGACTTTTATGAGTTTGTGGTATGGTGTGAGGTCCTGGTCTTAGGCAAACTTTTCTTAGCACTATGTTGTTGGACATATCAATCTTAAGTATTGGCTCAAGGGCCTGGGACATATGATTTGGTATCCTAACTGATGGTCAGTATGTATGTACCATGCATTGTGTTGTGCACCTTTGTATCAGTGTGCTATCACTAGAGAGGACATGACCCATCCTCACAACACAATGGGGTCAGATGTGGTGGCAACATGGTAGCACTACAGAGCCTGGATATCCCAGCCATTTTGACCTATGCCATTCCAGATGAAGTGCAACAGTCAGGCCCATTTAAATGAGTAAGTGGCAATGCACAACATTGCTCTCAAATTGGCAGCACTGTGCTGCAATATTTTGACTATGCAGGAATGCACCATGTGTTACTAGGCAACCCTTTATTGTCCCCTGCGCCAGTGGCTTATATACAGCCATGCACCGACACTACCAACCTTGCACCTGGGTGCTTGGCTAGCTGCCCTGTGGAGGTGGATGTGTCTGTGCAGGAAGGGACACCTCCCTATACATATTCTGTATGCATGGACATTTGGCTTTTTCTGTGTGTGCAGCAGTATGCAGCATGCATTGGTTGGCACATTCATATGAGTTCAAATCAGAGTCTATTTCCTCACTGCAACCTGCAAACGGCACCCCTGAGGTGGTGTTTGATGTTGGCACTGCCTCAGGTTTGAGGTGACACCTACATCTGAATCAGCATCATCATGCTATGTATGTTGTGGTGACAGACCTGCAGCAACACACATTGCACGCCCCTTTCACATGAAGTGCTGCGTGGGAGGGTGGCCAATTTCCAATGTGACTTCATGTCACATAAGAGTGGTCATCTGCAAACTTTTACATTCAGTGCAGGCCATGACAATGGCACTGGGGGCTCTTACATAAGTCCCTTAGTGATCCTGAGTTGCAGCTGATGTTTGTGCCAGCCATAAGCTGTCCAAAGGTGTGTATCCCATTGTTTCAGGATGATCAACATTACTACCAGTGTCTCTCCCATCTTCCAAAACATGAACCAGCATTATACTCTCCACACATGCACCCCGCAGGCTTTGGAATGGAGCTTACCTACTTAGCAAATGTGTCCCTTGGCACAGAGCCTGTAAGGTCAGGAATGTCCTAATTATTCCTACAGGGTTCCATTATGGCATCCAGATCTGCACTGTCTTACAGTGACTCTTCCCTATGGTGGGCCATTTATTGTTTATGGTACAGACAAGATGGTGTTGTGGGTCAGTGAGTGGAGCATGTTAGGTGGCACCATAGTAGGGGTGGTGCCTCTTCTCACAAATCTGGCACATGGTATGTGAGGGGCATTCATTTTGTATTCCTATGTGTGAGAGCCAATGCGTCAGGTAGATGTGCATGCACACTACAGCTAAGTCAGGTATGTGTTGATGAGATGTAGGTAGTATTGGCAGCAGTTATATGCCATTTGATGTTTGTTCTGGCAGCGCCTTGCTGGCATGATTCGAGGGATCTGTGCCTATGTGAGATTTACGGAACATGAGCATGGTGTATGCCCTTGACAATGCTGTGCTATTCTTTGTTTGGTGTACTATGTGAGAAGAGTAAGTAGTAGGCAACCTCTGGGCACTTGAAGTGGTTTGTGTATTTCTACTGTTGGCCAAGGGGACATATCTGCACCTGTCCTTCACTTGGTGTGCCTGTCAAGTTGTGGGTGTGTGACATACATGTGGGTGTATGTGTTTATGGTGTGCACTGATTGTGCTTTCCTGCAGCATGATGCACATGTGATGTTAGCTGCACATCTGTGTTACCCTGGCCATGTGTTTTTGTAGTGGTGTATGTCTTGTGTGTCCCACAGGGTTGGTGTGTTGTGTGTATATTGCTAGGTTTGTTACCCACAAGTCGGCCATTTCGAGATAGTCCATCCTGGAAGTGTTTGTTGATCCGGCTGTGCTAGAATATGTAGGCGTCATGCACACTCCCAGGATACTAGGCCAAAATGTTTTTGAATAGTCCCCGGTGGTCCACTATGGCTTGCATATTGATAGAATGCGTGTGCTTGCAATTCTGGTATATGTGCTCTGTTGCTGCTGTGGTACTGAAAATTCTGGACCCGTGTTATAAACATCGTCGTATCACAACGATTTTGGTATCAGCAGACCGAGAATGATTAGAATAGTATGCACAAGCATTGTATTCATATTCATGTGAAGAAATCACCTGAATATCAGAGTTTCCGTCCTGAAACTCTGAGGTTCCATTGTAACGACAGCCATTTTGTGATTGCCCTCACATAGGCCAATGACTAATGCCGAAAACGAGTCTGAAGGACACGTACATCTGTGCTGACTCCTCTGTGACCTGGGCAAGCTGACACCACTGCCTGAAGCCAAACCTGTTCGGCCAGTTTCTTTCCCAGTGGCTGAATGAGATTAGTATCAAGGCACAACACATCATAAAACCTTTCATCACACACAAACCATGCCTAATCTTACACGCACCTGTACCTGTTTCTTTCTTTATGGCTTGCTTTACAAGGAGGAGGTGCCTGTTTATATTGGGGGTCCGTCGATATCTGATGAAAGTACTGAGCCTTGCCGGGTAATTGATTGAGGGCTGGACAAACTGAAATATGGCTTGTCATCATAACCCTGCTATTTCTTTGTAGTGAAAATATGTGAATGGTCAACTGTAAAATAAGGAATGTTTGCCTTAAGCATAATATTTTGTATAAAAGAGAAGGTTAGCTTTGCAAGAGCAGCAGTCTCCTGACAATATACACTGTGTTGTACTTCTAGGATACCTGTTACTGGCTGCAGCCAATAAACAAGATCTTTGACTTCACCAAGAAGACTCTGTGTTTCTGTAGTCTGAAACAGGAAGGACTCGAAGTCTTAGGGTGTGTTCCCTGGCACCACTGGGTTCTGAAAAACTCAGTACTTCAGTTGGCGCCCAACGTGGGGCGATTTCAGCGGTACCGGTCCAAGCAAGAGGTTCGTGAGGAGCTTCTTGTGAAAATTCTGGAGGGAGGCTGCCACTTCATCGACCCCTGTATGTCGACGTGGTCCGAAAGTCTTTGCTGCGAGGTTCCCCGCTTCCCGACGGCTACGAAGGACTGCTGCCCTGACTATCGCCCTGTTTTGGACCCTTGATGATTTGGTAGAGCGAAATGATAAACGAGTCTTCTGGTGACGTCATCGATACCTCAGTTAAGTATAAGTGGAGCGTCTCCCAGTCCTTAGTTTGGTTCTTAGTTTGGTATCCCCTTGGGATCTTTGATTTGGAACTTGCAAGTACCAAAGCCGAGGGATTCATGTATTCACGAGACTATTATATTCATAATCCTTTGAAGTTTGAAGCTAGACTGGAGAGCGAAGATGCCTGGTCTTAGCAGACATGGAAATTTGTTTTGTCTTGGTTATAATAGGGATTCCCGATTGGAGGACTCGTGTCCGGTTCCTCCGATTGGAACTTCAACCTATGAACTATATGTGAAACATGGCATAGGCCCCATCATATATAATGAAGTATGGATCCGATACACCAGGAAAGATGGTGTTTTAAAATGGCCCCAATATGATAGTTTTGACACAGAGATTCTGGATAATCTGGAGGTTAAACTTTTTAAGAAGAAAGCCCGGCCGGCGATGTTTGACTCTTTCCGCCTATGGCGTAAGGAAGCCAAACAGAAGGAAATTAAATTAGCAAAGAGAAATAAGAGGGAAGAGGGTATCTCGATAATGCAAGCTGCCATGCAGTTTAAAGATGATGAAGAAGAACAGATGAATGAGCAGTTGCACAGGCAACGTAAAAGGGTGACCGATAAATGTTATCCAGTTTTTCCGCTTCTTCAGCAAGATGCAGCAAAAGAACTTGAGAAAGATCCTTTAATGTCACACTTGTTGAGTTCGCCACCCCCTTATGCGCAGAATGCTACAGCACCTCCGCAACCTTTAGCTGTGCAACCTCCGGTTATTGTGCCTCAGGTTCTTCCACAGCCGCCAGCTCCTCTTCAGTTGGCTCCTACTACTATGGCGCAGCCCCTTCAAGGGCCGCCGACTTCGCTACCTGCTCCATCTGTACCTCCTACGACTTTATGTACTACATCGACTGTCTCTTCTGGTGTTCTTCCTGATACTGCCTCTGCGTCTGCTTCTGCGTCTGCCTTGCCTCCCTCTGTTTTTCCTACTGTTCTTTCATCAACTTCTCCTTCTGTCCGACAGAGAATGACAGATACTGTTGCCAGCCTTATATTTCCTCTCTTTGGGTCGTCTGGTGTGACCCCAGATTCGTAGCGTAAGCAGTCGCGTAGTCAACTGCCTAATTCTCGAGAGAGAGAAATGTTTGACCGTATGGCGCGTAAATGGGTTGTTTACCCTTTAAGATACGATGTAGAGTCTGTTATGGATGTCTTCCGTCAATGGGAAGCACCGAAACAAAGATAAGTTTTTGAGAAAATGTGTGCTTTCCTTTGTAAGGAATTGGAGAATAATGATTTGGAAACAAATCCGCCTGATTTGTGCCCTGTACGGTTTGAGTTTGCAAAGGGCACGATTGTGGGTTCAGATGTTGAGACAGCAGTTGCGACGTTGTTGTCCTTTAGGAATAAGGATCCTTCTCAGTCATTGTTCGAACATGACTCCTCTGTTAAAAAATAGGTGCGACAGTACCCAATGAGAGAAGTCCCTCCGGTATGGAAGGACGACGTTGAGGCTGATGTTGCTAATCAAATTGATGCTGTCCCAGCTCATTTTCAGCGTGTTTGGGTACATGTTCCGTGGAAGCGAGCTGAAGTTTTAGCCCTTAAGCAGACTTTGCCTGATCCCCGTAAAAAACATGCAGTGTATTATAAGGAATTATCACAGACTGCAGACTCATGCATTATGAATTTAGCCGACATAGACATGTTATTTGGGAATGTTGTTCCACAGCCTTTGTGGGGATTGATTCGCCATACAGATCATGCGCAAGAGTTAGGTGACGCATGGGCTAATATTAGTGCTGCAAATGATAGACAAGTTGGTGGTGCCAAGCCTGAGCCTTTGGTAGCAGAACTGCCTGCTAGGATCATTACTTACATGAAGACTTTAATGCCTGCGATGCGTGTGAATTGGGATAAATTGTCTGCGTGTAAGCAGAAGAAAGATGAAACAGTGTCTGATTTCTTCACCAGGTTTGAGGAAACGTTTATCGACCACAGTGGTCAAGATATGAGTACAGAAGGTGGTCAACGGTTGTTCGTCGACAAGTTTGTGCACAATTTGCTTGCCGAGCTGTGTAAGAAATTGAAGGATTCAGAGAGTTCTTGGGCCGTTTCCTCTTCAGCACAAATATTGGCTACTGCATAGTACTACGAAAATAGGGATAAAGATGAGAAGGATAGAGCAGACAAGAAAACTAAAGAATTAAAGACGAAGGTTCTTTTACAACAGACGTATCCGCCACGTGGTGGTCAGAGTAACTATCAGCAACCTCAACAGTTCCAGAGAAACTCGCAAAGGTTCGAGTTTTCTCAACCACGTGTTCCTGTAGGTCCCAATCAGTGTTCATATTGTAAAGAAGAGGGTCATTTCAAGTATAGTTGTCCTATTTTGTTACAGCTTACGAATGATGCTTCTGGCGCAAGAGGTCGAGGTGTTCAACAAGCTCCTAGAGGTAGAGGACGTGGAAGTTTCCCCCAGAACACGTGTTCCTTTCCGTCTCAAAACTCAATGAATAGTTTTGACCAGCAACATAACGCGTCTGGTAGGACGGCTCAGTACTATGCTGACGACTACTATGCAGAAGATGAGAATCTGGAAGGTAATAATTGCTAGGACAGCCATAGACGAAGAGAGGGAGTTTTTTTAGTTCCAGTAGATCAGAATGGACCTTATGTTAAGGTGATTACCTCAGGTGTGTCGGAGCCTTTTCTGTTGGATACTGGTGCTACAAAGAGTTCTATTATGCACTCAAAACTCCCTGGCGCACCTTTGTCTGGCGAGATGAATGTTTCAGTAGGTTTTTCTGGCGCCCCGGTTAGGAACCCGATTTCTAGTCCTATGTCCCTTTCTGTTGGACCTTGTGAATTGGAAGCACCCCTTATTCTGACGACAGGTTGTGGTGAAAACTTGTTAGGATTGGATTTGTTGAAAAGATTGTATGCAACATTATATTGTTCTCCTTCAGGAGTACAACTTACACTGGGTAGGAAAATGGTCTCTCCAATGTATTTGTCGAAGGATAAACTTCCGACCGAATTGTCATTTCTTCCTGATACCATTTGGGCTACTGGTCCTAATGACGTGGGTCTGTTGGAAATACCGCCTTATGTTGTGACATTGAAAGCCAATGTTAAATTACCACGCATTCAACAATACAAGATCTCTAGTGAAGGTGAAAAGGCGTTGCTAGCGATCATTTATGATTTAATTGAAAAAGATGTAATTGAAGAGACAAGAGGCAACGTTTGTAATAGTCCTGTTCTGCCTGTTTTGAAACGTACTGACCCCTCTAAGCCACCTGTTTACAGGTTCGTGAATGATCTTAGAGAGGTAAATAAAATAGTTGTGCCACAGTTTCCAGTTGTTCCTAATATCACTGCCCTATTGACTATGATTCCAGCTACCGCCACCTGGTTCTCGGTGATTGACTTAAAGAATGCTTTCTTCAGCATCCCGATTGCCGAGGAGAGCAGGGATATTTTTGGCTTCAGTTTAGGAGGCCGAAGTTTCCGCTTCAAAAGCGCTCCACAAGGCTACTGTGAAAGTCCATCAATATATAGTCAGGCTTTAAAAACACAGCTTGATGCAATTGTTTTACCTGACGGCGCTACCCTTATTCAGTACGTCGATGATTTGCTAGTCGCTACAGATACTGAAGAGATTTGTAAAGAAGCCACCTTGTCGTTGTTGCGTCATTTATCTGATTTACATCACAAAGTGTCCCTTTCAAAACTGCAATATTGTCGACAAGAAGTGACCTACTTAGGTCATCTCTTATCGAAGGAGGGAAGGAAACTGACCTCAGAAAGAATTCAGGCAATTGCAAAATTGAGTGTGCCAAGGACACAGAGAGAAGTACGTGCTTTCTTGGGCATTACATCATACTGCAGACAATGGATACCGAATTTTTATTTGCTGGCCAAACCTTTGGTAGCATTGACCTATAAAGATACACCGAACCCCGTTCCGTGGTCTGAAGATTGTCAGAAAAGTTTTTCCGAATTGCGTAATGCATTATGTTCGGCTCCTGTGTTGGGTACCCCCGACTACTGTAAGCCCTCTACACTGTATGTCCATGAGAAAGAGGGTTGTGCATTGTCAGTGCTGACACAGTCTTTTGGAGACAAGCAGCGCCCATGCGCATATTTTTCGTCGACTTTGGATCCAGTAGCTAAAGCATTGCCGAGTTGCTTGAGAGCCACAGCGTCAGCAGCTGTTTCTATTCGCCAGTCTGCTGGGTTAGTGATGAATAATATGTTGATTGTGATGGTTCCACATGCAGTGGACACGTTGTTAAACAGGACCAAGACACAGCATTTAACTAGTGCTCGATTGTCAGGTTACGAGTTGACACTGTTAGCGAGTCATGTGCACATAAAGAGGTGCAATACGTTGAATCCAGCCACGTTATTGCCGATTTCAGTAGAGACAGATGATGTTGAACAACATGATTGTTTTCTTAGGACAGAAGAAGAAATGAAAGGGAGAGTAGATCTTAAAGATACTCCTCTTGTAAAGTGTGATGGTACCTTATGGGTGGATGGTTCATGCTTCAAGCTTCCGAATGGTGATACGACTGCAGCATATGCTGTCACAACTTTGCATACGATTGTTGAAGCTGCACGTATACCACATAATTCAGCTCGAAGCAGCAGAGCTGATTGCACTTACGAGAGCGTGTGTGTTATCGAAAGGAATGAAAGTGACCATATATACCGACAGCCAGTATGCGTTTGGTGTGGCCCATAGTTTTGGACGATTGTGGAAAGAACGTGGGTTCCTGACTTCGCATGGAGCTAAAATTCAGCATGGTCAGTTGGTGAATGAGCTTCTTGAGTCACTGACCTTGCCATTACAAGTTGTGATTGTGAAATGCAGTGCACACAAGAAGGTTACTGATGATGTCGGTCGTGGCAATGCATTTGCTGACGAAATCGCAAAAGAAACAGCAAAAGATGTGATGAATCGAATGTATGTTGCAGACCCCACAAGATGGGTTGGTGACGTTGGAATATGTGAAGATACGATAGAGGGTGTGAAGTCTCTTCAAGCTGAAGCTTCAGAGAAAGAGTTGAGTGTGTGGAAAGAAAGTACGGGTAAATTGGATGAAAATGGTTGTTGGGTTGACTTGTCAGAACATCAGCGATGGTTGTTACCCGATGCATATGTGCTTGCAGTGGTGACAATGGCTCATGGAATGGCCCATATCAGTGTGAAAGGGATTTGTAAGTTGTTGGCTCCAGTATGGCAAAATGCTGGAATTCCTAAATGTGCAGAGAATGTGGTCAAGAATTGCATGGTGTGTCTGAAATACAATCCTGGTAGGGGAACCCCAACTCCAGCTGGTCATTTTGCGCCTCCAACGTATCTGTTCGAGGTTTTGCAGCTAGATTTCATCCACATGGAAAGGTGCAACAATCTGAAATACGTACTCGTTGTTGTTTGTGCTTTTTCAAGATGGGTAGAAGCATATCCCTTAAAAGACAACACTGCCTTATCCACAGCTAAAGCCTTTGCCAAAGAATTCTTCCCTAGGTTTGGAATGCCGAGAATGGTCTGGAGTGATAATGGGAGTGAATTTGTGGGTCGAGTGATGAAAAAAGTATGTGAGGGGCTAGGTATCCAGCAAAGATTCCACGCTGCAAATCACCCCCAATCAGCTGGACTAGTAGAGTGCTATAATGGCACGCTAAAACTGAAGTTGGCAAAGATACAAGCGAGCTCTGGTCTTAAATGGCCTGACGCTCTGCCTTTAGCACTCCTATCAACAAGAATGACTGTGCATTCGCGAGTGGGACTTAGTCCCTATGAAATTGTGTTCGGCTGCCCGGCCAACATATGGGGAGTGCCAAGACCAACAAAATTCAGTGATATTGAACACCCTGTACTGCTTGATTATTTGTATGAATTGACGGCTAAATTGCGTGCTCTACACCAACAGGTTCACGATACTCTGCCTCAGGTCTCTGAAGCTCCAGGACATCTTATCGATCCTGGATCATGGGTGCTGGTCAAGAACTTCCAGCGGACAAAGAATGACCAGCCCCGTTGGACCGGCCCCCACCTCGTCCTTCTCTCAACAAGATCAGCTGTTAGAGTGGAAGGGAAAAAGAACTGGATCCACGGCGTACACTGCAAGAGGGTCCCTTTTCCTCTACCGTACGACCGGTGGGTCCAGGAGGGGATCGCTGACTCTGAGACTGAGACTGTGCCTCGTTTTTTGCCATTTAGCGATGCACGTGTAAAAGGAACAATTTCTGAACGAGAAAGTGACAATAATTTGCAAGAAGCTGTGCCACCGTCAATTCGATTGAACACTACAGAGCCTGAACTCTTGTTCCAGAACCAGACAGTACCTGGAAAAAGCCGTTATAATTTGAGACCAAGAACTAAGGACAAATAATTTTTTTCCTGTTCCTTTGCTATTTTTTTTAAAGTGCGGCTCTCTCATCTGAGAAACTTTCTTATTTTTGTTTTTTTCTTTTCGAACCGATCCGGGTTCAGCTGTAGGGTCGTGGTTGCCCAAGTCTTTGGAGTGCAGCTGAAAACGTTAGGTCGACAGTTCTGGTCGGTCTAAGGGAGTTGCCCTGGACTGACAGAAGCATTCCCTAGCATAGAACACCCTACCACCGCAAGCAGCAATTAGAGAGGATGGAGTTTTTCAAGAATGAGAGACCTGCCAAACAGTTGGATTTTAAAGCCAGAATGTCTATAATAATGACAAAGAAACGATTTTTGATATTATGTATTTTCATGTTGCTCAGTTTAATGACGTTTTTAATAGGATATGTTTTATTCTCTTTTCTAGTGACATTTGCACCCATTACACAGCCCATACCTCCTTCTACTGTTTCCTCGCATTCTTTTCACCCCCTGCCTGAACACGAGTCTGACAGAAGATTAGAATTTGTCAACAATTCATTCATTCAGCTTCTACACCAACACCAATTAGTAGTGAACACAACTAACTGTTGGGTGTGTGGTCTTATGCCTCATACTACTGATAAAGGTATCCCTTATCTGGTCCTACCTTTCAGCCATAATGGTTCTGTGTGGGCATATAGAACGGTGTTCATATACGCGTATGAAGCCAACCCCCTACGTTCTGTAAAAGATAATCCTAAGAATAGTGCTCTAGCTAAGGGTATAGTAGATATGATTAGGGAAGATATTTCCTATGAGACTATCCCAAGAGATGAGACACTAGCATATATTGGATGGAACATAACAGGATATGGAGTTAATCTGAGTGGAAACCAGCGAGCAAAGAGATCCTCCCCGATTTGGATTGTACCCCATCAGGGTCACCTATGTCTGCAAGGTAATGGCAAGAATCCCAGAGCTCAGTTAGGGAAAAGTATCTGCACTGAAATATATGTTTTTGCGTCTCTGACTTCTCCTTCGTTCTTAGCAGCTAAGGGTACCTATTTCATCTGCCATAATAGAGCCTATACATGGTTGCCCCCTGACTTCTCAGGCACATGTTTTGTTTCGTTCCTGTTACCTCCCACCTATACGGCCGCGGCAGATTACCATAAGACAAGGATAGTTAGAGGTGTCATAAGTAAAGAAGACACTACAGGACAAGAATTTGGAGATTTCGTAAAGGGTTTTATGTCGTTTTGGGGTCCTATGGTTAACAGCAGGAACATAAGGCAATTGACAAAGGTGGTTGAATCCATGGTAGTTGAAACCGCCGGTGCCCTTGGTAATTTGACTGCTGAGCTCCAGTCGGATCACCTAATGACTCTTCAAAACAGGATCGCATTAGACGTCATACTTGCAGACCGAGGTGGGGTATGTAAAGTGATCCAATCAAGTTGCTGTGTTTTCATCCCAGATAACGCTCCGACAGTCTACCAGGCCATTTCCAAACTGCATAAGATCTCCGAGTCTATTCACGTGGATAAAGGAGATTGGTCATTGATGGGGTGGTTCTGGGAGCTGATATCCGCCTGGGGATGGAAGACTCTGGTAGTCATTGGGATGATCTTAGCCATTCTTTTCCTGTCCTGTTTGTGTGTACAGTGTGCTCCTGCAATATGTGGCCTCTGTGCTACATCGTGTGTAAGGAAACCTGTATCAAAAGATGAGCTAAGTAATAGGATGATGCTACAGCAACATCTCAACGACTTTATGAATATAGACCTGGACTCAGATTAGCGTGAGTATAGGTTATTGCCTATGTAAGGGCAAAAGGAGGGTCTGTGGTACTGAAAATTCTGGACCCGTGTTATAAACATCGTCGTATCACAACGATTTTGGTATCAGCAGACCGAGAATGATTAGAATAGTATGCACAAGCATTGTATTCATATTCAGGTGACGAAATCACCTGAATATCAGAGTTTCCATTCTGAAACTCTGAGGTTCCATTGTAACGACAGCCATTTTGTGATTGCCCTCACATAGGCCAATGACTAATGCCGAAAACGAGTCTGAAGGACACGTACATCTTTGCTGACTCCTCTGTGACCTGGGCAAGCTGACTCCACTGCCTGAAGCCAAACCTGTTCGGCCAGTTTCTTTCCCAGTGGCCGAATGAGATTAGTATCAAGGCACAACACATCATAAAACCTTTCATCACACACAAACCATGCCTAATCTTACACACACCTGTCCCTGTTTCTTTCTTTATGACTTGCTTTACAAGGAGGAGGTGCCTGTTTATATTGGGTGTCCGTCGATATCTGATGAAAGTACTGAGCCTTGCCGGGTAATTGATTGAGGGCTGGACAAACTGAAATATGGCTTGTCATCATAACCCTGCTATTTCTTTGTAGTGAAAATATGTGAATGGTCAACTGTAAAATAAGGAATGTTTGCCTTAAGCATAATATTTTGTATAAAAGAGAAGGTTAGCTTTGCAAGAGCAGCAGTCTCCTGAGAATATACACTGTGTTGTACTTCTAGGATACCTGTTACTGGCTGCAGCCAATAAACAAGATCTTTGACTTCACCAAGAAGACTCTGTGTTTCTGTAGTCTGAAACAGGAAGGACTCGAAGTCTTAGGGTGTGTTCCCTGGCACCACTGGGTTCTGAAAAACCCAGTACTTCACTGCAGGTGGCACAAGTTGGACATGGGTGCAGTCAACTGCACCAAGCGCATGCCATGAAATTGATAGAACCCCTGTTTTACCTCCTGCTGCTTTTGCTGGGTGTTGGGGAAGCTGATGTGGTGGGGTGTCAGGGAGATTATTGCGTCTAACACCTCTGTCACAAATGCAGCGAATGACACACCAACAACAAGGACACCCGTTGTCTGAAATGAGCCACTTGCCAGCATATGCAGGACAGCTAGCAGCTTTGTCACAGGTGGTATGTTATTTGGGGTCTGCAGGCTGTCTGTGATTTGTGGCTCAATGTGATGCAGCAGGTGAAGTATGGCTTGCCGACTGAGTCTATATTTCCTTATGATGTCTTGTTCCCTAGGGCTATGGAGAGTTGTCCAGTTTCTGAATACCCTCTCCTGCCTTCTGTGCTGCCTTTGTGGGTTGCGTGGTGGTGGTTGCTGTGGTTGTTACTGTGCTCTGCTTCATCTCGCAAGCTTGAGCAGTAGCACATCCATCTTGTCCCGTGGGTTTGTGATGTTGCTTCTGTGTTTTTTCCTTAGGTAGTGATGTGTTTGCCTCATTTTAACGCCTGGTCTGACCCAGGCGTTAAAATTTGACGCAAAACGGAGTTAATGTCATTTTTTGGGTCTACCTCCCATCCGTGCATCTTTTTTGCCCTGGAGGATAAATATGGCGCTAGGGGCTTAGAGTCATTTTTTGGATGGGAACACCCACCTTGCATCTCAGTGACGCAAGGAGGTTTCACACATCTAAAAAATTACGTTAACTCAAATATTTTGACACTAGATGGGTCTAGCATCAGAATATAAATATTGAGTTTAGTTTGCACTGAATTAGAGTTAAAATAAATGATGCTAATTCAGCACAAGCAGGGTAGAAATATGGACCTTCATCCACCCTCCCACTTATCAGCTTCCAAAAATTCACAAATGTACTGCACCTGGTTATGAGGCTGGAGACTGATGAATATTCTGCTTCATGCAGAGTAATTGCTTCTTAACCAATTAATCAGGATGAGAAAAACTAATTCTATATCTGTTCTTGGAGTATATGAGAAAACAGAAATTAGACTTTTTGCTTCATGATTTGTAGTTTGTAATGTGGAAAGACAGCCGTGAGGCAGCAGTGAAGGTACCATCTATTGCATTCTCGGTCACTGTATTCAGATGTATGTGGTGTGATGGAATTCAATTAGTGAAAGAAGCCCATTTGCACAAGTGCTATACTGGGAAAATGCCACAATATTAGTGAACACAAAAATCTGTGCATACATAAAGGCAGTAGTGTCCTCTTTGGAGCACGTGCTGTGTGTCCAGTCTCTGGAGCTTCAAAGGTTTCCAGTATCGACATGATAGTTAGGGTTAAAAAGCAAGTTCTAAAGGTAAGGCATTTTGCGTGATACTAATTGAGAAGATCCACTTATTAGAAACAAGTGTACTACCACTATGATTTAGAGAAACATTTGATGTGATTAAAGATTTCAATAGTGTGAATAAAACAAAGCATAAGAGATATTTTGTAAATTTGGCCTCTAACCTCTCATATTGTGGTAGATGTATATATTTTTAGGTTGAGGTTCCGGGGCACTATAGGGAACATACAGGACTCATGTACACATTAACATTCACCTTTAAGACACGTTCAGATCCTGTATTGCTTTGTCCATTCTTGTGAGCAGGAGGTAGCCTTAAACAACAGGGGCATCACATTAGGAACTTCTTAATGGCAGGATGTGTATAATTTTGCCTTCAGCTTTTGGACTGAAATATCACTTCTTTATTTTATTGCAGATTCTGTTTTTCTTAAAGTCTGCAGGTAAATGGAATTAATTCCACCCTTTCCTTAACATCTTACAGTACCAGTCCTCCAGCTTTATTCAAGGCAATTTCTCACTAATGTGTTTTACATCATGAATATTTAAAAACGAAATGTAACTCCAGTGCCATTTAACAGGCTTTTAGACATCGATGAAAGTGATAGAATTGACCTTGATGTCACACCTATGAGATGGTGCCGATAAAAGGAGAAGAAACTGTTGTGTGACAGCCCACCGTAAAACATTTACTATATTTGACATCTTTATTTCCATATGTTGCTACTTTTAAAATGTTTTAGCTTTTTATTAGAGGGTTGGCCTAAATTTAGTTCATCCAGTGAACTTGTTTTTTTATGTAGATGTAGTTCCACCATGATGTTCAGATATTCAGGGCACTAGAAAATAGCGAAATAGTCTGTACAGTTACTAAAAAGAATACGATTTAAAATGAAGGATTTTCGCAGTTCAATGAAGCACCCATTGAAAACAGCTTTGGATCTGGTGGTGTCAGTATTCATTGCCAAATGAATGCTGACATCACCATAACAATAGCATTATACTTGTCACCATTACTATGTGTACTCATTGAAAATGAATCTGTACCTGTGATATTGTGAGTCCAGCTGTGTATGTGAGTCAGTACGTGTATGTGTGTGTGAGATTGGATTGGCTGGTCGAAGTGGAGGGACCTGGAGTGGGCGATTTGGTTGTTTCTGTATGTGTGCCACATGCATGTGGGTTTGATGTCTGTTGTGTGTTTTGGGTTGCGTGTTGTGTTGCTGTGTGCAACATTCAGGTGTGTGTTGTTGTGTGGTGGTCGTTATTGTTATGTGTGCAATTGTGTTTTTGTGTGCGTGTGTTTTTGTAGATGGGTGTGTCATTGTGTTGGTTGTGGTTGTTGGGTATGCATGTGTATGTGTGTGTAGTATCAATGGTGTGTGTATGTTGTGTCATGGGTGTATAGCAATGTGTGTTTTCTGTACGTAAATTTTGTATTGTGGTGGAATGGCAATGGATAATAGTGCTTATGTTGTGTGTTGTTGTGGGTGTTGTGCAGGTGGACACATATGGCTAAGGTACAGTATGTGTGTCATTCACCTCTATGAGATAGCCACTGTCATTACACAATTCCCAATGGCTCCAGCAATAGTCTCCCTCATCAGCAATCCTCTGCCAGTGCACAGCCTGCAGGACTGTAACATCTAAATAGGGTCATCGGGAACCCGTCAGCCTGATGGCTAGGAAGAGCAGTCCATCATATCGGTCTGCGGCTAAGCCACAATTCATCTAAATACGGCACGTGGTACACCATCAACTTTACAGTGTTTTTGAGTCTGCTGTTACAAAAGATTGGCGGTAATGCCTCTGAGATCTAAATCAGGCCCTATATCTGGGTGATGAGAAACTTTAGCCTTTATGTCAGTTTCCATACACATTTCAAATGTTTTAGTGATCATGACAAATGGCATAGATTTGATGACTACACAATGGGGAAAATAATTAAAAAACACAGGACTAGTAGATGACTTAAAGGTGACAGAAAATAAATGTCTCATGCATAAGATGCAGTAGGGTGAACCCAGAGGGTTTCTTAACCGTTAGAAATGGGGTTTCTGGTTGGCTAGAGTATACACCTCAGCCAGGCAAAAACCACCACTCTAGTCAAGGCGAGTCAGTTACACACCAAAGATAATCTGTGCTAACCCCCTGGTAGCTTGGCACGAACAGTCAGGCTAGTTTCCAGAGGTCATGTGCAAAGCATTTGCGCAACACACTCATACCAGCTAAACAATACATACACCACAAAAGAGACTCCACAACATTTTATATATAAAAACAGGTTTCTTATATTATATATCATAGAACAAAATTGCAAACATCATAAACATTGTGCATGTAATGCCAGGACTGAGATAATACACATGACTCGGATAGTTTAATGGTCCACATGACAAGCATCACAACATTAATAAATTACTTCAAAACAACAAGGGATGTAGTAAGGAAACATCACGTAAATATTACTTGACATGTGTGTGTTTGTCATCGAAGTACTCTCCCGAAAGGAACACAGTACCTTTGGAGATAGTCCTCGATTTGCACAATAGCACATACATCATACCATATTACCCAAACAACGTAGACTGCATGGGCACCTGTGTGCCTACTACACACGGTCTGGTATATTTTCTCTATTGGCTCCTTTTGAAACAGGCTTACAGGGGCTCTCAATACAGCCTTTACAGTGACTCTGGAACAGCGTCCTGAACTATGCAATGGCAGTGGGAGCTCCATGGTCGCCCAAAACAAGGCAGTCGCTTCCTGTAAGCGTTGTCCTGGTGGTGTTGGTATGGGCCAAGTGAACTGTCCCTGGGGGCATTCTCACACCTCTCCCCACATCTATTGTCCTCTCGGTACGTAACATCCCCCCGCAGTCTGTTAGGTGTCTGTAGCTGCCCGCGAGCATGTGGCACAGCTGCTAAAACCACCAATCAGCTCCCCTTTGGTTTGGTGAGTGGGGAATGCAAACTAGAAACTGGCACAAGGCCGCCCACTAAGCTGGGGCTAGGTGGCGGTGCACCACCCCCGGGCCATGCCGGCCTTCTTCTTAGCTGTAAGGTACCTGCAGAGGACAGGTAAGGGCTTCTCGGGACCTGACTCCCCTTCTGCGCTTCTGGTGGGCCGAGGCCTTCTCACAGGCACCTATTGTGACTGGAGCAGTCTCTGCGTCACTGGGGACCCACTCTGATGGCCAACAGCATGCGGTGAATGTGAGGGGTGCCTTTTCAGTACCACAGCTCCTTAATGGGAAGGGGACCCTTGGGGAGGTTTTCAACAGTCACTGCATTCACCCTCAAAAGAGAAGAGGGGAGGGCTAGTGCCACTGGCCAGCGCTGTTGTTCATCAGGTGGTCCCTCGTAGTCCCCTCAGCCAGAGGGCTGTTTTAAGAAAAAAGGCTCAGCTTTGCAGGGGCTTCTCACTTCAGAGCTAAGGCTGCAAACACACTTTTACAGGAGCATCAACAGCTAGCTTGATTAAAGCAGGGCAGATGCAGCAGTCATGGAGGGTCGGAATTGAAGAGCCCAGAACGTTCACCGTGTGTTTAGTCCTTATAAACAGGCAGTTGAACATGTAAAGCGTTCATTAGGCTCTCGGGTGGCTCCAAAGAGGTAATAACTAGATGTATCGCTCTCCATGCACTAATTTTGTAAAACCCAAGGCACTCCCTGCATGCTACACATGTAGAAGCCCAAGAGCAGTGAACAGTGTTATGGGGGGAATCTTTTGTTGACCCTGAGACTCCCTATTCAACAGGTGTGTCAAACCAACAAGCCCTCTGAGAGCACTAGGCACAGGACTTAGAAGGGGTAGAAGGCAGGCAGCACAACAGGGACCCTGTAACAAGGTGGCAGTCCTTCTTACAGCCCAATCAAGCTTTTAGTTCCAATTATAGTCCCTTCTGGCAGGACCCCATCGGACTGGAAGAAGAGTGTCAGGGAGCGGCTGGCAGCAGGGCATCAAGTAGAAAAGCAATCCTGATGAGTTCTTAATGCCACGCAGCAGCAGCATGTAGCAGGGCAACAGCAGAAGAGCTAAAAAAATCATGAGGCAGGAACCCCTGTACTTATACTCCAGGTGTCCAGATTCTAGAAGGTGAAGAAGCTTCCAACCAGGTACAGGAGTTTCTCTTCTCCCCTACCCTGGCTCCAGACATCAGTAGGGGGCAAGCAAGCCCTTTATGTGAGGGCAGGAAACATCTTATTCAATTGTAAATTGTTAACAATCCCTCCTTCTCTCCAAATCCAGGCAGACCATCAGCATGTAGATGAATGCAGAAATAACCCTGTCACACCTAATCTTACTTGATGGATAGCTGTCTGGGGAGTATGCACAAAATAAAGCTGTGAATCTGCTCCAGACATGGGTTGGAGTCAGGCTGCATAGCAGGGAGTTGTAAGGGCAGAGCAGTGCCCACTTTCTGAAAATGGCATTTACAAAATAGTAATGCAAAATCCACCTACACCAGTAAGCAGGATTTATCACTAACGTTCCTAACATACCAGACATGCCAACGCTACTCCTTACAGATCAGAAATGACCACTCAGACATATATAACTAAATTCCCAATACAAACTGAGGAGGGGAGCAGCACTCACAGCAGTGAATAACGAAATAGGCTGTATGTCACTACTAGGACATATAACAATATATGTCGTACCTTTCACATACACAGCACCCTGCCCATAAGGCTGCCCAAGCCTACCTTTGGGATGACATATATATAGTAAAAAGGGAGATTAGGCCTTGGCAAGTAGTTTGACTTGCCAAGGCAATGTGGCAGTAAACTGCACATGCAGGCGCTGCAGTGGCAGGCGTGAGACAAGTTTGAAGGGCTCTTTCTGTGGGTGGCACAATTTGCACTGCAAGCCCACTAGTAGCATTTAATTTACAGGCTCTGGGTATGTGGTATGCCACTTTACAAGGGAATGGTAAATTAAATAAGCCAAACAGGTGTAAACCACTTATATTACGTTTTAGGGGAGAAAGCACATGCACTTTAGCACTGATTAGCAGTAGCAAAGTGCCACAGTCATAAAACCAACAAAAAGAGGGTCAGGAAAATAGGAGGAGAAGGGCAAAAAGTTTAGGGATAAGTCTGCAGAAAGGGCCTTTTCCAACATTAAGGTGGTCATTACAACCCTGGCAGACGGTGTTAAAGGTGCGGTAATACCACAAACAGGCCGGCGGACAAAAAATGAAATTATGACCGTGCGGAAACCACCAACAAAGACAGCCACTTTAACACTCCGACCGCCACAGCGGTACAGACAAGCAGCGCGGCGGTCACCACCAACAGACAGGCGGAAGACAATGTACCGCCCACAGTATTACAACCCGCCAATCCGCCACCTTTTCCAGGGCGGATTCACCGTGGATAAAAACACGGCGGAAACAGCTTTTGTAATGGGAAAACGCTCACCTTAACACACGCCACGAGGAAGGAAGCCACCAAGGAGCCTGAACTCCAAATACTCCCTGCGCTTGTCTACCTGTTCTTCTACGAACATCAGCAACGTAGGCGCCGAAGACAACGGTGAGTACTGCACCTACGACACAGGGGAGGGGGGAGGCAAAAGTCAGGGGTACACACACACGCAACACCCCCACCCCCACCCCTAACCCGACCCTCACCCTCTACAACACACACACCAATGCATTTCCAAACAGCACAGTAATAACCCACAACCCCCCCGGAAGAATGCAAAGACAAAAGGAAATCAGTTAAAACATTGTAATGTATTAAAATAGAGTAACCAAATATATACAGATACATATAAATCATCCATCACGAGTAGTACTGCAGGTATGCACATATCAATGTCCGTGGACCACTGGGCCCACAATGCATGGGCGAGGCCCACACTAGATACCTGTCCACAAACGGAGAGAACACTGCTGGGGCATCAGATAGAAATACAACAGGCACCTCAGGGGGAAGGGAAGGGGGGCACCTCAGCCGGATGACAGCACCACGCCAGATCCACGACGGGGCTCCATGCTCATTGATGTATCCTGGGGAGGGCAAAGCCACAGTCTCTCAAGTCTCTACAGTGGGTGGGTTGCCCACTGGGCCATCCTGGGGAGTGCAAAGCCACAGTCTCTCAAGTCTCTACAGTGGATGGGTTGCCCACTGTACCATCCTGGGGAGTGCAAAGCCACAGTCTCTCAAGTCTCTACAGTGGGTGGGTTGCCCACTGTACCATCCTGGGGAGTGCAAAGCCACAGTCTCTCAAGTCTCTACAGTGGGTGGTTTGCCCACTGTACCATCCTGGGGAGTGCAAAGCCACAGTCTCTCACCAATTGCACCTTTCGAAGTTCTACAAATGGTTTATATTCAGCTTGAACGCTGCAACAATTTAAAGTATGTCTTGGTGGTGGTATGTGCCTTCAGTAAATGGATAGAGGCGTACCCCACAAAGGATAATACTGCCATTACCACAGCGAAGGTGCTTTTGAAATAATTTTTCCCTAGGTTTGGTGTTTGCAGACTTTTATGGAATGATAACGGACCTCATTTTGTTGGGGAAGTTATTAAGTATGTCCTGAAAGGATTAGGGATCAAACAGAAGTTCCATGCGGTTTTCCACCCACAATCAGCAGGGTTGGTGGAAAGGTATAATGCTACTTTGAAGCTGAAGTTACCGAAGATACAGGCTTCCACATCCTTAACTTGGCCGGATGCATTAACGTTGCCATTATTGTCTATTAGGTCAGTGCCACACACTAGAATCGGCCTTAGTCCTTATGAAGTGGTATTTGGAAGGCCAATGAACATTTGGGGAGTTCCTAAGCCAAATTCTGTATATGATGTACCTTGTGTCCTGATGAATGATTATTTGGCACAGTTAACCGACAATTTGGTTTTTAATTCATCAACAGGTTCGAGAAGCACTTCCTGGCAGATCTACAGGTGAAGGCCATGAACTCCAACCTGGTGACCAGGTGATGATTAAGTCCTTTGAAAGATCAAGCAGCTTGGAACCAAGGTGGCGAGGCACAGAGCAGGTGCTCCTTGCGATTAGGACAGCAGTTCGAGTGACGAACCGAAAGAATTGGGTCCATAGTACTCACTGCAAGAGAGTGCTACCTACCTTGGTGGAACCTGCTGTGCTGACCGATCATCGAGAGATCTTGACTACGGAGAAAGACCGTGCTATATCACCTGACGAATCTGCGGAGTTCTTTCCGGACCATACGATTTCTGGAGTGTCGCGATATAATTTGAGACCGAGGAAAGACCCCGTAGTGCTGAAGAAAACTGGTTGAGCTACCGCCCTGGGTTAGTGAAACGGAGAGCCAATGTGGCAAGGGGGGGGATCAGCCATGCATTAGAGTAGTGACACCCGTCTTGGCCCGTGGTGAAGAAATCAGCGGCTGCCCAGGGATAAGAGCTCCAATGATTGTTTTTAATTAATTTCTGGAAGGGTCGATTATCACTGTTGCTAAAATGAATAACAAAGTGATCATTAGTACTATGGAGTTTGTTGTTGTTTTGGTGGTTATAGCAATAATCACCTGGTTTGTTGAAAAGAAGGCTCCTGCTCGTGAGTTTTTTGTTGCCACTACTCCAGTACCAGAGGATCACTATTACTTTACGCTTCCCTATCATGAGCAGAAGCACCGTCAATCGTACTTCAATAATACTTTCATTCAGATGTTGCATCATACTCATAATACTACAAATACTACTAATTGTTGGGTATGGGGAATGATACCTGTGCATCAAAAGAAAGGAGGAACACCTTTCATTCCTCTTCCTTTTTCACACAATTGTTCTTGTCAAGCTTGGTATACTCTTTGTTTGCATCTGGAAAACGTACAGAGGGCGGACTTCTTTTTCGCCTTAATAAAGTATGCTACCAAGACAAAGATGGGTATCCCCAAGCCAAAGGAACTATATGGGAATGGGAAGAGTATCAACCAGACAATGTTTCAATACCATATGTCTTCACAAATATAAGAGACTCTGACAAGAAAGAACAATTTGTGATTTCTGTTACAAAAACTAAAGCAGATTTATGTATACGTAGCATTGGGCGAATTCCAATAGGGATAAGCGATTGTACCTTGATTTTAATTATTGAGGGTATAAATAATAGTAGTTTTACAGCTTCCCATAATACATATTTTGTTTGTGGTAACTACGGATATTACCAACTACCTGTTGGGTGGTCAGGTGTGTGTAATGATTGCAATATTTTTCAAATGCTGTATCTGTATTCGGTGTGGTCCAATGTTCTGCTCCATGTGTATTACTGCTTGTATGCCTACTAAAAGAAATATTACAGAAATGAAAGCACAACACATGTTATATAAGGAAATAGCTGAAATGATGAGCATAAATATACAAGATGAATATTTAGATTATCCCAGAAAGACGAATGTCTTCAGGTAATGCTGAAAGGGTCGTCTGTTGAAGTTTAGCAGCGATTAGATTAAGCATTAGCAGAAGACATCTTGTATTTAGCGACTATTGTGAACATTTCACGAATCCATTTTGTATTCATGGCAGCCATTTTCTCTGCCACATGTTGCCATGTGCTCGCCATGTGCTCTGCCCTACCTTCCTGTTAACTACTCTTGAAAATCTGCCTAGTGACAAGTTATATTTAGCATCTCCCACTTTCGCACATGCCCAGTAAGGTCTGCAGCTGTTCGTCCTTGAAAACTGTTAGCCCCTCCTACCTGTCAACTGTGCATTTCCATATGACCTTACATGTATGCAAGTCTTGATTCTATAATTGTACCACCTCCTCTTAGCCCCTGCGTGGGAATAAAAGGACCATGCTCTCTCAGTTCAGTGTGCTACTTCAAACATTACCGAAGGGTGCTGTTTGAACTGTAGTAACACCTCCTGAGGTTTAATAAACTTTGTCTTTTATTTCAGTTTCTGTGCCAACTTCTTCCTATATGGTCTGAGGACTTTGTGCAGAGAAGGGTGAACCCCTTGCACTAGTAGGCCTTGCTGAGGCTTACTTCAACAATGCAGCCAGCTATCCAGGCTGATTTCAGCCTCTGGACCCCATTTACCATGGCTTGAACAAATATGAAAAGCGGGGTGTCATGGCCCCCCTTCCCAGGCCGACTTTAGCCCCAGGGACCCCAGCCCCCAGGTTCTAGCCAAAAATGGGTGGGTCCCCTGTTACTCACTCAGGGCACCCACAGCACTATCATTGGGTGCCACTGGGTAGCCCCAAGACCCCCGCGACCCCAGCCCACATCCAGCAGGAGCCAACAATGTTCCCTCCTGCAGGGAGCAGCTAAAACATGCTGCTCTCTGCGAGCGGGTGCAATATTTATATCTGTTTCCCTTCCTACATCCCTCTGGGTAGGAAACCAGGTCTGAAGTCCGCTCCCAACATGCAGGAGCATTTTCATGCTCCCGCCTTCTGGTAGCAGACTTTGGCCCTCATTACAACCCTGGTGGTAAATGCCGCCTACCGCCGTGCCGATGGCCACCAAGATACCGTGACCGCAGCGGTAATCCGCCACGGGTATTATGACCCACACAGAGAATTCCGCCACAATACAGACACTCACACAAGTCTGCACACCAAAAGTCAGTGATAAACTGGCGATAGCAAAACCCACACCGTTACGCCAACAGGATTACGCCCATAGTATCACGACCCACGAATCAACGGGGCAGTCATTCAACCGCAGCAAACCACTGGTGTACACACCGCCATGCTCAAAATGCACACACACTTACAAAACCACACCATATTGGACAATTCAAAATACACACACCTGACACACATACACACACCACACCCTCACACTCATACCACTATAAAACACCCACCCACATTACCCACAACCCCTTACAATGAAAAAAAGAGACCAAGCACAGAGAGACAAGCAAAGAGCACCCACTCAATCATTGGCACAGAACACCATCACCCATACACCATCCACGCACATCACAGTATACACCCCAACACATCACCCCACACATCACCTCACACATCCTCACACATATCACTCACACCACATCCATGGCACCCCAAAGACACCCCAGGTTTTCTGAGGAGGAGCTAAGGGTCATGGTGGAGGAAATCATCCGGGTAGAGCCACGGCTATTCACATCACAGGTGCAGCAGACGTCCATTGCTAGGAAGATGGAGCTATGGTGGAGAATCGTGGACAGGGTCAACGCTGTGGGACAGCACCCAAGAACAAGGGATGACATCAGGAAGAGGTGGAACGACCTACGGGGGAAAGTGCGTTCCGTGGTTTCAAGACACCAGATTGCTGTACAGAGGACTGGCGGTGGACCCCCACCTCCTCCCCCACAACTAACAACATGGGAGGAGCAAGTCTTGGTGATCATGCATCCTGAGGGCCTTTTAGGAGTTGCAGGAGGACTGGACTTTGGTAAGTCATATCTTTACTACTATATCCCCCACCCTACCTGGATGCCATCACATACCCCCACCCTTACCCTCACTCCCATCACTCCACCAACTCACATATATCCCACCATCACAACCCACCCATCCCAATACCAAGCCCTGCATGCAACAACAATGCATGGACCCCCATCACAGACCTGAATGGACTCCCATCACCAGAGCATGCCCAATAGAGAGACTTACCCAGCCCACAAAATCACCACTCACTCAAGGCCAAGCCGACAGGGAAAGCACAATCATACAGGGAAACACACCCATTGCAGAAGATGGCACACGCAGCTACATTAACAATGCATTTGCATCCCACCAGGACCCCTACCCAATGTCACCGGAGAGGAGGTGCCAGCTACATCCAGCCCCCCCCCAGAAGAGGCCCACAGTGATGACAGCAGCTCTGCACGCCTGGATCATGATGACAAACCTGGCCCATCAGGGGCCCCTGGACAGTCGGTTCCCCTGCCACAGTCCAAAACCACCACAGAGCCTCACCCCTCAGGAAACACCACCACAGCACCCACCCAGCGGGCCCATACCTCTGTTCCCAGGACACGTCAATCAGCAGTGTCCACCACTACAGGGACCCGAGGCAACCCCACAAACTCAGGACGATCAGGGACCTGGTGTCAGTGGCAGTGGGCACACGGTTCAGGGGACAGAGGCACAGGACAACAGGGAAGCTGGGAGGACTGCTGTGCGACAGGGGGAGGACAGGCCCAGGGAACGAGGCACTCTCAAACATCATGCGAGCATTCCACTATTCCCAGGAGACTATGGGCCAGGTACTGGCCAAGTTACAGGAGACTCAGAGGCTGCAGGAGGGACAGTACCTGGGGATCAGGGAGGACTTAACTAAATATACACCATCTTGGTCACCATTGCAGGGGTGCTGGCTGACATGTGTAAGATCATGAGGGACACAATGGCACAACAAAGGGCCCCTGACACTAGCCAAACCGAGGAACAGCCTTCCACACCTCTGCCGGCGCTAGTGGACAGGAGGCGACGCCACAGGAGCAACAGGCCACCAGCACCCTACCCCCTTCAGAAGGAGAACCACCCCGCAAACGGTCCCTGCGATCTAGGCAGAAGACAGAGAACATTGCCAAGACCCCCGCCAGGAAATAAGACTCTCCTGATTTTCACCCTTCTGTCCCACAATGTCACCCTGTCCACCTTGAACTGCCATTTCTCCCCTTCCAATGTCCCCTTGGACAATGTACCTGTGATACCAAAAGACTGGACTCTAACTGGACATTCTTCCACCATCCCCCTAGCCCCTTGAACTTACCCCATACCTATTTGCACAAAAATAAACATCCTTGGAACACAAACCATACTGGAGTCAGTGTAATGATTAGAAAAATGTATTATTACAACAATATTAAAGTATTGCAACGTTTATGTTCAGTGAAATATACTACAGGATGACCTTTGGTGGGCAGCGGTACATATAGCAGGAGCCAAAATGGGGTACACACATCTGAAAATAGAGAATCCAAAGGGAACAATCAGTGTCTGCCATGTACAATGTCCAAAAGATTACTGTAATGTAAAGCTGAGTTACAGTCTCGTACTTGTGTGTCACCGGAAGTACTGTTGTATAATGGTCGTTCTGTTGTCCACATCTTCTTCATCTGCCTCCTCTTCCTCACTGTCCATAGGCTCCACTGCTTCCACAAGACCATCTCTAGGCCCATCCTCATGCAGAAAAGGCACCTGGCGTCTCAAGGCCAGGTTGTGCAACATACAGCATGCCATGATGATCTGGCACACCTTCTTTGGTGAGTAGTACAGGGATCCACCTGTCGGATGGAGACAGCGGAACCTGGCCACAAGGGGATGAGTACAGATTCTGAAAGCTGACTTTGCACGCTTTAGGAGCTAGCAGGGTGATGGGGCGGTGGGTGCCCATAGGCCAGGGCAATCATGGCAGGGTAGGTCCCTTGTGTGCAGGCTCTGAAGCACTCCTACCCCAATGGTACAAGTGACCAACTACTACTGGCCAGGGTCCTGTGGGTGTCAGGTGTGCAGATGCTGGCATTAGGCATTGTACCCCATGGGCTGGTGACTATCTTAGTGAATGGTTGGGCATTGCCTAGTGCATACGGCTGCTCCCTGTGTGTTGTGTATGCCAACGTTAGTGTTGTTGCTGGCATTGACCAACTGTATCCTCTGTCTCTCCCCCACCTTTTTGTTTTGTCACCCTCTCCTTGTGTGCATTAGCATCATCTGGCGAAGGAGCAGAGGCACCGGCGATGGAGGGAGCTGCATCCCACATGGGACTGGAGGCCGAATTCACCAAGGGTGAAGGCACCAGTGGGACGGAGGGCGAGGGGACCTCCATGACGGCTACAGGAGGGAAGACTAGTGACAGCGATTCCTCCTCTGATGGAAGCTCCGTGGCGGTGGCGGACACCTCTGTGCCCACCCCAACAACAGGTACAATTGCTGCCCCCCTACCAGCACTGCCCTCCCAGCAGCCCCTCAGCGTGTTTCCTGTGCCCGCCCACCCAATAGGGTGGGCATCTCCTTCACCCCAAGCACCTCAGGCCTTGCCCCAGTCAGCCCTGCTGCCCTCCGTGAGGAGGCTATTGACCTCCTGAGATCCCTCTTTGTTGGGCAGTCAACCATTCTGAATCCCATCCAGGGTGTCGAGAGGCATTTGCAACAAAAACATGCATACCTGTAGGGCATTAATTCTGCTGTGGCGGCCCAACAGAGAGCATTTCAGGCTCTGGCCTCAGCACTGCTGGCAGCCATTGTCCTTGTGTCCAGCCTCCCCCCTCCAACTTCCACTACCCAGAACCAATCCCCTCTACCTCACCCTATCCCAAGCATACCTTCAGACCAGCATGCACACAAATCAACAAACAAAAGTGGCTCAAGAAAACATAAGCGCCACACCTCATCTCACAGGCACTCACACAAGCACCATACCCATGCAAACATACCAACATCCACAGCCTCCACTATGTCCCCCTCCTCCTCTTCGTCCACCTCCCTCCCAGTAGCATCTCCACTCACACCTGCATGCACTACATGATCATCCACTACCTCCATCACCAGGGCGCCCATCACTACACACCCCTCACGGGCAGTCACCACCCCCACAACCATGCACATGTCCTCTGTGTCCTCTCCCAGTGTGTCTTTAACCCCTTCTCCCAAAGTACACAAACGCAAGCACACAACCACCCAACAGCCATCCTCCTCACAACAGCATCCAGCCCATGCACCTTCACCCAAACTCAGCAGACGTACACCTCCTACAACCACTCCCTCTTCCTCCACTCCCAAACCCCCTCCATCTTCCCATCCCAATGTGTCTAAAAAGATTTTCCTGGCTAACATTGACCTCTTCCCTACGCCTCCCCCCGTCCCTCCCCTAGGGCCAGCGTGTCAAGATCCCAGGCCAGCACCTCAGCCACCAACTCGGCGTCCGCTGTGGTAACTGCAAGTCCCAGGGGAACAGAGGGGGCACCCGTCAGGGCTGGCAGTGTGCCACCGACCAATGCAAAGGACCAACCGATTCCGCCACTTGCCAAGGTGAAGAAGGGGCCAGTATGCAGCACGGCCAAGACTCACGACCCACACAGCAAGGCCTCCTCCAAAACTGCATCTGATAGTGTCAAGGTCCCAGCAGCATCTGCCAAGGTGGGGAAGGGCAAGAAAACCAAACGCAAGACACTTCAGGGCTCGGATCATCCATGTGAGGGACTGGTGCCCACCATTAGTCCTGAAAGCCCAGCAACCTGTACCATGGAAAGCACCGCCACAAGCACCGCCACCTGCACCACTATCTGCACCACCACCTGCACTTCCACAACAACAGTCAGCAGCATCATCCCCAGTGGGCAGCCGTCCGAGGCTGCTGGAGATGGCCTGGTGTCTCCCTCCACTACTACCAGCACCTGCACCACGGCCAGCTCTGGCAGCATTTGCACCAAGGATACCACCGCAGTTAGCGCAACCTGCGCCGCCATATGCACTTCCACATGCCCAGCCAGTGCCACTACATCTGTCCTGTGCAGCATCCCTAGTGGGCAGCCGTCCGAGGCTGCAGAAGACGGCCTGGACCCTCCACCCACCAATTGAAGCACCAACACCAGCACCGGCACTACCAGCAGTTTGCAGCCTAAGTTGCCGCAGGATGGAGTCTGGCTCTGCCTCCATGGAGTATCATGCTACCTGTTCCCTGCACATCTCGTGCCTCAGACACCCAGGGGAGGGAATGGGAATTGCCACACCCCAGGTCCACCATCACTGGGCACAAGGCCCCCTCCAGAACCAGTGGAGATGTGCATCCACTCACCCTATCCTTGTCAGGATGAAGCAGACTGGGCACAAGGTCCCCTCCAGAACCAGTGGAGATATGCATCCACTCACCCTATCCTTGGCAGGATTAAGCAGACTGGGCACAAGGCCCCCTCTAGAACCAGTGGAAAATATGCATCCACTCACCCTATCCTTGGCAGGATGAAGCAGAGTGGGCACAAGGTCCCCTCCAGAACCAGTGGAGATATGCATACACTATCACTATCCTTGGCAGGATGAAGCAGACTGGGCACAAGGCCCCCTCCAGAACCAGTGGAACATGTCACCCACTTGAGAGACTGTGGTTTTGCACTCCCCAGGACCAAGCAGTGGGTAAAGCACCCACTTGAGAGACTTGAGAGACTGTGGCTTTGTACTCCCCAGTACCAAGCAGTGGGCAACCCACCCATTTGAAAGACTTGAGAGACTGTGGCTTTGCACTCCCCAGGAACAAGCAATAGGCAACTCACCCACTTGAGAGACTTGAGAGACTGTGGCTCTGCACTCCCCTGGACCAAGCAGTGGGTAAAGCACCCACTTGAGAGACTTGAGAGACTGTGGCTTTGCACTCCCCAAGAACAAGCAGTGAGCAACCCACCCACTTGAGAGACTGTGGCTTTTCACTCCCCAGGAACAAGCAATGGGCAACCCACCCACTGGAGAGACTTGAGAGACTGTGGCTCTGCACTCCCCTGGACCAAGAAGTGGGCAAAGGGCAAAACACCCACTTGAGAGACTGTGACTTTGCACTCCCCAGGACATCGCTGTGGGCATGTTGCCCCCTCCAGGAGCAGTGGCGTAGTACCATCTTCCAGCTGAGGCGCCCCCCCTTCCCCCTGAGGGGCCTGTGTGTATTTCACCTGATGCCCCTGCAGTGTTCTCTCTGTTTTGAGGCAGGAGTCAAGTGTGGGCTTCGCCCATGTTTTTTTGGCCGACTGGGCCACAGACATTTGCAAAGGACAGTATACGGCGCTCTTTACATATTGTAAATATTTGTATATACTGTTGTTTACAATCGTTAACTTTATCTGCATATTTCTAAATATCACTTGTTTCACTCAATTTCTTTTGTCCTTGCGTTCTTCCAGGGAGTTACGGGGTGTATATGTAATGTTGATGCATGATTTTGTCTGCATGGTGTTGTGGGTGAGGGTCGGGGTGTTATGTGTTGCGTGTTGCGTGTGTTTGTGTCACTCTCTTTTTCCTCCCCCACTCCTCTGTGTGCTAGGTGCAGTACTCACTGTGGTCATCGCCGCCACCTTCTTTGCTATTCCTGGTGTATTAACAGATACACCAACATCGGCAGGACCTGTAGTTCGGGCTCCATGGCGTCCTGGTTCTTCGCTGAGTGTCGAAAGGTGAGTGGTTCCGCTTCAGAGTACTGTTTCCGCTGTGCTTTTGATGTCGTTGGTACCGCCCCGGAAAAGCTGGCGGATTGGTGCCTTGTAATAGAGTGGGTGGTACATTGTCTTCCGCCTGGCTGTTGGCGGTTACAGCCGCTGTGTTTGTTGCTACCGCTGTGGCAGCTAGAGTGTTAAAGTGGCTGTCTGTGTTGGCAGATTCTGCTGTGGTCGTGATCCCATTTTTTTACCGCTGGTCTGTTGGGGGTATTTACCGCTGCTTTATCACCGACTGCCAGGGTTGTACTGAGGGCCTTTGTGTTTGTTTCCGCATGGCTGAAGATTTAAATTTCTCCCACCAAGCAAGACCAAACACAGGTTTCACTGCCCGCACCAGTGCAGGCAGGAAAGCTGCAATGACCCGGGGTGGGCACCCTAGGACATAGCACATGAGCCGGCCATGGGGCATGTGGTCCATAGGGCCATTAATGGCTGAGAAAGGGGGGCCACAAGGCCCCTCTCCCCTTTGCAGATGCAGTCGAGTACCATGGGATGGGGTCCCCAAAGCAGAAATCAGCCGGGAGGGGGCTATGTCTCCCCTCGCCTTTTGAAGAGTGGCCAGGACCAAGGCTGGGGTCCCCAGGGCTGAAATCAGCCTGGGCATGCGGGGCCACCCCCCACCCAAATGATAAATATGTTTCCTACCCCACCCTGGACCTGCTAACCCCTCCACCAGGCCTAGGAGAGCAAGGGTATGAGGTATTCCTTTAACTTTTTTTAGGACTCTGGACTGAGTCTCAAATCCTAAGATGGCTGCCATATATTCTATTTATATATTAAAGAACATGGCTGCCCACAGCTTCATGGAAAAACAACACCAATTTTGTTTTATTTCAGCCCTGGAGGGTTCCTCCGGGCTCTCCCACAGTGCCTTGGGATGTAGGGTATCCCTAACCTGCCCCCTTATATTATTTTTATTTTCTTAGACTTCAGGACAGGGCCCTAAGGGACAGATGTACAACCATTTGGTATTGTAACTTGCAATTTAGTCACAATACCAAATGTGCAACAGTGTCTCCAACACGTTAGCGATTCGCAGTGGGTCGCAAAGGGACCAACCTCATCAATATTCATGAGGCAGGTCACACTTTGCGACCCACTGTAAATGGTTACAATCACAGGGATGATGGCCTGCTGGGGTCAGCAGACCACCATGTATGAGATTGCTTTTAAATTAAAGCAATTTTGTTTGTAATTGCACCCCGTTTTCGGTACAGGAAAATGGGATACACTACAAAAAGAAAACTGAAAAAGTTTTCTTTTCATTTTTTAAGAGTGGGTAGTGGTCTATGGGATCACTACCTGCTCGTAAAAATTTTTACACCCCCATTCGCAAAGGGGGAGGGAGTACTTTATTATTTCTGTACCTAATTTTATACAGAGGTGGGCAAAACTCACAGAGTTTTACTCAGCAGAATGCTGCAGAATTACATAAAGCCTCCATGAGATTCCACAGAGTTCTGCTCCCACTAATCTAAAGTAACTTTGACAGGGTCTGGAGAAATGGAGATGAAGGGGCAGTGGGGTCAGGGGAGGAAAACAAAAGTGCTATGTGGGGGAAATCCCCTCTACAAAGACTCCGTCCCTATTAAGGGAATAATACCTGCAGTGAGGGTTTGTTGAACTGTAAATCAAAGGAACACTTAGTTGGTCAACTGGACCCTGCCAGCACTGTCCCCGGAATAAAACTTATCATTATGGCTGTAAACGCGATCCCATGCACCGCAGTACCATTTGGGGAACCTGCTGCTGCCCCGCTCATGGTTCTTGAGCTGGTTGAATTGGCTGCAATCAAGCATCAGGTAGAAGGAAAAGACCACCACACAGAAGGTTGTGCTGCCTAGCACTACCACCTGCCAGCTGGGTTTCATGGCACCTGCTGTAGGTGTTCACCGGGGACAGCCCTACAGCTTGTCCCAGGACTCATTTTTAGAAGAGGCGTCGGGGGAAGGAGGACTTTGTCCTGATTTGCTGTCTTTCACTCGGTCTGGTTCGGCTAGTCCTTGAAATGGGTTACAAGTTTCCGTGCACAACACCCGTAGTAAAAGAAAATGAGCTGAGAATTCTAGATGAATCATGTAGGAAAGGTGCAGACATTGGCAGAAAGCACCAACTTACAAAGCATGGGACCCCCTATGTCCTGAAGGGAGATAGAGAGGTGGACACAGGAAACTCACACACTGGAGAAGAGTTTGACAAAGCATAGCCGGGACGCATCAAGCCTGAACGGGAGGGAGTAAGGAGGGAGATGTGTTTACAGGCAAAGCAGTGGGAGATGATTTGTAACGGTGTACTGTGGGGATGGCGGCTGACATATTCTTCTGATGGAGCGAGGGAGCCCGCTCCAGCCTGGGGTGCTACACAATACATCAGATGTTGAGAATTTTGGGAACAGTTGTGTACATTTTGAACACCGCATGTAATAAGGTTTGAACAGATATCTGTAGTTGATTGCTAATGTGAAATAGGCTACCTGTGAAGTGTGTGCTATAGGGTCAATGTTGCACATAACACATGCTTACTGCACCTACAAGGGTTATATCCTTGATAGCGTTAATGATGCATCATATTACTCTGAGCTTCTTTGCAGTTACTTTCATATTTCTAATGCCAAACCTGCTTATAGAGCAACGTGAGCAAAAGAAGTTTGGATTATGTCATCAATGATGTCATAAGTGGTCATCAGTGATGTCATTTGAGATGTCATGAGTGATGTCATAAATGATGTTATAGAACATGTCATGAGTGGTGTAACATGTGAGGTCCTTAACAGCGCATGTGGGGGGGGGGGGAGATACAAATTAAAGTATCTCTGCTAACTATAACTGGTGAATTTATGTGTTTTTTTAGTTCAAAACGTTACTGTTGTCACTGACATATTCACCTAAATGTAATGTTACTTTAACCTTTGTTTTTGTCAGTGAATAGAGATAGATAGATAGATAGATAGATAGATAGATAGATAGATAGATAGATAGATAGATAGATAGATAGACAGACCTAACATCCTTGGTGTGGTTTCCCCTGTCGTTTTGCCTTTGCTTCCTATATTTTTGACTGTGTGCTGGACTTCGTTTTTGCTGGTTTTGGTACTCTGGGCACTTTACCACTGCTGACTAGTGCTAATGTGCAAGTGCTTTCTGTGTAAACGGTATGTGTAACTGGCTTTTCCATGACTGGCATATTTGATTTACTAGTAAGTCCCTAGTAAAGTGTACTAGAGGTGCCCAGGGCCTGTAAATCAAATGTTACTAGTAGACCTGCAGCACTTTTTATGCCACCCACACGAGTAGCCCTGTAAGCATGGCTCAGGCCTGCCATTGCAGTGTCTGTGTGTGCAGTTTTAAACACAAATTTGACTTGGCAAGTATATCCACTTGCCAGCCCCAAACCTTCCCTTTTTGTACATATAAGGTACCCCTAAAGTAGGCCCTAGGTAGCCCCATGGGCAGGGTGCAGTGTATATTAAAGGTAGGACATGTACTGATGTGTTTTACATGTCCTAACAGTGAAATGCTGCCAAATCACTGTTGCAAGGCCTATCTTTCTAATAGGTTAACATGAGGACTGCCTTTAAATATCTTTTAAGTGTAGTTTCCCATTGGGAGCAAATGGAGATTTTGAGTTTGGGGTCTCTGAACTCACAATTTAAAAATACATATTTTGGGAAAGTTGGTTTTCAGATTGTTGGTTTGAAAATTGCACTTTTAAAAAGTGGGCATTTTCTTGCTTAACCATCCTGTGTCTCTGCCTGCTTGTGGAATTCATGCTGGGTCAGACTGACAGTTGGGGTCTTTGTGAATTCCCTCTAGACAATGACACAAAGGGAGCTGGGGTATAGCATGCATATCCTGATGGGCCATCTGAGCTAGAGTGAAGGGAGGAGCTGACACTTACACCTGAATGGGATGTGCCTGCCCTCACTCAGAACAGTCTCCAACTCCCTGGTGTGTGTCTGGGGCAAGGCCTGGGCAAGACAGAATCTTGTGAACAACAGAGACTTTCCTTTGAAGATTTCCTACTTCAAAGGCCAAAATGGGTATAAGTTGTGGACCCAAAACCCAGACATTTAGATTACTTCTGGATCAAAAGGAACTTCTGCCAAGAAGAAGAGCTAGCTGCAGACCTGGAGGAGGAATACTGACCCTTTGCCTGAAAGTGGGCTTTGCTGGGTTGGCCTTCAATTGCTGCTTCTACCTGAGAGAGGACAAAGACTGGACTTTGCTGTGTTTTCCTGCTTGTGAAGTGTCTCCAAGGGCTTGGACTGAGCTTGCCCCCTGTTCTGAAGTCTCAGGGTCATCAAAGACTTCCCCTGCCAGCACCTGGACTCACTTGCTGAGACTGCTACCCTGCCAAGTGGTGCCCAATCCAGTTCCTGGGCCCTTTAAAGGAGAAGCTGGTGGAACCAAGACTAGAATCCACACACAGGGGCTGAGTGGGAGAAAAATCGATGCAGCACCTGCTTCGCAGCTGAACAATCAATGCACCACCTGCATCACAGCTGGGAAATCGACACAACACTTGCATGTGGCTGCCAAAACTAATGCATCACCCATGCAGCACAGCTCTTCACCACCGTGAACCAGGATTTTGCACTCATTGTCGCTGGCCATCAAAACCACAGTGAACCTGAGATTGCCTGTCCTGAAATCAATGCATCACTCTTGTGCGGGAGAGAAAAACAACATATCGCCTACCCGACCCTAGATGAAACAACTCACGACCTCACTTCAGGAATCAGTCAGGAATCGATGCATTTGTGACTTTTCCGATGCATGCTTGCCCGTGCAGCTTCATTTTTTTATGCAGTGCATCCATTGACTTCTATGGATTAAGTCTCTTTTTAACCTTAAAATTTCATAATGGATATTTTTATTTTTTTACTTGTTTGATTTAGATAAATATTGGCTATTTTTCTAAACAGGTGTTGTGTCCCTTTTATAATGTTTTCACTGTATTACTTTGTGGGTTGGTACAAATACTTTACACATTTCCTTTGCGATAAGCCTGACTGCTTGTGCCAAGCTACCAAGGAGGTGGGCAGGAGTTATCTTAGGAGTGTAACTCCCTTAGCCTGACTAGGTTAAGGATCCCTGCTTGGACAGAGTGCAAACTGACTGCCAACCAGAGACACCATTTCTAACAGCTAGATGTACACAGACATACACGTTTTAAAATGAACTTGGCTAACACCAACATCAACATGAAAATTTGGTATGGTATGGTTCAATACAGCTCTCTCCTTTCCACTCCAAGATCCTGAGTTAGATTGTATCGGTAACAGTCCTGCCATCCGTTTTCTATCTAAAAACCAATACACCGACATGGCAATCCACCTGCCTTATTTAGATGTTAGCTAAAGCGTAGGTGAAAGACTGCTGACGGTCAGCCATCACTGCCAATAATCTCCACCTGGGTCAGTGGTGCCATAAGCTAAAGCAGCTGGCAGCGGAACTCCAGCCCTTTTGCCACTGAGCCAATCATGATGTTCATTCCCACCAATGCAACTATGAGGGCTAAACCTCCACACCTGAGTCAGCAGATTGGGAGGGATAAAAGGATTAAAATCAACTTTTTTCCAATTTTTCCATTTCCTGCCACCATGAACCCGGTCATACAGGTCCTGCCATTGTTGCTGCTCCTGGACCAAGATAAAAATCAACTCCGTTGTCATCAGAACAGAAGGTAAGTCACTGTTTTATCTCTCATCCTCAGAATTGTCACTCTACAATAGCACTGGACTAAAACGTTTTTAGGAAAGGGTTTCAAACAACAGTACAGTGATGTGCAATGAAGATATCAGTAATGTCGTATTTAGAAAAATATCTATAACCACACCACGATAAACTAGTAGTACTTGCCAATCCAGTATTTACTGCCTTCATGGCAATGAGCACCTATCCCGAAAGTCACAGCAATCTCAAATAAAATCTATCCATAGAGGTGTGCACAATAATGTCCCCTAAACTGTCATATCATAAACATTACCAGGATACCCAATAGGAACTACTCAAACCATGCTACTATAGCAACTGCACTTCAAAATCCTGGGTGTACACAGAATGTATAACCTATCTTACATCTAAACTGCAAACATGCCAGAGATGTATGAATATCACATCCCCCTGAATATATGACAAACATGAGATGCCATGTAACTGCAAAGTGCTATGTTCCATGTGTAATGCATATGTGCATATTATTGACACATCATGTTGAAATAAACATATTTATTCTCCAGTCACAACAACTGGAACATATAATTTTGGTGCAGGTGTCCAGTAACATGATGAATGCTTGCACCAAAGTTAACATGTCCACAACAAAAGTACAACACTAATGTATGCTTTGTAAAAAAAAAAAAAAATATATATATATATATATATATATATATATATAGCCTATGCTTGTCACTGTCACAAATGCAATTAAGTGCATGGCACGCACATTAGCAGAAATAACATCATCAGCAAACAATTAGTAACAATCCAAAAATAAGGGCTAGACAAAGATATTCTCAAAATAAAAACATTTTATCTAAATGAGATAACTCTCTTATAACATTTGACACAAATTTGTTTAAAGAATAAAAAAAGGTTGTAGTCCATGAGTCCTTAGTATGGGTTGCATGCCTGTAACCTGCCTCCTAATTGCACTGCCAGAATAAACTTCATCAGAAGAGGCATCTATGGGGCAGATAGCAGGCACCTCAATGATCTTACTGGCAGGGGGTTGAGTCTTTGGGTTTGGGAGTAGTGGTTTTGGGAAGGGTGGTTTGGGGTTTGAGTGGGTGGTTTTCAGTTTGGGAGTGGTGGGTTTGGATTTGGATTTGGAATGGGTGGGTTTGGATTTCGAATGTGTGGGTTGGGATTTGGAATGGGTGGGTTGGGATTTGGAAAGGGTGGGTTAGGATTTGGAAAGGGTGGTTTTGGATTTAGAAGGGGTTGGTTAGGATTTGGAAGAGGTGGGTTTGGGTGGGGTGGCCTGAGGATTGGGATGGGTGGTCTGGGATGAGGAAGGGATCAGGGACATGGCAAACACAAGGTCCTCCTTCAGGAAAAAGATAGGTTGACCAGGAGGGAGTTGTGGTTGGAAGGTAAAGGAAGTGTCACTGGCTGTTGTGCATGTGCCTGTTGATGGTGTGGATGTCTTAAGGTCTGGTATATGTGGTGTATGTTTGTTTTGTGTGTTTTTACTGGGTGTCTGTTGTGTGGGTGAGTGTGGGCCTTTGTGTTCAGTATGTGTGTGTGTGGATGTGTGTGTTGGGGAGGTGGTGTGTGTGGCTGTGGTATCTGTGGGTATGCTGGTCCATGTGTGTTTCATGGTAGGTGTAATGAGTGTGAGTGTGCTGGTGGTATGTGTGGTTGTTTGTATAGTGGTGGGTGTGATGATTGCAGATATGCTGGAGGTGGTGTGGGTGTTTGTGTAGTGGTGGGTGTGGTGTCTGAGGGTGCGCTTGTGGTGAGTGAGAATGTCTGTGTTGTGGCGTGGTATCTGCAGGTGTGCTGGATAGGGCTCACCCTCTGTGGCACTGGGTCCCTTTGTGTCAGAAGTGTCTGCACCAGGGTCACAGTGCCATACCAATGTGGCTGCTGTCACTTTTGCCTTGGCCAGATGTTGCTGTAAAAACAGATACAATACCTTGAGGGTATCTGTTTAAATTGCATTTAACATAAACTTTGCTCAGAAAACATTTGCTATATGTACAGATTACACCAGTTGCAAGGCATTCAAACTTGGCCTCTTTATCATCAGTATCTCATGCATGTAGGAAAAATTCCGTAAACGTTCTGCTCACAGTCAAGAAATTCCCCATGCTTGCTCTCATACCATGTATGCCTTTCATTCCTTATCCACTTTTATTTCTCTGCATTAAATGGCTTCAATAGCATTAGTAAATACATAGGCCTGGATAGATTCCTAAACCACTGCAGGACAGAACAAAACATTTTCAACATATCCAAAAGAGATATGTCTTGGGCCGGATATTGATTCATCAAGATGGGAAACTCCATCATCTATGTGTTGGAACCCTCCATCTGCAATTTTCATTTCAAGTATCACTTTTCTCACCATTATTGCTTTCCCATCTGGACATAACTAAGGACATGAACATGTCATTTGGGCTACCTGTCTGTTACAATCAATGCATTCTGGCATGAAAAGTCATGTTATGGAATTGATTTTTGCTATAACATTTCTCAAGCAGATTTCAGATACGGAATTATGCACATTTTCAGTCCTTTTGGTGCAGATGCTCATGATCATATTTTCATTGTACTACCTTTCCAATGTAAAGTCTGAAACTGACACTGTCTCACACGTGTTTATTATGCCATGGCACCAGTAAGATGGCCTACACTACCTACTTACATCTGTGATGGAGCATCACACCTGACCCAATCCTCAAATGGGGCATGTTTGGTACAAATGTCCCTTATAACATGAGGAAAATGCAGGTACCTCTTTTTTCGCATGCTGCCACGTGTCTGCTCTAAACAGTACTTGGCTTGTGACGAGAAATCTTGTGACATTGGCACAAAAATACATTCCAAACACAGCATCAAACATTGAGTGAAAAACGTACACGTCCAGAAATCCTCACCATTGTTGGATGTGTGTCAACTGTCATGTTGATGCCAAACTATATTGCTGTAAAGATTAGCTACATACAATAACTCACCCCCTTGATGTTGCTGGTTGGCACTCAACTGCCCATCAAGCTCTGGGTAGGCTGCCACAAAGATGCAGGCAATCTGGATGGTCAGGCTGTGGCACACAAGCTTGCCTTGCTGGTGAGCCTAGCTGAGGTAGACGGACACTGACTTCCTGGTACTGTGTAGGAGGTCCTCTTAACTCTTCCTGCAATGCAAGCTGAGCTGCTTGAAGGCCCCCAGGGTCTGCAACTTCTTCCAATTACCTTCACAAATCATGCTTCTGATGGGCATTGACATAGATGGATGAGAACAAATTAAAAAAGAGGTTTGAGTGACTTTGGTTGTCTGTAGTTCAGTCACACAATTTAGAAGCAGTTCTCACAAGCATTCCCAGAAGAGACAGTACAGATTATCTACTAACATTTCAAATGTCCTTAGAAACACTAATTTGCAGTGATCTGTGGAGTAGCCACAACATTCTTTACCTCATCTTGCCAATACAGGACACGAACACCATCTAAGCCAGGTATGGAGAACTTGTCATGTAGTGAGAACCACTCCAGATTAGTCCAACACATTGTGAGCTACTAAAGGCTAAACAACCTGTACATAAAGTGCATATAACCACACAACCAGCTACAAAGGCTTAATGCCTTACCTTCTAATAGTCAGATACTGTGGTTTGTTCCACATACAGTGACTAAGGGTAGTATAGGAGGGCTGGCATATGTCAATGAGAGCAATTTCTTGGGTGATATATGAAAAAGTATGTGCAGTAAAGGGCCATGTTAGTACGGCTGATGTGAGCCAGCGCCATTTAGACCGACAACACAGGCAAAATCTTTCCCCATGTGTCGCACCATGACATGTTTAAAACAAAAGTTACTCCAATTCCCAATTATGGCTTGTACAGTCACTTGACAGAACAGCTTCAGACACCTCCATTACTCTGAAAATTCCACTTGGAATTTATATTTCTTCCATTTCGACCAAGGCTGTATGTTTCCACTTGAACTAGCGGTACAGCACCTACTAGTCACTAGAAGCAAGGGACTGCATTTTGTCTCATTAAACCTGGAATGCTGAAAAATATGCATTGGAAACTCAGCTAATTTTCACAGGAAACTGTTTAGTTCAATGCAAAGACACTTCTTACATCCTCAAACAAAATCCTGTACCCAGCTAAGTCATTCCGTTCAATACCCTTAAATTGCAGTACGTCAGTCATGAACTAGAAGGGACCAAGTAGCCTGTGGACAAAAGAGGAACAGGTTACTTTGGCAACCATTTCCCACTCAAACATGTACCTGTTCCTCCCGGGTCCCCTACAGCTAGCTGTACACAGACAGACCCTCCCTGGTGAGGATATCCAGCTTCTCAGGGGAGATGGCAGGGGCCAGGTCTTGACACCATGGAGGAAAGGGATGCTATTAGGAAGTTTCGGTTAAATCAGAAAACTATCCTGGATTTATGTCACCAGCTGGAGCTTGATCTCCTGCCTCACAATAAGAATACAACAGCAATAACACCAACAGTAAAACTCATTGCAGTACTTTTTTTGTGGCCACTGGCTCTTTTCAATACAATATGGCAGTATCTGGGGGCATGTCTCAGCCAACTTTCAGTGGTGTGCTACAAGACACCCTTTCTTCAAAGCTGAGACACAGCACAGCTACATTTAGTTTCCACGACAACAGGATTTGGCTACTGTGAATGGGGAATGTTATGTTTTGGGTGGACTACCACATGTGGTTGGAGCAATAGGTGGCATGCATATTACCTTGGTGTGACCACAAGCAAGAAAACAGGTCTACCGCAATCGGAAGAACTTCCATTCCATTAATGTGCAAGTCGTCTGCTTAGTGGATTAGTACATCTCAAGAGTGTATGCCCACTTTTATTGATCAACACATGATTCATTTGTATTGTGGAACAGCACCATACCCCTGCAAATGTCACAACTTGGACCTGAGAAGACCTGGCTTGTTAGTAAGTAAAATATGACTTGAGGGTCATTTGCTTGAATCCTAGTTTCAGAAGGTGCAATGGCTTGATATGATATTAATCTATTGATAAGTTGCTTCCAGGTAGGAGACTCAGCTTATCCTAATAGACCATGGTTGTAAGTACTGCTGAGGAATACAACAATGCCAAGGGAAGTCTACTTCAATGAGGACCATGGAAGAACATGGAGGCCAGTAGAGCGGGCTTTTGGGCTCCTCGTGGACAGGTTTAGGCACTTGGACAAGCCGGCTGCAGCCTTCCTCTACTCACCCGATAAGGTGTGCTAAATCATGGCTGCCTGCTGCATGCTCCATAACTTCGCCCTGTGATGGAACATCACGATAATCACAGAGGATGATGACTGTGAAGAGCCACTAGGTGAGGATGGAGAAATGCCCAATGAAAATGACAGTGGTGAAGAAGAAGAAATTGACTTACCTCAAGCTGTTACTGACCACTTCTACACCTCAGTTTAAGTTTACCTTTACATATTTTAACCTCCAATGTCAGAACAACTTGGGACATAGTGAAGATATCAGTCTGCAGTGGTAATTTGGTAGGAACGGTCAGTTCAGAGAAGCCCAAGGCAAAGATTTTTGTTTCCCTACCTATTGACTATTGTGTTTATTGACATAGATTAACTTTACTTGTACTAACTATATGTTTCCTCCTAACTTATCATTTGAGTCAAATTGTACATGTGAAATAATTAATTATCTCTTGTTATTCTTTTCAGGGTCCTTCAGCATGTCATCTTCATTTGGACATTTCAAAGTTGTGACATTTGCAGTGAAATGTTGCTATTGCAAAGTACAAAGTGAACATGTGTTGATCCCTGGACACACACCCACTTGGGATGGACAGATTTTGTACAGAGACAACTTGTACTGTGATTATGCCTGGGTGAAAAACTCTGCTTCACTGGTGGAGTTTGTTGAATTCAGCAACTTCGCATTCTGCAGAAAATGCAGAGATACCGATAGACTCCTCACTCCACAACATACCAGAGTTTTCCCCATTTTTCTCCTGTTGGTGCACACTTAATGTCATTTTGCGTGCACGAGAAGCGAGACAACAGACTTTCGGGCTCTCATGAGGTCCTGACAAGATTTTTTACCCACCAGCAAGATTTAGCGCCGCACCAGCGACTTCCCGAACATCTTTTGTGAGGTAGGCGAGCGTGAGTGAACGTGATTGCCCGTGGCTACATCCTGGCGAAACTCAAGCTACTAAAATCTCCTCAAAAAGACAACTTTGAGTTAAAAATCTTCTCTAATGGACAGTTGTCGTTGCTTTTTTTGAGTGAGGAGTACTTTTTAATTTTTTTTCAACAACAGGAAGTGCCCTAGAGACTCCAACTTCCTGTTCCTGTCCAGCAGGCTCCTCCCAGTGCTTTGTCTATCTCCTGGCCACTTTTCACTTGGATTTCAAACTGGAATGGTCACATTTTGTCATCTGGATTTATCATTGAATTTAAGTACATTGTTCTGTTTGAGATTTCAAAAGTAAGTTAAAAAACACTTGTATAAGGGTGTTGTACAACTTGTATGTTTGACAGAGGGCATGCACCAGGATTTATCTGTACTCATTCGATTTTTTAAATTTATTGTGGTGGGTGGCCTGCATTTGGGCCCTAGTTATATTTGTACTTGTAATTTTGGTTCTATAAAGGGAAAATGCTTTACAGTTTGCTACATTATCTCCATATTTTGTTTTGTAAATTTGCAATATTCTTTAATTAACTATGTTAATGTTAAGTGGCCTAATCTGCAAATGGTATAGATGTAAGAGGCTGACCTGGTTTGTAGTGGCCACCTAAGGTAATTAAACCTTTTACCAGGTCCAGTTATCCCTTATTAGTGAAATGTAGGCAGTGTTCTAGCAGCTTAGGCTGTCTAGAGCTAGCTGTAGCAGAGCATCTTAGGATGAACTAGGAGACATGCAAAGCTCCCGAAATACTACTATAGTTAGACAGTACTTATACACAATAAAAGACAATACCTAGTGTTTCCAAAAATAAAGATACTTTATTTTAGTGACACAAGGCCAAAAATATCTCAGAGGCAATACTCCTTCTGGAGGTAAGAATTATACACGATATATACACTACTAAACAAAATCAGGTAAGTAAACAGTCATAGAATAGTGCAAACAATAGAAAATACAATAGATTGCAATGGGCCTAGGGGAAACACAAACCACATACTAAAATAGTGGAATGCAAATGTTGAATTCCCCTCTAGGCAAGTGTACAGTAGTGTGTAGAGGGGCTCTGGGAGTGTAGGAAAACACCAAAGGTAAGTAAAGTACCCCACCGCAGAGCCCAGGAAAGCAGGAGTAAAGTACAGCAAGTTTCCTCAAGACACACTACAAGTCATGATAAAGGATTTTGCAAGAACCAAGCAAGACTGCAAGCAACAAAAAATGGATTCCTGGACCTGAAGACCTGTGGAGAGAGGAGACCAAGTCCAGAAGTCGAAGAAGAGTCCAGGAAGAACAGGAGCTCCTGCCATCCTAGAAGAAGGTGCAAAAGTGGATTCTCCGGTCAGAAGAAAAGTACAGAAGAGCACCAGAGAAGATAGCTGAGGGTTCCTGCATGGTGGGAGATGTCCCATGTTGAGTTGTTGGATGCAGGCTGCTTGCGTCACTGAATTCTGCCAACAAGCCTTGGTTCAAGCAAGTAGCGGTTTGCGTAAAAAAGGAGCTGCCTGGATTCAGGAGGGACCTTGGGGTCTCAACTCGGACTGAGGAGACATAGGGGGCTCTCAACACTTCAGAGAGCCCTCAGAAGATCAGGCAGAACCCACGGGAGATCCAAAACATGGCGACAAATAAAATGCAAAGTGCGGTCATCCCAGCACTACATTGGAAGGTCCCACGATGCCGGAGAAAAACTCAGGGAGCTGTGTGTCACAGGATGGAGTGCTGAGGACCTGGGCTACGCTGTGCCCAAAGGATTCTTGAAAATAGTGCAGAGAAGCCCAAGGAGCTTCAGAAGATGCAGAGAACAGGGGAACTGTCACAGCTCGGGGAGGCAAGCTCTTACCTCCACCAAATTTGGACAGCTGGACCTATGGACAGTCTGAGTCACTTTGGTCCACCACCAGTGTTCCAGGGAGCATGCTTGTCATCAGGAAAGGAGTCCGAGAGTACGGGTTGTAGTCACAGAAGGGTACCTGCCGAAGCAGGGAAGTGACTCCATCATTCCAAAGGGAGATTCCTTCATTCTTCTGGTGCAGGGTGAAGGCAGGCAGTCCCCAGAGCATGCACACCTTGGAAACTGTTGCAAATGCTGGCTTGAACTGAAGTTGCAGGTCACAGGAGTCATCCTGGATACTTTGTTGCAGTTACAGAGGTTCCTGGAGCAGTCTGCGGTTGATTTTACTATCAGAAGCTGAAGCTGAAGCAGAGGATGCAGAGGAGTCCTGTAGACATCTTGCAAACCGAATCTGAGAAAACACCCGGAGGAGAGACCCTAAATAGCCCTGAGAGGGGGATTGGCTACCTACCCAGGTATACACCTATCAGGAGGGGTCTCTTACGTCACCTGCTGGCACTGGCCACTCAGAGGTCTCCAGAGGGTCCCCACACCTTGGAATCCAAGTTGACTAACGCCAGGGATACTCTGGAGGAGCTCTGGGCACCACCCCTGGGGTGGTGATGGGCAGGGGAGTGGTCACTCTCCTTTCATTTGTCCAGTTTTGCACCAGGGCAGGGTCTGAGGGTCCCTGAACTGGTGTAGACTGGATTATGCAAGGAGGGCACCATTTGTGCCCTTCAAAGAATTTCCAGAGGCTCTGGGAGGCTGCACCTCCCAAGACTGTAACACCTATTTCCAAAGGGCGAGGGTGTAACACCCTCCTCCCAAAGGAAATTCATTGTTCTGCCTTCCTGGGATTGAGCTGCTCAGTCCCCAGGAGGACAGAAGCCTGTCTGTGAGGTGGAAGCAGCTGGGGCTGCAGTGGAAACCTCAGAGAACTGGTTTGGCAGTACTGGCAGTACTGGGGGTCCACGGTGGAGCCCCCTGGGTGCATGAGACTGGCTCCCCAATACCAGATTTGGATTGGGGGGACAATTCCATGATCTTAGACACCTTACATGGCCATATTCAGAGTTACCATTGTGAAGCTACATATATGTTTCGAAATTTATTCCCCTCAATTCTATCTGGTTTTTGACTGACTCTGTGACTCTGTGACTAACTGTGACATTGGTGATTACCATTCTTATGTTCTGGACCGGTTTCCCCTTTTTTTATTTAAAGATGGCCGCCGGTTTTTCTACTTTGTTTACCCTCTCTTGAGAGTCTTTTTTTAGTGGTTACTTTCTATTACAAAGGTGCTCCTTGTTTCAGCGAGTGGCCCTAATCTATTTAACACCTCCCGGTCGTCCGGTGCCTTGATTTTCAGGCACGCGTCCTCGGGTAGGTGGATGACAGGACTACAGGAAGATATCATGTAAGTCCTGTTGCCAGTCTTTTTATTTAATTTATTATCGTTTCAGGGCTTGGTTGTTTCCTGCTGTAACGTCCTCCGTTGCCGGCATTTCTTCAATTCTGTCGGTGCTGGCCTCATTTGACGGCTTACGCCGCCAGTGGACCGTCTGCAAACTGCTTATACTGGCCCTGCCATTGACGGGCACACTCGATTCAGCGCCAGCCGTACTGTCGGCTTTTACGCATTCGAGTCTTTACATATTCACCGCGTTTGGCAGCGTATCCCCCTTTTTTCACATGACACATTTGTTTATATGTCATCGTTTATCTTACTGATACAATCACCGTGCATTAACTCCTTTAACGTGTCACCCTAATATTTAGAACTCTGTCCGTTTATTTATAAGAAAAGCTTCTTTGTCCATGACTGCTGTCAGTAGGGTTACTTAAGCTTGTTGGTTACCTCTACTGATATCTAATCTTCTCCGTATACAATGTCAGCTGAGTTATTTCTACACTGTTGGTGGTTGCTGAAATACATTTTCAATTATGCATGATCATGTGTCCCCAGGCACTATATGTGACATTATTGTTTTGACAACACACTTTATTGCCATTCTTCTATATATAGTGCAATCTCCTTTGGTCTGAGGTTTACGCGTCCCTAAGATGCCTGACTTCCACATGGGATGGTAAGCCTTCTTTGTCATGTCTAATGTGCCTGACGATGTTATTAGGGGATGATGTCTATCTCTTTTATTACGGTTAATTCAGTTGTGCTTAGACACCAATGTATGTCTGTATGTTTTCTGTCTCTTTTTTAGGGCGACCTACTGTTTGACTGACCTTGACGATTAGTCCACGCATAGTAAGTGACCTTTCAGCACTTACTATACCTTTTTATAGGAGTAGTTACTAATCACGGTCCTGATGAAGCGCCACTGGATCATTTTCTGACCACATAGGCGTGAAACATGTCGACCCCTTAGTGTTAGGATAGAGTATATCTCTTCCTTTCCCCTTATGTAGGAGTATCGGTGGCCATTATTTCTTCCAAGTACTCCTCTATTGTTTTTAATCTTGGCCTGACCGCTACTCTGAGTAATTAAATTTAGATACTGGGTGTTCAGAGCCAATTTTAACGCACTTCTTACTCTCCTCTCCTTTCACTGTCAGCACGGACTGCAGATACCATTTGATCAGCGTTACCATCTTCGGTTTAGTGCCACAACCAGATGTGTGGTGACCCGTCAGATATTGCAGTGGCGGTCTGACGAGGAGTTAGCCCAATGATGATGCTTCGCGTCTTCATTGACGCTTGAGGACATTTCTTATACTACCCATAATGAGCTCAGACAAACCTTTTCACAGGACTGCCACCGCCGCCTGTGTAAAATAGTGCACGCACTATTTCACAGCCATTTTCCCTGCAATTAAGTAACTTATAAGTCACCTATACATCTCACCTGCATTTTCTGAAGGCTAGGTGCAAAGTTACTAAGTGTGAGGTCACCCTTGCACTAGCAAAGGTGCCCTAACACAGTCCAGGGCCAATTCCTGGCTTTGTGAGTGAGGGGACGCCATTACACAAGTGCACTACATATAGGTCAAAACCTCTATCTAGCTTCAAAATGGTAACCCCGAGTATGGCCATGTAAGATGTCTAAGATCATGGATTTGTCCTCCCATTCCAATTCTGGTATTGGGAGGCCAATTCCATGCATCCAGTGATCTCCACCATGGACCCCCAGTTGCCAACCCAGCTCTCCGAGGCTTGCAATGCAGCTACAGCTGATACCACCTCACAGACAGGGTTGTGCCCTCCTAGGGTCTGAGCAGCTCAGTCACAGGAAGGCAGAACAAAGCATTTCCTTTTGGGAGGAGGGTGTTACACCATCTCCCTTTGGAAATAGGTGTTATAGGCTGAGGAGGGGCAGCCTCCCCTAGCCTCTGCAAATGCTTTGAAGGGCACAGATGGTGCCCTCCTTGCTTAAGCCAGTCTAAACCAGGTCAGGGACCCCCAGTCCCTGCTCTGGCGTGAAACTGGATAAAGGAAAGGGGAGTGACCACTCCCCTGTCCACCACCACACAAGGAGTGGTGCCCAGAGCTCCTCCAGTGTTTCCCAGACTTCAGCTACCTTGTTTTCCAAGGTGTGTGGACACTCTGGAGGCCTCTGGGTGGCCACTGCCAGCCAGTGACATCAGAGACCCCTTCTGATAGGTCCAAGGTCCATGTCATATAAGGTAGATAATCCGTCATGGGATCTCCGTGGATGCTGCCTGGTCATCTGTGAGTTCCCTCCAGGGTTGGGACCCCCCTCTGCCTACTCAGTGTGAGTTGAGGCCTCCATGTCCCTCCTGGGTCCAGGCAGCTCCACTTTGACGCAATCCGCAACATTGCTTGAATCAAGGCTTGTTGTACGAATCCAGTGCCAAAACTCGCCTGCATCCAACATCACCATGTGGGACATCCTTTGCATCATGCAGGAACCTGCAGCCTTCTTTCCTTGGTGCATTTATGCAGTCTTCTTCCAACCAGAGACTCGCCTTTTGCACCTCTTCTAGGTTGGCAGGGGCTCCTGTCCTTCCTGTAACCTTCTCTGACTACTGGACTTGGTCTCCTCTCTTTGGAGGTCTTCAGGTCCAGGAATCCACCATTTGTTGTTTGCAGTCTTGCTTGGTTCTTGCAATAACTGTAGTGTGTCCTAAGGAAACTTGCAGTACTTTACTCCTACTTTCCTGGGCTCTGGGATGGGGTATCTTACTCACCTGTGTGGTTTTCTTACTCTCCCAGTGATTCTCTACTCACTACACTTGTCTAGCGGGGAATTCGTGATTCACATTCAACTTTCTTAGTATATGGTTTGTTTTGCCCCTAGACCTATTTTCTCCTATTGCATTCTATAGCATTTCCTATTGTTTGCACTATCCTCTGTCTAATTACTTACCTTATTTTGGTGTCTAGTTTATATATTGTGTATAGTACTTACCTCCAGAAGGAGTATTGCCTCTAAGATATTTTGGGCCTTGTGTCACCCAAATAAACTACCTTTATTTTTGGTAACACTTAGTATTGCCTTTATTTGTGTATAAGTACTGTGTAACTATAAATGGTATTGCAGGAGCTTTGCATGTCTCCTAGATCAGCCTAAGCTGCTCTGCTACAGCCACCTCTATCATCCTAAACTGCTAGAACACTACTACATTTCACTAATAAGGGATAACTGGACCTGGTATAAGGTGTAAGTACGCAAGGCATCTACTACAAACCAGGCCAGCCTCCGACATTGGTGGTGCAGCAGTGGGATAAGTACTTGCAATTGCTTTACCACTTTGTTACTGGTGCTTTTCACAAGAAAAGCTTGCTCTAATACTTGGAGCTATACTTAATTGTACCTAGAAGTCACTTTTAACTTTCTAAAAAGTTCTGAAAAGTGGTTCTTTTCTAAAAAAAAATTAGGCCTCATAGTTTATTAACTTTTTACTCTTTTTCCTAAACTCTGTGAACATGTCTGTTGTAGAGGCTACCCCTAGAGCTGTGAAAACAACTTATGAAAGATTGAGTTTTATACGTTTGAGGTGTCTCTGCATTGAACGAAGTTTAGAGATTGGGAAGAACCCTAATAAGGAATTCCTCTTAAATCTCCTCCTGAAGGATGACCAGGGACTTAGCACTGCTCAGGTACAGTCAGAGGAGAGGTAGATGAAGATTCCAACCAGGAAGATGCAGGTGACCATTCTGATAATCCTGGGGAGGGTCCTTCCACAGATCTTTCCATCAACAAACCCCCTAGTGTAACTGGGAGTGGGAAGGGGTCACACACCAGCAGGGCTCCATTCACACCTACAGGCCGGGTGACGTGAGTCAGGGAAAGATCTGCCTCTGCCAATTTCAATGTCACTTCTGTCTCAGAGGTGTCACACACCCTGAGGACCAATCCCTAGATAGGGAACTAAGAAAGCTGAGGTTAGAGGAGGCCAGACTGAGGCAAGAACAGCAACAGTTGGCCTTAGACATGGAATCCCTGGCTGTGGAAAGGGAAAGGCAGGGGTTTGGGTTAGTTCCCCATGGTGGCAGCAGCAGTTTCCGGAATTCTAGTGTTAAGGAGCTTACATTTGATTCCAGAAATCTGCACAAAGTTGTCTCTCCTTACAAAGATGGGGATGACATCCACAAGAAGTTTGATGCACTTGAGAGGGCCTGTAAAGTTCAGAGGGTCCCTCAAGTTCAGTGGGCTGCTATCCTATGGCTATCTTTCACTGGCAAGGGGAGCAACAGACTCCTTATTGTCAGGGAGGTTGATCCAGATAGCTACCATATACTCAAAAGTGCACTCTTAGATAGTCTGGGATTAACCACTGAACAATACAGGATAAAGTTCAGAGAGACCAGAAAGGAGCCATCACCGGATTGGATAGACTTTGTAGACTGTTCAGTGAAGGCCCTAGAAGGTTGGTTAAATGGCAGTAAGGTGACTGACTATGAAAGCCTTTATGACTTAATTCTGAGAGAGCAAATATTGAATAATTGTGTGTCTGATTTGTAGCACCAGTATCTTGTGGACTCAGATCTGACCTCTCCCCAAGAACTGGGAAAGAAGGCAGACAAATGGGTCAGAAAAAGGGTGAGCAGAAAAGCTCATACGGGGGGTGACAAAGACAGCAAGAAGAACGATGGTAAGTCTCATGACAAGGGTGGGGACAAAGATAAAAAATCATCAGAGTCTTCATCAGGCCCACAAAAATCCTCTTCAAACAATCATAAAAAGCCATGACGTTATCTTTGAAAAGCCAAAGGTCATAGTGCAAGTGATCCAACTTGTCCAAAAAGAAACACCAAACCTCCCACCACCACAACCCCCACTGCTTCCACTAATGCCCCTAGTAATAGCAGTGGTGGTGAAAAAAACAGTACAAATAGTCAGTCAGGGTTTAGCTGGGCTCACTTTTGGTAATGTAGTGGTGGTTGGTCTAGTTATGAAGACCACTGAGGCTGTTTTAGTCTCTGATGGTGGCATTGACCTTGACACCTTAGTTACTTGCCCCCTTAATGTGGAAAAGTACAAGCAACTACCCCTAGTCAATGGTGTTCAGGTAGAGGCCTACAGGGACACAGGTGCCAGTGTTACTATGGTAGCCCCTGAGCACCACATACTTGGTCATCAGTACCAAGTGACAGACGCCCATAACAACACTGTTAACCACCCCATGGCTGTTGTCAATCTCAACTGGGGGGGGGGGGGTTACTGGTCCAAAGAAAGTTGTGGTATCCACTGACTTACCTGTACAGTTTCTATTAGGAAATGATTTGGAGATTTCAGCTTGGTCTAAAGTGGAGTTGGAGGCTTATAGGCTTATGCATCAATTCTGGGCTTTCCTGGGCATATCTTTGCTCTTACCCGGGCTCGGGCTAAGAGGCAAAGAGGACAGAGAAACTTGGATCCTGGAACAATGGACCAAGTGCTCCCAAAAACTAGGGGTAGAAAGGGCAAACCCTTGTCCACTATCCCTCCCTCTCCATATGATTCCCCTTTTGATGAGGAGGAGTCTTCTCCCTGTGCAGAACCTACGCCAGAGGAGCTTGAAGTTTACACAGCTGAGCTTTAGAGTGCAGGGGGCCTGCCAGGGAGGAATGTAGGAAAGTACCATATTGCCTGGCATGTTACCCCCATATTTCACTGTTTATATGTTGTTTTCATTGTATGTGTCACTGGGACCCTGCCAGCCAGGGCCCCTGTGCTCATAAGTGTGCCCTGTATGTTTTCCCTGTGTGATGACTAACTGTCTCACTGAGGCTCTGCTAACCAGAACCTCAGTGGTTATGCTCTCTCTTCTTTGCTTTCCAAATTGTCACTACCAGGTTAGTGACCAATTTCACCAATTCACATTGGTATACTGGAACACCCTTATAATTCCCAAGTATATGGTACTGAGGTACCCAGGGTATTGGGGTTCCAGGAGATCCCTATGGGCTGCAGCATTTCTTTTGCCACCCATAGGGAGCTCTGACAATTCTTGCACAGGCCTGCAACTGCAGCCTGAGTGAAATAACGTCCACGTTATTTCACAGCCATTTACCACTGCACTTATGTAACTTATAAGTCACCTATATGTCTAACCTTTACCTGGTAAAGGTTGGGTGCTAAGTTACTTAGTGTGTGGGCACCCTGGCACTAGCCAAGGTGCCCCCACATCGTTCAGGGAAAATTCCCCGGACTTTGTGAGTGCGGGGACACCATTACACGTGTGCACTATACATAGGTCTCTCCCCCGAGTCTCTAGCACAGACCTGGGTACTGCCAAACTACCTTTCCCAGGGTTTCACTGCAGCTGCTGCTGCTGCCAACCCCTCAGACAGGTTTCTGCCCTCCTGGGGTCCAGCCAGGCTTGGCCCAGAAAGGCAGCACAAAGGACTTCCTCAGAGAGAGGGTGTTACACCCTCTCCCGTTGGAAAAAGGTGTCAGGGCTGGGGAGGAGTAGCCTCCCCCAGCCTCTGGAAATGCTTTGATGGGCACAGATGGTGCCCATCTCTGCATAAGCCAGTCTACTCTGGTTCAGGGATCCCCCAGCCCTGCATTGGCGCGAAACTGGACAATGGAAAGGGGAGTGACCACTCCCCTGACCCGCACCTCCCAGGTGAGGTGCCCAGAGCTCCTCCAGTGTGTTCCAGACCTCTGCCATCTTGGAAACAGAGGTGCTGCTGGCACACTGGACTGCTCTGAGTGGCCAGTGCCAGCAGGTGACGTCAGAGACTCCTTCTGATAGGCTCTTACCTGTGTTGCTAGCCTATCCTCTTTCCTGGGTAGCCAAACCTCCTTTTCTGGCTATTTAGGGTCTCTGCCTTGGGGAATTCTTTAGATAACGAATGCAAGAGCTCATCAGAGTTCCTCTGCATCTCTCTCTTCACCTTCTGCCAAGGAATCGACCGCTGACTGCTCTGGATGCCTGCAAAACCGCAACAAAGTAGCAAAGACAACTACTGCAAGCTTGTATCGCTGATCCGGCTGCCTTCTCGACTGTTTTCCTGGGGGTGCATGCTGTGGGGGTAGGCTGCCTCCTCTCTGCACTAGAAGCTCCGAAGAAATCTCCTGTGGGTCTCCCGTGCAACCGCAGGCAACAAAAGACTGCATCACCGGTCCTCGGGGTCCCCTCTCAGCACAACGAGCGTGGTCCCTGGAACTCAGCAACTCTGTCCAAGTGACTCCGACAGTCCAGTGACTCTTCAGTCCAAGTTTGGTGGAGGTAAGTCCTTGCCTCACCATGCTAGACTGCATTCCTGGGTACCACGTGATTTGCAGTTGCTCCGGCTCCTGTGCACTCTTCCAGGATTTCCTTTGTGCACAGCCAAGCCTGGGTCCCCGACACTCTAACCTGCAGTGCACAACCTCCTGAATTGTCCTCCGGCGTCGTGGAATCTCCTTTTGTGACTTCGGATGAGCTCCGGTTCACTCCTCTTCGTAGTGCCTGTTCTGGCACTTCTGCGGCTGCTGCCTGCTTCTGTGAGGGTTCCTTGTCTTGCTGGGTGCCCCCTCTGTCTCCTCATGCAATTGGTGACATCCTGGTCCCTCCTGGGCCACAGCAGCATCCAAAAACCCTAACCGCGACCCTTGCAGCTAGCAAGGCTTGTTTGCGGTCTTTCTGCATGGGAACACCTCTGCAAGCTTCTTCACGATGTCGGACGTCCATCCTCAAAAGGGGAAGTTCCTAGTCCTCTTCATTCTTGCAGAATCCACAGCTTCTACCATCCGGTGGCAGCTTCTTTGCACCCTCAGGTGGCATTTCCTGGGCATCTGCCCAATCTCGACTTTGTCGCGACTCTTGGACTTGGTCCCCTTGTTCCACAGGTACTCTCGTCCGGAAATCCATTGTTGTTGCATTGCTGGTGTTGGTCTTCCTTGCAGAATTCCCCTATCACAACTTCTGTGCTCTCTGGGGAACGTAGGTGCACTTTACACCTACTTTTCAGGGTCTTGGGGTGGGCTATTTTTCTAACCCTCACTGTTTTCTTACAGTCCCAGCGACCCTCTGCAAGCTCACATAGGTTTGGGGTCCATTCGTGGTTCACATTCCACTTTTGGAGTATATGGTTTGTGTTGCCCCTATACCTATGTGCTCTCATTGCAATCTATTGTGACTGTACATTGCTTGCATTGCTTTCTATTGCTATTATTGCATATTTTTGGTATTGTGTACATATATCTTGTGTATATTTGCTATCCTCATACTGAGGGTACTCACTGAGATACTTTTGGCATATAGTCATAAAAATAGTACCTTTATTTTTAGTATATCTGTGTATTGTGTTTTCTTATGATATTGTGCATATGACACTAGTGGTATAGTGGGAGCTTTGCATGTCTCCTAGTTCAGCCTAAGCTGCTCTGCTAAACTACCCTTTTCTGTCAGCCTAAGCTGCTAGACACCTCTTCTACACTAATAAGGGATAACTGGACATGGTGCAGAGTGTAAGTACCCCTTGGTACCACTACAAACCAGGCCAGCCTCCTACAAGGAACTGACTGCGGCACAGCAGACCTGTCCCACACTAGAGGGTGTCAGACAGCAAGCTGTCAAACAGCAGAATGGGGATGTTAATGACAGCCACCGAGTTTACTGGGAGAATAATCTCCTCTATTCTGAAGCAAGGGACCCTAAACCTGGTGCCACCAGGAGACTGGCCACCCGTTCCAGTATAGGGAATTCCACCTAACTCTAACTCATGAAATTCCCTTGGCTGGACATGTGGGCCAAAGTAAAATATGGGACAGACTTGTTCCCCATTTTCAATGGCCTCATATGTCAGAGGACACAAAGGAGTTTTGTCGCTCCTGTGTCACCTGTCAAGCCTGTGGCAAGACTGGTGGCACCCCAAAGGCCCCCTAATCCCACTGCCAGTGGTTGGGGTGCCCTTTGAGAGGGTAGGGGTTGACATTGTTGCCCCCCTCGACCCTCCAACAGCTTCTGGCAATAGATTCATTCTTGTGGTGGTGGACCATGCCACAAGGTATCCAGAAGCTATCCCCTTAAGGATCACTACAGCACCTGCAGTGGGAAAAGACCTATTGGGAATCTTTTCCAGTGTGGGTTTCCCTAAGGAAGTTGTATCAGACAGCGACAGTAACTTCATGTCTGCACACCTCAAAGCAATGTGGAAGGAGTGTGGTATAACATAAAAATTCACCACCCCTTATCATCCGCAAACTGATGGGATTGATTGAGAGGTTTAATAAAACTCTCAAAGGCATGATCATGGGACTCTCTGAGAAACTCAGAAAGAGATGGGGTGTCCTCTTGCCATGTCTCCTTTTCGCCTACAGGTAGGTACTCCAAAAAGGAGTGGGCTACAGCCCCTTTGAGCTCCTCTTTGGTCACCCTGTTAGGTTCAAGGAGGGTTGGGAGCAACTTTTAAAGCCCCCTAATCAAAAAAATTTGGACTATGTACTTGGCCTAAGATCTAGAATGGCTGAGTACATGAATAAGGCCACTAAAAACCTTCAGGCCAGCCAAGAGCTCCAAAAGCAATGGCATGAGCAGAAGGCTGTCCCGACAGAGTACCAACCAGGACAGAAGGTGTGGATATTGGAGCCTGTGGCCCCAAGAGCACTCCAGGACAAATGCAGTGGACCCCATCTCATTGTGGAGAAGAAAGGTGAGGTCACCTATCTGGTGGACCTGGGCTCTGCAGGAAGCCCCGTTAGGGTGCTTCATGTCAATCACCTTAAATTTTACTATGAAAGGTCTGCCTTAACCCTGCTCATGACCACAGATGAGGGGCAAGCGGAAGAGAGTGACCCTCTCCCTGACCTCTTCCCCAACACTAAAGCTGATGGCTTAGTGGAAGGAGTGGTGCTTGCAGACTGCCTCGCTGTTGAGCAAAGGAAGGACTGCAAAAATCTCCTAGGACAGTTTTCTGACCTCTTTTCCCTCATACCTGGTGCAACTGCATGGTGTGAACATTCAATTGATACTGGAGATAGTTTACCTGTCAAAAGTAATATTTACAGGCAGCCTGATCTAGGAGTTATTGAGCCCTCTGATAGCCCCTGGGCCAGCCCAGTGGTGCTTGTCCCCAAACCACATAGCAAAGAAGGAAAGAGAGGAATGCGGTTTTGTGTGGACTATAGGGGCCTTCATACAGTAACCAAAACTGATGCTCACCCTATACCCAGAGCAGATGAGCTAATAGATACACTGGCTTCTGCCAAGTATCTAAGCACCTTTGATTTGACTTCAGGGTAATTAGCAGATCAAGTTATCAGAGGGTGCTAAAAGAAAAACTATATTTTCCACCATTTGTGGGCATTATCAATTCACTGTTATATCCTTTGGTTTGAAAAATGCACCTGCCACTTTCCAGAGGCTGGTGAATACAGTCCTCCAAGGTTTGTAAGCTGTTAACACAGCATACTTAGATGATATTGCTGTATTGAGCTCCACCTGGGATGACCACCCGGTCCACCTATGGAAGGTTTTGGAGGCCCTGCAAAAAGGTCAGAAGCTGAAGCAGAAGTTGCAGAGGATTCCTGGTAGAAACTTGCAGATTGAATCTGAGGAGGAATCCAAAGGAGAGACCCTAAATAGCCCTGAGAGGAGGATTGGCTACCTAACCAGGTATGCACTCATCAGGAGGGGTCTCTGACGTTACCTGCTGGCACTGGTCACTCAGAGAACTTCAGAGTGTCCCCACACCTTGGAAAACAAGATGGCTAACACCAGGGACACACTGGAGTAGCTCTGGGCACCACCCCTGGGGTGGTGATGGACAGGGAAGTGGTCACTCCCTTTCCTTTATCCAGTTTCATGCCAGAGCAGGGACTGGGGGTCCCTGAACCGGTGTAGACTGACTTATGCAAGGAGGGCACCATCTGTGCCATTCAAAGCATTTACAGAGGCCCTGGGAGGCTGCCCCTCCCAAGCCTGTAACACCTATTTCCAAAGGGAGAGTGTGTAACATCCTCCTCCCAAAGGAAATGCTTTGTTCTGCCTCCCTGGGTTTTTGCATTTGTCGCCCAGGAGGGCAGAAGCCTGTCTGTGAGGTGGCAGCAGTTGTAGCTGCAGTGCAAGCCTCAGAGAACTGGTTTGGCAGTACTGGGGGTCCATGGTGGGGCCCCCAGGATGCATGGGATTGGCCTCCCAATACCAGATTTGGAATGGGAGAACAATTCCATAATCTTAGACACCTCAAATGACCATATTGGCAGTTACCATTGTGAAGCTACAAATGTATTGACATATATGTAGTGCATGCTTACAATGGTGTCCCCACACTCGCGAAGCTCGGGGAATTAGCCCTGGACAATGTAAGGGCACCTTCGCTAGTGCAAGGGTGCCCTCACAAACAGTAACTTTGCACCTAGCCTTCAGTAAATAAAGGTTAGACATTTAGGTGACTTATAAGTTACTTAAGTGCAGTAAAAATGGCTGTGAAATAGTGTGTGGACTATTTCACGCAGGCTGCAGTGGCAGTCCTGTGGAAGGATTTGTCTGAGCTCCTTATGGGTGGCAAAAGAAATGCTGCAACCCTTAAGGATCTCCTGGGACCCCCAATGCCCTGGGTACCTAGGTACCATATACTAGGGACTTATAAGGGGGGGGGCAGTGTGCCAATTGGAATTGAAATATGGAGTCACTAAAGTGCAGTGACAAATTTGGTAAGTAGAGAGAGCATAAACACTGAAGTTCTGGTTAGCAGAACTTCAGTGACACAGTTAAGCATACTGACAACACACATAGGCCACAAACTATGAGCACTGGGGTCCTGGCTAGCAGGATCCCAGTGAGACAAGCAAAACACACTGACTAATAGGTTTTAAACTATGAGCACTGGGGCCCTGGCTTGGAGGATCCCAGTGAGACAGTAAAAACACACTGACAAGCACTCACAAACAGGCAAAAAATGTGGGTAACCATGCTAGAAAGTAGCTACTTTCTCACAATACGCCTTCCAGCTGTAGGCCCGGTACTATTCATGGATGCATGATGAAACAACTGTTTGTGGCGACTGTTGAACTGAAACACCATGGATGGCATTGTATTAAATATAACAAAATGTTGTTAGGTGGAATTTCACATTTTGTTTCTGCAAACAGTGTATGGTGGGGTAATATTTGATGCCCTTGTATGATGTGTGTTGTTGTTGTAAAATGTTTAGCCCCTTTAATTTTTGTTTTTGGAATTACTGACTTCAGCTGTTTTTTTCTCCTGTACCAATGCCTTCTTTGTCTGTCCAGTGCATGCGAGTGTTTGTCATAGGCCACCATATGTCTTTGATCCCCATGCCATATGACCAAGGGCCCTTTTTGTATAGTCAATTATAGTTCTATACCTATATGTGTTTTTTGTTTTCTTTTTATCCTGCTTGTTGTGTGAACGTGTGGCTGGTGACCATTATGTATTGGCAGCCAGTAGGCCTGCATGTGTTCTTCTTTGTTGTAGTGGCCATTCCTTCTTGTGGGTTGTTGTTCAACCACGTGACTTGCTGCCATTTTGTGTTGGCAGCCAGTGTGCTTTTAGGCCTACATGTGTTCTTTATTGTTGTGGTGGCCATGCTCCTTGGTTGTTGTTTACCAAGTGGCTGGTGGCCATTTTGTGTAGGCAGCTAGTGTGCTTTTAGACCTGCATGTGTTCTTCTTTGTTATGGTGGTGTAGGAGGCTGGCCTGGCTTGTAGTGGGTGCCAAGGGGTACTTACTCTCTGTACCAAGTCCAGTTATCCCTTATTAGTGTAGAAGAGGTGCTTCTAGCAGCTTAGGCTGATAAAAGGTAGCTATAGCAGAGCAGCTTAGGCTGAACTAGGAGACATGCAAAGCTCCTACTATACCACTGGTGTCATATGCACAATATCATAAGAAAACACAATACACAGATATACTAAAAATAAAGGTACTTTATTTTTATGACAATATGCCAAAAGTATCTCAGTTAGTACCCTCAGTATAAGGATGACAAATATACACAAGATATATGTACAAAATACCAAAAATATGCAGTAATAGCAAAAGGAAGTAATGCAAGCAATGTAAAGTTACAGTAGATTGCAATAGGAGTACATAGGTATAGGGGCAACACAAACCATATACTCCAAAAGTGGAATGCGAACCACGAATGGACCCCAAACCTATGTGAGCTTGTAGAGGGTCGCTGGGACTGTAAGAAAACAATGAGGGTTAGAAAAATAGCCCACCCCAAGACCCTGAAAAGTAGGTGTAAAGTGCACCTATAACCCCCAAAGAGCACCTAAATCGTGATAGGGGGTTTCTGCAAGGAAGACCAACACCAGCAAAGCAACCAAAGTGGATTTCCAGACCTGAGTACCTGTGGAACAAGGGGACCAAGTCCAAGAATCACAACAATGTTGAGAGTGGGCAGATGCCCAGGAAATGCCAGCTGAGGGTGCAAAGAAGCTGCCACTGGATGGTAGAAGCTGTGGATTCTGCAAGAACGAAGAGGGCTAGAAACTTTCCCTTTGGAGGATGGATGTCCCACGTCGTGAAGAAGCTTGCAGAGGTGTTCCCACACAAAAAGACCGCAAACAAGCCTTGCTAGCTGCAAGGGTCGCGGTTAGGATTTTTGGATACTGCTGTGGCCCAGTAGGGACCAGGATGTCGCCACTTGGATGAGAAGACAGAGGGGCTACCCAGCAAGTCAGGGAGCCCTCACAGAAGCAGGCAGCACCCACAGAAGTACTGGAACAGGCACTTGGAAGAGGAGTGAACTGGAGTCCACCCGAAGACACAAAAGGGAGTCCCACGACAGCGGAGGACAACTCAGAAGGTTGTGCACTACAGGTTAGAGTGTCGGGGACCCAGGCTTGGCTGTGCACTAAGGAAATACTGGAAGAGTGCACAGGAGCCGGATCAGCTGTAAATCACGCGGTACCCAGCAATGCAGTCTAGTGTGAGGAGGCAAGGACTTACCTCCACCAAACTTGGACTGATGAGTCACTGGACTGTGGGAGTCACTTGGACAGAGTTGCTGAGTTCCAGGGACCACGCTCGTCGGGCTGAGAGGGGACCCAGAGGACCGGTGATGCAGTCTTTTGTTGCCTGCGGTTGCAGGGGGAGGATTCCGTCGTCCCACAGGAGATTTCTTCAGAGCTCCTGGTGCAGAGAGGAGGCAGGCTACCCCAAGAGCATGCACCACCAGGAAACAATCCAGAAAGCGGCAGGATCAGCGATACAAGGTTGCAGTAGTCGTCTTTGCTACTTTGTTGCGGTTTTGCAGGCGTCCTGAGCAGTCAGTGGTCGATCCTTTGGCAGAAGGTGAAGAGAGAGATGCAGAGGAACTCTGGTGAGCTCTTGCATTTGTTATCCAAAGAATTCCCCAAAACAGAGACCCTAAATAGCCAGAAAAGGAGGTTTGGCTACCTAGGAAGAAGGATAGGCTAGCAAGACAGGTAAGAGCATATCGGAAAGAGTCTCTGACATCACCTGCTGGTACTGGCCACTCAGAGCAGTCCAGTGTGCCAGCAACACCTCTGTTTCCAAGATGGCAGTGGTCTGGAGCACACTGGAGGAGCTCTGGGCACCTCCCCTGGGAGGTGCAGGTCAGGGGAGTGGTCACTCCCCTTTTCTTTGTCCAGTTTCGCGCCAGAGCAGGGATGGGGGATCCCTGAACCGGTGTAGACTGGCTTATGCAGAGATGGGCACCATTTGTGCCCATCAAAGCATTTCCAGAGGCTGGGGGAGGCTACTCCTCCCCAGCCCTGACACCTTTTTCCAAAGGGAGAGGCTGTAACACCCTCTCTTTGAGGAAGTCCTTTGTTCTGCCTTCCTGGGCCAGGCCTGGCTGGACCCCAGGAGGGCAGAAACCTGTCTGAGGGGTTGGCAGCAGCAGCTGCAGTGAAACCCCGGGATAGGCAGTTTGGCAGTACCCGGGTCTGTGCTAGAGACTCGGGGATCATGGAATTGTCTCCCCAATGCCTGAATGGCATTGGGGTGACAATTCCATGATCTTAGACATGTTACATGGCCATGTTCGGAGTTACCATTGTGACGCTATACATAGGTAGTGACCTATGTATAGTGCACGCGTGAAATGGTGTCCCCGCACTCACAAAGTCTGGGGAATTTGCCCTGAACGCTGTGGGGGCACCTTGGCTAGTGCCAAGGTGCCCACACACTAAGTAACTTAGCACCCAACCTTCACCAGGTGAAGGTTAGACATATAGGTGACTTATAAGTTACTTAAGTGCAGTGGTAAATGGCTGTGAAATAACGTGGACGTTATTTTCACTCAGGCTGCAGTGGCAGGCCTGTGTAGGAATTGTCAGAGCTCCCTATGGGTGGCAAAAGAAATGCTGCAGCCCATAGGGATCTCCTGGAACCCCAATACCCTGGGTACCTCAGTACCATATACTAGGGAATTATAAGGGTGTTCCAGTATGCCAATGTGAATTTGTAAAATTGGTCACTACCCTGTTAGTGACAATTTGGAAAGCAGAGAGAACATAACCACTGAGGTTCTGGTTAGCAGAGCCTCAGTGAGACAGTTAGGCATCACACAGGGAACACATACATACAGGCCGCAAACTTATGAGCACTGGGGTCCTGGCTAGCAGGGTCCCAGTGATACATAACAAACATACTGAAAACATAAGGTTTTCACTATGAACACTGGGCCCTGGCTAGCAGGATCCCAGTGAGACAGTGAAAACACCCTGACATATACTCACAAACAGGCCAAAAGTGGGGGTAACAAGGCTAGAAAGAGGCTACTTTCTCACAGGTGGTCATGCCTCCTTGCTGGTTGTTGTTAGGACCATGTGGCTGGCAGCCATTTTGTGTAGGCAGCCAGTGTGCTTTTAGGCCTGCATGTGTTCATTTTTATTGTGATGATCATGCGTCCTTGATGGTTGTTGTTTGACCATGTGGCTGGTGCCCATTTCATATAGGCAGCCAGTGTGCTTTAAGGCCTGCATGTGTTCTTCTTTGTTGTGGTAGCCATGCCTCCTTGCTGTTTGTTTGACCATGTGGCTGGCAGCCATTTTGTGTTTTATGCTTGAGGCCTAGTAGGTCAATGCTTCATTACTATATATACTATATGGGCTGTGTTTTATATTTCGTTATATACTTATTTTGCATTCTTCACCCGCACCACTCCTTGCCTCCCAAATCCCTGTGGTTTTTCATGGTAGTCCCCTTCCCCCAATATGTCAGCAACTGAATTCTATTATTTTTTAAATGTTATTCTTTTTTTAAATAATTTGTTTCACAAACTTTATTTTATTTAAATTGATGATAATTATATAATAATAATATTTAATAATAATTATTTTTCACATTTTTGGGGGGTTTTAGAATTTTATTTGAAAATAAATCAAATATTTTTCTTTTTGTATTATTTTCTTTTTTTTCTTTTCTATTTTCCACATTAGCCCCATGTCTGCCATAGGTGTACAGTTGCACTACATTACATTATTCAAGGATTATTCCATTTGTCACCTGCACCTCCCTGAGTGCCACATGTCAACTTGATGTGCATGAATCTAATAGTTACATTTTGTATGTTGTAGTTGTTGTTCTTTCTTATCCTTCATGAGTGTACATGATAATGAAAGTTGATGTTGGTGTGGTTTTACGAATGCATACACTGTATTATTTCATAATTAGTTATAAGTTAAGTAACCATTAAAAGATATTATTCTACTACTAATGCAACTGCACCAATTCCATGTTTAAACTTCTTGCATGTTTGCTTTTAGGTGCATGAAGAGAAAGCAACATCACCCACAGTGCTACTAGACAGAAGGCCTGTGCATGACGTGATGCATGACCACACTCACGACCATACAGACATCTCTTCAACCTTGTGAAGCTAAGTGCTACTGCCAACTGACAGCTTCAGATGGCCCCAAAGAAAGGTGCTACCAAGAAAGCAGCCAGTAATAAGAATGAGCCTCTCACTATGGGCAAAAACGTGTGCCTGCCACACAAACCTCTGTGAAGCAAGATGGGAGCAGCAGTCCCAGATCAGCAGGCCCACTCCAAACTAGGCCCAGGCCCATGTCTGGCATAGAGGCAGACTCTTTAGTCACAGGAACCCCGACGAGCAGTGATTTTGAATTGGACTTATCTCTTTCTCAAAGTAGTACCCAATCGTTGTCAAAAACTCAGGCCAGAGGACAGCAACAGCCACAGCCAACAATAGCAGTTCCTCTTGAAGTAGGATGTTGAGCTTCATGCTGAGGAAGCCAAAGAAGCCCCTCTTTCACAAACTCCACTGTCTCCAGATCGCCACCATCGTCTTCTTCAAGACCCCCTCCTCATGATCAAGACTCCACTTGGATGCCACCTTAGTCTAAGACACTCCAGGAGAGGCAATGAGTGAAAAGAAAGGTTTCTGAAAGCCTTAGAGTTATAGATGAAGAAGAGAAGGATGACGAGTCTGATGACAAGCCAATCATCATGGATGCTAGCCCAGCCCCAGTGGAGTCCAACATTATCCCATTTTCTCAACCTGCTCCGAGGGATGTGGCACAGATACCATCACCTCCACCAACTCCCATATGTACAAGGCCCCGGCTGCCACCTACATCCACAGCCACCTCAGTAGAAGTAGGCACTGCAGAGAGGCAAAACTCATCAAAACAACATCCACCTACCGCCACTTCTTCAGACATTGGCAGTGGCCCCAGTGTTAGAAAGATGACCTCCCCAGTTTGGGACTTCTTTACAGTTAGTGAAAAGGATCCAAACATTGCCATATGCTCCATTTACCGAGCAAGTGTTAGTCGGGGTAATCTTGGTACAAACTATAGAACCAGGGGCCAAAAAAAAAACATTTGAGAAAACACGACGCATTCCGCTGGGAGGAGCACCTTAGTGGCCAAAATTCTGCAAGTGGTGTTGGTGAAGGTATTGAAAGCAGGGAATCACTGCCGCCACTATCCCCATTGGCCACTGTACTCCATAGAGCCCAATATTAGCCAATGAGGAATTGCACGGCGGTGTAAGACCGCCTTCAGCCACGACACCCAACGTCGGCGGAGTTACCTCACTTCCACCTGTCCCTATATTCAGGACAGGCAGTCACCATTTCATGATAGTGGACTACATTCAGATCATCCATAACTGTGTTATTGCCGAAAATTGCACAAACATTGCCATTCCCACTGTCCCATCACATTAATGCTTTATGCACACTGAGGTGGTGGTTCCATTGTTCAAATTGTGACACCCTACTCACACTTGTGTTCCTTAGATACCTTCCACTGTGGATGAATAGGAGGAGGAGACAAACCCCCATGTACAGACCCCTTGTGGACTTGACTACGCTGGAGGACAGGCACAGAACACTGACCTGTAGGCTGGACAGGGGCACAATCACAGAGCTGTGTGCCCAATTGGATCCTGACCTGATATCTGCTATCCGTCATCCCACTGGGATCCCCCCCTCTTGTGCAGGTTCCATCAGTGCTCCATTTCCTGGCAACAGGTTCTTTCCAAGTGACAATGGGCTTGGCAGCAGGAATGTCACAGCCAATGTTCTCAATTGTGCTGGCAAGAGTATTGTCTGCCTTGGTGAAACGTATGTGCAGCTACATTTTTTCCCCCAGGTAGAAGATTTTGCCACTGCGAAAGTGACATTGTAGGCAATGGGACACATACCCAGTATTATTGGGGTGATTGACGGTACATATATTGCATTTGTACCCCCCCGCCAGAATGAACAGGTGTTCAGGAATCAGAAGAGTTTCCACTCACTCAATGTGCAAATGGTGTGCCTGGCAGACCAGTACATCTCCCACGTCACTGCAAAGTATCTTGGGTTGTGCATGACGCCTCCGTTCTGAGGAATAGCAGCTTCCCAAATGTGGTGGCCCAACTACAGAAGCACAGGTTGTGACTAATAGGTGAGCCAAAGTCCCCACCCACTGCATGTCAGTATATGCCTTCAGGTGTAATCCCCATAGCATTGTGTAATGCTAATGTTTGTCCCTCAATGCTTGCAGGTCACTCTAGCTACCCAAACCTATTGTGGCTCCTGACCCCTGTGAGGAATGCCAGGACAGGGGCTGAGAACCGCTATAATAATGCACATGGGTGAACCAGAAGAATAATTAAAAGGACCTTCGGCCTCTTGAATGCCAGGTTCAGATGCCTGCATCTGACAGGTGGATCCCTGTGCTACTCACCCAAGAAGGTCTGCCAGATAGTAGTAGTATGCTGCATGTTGCACAACCTGGCCCTCAGACAATATGCGTCTTTTGTGCAGGAGGAGGACACTGGAGATGCCCCTGTGGCAGCAGTGGACCCTAAGGACAGCGAGGATGAGGAGGCAGAGGATGAGGATGTGGACAACAGAACATAAGTTATACGGCAATACTTCCAATGACACACAGGTGAGACAGTGGAACTGACCATTACTCTAACTATTGATTTATCTGTGTGGCTTTAGCATGTCGACATTCACTTCCTTTGTATCTCAACTTACTGTCACCTATGACTTGTCATTTTACAGATGTTGGTGATATGACAACAGTGTCCTGGTGTGTTTACTACAGACAGCTACAGGTCATTATTTGTATGCTATCACAGTGTTCAGCTCATTTACACTAGATGTGACTGTTCCCATAAATGCACATTTTCAAAACATAAAACAGTTTCACTCAAGCTGTGCTCAAGGGTGTTTATTGTAGTGCAATAAGTGCAAAGGACTGGGGTGATGGTCCAGGGTATTGTTCCAGTCTGTTTGAAGCACAGGTCCAGTATCCAAGGGGCCATAGGAAGGGGGAGCAAAGGCAGTGCAACGTGGACAAGGTGACAGGGTGGGACACAAGGGGGACAATCAGGAGAGTCTCATTTCCTGGTGGTGGTCTTGGTCTTGGCAAGTGTCTCTGGCTTCTGTCTGGGTCGCAGGGAACGTTTGGGGGGTGTTTCACCTTCTGTTGGGTGAGGGGTGCTGGTGGTCTGTGGGTCCTGTGGCGGGGCCTCCTGTCCACTAGCTGCAGCAAAAGTGGAGGGTTGGTCAATAGACTGGCTAGTAGTAGGGGCCCACTGGTATGCTGTCGATTCCCTCATGATGTTGGCCACGTCTGCCAGCATCTCTGCTATGGAGTTCATGGTGGTGTTGAGAGCCTGCAAGTCCTCCCTGATCTCCTGATGGTGTTTCTCCTGCAGCCATTTGTTCTCCTGCATGTTTGTAAGGATCTGTCCCATCGTGTACTGGGATTTTTGGTAGGCCCCCAGGATCTTGATGAGTGCATCCTGGAGAGTCGGTACCCAGGGCCTGTCCTCCCCCTTGCACACAGCGGTCCTCCCAGTGTCCCTGTTGCCCTATGCCTGTGTCCCCTGAACGGTGTGCCCACTGCCACTGGGCTACGTCCCTGATTGTCTTGGGGGCGAGGTGTGGACTGGGTTCCCTGTACAGGTGGGCACACTCCTGATTAACGTGTCCTGGGGACAGAGATGTGGGGATGCTGGGTGGGTGCTGTGGTGTTGGTGTTGGATACTGATGGGGAGGCTCTGTGGTTGACTGGAATTGGGCTGGGGTGACTGACTGACCAGTGTCCCTGATGGGTCAGGTAGTTCATCCAGATCCAGAAGTCCAGAGTTACTGTCATCACAGGTTGCATCTTCTGTTGGGGGACTGGGTTGTCGTGGCACCTCCTCTCTGCTGACATTGGCTGGGGCATGTAATTGATGTATGAAGGTTTATGTCTGTGACACATTGTACATCCCTAGCTTCTCCTTTATCGTTGCTGTTGCCCTGCCACCTTTGTTTGTGTATGGTGATGTATTGTGGGATTGTTAGTTCCCCTATGCTGTGCATGCTTTTGTGATGGGTGTCCATGCAGGGCTGGGAGGGCTGTCCATGCATTGGTATAGCATGCAGGGCTTGGCATCAGGGTTAGTCATGTGTATAGGTGCAGTGTGTTGGATTGAGTGGAGTGATGGGAGTGAGGGTGAGGGGGTGAGATGGCATGCAGGTATGGGGGTGATAAGTAGCAAATCTTGACTCACCAGTGTCCAGTCCTCCGGCTACTCCAGTGAGTCCCTCAGGATTGCCAAGACTTGCTCCGCCCATGCTGTGAACTGTGGGGGAGCAGGTGTTAGTCCACTTTCAGTCCTCTGGATTGCGAGCTGGTGCCTTGCTGCCATGGAACGTACCTTCCCCGTAGGTCGTTACACCTCTTCCTGATGTCATCCCTTGGTCTTGGATGCTCTCCCGGGGCATTCACCCTGTCCACAATTCTTCACCATAGCTCCATCTTTTTGACAATGGAGAGTTGCTGTGTCTGTACTCCAAACAGCTGTGGCTCTACCCTGACTATTTCCTCCACCATGACCCACAACTCCTCTTCTGTGAAACAGGGATGCCTTTGTGGGGATATGGGTGTTGTGTGGTGTGTATAGGTGTGTGGGTGTCGGGTACTGTGGTTCGATGTGTGAATTGGAATGCATGAGGGATGTATTGGTGTCGCAGTGGCCTTGGTGTCAGTCTGGTGGGAATAATTTGTATTCATAAAGGGTTGTGGGCAGTGTCGGTGTGTGTTTTATAGTGCTGTGGGTATGTGAGTGTGGTTTGTGCATTAGTGTCAGGTGTGTGTTTTTTGTATTGGCCAATATTGTGTAGTTTAGTATTTGGATGTCCATTTTGAGCGCGTCGGTGAGTACCGCCAATGGTTTACTGCCATTGAATGTCCGCCGTGGTGATTCGTGGGTCACGAGGTGGTCGGCGTAACGGTATGGGTGTTTGTACCACCACTTTAGCACTGACCTTTGGGTTAGCTGATTTGTGTATGTGGCAATATTCTGTTGGATTGGTGTGTGTGTTTCATAATTTGATAAACAGATGTTTTCCTCAGCGGCGGTATGTTGGTGGCAGTCACCAATGCGGTAAGTGGGATTTATTGCCAATGTCATAAAGAGGGCCATTGTGTCATCCAAACATTACATCTGTGCCACAATTCTTGACCCTCAGTTCAAACAATTAATGGCCACTTTAATTCCTTTTTCAGACAGGGATATATTGAACCTACAAGACGTGGATTGCTGAGCAAGCCAGCAACCTAGAAAAAGAATGTTTGGAAATGAGAGGCCTACTCACAGGCAGTTCTGGGTGCAGCCTACAGCTTCCATAGAGCCTGCGGACAGTGCTGTCAGCTCACAGTAGCCAAAATCAATTACAGCAACAAAAACAGAAACAGGAGCAGCGGCCCCAAAATCTGCATTTGATTGGTTTATAAAGGTAGGCCTTAAGTCTACTGCAGAGGTGAAAAGCAAAAGAGGTTGAGCAAGGTGGAACACCAATGACTATTAAGAAGATGGTCCAGGCCTACCTGGATGAACCAACGGAGGTCTATCTGTATCAAAACCCATTGGTGTATTGGTATGGGAAGAGGCACCAATGGCCAGTGCTTAGCAGGCTGGTAATAAAATATCTAGCTTGCCCTGTAGCCAGTGTGTTTGCTGAGCATGTAGTCAGTGCAGCTGGTGCGTTTGTCACCGTGAGAAGGACCAGTCTCTTGTCCCAAAAAGTTGAGAGATTGACCATGATCAAACTGAATCAGCACTTTATACCCTCAAATTATAGCATACCTGAAGAACAACAGGAGGTGGAGGAGGGTGATTGGCCAGACTCAGGTCATGGCAGTTTGTTAGCTGACCAACTTCTGGGAAAACCACCTGAGTTAGAGGACATACTTCACTTCACTGACTAGACCCGGGGCACCAAAGAACTTTCTGCTTTTGTCTATTGATTAACTGCTTTGAGAAAAAAAACAATATAGCTAACTGGGGGAATATTATTTTATATTGTGTGCTTTTGTCTAAATGACTAATGAACTGCAATCATTAGAGGCACAGGTATGGCCGGATTGGAGTTGGACCAGTGTGCATTGAAGAAGCCCCCTAACCCCCAAAATCACTTCAAGGAGATTTGAGAGACAATGGCTTCCTCTATTCTGTACTTATCCTTCCTTTTTGTCCCCTACCAGGACTGCCCAAGATATATGATTTACAACTTGCTGGCCAATGTGTGTTTTGTTTTATGAATCAAAGAGGATCAGCAATGTGCCACTATGGTTGATTGGAACAGGTAAGTAATGCTATATGCCCCAACGAGTGATTTGAGGGATACTTGTTTCAATGTTGACATGGTTCATGTGACTCATGTCTATTTGTGGCAAATAGTGAGAGTGGTTGTTTACTGTTTAACTATATAATTATGCTGGCTTGTGTTTGTGTTGTGATTGATTTACAATTTTGGTGACCTAATAATGAGTGTTATTTTTTTTCCTTCCCCTTTGACACTTAGTGAAATGTGTTGGCTGGCGTTTTCACACTGCTTTGTTTTATGGTTCACATTTGTCAAAGAAGAGCAGACCAGTCCATTTAGATAACAAAAAAAATGTTGTCTTGATAAACAAGCTAATCAATATTTCTGTTGTTGTTAAACACAGCTACGCACTACAGGTTGCTCTATCTCAATTGGGTTGGGAAACTGTGACCATCGGGAGCAGTTGGTATGGAGTTAGACATAATCAGAGTCTGGAGTATGATGGAAGGACTCAGAGCATGAACTGACAACTTAGACAACTGCCCAAACAAAGAAGTTATCAACTTCATGAAAATGAACATGGTCGATAATGAGTCTAAGAGGCTTACTCCAATCTGTCGACTGGTGGTGAGAGGCATGTCAGTTACTTGATTTGGGAAATTCAATACTGCTTTGTGTGTGTGCTGGCTGGCTCAAACTTGAAACTATGTGGTCGGTTGATGGGCCTTGATAAACCTGACAGCCTTAGGGTGGTCACCCCCAACTTTTTGCGTGCCTCCCTCTGCTTTTGGACACTGTTTTTGCAAGTTTTAGGACTCTACGCACTTTACCACTGTTTACCGGTGCTAAAGTGCACATGCTCTCTCCCTCAAAACATGGTGACTTTGGCTCATACCCAATTGGCATATTGAATTTGCTTGTAAGTCCAGAGTAAAGTGCACTGCGTGTGCCCAGGGCCTGTAAATTAAATGTTACTAGTGGGCCCGCAGCACTGATTGTGCCACACACATAAGTAGCCCCTTAACCATGTCTCAAGCCAGCCATTGCAAGGCCTGTGCATGCAGTTTCACTGCCACTTTGACTTGGTATTTAAAAGTACTTGCCAAGCCTGAAACTCTCCTTTTTCTACATATAGGTCACCTCTAATGTAGGCCCTGTGTAACCCCTAGGGCAGGGTGCTATGTCGGTAAAAGACAGAATATATATATCTGTGTGTTTTATATATTCTGGTAGTGTAAGTATCTCCTAAATTTGTTTCCCACTGTTGTGAGGCCTGCTCCTTTCATAGGCTAACATTAGGGCTACCCTCATATACTGTTTAAGTGGTAGGTTCTGATCAGAAAGGTGTAGACAGGTCATATTTAGTATGGCCAGAATGGTAATCTAAAATCCTGCTTATTGGTGAGGTTGGATTTTATATTACTATTTTAGAAATGCCACTTTTAGAAAGTGAGCTGTCTCTGCTCCTAAAATCCTTCTGTGCCTTAAAGCTTGTCTCCAATCCACATCTGGACTGGGCTGGTTGACAGCTCCCCTGTGCATTTTACCCAGACAACCATGAACAGAGGATGCTTAGTCACACCTGTATACTGAATAGGTCTTCCTGGGCTGGAAGGGTGGAGGGCCTGACACTTACATTTCAAAGGACAGCTGCTTGCCCTCACACAATGGCCTTCCAAACCCCCTACTGGGACCCTGGCAGACAGGGTTATACTGAAATGGGACCTTGTGCACTTCAAAACCACTCTTTAAAGTCTCCCCCACTTCAAAGGCACTTTTGAGGAAATAAACTGAGTCCCTGACCCTAGCAACTCAGACACTTCCTGGGACAGATACTCCAAACCAGACCCTGTAACCTGCCAAGAAGAGCTGCCTGACTGACAAAAGGACTCACCTAGACTGCTTTGCTGTGAATGACTGCTGCCTTTCTGTTGCCCTGCTGCCTTGCTGGCCTCTGGCCTCATTTTGACACTGGCGGTAAATCCCACTTACCGCCACGATGATGGCTGTCAACTTACCGCCACTGTAGCGGATAGCCGTTCACCATATTATGACACACACACCAATCCAACAGAATTTAGCCACATACATAAATCCGCCAGACCAAAGGTCAGTGATAAATTGGCAGTCCCAAAACCCATACCGTTATGCCAACAAAACAACACCCACCATTATGACCCACAAATTACCACGGCGGACATTCAACGGCTGTAAACCATTAGCTGTACATACCGCCGTGCTCAGAATGGACACCCATATACAAAACAACACTACATTGGCCAATACTAAAGACACACACCTGACAATCATACACACACCACACCCACTCACCCACAGCACTATAAAACACGCATCACACCACACACCCACAATATCCACAACCCTTTACAAACAACAATTACTGTCAGAAGACTGAGAAGAAGAGCACAGAGACAACTAGACACACACACCACATACACCCATACACCCCTCATGCACTCCACATCACACACTCCACCACCTCACCCAACACACCCTCACCAACACACATCACACAACACCAATGGCACCACAAAGGCACCCCCGTTTCACTGAGGAGGAGTTAAGGGTCATGGTGGAGGAAATTGTCAGGGTAGAGCCACAGCTCTTTGGAGCACAGGTAGAGCAGATTTCCATTGCAAGGAAGATGGAGCTATGGCAGAGAATTGTGGACAGGATCAACGATGTGGGACAGCACCCAATAAAGAGGGACGACATCAGGAAGAGCTGGAACGACCTACGGGGGAAGGTACGTTCCATAGCAGCAAGACACCATCTCTCCCTATAGAGGACTGGGGGTGGACCCCCACCTCCTCCCTGAGAGCTCACAGCATGGGAGGAGCAGGTACTAGCAATACTGCATCCTGAGGGACTTGCTGGAGTTGCCAGAGTACTGGACACTGATAAGTCAACATTTACTACTTATCACTCCCATACCTGTATGCCATTACACCCCCTCAACCTCACTCCCATCACACCACACCATCCCACACACTGCACCTACACTTTTGACTAACAACAATGCCAAGCCCTGCATGCTATACCAATGCATGGACAGCCCTCCCAGTCCTACATGGATACCCATCACTAAAGCATGCACAACATAGGGAAACTAACAATCCCACAATACATCACCACACACAAGTAAAAGCTAGCAGGGCAACACTAACCATGGAGAGGAAGATACGGATGTACATATGTCATACACTTAAAGCATAATACATCATTTACATCCCTACAGGTACCCCAGCTAATGTCAGTGGAGAGGAGCTGCCACCACTATCCAGTACCCCAACAGAAGAGGACCCCAGTGATGACAGTAACTCTGGACTTCTGGATCTGGAGGACCTACTTGGCCCATCAGGGACCACTGGACAGCCAGTCACCCAAGCCCACTCACAGACCACCACAGAGCCTCCCCCATCAGGAACCAACACCACAGCACCCACCAAGCATACCCAAACCTCTCACCCCAGGACACGCAAATCACCACCTGTACAGAGAGCCCAGGCCACACCTCGCCCCCAACACAATCAGGGACCTGGGGTCAGTGGCAGTGGGCACACCGTTCAGGGGCACAGGCCAACAGGGACACTAGGAGGACTGCTATGCACCAGGGAGAGGACAGGAGCAGGGAACTGACTCTCCAGGAGGCACCCTCAGAGGTCCTGGGAGTCTACCAACATTTCCAGAACACGATGGGCCAGATCTTTGACAACGTGCAGGAGAACAGGCGGCTGCAGGAGGGACAGTATCAGGTGATCAGGGAGGATTTGCAGACCATTAACACCATCCTGATGTCCATTGCAGGGGTGCTGGGAGACATGGCCAACATCATGAGGGAGGCCGTGTCACACCAGCGGACCCATACTACTAGCCAGTCAACTGAACAGCCCTCCACTTCCGCTGCCGCTAGTGCCCAGGAGGCCCGCCACAGGACCCACAGGCCACTAGCATCCCTTCCCCTGCAGAAGGTGAACCACACCCACAAACTTTCCCTATCACCTAAACAGAAGCCAGAGACACTTGCCAAGACCACCACCAGGAAATTAGACTCTCCTGATTGTCCCCCTTATGTCCCACTCTGTCACCTTGTCCACCTTGAACTGCCTTTGCTCCCATTCCTATTGCCCCTTGGACACTGCACCTGTGCTACAAACAGACTGGAACAATACCCTGGACTTTCGTCCATCGTCACCCCATTCCATTACAAATTCACCTCAATATATGGGCACTACAATAAACACCCTTGTATAAAACTCAAGTACTAGTATTTCATATGTTGCAAATTTGTATTGATTGAAACAGCTACATCAATTGCACATGGACTGTACATAGTGAGAGCATTGAATGAATTACCTATTTCTGGCTGTTGTGATCACATCATGACTTTGTTGTCATATCACCAACATCTATACAATGATAATCCATAGGTGACAGTAAGAAGAGGAAACAAGTGGGTAATGTCAGCATGCCAATGCCACACAAAATACAATAGTCATAGAAATGTGATGTTGCACTGTCTCACCTGTGTGTCATTGGAAATACTGACGGATCACTAATGTTCTGTTGTCCACATCCTCATCCTCTTCCTCCTCATCCTCACTGTCCTCAGGGTCCACTGCTACCACAGGGGCATCTCCAGATTCCTCCTCCTGCAGAAAAGGTACATGGCGTCTGAGGGTCAGGTTGTGCAACATGCAGCATGCCACTACTATCTGGCAGACCTTCTCGGGTGAGTAGCACAGGGATCCACCTGTCAGATGGAGGCACCTGAACCTGGCCTTCAGGAGGCCAAAGGTCCTCTCAATTATCCTTCTGGTTCGCCCATGTGCCTCATTATGATGTTCTTCAGCCCTTGTCCTGGCATTCCTCACAGGGGTCAGCAGCCACAATAGGTTTGGGTAGTCAGAGTCACCTGCAAGTATTGAGGGACAACATTTAGACACACACTATCCTATTTGGCTAGCAGCAGAGGTATACACCAGCAGTCACTGGGTGGAGACCAAGGCTCACATATAAGCCACACCCTGTGCCTCTGTAGTTGGGCCATCACATTTGGGATGCTGCTATTCCTCAGGACAAAGGCATCATGCACCGACCCTGGATATCTAACATTGATGTGGGAGATGTACTGGTCCGCCGGGCACACCATCTGCACATTCATGGGGTGGAAACTCTTACGATTCCTGTACACCTCTTCATTCTGGCGGAGGGTACAAACGTGATAGGTGTACCATCAATCGCCCCAATAATATTGGTGATATGTCCCATTGCATAAAACCCGGCATTCACAGTGGCCAAATCTTCCACCTGGGGGAAAGAAATGTAGCTGCACATGTGTTTTACCAGGGCAGACAAGACTCCTGCCAGCATGATTGAGATCATTGGCTGTGACATTCCTGCTTCCAAGCCCATTGTCACTTGGAAAGAACCTGTTGCCTGGAAATAAAGCACTGATAGAACTTGCACAAGAGGGGGCATCCCAGTTGGATGACGGAAAGCTGAGATCAATCAGGCTCCAACGGGTTACACATGTCTGTGATTGTGGCCCTGTCAGGCCAATTGGTGAGTATAGTGTGCCTGTCCTCCAGCGTAGCTAAGTCCACCAGGGGTCTGTACACGGGGGTATGTCTCCATCTCCTATTCATCCGCAGTGGTAGGTATCTAAGGGACACAAGAGTGAGTAGGCTGTCACATTATGAACAACTATACCACAACAGCAGTCCACATTGTGCAATCATGTTTTGGGACAGTGTGATTTAAAAGTATGTGCCTATTCATCCTGTGATGCAGCAATTATCGATAGGCCTGTTCATCCCCCCTGAAATGGCGACCACCTGTCCTGTGTGGAGGGACAGGTGGAAGTGAGGTAATTCTGCCGATGTTGTGCACCGTGGCGGTAGGCGGTTGTGAACCACTGTGCAATTCCTCATTGGATAATATTGGGCCCTATGGGGTACAGTGGCCAATGCGGATCTACGCCGGTGGTGACGGTGTACAACGCCACAGAAGTAACTGCCATTTTCTATCTCAATCCTCACTTGTTTCCTGACCTTCCATAGGAGAAGACCTACACTGCATGTGCTGCTGTGACCTGTGTCTGGAACCTACCATGGCCCATGTGACCAAGGAAAGGGCCCCAGCCTTCACTTCTGAGGAGTTGGAGGGACTGCTGGATGGGGTCCTACTCGAGTACGGACTGCTGTATGGGCCTCCAGACTAACAGGTGAGTACACTTCGGGCGCAATGCATGTGGCATGAATGCATGGAGATGTGTGTAAAGGCATTGTGTGAGGGTGGGTGGGAGGGTGGGGGGATTGTCTGGTGGCAGTATACATGTTGTGATCTGGCCTATGAGTGTTGCAATGGTGATGAGATCGGGTATGGTGGGCCATTTGTGTGAAAGCTGGACTGTTTGTTTAATGGTGTTCTCCTGTATGTATTAGCTCTGCAGGTCAGAATCCATCAAAAGAAGGGATTATGGCGTGCCATCACCAAGGACGTGCGGACCTTGGAGGTCTATGGAAGGTGGAGAACCCACTGTCAGAAACAGTGGGAGGACCTGAGACGCTGGGCATGGAAAACAGCGGAGGCCCAACTGGGGTTGGCCTCCCAACGAGGAAGGGGTGTCCGTAGGACCCTGACACCCCTGATGGCCCGCATACTGGCAGTGGTGTACCCATGAGCTGGATGGGTGCTTGAGGGAATCACAGCAGCCACAAGGGGGTGAGAACAGTGGGTATCATTACAACTTATGGGTGGTAGGGTGGTATCTGGGTGGTGGTTGTGTGTTAGTGGGTGAACCTAAGGCCAGGCCAGACATAGCAGCGTAGGTCCTCTGAAGGGAGATGGTTTCATGGCAAAGAGAGGTAACCTAGCTTGTTAATATTCACTTCAAGGCAGGGCTGCATGGGTCCCAGGTGTGCTGCAGTTGGCGGTGTGTGTTCCTCCTCATGGCTTGGTGACTAGCCATTTCACTGATAGTGCAATGCATAGTGCGTAGGCCCGTTCCCTATGTGTGAGGGTGCTGTGTACGACAACCATGGTGTTGGTGCAGTCAGTGACCCAGTGTATCCTTTGGGAGTGGGAGTTGCATCCCACAGCACCCTGGCAATGTCCACTGACGCCGAGGGAACAAGTGGGACAGAGAGCGAGGAGAGCACCACGCCGGAGACTGGAGGGGACAGCACAGACTCTGATACCTCCTCCAATGGGAGCTCCCTGGTGGTGGCGGACACCCCTGTGACCCCCTAGCTGCAGGTAGAGACGCCACCCCCATACCAGCACTGCCCTCATAGTAGCCGCTCAGTGAGTTGCCCGTGCCCGCTCACCCATCCCTGTAGGGCAGTCAACCATTGTAAATGCCATCCAGGGGCTGGCATCCCATGTGCAGCAATGCAATGCATTCCTGGAGGGCATCCATGGTGGTTTGGCAGCCCAACACAGATCGATTCAGGTTCTGGCCTCCTCTTTAATGACAGCTATTGTCCCTGTTTTCACCATCCCCCCTCCAACTTCCACTAACCAGTCCCATTCTCTTCAACTCCAACCCATCCCAAGCACACAGACAGACGAGCATGCACACAAGTCAACACACAAGAGTGGCACAGGCCAACACAAGCACCACACTTCATCCCACAGGCACTCACACAAACACCATACCGTTGCAGAGACAACAACATCCAAAGCCTCCACTGCCTGCTCCTCCTCCTCCTCCACCTCCCTCCCAGTTACGTCCACACTCACACCTACATGCACTACATCTACATCCACTATCAGCATCACCACTCCAAGCAGAACACACACCACACTGGCAGACACCTCCACAACATCCATGCACGCATCCCGTGTGTCCTCTACCACTGTGTCTGTCCCCCCTCCTACAGGACACAAACGTAAGCACTCAGACACCCAACAGCCATCCACCTCCCATCAGCATACAGCCCATGCACCTGCACCCAAACCCAGCAGACATACACCTCCAACAACCACTCCATCAGCCTCCACTCCCATTACTCCTCCCTCCTCCCACCCCAAAATCTCTAAAAAGCTTTTCTTTTCCCAACTTGACCTCTTCCCTACCCCTACCCTCCTGTTCTGCATGTATGGGCGGGGTACCAAGGACACAGCCCAGCACCTCAGCCAAACAATCCATGAGGACAGTGGTAGCACCACCTACTCGTGGTGGTAAGGATACCAGACCTATGACATTGAAGGGGAAGGAGCCAGCATCACCAGGGATGAAAGGGAAGAATCCTTGTAGGAGGCTGGACTGGCTTGTAGTGAGTACCAAGGGGTACTTGCACCTTGCACCAGCCCCAGTTATCCCTTATTAGTGTATAGGGTGTCTAGCAGCTTAGGCTGATAGATAATGGTAGCTTAGCAGAGCAGCTTAGGCTGAACTAGGAGACGTGTGAAGCTACTACAGTACCACTTAGTGTCATATGCACAATATCATAAGAAAACACAATACACAGTTATACTTAAAATAAAGGTACTTTATTTTTATGACAATATGCCAAAGTATCTTAGAGTGTACCCTCAGTGAGAGGATAGGAAATATACACAAGATATATATACACAATAGCAAAAAATATGCAGTATAGTCTTAGAAAACAGTGCAAACAATGTATAGTTACAATAGGATGCAATGGGGAAACATAGGGATAGGGGCAACACAAACCATATACTCCAAAAGTGGAATGCGAACCACGAATGGACCCCAAACCTATGTGACCTTGTAGAGGGTCGCTGGGACTATTAGAAAATAGTGAGAGTTAGAAAAATAACCCTCCCCAAGACCCTGAAAAGTGAGTGCAAAGTGCACTAAAGTTCCCCTAAGGACAAAAGAGTCGTGTTAGAGGAATAATGCAGGAAAGACACAAACCAGCAATGCAACAACTGTGGATTTCCAATCTAGGGTACCTGTGGAACAAGGGGACCAAGTCCAAAAGTCACAAGCAAGTCGGAGATGGGCAGATGCCCAGGAAATGGCAGCTGTGGGTGCAAAGAAGCTTCGACTGGACAGAAGAAGCTGAGGTTTCTACAGGAACAAAAAGGGCTAGAGACTTCCCCTTTGGTGGAAGGATCCCCCTCGCCTTGGAGAGTTGTGCAAAAGTGTTTTCCCGCCGGAAGGACGCCAACAAGCCTTGCTACATGCAAATCGTGCGTTTGGCGTTTTTGGACGCTGCTGGGGCCCAGGAGGGACCAGGAGGTCGCAAATTGAACCTGCAGAGAGAGGGGACGTCGAGCAAGACAAAGAGCCCTCACTGAAGCAGGTAGCACCCGGAGAAGTGCCAGAAACAGGCACTACGAGGATGCGTGAAACGGTGCTCGCCGAAGTTGCACAAAGGAGTCCCACGTCGCCGGAGACCAACTTAGAAAGTCGTGCAATGCAGGTTAGAGTGCCGTGGAACCAGGCTTGGGTGTGCACAAAGGATTTCCGCCGGAAGTGCACAGGGGCCGGAGTAGCTGCAAAGTCGCGGTTCCCAGCAATGCAGCCCAGCGAGGTGAGGCAAGGACTTACCTCCACCAAACTTGGGCTGAAGAGTCACTGGACTGTGGGGGTCACTTGGACAGAGTCACTGGATTCGAGGGACCTCGCTCGTCGTGCTGAGAGGAGACCCAAGGGACCGGTAATGCAGCTTTTTGGTGCCTGCGGTTGCAGGGGGAAGATTCCGTCGACCCACGGGAGATTTCTTCGGAGCTTCTGATGCAGAGAGGAGGCAGGCTACCCCCACAGCATGCACAAGCAGGAAAACAGTCGAGAAGGCGGCAGGATCAGCGTTACAGAGTTGCAGTAGTCGTCTTTGCTACTATGTTGCAGGTTTGCAGACTTCCAGCGCGGTCAGCGGTCGTTTCCTTATCAGAAGGTGAAGAGAGAGATGCAGAGGAACTCGGCTGAGCTCATGCATTCGTTATCTAAAGTTTCCCCAGAGACAGAGACCCTAAATAGCCAGAAAAGAGGGTTTGGCTACCTAGGAGAGAGGAAAGGCTACTAACACCTGAAGGAGCCTATCAGCAGGAGTCTCTGACGTCACCTGGTGGCACTGGCCACTCAGAGCAGTCCAGTGTGCCAGCAGCACCTCTGTTTCCAAGATGGCAGAGGTCTGGAGCACACTGGAGGAGCTCTGGATACCTCCCAGGGGAGGTGCAGGTCAGGGGAGTGGTCACTCCTCTTTCCTTTGTCCAGTTTCGCGCCAGAGCAGGGGCTAAGGGGTCCCTGAACCGGTGTAGACTGGCTTATGCAGAATTGGGCACATCTGTGCCCAACAAAGCATTTCCAGAGGCTGGGGGAGGCTACTCCTCCCCTGCCTTCACACCATTTTCCAAAGGGAGAGGGTGTCACACCCTCTCTCAGAGGAAGTTCTTTGTTCTGCCATCCTGGGCCAGGCCTGGCTGGACCCCAGGAGGGCAGCTGCCTGTCTGAGGGGTTGGCAGCAGCAGCAGCTGCAGTGAAACCCCAGGAAGGGCAGTCTGGCAGTACCAGGGTCTGTGCTACAGACCACTGGGATCATGGAATTGTACCAACAATGCCAGGATGGCATAGAGGGGGCAATTCCATGATCATAGACATGTTACATGGCCATATTCGGAGTTACCATGGTGAAGCTACATATAGGTAGTGACCTATATGTAGTGCACGCGTGTAATGGTGTCCCCGCACTCACAAAGTTCAGTGAATTGGCTCTGAACAATGTGGGGGCACCTTGGCTAGTGCCAGGGTGCCCTCACACTAAGTAACTTTGCACCTAACCTTTACCAGGTAAAGGTTAGACATATAGGTGACTTATAAGTTACTTAAGTGTAGTGTAAAATGGCTGTGAAATAACGTGGACATTATTTCACTCAGGCTGCAGTGGCAGGCCTGTGTAAGAATTGTCAGAGCTCCCTATGGGTGGCAAAAGAAATGCTGCAGCCCATAGGGATCTCCTGGAACCCCAATACCCTGGGTACCTCAGTACCATATACTAGGGAATTATAAGGGTGTTCCAGTAAGCCAATGTAAATTGGTAAAAATGGTCACTAGCCTGTCAGTGACAATTTGGAAAGAAATGAGAGAGCATAACCACTGAGGTTCTGATTAGCAGAGCCTCAGTGAGACAGTTAGTCACTACACAGGTAACACATTCAGGCACACTTATGAGCACTGGGGCCCTGGGTTACCAGGGTCCCAGTGACACATACAACTAAAACAACATATATACAGTGAAAAATGGGGGTAACATGCCAGGCAAGATGGTACTTTCCTACAATCCTGCACCAGCTGTGAGGAAGGGGAAGGAGCCTGTACCAGCTGTGAGGAAGATGAAGGAGCCTGCACCACCAGGCAGAGAGGGGAAGAGCCCATCCACCCCTGCCAGGTAGGGTAAGGGATCCCCAACCCATGAACAGGAGGAGACGAGGCACTCTACGCCAGTGGAAGCTGTCAGGCTAACACCGCCACCACTACCAGCTGTCACAGGGCCCTTACAGCCAGCTGTGGATAAGCAGCCATCAGTGTGTGTAGGGGCAGCCCAGGAGCCTCCTCCAACAACCACCACCATAAAGCCATCAGTGAGTGCAGGGACTGTCCAGAAGCCTCCTCTAACCACCTCTGCAGTGCAGCTATCTCCACCAGCAGAGGCCATGTAGTCCACCCTCCAGGGGCTACTGTGCAACCTGCACTCTCCAGAACCAGTGGGCAAGACACCCACTCCAGAGACTGTGGCCTTGCACTCTCCAGGACAAAGCAATGGGCATGTTTCCCCCTCCAGAAACAGTGGGTAAGACACCCACCTGAGAGACTGTGGCCTTGACACTCACCAAGACAAAGCAATGGGCATGTTTCCCCCTCCAGAAACAGTGGGCAAGACACCCACCTGAGAGACTGTGGCCTTGACACTCACCAAGACAAAGCAATGGGCATGTTGCACCCTCCAGAACCAGTGGGCAAGACACCCACTGCAGAGACTATGGCCTTGCACTCCCCAGGACAAATCAATGGGCATGTTGCCCCCTCCAGAACCAGTGGGCTTGTTCCCTCATCAGGCTGAGGTGCCTGCCTATTTGCAAACTGATGCCCCTGCGGTATACTATCCAGATGTGGTCAGGATTCGAGTTGGGTCTTAAACTGTGCCCTGTGGCCATGTGAGTCCTTTGTACATTGGACTGGACAGTGTCCCTTTGTGTATATGTGTACATATCTGTTTCATTGACAAATCAAATTACTAATTTTGGTTTTGATCTGATTACAATCACTTTAGTCAATTCCATTGTCCTTGCATTATTCTGCCAGTTTTCGGGGACAAATTGTTTTTCCTGTGCAGGTGGTTGTGTGTATGGTGTGTGTGTTTCAGGTGTGTGTTGAGCGTGTGTGTGTCACTCTCGTTTTCCTCCCACCCTCCCTTGTGTGCTAGGTGGCTGTACTCACCGTCGTCGTCAGCGTTGGTGTTCCAGGTGGAGCATAACGTAGAAGATCATAGGGGAAACATGCAGTTTGGATTCCATGGCGGCGTGGTTCTTTCCTGTGTCTCCAATGGTGAGTCCTTTCGCTTCTGAGCTCTATTTCCGCCAGGCTTTTGTTGGCATTGGTACTGCCCCAGAAAAGGTGGCGGATTTCAGGGTCAAAATATGGTGGGCGGTACTTTGTCTTCTGCCTGGCTGTTGGTGGCTACTGCCGTGGTGTCTGTTGTTTCTGGCGTGGAGGTTGGTGTGCCACAGTGGCTGTCTGTGGGAGCTATCACCGCCATGGTCATATTTTGATAGTACTTACCACCGGACTGTTGGCGGTATTACCACCACTTTATCCCCCACCGCCAGAGTAGTAATGAGGGCCTTCGTCTCTGCAAAGGAACTCCTTGTGCTGTGAAAATCGATGCACAGTCTGCCGGAATTGATGCACAGCCTGCTTAGCGGTGAAAGAATCACCACATCGCTGAGGCAGAACAATGCAGCCCGGCTCCCTGAGTGGAGATCGATGCAGTGCCAGCGTTGCAACCGGAACTTCGACTCACAGCCCAATGGATTGATGCATCACCGAGCCGGAACGGCACAGCCCAACTTTCTGCAGGAGGAATCAACACAGTGCCTGCCTCTCGACAGAAAGTCAGACGCATTGCCCACTGGATTCATGCAGCACCTGTGAATCGTTTTGCAAGCCCAGGATTTCCACGCATCATCCCAGGGCATCAAAAGATCCTGCATCGCAAAAAGGATTCAAGCCTGTGCACCTGAATTCAACGCAAAGTCCTTGTCGCGTGGAGAATAATCGACACCTCGTCTGTATGCACCCGGAAATTCAACACACACCCTTCGTTTTCCTCACATACCCTCCTATGCGTCTCCGTGCGTGTAATTTTGACACATACATATACTTTGTTCTTGCAAGAGACACTTGTTGCTTTTTAAAAACTTAAGAGTCTTATTATCATTCCAAAGGTGATATTTCAACTTGTACTTATCAAATCTTGTTTGTTTTGACCTTAATTGACTCAGATAACTATCTTATATGTTTCTAAACCTGTGTAGTGTATTTTTGTGGTGTTCTTCTCTGTGCTATTGCATGATTAATTACACAAATGCTTTACACATTTCCATCGAAATTGAGCCTGACTGCTCAATGCTAAGCTACCAGATGGTGGGCACAGGATAATTCGGACTGTGTGTGACTTACCCTGACTAGAACTGTGGTACCTACATGAACAAGGGTGTATACCTCTGCCAACTAGATACTGTTAGAGGACGGTTCTGACCATCAGGTCTGCCCTGATTTTCCGATTTTTGACCACCTGGTTTTTGACTGTTTACTGTGAGGAAGCCTCCTATGAGGTGACTCCCGCACAATAAACACATGGTAAAATGGACTGCACGTGTTTACCGCTGGTGTCGTCGTGCTAAGGAAAGGCTGCTGTGGCGCAGCAAGGCAGGAGGCCCCGGGCAGGTTACATGTGATCATGTGTGTGCATGGATGTGCACCCATGTGAGGGCTGTAGGAGGAGGATTCCTAGTGTGCGCAGCCCAAGAATAGCACTTAGGTAGTCCTGGTGCAGGAGGAACTATGCAGAGTGGGTGGTGACCTGGAGTAGGTCTCATGAGAGGGGTGTATACATGTGAGGGAGAGTCAGTGTGCTTACTGTCTTTTCACTGTAGGGACACCCAGTTCAATGCCAATGTCAGGGTGCTAAAGATATTTGCATTGGAGGGATACTCCATCGAATATCAATGGGAAAGGAGGGCCTAGGGTGCAACTCCAGTTCTCTGGGGTCCACCGAGACCAGAATCACACCAAAGTACCCTGTAACCTGTAAGAAAAGAATGATGCAGTAGGTTACAGGAGCATAGTTGTACAACTTATGGGTCATCCAGGGATGTCATCTTTCTCTGCCTCAGCTCAGGATTAGGGCCAATTATTCCTCTGTCCAGTTGCTGGAGCAGGGCCTAGCATCAATCAGCCAGCTGTCATTCCGTGCCAGGAGCAGGCTGGAGAAGCCCTGCGAGGAATGTCAGGGAGGAGGGGCTGAGACTTTCAGAGCACATGTGGCAACTAACTCCTGGAGGATGCCATCTTGAGCTATCCCAGAAGACTGTGCAAGAAGGAGGGGACGGGGGCAAGGAAGTGATGTGGCACATCTGGATAGGCCAGAGGTGCAGACCTGCTGGACACTTCCGCCCCCACTTAAAAGGTCCTGCACAGGGGATAGCTCTCTCTCTTGGCTGTGCTTCACTGCTGGACACTGGGACTGCAGACGGGCGTCATGGACAACTGGAAGGAAGAACCTCCTGACTGCCCTTGGGGCAGGGACTCTGCCCCTGAAGGATTCCAGGCCAGTGAGGCGAATGCCAGGGCCAAGCAAGCTGGCCCCCTTGCCCCCCCCAGAGGACTAGTTGAGGGAAGGACTGGGCTAGCGCAAGGAGAGCGCGCTGCCCAGAAGGAAAAGAGGGAACCCAGAGGAAAGATTGGCGCAGGAGTCAGTGGGACTGGCTCCCTGATGATCTGGGACTCTTCCAGGCCAGGAGGCCTAAGGTGCTCCTGGTGGCAAGGGCTTGTCACCAGGAGCGGAACGACACAAGAATGATGAAAATCGGCCCTTGGGGGCCCGAGATATTACCAGACAAAGGATGGCGACCTTTGACCTTTTTTGAAAGCAGCTGCGAAGCGAATGGAGCTCCCCAGCTGCTTGCGACTGTGCCCCCAGGGTGGGCCAGGGCCTAGGGGCTGCCCAGGAGGAAGAGGAGAAAAGGGGAGTGTCGTCGTACTCCCCCTCTCTGAAGCAGAAGGGGCCCCAGACCCCATCCCGGGGCCCCGTGAAGCCTGGTTCAATTTTGGTGGTTTAAAATGGGGGGGTGCCGTTGCGCACCCCCCTGTGGCTGTGGGAAGGGACCCCGGACCCCATTCCGGGGCCCCCGGCGGCGAAGACAAGCCGGGGAGCGCCTTCGCACTCCCCATGAAGGAAGGGGTAATGGGGGAGCGCCGTCGCGCACCCCCCAGCGGAAGGAAAGTCGGGGAGCGCCGTCGCGCTCCCCGTGAAGATGGCCCAAATGGGGCCCCGGACCCCATCCCAATGCCCAGAGAAGAGGCTGGAGTGGGGGTGCACCGTCGCGCACCCCCAGCCGAAGCAGAAGTCGGGGAGCGCCGTCGCGCTCCCCGTGAATGTGGCTGGCAGGGGCCTCGGACCCCATCCTTGGGCCTGAGCAGAAGAGGGCCTCGGGGAGCACCGTCGCGCTCCCCCCCAAGGAGAGGAGGGGCCCCGGACCCCATCCCGGGGCTCCGAGAAGAGGACGACTTCGGGGAGCGCTGTCGTGCTCCCCGTCGCGAGGAGGAGGGGCCCCGGACCCCATCCCAGGACCCCGAAGACACGAGGAGGAAGGGGGAGTGCCGCTGCACTCCCCCTGCGCGGCCTGTCCGGCCGCGAGGATCCCTGTGTCTGCCCACTGGAGCGGGCAGACTCCAATACAGCTGGCCGGCTCCCGCGGCAGCACCCGGAGGTGCTGGCCGTGCGGGGAGCCGGCGGGGCGGCCAGGGGTGGGCTCCCTGGGCCGCCCTCCCACGAGGATCCTTGATTTGGTGCGGGTGTGTCCGGGTGGGACCGGCCCCCCCAAAGGAAAGATAGGCAGAAGACAAGGGCACAGCGGCTCTCCCCAGCGCAGCGGGAGAGCCCCTCATCACTTTTGCAGCCGCCCCAGCATGCTTTGCGGGCAGGGGGCTGCTGTTTGAGCCCCTAAAACACCTGCGGTGGTCCCAGGGAGATGGGGGCCACCACCAACTGAGTATTAGGAGACAGGGGGAGCTGCAGGAGCAGCACAGCCTCCCCCCAACATCTGTTGGTGTCCCCACCCTAGGTAGGGTGGCACACATGAGAGATAACCCCTCAAGGGTTGAAGGGATATTTGAATCACAAGCTTCAGTGAACTTTTGTTCCTGTTTGTGCAAGGGTGCCTACCATAGGTGTAGGGTATTATGTCTCCATGTATTCTACTGTTCTTTTATGGTTAAGTAGGAGTAATCCAAAAGTAATCCTGTTGGTTATAATGCTAGAATTTGGGGCCATATTTATACTTTTTGACGCACAACTGCGCCAATGCAGTTGTGTGTCAAACATTTTAACGCCATTCCAAAGCGCCATGCAGGCGCCTTATTTATGGAATGATGTTAGCCGGCAGAGCTGATTGGTGTGCGTCAAAAAAAATGACCCACACCAGGCAGCGCCGGCGTAGGGGGAAATGGAGCTTGGGCGTCAAAAAATGGGGCAAGTTGGTCTGAGGCAAAAAATCTCCTTCAACCCAATTTGCGCCATTTTTTTTTACTCCCACCCTCCATTGACAAGACTCCTGTCTTAGCAAAGACAGGAGTCATTTCCCCTTGCCCAATGGCCATGCCCAGGGGACTTATGTCCCCTGGGCATGGTCATTGGGCATAGTGGCATGTAGGGGGGCACAAATCAGGCCCCCCCTATGCCACAAAAAAAAAATTATATACTTAACTGAACTTACCTTAAGTTCCCTGGGATGGGTCCCTCCATCCCTTGGTGTCCTCCTGGGGTGGGCAAGGGTGGCAGGGGGTGTCCCTGGGGGCATGGTAGGGCACCTCTGGGCTCCTTCCGAGCCCACAGGTCCCTTAACGCCTGCCCTGACCAGGCGTTAAAAAATGACGCAAAAGCGGCTGGACGTAAATTTTTTTGACCCGCCCACTCCCGTGCGTCATTTTTGCACAGGAGTTTAAATAAGGCGCACATGCCTTGGAGTCATTTTTTAGACGGGAACGTCTACCTAGCATATCATTAACGCAAGGTAGGTGTCCACGCTAAAAAATGACGCAAACTCCAAGATCTTTGGCGCTAGACGGGTCTAACGCCAAAGTATAAATATGGAGTTAGCTTTGCGTCGGATTTGCGTAAAAAAAAATGACGCAATTCCGGCGCAAACAGAGTATAAATATGCCCCTCGGTCTCTTATGTTCCCTGATTATGCTGATTTGAATAATGATACTGACAGTCCCCTCTCGGCAGGATGAAAGTATTTAATCACAAATGTAGTTGTCATCATTGCACGGTACTGTTGAATACTGTCAAAATGTTCAAATGTCGCATGGGGGGCAATGGGATTGTTTTGCCATGTGGATTGTTGGATTATATTCTTCCTTGAGGAGACCTAAGAGATTACATACTGTTTGCCCAGAGTGATTCTATCACTTTGTATATATTTGTAGATTGTTGCATAGTATTGAGTAGTGTGTGTGAATAATAAATGTACTTTTACTTTATCAAAAGAAATAGCACAGACTGGACATTAATTTATTGAGAGTCATGCTTGCGTACTTGTGAATGGGGATTATTAGCCCACACCACCTCCCTTGAGTAAGCCGTGGACTGCCCTGCAACGCTACCCTATGAGAGTCAAGCGCTACAATGGGGTGTTTGGTTCCCAGTGGCAGTCGTGTGCGGACTCGTTACTTGTGCAGGCCACACAACTAATGACCCACCTTCCAACAGACCGCATATCTTTTTTTTTTTGTGCTGTGTTTCTTTATTAGAGTTTTATAAAGGCAGAAAATCAAGAACAGAAAGATATCAGAGTACTCCAACCACTTTCAACATACAAGAAGCAATGTACCGCTGTCCCATGCTCAGACAAAACTCCTCCACCGACCAGAACCAAAAAAGTGAAAGGCTAAAATCACGCAAATTTACAACAAGTCCATGTGCAAATGAACGATAAGTATGGCTTCAACAACCTAAATTAGCATTCCAAAATGCAATGTTACTAATAGTTTAACATAAGCAGCTTCATATATGTAGAAAAAAAGACAAAAAACACAATACAAATCTCCATGATATCGTACACTGCTGGTTCAGATTGTTAGGTCCCTCCCCACTCATTGAAGAAGTATCTCCCACCTCCCTACACCACATCCACCATCCCTGCGGGTGACAGAAATGGGAACCGTGTGGAGCAGGATCATTACTGGAGAGTCCTGTGGAACAGGGTGCATGACTCATGTACATCCCGGGTTCCCCAATACAGGCATAAATGTTAGAAGAGAGGAAAGGGGGTCAAAGGAGGGACAGGCCGACTACATAGTTTTGGGAAGGCGCAGTGAGGTTCTTAGAGCGAGGGATATGTGATGAGATTACTCAACTTATTGCCCTGTCAAACACACCCTGGTGGGTATTGAGGTGTTAGGAGCACCCCTGCTTAGTCCGTAGAGTTTGAGACAGTAAAGAACGTTTTGGTGAGAGAGTGACAGTAGTTGGTGTTAGATATAGGGCCATTAGAATAGTGACCGTTGGTCGTGTTGTTCCTCAGTTCGAAGGTTGAGCTTCGGCAGTGAGGCAGGAGAACTAGTACAAGAAAGGAGGATACGGAAATAGGGACAGTATATTCGTGAAAAGGAAGAAAGGGGTGAAGAAGTGAAACATAATTATGAAACTATAAGAAGGGTATATGGTGACAGCCAAAACTGAAACAGAAACAAGAGCTAGGATGAAATCTATTGAAAAAACAAGAATGAGAGTGTTAGCAGGGGGAAGAGGTGGGAGAGGATATGTGGGCGCAGCGGGGATGAGGGAGTGGCCTATGGTGAGTCCTATGTGGGACAATGGCTGAATCATAAGGGGGTGGTAGGAACTGAAGAGGCGGGGAGCCCTATGAATAAATGACAGAAAAGCATGTCCCATCTCTTACATTATATACTACAGAAGTCTCAAGCGCAATCATAAGGTAGGGGGCCAACTTCACCGAATGGGAAGGCACGGTGACTGCACGATGTATGAGCATGTAGCTTCCTATTCACTCGGCACAGGCAGAAAGGGTGCCCATGTCTGGAGGAAAACCTCCAGCTTGTCTTGGAGACTATAAATACGTTTCTCTTGTGAGGCTGCCTGGTACATAGCAGCAATCCATTCCCCGTGAAGAGGAACCTGAGTCGTACGCCAGTGTCTCAGTATACAAATCTTAACTGAGGCAAGCGCAGTATATAGTAGACATTGTTGCGGTCATGTTAGGCAGCTTAAGTCACTGGTGTCATGTAATAATAAGAGGGAGGGGGTGAGAGAGGTCGGTAATGGAAGTATCTCACTAAGGGTATGCCCTACCTTCTACCAAAAAGTATGTATAGCTGGACACCATGCAAAATATGAAGGAGATCACAATGATCGTGAGGACATCTCCAGCAAGAGGCATGAGATAATAGACCCACCGAACGCAACCTCAGAGGAGTCCAGTACCAATCATGCAGCGACTTGAAAATGCTGAATTTCAGGCGAGCTTCTCTAGCTCCCTGGTCCCTGGCCGCTATCATTTCAGCCCAGTCCTCTAATTCATATTCAGTCTGAAGACATGTCGGCCATTTTGCCTTAGTGGAGAGTAAAAGTTGGAGGGAGATGAGATGGCGATTCAGTTGGGCATGGAGCCCTGATTTTGCGCCCCGGAAAGATCCCTAAGTCTCCAAGTAGTGCAGTATCGGAGAATGAGGAAGATCCTATGAGGGTCTACAAAGTCATCCCTCCAAACAGTGCTTAAGCTGAGCGAAGTGCCATAGGTGGTGCCTAAGTACATCAAATTCCTTTCTCAATTCTGTAAAGGAATTCAAGGTGCCCCCATGCAGGAGTTGGTCCAATCAATGAAGGCCTTTCGAGCGCCATGTTTCCCAGACAATGGTTTTCTTACCTATAAGCAATCTCCCATTGCCCCATAATGGTGCTTTATTATGGATCCAAGGATTGCGCATGGCTCTGATCAAAGGATTGGTCGAGAGCGAGGAAGGAGGGACTGCATCATAGAGCATCTGTAATCCTGATGAGGGACAAAAGAGAGCTCTCCTCATCTCCACCCAGGTGGGCGGATCACGTGGCTTCGGTAGCATGAAAACTAATTGCGAGAGGTGCAGCGCATGCGAATAATGTTCCACGGAGGGGAGGCCCAAGCCCCCATACTCCCGTCTGGCTAGCAGTGCCATTTTGGGTAGTCTTGGGTGCATTGATCCGCACACAAAGGTCTGAATTCGGGGGTCTATCTCCTGGAGTGTCGACAGAGGAATCTGTAGAGGTATCATACCTAGGACATATAGGAAGCGTGGTAAGGTTACCATCTGTACCGCCTGGGCTCTGCCCCACATGGAGAAGCCAATATGCATCCATTTATCAAAGTCACGTTTGATATTGGCTAAGAGCGGGTCCAGATTATCTGGGATCATGTTCTCTAGTCCTCTAATAATGTATATGCCAAGGTATTGCAAACACGATCATTTCCATGTGACGGAGATATCTCGGAGAGATGTGCTCACTGTTACCGGGGACAACGGTAAGGCTTCGCTCTTACCCCAATTAATCCTGTATCCCGACAGGATCGCGAACTCAGAGAGGATTGTACGCAGCGCCGGCAAGGACTTGGGTAAGTCCGTAAGGGTGAGTAGGATGTCGTCAGCATATAGGTAAATTGTAGAATCCCCACCCCACCCCCATGCGCATTCCTGAGATGTCACTCGAACAACGAATCGTGGCCGCCAAGGGTTCCACCGCCAGAAGGAACAGCAAGGGTGATAGAGGGCAGCCCTGCCAGGTTCCCCTGTGCACCGGGAACATTTCAGAGAGGAACCCCCTGCAATTGACTTGTGCAGACGGAGAATCGCATAGCAGGTGCACCATATTGATAAAGTCGTTTCCGAGGCCAAAATGCTTCAGTGTTTCGAAGAGTTACCACCACTCTATGCGATCGAAGGCCTTCTCAGCATCCAGAGAGAGGGCTAGTGCTTCCTCGTGTGAGTCCCGTGTCGCCCAAATGGCATGAAATAGTGTGCAGAGGTGATTTCTGGAAGACCGGCCTGGCACGAAGCCAACCTGCGCATGATGAACCAGGGAGGGTACAACTTTCATAAGATGTGCCGCAAGTATCCCAGCTAGGATCTTAACATCTCCATTGAGGAGGGAGATAGGGCGATGGCTGCCACACCTAAGGGGGTCCTTGCCCGGTTTGGGCAGTACTACAATAGAGGCTTTGTTGGATAGTGGATGAAGAGAGCCAGTTTGTGTGGCCCCTCGGAAGGCCTCATAGAGGGTTTCCACCAGATCCTCCCTCGCCCATTTATAGAATTCCACCGGGTACCCTTCTTCACCGCGTGCCTTATGGTATGGCAGATTAGCGATTGCCTGCCTGATTTCTTCTTTACTAATGTCACTGGTTAGTAAAGCCCTGCCTTCCTCCGATAGGCGTGGTAAGTTTGCCTTCTCCAGAAAGGCTGATAGTTTTCCCTGATCTACCGCCACTTCCGGAGCATAAAGGGTCCGATAAAAGAGGCCAAACTTATTGGCAATTTCTTGGCGGTGTGTGATAAGTGAATCATGCGCATTGTATAGAGCCAGAATGGCCAGAGTTGCCTCTCTTTAACCGCCGCCCAAAGCAGTTGAGGGGAAGCCACTGAGCCTTTGTTATTATGGAGATATTCTGTGATGTGGGAACTGAGCTTCTCTTTCCGCTCCAGGGTACGGTAGTGTGAGATATTTAGGCAACACGGTTTACGACCGGGGGAGACTTACACGAGTCGCAGAGATAGTAAAACCAGGAACCAGGACCAGGAAGTGGTCCGACAGAGATGCTGGAAGAATCTCAGACTCATAAACAGCTTGTAAAAGCCGATACGAAACTAAGAAGTAGTCTAGTCTGGATTAGGTTCCATGTACTGATGACATAAAAGTGTATTCACGATCGGTAGAGTGTGAGAGGCGCCAGTGGTCCTGCAGGCCAAGGTCGGAGATGATGCCCCCCATGAGGGATCTGTCTGCATTATTACCCGCATCATTGCCGGTTGATGTATCTAGAATAACATGAGGCGCAAGGTCCCAGTCAGCCCAAGAAGGTATTGAGAGGCGCCAATCTCGGTCAGTATTCTATTGAGAGATAGAAAGAAGGAGCGTTTAGAGCCTGTTGGGACATAGATAGATCCTACGCATATTGTAGAGGAGCCCAGTACTAACTTGGCAAGGTCATAGCGTCCTTCTGAGTCGCTCCATGTCTTAAGAAGTCTAAACGGCAATGATCGACGAATGAGAATCGCCACACCACACGTACGACCTGTGCACTCTATGCCATCTCGCGCAGATGGTGCTCCACTGTGAAGCACCCGACCCACCCAGTCCCTAATGAGCTTGTCTGAATCTAAGGAGGACAGGTGAGTTTCCTGCAAAAGAGCGATATCAGCGTGTTTGGATCTGAGATAGGACAGAATCCTCTGTCGCTTAATGTAATGGGTCACACGTGGGCATTCCAGGAAAGAATCTTTAGTGGTGTAGTGGAGCCCATTGAGAGATATCAAGAGCGCAGCTGTGTGAAGGGATGCAGAATCGCAGGGAGGGGGATATGCTCACTGGAGACACTATAGGGAGAGCGATCCATGGCACCGGAGATGAGTGCTGCGGTAAGGAGCAGTAGGGGGAGGAGGTGAGGTATGAGAAAAAAGAAACAGAATAAGGAAGAAGGAGGCACAGATCACAAGACTATGGGGGTCATTACAAAATTGGCGGTAAAAGCCGCTTACCGCCATGCAGAAGACCGCCAACACACCACTGCGGCTGCGGAATTCCGCCACGGTCATTATGACCCAAAGCCCGGAATCCGCCAAAATCTAAGCACCCACACAAGTCTGCCACACCAAAGGTCAGTGATAAACTGTAGATAACAAAACCTCCACAGTCTCGCCAACAGGAATACGCTCACACTATCACAATCCACGAATCCACGCAGCGGTCTTTCAACGCGGTATTCCATTGGTGGTACACATCGCCGCGCTCAAAATACACACACATTTACAAAACACATCCACATTGGACAATTCGAAATACACACACCTGATACACATACACACACCACACCCACACATCCAATACAATATAAAACACACACCCACATCACCCACAAACCCCTGCGACAAAAATTGAGAAAGAAGCACAGAGAGAGACACCAACAACTACAAAGGAGCATCCACAGCCACTCAACACTATCACCCACATAACATCCAAGCACCTCACACAACACACCTCTAAATATCACCCCACACATCACAACACACACCACCCCACACATCACCCACACCACCCCATGGCACCACAAAGACACCCCAGGTTCTCTGAGGAGGAGCTAAGGGTCATGGTGGAGGAAATCATCCGGGTAGGACCACAGCTATTCGGATCACACTTGCAGCACACCTCCATAGCTAGGAAGATGGAACTATAGCGAAGAATCGTGGGCAGGGTCAACGCAGTGGGACAGCAGCCAAGAACTAGGGATGACATCATGAAGAGGTGGAATGCCCTACGGGGGAAGGTGCGTTCCGTGGTCTCAAGACACCACATCGCGGTACAGAGGACTGTCGGCTGACCCCCACCTCCTCCCCCACAACTAACAACATGGGAGGAGCAGGTCTTGGCTATCCTGCATCCTGAAGGCCTCGCAGGAGTAGCTGGAGGAATGGACTCTGGTAAGTCAAATCTTTACTACTTCATCCCCCACCCAACCTGCATGCCAACATATACCCCCACCCTCGCCCTCACCCCCATCACTCCAACTCCTTTCACATGTCCCAATATCACAAACCACACATCCCAAACCCAAGCCCTGCATGCAACACCAAAGCATGGACACCCATCACCAAAGCATGGCCACTGCACATACCCATACACCCCCCTAACCCATCATCATACAAGGTCCTACACAGGAATGCAAGCACTGGGGTACACGGTCACCCACCCATTGCACACCATGGCGCACACAGATGCAATAATCATGCTTTTACACTCCTGCAGGACCCCTACCCAACGTCACCGGACAGAAGGGTCTAGATATGTCCACTACACCCACAGAAGAGGCCCACAGTGATGACAGCAGCTCTGTCCAACTGGATCTAGATGACCAGCCCAGCCCATCTGGGACCTCGGGCAGTTGGTTCCCCTCTCACTGGCACAAGCCACTACAGAGCTTCCCTCCTCTGCAAACACCAGCACAGCACCCACCCAGCGGGCCCATACCTCTGTCCCCAGGACACGTCAAGCAGCAGTGTGTCCACCACTACAAGGAACCCAGGCTAACCCACCACCCCAACAACACCAGGAACCTGGGGGCAGTGTGCACATGGTTCAGGGGACAGAGGCACATGAACACAGGGGAACTGGGAGGGCTGCTGTGCGACATGGGGAGGACAGGCCCAGGGAACCCACTCTCCACAAGTCCCTCTCCGACATCATGGGAGCCTAACACCATTCCCAGGAGACAATGGCAACGGTACTGGCCAAGTTTCAGGAGACCCAGCGGCTGCAGGAGGAACAGTATTTGTGGTTCAGGGAGGAACTCAGATCCATCAATTCCACCCTGGGCACCATTGTAGGGGTGCTGAAGGAACTCGTCAACACCAGGAGGGACACTGTGGCACAACAAGGGGCCCCTGACTCAAGCCTGGACGATGAACTGCCCACCACCTCCGCCGGCATTAGTGGACAGGAGGCACCGCCACAGGACCACCGCACCAGCACCCCACCCCCTGCAGAGGGAGAACCACACCGCAAACGGTCCCTGAGATCCAGGACAAAGACAGAGAACGATGCCAAGACCCCCGCCAAGAAATGAGACCACCCTGATTGTCATCCTTTTGTCCCACCTTGTCACCCTGTCCATCCTCAAACTGCCCTAGCTCCACTTCCTATGCCCCTTTCGACAATGCAGAAACAGTGCTCACAAGGAAGAAATTCATAGGAAAAGGGCGCTCACAGTAAGTCCACATAGTAATAGTACAAAATATTCGTGGCACGGTGCACCTGGCAAGAGGATCTTCCTTAATCCTCCAATGTTTCAAGAGAAACTGACAGTGACAAAACAGATGTCAGGGCACTCATGAATCCATAATTAGAAGTTAGAGTGTATCCAATCTTCATTGTATAATGACAACAATCTTGAGTAGATGGCTATTAGAATATTAGCCGTGTCTATTACATAATGCTTTAATTTCAAGGACGATCTTTGTTTTGAACTCCATGCTTTATAAATAAATGTGTACTTTGAGATCTACTCAAGATTGTTATCATTATACAATGAAGATTGGATACACTCTAACTTTTAATTATGGATTCATGAGTGCCCTGACATCTGTTTTGTCCCTTTCGACAATGCACCTGGGAGACTAATAGACTGGACTCTGCCATGGACATTCCTCCACCATCACCCCTCACCATTTAACAACCCCCTCCAATGTTGAGCACTTAAATAAACACCCTTAAAGCACAAAACAATCATGAGACTCTGTGATTCCGAAATAGTGTATTAGCAATTACAGTGGCAAAATGCTCTTTCAAATGTAATGTCAACATACCTATGTCACACAGCTCTAGTCCATGAGGAAACAAAGCAGATGTCACACAGTGGGACCCACATCTGTGAAATCGTAAGGAAAAGTGACAACTCAGTGACCATATACTGGGTGAAAATGACAGACAGTAGAGAGGTAGTAGATGTAAATCAGATGTAGCAGGCAGTGTTGTCTTCTTACCTGTGTCTCACTGGAAGTATTGCAGGATCACCATCTTCCTGTTGTCGATGTCCTCTTCTTCTGCTTCCTCGTCTTCACTGTCCACAGGGTCCACAGTTGTCACAACACCTCCATCTGGACCATCCTCCTGCAGAAAAGGCACCTGTCGTCGCAAAGCCAAGTTGTGAAGCATACAGCAGACCACGATGATCTGGCACACCTTCTTTGGTGAGTAGAATAGGGAACCACCTGTCATATGGAGGCACCGGAACCTGGCCTTAAGGAGGCTAAAGGTCCGCTCTATAATCCTCCTAGTTCACCTATGGGCCTCATTGTAGCGTTCCTCTGCCCTTGTCCTGGGATTCCTCACTGGGGTCAGTAACCATGACAGGTTGGGGTAACCAGAGTCACTTGCAAATGGCGAGGGACAACTGTTAGTCACACACTAACTCATAGGGACATCCACAGACCCAGACAACTATTCACACTGTATTGGGTCCATGTCCACACCTAATAGCCACACCCGGTACCTCTGGAGTTGCCCCATCACATAAGGGATGCTGCTATTCCGCAGGATGTAAGCGTCATGCACTGAGCCAGGGAATTTTGCATTAACATGGGAGATGTACTGGTCTGCCAAACACACCATCTGCACATTCATGGAATGGTAACTCTTCCGGTTTCTGTACACCTGTTTACTCCTGGGGGGGGTACCCAGGCCACATGTGTCCCATCAGTGGCACCTATGATGTTGGGGATATGTCCCAGGGCATAGAAATCACCTTTCACTGTAGGCAAATCCTCCACCTGAGGGAAAACGATGTAGCTCCGCATGTGTTTCAGCAGGGCAGACAACACTCTTGACAACACGTTGGAAAACATAGGCTGGGACATCCCTGATGCTATGGCCACTGTTGTTTGAAAAGACCCACTTGCTAGGAAATGGAGTACTGACAGCACCTGCACTTGAGGGGGATTCCTGTGGGATGGCGGATAGCTGACATCAGGTCTGGCTCCAACTGGGCACACAGTTCCTGGATTGTGGCACGATCAAGCCTGTAGGTGATGATCACATGTCGCTCCTCCATTGTTGACAGGTCCACCAGCAGTCTGTACACCGGAGGATGCCGCCATCTCCTCACATGCCCCAGTGGACGGTGCCTATGGAGGAGAACAGCGACCAGAGAGTCAACCAACTCTGAGGTATGTAAACACAGCTTACTCTGAAAATATTAGCAAATCGAAATATGCCTTTATTGTTTAGGCAAGGCCTGGATATGTGTGACACAGTCCAAAATAATGCCATGTGGGCCCTCAAAATGGCGGCTGCTTGACCTGTAAAGTGGGACAGTGGGATATGAGGTAACTGCGCTGGTGTTGTACATTGTCGCGGTAGGCAGACAAAGACCGCGGTGCAATTCTGCATTGGTTAACATTGGACCTATGGGTCCCAGGACCCAATGACGATGTACGCCGGCGGTGACGGTACGCACCGCCGCGGATGTGACCACCATTTTCTATCTGTTCAATCACTTGATACCTGATCGCCAACAGGAGAGGACCTCCACTGCAAGTGCTGCTGTGACCTCAGTCTGGAAGAGACAATGGCTCGTGTGTCTGGGGAAAGGGCCCCTGCCTTCAGCACGGAGGAGTTGGAGAAACTCGTGGATGGGGTCCTCCCCCAGTACACACTACTCTACGGTCCACCAGACAAACAGGTAAGTACACTGTGAGCATGCTGTATGGGCAATGCCTGTGTGGAGTGGTGTGGATGAAAGATGGGGGGGTGAGAATGAGGCATGCATGAAACGACGGTGAGTGCATGTGCATCATGGCAAGGTTAGGGATGCGGGCCAATGACTGTGACGGTGCAGATGGTAATTAATTCTCTTTTTCCCCTGTACAATTCCTGTAGGTCAGCGCCCACCAGAAGAAGGACATTTGGCATGCCATCACCAAGGAAGTCCGGACCCTGTGGGTCTACCACACACGGAGCACCCAGTGCTGGAAAAGATGGGAGGACATTTGTTGCTGGAGCAAGAAGACGGCGGAGGCCCACCTGGGGATGGCCTCCCAATGTGGGAGGGGTGCCTGTCGCACCATGACCCTCCTGATGTTCAGGATCCTGGCGGCGGCGTACCCGGAGTTGGATGGGCGCTTGAGGGCATCACAGCAGCAACAAGGGGCTGAGTACTCTCTCAGTCTGCTGATTCAGCTGGCATTGTAGGTGTCTGGTGGGGGAGGTGGGCTGTGGGTTCCCCTAAGCCAGGGCGAGTTTAGTAGGCAAGGACCCTTCTTAAGGCAGGCCCTGTGGCATCCCACCCCACCTGTGTACAGAGCCAACTACACCTAGTCAGGCTCCTGTCACATTCATGTGTGCAGAAATCAGGCATAGCCTTGTAACCCATGTCCCTGGGATTGAATAGTGGACTCCAAGTGGCGGCGTAGAGCAGGGGGCTTCTGTGTCTGTCATGTCCGCCAACGGTAGCGTTATTGCATGCACTCAACATGTCTTTCTTCTGTCCCCCCCTCTTTTTGTGGTCTCCCTGTTCTTGTGTGCATTAGAATCATCAGGCGGAGGAGCACTGGCACCAGAGCAGGAGGGAGCTGCATCCCACATGGCCCTGGAGGGCGACACTACGGAGTCTGAATTCACAAGTGGGACGGAGGGCGAGGGGAGCTCCACGGCGGGGACAGGAGCTGGCACCAGCGATACGGACTCCTCCTCTGATGGGAGCTCTCTTGCGGTGGTGGGCCCATCTGTGCCCCCCATATCTACAGGTGCAGCCGCCACCCCCCCTACCAGCACGCCCTCCCAGCAGCCCCTCAGCGTTTGCCCTATGACCGCTCACCCAGGAAGGTGGGTATCACCTTCTCCCCAGGCACCTCAGCCCCTGCCCCAGTCACCCCTGCTGCCCTCAGTGAGGAGGCCATTGACCTCCTCAGGTCCCTCACTGTTGGGCAGTCTACCATTTTGAATGCCATCCAGGGTTTAGAGAGGCAGTTGCAACAAACCAATGCATAACTGGAGTGCAGTCACTCTGGTCAGGCAGCCCTTCAGCGAGCTTTTCAGACTCTGGCCTCAGCACTGATGGCAGCCATTGTCCCTGTCTCTAGCCTCCCCCTCCAACTTCCTCCACCCAGACCCACACCCCTGTACCTCAGCCTATCCCAAGCACACCATCAGACCAGCATGCACACACCTCAACACACAAGGGAAGCTCAGGCAAACATAAGCACCACACATCCCACAGGCACTCACACAAGCATCACACACATGCAGACACACCAACATCCACTGCCTCCACTGTGTCCCCCTCCTCCTCATCTCCCTCCTCCCTCCCTGTCTTATCTCCACTCACACCTGCATCTACTACATCCTCAGCCACTACGTCCATCACCAGCACACCCACCACCACACCCCGCTCACGTGCAGTCACCACCCCCACTACCATTCACACGTCCCCTGTGTCTTCTCCCAGTGTGTCTGTGAGGCCATCTCCCAAGGTACACAAACGCAGGCACACACCCACCCAACAGCAATCCACCTCACGACAGCCTCCAGCCCATGCACCTTGACCCAAAGTCAGCAAACGGACAACTCCTACAACCACTACCTCTTCCTCCACTCCCAACCCCCCTCCAGCTACCCATCCCAGTGTTCCCAAGAAACTTTTCCTGGCCAACCTTGACCTCTTTCTCTCACCTCCCCCACCCCTTCAGTCTCCTAGGGCCCGACTCTCCAGGTCCCAACCTAGCGCCTCAGCCACAACATCGGCGGGACCAGTGGTGCCAGTAGTCACCAGATTCTGGAGTGCACCAGTCAGCAGGGCAGCCAGTGTGGCAAGGAGCCAGAGCACGGACAGTCCCCCACCAATCAAGCATAAAAAGTTGTCCAGTGCCTGGCGGGAGAGGGGAAAGAAATCAGCCACCAAAGCCGCTCCCAGGGATACAGTTTGGAGCGTGGAGACAGCAGCAACACCATCCAAGGTGGGGAAGGGGCACAGTAAAACCGGCAAGTCTGAGAAGATCAGCACGGCGGACAAGACTGTCAGCAGCCCCGCTACCCAGGACAAGACCGCCAGCAGCAGCCCCGCTGCCCAGGACAAGACCGCCACCAGCAGCCCCGCTGCCTAGGACAAGACCGCCAGCAGCCCCGCTGCCCAGTACAAGACTGCCACCAGCAGCCCCGCTGCCCAGGACAAGACCACCAGCAGCAGCCCTGCTGCCCAGGACAAGACCGCCACCAGCAGCCCAGCTGCCCAAGACAAGACTGCCACCAGCAGCCCCGCTGCTCAGGACAAGACTGCCACCAGCCCCGCTGCCCAGGACAAGACCGCCACCAGCAGCCCCGCTGCCCAGGACAAGACCGCCACCAGCAGCCCCACTGCCCAGGACAAGACCGCCACCAGCAACCCCGCTGCCCAGGACAAGACCGCCACCAGCATCCCCGCTGCCCAGGCAATACCGCCAGCACCACCGCAGGACAGTGAGCGCCAATGATTACAACGGTACTGAGGCTGCCACGGGCAGGATGAAGCACTCTGGGCACCAAGCCCCCTCCAGAACCAGTGGAGACTGTTATCCACTTGAGAGACTATGGGCCTCATTCCGACCCGGACGGGCGGCGGACGCCGCCCGCCGGGCGGAAACCGCCCAAACACCGCCCCGCGGTCAGAAGACCGCGGGGGCATTTCAACTTTCCCGCTGGGCCGGCGGGCGATCTGCAAAAGATCGCCCGCCGGCCCAGCGGGAAAGCGCCTTCCACGAGGATGCCGGCTCCGAATGGAGCCGGCGGAGTGGAAGGTGTGCGACGGGTGCTGTGGCACCCGTCGCGCTTTTCAGTGTCTGCTAAGCAGACACTGAAAAGCAATGTGGGGCCCTGTTAGGGGGCCCCTGCAGTGCCCATGCCATTGGCATGGGCACTGCAGGGGCCCCCAGGGGCCCCACGACACCCGTTCCCGCCAGCCAGGTTCTGGCGGTGTAAACCGCCAGAACCAGGCTGGCGGGAAGGGGGTCGGAATCCCCATGGCGGCGCAGCTTGCTGCGCCGCCATGGAGGATTCCCATGGGCAGCGGGAAACCGGCGGGAGACCGCTGGTTTCCCGTTTCTGACCGCAGCGTTACCGCCGCGGTCAGAATGCCCATGAATGCACCGCCAGCCTGTTGGCGGTGCATTCGCTGCCCTCGGCCCTGGCGGATTCAATCCGCCAGGGTCAGAATGAGGGCCTATGGCTTTGCACTCCCCAGGATTGAACAGTGGACAACCCACCCACTGTGGAGACTTGAGAGACTGTGGCTTTGCACTCCCCAGGATTGCACAGTGGGCAACCCACCCACTGTAGAGACTTGAGAGACTGTGGCTTTGCACTCCCCAGGATTGAACAGTGGGCATGGAGCCCCCTCGTGGATCTGGCGTTGTGCACTCATCTGGCTGAGGTGCCCCTCCCTTCCCTTCCCCCTGAGGTGCCTGTTTTATTTCTATATGATGCCCCAGCAGTGTTCTCTCTGTCTTGTTCGGGTATTGAGTGTGGGCCTCACCCATGCCTTTTGGGCCCAGTGGTCCACGGACTATGATGGTGGAATCCCTTGGACTTGTGTTCTTGGTGTATATAATTGTTTATAGTGTAAATGTATATATATGTAAATATTTTTGATTAATGTAATTGAATATATAACAATTATTCGACTCATTTCCTTTTGTCCTTGCATTCTTCCGGGGGGTTGGTGGATGTAACTGTAATGTATCATGCTGTATTAGTGTGTGTGTTGTCGTAGGTGAGGGTGGGGGTTGGAGTTTTGCGAGTTGCGTGTGTGTCACTGTTTTTTCACTCCCCCCCACCCCTGTGTCGTAGGTGCAGTACTCACTGTGGTCTTCACCGCCGGCAAAGATAAAGGCTGGGAGTATCTGAAGTTACGGTTCCATGGTGTCCTGGTTCCTCGTGGGGTGTGTAGAGGTGAGCGTTTTCCCTTCCAAGTCCTGTTTCCACCGTGTTTTTGTTCGCGGGGAATCCGCCCCGGAAAAGGTGGCGGATTGGACTGTTGTAATCTGTGGGCGGTACATTGTCCTCCGCCTGTCTGTTGGCGGTTACCGCTGCGGTGTTTGTTTGTACCGCCGTGGCGGTCGGAGTGTTAAAGTTGCTGTCTATGTGGGCGGTTTCCGCCACAGTCGTAATTCCATGTTTTTTACCACCGGCCACTTTAACACCGACCACCAGGGTTTTAATGACCACCTATATCTGTGAAAGGTAAGGAAAAGGTCCTCGCCTCCAGTAGTGCTGTTAAACCGCGGGTCAGTGCCGACATGGTCCGCGCTCCGAGCTAACGCGGAGGGCCGGGGGAGGACGATTAAAGGTGTTTGATTCATTAATGTGGGACGTCTAATAACCACTGTGATGAGGGAACAATGGGTATGTGGTCCATTGATGGTGCAGGGAACAGAAGGGGAGAAAAAGGGGGGAGAGGGGAGAGCGGGTAGCCATCACCCTACACGGCTAAGGCTAAGGGGCAAGAAGATGGTTTGGCTGTGCACCGAGCATCTGATTAGAGGTGAAAGGACCCGACTGGGCTGTGACAGTGGTGAAGAAGAGTATAAAGGATCCAACGGATCGAGGTAATGGAGCATGTGGGTCTATCGCTGAACAAGGAAACATGCCAGAGCAAGGTAACCACCCTCCTTACGTGTCCTCAGGGGGCCTACATGCAAACGGCCCAAAAATAAACCCAACAATCCCCAGAGGCAGCAATAGAACATTGCCATCACAATGAAACATTAATGCCATAACATTTATATCCCACCCGCCTGCCCTCCCCAGCAGTTAAAGGAAACACAAGAAAGGTCCATCGCCAGAGCACTTAGCTGTCTGTCGTAGGTGGTCTCGTTTGGAGGATCCATTTCTAGTTGAACCACAAAAGTGCTGTGAGAACATCAGGTGTGGTCAGTGGTCGACGGATTTAGGGGGGATCGGGACATGTCTCTGCCCTGGTGCTGTGTGTGCGCAATCACTGCTTGCAGGGCATGATATCACCCATCCTGCACTTTAGGTGGTCGATCGAAAACCCTTCTCCTCTTCTTCGAGACAACATGAGGTTGAGAGAAGACAGCTAGAGAGGTGTCTCCCCCATCAGGGAGAGCGGGCCCGAGGGCGCAGGAGTGCAGTCCATGGAGCGCTGTGCAATGTCGTCCAGAAACAAACTGAGACTCGTAGGCTCCAGTGAATCCCTCGACTTGCGCTTGTGTGTGATCCACATTCGTGCTGGTTCGAATAGTCCAAATTTAATGTCTCACTTATGGAGTTGCGGCCAGAGAGCCAGGAACACCTTGCGCTTTTCATTTGTGATCCTGGAAAAATCCACTGCCACTCTGACCTTCTGATCTTCCAGCAGGAATGGACCCTGGGACTGCGCCTTCAGGAGGACCTGGCAAGCCTGCTCGTGCCGAAGGAAACACGCAATGATAGGGCGTGCCGCCCTGAGGATATGGAGCAAGTAGGGCCAACCCTGTATACCCTCTGGAACTCGAGTGGTGGTCAGAAGGTCAGACCGGTGAGCCCAGGTAGCAGACTTTGAAGGAATGCTTTGATATCAGTACCTTCCTTTTTTTCTTGTATGCCAAAGAAGCGGATGTTATCTCTGCGACTCCGGTCCTCCAGATCAGTGATCTTTTCTTGTAGAGTTTGTAGCTCAGCATTGTGCTCCAGCAGCATCCCGATGTGGTCCTCAACAATTGTGAGGCGTTGATCCAGATCCGCCACCTTTTCACTGAAACAGGCTATATCCGACCTGATGGAAGCAGAGGCCGCAGATAACTCAGTAATCTTCAAATCCATTGCTTCAAGATGCCATCCGACCGCTGTGATCTCCTGCAAAATACAGCCAGTGGCATCCGGTGTTCAAGGTTCCACCAGGATGGTTGCTGGGCTGGAGAAGGTCTGTTGGGCAGCCATCACCTTTGGCTGGGCTATGGCCTCTGAGAAGAGCAGTTGGCGGAGTGTTTGCCTGAGGGTTTTCCACTAGGTATCGCTGTCGATGATGGAGAATCCTGAAAGGATCAGCCTAAAGTTCTTTGGCGGTGAAGTTATATCTACAGCCTGTGAGCCAAGATGCCTGCTCTGTCACCATCAGAGGTTGTACAGCTTGTTTAGCCAAAGAGTGTCCATCACATCTGATCAGGATCCTTGTAGGGAAGGTATCTGCGAGAATACAGGGCTGACTGCCCCCCCTCAGGGGTCGAGTGGTTTGACTTTTTCTGTAGGGGTACAAGGGATGTGGGCATTGCAGGTCGGAGCTTCCCATCCATACAGTATTGGGGGACGTATCCCAGCCTTGAATGTGTGCACGGGTCTCTCCATAGAGGAGATATAGGGGGTCATTCCGAGTTTGGCCAAGCAGGAACCGCCAATTGGCCTCTCCGCTGTCAGAAGACCGCGGGGGCCATTCTGACTTTCCCGCTGGGCCGGCGGGCGCCCGCCAAGGGAGCGCCCGCCGGCCCAGCGGGAAAGGGCCTGCAACACTGAAGCCGGCTCCGAATGGAGCCGGCGGTGTTGCAGGTGTGCGACGGGTGCAGTTGCACCCGTCGCGCTTTTCACTGTCTGCTAAGCAGACAGTGAAAAGCATACTGGGGACCTGTTAGGGGGCCCCTGCACTGCCCATGCCAGTGGCATGGGCAGTGCAGGGGCCCCCAGGGGCCCCAGTACACCCGTTCCCGCCATCCTGTTTCTGGCGGTGAAAACCGCCAGAAACAGGCTGGCGGGAAGGGGGTCGGAATCCAGCAGCGCCGCCATGGAGGATTCGCCCAGCTGGGGCTAATCTGGCGGGAAACCGCCGGACCCGGTTTTCTGACCGCAGCTGTGAAGCACCGCCAGCCTGTTGGCGGTGCTTCAGTCGTTCTTGGCCGCCAGGGTCAGAATGACCCCCATAGACTGCTCCTGTCTTTCGCCCATTCGTTCTCACGGGCTGGGAGTGCTCTTGGGTGCCCTCAGAGTATAGCAGGATGGGAGACCCAGGAAGGCGTGGATATGGTGGGACCAACTATAGGGAAGGCCTGTCCACACAGCTCCAAGGAGGACGGTCGCTGTCCCGGGCAGGGAGGTAGCCCTTACCAGTGGGTCACCCAGGACTATGGGGGTCATTCTTACTTTGGCGGGCACGCACCGCGGTCGAAAGACCGCTGCGGTGATTCTGAGATTTGCCCTGGGCTGGCGGGCGGCCTTTTGGCCCAGGGCAAATCAACCTTCCCACGAGGACGCCGGCTCAGAATTGAGCCGGCGTAGTGGGAAGGTGCGACGGGTGCAGTGGCACCCGTCGCGTATTTCAGTGTCTGCATAGCAGACACTGAAATACTTTGCGGGGCCCTCTTACGGGGGCCCCTGCAGTGCCCATGCCATTGGCATGGGCACTGCAGGGGCCCCCAGGGGCCCCGCGGCACCCCCTACTGCCATCCTGTTCATGGCGGGTTTCCCGCCATGAACAGGATGGCGGTAGGCGGTGTCTGAATCCCCATGGCGGCGGAGCGCGCTCCGCCGCCATGGAGGATTCAGAAGGGCAGCGGTAAACCGGCGGGTGACCGCCGGTTTACCCTTTCTGACCGCGGCTGAACCGCCGCGGTCAGAATGCCCTTCGGAGCACCGCCGGTCTGTCGGCGGTGCTCCCGTGGCCAGTCACCCTGGCGGTCACCGGCCGCCAGGGTCAGAATCAGGCCCTATGTCTCTTTGCCGCCTGAGGGTTCACAATCCACACAAAATGGAGCTCTCGGTCTTCTCCAGGTTGCAGCTGCGGGATAACTCCTTTGTTTAGAAAGGGCCTTTCCCCACTCCAGAGCCTTCTACTGGACAACGTGGCATATGGGGGGGTCAGTTGTCTGGCGCTCTTCCACGATGCGGCCTGCCCAGCTAGGGTTTACCAAGTACAGGATTCGTAGGGAGATAAGGGAGATGTCACTCACCGGATCTACAATCCTCCATGTCGCCCATGTTGCAAGGTGAGGGCAGAGGACCAGATCCAGGTCAGGGGCACATCCGCGTGTGCGACCGGTCCCAGCGTCAGTATCAAGGTCTTGAGTAGCGGTGGTGGGTCCTTTGGCACTTAGAGAGTACGCTTCAGTGAGACTGGGGGAGCCTCCTCACCCAGCAGCCCCTCGTGGGCCTTCCTGGTCCCTCTCCCCTCTCTGGGCCCTTCTGGAGCTGCAGGGGTCCTCACTGTACCTTCCATGTGGCCATAGAGGGAAGGGGGGGGAGTCCTCAATCCTCCTGGGTCGGGACGCCGATCGGTCCCCCCTGCTGATGGGGCAAGTCTCTCCACTGCGTGCCGATTCCCGGTGTGCTCCGGAGCCGCGGACGGAATCGAGGCCGCCGCCTTGTGCGCGGGAACAAGCTGCGTCTCCTTAGCGGTCCTGTCGGTGTCTCTCCACAGCTACTGAGCCCCGCGCGGCCCAATGCCCGGTTACACACACTAGGACCCCCACAGTGGCCCCACCAGGATGTGGTCAGCTACATGCTGACCCTCCGTAACCAGATGCAATGCTTCTGAGCAACCTCAATGCCAGTCAAGAGGTGATGAAGCAATGGTATGACAAGAATGCCACCCTAGTATAATTCGCACCTGGAGACAAAGTATGGATAATGGAGCCATTAGAGTCTAGAGCTCTCCAGGATTTCTGGACTGGCCCATTCGAGATCAAGGATAGGAAGGGGGAGGCCACTTACTTAGTGGACCTCAAGTCTGCTAGAAACCCCATAAGGGTACTCCATCTGGACAGACTGAAGCCCCATTTTGAGAGTTCTGAAGCTTCTGGTAACAGATGAGGGTATGGAAGAGGAGAGTGAACCTCTCCTCGACCTCCTCTCTGCCAAGGAAGATGATGGGTCAGTGGAAGGTGTCAATCTCTGGCTCCCTGACCCTAGATCAGAGAGGAGACTGCTACGAGTTATTGGAGCAGTTCTCTCCCTTGTTTTCCCTCACCCCTGGACTGACACACTTGTGTGTTCATGATATTGACACCGGAGACAGTCCTCCAGTAAAGAATAACATTTACAGAGTGTCAGATAAGGTGAGGTTCAGCATCAAGGAGGAAGTTGCTAAGATGCTGTCTCTTGAGGTGATTGAGAAGTCCAGCAGTCCCTGGTCCAGCCCAGTGGTGTGGTTTCCCAAGGCTGCCACTCCTGGTGCCCAGGCAGAGCTTCGGTTCTTCGTGGGCTACTGGGGTCTCAATTCTGTCACAAAGACAGTTGCTCACCCCATCCCCAAGCTGATGAGCTCGAAGACAGGCTAGGCGCTATCAAGTTTCTTAGGGCCAGATGTAGGAAGAAATGGGATTGCGACTCGCAATTTGCGAGTCACAATCCCATATGCAGGATGGTGTCCCTGACACCATCTACGAATCGCAAGGGGGTCGCAAAGACCCACCTCGTTAATATTAATGAGGTGGGTCACAATTTGCAACCCCCTTGTGATTCCCTGCACTCACAGGGATGGTGGCCTGCTGGAGACAGCAGACCTCCATGTCTGTGACTGCTTTGTTAATAAAGCAGTTTTTTTTTTTGGTGTTGCAGCCCGTTTTCCTTAAAGGAAAACGAGTTGCAATACACTCGAGAAAATGAAACCATTTAGTTTCATTTTTTCAGAGTAGGCAGTGGTCCATAGGACCACTTCCTGCTCTGAAAAAATATTTTTAGAGCCATTCACAAAGTGGAAGGGGTCCCATGGTGACCCATTCCCTTTTGCGAATGGGTTAGCACCCACTTCACATGGGTGCTAACTGCGAATTGCTTTGCGACTGTGTTCGCGGTCACATAGCAATTCTGCAACGCGATGCAAATCACAAATAGGAAGGGGAACACCCCTTCCTATTTGCGAGTCACATTCCCATTTTGCGAGTCAGTAACCAAGTTACCAACTCGCAAAATGGGAATGTGCATCGCGATGCACGTTTTGCATGGCGCAAACTGCGAATTTTGCACTTTGCGCCATACAAAACGTTTCCTACATCTGGCCCTTGGTACCTTTGACCTCATGTCAGGGTATTGGCAGATCTCCTTGACGGAAGGGGCAAAAGAGAGGTCCGCTTTCCCTACTCCTGAGGGTCATTACCAGTTCTGGGTCATACCCTTTGGAATGAAATATGCCCGCTACCTTCCAAAGGATGGTTAATGGGGTCCTAACTGACTAGGATGCGTTCTGCACAGCCTACCTAGACGACATCGCTGTCTATAGTTCCAGCTGGGAGGAACACCTGCTCCACCCAGAGGAGGTGTTTCAGGCCCTGCCAGAGGCAGGCCTGACCATCAAGGCCAGTAAGTGCCAGATTGGGCAGGGTTTCGTGGTATAGTTGGGACACCTAGATGGTGGCAAGGTGCATCCCCTCCAGGCCAAGATTGAAACAATCAAGATCTGGCAACCACCTAATACCCAGACAGAGGTAAGCGCCTTCTTAGGTCTCACCAGATATTACTGCAGATTTGTTAAGGGTAATGGCACCATGGTGGCCCCTTAACGGACTCACATCCAAAAGCAACCTAGGTTGGTGAATTAGACAGAGGCTTGTCAGAAAGCCTTTGACTCCCTGAAGCAAGCCATGTGCACAGCACCCATGCTCAAGGCACCTAACTACTCCAAAGAATTCATTATGCAGACAGATGCTTAAGAGCATGGCATAGGGGCAGTCCTAACACATCTGAATGAGGAGGGCCTAGGCCAACTGGTAGTCTTTATTAGCAGATTATTACCACGGGAACAGAGGTGGAGTGCTATTGAAAGAGAAACATTTGTTGTGGTTTGGGCACTGAAGAAGCTGAGACCACACCTGTTTGGGACTCACGTCCGGGTCCAGACAGATCACTGGCTTCTCAGATGGCACATGCAGGTGAGGGGTAAAAATCCTAAACTTGTAAGGTGGTCCTTTTCCCTACAGGGGATGGATTTTACAGTGGAGCATCGCCCGGGGACTGGCCAAGCCAGTGCTTATGGTCTCTCCAGATACTTCTGCCTTAGTGATGAGAGCTCCCAAGGGGTTGGGTAGCTCTCCCCACTTTCAGCTGAGGGGGACACATTCTAGACCTGACAGCCTTAGGGTGGTCACCCCCAACTTTTTGCGTGCCTTCCTCCACTTTTCAACAATGTTTTTGCTGGTTTTAGGACTCTGCACACTTTACCACTGCTAAACAGTGCTAAAGTGCATATGCTCTCTCCCTTAAAACATGGTGACATTAGCTCATACCCAATTGGTATATTTAATTTTCTTGTAAGTCCCTAGTAAAGTGCACTGCATGTGCCCAGGGCCTGTAAATGAATTGCTACTACTAGTGGGACTGCAGCACTGATTGTGCCACCCACATAAATAGCCTCTCAACCCTGTCTGAGGCCTGCCATTGCAAGGCCTTTGTGTGCAGTTTCACTGCCACTTTAATTTGTCATTTAAATGTACTGGCCAAGCCTGAAACTCTCTTTTTTCTAAATATGTTACTCCTAAGGTAGGCCCTGGGTAACACACGGGACACAGTGCTGTGAAGGTAAAAGGCAGGATATATATCTGTGTGTTTTATATGTCCTGGTTGTGAAAAACTCCTAAATTTGTTTTCCACTGCTTTGAGGCCTGCTCCTTTCATAGGCTAACATTAGGGCTACCCTCATATACTGTTGGAGTGGTAGGTTCTGATCAGAAAGGGGTAGAATGGTCATATTTAGAATGGCCAGAATAGTAATCTAAAGTCCTGCTGACTGGTGAGGTTGGATTTTATTACTATTTTAGAAATGGCACTTTTAGAAAGTGAACATTTCTCTGCAATTAAAATCCTTCTGTGCCTTACAGCCTGTCTCCAATGCAAGTCTGGGATGGCCTGGGTGACAGCTCCACTGCGCATTTGACCCAGACAACCACAAACACAGTATGCTCAGTCACACCAGCACACATCTGCATACTGAATGGTCTTCCTGGGCTGTAAGGGCGGAGGGCCTGACACTTACATTTCAAAGGACAGTGGCCTGCCCTTACACAATGGACTGGCAAATCCCCTGTTGGGACCCTGGCAGACAGAGTTGTACTGAAAGGGGACCTTGTGCACTTCAAAACCACTCTTTGAGGTCTCCCCCACTTCAAAAGCACTTTTGAGAATATAAACTGGGTACCTGACCCTACCAACTCAGCCACTTCCTGGGACAGAAACTCTGAACCAGATCCTGCAACCTGCCAAGAGCAGCTGCCTGGATGCCCAAAGGACTCACCTGGACTGCATTGCTGTGAAGGATTGCTGCCTTGCTGTTGCCCTGCTACCTTGTTGGCCTCCAGCTCTGCTGAGAAGTGCTCTCCAAGGGCTTGGATTGAGCTTGCCTACTGTTTCCTGAAGTCTCAGGGCCAAAAACACTTCATCTCTGCAAAGGAACCCATTGTGTGGAGAAAATCGATGCACAACTTGCCGCAATTGATGCACAGCCTGCCTAGCGGTGAAAGAATTTCTGCTTCGCCGATCAGCAATGACGCAGCCCGGCTCCCCGAGTGGAGATCGACGCAGAGCCAGCGTTGCGGCTGGAACTTCGATGCACAGTCCACCGGATCAGCACATCATCAAGCCGGAACGACCCACTGCAACTTCCTGCAGCGATACAGCGCCTGTCGCATGACAGAATCTCTGACACATCACCCACCGGATCGACGCAGTATCTGTGACTTCGTCCTGCATGCCCAGGATTTCCACGCATCGTCCTTGGGCATCAATAGACCCCACATTGCAAAAAGGATTCAAGCCTGTCCGCCGGAATTAGACACTAAGGCCCTCATTACAACCCTGGTGGTTGGTGTTAAAGCGGCGGTAATACCATCAACAGGCCAGCGGTAAAAAAATGGGATTTGGACCCTGGCAGTTACTGCCATTCAACAACCCCACTTTAACACACTGACCGCCAGGGTGGTAAAGGCTGCTGGGCTGGAGACTTGGGGGGTCATTACAACCCTGGCGGTCGGTGTTAAAGCGCCGGTAAAACTGCCAACAGGCCGGCGGTAAAAAAAATGCCCGCAAACATAGACAGCCACTTTAACACTCAGACCGCCACGGCGGTACAAACACTGCGCGGTAACCGCCAACAGACAGGCGGAAGACAAGGTTCCGCCCACTGTATTACAACAGGCCAATCCGCCAGCTTTTCCGGGGCAGATTCACCGGGAACAAAAACACAGCCGAAACAGGACTTGGAAGGGAAAACGCTCACCTCTACACACCCCACGAGGAACCAGGATGCCATAGAACCCGAGCTCCAGATACTCCCAGCCTTTATCTTCCTGCTCCTCTACCAAGAACAACAAAGACGGCGGTGAAGACTAGGGTGAGTAGTGCACCTACGACACAGAGGAGGGGGAGGGAAAATAGAGTGACACACACACGCAACATGCAACACTCCCACCCCCACCCTCACCCACTACAACACACACACAAGTACATGTAGAAACATTACATTTACAACCCCCAACCCCCCCTGGAAGAATGCAAGGACAAAAGGAAATGAGTCGAACGTTTGTAATCTATTCAAATACAGTAATCAAAAATAAATAAATATATATATATATTTACACTATACACAAATATATACACCAAGTCCAAGGTATCCCACCATCATAGTCCGTGGACCACTGGGCCCAAAATGCATGGGCGAGGCCCACACTCAATACCCGATCAAAACGGAGAGAACACTGCTGAGGCATCAGATAGAAATACAACAGGCACCTCAGGGGGAAGGGAAGGGGGGCACCTCAGCCGGATGAGTACACAATGCCAGATCCACAAGCGGGCTCCATGCCCACTGCTGTATCCTGGGGAGTGCAAAGCCATAGTCTCACAAGTCTTTCCAGTGGGTGGCTTGCCCACTGCTTTATCCTGGGGAGTGCAAAGCATCAGTCTCTCAAGTATTTCCAGTGGGTGGGTTGCCCACTGCTGCATCCTGGGGAGTGCAAAGCCACAGTATCACAAGTCTTTCCAGTGGGTGGGTTGCCCACTGCTTTATCCTGGGGAGTGCAAAGCCACAGTCTCACAAGTCTTTCCAGTGGGTGGGTTGCCCACTGCTGCATCCGGGGGAGTGCAAAGCCACAGTATCACAAGTCTTTCCAGTGGGTGGGTTGGCCACTGCTGCATCCTGGGGAGTGCAAAGCCACAGTCTCACAGTCTTTACAGTGGGTGGGTTGCCCACTGCTTTATTATGGGGAGTGCCAAGCCACAGTCTCTCAAGTGGATGCCTTACTCCACTGGTTCTGGAGGGGGCCTTGTGCCCAGAGTGCTTTATCCTGCCAAGGACTGAGGTAGTGGATGCCTTACTCCACTGGTTCTGGAGGGGGCTTTGTAGCCAGAGTGCTTCATCCTGCCAAGGACTGAAGTAGTGGATGCCTTACTCCACTGGTTCTGAAGGGAGGCTTTGTGCCCAGAGTGCTTCATCCTGCCAAGGACTGAGGTAGTGGATGTGACAGTCCACTGGTTCTGGAGGGAGCCTTGTGCCAAGAATGCTTCATCCTACCAAGGACTGAGGTAGTGGATGCCTTACTCCACTGGTTCAGGAGGGGGCTTTGTGCCCAGAGTGCTTCATCCTGCCAAGGACTGAGTTAGTGGATGCCTTACTCCACTGGTTCTGGAGGGGCATTTGTGCCCAGAGTGCTTCATCCTGCCAAGGACTGAGGTAGTGGATGTGATAGTCCACTGGTTCTGGAGGAGCCTTGTGCCAAGAATGCTTCATCCTACCAAGGACTGAGGTAGTGGATGCCTTACTCCACTGGTTCAGAAGTGGTGGCTTTGTGCCCAGAGTGCTTCATCCTGCCAAGGACTGAGTTAGTGGATGCCTTACTCCACTGGTTCTGGAGGGGCATTTGTGCCCAGAGTGCTTCATCCTGCCAAGGACTGAGGTAGTGGATGTGATACTCCCCTGGTTCTGGAGGGGGCTTTGTGCCCAGAGTGCTTCATCCTGCCAAGGACTGAGGTAGTGGATGCCTTACTCCACAGGTTCTGGAGGGGGCTTTGTGCCCACAGTGCTTCATCCTGCCAAGGACTGAGGTAGTGGATGCCTTACTCCACAGGTTCTGGTGGGGGCTTTGTGCCCACAGTGCTTCATCCTGCCAAGGACTTAGGTAGTGGATGTGATACTCCACTGGTTCTGGAGGGGGCTTTGTGCCCAGAGTGCTTCATCCTGCCTAGGACAGAGGTAGTGGATGTAAATCTCCACTGGTTCTGGAGGGGGCCTTGTTCCCAGAGTGATTCATCCTGTTTGTGGCGGCCTCAGTAGCATCGTAAGCTTTGGCGCTCATTGGCCTGCGGTGCTGGTGGCGGCGGTGTCCTTGGCAGCGGTGCTTGTGACGGCGGTGTCCTTGGCAGCGGTGCTTGTGGCAGCGGTGTCCTTGGCAGCGGTGCTGGTGGCGGCGGTGTCCTGTTCAGCGGTGCTGGTGGCGGCGGTATCCTTGGCAGTGGTGCTGGTGGCGGCGGTGTCCTGGTCAGCGGTGCTTGGGGTGGCGGTGTCCTTATCAGCGGTGCTTGTGGCGGCGGTGTCCTTGGCAGCGGTGCTGGTGGCGGCAGTGTCCTTGGCAGCGGTGCTTGTGGCGGCAGTGCTTGTGGCTGTGGTGTCCCTGGTAGCGGTGCTTGTGGCGGCGGTGTCCTTGGCAGCGGTCCTGGTGGCGGCGGTGTCCTTGGCAGCGGTGCTGGTGGCGGCGGTGTCCTGATCAGCAGTGCTGGTGGCGGCAGTGTCCTTGGCAGCAGTGCTGGTTGCGGCGATGTCCTTGGCAGCGGTGCTTATGGCGGCGGGGTGGGGGAGGTGAGGGGAAGAGGTCAAGGTTGGACAGGACAAGTTTTTGGGACACACTAGGACGGGTAGATGGAGAGGGTTTGGGAGTGGAGGAAAAGGTAGTGGTTGTAGGAGGTGTACGTTTGCTGACTTTGGGTGAAGGTGCATGGGCTGGAGGCTGTCGTGAGGTGGATGGCTGTTTGGTGGGTGTGTGGCTGCGTTTGTGTATTTTGGGAGGTGGGCTCACGGACACACTGGGAGAGGACACAGGGGATGTGTGAATGGTAGTGGGGGTGGTGACAGCACGTGAGCAGGGTATGGTGGTGGGTGTGCTGGTGAAGGAGGTAGTGGCTGAAGATGTAGTGCATGCAGGTGTGGGTGGAGACAAGACTGGGAGGGAGGAGGGAGATGAGGAGGAGGGGGACACAGTGGAGGCAGTGGATGTTGGTATGTCTCCATGTGTGTGATGCTTGCATGAGTGCCTGTGGGATGTGTGGTGCTTATGTTTGCCTGAGCTTCCCTTGTGTGTTGACATGTGTGCATGCTGGTCTGATGGTGTGCTTGGGATAGGCTGAGGTACAGGGGTTTGGGTCTGGGTGGAGGAAGTTGGAGGGGGGAGGCTAGAGACAGGGAGAATGGCTGCTATCAGTTCTGAGGCCCGAGTCTGAAAAGCTCGCTGTTGGGCTGCCTGACCAGAATTAATGCCCTCCAGGTATGCATTGGTTTGTTGCAACTGCCTCTCTACACCCTGGATGGCATTCAAAATGGTAGACTGCCCAACAGTGAGGGACCTGAGGAGGTCAATGGCCTCCTCACTGAGGGCAGTAGGGCTGACTGGGGCAGGGCCTGAGGTGCCTGGGGCGAAGTAGATGCCCACCTTCCTGGGTGAGCGGCCACGGGGTGCACGCTGAGGGGCTGCTGGGAGGACAGTGCTGGTAGGGGGATGGGGGCTGTACCTGTAGATGCGGTGGGCACAGAGGGGCCCGCCACCGCAAGGGAGCTCCCATTAGAGGAGGAGTCTGTGTCTCTGGTCTCATCTCCTGTCCCCGCCGTGGAGCTCCCCTCGCCCTCTGTGCCACTGGTGGCTTCTGACTCCGTTATGTCACCCTCCAGGACCATGTGGGATGCAGCTCCTTCCTGCTCCGGTGGCTCTGCTGCTCAGCCTGATGATGCTAATGCACACAAGAACAGGGAGACCATAAAAAGGAGGGGGAAGACAGAAGAAAGACATGTTGAGTGCATCCAATACCACTACCATTGGCGGACACTACAGACACAGAAGCCCCCTGCACTACGTCGTGCACTTAGAGTTCCCTAATTAATCACAGGGACATGGGTTACAAGGCCTATGCCCGATTACTGCACACATGGAAGTCACAGGAGCATGACTAGGTGTAGTTGGCTCTGAACACAGGTGGGGTGGGATGCCACAGGGCCTGCTTTAAGTAGGGACCTTGCCTACTAAACTCACCCTGGCCTAGGGAAACCCTCAGCCCACCTCCCCCACCCAGACACCTACAATGCGCGCTGAATCAGCAGAATGAGAGTGTACTCACCCCCTTGTGGCTGCTGTGATGCCCTCATGCGCCCATCAAACTCCAGATACGCCACCACCAGGATCCGGAACATCAGGGGGGTCATGGTGCGATGGGCACCCCTCCCACGTTGGGAGGCCATCCCCAGCTGGGCCTCCGCTGTCTTCTTGCTCCAGCGGCGAATGTCCTCCCATTTTTTTACGGCAGTGGGTGCTCCATCTGTAGTGGGCCCCCAGGGTCCAGACTTCCTTGGCAATGGCACGTCAAATATCCTTCTTCTGGTGGGCGCTGACCTACACGAATAGTACAGGGGAAAAGGAGAAGATATAACCGTCCGCACCGTCACCGTCATTGGCCCACATCCCTACCCTTGCCATGACGTACATGCACTCACTGTCGAATCATGAGTGCCTCATTCTCCCCCCGCCACTATCTTTCATCAACACCACTCCACACAGACATTGCCCATTCGGCATGCTCACAGTGTACTTTCCTGTTTGTCTGGATGACTGTAAAGTAGCGTCTACTGGGGGAGGACCCCATCCACTAGTTTCGCCAACTCCTCCATGCTGAAGACAGGGGAACTTTCCCCAGACACATGAGCCATTGTCTCCTTCATACTGAGGTCACAGCAGCACTTTCAGTGTAGGTCCTCTCCTGTTGAAGATCAGGTATCAAGCAATTGAACAGAGAGAAAATGGCGGTGACGTCCGCTGCGGTGCGTACCGTCACCGCCGGCGTACATCGTCATTGGCTCCTGGGACCCATAGGGTCCAATGTTAACCAATGCAGGATTGCGCCGCGGTCTTCGACCGCCTACCGCGACGGTGTACAACGCCAGCGCAGTTACCTCATATCCCCTTGTCCCACATTACAGGTCAGGCAGCCGCCCTTTCAGGGGGCCACATGGCATTAATTTTGACTCCGTGACACATATCTAGGCATTGCTTAAACACTAATACAGTCATATATCGATTTTCAAACATTTTGCTACAAAGTTGTGTTTACGTACCTCAGTGTTGGTTGACTCTCTGCTCGCTGATCTCCTCCATAGAGCACGTCCGCTGGGGCATGTGAGGAAATGGCAGCATCCTCCGGTGTACAGACCGCTGGTGGACCTGTCGACAATGGAGGAGAGACATGTAATTGTCACATACAGACTTGATCGTACCACAATCCTGGAACTGTGTGCCCAGTTGGAGCAAGACCTGATGTCAGCTATCCGCCATCCCACAGGAATCCCCCCTTTACTGCAGGTCCTGTCAATACTCCATTTTCTAGCAAGTGGGTCTTTTCAAACAACAGTGGCCATTGCATCAGGGATGTCCCAGCCTATGTTCTCCAACGTGTTGTCCAGAGTGTTGTCTGCCCTGCTGAAACACATGCGCAGCTACATCATTTTCCCTCAGGTGGAGGATTTGCCTACAGAGAAAGGTGACTTCTATGCCCTGGGACATATCCCCAACATCATAGGTGCCATTGATGGGACACATGTGTCCTTGGTCCCCCCCGCAGGAGTGAACAGGTGCACAGAAACCTGACGAGTTACCATTCTATGAATGTGCAGATGGTGTGTTTGGCAGAACAGTACATCTCCCATGTAAATGCCAAGTTTCCTGGCTCAGTGCATGACGCTTACATTCTGAGGAATAGCAGCATCCCTTATGTGATGGGGCAACCCCAGAGGCACTGTGTGTGGCTATTAAGTGAGGACATGGACCCAATACAGTCTGACTAGGTGTCTGGGTCTGGGGATGTCCCTAAGAGTTAGTGTGTGTCTAACAGTTGTCCCTCACCATTTGCAGGCGACTCTTGTTACCCCAACCTGTCATGGCTACTGACCCCAGTGAGGAATCCCAGGACAAGGGCAGAGGAATGCTACAATGAGGCCCATGGGTGAACTAGGAGGATTATAGAGAGGACCATCGGCCTCCTGAAGGCTAGGTTCCAGTGCCTCCATATGACAGGTGGTTCCCTATTCTACTCACCAAAGAAGGTATGCAGATCATCGTGGCCTGCTGTATGCTTCACAACTTGGCTTTGCGACGACAGGTGCCTGTTCTGCAGGAGGATGGTCCAGATGGAGGTGTTGTGGCAGCTGTGCAGCCTGTGGACGGTGAAGACGAGGATGCAGAAGAAGAGGACATAGACAACAGGAACACGGTGATCCAGCAATACTTCCAGTGAGACACAGGTAAGAAGACAACACTGCCTGCTACATTTGATTGAATTCTTCTACCTCTCATCTGTCTGTCATTATCACCCAGTGAATGGACGCTGAGTTGTCACTTTCCATTTCGATTTCACAGATGTGGGTCCCACTGTGTGACCTCTGCTTTGTATCCGCATGGACTAGAGCTGTGTGACATAGGTATGTTGACATTACATTGGATATAGCATTTTTCCACAGTTATTGCAAATACACATTTTCGAAAGCACAGACTGACTTCAGATTGTTTTGTGATTTAAGGGTGTTTATTTAAGTGATAAATAGTGGAGGGGGTTGTAAAATGGTCAGGGGTGATGGTGGAGGAATGTCCATGGCAGAGTCCAGTCTATTAGTCTCACAGGTGCATTGTCCAAAGGGGCATAGGAAGTGGAGCTAGGGCAGTTTAAGTATGGACAGGGTGACAAAGTGGGACAGAAGGATGACAATCAGGGTGGTCTCATTTCTTGGCGGGGTCTTTGCATTGTTCTCTGTCTTTGTCCTGGATCTCAGGGACCGCTTGCGGGGTGGTTCTCCATCTGCAGGGGGTGGGGTGCTGGTGTCGTGGTCCTGTGGCGGTGCCTCCTGTCCACTAGCACCGGCAGAGGTGGTGGGCAGTTCATCGTACAGGCTAGAGTCAGGGGCCCCTTGTTGTGCCACAGTGTCCCTCCTGGTGTTGACGAGTTCCTCCAGCACCCCTACAATGGTGCCCAGGGTGGAATTGATGGATTTGAGTTTCTTCCTTGAACCCCAAATACTGTTCCTCCTGCAGCCGCTGGGTCTCCTGAAACTTGGCCAATACCGCTGCCATTGTCTCCTGGGATTGGTGGTAGGCTCCCATAATGTTGGAGAGGGCCTTGTGGAGAGTGGGTTCCATGGGCCTGTCCTCCCCTGTCACACAGCAGCCCTCCCAGTTCCCCTGTATTCCTGGGCCTCTGTCCCCTGAACAGTGTCCCCACTACCACTGCCCCCAGGTCCCTGGTGTTGTTGGGGTGGTGGGTTATCCTGGGTTCCCTGTAGTGGTGGACACACTGCTGCTTGACGTGTCCTGGGGACAGAGGGATGGGCCCGCTGGGTGGGTGCTGTGGTGGTGTTTCCAGAGGGGGGAAGCTCTGTTGTGGCCTGTGCCAGTGTGAGGGGAACATACTGTCCCGAGGTCCCAGATGGGACGGGCTGGTCATCTTGATACAGTTGGACAGAGCTGCTGTCATCACTGTAGGCCTCTTCTGTGGGTGGAGTGGACATGTCTGGACCCTACTGTCCAGTGACGTTGAGTAGGGGTCCTGCAGGGGTGTAAAGGCATGATTATTGCATCTATGTGTGCCAAGGTGTGCAATGGGTGGGTCATCCTGTACCCCAGTGCTTCCATTCTTGTGTGGGACCTTCTGTGATAATGGTTTAGGGGGGTGTATGGGTATGTGTAGTGGACATGCTTTGGTGATGGGTGTCCATGCTTTGGTGTTGCATGCAGAGCTTGGGTTTGGGATGTGTGGTTTGTGATAGTGGGACATATGTGAGGAGTTGGAGTGATGGGGTGAGGGCGAGGGTGGGGGTATGTGATAGCATGCAGGTAGGGTGGGAGATATGGTAGTTAAAGGTTTGACTTACGAGAGTCCATTCCTCCAGCTACTCCTGCGAGGCCCTCAGGATGCAGTATAGCCAAGACACGCTCCTCCCATGTTGTTAGTTGTAGGGGAGGAGGTGGGGGTCCGCCGCCAGTCCTCTGAACCGCCTGGTGGTGTCTTGAGACCACGGAACGCACCTTCCCCCGTAGGTCGTTCCACCCCTTCCTGATGTCATCCCTAGTTTTTGGGTGCTGTCCCACTGCGTTGACCCTGTCCACGATTCTGCGCCATAGCTCCATCTTCCTAGCTATGGTGGTGTGCTGCACCTGTGATCCGAATAGCTGTGGCTCTACCCGTATGATTTCCTCCACCATGACCCTGAGCTCCTCCTCAGAAAATCTGGGGTTTCTTTGTGGTGCCATGGGGTGGTGTGGGTGATGTGTGGGGTGGTGTGTGTTGTGATGTGTGGGGTGATATTTAGAGGTGTGTTGTGTGAGGTGCTTGGATGTTGTGTGAGTGATTGTGTTGAGTGCCTGTGGATGCTAGTTTGTAGATGGTGGTGTCTCTCTCTGACCTTCAGTCGCAATTTTTGACGTAAGGGTTTGTGGGTGATGTGGGTGTGGGTTTTATATTGTATTGGATGTGTGGGAGTGGTGTGTGTATGTGTATCAGGTGTGTGTGTTTTGATTTGTCCAATGTGGTAGTGTTTTTTAAATGTGTGTGGATTTTGAGGGCGGCGGTGTGTACCGTCAATGGAATACCGCGGTTGAAAGACCGCCGCGTGGATTCGTGGGTCGTGATAGTGTGGGCGTATTCCTGTTGGGGTTACGGTGTCGGTTTTGTTATCACCAGTTTATCACTAACCTTTAGTGTGGCGACTTGTGTGGGTGTCTAGATTTTGGCAGATTCCGAACTGTAGGTCAAAATAGCTGTGGCGGAATTCCGCGGCCGCGGAGGTGTGTTGGCGGTCTTCTGCACGGCGGTAAGCGGCTCTTACCACCAATGTTGTAATGACCTCCTTGGTCTCCAGGCCTGTGGCCATCACATTTACACCCTTGGGATAACAACCCACCCTACCGCCATGGTTTCCATGGTTTTCGTACCGCCACGAAAACCATGGTGGTAGGCACTATCAGTAGGGGTCTCCACCGCCACCCACCCCCTCCCCAGGGTCCTCCCCCACCCTCCACCACCCGCTCCTGCACATATACACACCACACGTGCACCCATATAAACACATGCACACACGCATACCCACCTCCACCCCCACATGCACACATACATATCCACACACCATAACATACACCAACATAGCTTGTCACACACATGCGTCCACAACACACAACACTCACAATCACTCATTCATGCATGAATCCAACGCGACTCACACCCGCATGTACGCATCCCAAAACATACCCCCACACACCCCCACATACACACAGCACCCCCCACCCCCCTCTGGCCAGAGAACCCGACTTACCTGCTTGCAGGGGGCGCTCTGGCTGGAGACAGTCCGCGGCACTGCTGTCAGCAGCAGCGTCTGCCAGCAAAACACCGCCAGGCTGTATCATTGCTCATGATACGGTCGGCAGTGTTTTTCTGGCGTGGCGGTGCTACTGTCAGCAGCACGGCCTTACCACCGTCCGCCGCCATGACCATCAGCGGTGTTCCGCCAGATGTCTGGAGGAATACCATCGCGGTCAAAATACGCGCTGCCGGTTGGTAGCCACGGCAGTGGTATGTTGGCGGCCGCCACCGTGGCAATAGGCGGTCAATACCAGCAATGTTGTAATGAGGGCCTAAGTCCTCGCCCCGTGGAAAATAATCGATGCATTGTCTGTGTGTGCCCAGAAATCTGACGCACACCCTTTGTTTTCCTTGCATTCCCTCCTCTGCAGTCTCCGTGCGTGTAATTTTGATGCATACTAGGTACTTTGTTCTTGCAAGAGACACTTGTTGCTTTTTTAAAACTTAAGAGTCTTCTTATCATTCCAAAGATGATATTTCAACTTGTGCTTATCAAATCTTGATTGTTTTGACCTTAATTGACTCAGATAAATATCTTGTATTTTTCTAAACCTTTGTGGTGTATTTTTGTGGTGTTTTCACTGTTTTTGCACAATTTATTGTACAAATACCTTACACATTGCCCTCTAAGTTAAGCCTGACTGGTCAGTGCCAAGATACTAGAGAGTGGGCAGAGGATAATTTGGATTGTGTGTGACTTAACCTGACTAGAATTGTGGTCTCTACTTGGACAAGGGTGTATACCTCTGCCAACTAGAGTCCCAATTTCTAACAGGCCTGTTGTTTTATGTAACTGGAGGAGATAGACATGTGATGTATGTTGTCACATTGTGCACGTGCTCTAGGCTAAATGTTATGATGATCATGACACTTGCGAGTTTATTCATCCCGATATATGCAGCCACTTGTCTGTGGCTGCTCGTTGCTGTAAAAGCTCTCACTTGATTGATCGTACTTCAGTCATAAAATGAATAATCGCAAAGGACTTTGCTCTCGCTTTGCCACCTCTGAGTCTTCTTGGTATACTGCTTCTTATGAAGCTTACTTCCCATTCAATCCTTCTTTATTCTACAATATTATGATATTCATTTCTGTTTTACAATCTGCAGGTCTTCTCTTCTCCTACACCATAACACTCATGCTTACCTTATGGGACCGCTTTAGGCAGGCACCCAAGAAGATTGACAGGGTAATCCCGAAGGATGCAGATGCACCATCCAGTTTGGCAATACAAACTAGTATCATTTGTCTTTCAATATTTCTTTTTGAACTGTGTGTGCTAGCTTCACCTCAACGTTATTTATATGTACTATTTTGCAAACATAGGTGACCAAACATTTTTACATATATAACAACTTGGATCTTACTGGGGTTGATGGAATGTAAAGTTATCTGTGTCATAATTGTTCATTTTTTCTATTCCTTCCACAACAGGCTTCTAATCATTTCCCAGATGAATATTGTGTTTGTGTAGTTTTCTCTTTTTGTCACACCTTTCCCTGAATCCCTTTACCATCCATTCATCAAATCCCACCCCTCTTCCCCTGGGCTGTGTGATTTATTGAGGTGTTACCTATTAACTTACACCAGTGATTAATCACAAACTTGATGATGCAGATGTGGTGGAAACAACGCCAACTCAGTGTCCAATATATTAATTTGAGTTCATCTAGGTGGAGTGAGGCCTCACTTGTTATACTTTCAATGTTAGTGTCTAGCATGCTACTACTATACCACCGTGGTACCTTGAGAAACCATGCAGCCCTCGCTTCATCTAGTCAGGTAAGGGAACTTGTACTTTTAGTTTAGGCAATATAATCGGCAATGGCAAATCTCTCCGCCCCACTCCTATGAGTCAAATTTTGCAGAATGCACTGCAGAGACTAGGAGAGTATTAGAGCAAGGGTACGTAACCCCATAATGAATTGTTATGCACTATCATCAGATTTGAAAAATACGCTGTGTAAAGGCAGCAGTGTGAAGATTTTAGGCATAAACAACTCTAAATAAATATTTATCCTCCCCCATCCCTAACAAAAAGAATAGACACCCACCCTTTTCACCCACAGCTGGCCCACCCCTATCCCCAAACATATGTCACTTTCCCCAACCAACGCCAAAAAAAACTGTCCAATTGTCCATATAGAACAAAACAAAGTTGAAAAGTTCCAAACCCAAAAACCCATTCCCACCCTCTCAACCCACAACAAGTCTCATTCACCAAATAAAAGGTTAAAAAGGGGGCTGAAGAGTGCACTAAAGGAGGGCCAGGATTAATTTGAGGAGCCCCTCCAATCGTGCCTGGCAGGCCTCTACTAGCGCCAGCCTCCGAAGGACACAGCATTGGAAAACGGTATGGGGGGTCACGAGTGATGGTATGTCAGTGGGCGGCTGCCCTGAAACTGTGGTGCTGGTGTTGTTTGGCTGGAGGCACTGGGGGCTGGCTAGGGTCCTGAGTATTGACAGCGGCTGCTGCCGCCTCCTCCTCCTTGAGGATTACTCAGCCCTCATGGCCTCCACCTTCTGCCATGCAGCCGGCTGCTTTTTCCTCCTGTGATGGGGGACCAGCAGGAATCTCTATATCACGGAAGAATAAAGAGAAATAGTTAACAATGCTCCCAGCAAAACAATTGTTTAAAATCATGCAATGTAGTGGCACAGTAGTAATACATTTGCTGGACACCTCAGGCTGTTCAACTTTATGGTGATTAGAGTTACAGGAATTATGCACTATGGACTATAAGTATCCTTCTCTCTCCTGTTGTGCTAAATTACTGGTGGCATTGCTAGCTCATCTAGCGCCCTAGTTGTGCTCCTTACCATCTGCAGCTGTGGCAGATATACTAGAAAATTATCTAATTCCAATGACCCTGTTCTTCTCCTAAATAAATGCCTTTTCATTGTACCTGAACTACAAGGCCAATGAATACTAAGAATGAAACACTTGACATAGCATAACAAAATGAACCATGCAGACGTCCTGTCTGCCATAAGTAGACATTGGGAAAAAAGATGTACTACAGTACAGAGAAAGAGTTAAGGAATGGTATAGATAGAGAGATTTTATTTGGCACATTTGTCACAGAAAATCCCATTCAGGAAAATCAAGGCACTTACTTAGTGCCCCTTTACTCACTGTCCTCATCACTCTCTTCCACCACACTTTATAATAATTACTTTTTACCCAAAGAATACATTTGCTTTGCAGTAAGGAAAGGAATCTTCTTAACTTACTCAACAGCTTCACATGAAAAATTTTGTGAGTCAAGGAAATATTCAGAAACGCTATCCAACCTTTTGAATCAAAACTTTGATAAAAAAACATTCCAAGCAAGTAAAGTAGTTGAGAAGAACGCCCCTATCCAGAAGAGCTCCTTTGTTTCATCATTCCAAGCTTTTATCTATTCATCATTGCAAATTTGTTCTTCTAGTCCTCATATTCTTCACCTATGGCTTTGATACACACCATTTAAGCTTTACTTATTCTCATCCAGTCCTTAACCATTTAAAACCATCCAAATTCCAAACATGGCTCTCAACTAACCTTTCACCAACATTCATTTACCCAATACCCACCAATGCATCCTTTCAGCCATTTATCTATCGAAGAGATCCAACCCACCCGAGGAGGCTATTCACCCACCCAGTCATGGAATCCTTTCACTCGTACCCTTTCACCCACCTGGGCAGGCATCCTTTCACCCGTATATCCTTTCACCCATCCTTCACCCACCCACGCATGCTGTCATCCTCATCACCCACCTATCTGATTATTATGCACTGTTTCATCCACACATCCTTTCACTTACATTATATTTCACCCATCCTTCTCCTTCCATCCTTCTTTCAATTTCCAAAAACACAACCTAGTTGAAGTTCATTTTATGAACCGTAGTCTGCTGAATTGAAGATAGAAGAGGCCATTTATATTTAACTCCTGCTGTCAGTCAACAACACTTGTACACCATTGCGGTGACTATATTACTAATTGTCAATAAGCAAGCAATAGGACTTACCACCACCTGCCACTGCCGAGACTCTCCCTTTATCTGCTTCTGCAGTCGTGTCTGCGCTGGCACTGGCGCTGCTGGCCCCGGCACTGGTAGTCAGTGAAGATAGAAATAAACAGTACACAATTTAGATGCCAGATACGCCTCCCCCTATTGGTTTTTTATAGTAAACTACAACCACCATACATCACTATATTTCGGTTACAGACTTCCCTTCTATCAATATATCAGGTGGGCATTTTGTTATTTGGCAAGTTAAAAAAAAAAACTTTTGTTTATTGAGGGACAGAACTAGCTATTGATGAATCTGAGTTTTTTCAAGAGAAATTAAAGTGTACAAGAATTGGTCAATGAGTGACATATAGGCCCATATTATGACATTGGCGGTAAATCCCACTTACCGCCATGCTGACTACTGCCTACATACCTCTGACACAGCAGATATCCGCCAATCATATTATGACACACATATACCAATCCGTCACTATACAGCTACGCACACAAGTCCGCCAGCCCAAAGGTCAGTGATGAACTGGCAGTATCAAAACCCACACCGTTACGCCAACAGAACAACGGCCACAACATTATGACCCACAAATCACCGCGGCGGACATTCAATGGCGGTAAACCATTGGCGGTACATACCGCTGCGCTCACAATACACACAACCTAAGAAAACAACACTACATTGGTCAATTCAAACAACACACAGCTGACACCCATATACACACCACACCCACTCACCCACACCACTATAAAACACACACCCACATTACACACAACCCTTTATGACTACTAACCATTGCCAACAGAAAGAGAGAGAGAGACAGCAAGAGCACCCACACAACCAGAGCCATATACCACCATCACCTATACACCACCCATGCACCTCACAACACACACCCCAACACATCACCCTACACACCCTCGCCAACACCACTCACACCACACCCATGACACCACAACAACACCCCAGGTTCTCTGAGGAGGAGCTAAGGGTCATGGTGGAGGAAATCATCCGGGTGGAGACACAGCTATTTGGATCACAGGTGCAGCACATATCCATTGTTAGGGAAATGGAGCTATGGTGGAGGATCGTGGACAAGGTCAACGCCATGGGACAGTACCCCAGAACAAGGGATGACATCAGGAAGAGGTGGAATGACCTACGGGGAAGGTATGTTCCATTGCAGCAAGACACCAACTAGCGGTACAGAGGACTGGCGGTGGACCCCTACCTCCTCCCCACAACTAACAACATGGGAGGAAATAATCATGGCAGTCATGCATACTGAGGGCCTGGCCGGAGTAGCAGGAGGACTGGGCTCTGGTAAGTCAACTTTCTATTACTATCACCCCCTACCTACATGTCACCACATACCCACCCTCACCCTCACTCCCATCACTCCACCACCTCCCACACACCCCACCATCACAACCCACTAATCCCAATGCCAAGTCCTGCATGCAAAACCAATGCATGGACCCCCCTCACAGACCTGCATGGACACCTATCACCACAGCTTGCTCTCTAGAGAGAATCACCTAGCCCACCAAATAACAAATTACTCATGGAAAAGCTGCCAGGGCAAATCCAATCAAAGAGGGCAACACACCCATGCACAATATGTCACACACAGAAACAATAACACTGCATTTACATCCTCATAGGTAACCCATCCAATGTCACCGGTGAAGAGGGGCCAGCAACATCCAGTCCCCCCCACAGAAGAGGCCCACAGTGATGACAGCAGCTCTGGTCACCTGGATCTGGATGACCAACCTGGCCCATCTGGGACCTCCGGACAGTCTGTTACCCAGGCACACTCTCACACCACCACAGAGCCTCCCCCCTTAGGAAACACCACCACAGCACCCACCCAGCAGGCCCATACCTCTGTCCCCAGGACATGTCAATCAGCAGTGTGTCCACCACTACAGGGACCCCAGGCCACCCCACAAACACAAGCCAATCAGGCACCTGAAGTCAGTGGCAGTGGGTACATGGTTCAGGGGACAGAGGCACAGGACAACAGGGAATCTGGGAGGACTGCTGTGTGCCAGGGGGAGGGCAGGCCCAGGGAACTGACCCTCCAAGAGGCACTCACTGCAATCCTGGGAGCATACCAACATTCACAGGATACGCTGGGCCAGATTCTGGACAAGTTGCAGGAGAACATGTGGCTGCACGACGGACAGTACTTGGGGATCAGGGAGGGCTTGAAGGCCATCAGCACCACCCTGGTCTCCATTGCAGGGGTGCTGGCAGACATAGCCAACATTATGAGGGAGGCAGTGGCACACCACCGGGCCCCTGACACTAGCCAAACCACTGAACAGCTCTCCACCTCCGCTGCCGCTAGTGGACGGGAGGCTCCGCCACAGGACCAACAGGCCACCAGCACCCCTCCCCCTGCAGAAAAAGAACCACCCTGCAAACGTTCCCTGCGATCCAGGCAGAAGCCAGAGACTATTGCCAAGACCCCCGCCAGGAAATAAGACTCTCCTGATTGTCACCCATGTGTCCCACCCTGCCACCCTGTCCACCTTGAACTGCCACTGCTCCCCTTCATATGCCCCCTTGAACAATGCACCTGTTCTACAAATAAACTGGACTCTACAGCGGACTTTCCTCCATCACAAACCCAGCCCATTGCACTACCCCCTCTTCTTCAGAGCACCGCAATAAACACACTTTGATAAAATACACTTATGGCAGATGTCAAATGTTTTCAAAATGTATTAGTTTAACCAGGTTCAGACATTGCAATTTAACTGTACAGTAATGTTTACATTGGAAAGACCTGTAGTTGGCTGCACTGGCCACACCAGGAACAATAGTGGGGCACCAACATCTACAAAAAGAGATGCCAAAGGGTACAGTGAGTGGGCATAAAATTAGGAATACACAGCATGCCAGTGACAATGTAAAACATAAAACTGTCAATGAAATGTGTATTAACGCTGTCTTACCTGTGTCTCATAGGAAGTATTGACGAATAATTGCACTTCTGTTGTCTTCATCCTCATCCTCTGCCTCCTCATCTTCACTGTCCACAGGATGCACTGCTGCCACATGGCCATCTCCAGCCTCCCCCTCCTGCAGAAAAGGCACCTGACGATGCAAGGCATGGTTGTGCAACATACAGCATGCCACGATGATCTGGCAGACCTTCTTGGGTGAGTAGCACAGGGATCCACCTGTCAGATGGAGGCAATGGAACCTGGCCTTCAGGAGTCCGAAGGTCCTCTCTATAATCCTTCTTGTTCACCCATGTGCCTCATTGTAACATTCCTCTGCCCTTGTCCTGGCATTCCTCACAGGGGTCAGTAGCCATGAGAGGTTGGGGTAATCAGAGTCACCTGCAAATATCGAGGGACAAATGTTAGACACACACTTGCCCCTAGGGCGCACAAAATACCCATACACTGAAATCCACTGGGTGGGAACCACCGCTCACCTATTAGCCACACCCTGTGCCTTTGGAGTTGCGCCATCACATTTGGGATGCTGCTATTCCTCAGGATAAAAGCATCATGCACAGACCCAGGATACTTTGCATTGATGTGGGAGATGTACTGGTCCACCAGGCACACCATCTGGACATTCATGGAATGAAAACTCTTTTGATTTCTGAAGACCTGTTCATTTTGCTGGGGGGGGACAAATGCAATATGTGTTCCATTGATTGCCCCAATGATGTTGGGGATATGTCCCATGCATAGAAGTCAGCTTTCACTGTGGCAAAAATCCTCCGCCTGGGTGAAAATGATGTAGCTGCACATGTGTTTAATCAGGCAGACAACACTCTGGTCAGCACTATTGAGAACATTGGCTGTGACATTCCTGCTGCCAAGCCCACTGTCACTTGGAAAGAGCCACTTGCCAGGAAATGGAGCACTGATAGGACTTGCACAAGAGGGGGGATCCCGGTGGGGTGCCGGATAGCAGATATTAGGTCAGACTTCAATTGGGCACACAGCTCTGTAATTGTGGCCCTGTCAAGTCTATAGGTGAGGATAATGTGCCTGTCCTCCATTGTTGCCAAGTCCACCAGGGGTCTGTACATGGGGGGATGTCTCCATCTCCTATTCATACCCAGCGGTTGTAATCCATGGGGCAAAAGAGTGAGCAGCTGGTCATTATCCCTACATTCCAACCACTACAGTTCAATGCATTTTATGATTGTAACATTTTTTTTGTTGAAGATGTCCAAAATTGTGCATTTGTGTGCTGTGACACAGTTAGGAACCATGGCCTGCACCCCCCCTGAAATGGCATCTGCCTGTCCTGTATGGAGGGACAGGTGAAAATGAGGTAATTCCGCTAACGTTGTGCAATGTTGCGGCAGGATGTCGAAAACCGCTGTGCAACTTCTCATTGGTTATCTTTGGGCCCTATGGGGTACAGTGGCCAATGGTGATGAATGCTGGCAGTGACGGAACGCACCGCCTCAGATGTGACCACCATTTTCTATCTGTGCACTCACTTGCTACCTGTCCTTCAACAGGAGAGGACCTACACTACTACCGACTGCTGTATGGACCTCCAGACCAAAAGGTGAGCATATCGTGAGTACGACGCAGGGGGCGTGAATGCATGGACTGCTGTGTGTGAAGGCCTCATGTGGGCGGGGGGTTGGTGGATGGGCCCTGGGCAGAGTAGAGTATGTATGGTGGGCCATGTTTGTGCTAATTGGGATGGGAAGGGGCATGGTAGGCCATCAGTGTAACAGGCAGGACAGTCAGACTAATACCTTTAATAGTGCCTATTTCCCTGCAGGTCAGCACCCATAAAAAGAAAATTATATGGCGTGCCATCGCCAAGGACATGCGGACCCTGGTGGTCTACGGCAAGCGGAGCACCCACTATCAGAAACGGTGGGAGGACCTGAGACGCTGGGCACAGAAAATGGCGGAGGCCCAGCTGGGAATGCCCTCCCAAGGAGAAAGGGGTTCCTGTCGAACCCTGACCCCCCGATGGCCCACAAACTGGTGGTGGCCTATCCGGAGCAAGATGGAAACTTGGGGGCATCACAGCAGTCACAAGGGGGTGAGTACAGTGCCCTGATTTACAACTTTCGCCTGGTGGGGTGGTATCTGGGTGGAGGATATGGTCCCTGTGGGTACCCCTCGGCCAGGCCCAGCATTGCAGAGTAGGTCTCATTTTGTGCAGGATTCTGATGAGAAAGTCCTCCAGTCATGCTAGTAGGCATCCACTACTGGGCAGGGGTCTGACTCCCTGTTTTATCATATTGTTCATCCCATTGGCATTCTAAGACAGCCTTTGATATGTACCGGGTCTGTCACTTAAGATATTAACTTTTGGCATTCCTGGCACAATTAGATGAGCAGGAATAAAAAACATGCCAGCGACTCATGTGAAAACAATGACAAATGCAAACAATGCCACACCCCCAAACAACCCCCCTCTCTACACTTTTACCCCAGAAATTGTATTTTCTCATTTACTTTATATCAAAAATTAACTAAAGGGGAGTACAGAGGAAGTTTCAAGGGCAAGGGCTCACCCTCCTACATGATCAAGTATCATGAGCCAAACAAAAGCCCAGTCCTTATCTACAGGGTTAACCCTTCAGAAAATATCTCTAGAAAACTGCTTCGTTTCCTGAGAAAACCCTCACTCAACAGAGTAACCCCTTGGTGGCATGCTTCATCATTGGATCCTTCAATAATACTGTCTCAGGGCCAATGGAAGAGAGGTCCTGGTTAGTGGACATAGTGAATGGATCATTAGTCACTAATACTGTATCAAGGCTTATAAAACAGAATAGGCCTAGGTAAAAAAGAGGCCTGCAGTGTATGTTCAATAGTAAAGGCATTGTTCCACCATTGTTGTGGAATGTATCTAGAGCCATAGGGAAGGGCAAACATTGTAAAGGGGGAAAGCTGACAGAGGCTCACCTCCTCGTCATGGTGTAACTTGGCCCCAAGGAATGACAAGTGATGGTGGGTTAACTCTCCATTTATGGATTACAGGATAAACACTGAAGCTCACTGATAATAAGGTGTGGTATGGATATATATCAACACATTACGGTTGTGTTTTAGCACATTCCCCATAGGAGGAGTGACACCAGGGAGACACTCTTGGTCCTGATGAAAAGCTGAGGGGTAGGCTTGAAACACGTAGACCAGACATTAGGAAGGCAAGTTAATTAAAAAGCCCCTATTCCAATCACCACGTTTTCAACCATACAGCCACCAGGGCGGTTATTAAAACATTAGTTTACCTGGGAGGCAGGTATTTTTAATCCTTTTTATGACACCCCCACTCCTATTGCACACTATCATAGTGATTCATATATGAAGTGATCCCACGTAATCCGGTGGTCGCAGCACGATTCGTTCCTCTGCAGAACGAGAAGGACCCAATGATGAATCATGCCACCTAGGGGTAACCATGGTGGGTGAGGGTTTTCTAAGGAAACTAATCAGTTTTCGAGAGATATGTTCTAGAGGGTTAACCCTATAGATAAGGGCTGGGCTTTCGTTTGACTTAAGATACTAAGGCCCTCATTCTGACCTTGGCGGGCGGCGGAGGCCGCCCGCCAAAGTCCCGCCGTCAGGTTACCGTTCCGCGGTCGAAAGACCGCGGCGGTAATTCTGACTTTCCCGCTGGGCTGGCGGGCGGTCGCCTTCAGACCGCCAGCCAGCCCAGCGGGAAAGAGGCTTCCACGATGAAGCCGGCTCGGAATCGAGCCGGCGGAGTGGAAGCTGTGCGACGGGTGCAGTTGCACCCGTCGCGTATTTCACTGTCTGCGCAGCAGACAGTGAAATACATGTAGGGGCCCTCTTACGGGGGCCCCTGCAATGCCCATGCCAGTGGCATGGACACTGCAGGGGCCCCCAGGGGCCCCGCGACCCCCCCTACCGCCATCCGGATCTCGGCGGTCCGACCGCCGGGATCTGGATGGCGGTAGGGGGGGTCGGAATCCCCGCGGCGGTGCAGCAAGCTGCGCCGCCGCGGAGGATTCAATGGGGCCGCGGTACACTGGCGGGACCCCGCCAGTGGTGCCGGTCCGACTGCGGCTTTACCGCCGCGGGCGGAATCCCCATTGGAGCACCGCCGGCCTGTCGGCGGTGCTCCCGCGGTCCTCCGCCCTGGCGGTCAAAGACCGCCAGGGTCAGAATGACCACCATATTTACTTCATGACAACATTAAAAAAAGTTTCTCTTTGCATTTATGATTCTACATCGCTTTGAATTACATTGACTAATGCATTCAAACATTGACTACTCATTTACAACTAATTTATGATTTGAATTTGTAGTTAACCATCAAGGGTTGCAGATCTATCACTTTCAGTTATTTTTGTGTGGCCTAATGTGGCCTAATGGGCTTACTGTTATTGATGAGTACTGATTTGTTGTGCCATCCTCAGTCTGGAGCTAAAGGTCAATCTGTTTGATTGCATCTTCTACTTGAGTTTGCACTAGAAATTTTCACAGTCCAAAATTCTGCAACACCTTCATAAATTAGGTTATATTTCCCAACTTAAAGAAGCTTTAAGACTAATGGAAGTCACAAAAATTGTCTTAAGTCAGACACATATTTTTACGATCTCATTCACATAACAAAATATGTAGAAACAGTTAATTTAAAAATGTATAATTCCCTTGGCGACAACAAACAAGTTATTTATTAATAACTGTTCAAATGATCATGATGCCTGTATTTTACATTAGGAAGGGAATGTCATCAAGGGCCTCATCTACAAACTTTTTTAATGGTTGCAAACCGTATGATCGGGTAAATCAGAGGATTAACAACCACTAATACACTTTTTAGGATGTACTAACCCAATTAGTGATCCAGAACAATTGTGTTTCTGACTCATTAAATGTGTTAAGCAAACAATAAGGAATCTGTATTTTGAAGGAGCAGGGTTTGGGCATCCTTTCCAAATACCAATTCCTTATGTATTAATGTGTTGCAACTGAAATCTGGCCCCAAAACATTAATATTTAAGTTTACAACCAACTCAAAGGAGGTGGTACTCCCTTTGTCAACTGGAAAGAGTCCCCAATGGACCCTGTCTACTTTGTAAGCGTTTACAGAAATGTTTGTTAGGAGTAGGGACCACTTACTAATCTTAAACAAGGTTTATGTAACTTATTATTTATTTGAAAAACACATTCCATTTTCCTTTAAGGAAAACCAACAGTGATGGCCAATACAAGTGAGACACAATTTACTACTTACCCCATGAACATTGATGAGACAGACTGAAATACGACCAACTATAATTCAGTATAGTTCAGTTCGCACAATTCCTATGGATTCGGTAGAAGCCAGTGAGCAAATTTTGACCACTTTTACCAAATCTATTTTAGTACATTTCAAACAAGAAATCGCTAATTGGGAATCATTACTAGTCATAATTTACAACATCTTATTAGGCCCCAAGTTGTGTAAATATACTATATTTCATTGAAGATTATTTATTAAAAATACTATTTTTAAAAGAGCATAACATTAACTTTCATTTTTTTTTAATTAAAAAATCGACTGAAGGTTAAAGTTCAGTAATTCATACACAAAATCTACAACAGTAATAAAAATGCAAGTGTGCTTTTTAAAAAGGTACTACTTGGTGATTTAGTCATTCACTTCCAATGGTATAAAAATAATTTAGACTTTCATAAAAATAGGTATGTTTATTTGAAATAAAATTCCTAACTCTTCAATATGTCACTAATTACAAAAAATACATGTAATCACGTTTCCAGGAGTTGTACATTCTTATCTGATTTCTAGCATTTAAATTGATTTTGAAACAGTATGGCCTAGCATCAAAATGCATTTTTGGTATTTTAACCATTAGTTTTGTCGTGGTGAACAGAGCTACATCTTATTTTTTATAGGATTATATTTTTTATATCATGTTATAGATCTTATTATATTTAATTTATTTTAAGACCCTTGGTGTTATTTGAATTTGAAAATCTGGCCAAAAGAATAAAGAAAATGGAGGTCACTCTTATAAGGGCATTTACTTTGTATGAAAACTATGTAGTTAGCTTTATAAATGTTACAAAACATCCAGATTGGTACAGCTTTCTTCTCTTAGATCTGTCCCTTTAAATTTAGTTTTATGATTTTCTTTTATTTCATTTTGTGGAAATGTTCTATTTAATTGTGTGGGTGTGGAGATAATTTTTTGGTATTAATTATGATGTTTTTTTATTCGTTGCAATTTTTCACTTGCTTGGAAAGAGCTGTATCAGAATTTTAGATTGTTCTTTTAGGTAACATACTAGAGAGCACATCAGCTGCATGTTGAGAAGCATAGTATGGCTCACCAACAACATAGTTGGCTTTCTTTGTCACTGTCATTTGCCTGCTTCCTATTTGTGTTCAGCTTTGTCAATCTTGTCTTTCTCTCTCCATTGAGAATTGTCTCTTTACAATTTCGTTGATTGTTTGCCATTGCTGCTTCCACTGATTCCTTTTCAAGAACCACCTTTTTCTTTTGTGTGAAGTACCCCATTAGAGTGCATGTGTTTCAGAGCCATCTACCTTATGTACCTCTCTGCCCCTGCATTCTGTGTTGCTCTGTGTTGTCCGACTGCTTCTTTTCACCTCCTCCCTCTTGCACTCACCAGTGTGTGTTTACCCGTTGCTTTCCTCAATTGGCTCCCTCTGTGTTGCTTTCTCTAAACCACCGCATTATTTTCTCTCCCGCTTTTACGTCCCCTCCCGCTACTCTCCTCCTGTTGCTTTGCATCCCCTCTTGTGTTTCTTGGGCGTCTCCCCACCACCGGCCATGTTGTTTCACCATTTGTCCCAATTTGGATCCACAATTAAAAAGAAAACAAAAGCTCCCACATCATTTTGTAGTTGCGTGCATGCCTGGGGTGGCACCCACAAAATGACACAGGCAGCCGTGTAAAAGGCTTTTGGTGTGGTTTTTTTTTTAATTTAGGTACTCTGCACAGCATTGCTGATGTTGAGTGGTGCGGCTAAAAACCATTAGCAAACCCAATAGGTCACAGAAGTGAGATCTATTGGCTTTGTCAATACTTGCCATTAGTGCAATCCACTTTTTTAGCCTAGGAATTTTTGAGAACTATGGAGGGCATGAAGAGTACTCCTTCAATGTTGCACCCCTCTCCTATATGTTTAACAAAAATTTCTTTTTGAGTTTCCAGAGCCCGTGTTTGGTTGTGGACTGTCATTTTTTTTTTTTAGAAAAGGGGGCCACAGCAATTTCCCTATAATAGGATATCAATATTACTTTTCAGTTTTTATATTTCTATTGAGAATTGTAATTTTCCTCTAGCGCTTTTCTTTTGTAAAAAGAGGCAATTTCTCTTTTTGTAATAGTTTGATTTCTGAGAGAGCATAGTTCACTGTGCCACAATGCCTCTTAAACATGAATGTGAAAGGGTGGTCACAGTTCTTGTGATCACAATTTGGTGGTCACATTTCTGTATAACGTGAATAGATGTTTTTGTTTAAATGATGTATTACAATACTCATAAAAAAGCGTATAGTTGAATATAACATTTTAGAGAAGCTGCATATAATTATTATTTCAAATTATGTTATGTTATAGGGGGTCATTACAACCTTGGCGGGTGGCTGAAGCCGCCTGCCAAGGTCTGACCGCCGGGCAGCCGCCAATGCGGCTGCACTCCCGGCGCGGCCATCATGAGATCCCCGCCGGCCCGGCGGGGATCTCGGCCGCAACACAGGAGCCGGCTCCAAATGGAGCCGGAGGTGTTGCGGCCGTGTGACGGGTGCAGTTGTACCCATCGCGCTTTTCACTGTCTGCATAGCAGACAGTGAAAAGCTGCACAGGGCCGTGGCAGGAGGCCCGCGACTCCCCTTTCCGCCATCCTTGCACCGCCATGAAAAGGCTCGCAGGAGGGGGACTCGTAATCCCCCCGGGACTAAAGTGGCAGGAAACTGCCGGTCCCAGCGGTGCGCCCGCAGCACTTCCGCCGCAGTCATAATACCAGGAATTTCACCGACAGCCTGCTGGTGGTGAAATCTGCAAAAACAACCCTGGCGGTCTTTGACAGCCAGGGTTGTAATGACCCCCATAATGTTTTAAAAGTATTACTCTGCATAATCATTTTGTATTCCAACTACAAGCAACAGAATTTATTTAAACTGAAGTAAATTCATGTTTTCTGTAACTTAGCTGGAGTGAAGGCCACAATTTATTTTCTTGCTTAACCATCAGCGTGAGGCTGTTTTTGTATGCCTTTCTACAAAATGTAGGTGCCAGGATCCAAGGTTGAACTAATGAAGAGTCCATTGTGTTGAAGAGATAAGAAGATTTACAAGAGGTACCATTATCATGAGGGGAGTCATTTGGAATTTGGCCGAAATTCTTATGAAGTTCCTGGGAATTTGAAGGGGATGCAAGGTCAAAGTGGCAAGTTCCTGAAGTCAACCTTCCAATTAACATTAATGTAACAATCTTTTTTTCAGTGACAATGTTTTTGAAATTATGTAAGCTTTGAAGGATGGGGACTTAAAAGTGTGGTCTGTCCAGTGAAAGATTCAGATTCCCTTGTCCATAGCAGAAAGAGGACCTCACTGAGCTTTTCCTTATACCTAGATTTTCAATGGTTTCATGCCCCTGTACCTCTCTTAACAGAAACTTCTACTGAAGATTCTGTTTGCTGACTCTTTACTCAGAAATCTTTAGTATGAGAATAGTTCAACTTAGAATAAATGGTCAGACAGGAAAACTTGACTTTGGAATTCAAGCATCATTCTTTGTTTCAGATTTTCTGCATTATCACCTTTTGAGATACTTGTCTTTTACATGTGTGTGAAATGTAATAAAGTACAATACTTTAACTCTCCTTTGGTGATTTTGTACATCTATACCATGGTTTTGACACTCATTTATGTAAGTTTGACTCTAAGTCTGTAATAAAGCCTTTTGAAACATAAAATGGTCTCTGAGACTTTAGGACTCATTATGACTTTGGCTGTCTGACCGGAAAACCGCTGTGGTGGTGACTGCCAAAAGACCACCAAGTTGACTGTAATCTGATCATAGTTTAAGAGTTGCATAGCTCAGCTGGCCAAAAACAGCCAATTTCCTAAACCACCAGGACACTGGAAAATAGAAAAGAGGCGGTTTGACCACCAGAACTGCCGGTCAGCCAAAAAGCCTCCGATCATATTACGAACCACAAATCACGAGAGCTGTTCTTCCATTGCAGAAAACCATTGGTGGTGGAGTCGTGGTGATCTGAAGTCACATCAGTCAGAACACCACACCACATTGCTAGTTTGAATATCCCACACCTGACAAACATCCACATATCTGACATACCTACACACTGCACTATATAAGACGCACCTACACAACCCACAATCCTTTGCAACCAGAACGCCACCCACAGCCAGAGACTAGCCAAAAAAATAAGATAAAGCAAAACAAACAATATGCACTCCTGCACATTTCACTCAGCACTCATCCCACACATCAATAACATACACAACACACAATTTAATATCCGACACAATACACAACAACCATTACCCACTCACATCACAGTACCCAACCTTATCACTAATTCTTTTACCCCATTTTTCACTACTTCACCGTCTCTTCCACCACCACCATGTCTCCACAAAAACATTAATGTTTCACTGAACTGATGATGAGTTGAGGGCCATGTGGACAAACTTGTCAGAGTATAACCATACCTTTTTGGAGCACAGGTCCAGCAAACATTAATAGGCAGGAAAATGGAGTTGTGGCAAAGGATAGTGGGCAGGTTGAATTCTGTAGGCAATTAGCCACGCACATGGGAGAACCGCCGGAAGAGGTGGAATGACCTCAGGGGGAAGGTACATTCCATAGCTGCCAGGCACCAGCTGGCGGTCTGCAAGACTGGTGAGCACTCCCACCTCCTCCCCCTACTTTCACATCATGAGAGGACAAGGTCTTGGACATTCTGCATCCTGAGGGTCTGACAGAAATACCTGGGGGAGTGGAGTCTGCTAAGTTACTACACCATTCATGTCACGAAAAAGTATTGTCTTGCATGCTCACTGATCATCTTCCCCCAACCCAATGACCAAACTACCCACCACACCTGTGTTCAAATGTCTAAATACCCCTAACTGTCTGGTATGCCACATGTCAACTAAACTCCCCTGGGGCCACAGTGCTTTTGTATGGCTTGTGAAGTATAAGGATTGACAGCACTACAACTCCCAGCAGGTACTGTTCCACCTGTAAGACAACCAGAACAGTGTACTACATTTTAAGATGTCTTGCATGTGAAACTAACAATCAATGTAACCCCTCCTGAATGGACCACTGTTTTACCGTTTATGGCAATGATAGCAGTGCTATGGTCCACTACCAGTACTATTACAAGCAAAACACAGCTACATCTATGTCTCCTACCAAACAGGCCTTTGAGAAACCCTTCCAAACAATGTCATAGACTCACCTGGGGGGAGACGCTACGGGAAACTGGATATACTTGCAGTACATCCATACAGAGGCCCAGGTCAAATGGTTACTCCCATACTGTTTGCCAGCTCTGTCACCATTGTGCATTGTCCAGCTGTAATTTGAATCAAGGATGCCATACACCTTACAAGGAGAGGAATATACATTGTCATGTCTCTACACATACAAGATATGAGAGAATCAGCAGTCATCTAAACACCTACATCCTCCAAGAGCTCGGAGCATGGTGTATACAATTGCAAATGTCTCTGTCCCACATTGCTGTAACCCAGATTTGGGTCATGTCAGGGGATCATGTAAAGGCAGTGTATGCATGTCACATAGCATGTCTAGTTGTCAAAGTTAAACATCACTTTTTGCATCTCTTACAGCATCTGTGTTCCACTGCTCCTACAGGTAACGTTGCCATTCTCAACATGGAGAGGACACCAGAGACTGACACTGAAAGGGAAGGGAATGTCTCAGACACCCCACCCTCTGTAGCAGAAGAACACCCACAATCATAGACATCCAGGAGGAGCAGATGCCAAGACTAACCCCACTGCCAGGAAGTGAACCTCTACTGATTGGTTCCCCTTGTGTAGCACAGATACACTCTGTTGACTGTTCTGAAACCTATCTCCATTTTCCTATGGAGCAAGGACACTGGACTTGTGTTTCCAAATGGTGTAGCAGCTACTCTGATATTTCATCCAACATGACTATACTGGACCCGTGTTATAAACTTCATCGTATCACAACGATTTTGGTATCAGCAGACCGGGAATGATTAGAATAGTATGCACAAGCATTGTATTCATATTCGGGTAACAAAATCACCCGAATATCAGAGTTTCCGTCCTGAACCCTCGTGTTCCATTTAAACGACAGCCATTTTATGATTGCCCTCACATAGGCCAATGTCTAATGCTGAAAACGAGTCTGAAGGACACGTACATCTTTGCTGACTCCTCTGTGACCTGGGCAAGCTGACTCCACTGCCTGAAGCCAGACCTGTTCCGCCAGTTTCTTTCCCAGTGGCCGAATGAGATTAGTATCAAGGCACAACACATCATAAACCTTTCATCACACAAAAACCATGCCTAATCTTACACACGCCTGTCCCTGTTTCTTTCTTTATGACTTGCTTTACAAGGAGGAGGTGCCCGTTTATATTGGGGGTCCGTCGATATCTGATGAAAGTACTAAGCCTTGCCGGGTAATTGATTGAGGGCTGGACCAACTGGAATATGGGCTTGTCATCATAAACCTGCTATTTCTTTGTAGTGAAAATATGTGAATGGTCAACTGTAAAATAAGGAATGTTTGCCTAAAGCATAATATTTTGTATAAAAGAGAAGGTTAGCTTTGCAAGAGGAGCAGTCTCCTGAGAATATACACTGTGTTGTACTTCTAGGATACCTGTTACTGGCTGCAGCCAATAAACAAGATCTTTGACTTCACCAAGAAGACTCTGTGTTTCTGTAGTCTGAAACAGGAAGGACTCGAAGTCTTAGTATGTGTTCCCTGGCACCACTGGGTTCTGAAAAACCCAGTACTTCAGTTGGCGCCCAACGTAGGGCGATTTCAGCGGTACCAGTCCAAGCCAGAGGTTCGTGAGGAGCTTCGTGTGAAAATTCTGGAGGAAGGCCGCCACTTCATCGACCCCTGTATGTCGACGTGGTCCGAAAGTCTTTGCTGTGAGTTTCCCCGCTTCCCGACGGCTACGAAGGACTGCTGCCCTGACTATCGCCCTGTTTTGGACCCTTGATGATTTGGTAGAGCGAAACGATAAACGAGTCTTCTGGTGACGTCATCGATACCTCAGTTAAGTATAAGTGGAGCGTCTCCCAGTCCTTAGTTTGGTTCTTAGTTTGGTATCCCCTTGGGATCTTTGATTTGGAACTTGCAAGTACCAAAGCCGAGGGATTCGTGTATTCACGAGACTATCGTATTCGATAATCCTTTGAAGTTTGAAGCTAGACTAGAGAGCGAAGATGCCTGGTCTTAGCAGATATGGAAATTTGTTTTGTCTTGGTTATAATAGGGATTCCCGATTGGAGGACTCGTGTCCGGTTCCTCCGATTGGAACTCCAACCTATGAACTATATGTGAAACATGGCATAGGCCCCATCATATATAATGAAGTATGGATCCGATACACCAGGAAAGATGGAGTTTTGAAATGGCCCCAATATGGTAGTTTTGACACAGAGATTCTGGATAGTCTGGAGGTTAAACTTTTTAAGAAGAAAGCCCGGCCGGCGATGTTTGACTCTTTCCGCCTATGGCGTAAGGAAGCCAAACAGAAGGAAATTAAATTAGCAAAGAGAAATAAGAGGGAAGAGGGTATCTCGATAATGCAAGCTGCCATGCAGTTTAAAGATGATGAAGAAGAACAGATGAATGAGCAGTTGCACAGGCAACGTAAATTGGTGACCGATAAATGTTATCCAGTTCTTCCGCTTCTTCAGCAAGATGCAGCAAAAGAACTTGAGAAAGATCCTTTAATGTCACACTTGTTGAGTTCGCCACCCCCTTATGCGCAGAATGCTACAGCACCTCCGCAACCTTTAGCTGTGCAACCTCCGGTTATTGTGCCTCAGGTTCTTCCACAGCCGCCAGCTCCTTTTCAGTTGGCTCCTACTACTATGGTGCAGCCCCTTCAAGGGCCGCCGACTTCGCTACCTGCTCCATCTGTACCTCCTGCGACTTTATGTACTACATCGACTGCCTCTTCTGGTGTTCTTCCTGATACTGCCTCTGCGTCTGCTTCTGCGTCTGCCTTGCCTCCCTCTGTTTTTCCTCCTGTTCTTTCATCAACTTCTCCTTCTGTCCGACAGAGAATGACAGATACTGTTGCCAGCCTTATATTTCCTCTCTTTGGGTCGTCTGGTGTGACCCCAGATTCGGAGCGTAAGCAGTCGCGTAGTCAACTGCCTAATTCTCAAGAGAGAGAAATGTTTGACCGTATGGCGCGTAAATGGATTGTTTACCCTTTAAGATACGATGTAGAGTCTGTTGTGGATGTCTTCTGCCAATGGGAAGCACCGAAACAAAGATACGTTTTTGAGAAAATGTGTGCTTTCCTTTGTGAGGAATTAGAGGATAATGATTTGGAAACAAATCCGCCTGATTTGTGCCGTGTACGGTTTGAGTTTGCAAAGGGCACGATTGTGGTTCCCGATGTTGAGACAGCAGTTGCGACGTTGTTGTCCTTTAGGAATAAAGATCCTTCTCAGTCATTTTTCCAACATGACTCCTCTGTTAAAAAAAAGGTGCGACAGTACCCAATGAGAGAAGTCCCTCCGGTATGGAAGGACGCCGTTGCGGCTGATGTTGCTAATCAAATTGATGCTGTCCCAGCTCATTTTCAGCGTGTTTGGGTACATGTTCCGTGGAAGCGAGCTGAAGTTTTAGCCCTTAAGCAGACTTTGCCTGATCCCCGTAAAAACCCTGCAGGGTATTATAAGGAATTTTCACAGACTGCAGACTCATGCATTATGAATTTAGCCGACATACACATGTTATTTGGGAATGTTGTTCCACAGCCTTTGTGGGGATTGATTCGCCATACAGATCATGCACAAGAGTTAGGTGACTCATGGGCTAATATTAGTGCTGCAAATGATAGACAAGTTGGTGGTGCCAAGCCTGAGCCTTTGGTAGCAGAACTGCCTGCTAGGATCATTACTTACATGAAGACTTTAATGCCTGCGATGCGTGTGAATTGGGATAAACTGTCTGCGTGTAAACAGAAGAAAGATGACAGTGTCTGATTTCTTCACCAGGTTTGAGGAAACGTTTATCGACCACAGTGGTCAAGATATGAGTACAGAAGGTGGTCAACGGTTGTTCGTCGACAAGTTTGTGCACAATTTGCTTGCCGAGCTGTGTAAGAAATTGAAGGATTCAGAGAGTTCTTGGGCCGTTTCCTCTTCAGCACAAATATTGGCTACTGCACAGTACTACGAAAATAGGGATAAAGATGAGAAGGATAGAGCAGACAAGAAAACTAAAGAATTAAAGACGAAGGTTCTTTTACAACAGGCGTATCCGCCACATGGTGGTCAGAGTAAATATCAGCAACCTCAACAGTTCCAGAGAAACTCGCAAAGGTTCGAGTTTTCTCAACCACGTGTTCCTGTAGGTCCCAATCAGTGTTCATATTGTAAAGAAGAGGGTCATTTCAAGTATAGTTGTCCTATTTTGTTACAGCGTACGAATGGTGCTTCTGGCGCAAGAGGTCGAGGTGTTCAACAAGCTCCTAGAGGTAGAGGACGTGGAAGTTTCCCCCAGAACACGCGTTCCTTTCCGTCTCAAAACTCAATGAATAGTTTTGACCAGCAACATAACGCGTCTGGTAGGACGGCTCAGTACTATGCTGACGACTACTATGCAGAAGATGAGAATCTGGAAGGTAATAATTGCTAGGACAGCCATAGACGAAGAGAGGGAGTTTTTTTAGTTCCAGTGGATCGGAATGGACCTTATGTTAAGGTGATTACCTCAGGTGTGTCGGAGCCTTTTCTGTTGGATACTGGTGCTACAAAGAGTTCTATTATGCACTCAAAACTCCCTGGCGCACCTTTGTCTGGCGAGATGAATGTTTCAGTAGGTTTTTCTGGCGCCCCGGTTAGGAACCCGATTTCTAGTCCTATGTCCCTTTCTGTTGGACCTTGTGAATTGGAAGCACCCCTTATTCTGACGACAGGTTGTGGTGAAAACTTGTTAGGATTGGATTTGTTGAAAAGATTGTATGCAACATTATATTGTTCTCCTTCGGGAGTACAACTTACACTGGGTAGGAAAATGGTCTCTCCAATGTATTTGTCGAAGGATAAACTTCCAACCGAATTGTCGTTTCTTCCTGATACCATTTGGGCTACTGGTCCTAATGACGTGGGTCTGTTGGAAATACCGCCTTATGTTGTGACATTGAAAGCCAATGTTAAATTACCACGCATTCAACAATACAAGATCTCTAGTGAAGGTGAAAAGGCGTTGCTAGCAATCATTTATGATTTAATTGAAAAAGATGTAATTGAAGAGGCAACGTTTGTAATAGTCCTGTTCTGCCTGTTTTGAAACGTACTGACCCCTCTAAGCCACCTGTTTACAGGCTCGTGATTGATCTTAGAGAGGTAAATAAAATAGTTATGCCACAGTTTCCAGTTGTTCCTGATATCACTGCCATATTGACTATGATTTCAGCTTCCGCCACCTGGTTCTCGGTGATTGACTTAAAGAATGCTTTCTTCAGCATCCCGATTGCAGAGGAGAGCAGGGATATTTTTGGATTCAGTTTAGGAGGCCGAAGTTTCCGCTTCAAACGCGCTCCTCAAGGCTACTGTGAAAGTCCATCAATATATAGTCAGGCTTGAAAAACACAGCTTGATGCTATTGTTTTACCTGACGGCGCTACCCTTATTCAGTACATTGATGATTTGCTAGTCGCTACAGATACTGAAGAGATTTGTAAAAAAGCCACCTTGTTGTTGTTGCGTCATTTGCCTGATTTACATCACAAAGGGGGTGATTCCGACCCCGGTGGCCCTTGACCGCCAGGGCCGGGGTCGGCGGGAGCACCGCCAACAGGCTGGCGGTGCTCCTGAGGGCATTCTGACCGCGGCGGTATGGCCGCGGTCAGAAACAAAAAGGGGGGGGAATAGACAAAGGATACACTTGGTCAATGTCTGCACCAACACTACTGTTGGCGTACACAAAACACTCACACACAGGGAACAGCCCTACGCATTAGGCAATGCACTACCAGTCATAATGCTAGTCACCAGCCCATGGATAGGGAAATCTAACGCAAATTGCAGCATACCTGAAACCCACAGACCCCTGCTCAGTAGTGGATGCCTATTAGCTTGGTTGGAGGACTTTCACATCAGAATCCTGCACAACATGGGACCTACTCTGCAATGTAAGGCCTGGCCTAGGGGCACACACAAGGCCCACACCCCCCACCCGGATACCACCCCACCAGGCATAAGTTGTAACTTGGGGCACTTTACTTACTTCTTTGTGGCTGCTGTGATGCCCCCAAGTGCCCAGCTCGCACTGGATAGGCCACAGCAAGAATGCGGGCCATCAGGGGGATCAGGGTTCGACAGGCACCCCTTCCTCGTTGGGAGGCCATCTCCAGCTGGGCCTCCGCCGTCTTCCGTGCCCAGGGTCTCAGAACCTCCCACCATTTCTGACAGTGGGTGCTCCACCTTCTGTAGACCCCTAGGGTCTGCATGTCCTTGGTGATGGCATGCCATATACCCTTCTTTTGATGGGTGCTGACCTGCAGGGAAATAGACACAGGGAAAGGTATTAGTCCGATCGCCCTGCCTGTTACACTCATTGCCCACCATGCCCCTTCCCTTCTCCATTACCACAGAAATGGCCCACCATACATGCTGTACGCTGCCCAGGGCACATCCACCCCCCCCCCTAAATGAGGCCTTCACACACAGCACTCCATGCATTCACGCCCCATGCATCGTACTCATGGTGTACTCGCCTGTTGGTCTGGAGGCCCATACAGCAGTCCGTACTAGGCGCTCCAACTCCGCCGAGGTGAAGGGAGGGGCCCTTTCCCCAGTAACACGGGCCATAGTCGGTTCCAGACACAGTTCACAGCAGCACATGCTCTCCTGTGCAGGTCCTCTCCTGTTGAAGGTTAGGTAGCAAGTGAGTGAACAGATAGAAAATGGCGGTCACATCTGTGGCGGGCAAGTACTGTCACCACTGGCGTACATCAACATTGGCCACTGTACCCCATAGGGCCCAAAGATAACCAATGAGGAATTGCATGGTGGTTCTCGACCGCCTCCACACAACGGCGCACAACGGCAGCGGAATTACCTCATTTCCACCTGTCCCTCCATACAGGACACGCGGACGCCATTTTAGTGTGGGTGAAGACCATGGATCCTAACTGCATCACAGTACACACATGCACTATTTGGACATCTCCATCAAAATAATGTTACAATCACAGTATGCATTGAACTGTAGTGGTTGAAATGTAGAGATAATGACCAGATGCTCATTCTTTTGCAACATAGATTGCAACCTCTGTGAATGAATAGGAGATGGAGACATCTCCCCGTGTACATAACCCTGGTGGACTTGGCAACAATGGAGGACAGGCACATTATCATCACCTATAGACTTGAGAGGGCCACAATCACAGAGCTGTGTGCCCAGTTGTAGCCTGACCTAATATCTGCTATCCGTCACCCCACCGGGATCGCCCCTCTTGTGCAAGTCCTATCAGTCCTCCATTTCCTGGCAACTGGTTATTTCCAAGTGATAGTGAGCTTGGGAGCAAGGATGTCAAAGCCAATGTTCTAAGTAGTGCTGACCAGAGTGTTGTCTGCCCTGATTAAACACATGCGCAGCTATATCATTTTCCCCCCGGTGGAAGATTTGGCCACAGTGAAAGCTGACTTCTATGCAATGGGACATATCCCCAACATCATTGGGGCAATTGATGGAACACATATTGCATTTGTTCCCCCCCCCCCGGGTGAAATGAACAGGTGTTCAGAAATCGAAAGAGTTTTCACTCCATGAATGTCCAGATGGTGTGCCTGGCAGACCAGTACATCTCCCACATTAATGCAAAGTATCCTGGGTCTGTTCATGATGCCTTTATCCTGAGGAACAGCAGCATCCCAAATGTGATGGCCCAACTCCAGAGGCACAGGGTGTGGCTAATAGGTGAGCCCTGGTTCCCACCCAGTGGATGTTGGTGTATGGGTATGGTGTGTGCCCTAAAATTGAGTGTGTGGCTAATAGTTGTCCCTCAATATTTGAAGGTGACTCTGGATACCCCAACCTCTCATGGCTACTGACCCCTGTGAGGAATCCCAGGACAAGGGCAAACAAGAAGGATTATAGAAATTACCTTGGGCCTCCTGAAGGCCAGGTTCCATTGCCTCCATCTAACAGGTGGATCCCTGTGCTACTCACCCAAGAAGGTCTGCCAGATCATCGGGGCATGCTGTATGTTGCAAAACCTTGCCTTGCGTCGTCAGGTGCCTTTTCTGCAGGAGGAGAAGTTTGAGATGGCCGCGTGGCAGCAGTGGATCCTGTGGACAGGGAAGATGAGGAGGCAGAGGATGAGGAAGAGGACAACAGAAGTGCAGTTATTCGTCAATACTTCCAATGAGCCACAGGTAAGACAGCTTTCTAACACATTTCATTGACAGTTTGATGTGTGACATTGTCACTGGCAGGCTGTGTATTCCTACTTCTATGCCCACTCACTGTACCCTTTGGCATCTCTTTTTGCAGATGTTGGTTCCCCACTATTACTCTTGTTGTGTTCAGTGCAGCCAACTTCAGGTCTTTCCAATGTAAACATTACTGTACAGTTGAATTGCAATGTTGGAACCTGGTTAAACAAATATATTTTGAAAACATTTGACATATACCATAATTGTATTTTATCAAAGTGTGTTTATTGCAGTGCTCTGAAGAAGAGGGGGTAGTGCAATGGGCTGGGGGTGATGATGGAGAAAAGTTCAGATTAGAGTCCAGTCTATTTGTATCACAGGTGCATTGTTCAAGGGGGAATAGGAAGGGGGCAATGGCAGTTCAAGGTGGCCTGGGTGACAGAGTGGGACACAAGGGTGACAATCATGAGAGTCTTATTTTCTGGTGGGGGTCTTGGCAATAGTCGCTGGCTTCTGCCTGGATCGCAGGGAATGTTTGCGGGGTGCTTCTCCTTCTGCAGGAGGAGGGGTGCTGGTGGCCTGTTGGTCCTGTGGTGGGGCCTCCTGTCCATTAGCAGCAGCGGAGCTGGAGGGGTGTTCAATGGTTTGGCTAGTGTAAGGGTCCAGTGGTGTGCCACTTCCTCCCTCATACTGTTGGCCATGTCTGCCAGCACCCCTGCAATGGAGACCAGGGTGGTGCTGATGGCCTTCAAGTCCTCCCTGATCCCCAGGTACTGTCCCTCCTGCAGCCGCATATTCACCTGCAACTTGTCCAGAATCTAGCCAGGCGTATCTTGGGAATGTTGGTATGCTTCCAGGATCGCCTCCTGGAGGGTCGGTTTCCTGGGCCTGTCCTCCCTTTGTTGCACAGCAATCCTCCCAGCTTCCCTGATATCCTTTGATGCCCACTGCCCAAGAACCGTGTGCCCACTGCCACTGTTTGAGGGGTGGCCTGGGATCCCTGTAGTGGTGGACACACTGCTGATTGACTTGTCCTGGGGACAGAGGTATGGGCCCGCTGGGTGGGTGCTGTGGTGGTGTTTCCTGAGGAGGGAGGCTCTGTGGTGGTGTGAGAGTGTGCCTGGGTAACTGACTGTCCGGAGGTCCCTGATGGGCCAGGTTGGTCAACCAGATCCAGGCGATCAGAGCTGCTGTCATCACTGTGGGCCTCTTCTGTGAGGGGACTGGAGTTGCTGGAACCTCTTCGCCGGGGACCTTGGCTGGGTTACCTGTCAGGATGTAAATACAGTGTTATGGTTTCTGTGTGTGACATATTGTGAATGGGTGTGTTGTCCTCTATGGTTTTTATTGCCCTGCCATCTTTGGCTTGTGTAAGTTGTTATTTGGTGGGGTAGGTGATTCTCTCTAGTGTGCATGCTGTGGTGATAGGTGTCCATGCAGGTCTGTGAGGGGTGTCCATGCATTGGTGTTGCATGCAGGGCTTGGCACTGGGATGAGTGGGCTTTGATGGTGGGTTGTGTGGGAGGTGGTGGAGTGATGGGAGTGAGGGTGAGGGTGGGGGTATGTGATGGCATGCAGGCAGGGGGGTGATAGTAATAGAGAGTTGACTTACCAGGGTCCAGTCCTCCTCCTACTCCTGCCAGGCCCTCAGGATGCATGATTGCCAAGATTTGCTCCTCCCATGTTGTTAGTTGTGGGGGAGGAGGTGGGGGTCCATCGCTAGTCCTCTGTACTGCAAGCTGGTGTCTTGCTGCAATGGAACGCACCTTCCCCCGAAGGTCGCTCCACCTCTTCCTGATGTCATCCCTTATTCTGGGGTGCTGTCCCACAGCGTTGACCCTGTCCACAATTCTCCACCATTGCTCCATCTTCCTAGTAATGGATATCTGCTGCACCTGTGATCCAAATAGCTGTGGCTCTACCTGGGTGATTTCCTCCACCATGACCCTTAGCTCCTCGTCAGTGAACCTGGGGTGTCGTTGTGGTGCCATAAGTGTGGTGTGCATGGGCACTGCAGGGGCCCCCGTAAGAGGGCCCCACTTTGAATTTCAGTGTCTGCTTAGCAGACACTGAAATTCGCGACGGGTGCTACTGCACCCGTCGCATACCTTCCACTCCACCGGCTCCATTCGGAGCCGGCTTCCTCGTAGAAGGGTGTTTCCCACTGGGCTGGCAGGCGGCCTTTTGGCGGTCGCCCGCCAGCCCAGTGGGAAACCCAGAATGACCGCCGCGGTCTTTTGACCGCGGTACGGTCTTCTGCCGGTTCCCGCTTGGCGGGCGGATGACCCCCAAAGTGTCCCTTTCAAAACTGAAATATTGTCGACAAGAAGTGACCTACTTAGGTCATCTCTTATCGAAGGAGGGAAGGAAACTGACCTCAGAAAGAATTCAGGCAATTGCAAAATTGAGTGTGCCAAGGACACAGAGAGAAGTACGTGCTTTCTTGGGCATTACATCATACTGCAGACAATGGATACCGAATTTTTCTTTGCTGGCCAAACATTTGGTAGCATTGACCTATAAAGATACAACGAATCCCGTTCCGTGGTCTGAAGATTGTCAGAAAAGTTTTTCCGAATTGCGTAATGCATTGTGTTCGGCTCCTGTGTTGGGTACCCCCGACTACAGTAAGCCCTTTACACTGTATGTCCATGAGAAAGAGGGTTGTGCATTGTCAGTGCTGACACAGTCTTTTGGAGACAAGCAGCGCCCATGCGCATATTTTTCATCAACTTTGGATCCGGTAGCTAAAGCATTGCCGAGTTGCTTGAGAGCCACAGCGGCAGCAGCTGTTTCTATTCGACAGTCTGCTGGGTTAGTGATGAATAATATGTTGATTGTGATGGTTCCACATGCAGTGGACACGTTGTTAAACAGGACCAAGACACAGCATTTAACTAGTGCTCGATTGTCAGGTTACGAGTTGACACTGTTAGCGAGTCATGTGCACATAAAGAGGTGCAATACGTTGAATCCAGCCACGTTATTGCCGATTTCAATAGAGACAGATGATGTTGAACAACATGATTGTTTTCTTAGGACAGAAGAAGAAACGAAAGGGAGAGTAGATCTTAAAGATACTCCTCTTGTAAAGTGTGATGGTACCTTATGGGTGGATGGTTCATGCTTCAAGCTTCCGAATGGTGATACGACTGCAGCATATGCTGTCACAACTTTGCATACGATTGTTGAAGCTGCACGTATACCACATAATTCAGCTCAAGCAGCAGAGCTGATTGCACTTACGAGAGCGTGTGCGTTATCGAAAGGAATGAAAGTGACCATATACTGTATACCGAAAGCCAGTATGCGTTTGGTGTGGCCCATAGTTTTGGACGATTGTGGAAAGAACGTGGGTTCCTGACTTCGCATGGAACTAAAATTCAGCATGGTCAGTTGGTGAATGAGCTTCTTGAGTCACTGACCTTGCCATTACAAGTTGCGATTGTGAAATGCAGTGCACACAAGAAGGTTACTGATGATGTCAGTCGTGGCAATGCATTTGCTGACGAAATCGCAAAAGAAACAGCAAAAGATGTGATGAATCGAATGTATGTTGCAGGCCCCGCAAGATGGGTTTGTGTCGTTGGAATATGTGAAGATACGATAGAGGGTGTGAAGTCTATTCAAGCTGAAGCTTCAGAGAAAGAGTTGAATGTGTGGAAAGAAAGTACGGGTAAATTGGATGAAAATGGTTGTTGGGTTGACTTGTCAGAACATCAGCGATGGTTGTTACCCGATGCGTATGTGCTTGCAGTGGTGACAATGGCTCATGGAATGGCCCATATCAGTGTGAAAGGGATTTGTAAGTTGTTGGCTCCAGTATGGCAAAATGCTGGAATTTCTAAATGTGCAGAGAATGTGGTCAAGAATTGCATGGTGTGTCTGAAATACAATCCTGGTAGAGGAACCCCAACTCCAGCTGGTCATTTTGCGCCTCCAACGTATCCGTTCGAGGTTTTGCAGCTAGATTTCATCCACATGGAAAGGTGCAACAATCTGAAATACGTACTCGTTGTTGTTTGTGCTTTTTCAAGATGGGTAGAAGCATATCCCTTAAAAGACAACACTGCCTTATCCACAGCTAAAGCCCTTGCCAAAGAATTCTTCCCTAGGTTTGGAATGCCGAGAATTGTCTGGAGTGATAATGGGAAGGAATTTGTGGGTCGAGTGATGAAAAAAGTATGTGAAGTGCTAGGTATCCAGCAAAAATTCCACGCTGCAAATCACCCCCAATCAGCTGGACTAGTAGAGTGCTATAATGGCACGCTAAAACTGAAGTTGGCAAAGATACAAGCGAGCTCTGGTCTTAAATGGCCTGACGCTCTGCCTTTAGCACTCCTATCAACAAGAATGACTGTGCATTCGCGAGTGGGACTTAGTCCCTATGAAATTGTGTTCGGCCGCCCGGCCAACATATGGGGAGTGCCAAGACCAACAAAATTCAGTGAGATCGAACACCCTGTACTGCTTGATTATTTGTATGAATTGACGGCTAAATTGCGTGTTCTACACCAACAGGTTCACGATACTCTGCCTCAGGTCTCTGAAGCTCCAGGACATCTTATTGATCCTGGATCATGGGTACTGGTCAAGAACTTCCAGCGGACAAAGAATGACCAGCCCCGTTGGACCGGCCCCTACCTCGTCCTTCTCTCAACAAGATCAGCTGTTCGAGTGGAAGGGAAAAAGAACTGGATCCACGGCGTACACTGCAAGAGGGTCCCTTTTCCTCTACCGTACGACCGGTGGGTCCAGGAGGGGATCACTGACTCTGAGACTGAGACTGTGCCTCGTTTTTTGCCATTTAGCGATGCACGTGTAAAAGGAACAATTTCTGAACAAGAAAGTGACAATAATTTGCAAGAAGCTGTGCCACCGTCAATTCGATTGAACACTACAGAGCCTGAACTCTTGTTCCAGAACCAGACAGTACCTGGAAAAAGCCATTATAATTTGAGACCAAGAACTAAGGACAAATAATTTTTTTCCCGTTCCTTTGCTATTTTTTTGAAAGTGCGGCTCTCTCATCTGAGAAACTTTCTTATTTTTGTTTTTTTTCTTTTCGAACCGCCATCCGGGTTCAGCTGTAGTGTCGTGGTTGCCCAAGTCTTTGAAGTGCAGATGAAGACGTTAGGTCGACAGTTCTGGTCGGTCTAAGGGAGTTGCCCTGGACTGACAGAAGCATTCCCTAGCATAGAACACCTTACCACCACGAGCAGCAATTAGAGAGGATGGAGTTTTTCAAGAATGAGAGACCTGCCAGACAGATGGACTTTAAAGCCAGAATGGGTATAATAATGACAAAGAAACGATTTTTGATATTATGTATTTTCATGTTGCTTAGTGTAATGACGTTTTTAATAGGATATGTTTTATTCTCTTTTCAAGTGACATTTGCACCCATTACACAGCCCATACCTCCTTCTACTGTTTCCTCGCATTCTTTTCACCCCCTGCCTGAACACAAGTCTGCCAGAAGATTAGAATTTGTCAACAATTCATTCATTCAGCTTCTACACCAACACCAATTAGTAGTGAACACAACTAACTGTTGGGTGTGTGGTCTTATGCCTCATACTACTGATAAAGGTATCCCTTATCTGGTCCTGCCTTTCAGCCATAATGGTTCTGTATGGGCATATAGAACGGTGTTCATATACACGTATGAAGCCAACCCCCTACGTTCTGTGAAAGATAATCCTAAGAATAGTGCTCTAGCTAAGGGTATAGTAGATATGATTAGGGAAGATATTTCCTATGAGACTATCCCGAGAGATGAGACACTAGCATATATTGGATGGAACATAACAGGATATGGAGTTACTCTGAGTGGGAACCAAAGAGCAAAGAGATCCTCCCCGATTTGGTTTGTACCCCATCAGGGTCACCTATGTCTGCAAGGTAATGGCAAGAATCCCAGAGCTCAGTTAGGGAAAAGTATCTGCACTGAAACATATGTTTTTGCGTCTCAGACTTCTCCTTCGTTCTTAGCAGCTAAGGGTACCTATTTCATCTGCCATAATAGAGCCTATACATGGTTGCCCCCTGACTTCTCAGGCACATGTTTTGTTTCGTTCCTGTTACCTCCCACCTACACGGTCGCAGCAGATTACCATAAGACAAGGATAGTTAGAGGTGTCATAAGTAAAGAAGACACTACAGGACAAGAATTTGGAGATTTCGTAAAGGGTTTTCTGCCGTTTTGGGGCCCTATGGTTAACAGCAGGAACATAAAGCAATTGACAAGGGTGGTTGAATCCACGGTAGTTGAAACCGCCGGTGCCCTTGGTAATTTGACTGCTGAGCTCCAGTCGGATCGCCTTATGACTCTTCAGAACAGGGTCGCATTAGACGTCATACTTGCAGACCGAGGTGGGGTATGTAAAGTGATCCAATCAAGTTGCTGTGTTTTCATCCCAGATAACGCTCCGACAGTCTACCAGGCCATTTCCAAACTGCATAAGATCTCCGAATCTATTCACGTGGATAAAGGAGATTGGTCATTGATGGGGTGGTTCTGGGAGCTGATATCCGCCTGGGGATGGAAGACTCTGGTAGTCATTGGGATGATCTTAGCCATTCTTTTCCTGTCCTGTCTGTATGTACAGTGTGCTCCTACAATATGTGGCCTCTGTGCTACATCGTGTGTAAGGAAACCTGTATCAATGGACGAGTTAAGTAATAGGATGATGCTACAGCAACATCTCAACGACTTTATGAATATAGACCTGGACTCAGATTAGCGTGAGTATAGGTTATTGCCTATGTAAGGGCAAAAGGAGGGTCTGTGGTACTGAAAATTCTGGACCCGTGTTATAAACGTCGTCGTATCACAACGATTTTGGTATCAGCAGACCAGGAATGATTAGAATAGTATGCACAAGCATTGTATTCATATTCGGGTAACAAAATCACCCGAATATCAGAGTTTCCGTCCTGAACCCTTGTGTTCCATTTAAACGACAGCCATTTTATGATTGCCCTCACATAGGCCAATGTCTAATGCTGAAAACGAGTCTGAAGGACACGTACATCTTTGCTGACTCCTCTGTGACCTGGGCAAGCTGACTCCACTGCCTGAAGCCAAACCTGTTCGGCCAGTTTCTTTCCCAGTGGCCGAATGAGATTAGTATCAAGGCACAACACATCATAAACCTTTCATCACACACAAACCATGCCTAATCTTACACACACCTGTCCCTGTTTCTTTCTTTATGACTTGCTTTACAAGGAGGAGGTGCCCGTTTATATTGGGGGTCCGTCGATATCTGATGAAAGTACTAAGCCTTGCCGGGTAATTGATTGAGGGCTGGACCAACTGGAATATGGGCTTGTCATCATAAACCTGCTATTTCTTTGTAGTGAAAATATGTGAATGGTCAACTGTAAAATAAGGAATCTTTGCCTAAAGCATAATATTTTGTATAATAGAGAAGGTTAGCTTTGCAAGAGGAGCAGTCTCCTGAGAATATACACTGTGTTGCACTTCTAGGATACCTGTTACTGGCTGCAGCCAATAAACAAGATCTTTGACTTCACCAAGAAGACTCTGGGGGTTATTCTAACTTTGGAGGAGTGTTAATCCGTCCCAAAAGTGACGGTAAAGTGACGGATATACCACCAGCCGTATTACGAGTTCCATAGGATATAATGGACTCGTAATACGGCTGGTGGTAAATCCGTCACTTTTCCGTCACTTTTGGGACGGATTAACACCTCCTCCAAAGTTAGAATAACCCCCTCTGTGTTTCTGTAGTCTGAAACAGGAAGGACTCAAAGTCTTAGGGTGTGTTCCCTGGCACCACTGGGTTCTGAAAAACCCAGTACTTCACCTTCACTGTTTAGTTTGTGTTATTTTTGTTTCTCATCACTCAGTTTGCAGTGCACTCCCCAATAAATATCACTTAACCACAGAACATGTGTTAGTGTGATTTTTCAACCATATACAACTGTCATGTATGACAAGTCTAGTATCAAAACGTTCCTCTCTATTGTAAAACATTTGTCATGGTCATTACACATGTACTGTATAACCAGGATACATATTGCATTGGCAATGTATCATATACATGACACAAAACACATGTATTGTACAATTCCCACATATTTATTTGGAGAATGCCAATGACCACATAGTGAAGAACTGCTGCTAACTTCAGTGTTCCAGCATAGATGTCATACAGTATCAACCCACAGACATCTGAAGTTAGGGACATGTCAGTATTTCAGAACTCCAGGAGGCAAACAGATTGGTTCAATGTATCATCACCTAAAGCCTTATCACATACCCATAACATAGCTCCCAAATTACCATACCCCATGACACAGACAGAGGTCAGTACTAATGACCCCAGTCATGGATTATTCCACTTACCATGGTCAGGTATTTGTAGGCTTGCTACTCAGCTATGTTAGTTTTCAGAAACATGCAAAGGGTACAGCCTTTAAAACCAGACTGAACATGGGCTAAGACATCCCTGCAGTTAGGGCCACTGTATTTTTAAAGGACCTAGTGACCAGGAAGTGTAGCACTAACATGACTTGGACAATGTGAGGTATGCAATTGGGATTACGAATGGCAGGCATCAGATCTGGCTCCAGCTGAGGACAGAGATCCTTCATTGTCTGCCTACCCAGGCAGCATATTTGGATTACATGTTGCTCCCCCATTGTGTGCAGGTCTGCTAGTGGACGGTACACTGGAGGTTGTCTTGCCAGGGTAACTATGTGGGACAAGACCAGAATGCATGTGTATGATTCACCGTAAACATCATAAGTATGATCACACCAATGTCACAGATAAAGCTACATTATGTCACATAAAACAGTGAAGAGGTTGAACTCAGCACTTGCCTAGACAACATTTGTCTAAATACTGTAATCAGATTCCATAACCCTTACAATGTTCTTTGAATGGAGAAACATGTCACTGAATGTAAAAGTGACATCAACTTACTTAGCATGTGAAACATATGTGGAACACCTATGCTATGTCCAGATCATCATCAATCTGCTGACAATACTGTTACTTGTACCTAACTCAGGATACATCATTTTCACATCCTATACATATTACATGTATGTTGTTATATGTTTGCATTAATCCAGCAGTTAACACTTTATCATAAAAATTGATCATAATCAATTACACAACTTTCATATCCTTAATGTACATATGTGAGTCTCAAAATGGCAGCTGCCTGATCTTCTGTACTGGATATTAGGAAATGACCTAACTTCAACCGCGGATGTCATCATGGCAGTAGGCGGTCATAACCGCAGTGGACATTGCCATTAGAACACATTGCTGCCTTTGGCGGACTTGGGCCACTGGCATGTCCACTGGTGGTAACAGTTATGCACGTGGCGGATGTGACCACCATCTTATACTTCATCTCACACTTGACTTTTGACACTGCTGTCAGCAAGGCCTCCACAAACTGAGCTGCTGTGTACTGCCTCTGGGAGCAATCATGCCATGTCCTACATGTGATAGGGCCCATGCCTTCTTGCCTGGTGAGCTGGACAAGCTTCGGGAGGAGGTCCAACCCCTGTATGGACAGCTCTATGGTGCACCAGAAGATCATTTAAGTGAACTGCAATACCAATGTATGAAATGTTGAGTGTATGATAATGTTGATGAAATGTGGTGGAATGAAAGATTGGGATAATATTTTTTGGTATACAGTATGGACATGTGCACATGTGCTTAGATAGTTTAAATTCCTGATACATAGTAGGGAATGTGTGATAAATGTACCCTGCCCTGACCCATCAAAAAGCTTTATTACAAAATAAATGAAGGTGGTGTTTGAAATAGTTGTATGCTTATACCTTGTTTAAAGACATGTTTGTGGTCTGGTCATGTGTTTCTAGCCAAGACCTGGTACTGGATATGCATGTTGTATGTCTGGCTCCACTTCACACATGGCCTGTCAGCAGATGGCCATTCCACATAGAAGGGGATGTTGGAGGAAGTGTATGTATGGCTACCAGTACTAACTTTTGTTTCACCCTTCTTGTTTTGAGATGATGTATTTGGACATGACTTTCGCATCTTGTCTGTGTCATCCATGCAGGTCAACACCCACCAGAAAAGGGGGATATGGCATGCCATTATCAAGAAATTGTGGACAGCTGGTGGAGCACCATCTGTAGGAAGCAGTGGGAGAACCAGAGACGCTGGGCCCATAAGACTGCAGAGGCCGAGCTGGGGATGTCCTCTCAAGGCGGAAGGGGTGCCATTCGGACCTTGACCCCCCTAATGGCACACATATTGGTGGTAACCAACCCTGAGTTGGATGGACGTTTGAGGGCAGCACAGCAGCCACAAGGTGTTAAGTATTGACTTAACACATTTTCTTTCACATGTCAGGTCAGTGTATAAAGTGATGGAATCTAAGCTGTGACAATGTGGTAAGTGCAAAGGGTCAAAGATCTCCACGGAACACATAGATGTAAAGTCCTCAACATTGGTACTCAGGGGTGTATATCCTATTGTGTAGAGTGACATATTACTCTCCTATGTTATTCCTTCTGTACAAAAGCAAATGATGATGCACATGTGACTGTGTCATATGTGTACCACTATACTGTTTTATATACCCTGCTTGTTGTTACTTGCCACCTACAAATCCATTCTCCTAATATCATGATGATAAGTTGTTCATGTATTACCCTCTGTTCATTCAATGCCACTCGATCCATGTCTATGTGCAACATAGAGTCTGATAAGATTAAGTCATAGCTATTTTCCATGAGGTTTCTGAGAGTGAAAACTTAATGTGATGTTGTGATGTCCATCTATTATTTCACATGCCATACTTGCTATGCTTACACAGAACTGTTAGAAGGTGAACCAATTTGGTAAGTGAGGGCTGTACATTGGCCCCTGCAATGTCTCATCTGAGTGGATATCCTACATGCTGGAAAAAGCTGAGGTATTGATGGACTACTATTGCAACACATACATTGATATCAGAGCTCTGAATGTTAGCACTCAGTACATGTTCTTGGGATGGTAAGTGGCTTTACAGCTATTTACTTAGTCATTTGTGTTTTAGGCATGCTATGTAGGCCAAGACATCCTTTGAACAGTTACATTATTCACTGTATTTTGCCAACATCATGTGTACTTTGTAAGGTTCTGTCATAACTAAACACGGTAATGTGTCATAGACATCATTTCTTTTGCTATTTTGGATATGTTTTGATTGCTTTTAGCTGGAAACCTATTGTTTCGATAGACTACAGGTGTGGTAGTTCACATTCACATGTGGGTGGAATGGTGTGTATAGTCAGTCATTTGGCTAGCCTCAAGGTGTATGTCTCTATAATGGTATCCTCAGATGTGGTTTGATGTCACTTACATATTTCTATACAGATGTAAGACTACTCATGTCTGGAATGTGTTGTTGCCTCTCAAACATTGGGCTATTGATGTTGCAACTCATCTTGATACGTTGTACTGTATGTGGCCTTCATGCTCATGACAGGTGTAATTGTGCTAAATGTGGTTGTCTGTCGGTAAATGCTGTGGGCTAAATAAGCCCCTATGAGTGGTCAAGACCTTGTTTACAGATGGGAAATGACTAAGATGAGTAGGTCAAGTATGTGTCATCCTTTCCTATATCACTATTGGCACATTTGTTGGTGACATGTGTTTTTATTCTATCACACTCCAAATTTGGATATGCCAAATTTAGTAGGTGCATGCATGTAAATTTTAATTGTGAAGGTTGTGGACTCTGTGACATCAAATGGTTTTGGGTTGTATGCAACATGCTGTCTTGTGTTTAGCATATGATAAGGTTCCTTTCCTGGTACATGACAACAGGTGATAGTGTAAGTATGTGTAGATTGTGTGGATGTGATATGTGGAAATCAATGTTACCACTATTTCCCACAGAGTGGTTGTTGGTTGACTATGTTGCTGTGGATAGGGACCCAGAATCATGTTGCCAAGGCAGGTTGTCATGGAATGGTTAGTGTGAGAGCTCTACTGATATGATAGTATTATAGATATGTGATAGGTGGCTTAGCTGGTGTGTGACATTGTTGTAATGTAGGGGCTTAGATTGTATCTAGTTGTGGCATGATGTTAGCACTAACCTGGTTCTACCTGTGGGTGTAGTACAACTAGATGTAATGTAAATGATGTGTACAGTGTGATGTTAGTGTATGAAAAGAATGTGATGACCCTTCCTCTCCTTCCATTTTCCAGTATCGACAGGTGAAGGAGACGGGGCACAGCTGAGTGGGGAAGCTGCTGGCCACAGGACCTCAAGTCATAATACCACCGACACCGTGGGACCCTGTGGCCCGGAGGACAAGGAGAGTGTCACAGGGGAGACAGGATCCACCTCATCATCTTCGGAATCCTTCTCCAGTGGACACTCTATAGCGGTGCCGGACCCATCTGGGACCACCCCAGTAACATATCTGTCCGCCACCCCCTTTCTACCACACCCTCCCTGTAGCTCCCCACCCAGTTTGCCGTGCCCGCTCACCCAAGAGGTTGGGCATGTCCTTTGCTGCAGGGACCTCTGCTCCAACCCCTGTTAGCCCTGCCGCTCTCAGTGAGGAGGTCATTGACCTCTCAAGGTCCTTCTCTGTGGGTCAGTCGATCATTGGGAATGCCATCCAAGAACTGGCAACTCAAATCCAAAAGAGTAATGCGTTCCTGGAGGGCATTCACGGTGCACTGGCTAGCCTATAGAAATCATTTCAGGCATGCCACATATCATTTAAACTCACCTGGGGCCACAGTGTTTATATCTGGCATGTGAATTACAGGGAATGACAGCACTACAACTTCCAGCAGGCACTGCTCCACCTGTAAGAAAACCTGAACAGTCTACTACATTTTAACTCACAATACCCAGAGACATATCACACATACAACACAACATTAATCCAACAGGGAACAAACACATACAATTACTCAATCAGACCAATCGACACTCACATCACACACACACAGCACATTGCACCTAACATGCCATGCACACAACATGCACACTCATGCAGTCAAAGCACACAAAGCCACACAACACAGCAACACTCTCATGCCAGAGAGGGGTATTTATACATTTGAACACAGGGGTGGTGGGTGGTTTGGTCACTGAGTTGGGGGAAGGTGATCACTAAGCATACAAGAAAATAGTTTTTGGTGACATGAATGGTGTAGTGACTTAGCAGACTCCACTCCCCCAGGTATTACCGTCAAACCCTCAGGATGTAGAATGCACAAGACCTTCTCCTTCCATGATGAGAAAGTAGGGGAGGAGGTGGGGTTCCACCACCAGTCTTGCAGATCTCCAGCTTGTGTCTGACAGCCATGGAATGTACCTTTTCCCTGAGGCCGTTCTACCTCTTCCTGAGGTTCTCCCTTGTACGTGGGTAACTGCCTACAGATTACACCCTGTCAACTATCCTTTGCCACAACTCCATTTTCCTGGCTAGAGATGTTTGCTGGGCCTGTGCTCCAAAATGTATAGCTCTACTCTGACAATTTCATGCATCCTGACCCTCAACTCATCATCATTGAAACGTGAATGTTTTTGTCGGGACATGGTAGTCGAGGAAGAGAAGGTGAGGTAGTGAAAAATGGGATAAAAAATTTGTAGTGAAGAGGTGTCCATGCTGTGATGTGAGTGGGTCTTGGTTGTGTATTGTGTGGGATACTAGATTGTGTGTTGTGTATGTTGTGCAGGTGTGGGATGAGTGCTGAGTGAAATGTGTAGGGGTGCCTATTGTTTGTTTTGCTATATTCTATTTTTTTGGCTAGTCTCTGGCTGTGAGTGCCATTCTGGTTGCAAAGGATTGTGGGTTGTGTAAGGTTGTCTTATGTAGTGCAGTGTGTAGGTGTGTCGGGTGTGTGGATGTGTGTCAGGTGTGGGATATTCAAACTATCCAATTGGTCTGTTGTTCTGACTGATGTGACTTCAGATTTCGGTTCGCACAGCCAATGGTTTTTCACAATGGAAGAACCTCTCTAGTGATCTGTGGTTTGTGATATGATCTGAGGTTTTTTGGCAGGCTGGCAGTGCTGGTGGTCAAACCACCTCTTTTTTGACCCCCAGTGTCCTGGCAGTTTCAGAAATGTGGCTTGTTTTTGGAAGGCTGAGCTGTGTAACTCTTAATACAGCAGTTAGATTACCGCCAACATGGTGATCGTTTGGCTCCTGCCACCGCAGCGGTCTTCATGTCAGACCACCTAACTTGAATTGAGGCCCTTAGTCCCCTGCCCAAGTTTTTTCAGTTTAATCAGCTTAATTGCTTGAGTCAGCTACACTTGAACATATAATTCACTTTGCATAATCTGCAATTAGAATTCTGCAACAAAATCAGATGCCATATCACCCAATGTAATTATTTGCTTTTAATCAAGATGCATTTCATTGTCACTAGTGTATCCTTCTACTATATTAATATGTTGGAAATTTTGGCACAAAGTCCCTGAAAAATGGAAAAGTGAACCTATGCATTTAGGTGTCAGAGTTGTACTTTAAGGGCATTTGTTCTTACTATTTCAACATCAATAATTACTGGAGTGAATTGTCCCTGTTTTGATGGATATATGAGATAGGAAATCACTGTAGGTGCTGTTTTATTTACTGTCCACCAGGTCATAAAAAATAGTGCTCCTGTATTAGTAGCAGCTATATACCAATAATATTGGTGAATGATGGATGATAATATCAGAGAAATCAACTGGGCCCTATCATGGCTGCCACCAAAGGTGTCTGTGATCAAAGATATAAAGGACTAAACATGGCACATGTAAGCGATCACACAGGCAAACTACTGAGTTGGTAAATGAGATGCTGTGAAAAAGCAACATAAAAGGTTTTCATGGTCAAGGCAAAATAGATGTGTGAAATTGTGAAATTTGTGTAATCTGCTTTTGCATAAATATGCAAAACCTTAGCTAAATTAGGCAAACTACGCATAATTTCCCAAAATGCAAATCCATTATTTAGCTGGATATTTTAGTTTAAAATATGTCCTAAAGTAAAATGCACTTTACTCTTAAAAAATATCGCAGCTAACAAAAGCATGCAACAAGAGCCACTCACTTTCTGTTGTTTTATTACAAATGGAGTGTAATAACACCATGGGGGTCATTACAACATTGGCGGTAAAAGCCGCTTACCGCCGTGCAGAAGACCGCCAACACACTGCTGCGGCCACGGAATTCCGCCACGGTCATTATGACCCACAGCTCGGAATCCGCCAAAATCCAGACACCCACACAAGTCTGCCACACCAAAGGTCAGCGAGAAACTGGCGATAACAAAACCTCCACCGTCACGCCAACAGGAATACACCCACATTATCACGACCCACGAATCCACCCAGCGGTGTTTCAACCATGGTATTCCATTGGCGGTACACACCGCTGCGCTCAAAATACACACACATTTAAAAAACACTACCACATTGGACAATTCGAAATACACACAACTAATAGACATACACACACCACTCCCACACACCCAATACAATATAAAACACACACCCACATCACCCACAAACCCTTACGCCAAAAATTACAACTGAAGGCCAGAGAGAGACACCACCATCTACAAACTAGCATCCACAGGCACTCAACACAATCACTCACACAACATACAAGCACCTCCCACAATACACCTCTAAATATCACCCCATACATCACAACACACACCACCCCACACATCACCCACACCACCCCATGGCCCCACAAAGACACCCCAGGTTCTCTGAGGAGGAGCTCAGGGTCATGGTGTAGGAAATCATCTGGGTAGAACCACAGCTATTCGGATCACAGGTGCAGCACACCACCATAGCTAGGAAGATGTAGCTATGGCGAAGCATCGTGGACAGGGTCAACGCAGTGGGACAGCACCCAAGAACACGGGATGACATCATGAAGAGGTGGAACGACCTACTGGGGAAGGTGCGTTCTTTGGTCTCAAGACACCACCTTGCGGTTCAGAGGACTGGCGGCAGACCCCCACCTCTTCCCCCAGAACTCACTACATGGGAGGAGCAGGTCTTGGCTATACTGCATCCTGAGGGCCTCGCAGGAGTAGCAGGAGGAATGGACTCTGGTAAGTCAAACCTTTAACTACTTCATCCCCCACCCAACTGCATGCTGTCATATATCCCCACCCTCGCCCTCACCCCCATCACTAAAACTCCTCACGTATGTCCCAATATCACAAACCACACATCCCAAACCCAAGCCCTGCATGCAGCACCAAAGCATGGACACCATCACCAAAGCATGGCCACTGCACATACCCATACACCCCCCTAACCCATCATCACACAAGGTCCGAAACAGGAATGCAAGCACTGGGGTACACGGTCACCCACCCATTGCACACCATGGCAAACACAGATGCAATAATCATGCTTTTACACTCCTGCAGGACCCCTACCCAACGTCACCAGACAGGAGGGTCCAGATATGTCCACTCCACTCACAGAAGAGGCCCACAGTGATGACAGCAGCTCTGTCCAACTGGATCTAGATGACCAGCCCAGCCCAACTGGGACCTCGGACAGTCGGTTCCCTCTCTCTGGCACAAGCCACTACAGAGCTTCCCTCCTCTGCAAACACCAGCACAGCACCCACCCAGCTGGCCCATACCTCTGTCCCCAGGACACGTCAAGCAGCAGTGAGTCCACCACTACAGGGAACCCAGGCTAACCCATCACTCCAACAACACCAGGGACCTGGGGGCAGTGGCAGTGGGCACACGGTTCAGGGGACAGAGACACAGGAACACAGGGGAACTGGGAGGGCTGCTGTGCGACAGGGGGAGGACAGGCCCAGGGAACCCACTCTCCACGAGGCCCTCTCCAACATCATGGGAGCCTACCACCATTCCCAGGAGACAATGGCAACTACTACTAGCCAAGTTTCAGGAGACCCAGCGGCTGCAGGAGGAACAGTATTTGGGGTTCAGGGAGGAACTCAAATCCATCAATTCCACCCTGGGCACCATTGTAGGGGTGCTGAAGGAACTCGTCAACACCAGGAGGGACACTGTGGCACAACAAGGGGCCTCTGACACTAGCCTGGACAATGAACTGCCCACCACCTCCGCCGGCGCTAGTGGACAGGAGGCACTGCCACAGGACCACAAACACCAGCACCCCACCCCCTGCAGATGGAGAACCACCCGCAAGCGGTCCTTGAGATCCAGGACAAAGACAGAGAACAATGCCAAGACCCCCGCCAAGAAATGAGACCACCCTGATTGTCATCCTTCTGTCCCACTTTGTCGCCCTGTCCATACTTGAACTGCCCTAGCTCCACTTCCTATGCCCCTTTGGACAATGCACCTGTGAGACTGATAGACTGGACTCTGCCATGGACATTCCTCCACCATCACCCCTGACCATTTTACAACCCCCTCCACTATTTAGCACTTAAATAAACACCCTTAAATCACAAAACAATCAGGAGTCTGTCTGTGCTTACGAAAATGTGTATTAGTAATAACAGTGGCAAAATGCTATATCAAATGTAATGTCAACATACCTGTGTCACACAGCTCTAGTCCATGTGGAAACAAAGCAGATGTCACACAGTGGGACCCACATCTGTGAAATCGTAAGGGAAAGTGAAAACTCAGTGACCTTACACTGGGTGAAAATGACAGACAGATGAGAGGTAGTAGAATTAAATCAGATGTAGCAGGCAGTGTTGTCTTCTTACCTGTGTCTCAATGGAAGTATTGCAGGATCACTGTGTTTCTGTTGTCTATGTCCTCTTCTTCTGCTTCCTCGTCTTCACTGTCCACAGGCTCCACAGCTGCAACAACACCTCCATCTGGACCATCCTCCTGCAAAAAAGGCACCTGTCGTTGCGAAGCCAAGTTGTAAGGCATACAGCAGGCCACGAGGATCTGGCACACCTTCTTTGGTGAGTAGAATAGGGAACCACCTGTCATATGGAGGCACCGGAACCTGGCCTTCAGGAGGCCGAAGATCCGCTCTATAATCCTCCTAGTTCACCCATGGGCCTCATTGTAGCATTCCTCTGCCCTTGTCCTGCGATTCCTCACTGGGGTCAGTAGCCCTGACAGGTTGGGGTAACCAGAGTCACCTGCAAATGGCGAGGGATAACATTTGGAGACACACTAACTCATAGGGACATCCCCAGACCCAGACACCTAGTCACACTGTATTGGGTCCGTGTCCTCACCTAATAGCAACACACGGTGCCTCTGGAGATGCCCCATCACATAAGGGATGCTGCTATTCCGTAGAATATAAGCTTCATGCACTGAGCCAGGAAATTTGGGATTCACATGGGAGATGTACTGGTCTGCCAAACACACCATCTGCACATTCATCGAATTATAACTCTTCCGGTTTCTGTACACCTGTTCACTCCTGCGGAGGGGGACCAAGGCCATATGTGTCCAATCAATGTCACCTATGATGTTGGGGATATGTCCCAGGGCATAGAAATCACCTTTCACTGTAGGCAAATCCTCCACCTGAGGGAAAACGATGTAGCTCCGCATGTGTTTCAGCAGGGCAGACAACACTCTGGACAACACGTTGGAAAACATAGGCTGGGAGATCTCTGACGTTATGGCCACTGTAGTTTGAAAAGACCCACTTGCTAGGAAATGGAGTACTGACAGCACCTGCACTTGAGGGGGGATTCCTGTGGGATTGCCGATAGCTGACATCAGGTCTGGCTCCAACTGGGCATACAGTTCCTGGATTGTGGCACGATCAACCCTGTAGGTGATAATCACATGTCGCTCCTCCATTTTCGACTGGTCCACCAGCAGTCTGTACACCGGAGGATGCCACCATCTCCTCACATGCCCCAGCGAACGGTGCCTATGGAGGAGAACAGCGAGCAGAGAGTCAACCAACTCTGAGGTATGTGAACACACCTTACTCTGAAAATATTAGCAAATCGAAATATGCCTGTATTAGTGTTTAGACAAGGCCTAGATATGTGTGACGCAGTCCAAAATAATGCCATGTGGGCCCCCGAAATGGCGGCTGCCTGACATGTAAAGTGGGACAGGGGGGTATAAGGTAACTGCGCTGGCGTTGTACACCATCGCGGTGGGCGGTCGAAGACCGCTGAGCTATCCTGCATTGGTTAACATTGAACCCTATGGGTCCCAGGAGCCAATGACGATGTACGCAGGCGGTGACGGTACGCACCGCCGCGGACGTGACCGTCATTTTCTCTCTGTTCAATCACTTGATACCTGATCTTCAACAGGAGAGGACCTACACTGCATGTGCTGCTGTGACCTCAGTCTGGAAGAGACAATGGCTCGTGTGTCTGGGGAAAGGGCCCCTGCCTGTAGCACGGAGGAGTTGGAGAAACTATTGGATTTGGTCCTCCCCCAGTACACGCTACTCTACGGTCCTCCAGACAAACAGGTAAGTAGACTGTGAGCATGTTGTATGGGCAATGCCCTGTGTGGAGTGGTGTGGATGAAAGATTGGGGGGGTGAGAATGAGGCGTGCATGAAGCAACGGTGAGTGCATGTGCTTCATGGCAAGGGTAGGGATGAGGGCTAATGACTGTGATGGTGCAGACGGTAATATGTTCTCCTTTTCTCCTGTACCATTCCTGGAGGCCCAGCTGGGGATGGCCTCCCAACGTGGGAGGGGTGCCCGTCACACCATGACCCCCTTGATGTTCAGGATCCTGGCAGTGGCGTACCCGGAGTTGGATGGGCACTTGAGGGCATCACAGCAGCCACAAGGGGGTGAGTACACTCTCATTCTGCTGATTCAGCGCACATTTGAGGTGTCTGGGTGGGGGAGGTGGGCTGTGGGTTCCCCTAGGCCAGGGCGAGTTTAGTAGGCAAGGTCCCTTTTTAAGGCAGGCCCTGTGGCACCCCACCTGTGTACAGTGCCAACTACACCTAGTCAGGCTCCTGTGACATCCATGTGTGCAACAATTTGGCATAGCTTTGTAACCCATGTCCATGGGATTGATTAGGGAACTCCAAGTGCACGGCCTAGAGCAGGGGGCTTCTGTGTCTGTAGTGTCCGCCAACGGTAGCGGTATTGCATGCACTGAACATGTCTTTCTTCTGTCTTCCCCCCCTTTTTGTGGTCTCCCTGTTCTTGTGTGCATTAGCATCATCAGGCGGAGGAGCAGTGGCACCAGAGCAGGAGGGAGCTGCATCCCACATGGCCCTGGAGGGCGACACAACGGAGTCTGAATTCACCAGTGTGACAGAGGGCGAGGGGAGCTCCACGGCGGGGACAGGAGTTGAGACCAGCGATACGGACTCCTCCTCTGATGGGAGCTCCCTTGCGGTTGTGGACCCTTCTGTGCTCCCGCATCTACAGGTACAGCCGCCACCCCCCCACCAGGACCACGCTCCCAGCAGCCCCTCAGCGTGTGTCCCGTGCCCGCTCACCCAGGAGGGTGGGCATCTCCTTCACCCCAGGCACCTCAGCCCCTGCCCTGTCACCCCTGCTGCCCTCAGTGAGGAGGCCATTGACCTCCTCAGGTCCCTCACTGTTGGGCAGTTTACCATTTTGAATGTCATCCAGGGTGTAGAGAGGCAGTTGCAACAAACCAATGCATACCTGGAGGGCATTCATTCTGGTCAGGCAGCCCATCAGTGAGCTTTTCAGACTCTGGCCTCAGCACTGATGGCAGCCATTGTCCCTGTCTCTAGCCTCCCCCCTCCAACTTCCTCCACCCAGACCCAAACCCCTGTACCTCAGCCTATCCCAAGCACACCATCAGACCAGCATGCACACACCTCAACACACAAGGGAAGCTCAGGCAAACATAAGCACCACACATCCCACAGGCACTTACCCAAGCATCATACACATGCAGACACACCAACATCCACTGCCTCCACTGTGTCCCCCTCCTCCTCTTCTCACTCCTCCCTCCCTGTCTCGTCTCCACTCACACCTGCATGCACTACATCCTCAGCCACTATGTCCATCACCAGCACACCCACCACCACACCCCACTCATGTGCAGTCACCACCCCACTACCATTCATACATCCCCTGTGTCCTCTCCCAGTGTGTCTGTGAGCCCACCTCCCAAGGAACACAAACGCAGCCACACACCCACCCAACAGCCATCCACCTCACGACAGCCTCCAGCCATGCTCCTTCACCCAAAGTCAGCAAAGTACACCTCCTACAACCACTACCTCTTCCTCCACTCCTAAACCCCTTCCATCTACCCGTCCCAGTGTTCCCCAAAAACTTTTCCTGTCCAACCTTGACCTCTTCCCCTCACCTCCCCCACCCCTTCAGTCTCCTAGGGCCCGCCTCTCTAGGTCCCAACCCAGCACCTCAGCCACAACATCTACAGGACCAGTGGTGCCAGTAGTAACCGGCTTCTGGAGTGCACCAGGCAGCATGGCAGCCAGTGTGGCTAGGAGCCAGAGCACGGACAGTCCCCCACCTGTAAAGCACAAAAAGGTGGCCAGTGCCCGGCGGGAGAGAGGAAAGAAATCACCCACCAAAGCCGCTCCCAGGGGTACAGTTGGGAGCGTGGAGACAGCTGCGCCACCATCCAAGGTGGGGAAGGGGCACTGTAAAACCGGCAAGTCTGGGGAAATCTGCACGGGGGACACCGTGCCACCAGCACCGCTGCCCAGGACACCGCCGCCACCAGCACCGTTGCCCAGGACACCACTGCCGCCAGCACCGCTGCCCAGGACAGCGCTACAACAAGAACCGCTGCCCAGGACACCTCCGCAACAAGCAGCGCAGGCCAGTGAGCGCCAAAGATTCTGATGCTACTGACACCGCCACGAGCAGGATGAAGCAATCTGGGCACAAAGCCCCCTCCAGAACCAGTGGAGAAAGGCATCCACTACCTTTGTCCTTGGCAGGATGAAGCACTCTGGGCACAAAGCCCCCTCCAGAACCAGTGGAGAAAGGCATCCACTACCTCTGTCCTTGGCAGGATGAAGCACTCTGGGCACAAAGCCCAAGCACTCTGGGCACAAAGCCCCCTCCATAACCAGTGGAGAAAGGCATCCACTACCTCTGTCCTTGGCAGGATGAAGCACTCTGGGCACAAAGCCCCCTCCAGAACCAGTGGAGAAAGGCATCCACTACCTCTGTCCTTGGCAGGATGAAGCACTCTGGGCACAAAGCCCCCTCCGGAACCAGTGGAGAATGTTATCCACTTGAGAGACTGTGGCTTTGCACTCCCCAGGATAAACCAGTAGGCAAACCACCCACTGTAGAGACTTGAGAGACTGTGGCTTTGCACTCCCCAGGATTGAACAGTGGGCAAACCACCCACTGTAGAGACTTGAGAGACTGTGGCTTTGCACACCCCAGGTTTGAACAGTGGGCAAACCACCCACTGTAGAGACTTGAGAGACTGTGGCTTTGCACTCCCCAGGATTCAACAGTGGGCAAATCACCCACTGTAGAGACTTGAGAGACTGTGGCTTTGCACTCCCCAGGATTGAATAGTGGGCATGGAGCCCCCTCGTGGATCTGGCGTCGTTCACTCATCTGGCTGAGGTCCCCCCCTTCCCCCTTAAGTGCCTGTTTTTTTTCTATCTGATGCCGCAGCAGTGTTCTCTCCGTCTTGTTCGGGTATCTTTTGTGGGCCTCACCCATGCCTTTTGGGCCCAGTGGTCCACGGACTATGATAGTGGAATACCTTGGACTTGTATTCTTGGTGTATATATTTGTTTATAGTGTACATATCTTTATATATGTATATATTTCTGATTACTGTATTTGAATATATTACAATCATTCGACTCATTTCCTTTTGTCCTTGCATTCTTCCAGGGGGGGATGGTGGGTGTAACTGTGATGTATCATGATGTATTAGTGTGTGAGTTGTCGTGGGTCAGGGTGGGGTTGGGGGTTTTGCGTGTTGCGTGTGTGTGTCACAGTTTTTTCCCTCCCCTGTGGTGTAGGTGCGGTACTCACCGTGGTCTTCGCCACCGGCGTTCGTGCTGGTAGAGGAGCAGGAAGATAAAGGCTGGAAGAATCTGGAGCTCAGGTTCCCTAGCGTCCTGGTTACTTGTGGGGTGTGTAAAGGTGAGCGTTTCCTCCTCCAAATCCTGTGTCTGCCGTGTTTTTGTTTGCGGTGAATCCGCCCCGGAAAAGGTGGCGGATTGGACTGTTGTAATTCTGTGGGCGGTTCATTGTCCTCCGCCTGTCTGTTGGCGGTGACCGCCGTGGTGTTTGTTTGTACCGCCTTGGCGGTCGGAGTGTTAAAGTGGCTGTCTATGTTGGCAGTTTCTGCCACTGTCGTAATTCAATTTTTTTTCTGCCGGCCTGTTGGCGGTTTTACCACCGCTTTAACGCGAACTGCCAGGGATGTAATGACCACCTATGTGCCAAATGTCATAATTTCTGGAATTCTGAGTAGCAAGCATAATACGAAATTCCCCAAAATTAAGCACATTTTATTACTTGTTCTTCCAACTTTAATTTTTTTTTTACCTTGGTACGTCCACTGTGTTTGGGACAATTCAGGACGAAGGGAGTTCTATTTTTTAAATGAGAACCTGCGTATACATGGCTTCTAATTTTGTGATCACAATTATTAAATGCATGTGGTATTCTTCTACCTACTGTGAAGAATACAGAGTTATTCTTAATCAATAATAACTTTTACATGTGCCATTCAAAAGAAAATTTCACTTTTGTTTTTTTGTTTTGATTGCAAAAGTAAGCTTTTCATTGAATGTATTTTCCAAATCTATTACCAAAAATGTATTTGTGTGTTATGGAATGTTTTTATCCACAAATTGTCTTGAGGCTTCGGATGCAAAGTATTCCAAATGTGTTTTTTTTAATAATTAACATATGTGTTTTTTAATAATTATGATTTTCTTACCTGTTATGTGGCTTGGGTTGATTACACACCGGTTTACACTTTCGGTAGTACAATAAGCCTTTTCATTCAGTTTTATCTTTGGTTGTATGTGTGATTGCGTTCTCCCAGCTTTGCTTTTCTTATTACAATGAAACATCTCTCCCCTCATACTTACTTTTGCCAATTACAAACATTCTTGTGGTTTCCTATTGTCAAATTATTTTTCCTTGCCATATGAGTCACTTGGTTGGGCAGAAGGCTAGTGACACTTTCAACTGCCAGTAGATTGAGGACATAGTTGCAGCAGTCTTTGTAGCTGAAAATAGAAAGAAAAATAAGTAATGAATTTTGTTTTAAAGCTCTTTTGCATATTTTATTTTTTAAGAATTGTTTTGGGTTGTTGTACTGGGGTACATTGGGCAATGGAAATGCAAGTTTGTAACCTTCATTGTTACTATTCATTGAGTTCAAGACACTATGGTCTATAACACAAAAGATGCAATTTAATGTATGTGGTATTCTTACAGTAAGCACCATTTACTAGGTTTAGTAGACATTATATTGGAGTAAAGAGCAGAGGTGGTAACTACCATTTGCAACATGAAGATGGTCCACTCACAGTGTATATCAATTGTGGCTGAGAGTGCAAGCTTATTACCGAGGAATGTCATTTTCAATCTGCATGAGCCAACAGATTTTTAATAAGATCAATCAATCCCAGAGAATTGCTGATAATTGTTCCATGGCATATGTATGTCAGGCTTTAACAATGAAAACTCAGACTATTGGAAGAGATGGCATTCTCTAACTATGGACTATGAGGCTCCAAGAAGGGCGGTTCAGGTCACCCCCAGCATAATGAGGGGGAGATCCAGGCTGACAGAGACATGTACCAGAGCGAGGTGAAAAAGGGTTCTCATGCCCTTTCTGAGGAACATGGGGTAGGTTCTGGTGGGCAGTAGCCCAGGGCACCTCATTTTCAACCTAGTTTTCCTAGTTAGGACACAAGCAGGGCAACTCTGTCCTAAGTAAATATCCCCTGGTGGGAACTCAACGGGAGTGGCCATTGTGGCCTTAGCAGGACGCAGTTCTCAGTAGTAAGTTGTAAAACATGCCCTTATCTCCATTAGTTTAGAGATAGACTCAATGTGTAGGCTTGAGATCCCTGAGCAGGGGAGTCCTCACGTCGCCAGGTCACCGCTCTGGAAGATACCAGCACCAGCTAGATCATGATTTAAAAAGATTGTTTTCCTCAGATCAGTGTATTAGACAGGTGTATGAGGTGAGCAGGCCCTTGGACAGGATTTTGTCTACCATATCTCTCTGGTACAAATAGAATGGGGTGGGGAAGTGGCTTGGGGGATGGTCACAGTTATTTCCCAGATCCCCACTGACTGCATTCTTGGAGATGAGTAACCACGGGTGTTAGAAGAGCAAGGTGAGGTGGAGGCCCAGGTGTTCCCTGAAAGCTTAGGTTTCTGAGTGTACTACTCCCACAGGGAGAGTATGGAGGCCCGAATGGAGGTGAGGTGGAAGCTGGACCAAAGGCATAAAAGTAGGCCTGTGCAGAGTTCACGGAGTCTGACTCCACGGAATTCTGCAGAGTTGAAAACAAACTCTGTGGAATTCCACAGAGGCGAAGTTTTGTGACCCGCAGAGTCCTGAATGTGCCCGATCTCGGGCGCACTATGCACGGTTGGGCCTGGTCAGCCAGACCGGAGCCTGCTTAGCGCTTCCGAGATCGGGTGTATTAATGAGGGCCGTAGGCAGTGAAAGCTGTTGTTTCTGGCTTCTTGTGCACCAGCCTGTCATGTGTGCCGGGCACACGGGAAAGGCTGGTGCACAAGAGGCCTGAAGCAGCAGCTTTCTTTCTCTGCCTACGGCCCTGGCCTGAATTCAGGCCAGAGCCGTAGGCAGCGAAAGCTGCCAGGCCTATTGTGTACCGGCCTGCCCTGTGCGCAGTGCACAAGGTACAGGCTGGTGCACAAGAGGTCTGAAACAGCAGTTTTCTCTGCCTAAGTCCCATCTACGGACCAGGCCTGAATTCAGGTCAGTGACGAAGGCAGCAAAAGCTGCCATTTCAGTCCTTGTTTGTGCACCAGTGTGCACAAACAACGATAAAAGAGTCAAGGACTTACCTGGGTCTACCTGGGGGTCCTCCTCTCCTCGGCGTCCGACAGCGATTAGTCTCTCCCTGCAGCGACTGCCTCCCACTGCTGTGGTGCGCACAGCGTAAGTGCAGACTATCTGCACTTGTGCTGTGCCACCCATATTGGGCTGCAACACGTACAGGGTGAGCTCCGCTGGGCTAGCTGAGTTTTTGGACTTACTCCCTCCATTACCTCTGCCAGAGGAGCTGAGCTCTCCACACACTCCTACGTAGGAGTTGCCAGATCTGAGAACAGAGTACTCCAAGGCTGACTCAGATACTGCCTCTTGAGACCTGGAAGTTCTCCTTACAATTTTAAAGAAACAATGGGCTGGAGACCTGAAACAGGCAGACCTCTGCATGCCAGGGCCAGAGATTGAGGGAGTGGTGGTTCTCCATTCAAGGTCCTGTCTTGCTAAGCACCTGCTTGTAAGAGGCTGGCCTCGTTTGTGGTGGGTACCTTGGGTACTTACACCTTCTACTAGGTCCAGTTATCCCTTATTAGTGAAATGTAGTAATGTTCTAGCAGCTTAGGCTGATAGAGGTAGCTGGAGCAGAGCAGCTTAGTTTGAACTAGGAGACATGCAAAGCTCCTGCAATACCACTATAGTTCCACAGTACTTATACACAAGTAAAGACAATACTCAGTGTTACCAAAAATAAAGGTAGTGTATTTGAGTGAAACAAGGCCAAAATTATCTTAGAGGCAATACTCCTTCTGGAGGTAAATATTATACCCGATATATACACTAGACACCAAAATAAGGTAAGTAGTTAGATATAGAATAGTGCAAACAATAGTAAATGCTATAGAATGTAATAGGAGAAAATAGGTTTAGGGGCAACACAAACAATATACAGAGAAAGTGGAATGTGAATCACAAATTCCCCCCAGACAAGTGTAGTGTGTAGAGAATCGCTGGGAGAGTAAGAATACCACAAAGGTGAGTAAAATACCCCACCCCAGAGCCCAGGAAAGCAGGAGTAAAGTACTGCAAGTCTTTAGGACACAGTACAAGTCTTGATTAGAGCTATTGCAAGAACCAAGCAAGACTGCAAGCAACAAATGGTGGATTCCTGGACCTGAAGACCTGAAAGGAGAGGAGACCAAGTCCAGAAGTCGCAGAAGATTTCAGGAAGGAGAGGAGCCCCTGCCAACTTAGAAGATGGTGCAAGAGAGGAGTCTTCAGTTGGAAGAAGACTGAAGAAGAGCACCAAGGAAGATGGCTGCGGGTTCCTGCATGATGCAATGGATGTCCCACGTGGAGATGTTGGACGCAGGTGAGTTTTGGCACTGGATTCGTCCAACAAGCCTTGGTTCAAGCAATTACGCAGACTGGACCCAGGAGGGACCTGGGGGCCTCAACTCGGACTGAGGAGGCAGAGGGGGCTCCCAACACTGGAGGGAACCCACAGGTGACCAGGCAGCACCCAGGAAGGTCCCAGGGCACCGGGACAAAGAAGGTGCAAATTGCGGTTACTGCAGCACTACGAAAGAAGGTCCCATGCCGCCAGAGAACAATTCAGCGAGTTGAGCGTCGCAGGATAGAGTGCTGGGGACCTGGGCCAGGCTGTGCACAAAGGATTCTTGCAAATAGTGCATAGAGGCCCAGGAGGTGAAGATGATGAAGTGCACAGGGGTACTGTCACAAACAAGGAAGGCAAGCTCTTACCTCCTCCAAATTTGGACAGCAGGGTCTTAGGACAGTCTGTGTCGAAGGGGTCCACCACCTGTGTTCCAAGGAGCACGCTCATCGCCAGGAGAGGAGTCCAAGAGAACCGGTCATCATCTTAGAAGGTGCCTGATAGAGCAGGGAAGCTTCTCTGTCACTCCACAGACCAAAGACCAAGGTTTGTCTGAGCTCCTTATGGGTGGCAAAAGGAAGGCTGCAGCCCATAAGGATATCCTGGAACCCCAATGCCCTGGGTACCTAGGTGCCATATACTAGAGACTTATAAGGGGGGTCCAGTGTGCCAATTGAAATTGGTAAATGAAGTCACTAGCCTATAGTGACAAATTTAAAAGCAGAGAGAGCATAAGCACTGAGGTTCTGGTTAGCAGAGCCTCAGTGACACAGTTTAGCACTACTGACAACACACACATTATGCCACAAACTATGAGCACTGGGGTCCTGGCTAGCAGGATTCCTGTGAGAAAGGCAAAACACACTGACATATAGGTTTTCACTATGAACACTGGGGTTCTGGCTAGCAGTATGCCAGTGAGACAGTAAAAACACGCTGACACACATTCACAAACAGGCCAAAAGTGGGGGTAAGCTTGCTAGAAAGAGGCTACTTTCTCACATTGCTCAACCTCAGGCTCCCGACATTGGGCTGAGCAGGCAGTCTCAGGCTACCACCCTTGGACTGGTGAGAAGGAGACTTGAAGTAGGGAGCCTAACTACTAGGGCTGTAGTTCCCAACTCTCAGAAACCTCAGCGAAACTTCAAGAGCGGTTAGGGAACTCCTTGCCAGCCCCAAGGCTGGAAGTGAGTCCTGACCAAGGCTACTGCTTGGAATGTCCATGTTAAAGAGGGTGGCCCAAGGCCAGACTTTTGACACTGACAGCTGTCACTGTCGTCTGTTGGTTGCTTTCCTTATCAACAGAACTTTCCTTAGGTTGGGTAAAGAAGTCTGATCAATGGGGTTGAATGAGCCACATTACTTTATTGGACTCAGTGGTACTGTCTGCCTGCTAGGATGTATCTGTGAGAACACTGAGGTTAAGAGTTTCACAGATGGGGTCTACAGGGGAAGAGATGGGTCCTCATGGATCAGTCCAGAGGCTCAGGAGAGTATTAACCGAGGAATCCAACTGAGTTCAGAGGGGCATAGAAATGACAAGTGCCACTGTGGAAGAGGTTCACAGTCCATGTTCTATTGCCTAAGCAGGGAAACACACAAATATATTGTTATTGTTGGCTTTAGGCTTTTGGCCAGGCACTCCTCCTGATTTCTGAATTTTTCTTTTGTTTCCCTTAGTATTCTGTGCGCTTCTCAATTCCTAACCAGTGTTAAAGTGCTTGCGCTCTCCCTACACATGAAAAAAGTGGTTTACATCCAATTTACTTTTAAGTTACTAGTAAGGTGGTACTAACTCTACTCAAGGCCTGTACATAAATGCTACTAGTAGACAGCAGCACTCAGTGTGTCCTCCAATGAACGTCGCTTTTTAAAATAAAATATAACCAGGCCTGCCACTGCAGCCTGTGTACTCTTTTAAGCTGTCATTTCGACCTAACAAAATAAACCTTTTGCCAGGCCTAACTCTTCATGTTTAATACATATAAGCCCTTAACATAGGCCTAAACAGCTCATTGGGCAGGGTGCATTGTATTAAAAAGGGAGGGCATGTTGTTTTTAGGTTTTCCATGTCCTGATAGTGAAAAACTCCAAAATTCATTTTTTACTACTTTAAGACTATCTCTACCATTAAATAACACTGGGGTACTTTATTCCTTTTAATAATCGATAATGTTTGATTGGGATCAGGTAGGAATGTCATGTTTATAATAAAACTTTAATGACAAAGTCAGAATCTTAGTCACTGTTCCTAGAATGCCAGTGTTAGACCTGGCATCATTGGTGTGGTCCCCCTTGTCTTTTTTGCCTCTGCTTCCCATGTTTTGACTATGTGCTTGACTCTGTGCTGTTTTTGGTACTCTGGGTACTTTACCTCTGCTGACCAGTAGTAAAGTGCAAGTGGTCCCCGTGTAAATTGTATGTGTGATTGGCTTTTCTATGATTGGCATATTTGATTTACTAGAAAGTTCCTAGTAAAGTGCACTGGAGGTGCCCAGGGCCTGTAAATCAAATGCTACTAGTTGGCCTGCAGCACTGGTTGTTCCACCTCCATGAGTAGCCCTGTAAACATGGCTCCGAACTGCCATGGCAGTATCTGTGTGTGCAGTTTAAAACTGCCAAATTGACCTGGCCAATTTACCCATTTGCCAGGCCTAAACCTTCCCTTTTTAAACATGTAATGCACCCCTAAGGTATGCCCTAGGTAGCCCCATGGTAGGGTGCAGTGTATGTTAAAGGTGGGACATGTACTGATATATTTTTACATTTCCCAACAGTGAAAAACTGCCAAATACGGTTTTCACTGTTGCAAGACCTATCTCTTGCATAGGTCAACATGGGGGCCTTCTTTAAATAACCTTAAAGTGCAGTTTGCCTTTGACAGCAGATAGAGATTTGGAGTTTGGGGTCTATGAACTCACAATTTAAAAATACATATTTTAATGAAGTTGGTTTTTAGATTGTTAGTTTGAAAATGCCACTTTTAAAAAGTAGGCATTTTCTTGCTTAAACCATTCTGTGACTGCTTATTTGTGGATTCCCTGTCTGGGTCCAACTGGCAGTTGGTCTGTTTGTGAATCTCCTCTAGACAGTGACACAAAGGGAGCTGGGGTGTAGCCTGCATATCATGATGAGCCATCTGAGCTAGAGTGGAGGGAGAAGTGGTCACTTACACCTGAATGGGCTGTGCCTGCCCTCTCACAACGCAGTCTCCAACCCTCTGGTGTGTGTCTGGGGCCTGGCCTTGGCAAAGCAGCATCTAGCGAACAACAGAGACTTTCCTTTGAAGTTTGCCTACTTCAAAGGCAGAAAGGGGTATAAGTAGCGGACCCAAACCCCCAGACTTTAGATTTCTTCAAGATCACTTCTGGAACCAAGAGGAACCTCTGAAAAGGAGAAGAGCTGAGGACAAGTGCTGCCCCTGCCTGTGACTGTGCTTTGTTGGACTATCCTGCAGTTGCTGCTTCTGCCTGTGAAAGGGGACAAATACTGGACTTTGTTGCACATTCCTGCTTGTGAAGAATCTCCAAGGGTGTGAACTGAGCTTGCCTCCTATTTTGAAGTCTCAGGGTCATCAAAGTCTTCCACTGCTAGCACCTAGACTCTCTGCTGAGACTGCTGTCCTGCCAAGTGGTACCCTACCCAGTACTTGGGCCCTTCAAAGGTGAAGTTGGCAGAACAAGAGCTGAAATCCATGCACAGAACATCGTGCGGGGACATTTTCAATGCACCTTCTGCAAAGCGTCTAATAAACAATGCTCCACCTGCTTTGCGGCTGAAATCGATGCTCCACCTGCATCATGGCTGGGAGATCGACACGTCGTAGCTGGAGAAACGATGCAACAACTGCTTGCAGCTGTTGATAATGACGCAAACCCCATCCAGTGTGGTTTTCTAACACTGTGCGACCAGATTTCTCAAGCATCATCGATGGACGACAAAGTCACCGTGAACCTGTGCGGATCCGAGGTGCCCTTTCCGGAAATTGATGCATCGCTTTTTCGCGAGGGAGAAAAACAATACATTGTCTACCCGACTGGAGAGGAAACGACACACGGCCTCACTTGGGAGTAAGGAATTGACACATCGGTGACTTTTCTGACACACACCTGCCCGTGCGGCTTTATTTTTGACGCAAAACAGGTACTTTCTGTAAAATCAATGTTTCCATTGTTTTCTATGGCGTAAGACTCTTATTCTTTTGAAAAGTCATATCTTGACTTGTGTATGTTGGATTTTTGTCATTTTGGTTTTGTTTGATTTAGATAAATATTACCTATTTTTCTAAAATGGTGTGGTGTCCATTTTGTAGTGTTTTCACAGCATTACTGTGTTTGTTTGGTACAAATACTCTACACATTTCCTTTGAGATAAGTCTGATTGCTTGTGCCAAGCTACCAAGGGGATAGGCAGGGGTTATCTAAGGGTGTTTCTCTATTGCCCTGAATAGAGTGAGGGTCCCTGCTTGGACAGAGTGCAACCTGACTGCCAACCAGAGACCCCATTTCTAACAGCCACTTACGGAAAGTTTGTATGTTCTTGCACTAACCATTTGGTGCCTGCAGCCATAATTCTGAGCCCCATAAGTAAGTGTTTTTGGCAGCTGGTGCTTGTGTATCCCACCCAGACAGTGAGACAAAAAGGGTCTAGGTGGTGACAGGATAGGCCATACTGCCAGGATGGGGTGGGTGGATCTGTTCTCTGCCCAAATCATACCCAGCCTGATGACCTGCAAAACCTCACCACACAGGAACAGCCTTTATTTGAACTGATGCCAAGCCCTGCAAAGCCTCACGACACAGCTGCCAGCTTCATCGGAACTGTCATTGAGTCCTGCAAACCCTCACTACACAGCTTCATAGGAACCAACACCAGATGATGCAAAGCCGCACAAATCAATGCCGCACAGACCTCGGAACAAGGATATGAGGTACAACTTCCAGAAGGCCAAACTTGGTCCTATTACCAGCCGTGCTCCAACACTGTCAGCCTGAACTTGTGACTTTGTCCCAGTTCAGCACAAACAGATACCCTCAATTGGCACTTTCTGCCTTTTGACACTATGTTTACCTAGACCTTTAAAATTATTTATCTCTAGTTCTACTGAATGGATTTTAGTCATTTTGGTCTCACATTATTTGTCAAAATCTAATCAATTTTTCTACATTGGTTTGTTTTTTTCTGTTGTGTTTTCAATTTATTACTGTGTGTGTGCTGCATAAAATACTTTATACATTATCTCCAAGTTAAGTCTGACTGTGAGCCAGTCTACCAGATGGTTAAGCACAGGTTCATTTAGTGAATGTTGTGGTTCACCCTGACAAGGATAGCAGTTGTTGCTTGACAGGTGATAAACTTTCCTCAGCCTGTCACTGTATTGATTCCTGTGAGGTGGTTTTGCCAACCCATACAGGTTCATCTGACCTAGAAGAAAATTGTTAGCATATTGTTACTTATTCTTCAGGACCCTGTTGTTAAATGGTGCTCACCTCAGTTATCCCTTATCCATTATTCCTTGCAAAAAGTAAAGTATTTTTTACAACAAATGCCAGGTGATCTGGCTAGCTAAGGGGCAGAGCAGGCTCCTATCCTTATATTCAAGTGTATCAAGTTGATCTGGGTGGAAGTCAGAAGTGGCCCTTAAGGTTTGTGTGTTTTGAAGAATGTCCCAGCTGCTCTACTGATCAGTGGCTACATCCATACTTTTGGTTATTCACTTTTAAGCAGATGCCTCTTCAAATAGTTGGAGGTCCATTAGTAAGAACAGGACCGAGGTTAATTATTCAGCCTGGAAACACAAAAATGTAATCTATGAAAAAGTTAATTTTAGTGAGGTTTGCTCATGTATTTAGCCTTTTAGGTCTTGAGTGATACCAACCTTGAGCCTGAGGCCCATATTTATAGTTCTGGGGGCAAAACTGCGCTAACGCAGTTTTGCATAAAAAACTTTACCCCCGGCTTGCGTCATTCTCAGACGCATGCGGGGCATCATATTAATAGAATGGCGCAAGCCGGCGGTAAGGCCCGGCTAGCATCCTGAAAAAACAACGCTAGCCGGCTGGAGGTGGCGGTAGGGAAGGGAAGGGAAAAATTACACTAGCCTGGTTAGAGGCAAAAAAAATGCCTCTAACCAGACTAGCTCTATTTACTGGCGCACAACCTCCAAAACATGACTCCTGTCTTAGCAAAGACAGGAGTCATGCCCACCACCCCAATGGCCAGCACAGGGGACAAGTGGCCACTGGGCATGGCCATTGCACCCTGTGTTATGCAGGGGGCCCCAAGTTAGGGCCCCCGAAGGCAAAAAAAATAATTATTAAAAATACTTAGCTGGACTTACTTGGGATGGGGACCCCCATCCTCCAGTGTCCCTCTGGTGGGGGTGAGGATGTTCCTGGGGCTTGGGTAGGGCACCTGTGGACCCATTCCATGGTGTCTGACAATGAAAATGACTTCACAGGTCCCCTAATGCCTGGTCTGACCCAGGCATTATATAATGGTGCTAAGCAAGCTTTGCACCATTATTTAGTCCTGCCTCCCACCCGTGCATCATTTTGGCACGGGGGAATAAACATGGAGCTATGGGAATATGCAAATTCAACTCAAACAGAGTATAAATATGCTCCTGAGTGTTTCCATCAAGAGTGCAAAGACAAAAGGGATAGGAGCCAGCTCTGCCTTGCTCCACTAGACAAGAAAATATAACTTGGCAAGCCATTTAGACTTGCTTAACATTAGCCTTTATAAACAAAATAATGCTTAATCCTAAACCAGATTGGTGCAGGGTCTTAAATATGAAGTCTTAGGCGGTCATTCCGACCCTGGCGGTCATGGACCGCCAGGGCCGGGGCCTGCGGGAGCACCGCCAACAGGCTGGCGGTGCTCCCAAGGGCATTCTGACCGCGGCGGTACAGCCGCGGTCAGAAATGGAAAACCCGCGGTATACCGCCGGTTTTCTGCTGCCCTGGGGAATCCTCCATGGCGGCGCAGCTTGCTGCGCCGCCATGGGGATTCCGACCCCCATACCGCCATCCTGTTCCTGGCGGTTTTGGCTGCCAGGAACAGGATGGCGGTATGGGGTGTCGTGGGGCCCCTGGGGGCCCCTGCAGTGCCCATGCCAATGGCATGGGCACTGCAGGGGCCCCCGTAACAGGGCCCCACCATGATTTTCAGTGTCTGCCATGCAGACACTGAAAATCGCGACGGATGCAACTGCACCCGTTGCACCCCTTCCACTCCGCCGGCTCCATTCGGAGCCGGCATCCTTGTGGAAGGGTGTTTCCCGCTGAGCTGGCGGGCGGCCTTCTGGCGGTCGCCCGCCAGCCCAGCGGGAAACCCAGAATACCCACGGCGGTCTTGTGACCGCGCAGCGGTATTCTGGCGGCTCCCGCCGGCCCTGCAGATACCGCGGCCGGCGGAAGTCAGAATGACCCCCTTAATGTACTCTATAATAAGCCTTCTCTGCATGTACTTAGAAAAGAAGCATCTGGAAATTGTCATGGATGGCTCTATCCCATCCAAAGCTAATCTAGTATTACCTCCCTTGATATTGTGATACTAATCTCAGCCATATGTCCCAATGTTGATTGGTTAGGATCTTGGGAAATATTTTGACACACAACTAAATAGAGCTATTTGTTGATAAAATTCATACAAATGAGGTCGTCGTTTGTGATTTAGAATCAGGTCGAACAATAATTCCATCATGCTGGGCATCATCACAAGGCCTGTGTCAGAGAGTAAAATCTTCATCAGATGGGGAGTTAATATGTCATAAAAAGGCCTTATAAAGGAGGGAGGGAACACAACGGGGGTAGAGGCTTTATTATTAGGGAGGCTGTGGACCTTCCCTTTAGAAATAGGGTTGTCTAGCCTTTCCAACAGCTCAAGCTAGATATAGGAAAGTTGAAACTCTCAAGATATTCATCCTGCAGATAGTTTAAAGGAGTCCATTGGTGGCATGACTGGACCATTGTTCTCTCTGATTGATTGCACATAATTACAGTTCTTAGAGACCCTCATTCTATAGGCTAACAAATTGTGAGCTTCATGGGCTTGCCCACAATAGTTCTGCTTTGCTTTTTTACAGCTCATGACAGCTTCCTTTGTAAGTGAAGCTTCCAATTCTCTCTTGACCTTGAGCAGGTATCTGTAAACTTTCCTAGAACATGTACACGTATGGTCCACTTCTAATCTAGAGCCCTCAACTTCCAGATTAGAGCTCTTCTTTTTCATCAGTCTAACAAAAGGATTCATATTTAAAATATGGGTTCTAAGATCCTGACTTAAAACTGCTTTGGAAGAATCTCAAATCATACATCAGGGCATTTCCTCTGTAACATTCAAAGACAACTAATTTTCCAGGGCCTCACATATATTATTCTTAAGCAGAGGGTACAGGAGGCTACTGTGTTTCAAACCAGTGGTGTGGTGGGTCTCTCTGGTCAGTGTCAGATGTAGTGATATTGGAGCTTGGTCAGACCAAAAATGAGTAACTATTTTCAGATTTTCAGTGAATGAACAAAAACTGTTGGAAATATGCTGTTTCTGCTAGGTTACCCCAGAATTTATTTTGCCTTTTGTTGAACTCTATGTTTGCTTGCTATAGACCTCTCTGCACACTATCCCTGCTAACCAGTGGTAAAGTGCTTGTGCCCCTCTAGTCAACATGATGAAACTGATATACCCCTAATTGTCATATTTAACGTATCTATAAGTGCCTAGAATATGGTGCAAAAAGTGTACCCAGGGCCGAGAGGTTTTATGTCGCCAGTGGGCTGGAGCACTCATTGTGCCACAACTACAGTGAAAATGCAAACATCACTGCAGGCCTGCGCCAGTAGTCTAACTCCTGTTGGACAGCCTAAACTATTCTTTTAAATATATATGTCACTCCTAAATAGGCCTTATTGAGCATAGGATAGTGAGTATGGTATTAAATAGTAAGACATGTAAAAGTTTAATGTTAAAAATGTCCTTACAGTGAAAATGTCCTCTACACTAATTTCACTGTTGCAGGGTTGGCATTTCCTTAGGAAAGCTTTGAAATAGATTATTAACTTTAATAATTGACATCTTCGCCTAAGAAACAGCTAGACATGTCCGTTTTTCAAACCTTTATAACAAGTCCAATTCACAGGTGAAGTCAGATTTATAATAAAGATTTAAGAAAGATGACTGACTTTTAAAAAGTCACCTTTGCTCTGTTTGAAGTCCATGGAAACTAATTGTGCATTTTGTTCTCTCCCTTCTGCTACTCAGTAATTAGCATTAAACATATATTAATGAACTTGCTCGCAGAAATGCCCAAAGTGGGTGGGGTAGACCATGGAACTTTTACTTCCTTTGTTAGGGCGTCCCACTATGGGCGATTTTCACAAACCAGCTTTTGGCATCTTTAGGCTCCCACTTCAGAACAATCCTGAGCCTGTGGAAGAATACAAGTGGAATGAACCTTCTGTCTAAGACCTGAGGAGATCCTAGAAGACTGGATCTACTCTCCATCTTGTACCAGATACAAAGAAGTGGACCTCAAGAGTCATAAGTCTGACCTTCCTTTAAAGCTACAGGGGTGGTACTCCACAAGGTACAAGACATTTTTCCCTACAACTTCCCAGCTGACCAGTGGCACCTGGACCTGGACTGGACCCTCCTGTTGACCTCTGAATGCCACCCGGTGATTCTCTAAGTGTCTCTGCTGAGGTCTTGGGAGGCTTTAAAAGTGTACTATTTCTGTGGATTGGGATTTAAAGAACCAAAGTCATAAGGTAAAATCTTTGAACTGGGCAAACCTGGTTAGTGTATCCGACCCGCTCTCCATCTCCAAATTATGCCTAAGTCCTGTTCTAACACATCCATTGACTATCACTAGCACTTTGTGCTTCTTGGCACTATTTATACTTAAAACTTTAAAAATTTATATTTCCGGTCCCACTAGTGATGTTTGTCATTTAGTGTCATTTTTTATATTAAATTTTACTCTATTTATTTACATTTGTTTTGGTTGTTTTATTGTTTTGCATTTAGACTTTACTGCAGTTTCAGTACTGCTTCATACAATACACATTGCCTCTAAGTTAAGCCTGTCTGGTGTGTGCCATCGCTACCATGGGGTTGAGCTCAGGTTTATTTAGTGACTTTAATGGTTAACCCTGACGAAGATTGTGGGTATTGTTGGAGGTAGGTACTTAATTTCTTTTTTTTTTTTTAAATAGTCAGAACAGGCGAGGGAGCTATGAACATTTTAGAAAAACATATTGTCTCTTTCCTCAGGGTGTTTTATCCTCAATATGTTTGTAAAAGAGTGTCTGTACAAGGCTACAGTGACTGCAAGGCTGCTGTGTTTTGCCGCAGTAACGAAGATCTATCTAGCATCATGTGACCAGCAACACTGAGGTCGTCACCAATGACTATGTTGTTCATTGCAAACACCGCAACTGTTAAAAAGAGGTGTGCATAGAAAACCACTTTAACGTCATTAGGGCCATAAATTGAGAACAACATTCAGGATCTGTCATTGGTTTGGCCTCGTATCCCCATCTCTCTCCATTCTCTGTCTCTATGTGTGTCGTCCAGTATGAATTACACTCCCGTCTAATCTTTATCTCCACCCCTTTTGTCTTGGTTTGTGCTGCCTAAAGAAATTGCAGGAGATAAACTTTAGATCTCAACCAAGCAATGCCAATATTCAGTAAGTGGGTTTCCTTTCAGCTAATAGTTATGTTCGAAGTGTGGGAAATCTCAAGATGTCTTGGGGGAAATAGCAGGGTTTAGCTTCCTCAGCTCATGGTTATTGCAATCAAGGGGCTTTTGCTACTTTTCCTCCTTTTGATTGCCACCACCTCAGCTTCCTAACTGGACTTATTTTGAGCCAGTCCTCGTGTACACATGATATGGGGAGAGTAATTATCAGTGGTGGCTGGCAAGACCTGAATGAGGTGGGGTGTCCCTTGTATGCTATTAACATGTGGGAGTGTTTCATTTTAGTACATCAGTTTATATCATTATACATTGAGGCATTTTTTTAAACTGCTAATAAATGCCTCTATATATACTGATGCAAACTGACCTATTAAAGTGAAAACACTCCTGCATTTTAAAAGCATACAAGAGACTCAAGCACTTTTAAATATATGAGTTTAGGATGCCTGCATCCTGAACTCACATATTTAAAAGTCCTCTCTTATATAACATGCAGGAGCATTTCACTTTAGTACTCAGTTGACATCAGTATATTGAAATGCATTTTTAAAAATTGTTAATAAATGCCCTTAATATAGTGATATAAACTGCATGTGTGGTGTATCTGTTTACAGCATGTATAAGGCTCGAGGACACAGAGCCTTATGGCTCTGTGACCTCCAGTCACATGCCTGTAATCCTTCACATGCTGCAAGCAACACCCTTTGCCAACACATCACATGTGATGAGTTGAGAAAGTGTGTTGCTTACAGCCTGTAAAAAGTGATTGACTGGGAATACAAGGCTAATGCCCTAGATGCCTTGGACTGCATGTAAATATGACACCGTATGCGTCACGAATTAAAGGTCTGTTTAGACCCCCAAATATTGCAGGCCAGTGCAGGCTCTAGGTCAGCCATTAGCACAATGCTGAGGGATACGTGCTCACTAGAGCACGTGTCCCACTCAAAAGGGTCTGGCTGCCCGACTCTCTTCACAACACGTGTGAGAGACTGCATGGGGTATGAGCTTAAGGCTCTTATTTAATTTAAAAAGAATAACTTATGTGGATGGTAATAGCTCTTTTCAATTATTACCCATATAACTAGAAAAACAAGGTGGGTGGCCCCCGGTGCCCTCTAGAGACAGCCACTGCTGGAAAATATTTTACCTGATTAGAAATAAAAAACACAAACTTCCAGCGTAAATAAGTAAAAACAGACACTCACACAGGATATTTAGGATCCAGGACGACCTATGAGCATAGAGTCAGCTTGTCAATAATACCTTACTCATCTTTTCTTGGAGCAAGCTGTATGAGAGACCTGGGATTTAGTGCCCCCAGGGAGGAGTTATGTCCCTATCACAATGGCCAGCAAGAATCTGTTTGAGGCGATAAAACAGACATTAAGTGTAGACATAGGAGAAGCATATCTTTGATGGTGGGCTCTTTTGCAGCCCTTCATTTTGCAGATGTCGTATCCCATATGAGTTCAGGACCTCTGAGCAAAGAGTCAGCTTGTCGATAACACTTTACTCATCTTTGTTTGGGGCGAGCTGTATGAGAAACCTGGGATTTAGGGCCCCCTGGGAGGAGTAATGTCTCTATCATAATGGCCAGCAAGAAAGTTGTTCGAAATGAGAAAACAGACATTAAGGGTGTCATTCCGACCCTGGCTGTCAAAGACCACCAGGGCCGCGAATGACAGAAGCACCGCCAACAGGCTGGCGGTGCTTCCTAGCCCATTCTGACCGCGGCGGTAAAGCCGCGGTCAGAAAACCGGGGCCAGCGGTTTCCCGCCGGTTTACCCCCGGCTGGGCGAATCCGCCAGGGCAGCGCTGCAAGCAGCGCTGCCTTGGGGATTCTGACCCCCTTCCCGCCAGCCTTTTCTGGCGGTTTTCACCGCCAGGAAGAGGCTGGCGGGAACGGGTGTCCTGGGGCCCCTGGGGGCCCCTGCACTGCCCATGCCACTGGCATGGGCAGTGCAGGGGTCCCCTAACAGGGCCCAGGGCGGCTTTTCACTGTCTGCTTAGCAGACAGTGAAATGCGCGATGGGTGCAACTGCACCCGTCGCACCGCTGCAACACCGCCGGCTCCATTCAGAGCCGGCTCCTGTGTTGCGGCCCTCATTCCCGCTGGGCCGGCGGGCGCTAACTTGCTTAGCGCCCGCCGGCCCAGCGGGAATGTCAGAATGCGGGAAGCGGTATTTTGCCCGCGTGGCGGCCAAATGGCGCCGCCCGCCAGAGTTAGAATGAGGGCCTAAGTGTAGACTTAGGAGAAGCATAGCTTTACTGGGGGGTTCTTTTGAAGTCCTTCAAAAGGACTGCAAGACATCTTACAGATGTATTCCAGATGAGTTCAGGACCAGTAATTTTTTGTGTTCTTCTTAGAGCAGTGGGTATGGATCTAAAACTTTGTGATTCAGGGTTGGGGGAGCAATATGCTTCAGGGCTTAGAGTGCAAGAAAGGTATAAATCCCTACTTATGTTGTCAGAAAGAACCATATTAAGGCTCTTAGATGCCTTTTATGCAGGTTTCATTTCTGAAACCTACTCATGGCATACAGTATTCGTGAAGGCAAAGAGATTTAGTTGATTTGAGTAAGTATTATCTCTTGAGATACAGAAAAAAACAGTTTGGTGTGCATTTGTCCACCGTCTGACTCTAGACAGATTGAAGGTTCCACTTCTTTGTACTAAAAGTCTTGAGAAAACACCCCAGGTGTGCCAGGCACAGGGTGTGAAACACATGTTGGCTGTTTGTCTATCATGCATATATCTTGATATTTTGAATTAACCAACTGAAATAAAACAAAGGAAGCAAACAGAAGGACTCTTAGATAGCAATATTTAATTCTGTGTAGTCATATTTAAAGGGCACAACCTATTTCCTACTACAATGCCTTAATGACTGTCAATGCAGTGGTCGATGGGCAATGAATGCATCTACCTGATCTGCTGTACTAGAAGCAGAAGTTCCTCAGCCCTGAGCTGATACACCCTCAGGGGCAGGGATTATGCTGTTCTTTCTTCATTTATTTTATCAGCAGCCATCAGAACAACAAATAACCACAATAAACTACAATTCCCACAAGACTTTGGGAAAGGAAAACAACGTCAATAACAACAGTCCAACCAATCAGGCTCGACTATGTTCCTTTAATATCCGTTGAAGATCTCCTTTCTCCCTTTTCATCGCTTCTCCAGCAGCCGTCCTTTTAGTACACTGGCCTCTACACCACAAAATGTTTTCATTATTGCTATTTATGTTTTTTTAATGTTATCTGTGCTTAATCTCTTCATTTCTCTGCAGCACATCTGCCAGCATGCTTGACATTCTTTCGTGGCAGTCATAGTAGTTGACAGCCTCTGCTTGCGGCGCTTTCAGGACTTTTGCCATAGCGTCATTTAGGAGTCACCAGGGGTTGCAGCTGTGACCCCTGGCTTGCCTTTTGCTACCCCTGGCACTGCCCTTGCGACCTCTGGCCTTACAGGTGGCAAATTCAGTGCCAGGAATACAATGGGGCAGTTTGTCCTTCAGTTGGGTCTTTACTTTTTTTGCTTTCTGCCAATTTTTTTATCACACTAATAGGGAATAATTATATATTATTCACTATTGATGTACTAAAATTAGCTGGAATAGTCCCTTCAATGGCAGCTGAGGTGAGTAAAAAATGCTTTAAAATGTATGTTGCATGCTTGCTTGCAGGTGAGATTGTGTTTATGAGAGTGTAAGTGGCAATGTGTGCGTCTGTGTCAGTGTGTGTGAATGAGTGAAAGTCGAGGTCAAAGGGCGTGTGATGTAACTTCCTCAACCCCTGGCACTTTGGTGAATTGATGGCCATGGCACTTGGGCAATGCGGTCTTCCAACCGCCTGAGGGCGCTGCACCTTTCACACTGTGCATAGCACATCTGTTTTGCTCGCTGTGGCTGGTGGGCACATCGTTTTAGTATACGGAGTGAGGAGCATGGTCGGTCACTGTCTCCAATGTGGTTTTCATCAATATTACTGTGTGTGTCCAGTGCCCATCACATGGAGACTGAATGTCCCTGTTGTGGTCTGAAATTGCACCGCAAGGCAGTAAATTGATTAAGGGATGCTGACCAAGGCGAGTTAGTGTTCAGGCCTTGTAGAACTGCTCCCGGCGTTCAACTTGATGCATTTGACTGATTAAAAAAGTACATCTGAGTATGTCCTTCGCTCTTGACCCTCATGGTTCCTCCCAACCGAGTACTATGGAAGAGCTTCTCATCCCTATCACAAGTTCTTCCCCATCCCGGACCCCTTGGCAGATGATGAGTTTCCCAATACCTTGGACAATGATGTGGAACCTGATAGGCCATGGCACCCTTCTGCCACTCCTCCACCCATGCATTTTAACACTGTAGAGGCCAAGAATCCTCAGGACACCCGATCTGATATGCTAGACCCTGATAATCTCTTGCACCCAAGCTTAACTGAATGGACACCAGTACCAAAGGTAGCCACCTATGTGGCAGGTCACCTCAGAAAGTCATGTCCTTCCCTACATGGCAAAGTGGCCCTGATGCCAGAAATAGGTTCATGGATGACAACCTTTCAGATACCCTAAAAAAGGGATAGACTGTTCCTTTCACTTGTGGCAGGATAAGCTCTTGGATTATCATGTCCAAAATATTGGACATGGCCAAAGATACCAAGATGTCAGGTTCTCTGATATCTCCAGAGGCCTTATCAAGATAGGCCCAACAAACAATCATATTCTTTTGAAATGCCTCTTTTGATAAAGATTGATCCCAAATTAGAAGACCTGGCAACCTCAGAAGCCAGCCCCATTCACAAAGGGGGTCTCTTTGGGGATCCCTTTATTTGGGAACTAGGAAAATTCATGGCCACCTACAATTTTTTGGATAAGACCCAGGCATCTATCAAACAGATCTTAACCTCGCAGTGGATTTCACCAGGGCTGGTCGTGGAAGGGGCGCTTGGCAGGACGTGTCTCCTTTCAAGCTTCCTCTTGAGGTCCAACAACCCATAGGGGACAGTGGCAGGATTCCACCTGATTCAGATCCTTATTTCCCACCAGAAGACATCCCTGCCATTGTGGGTCTAGAGGAGCAGCACGAGAAAGCAGTAACCGTGTTTCCTTGCAAGGTCACTGTGGAAGTCCTATTGCAAGTATGGTTAGGGGGCAGATTGAGAGAGTTTGCTTACAACTGGGGGCACTTACTTCAGACACATGGGTTCTCCAAACCACTCGGGGATTCCATATAGAGTTCTATGGCTCCCCCAATCAGCCTTCCAGACAATGCCCTCTTTTCTTCTCCATCCCACAGGCCACCCTAGTGGGTGGATCTCCTAGCGAAAGAAGTGATCGTTCAGACTCTGTTTCATCCCTGAGGTTTTCTCAGCAACCTATTCCTGGTGGACAAGAGGGATGGGGGCCAATGCCCCATGATTAACTTGAAGGAATTCAACTAGTGGCTGGTCTTCCATCATTCAAGATGAGGGCGAATCATCTCCTTCAGGATGATTGGTTGGTATATTTAGACTTAAAAGATACTTTTCTCATGGTCCCAATCCATCCTCAACACCGCTGATTCCCCCAATCTCAGTTGCACCTCCAGACTTTCGAGTTCACTACGCTTCCCTTCAATCTGCCCTAAGCACCATCGTGCTTTACTAAGATCTTAAAATCACTGTTGGAACATCCTCATGCCAGGAGTATTCAACTCATTGTTTACCTGGACGACATCCTTCTTATGGAACAGTGCCCGGTGAAACTAGCGAAGCTTCTTCAGATGATGATTGGCCTCCTGGAATCCCTGGAGTTTGTCATCAATGCACACAAATCAGTGACCTCACTGACGCAATCCATCGTGTTCCTAGGTTTCGTGGTAGATCTGCTCAATGCGACTCTGGGTCTTCCTTCTTGGAAGCTTTTGAGAAAAAAGTACATGCTCAGAAGGAGAGTGGACAAACCTTCCACCTTCTTCTGACACTTCACTCAGATTGTGGGCCTCCTATCAGCCTCCATACAGACCATAGTCCTGGCCATATCACCTATGGCGAGGTCTCAAGTATGCACAAAATGTTCCTTTATCGCAGCAGGCCAGGGAGGAACTGCTTCGGTGGATCGCACATATGGAAGCCTGGAATGGCCGGGCCATTTTCAGATTTAACCTGCTCTGGTAAGCAAATTGGATGCGAGCGGTAGAGGATGGGGGATGCAATGTGGGCAGTTCTCTGCTCTGCAGCAAAGGCACTCCACATTAACTGACTGGAACTGATGGCAGCATTCTTCACCATCAAATGTTGGACCAAGGACAGAAATCAATGCTGTGTTCTAAAAATGAACAATGTGGCAAATGTCTGTTACATCAATCACATCCTGGGAAAGAGATCCAAGACTCTCTCTGACTTTTGGCATATTGCCTGCAGAAACACATTTCCGTGACAGCAGACCATCCCCTGGGTCAATCAAACCAAGTGTTGGGTTGGCAGTCTCATCATTGGCAAGATGCAAGCCTCTATAAATTGGATTCCTGAGTGTTCTGGGAACTTCAAAATCTGTGGGGCCCCGTCACGGTGGATCTTTTCACATCTCGTTTGAACCATCAAGTGGACAGATATTTCAGCTGGAGGCCAAACCCCAATGGATGCGTTCCTTTAGGGTTGGTGGAGGGATACGCTTTTCCCCCATTGGTAATGATGATGAAACGCTCCACACAAGTCCGAAGGCAACAAGCGGACGTGATGGTGATTTTCCCAATATGGAGATGTCAAGTGTGGTTTCCATTTCTGATGGAACTTTGTTGGGATTCTCCAATCTGTCTACCCCTGTTTCCAGGTCTCCTTCAAGGTCCCCTGGACAATCCTAACCGTCTAGGTCTGGGTGGTTCTCTGCCTCTCATGGCTTAGAGGATTACAGGGAACGCTGAAAAGTCCTAGGCCTTTTGTGGCAAGCTGCACGTTTACTCTCCAATGCTGGACAGCACCATCACATGCAACTGATCACCTAGGACTAGATGGCTGAGTTGGTGTCACCAATGACACTTGGATCCTGGGTGGACAGAGGCTGTGTCACGACTTACGTGCTGCTTTACCCTGGAGGCCGCAGAGCGAGTGGCGTGGATCCTGTTCTTGAATGTTCGGCCTTGGCCCAAGTAGGGGCGACTCTTTCTGGTAGCCACATTGCTGCAGGCAATGGGTACGCCAAGAGCAGGCCGTGTCCCTCAGAAGTAGTGCCAGAGGGAAAAAAACCCTGAAAGGGGAAAAAAAACTCGTAAAACATAGGATCCTGCAACAGGAACAAAAAGAATAGGAAACAGCAGGAACAAAATACAGGAAAATACACTGGAACTGATGAGAACCAGCACAGGAATACAAGGAAGCAGGAGCGAAGACACCATCCAAACAGAAAGTGTTGCAGTGCAAGGAGAGAAAGAATCACAGCCCTTAAATACCAACAAACAGGAAACGACCAACAGGAAGTAAAAGGACACCATCTTAGATAGGGAAAAGCACATAGAACAGAATGGACTAGGAACCATAGAGAGTAGGGAACAAGGAATGCTGGGAGGAGAAGTGTCATATGGGAAAGGGGGAAAAACATAAAAGAAGGCACAACCAGATGTCCAGAAAAAAGAAGAAAAGAAAAGAACAGGTGAGTGGGGGGTCATACCTGCCTATACACGTGGTACACTAAAAAAGAACGAGACCACATGCCCAAATTTGGGGCCTCGTAAGGTACAGAGCAGGCTGGGGGCGCGGCGCGTCTTATGACCACGTGCTGCGGCCCGAGCCGAATGTTCGGCTCGTGCCGCGCGCAGCGGCGCAACAGTAGGACCCCCCCCCGAAGGCCCAGGTTTGTGCGGAAACAAGCGGTGAAAACGGCGAATCAGAAGAGATGTGTAACAGAAGATGCATCTTCCCAAGAGCATTCACTGAGAGGGTAACCCTTCCAATGAATCAAATACTGAAGACGTTTGTGAAAGATACAAGAGTCACAAATCTCTTGTACCTCATATTCAGGTACATCATCCACTAACACAGGAGGAGGACAGGGAAACTGACGAGAGTAAGGATCAGGGACATAGGGTTTGAGCTGAGAAACATGAAAGACCGGGTGAATCCTCCAGGTACGAGGCCGGTGAAGACAGACAGTGACAGGATTAATCAGCTGAAGGATACGGAAAGGACCGTAGTAAAGAGGTGTGAACTTATTCTGAGGAAGGCGTAAAGGTAAAAACTTTGAAGAAAGCCAGACTTTATCCTGAAGGTGATATTCTGGAGCATCCCTACGTTTCTTGTCTGCTATTCTCTTCATGCATCTCTTGGTGTTCAACTAGTTAGCTTGAATCAATTTATGGATCTGTAAAAGTCATCTGGAGAATGAAGTAACAGCAGTAAGAAAAGAGGCAGACTGAGGAGTAGTAGGAAAAGAGGTAGGATGATAGCCATAAGAACAGAAAAAAGGAGTGACCTTGGAGGCACTGTGGACAGTATTATTGTAGGAGAATTCAGCGATAGGAAGGTAAGTGTTCCAGTTGCTCTGGGTAGAATTACAAAAGCAGCAAAGGTACTGCTCCAATCCTTGGTTAAGACGCTCAGTCTGTCCATTGGTTTGAGGATGGAAACCTGATGATAGTGCTATGTTGATATTCAGTGTCCTAAACATTTTTTTCCAACACCGGAAGATGTACTGAGGTCCCCTGTCAGATACAATGCTGTGTGGAAGTCCATGGAGATGGAAAATATGATGGATAAATATCTGACTTAGTTCTTGGGAAGTAGGTAGTTTTTTCAGGGCAGTGAAGTGAGCCATCTTAGTAAAGGAATCTATGGTGACCATGATGACCCGGTTTCCTGCTGATGGAGGTAATGAACACGTAAAATCAGTAGAAATGGTGTGCCAGGGAGCCGGTGGAACAGGTAATGTTTGTAGTAATCCTGCAGGGCTGGTACGGGGGATCTTTACTTGAGCACATATGGGACAAGCCTGCACGTATCTTTCGATATCCGATTTCCAGGTAGGCCACCATAAAGATCGCGAGAGTAGTTCTTGTGTGGCCTTAATGCCTCTATGACCAGCGACCGGCGAATCATGGCACATTTGTTGTGCTTTTTCTCTTACTCCATTAGTAGGGAGAAACAACAAGTTCTTATAATAATAATACCCTTGCATTTTACATATGTTCAGTTTCTTTAATTCTTGATCAGTCAGGTTGGAATATTCCAGTTGTACCTCATCCAGGAAAGACTGAGCTACTCCGATGATTTTACTGGGCTCAAGTAGATACTGTGATGGGGTGGTAGAAGTACAATCTGGATAACGGCGAGACAGAGCATCAGCCAGAATGTTTTGGGATCCAGGAATATAGGTGACATAAAAGTCATACTGACTGAAGAAAAAGGCCTAACGAGCCTGACGACTGTTCTGGCATAAAAAATTACGTAAACATTGTAGATTACGATGGTCTGTTCTCACCTCAAAGGGCTCTTTGGAACCCATAAGAAACTGTCTCCACTCAAGGCAGGCTGTTTTCAGAGCTAACAACTCCCTTTCAAGTACAGAGTAATGCTGTTCCGATGCAGAGAGTACATGGGACAAATAGAACACAGGATGTTCAAGACCGTCATCTTCTTGTTGTTGGAGTAAGGCAGCTCCGATGGCTCTTTCGGAAGCATCAGTAACAACAATAAATTGTTTGTTAGTATCTGGGTGTCTCAATATCGGTGCTTGAGTGAAGGCTTTTTTTAGACTCTGAAAAGCTTTTTCAACCGCCCTTGTCCAGACAAACGCTTTCATTAAATTTTCCTTTTTTAAATGTTTGAGTTATGTGGCTGGTTTTTTCTGCAAAGTCTAAGATGAACCGCCGATAAAAAATTGCCAAACCTAGAAAACATTGTGTTTCCTTAATAGAGGAAGGAGATGGCCAGTCTAGGATGGCTTGTACCTTTTCCTGGTCCATTGCTATTCCAGTTGGACTAAGGTGATATCCCAAATATTTGACTTCGGTCTTGTCAAACTCACACTTTTCCGGTTTACAGGACAGTTGATGTTCCCGGAGTCTTTGGAGGACGTGAGAGGAATTAAGTTCAGGACGTCTAGAATAAATAAGGATATCGTCTAAATAGATGACGACCGTATGGTTCAGGAGATCAGAGAACACAGAGTCCATAAATCTTCGGAAAAAGGAAAGGGCATTAGTGAGACCAAAAGGCATAACTCTGTACTCATAATGACCAAATGGGGTCCGGAAAGCAGTCTTCCACTCGTCTCCTTTAATACGCAAAAGGTGTAGGCTCACGAAGATCCAGTTTGGTAAATCGTTGAGCCCCTCTGACTGCCTCTACTATATCCTTGATGAGGGGCAAAGGATAAAGGTCTTTTATAGTTATCTTATTTAGACCTCGAAAATCCAGGCAGGGACGAAGATCCTTCGTCTTCTTGGGTACAAAAAAGAGGGGAGCCCCTGCCGGAGAGGACGATGGTACAATAAGACCGCTATGTAAGTTTTCTTGCAGATATTCCTTTAGAACTTCCCTTTCAGGTTCCGTGAGTGAATATATCCTTCCATAGGGAACAATAGCTCTGGGTTCCAAGGGAATAGCACAATCGTAATCTCGATGTGGGGGTAACGCAGGTCTGGTTTGTTTTTTGGAACACATCTTGAAATTCTAGATAGTGATTGGGGACACCTTGAACTGTATTGATGGAACATCTGATAATAATTTCAGTAGGCATCAACCTCTTGGGTGACCAATAAGTGTCTGAAGCAAAGCAGTTCTCATGACAAAACTGTGAGGACATGGAAATAGTCCGGGTTTCCCAATTTACATAAGGGTTATGTCTTATGAACCACGGGATTCCCAAAATGATAGTATGATTGGGGGATGATATTAAATTAAATGAGATGTGCTTTTGGTGGTTTCCGAATTGTAAACTCAGTGTTGTGGTGGTGGTATCAACTGGACCAGAGGATATTAAGGACCCATCCACTGTGTGAGCTTGTTTTGGGGTTTCTTTGGGTCGTGTTGGTATTTGTTGAGTCGTGGCCCAAGTTTTATCCATATATATGCCACTGGCACCACAGTCAAGTAAAGCCATTATTCTCTCTTGACGGCCGTCCGGTAAATGTAGCGTCACAGGTAACATAAACAAAGTTGTGGCATTGTCCTTGAATGAACCGATGGAAGGTATAGCCGATGATCCCGTCCCTTCCCTTCTTACAGAGGACGGGAAGTGGCGTTTCCCGATGGACTTTGAGGACGAACGGGGCATGTACGAAGCATGTGGCCGGCAGCACCACAATACAGGCACAATCCTTTCCTACGTCTGTCTTCCCGCTCGCTAATGGAAAGTGGGCCTCGAGTGGTATCCACCTGCATAGGTTCGCCTTGGTGTCTCTGACGGGAGGACGAGGTTCCTCGGGACGATGCATAAAGACGCATGAAGTGCTTGGCTGAGAAGATCCTCTACTCTTTCTCTTCTCCATACGTCGTTCTTGAAGACGGTATTCAATGGAAAGAGCCTGATCCATCAGACCACGAAGATCTTCAACTCGGGTGGAGTGTACTAACTCATCTTTAATCTCCTCTTTCAGTCCTCTACGGAATAAAGTCACCAGAGTTCGTTCCACCCAAGTGGTCTCAGCCGCTAGCTGTCGAAAGCGGGTAATATATTGGAGGACATCTTGTGAGCCTTGTTGGATGTCACATAAGGCTTCTTCCACAGAGGCCTCCAATCCTGGACGACTGAACATCTGTTTAAACCGATTCACGAAAGCGGGATAGTCCGATAATACTAAGTCATTGGAGGATACCATCGGGGTTGCCCAGGCCAAGGCAGAACTGGATAATGCACTGATAAGATATCCCACCTTTGTCTTGTCGTGGGAAAATTGGGTAGGTCGGAAGGCGAAATACACAGTCAGTGCATCGAGGAACTCTCGCAGCTTAGTTGGTTCACCGGAGAAACGAGGAGTAGAGATGGAGACGGCCGGAACATCTGCACTGCGAAAGGCCAAAGCTTGTCGTAAAGCAGCATTCTCATTGTGTAATTGTTGCAGTTCCTGAGCTTGTTGCTGAATGGTTGCCAGAAGAGATTGGTCAGGATCTGCAGCAGCCGCCACTGTATCATCCATGATGTTAGACGGCATCTGGAGTATTGGGCGCTGAAATCTGTCACGAATTACGTGCTGCTTTACCCTGGAGGCCGCAGAGCGAATGGCATGGATCCTGTTCTTGAATGTTCGGCCTTGGCCCAAGTAGGGGCGACTCTTTCTGGTAGCCACGGTGCTGCAGGCAATGGGTCTGCCAAGAGCAGGCCGTGTCCCTCAGAAGTAGTGCCAGAGGGAAAAAAAAACCTGAAAGGGGAAAAAACCTCCAAAAAGATAGGATCCTGCAACAGGAACAAAAAGAAGAGATAACAGCAGGAACAAAATACAGGAAAATACACTGGAACCGACGAGAACCAGCACAGGAATACAAGGAAGCATGAGCGAAGACACCATCCAAACAGAAAGTGTTGCAGCGCAAGGAGAGAAAGAATCACAGCCTTTAAATACCAACAAACAGGAAATGACCAACAGGAAGTAAAAGGACACCATCTTAGATAGGGAAAAGCACATAGACCAGAATGGACTAGGAACCATAGAGAGTAGGGAACAAGGAATGCTGGGAGGAGAAGGGTAATATGAGAAAGGGGGAAAAACATAAAAGAAGGCACAACCAGATGTCCAGAAAAAAGAAGGAAAGAAAAGAAAAGAACAGGTGAGTGGGGGGTCAAACCTGCCTATACACGTGGTGCGCTAAAGAAGAACGAGGCCCCATATCCAATTTGGGGCCTCATAAGGCACAGAGCAGGCTGGGGGTGCGTCGTGTCTTATGACCGCGTGCTGCGGCCCGAGCCGAATGTTCGGCTCGTGCCGCGCCCAGCGTCGCGACAGGCAGCACATACTCAGAATTTTCTCATTCCCTTGGCCTTAGGGTCTATGGCTTAGAGATCCATCAGCAGATTTCATTTGGGGATGTTGGCTGGAGTGCCCATTTCGGAGACAACCTGGTGGGAAACACACTTTGGTGCACACATTTGTCTATTTCCCTGGAACCTAGGTATTCTGCTCTGTGGGATGTCAACAAAGTACTGAATTTGTTTCTTGTTCTTCTCACACATATTTGTCGCGTAAACCGATGTCGGCAAACCTGGCCACCTTGTCATGCCTCATCTGTCGGAGAGTGTCTTATATCAGGGCCCTAGATATAACAGGTAGTGTATTCACCCTGGATTTGGTTACTTTCCATATATCTAGGAGAACTAAGTGCAATTCTCATGCTGTTTCGTATTCTACTTTTCCAGATACTCCAAAGTATGTGTGATGCATGCAATTGAGGCCTATGAGTCTATGATGGAAGATATTCATCCCCCTCTGGGGAATGACAATTGCTCATTGCTCTGACAAAATGCCTATAAGGCGGTTTCCTCCCCCACCATTGCCAGATGGGTGAGATGGGTCATGAATTATGCAGGCATTGATGCAGAGGTTTTGGGGCATATTTAGCGAGAGGGGCAATGGCTTCTAAAGCTTTTACCTTGAGGGGCCCGTCTTGAAGACATTCTTAATGCAGCAGATTTGCCTTCTACCTTTAAAAGTTTCTACTTTAAGCCAGTTCCCAATATTGTGTCACTGGTGGCAGGGAAGTTTTGAACCAATCCTTACCTCTGGTCCTGGCAAAGAATGAAACATTTCCTGGCTTTTGTAACAGAAAGTTTCAATTCTATGAAGGACACCGAGGAGAGAATTGACCCACCCGTTATTGTGCCCGCCCAGCCAGCTTATTACGGGACCGTACTGCGGTATCCTCCTCACATGTAAGTAGTTTTTCTAGATTTTCTTTTCATCAGGTGTTATGCTCTTATTTGTAATTGTAAAAAAAAGGAAGGGCCGTTTTACTAGTTACTAAACTGTTCCTGTTAGACTATTAAAAAAAAAAGAGAAGAGAAGATAAGCGAATCCATCCTGAAAACTTGGGATGGATATGTTTCTCTTGTTTTTTTTCTCTTCCATAGGGGCGGAGGGCCTGATTTAAATCTCCGCGAATAGGTTACTCCATCACCATGGTGACGGATATCCCATCTGCCTAACGATTAATCCCCCTGTATCCTATGGGATTTATATTTCGGTTGTGATGGAGTAACCCCTCCACCGAAATCTAAATCAGGCCCAGAGTCTTCTAAACAGGATTGAGCTGCAATTTGACCGGCTGTGGTTGCACAAAGAAAGAGGGGGCAAGAAGGTCTTCAAAGGGTCTTAAAGGAACATAGTGGAGCATGACTGGCTGGAATGTTGCTAGTGATGTTGTTTTCTTTTCCCAAAGTCTCAGGGGAAATGTAGCTTCTTTATGGTTATTTGTCATTCTGATGTATGCTGATAAAAGAAAGTTAATAAAGAACAACATAATTCTCGCCTTTTCGTCTTTAATGGAGTTGAAACTTTCTGTTATGATAGGTAGGAAATGTTTCACTCTTCAGCACTTTAATTTAAATTACTTAAGGCCTGATTTAGAAGTCGGTGGAGGGGGCTAGTTCGTCACAAAAGTGCTGGATAACCAGTCGGCCCTATTATGATCCCATTCTATCCTATGGAGATCGTAATACGGTGGACGGGATATCCGTCACAGTTCTGATGGAGTATTCCCTCCTCCAACTTCTAAATCAGGCCCTTATTTTGCCACATACCCACATAACAATTCAAATTTTGAATTCTGGCCTGCACGATTTGCTGCCTTTTTAAAATGGCCCACCACACAGCTCTTCAAGAACAACTTCATTTTAAGCCAGTGCTTTAAATGGAAACATAGAAGTGCAGGTACTCACTAACTAGAGTACCTGTTTGCTGTGGAGAAGTGCTGGTACTCTCCCATTAAATGTATTGCAGCAGTGCTGAGAAGTGTGGCACTATCTCTTCCAAATTATTAAAGAAATACATGTACGGAGTACCGTACAGTACCTGCCCATTTAAAGCACTGTTTTAAAACGATTTCCTCACCCTTCATCTACTATTGCACTCAATACATCCAACTCATCATTCCCAAAGGGCTTCAATCCTCACATGGCAGCCTCCTAATATTTCCGGATGAGACTCCCAACAGAGCAGAATGCTGGTACCCATTCCCGATGTTCTAACCTGACCTTCCACCTCTACCCCCCTCAGGTTTAGACAGTTATTCCCAATCCTCTCATCTTCCCAGGCGATAACACAAAAAAGTCTTTCCTGCCTCTAGCCAGGCACGTTGGCTATCTTGGTTCCAATGTGTTGCTTCCTCAAGGCCGCCTCACATTGATGAGAAATAGTCGCATTGTGCAGGTTTTCGCGGCTCTCCTCATCCCCTAGCTGCCTCTCTCCGCTGTTTCCTCAGCCCCCAGCATAAACAGGAAGAGATCAAAAAGCATAATCCGCGCCGTTCCAGTTCACGTCTACTCAGCAATTCCAACTAATCTTGCTCAATGTCATCTCACGCCTTCACAGGCGGCCACCTGCAGAGCAGCGTGAAGAAATATGGTAAAAATATAATTTGGGTATTTTCCGCATGTTTTTGTCCTTTTTTTTCCCTTTCCTCCTCTCCTCGGCACACCATGCATCAAAGAACAACAAAAGGAAGCGCTCGGAAACATCTCCTATCACTCCTGCCATATGAAGACGTTAAAAGAGAATCACAAAAAGTCCAATTTTGCTGCTCCTGTAAGCAGAGAAGATGATGAATATATTAAGGATTTTTCCATTAGAAGACTGATTCACATGCAATTTTCGACTCGGCTTTGCTCATTGTGTGTGCGCATGAAAGTGAGGAAGAAGGTCACATTCTCTAACACAAACGCCCAGCTAACAAGGCCACACATCACCACTGAAAAACTGCACCACCCTGGGAGAAAGCACGTGCTCCTACTACGGCCAGCGCTTCAGACGTTGCAGCGGTTATAACCAGGTTCATGTCTGGGCGTTTGATCACCATTCTGTGATTTCTGGGCAAGTGAGTCAATTAATAATGTTTAATAATTTCGGCATACACACAAAGAAACATGCAGTGCTAACACAAAATATAAATAATTCATGAAATATACTACTAACAGTTGATTTAAAACATTTGAGCTATCAGTTTATTCTATGATAATGTTAAAATAAAAATCCCTGTCATTCCCTTCGAAGTCACACAGCATACAAAAACGTACTCAAACCAAAAACATCAAGCATGGTACTTGCACTTTCTTCTTGCATGTTTGTAAGCCTGACAAATGAATAAAATATGATCGATGTTTTCAACGACATTATTACGAGTTAAAAAAATGTGCAGTGACATTACAGCTAGATTTCCATTTGGATATGAAACTGTTGGAAAATACGTTTCCAAATCTAAATTTTGCTAACATAGTTTGGCCTGATTTGGACATTTTTCTTCCATGTATATTTCTGAGGCGAGGGGGTGTTGGTTTTAAAACCAAAAATGTGTCAATAAGGCTATCACTTTTCAAATTGTTCCAACACATGGTCTCAAAAAGCAGCTTATGAGATCCTTCTCATCGCTCTCAAAATGGCTAACGAATTATTCCAAAGGTCTTCCAGCACCAGGACCTTCAGCCATGGTTTTCCAGGAGATAGCAACGGCACAACATGACCCTTATCTAGGTTCAAGATCTCTTGCAGGTTATAGATGTATAGGGCTGTAGGAGGCTGGACTGGCTTGTAGTGAGTACCAAGGGGTACTTACACCTTGCACCAGGCCCAGGTATCCCTTATTAGTGTATAGGGGTGTCTAGCAGCTTAGGCTGATAGAAAAGGTAGCTTAGCAGAGCAGCTTAGGCTGAACTAGGAGACGAGTGAAGCTCCTACAGTACCACTAGTGTCATATGGACAATATCATAAGAAAACACAATACACAGATATACTAAAAATAAAGGTACTTTATTTTTATGACAATATGCCAAAGTATCTCAGTGAGTGCCCTCAGTATGAGGATAGCAAATATACACAAGATATATGTACACAATACCAAAAATATGCAGTATAGTATTAGAAAACAGTGCAAACAATGTATAGTTCCAATAGGATGCAATGGGGGCACATAGGGATAGGGGCAACACAAACAATATACTCCAAAAGTGGAATGCGAACCACGAATGGACCCCAAACCTATGTGACCTTGTAGAGGGTCGCTGGGACTGTAAGAAAACAGTGAGTGTTAGAAAAATAGCCCACCCCAAGACCCTGAAAAGTGAGTGCAAAGTGCACTAAAGTTCCAAAAAGAGCACAGAAGTCGTGATAGGGGAATTCTGCAGGAAAGACCAAAACCAGCAATGCAACAATGATGGATTTCCAGACGAGGGTACCTGTGGAACAAGGGGACCAAGTCCAAAAGTCACGATCAAGTCGAGAGTGGGCAGATGCCCAGGAAATGCCAGCTGTGGGTGCAAAGAAGCTGCTACTGGACAGTAGAAGCTGAGGATTCTGCAAGAACGACAAGGGCTAGAAACTTCCCCTTTGGAGGATAGATGTCCCACGTCGTGAGGAGTCGTGCAGAAGTGTTTTCCTGCAGAAAGACCACAAACAAGCCTTGCTAGCTGCAAAGCTTGCGGTTAGGGTTTTTGGGTGCTGCTGTGGCCCAGGAGAGACCAGGATGTCGCCAATTGCGTCAGGGGAGAGAGGGGGCGGCCAGCAAGACAAGGAGCCCTCTCAGAAGCAGGCAGCACCCGCAGAAGTGCCGGAACAGGCACTACGAAGTGGAGTGAAACAATGCTCACCCAAAGTTGCACAAGAGAGTCCCACGCCGCCGCAGGACAACTCAGGAGGTCGTGCAATGCAGGTTAGAGTGTCGTGGACCCAGACTTGGCTGTGCACAAAGGAAATCTTCGTGGAGTGCACAGGAGCCGGAGTAGCTGCAAAACACACAGTTCCCAGCAATGCAGTCTGGCGTGGGGAGGCAAGGACTTACCTCCACCAAACTTGGACTGAAGAGTCACTGGACTGTGGGAGTCACTTGGACAGAGTTGCTGAGTTCAAGTGACCTCGCTCGTCGTGCTGAGAGGAGACCCAGAGGACCGGTGATGCAGTTCTTTGGTGCCTGCGGTTGCAGGGGGAAGATTCCGTCGACCCACAGGAGATTTCTTCGGAGCTTCTAGTGCAGAGAGGAGGCAGACTACCCCCACAGCATGCACCACCAGGAAAACAGTTGAGAAGGCGGCAGGATCAGCGTTACAATGTCGCAGTAGTCGTCTTTGCTACTTTGTTGCAGTTTTGCAGGCTTCCAGCGCGGTCAGCAGTTGATTCCTTGGCAGAAGCTGAAGAGAGAGATGCAGAGGAATTCTGATGAGCTCTTGCATTCGTTATCTAAGGAAATCCCCAAAGCAGAGACCCTAAATAGCCAGAAAAGAGGGTTTGGCTACTTAGGAGAGAAGATAGGCTAACAACACCTGAAGGAGCCTATCGGAAGGAGTCTCTGACGTCACCTGCTGGCCCAGGCCACTCAGAGCAGTCCAGTGTGCCAGCAGCACCTCTGTTTCCAAGATGGCAGAGGTCTGGAGCACACTGGAGGAGCTCTGGGCACCTCCCAGGGGAGGTGCAGGTCAGGGGAGTGGTCACTCCCCTTTCCTTTGTCCAGTTTCACGCCAGAGCAGGGCTGAGGGGTCCCTGAACCGGTGTAGACTGGCTTATGCAGAAATGGGCACCATCTGTGCCCATGAAAGCATTTCCAGAGGCTGGGGGAGGCTAGTCCTCCCCTGCCTTAACACCTTTTTCCAAAGGGAGAGGGTGTAACACCCTCTCTCTGAGGAAGTCCTTTGTTCTGCCATCCTGGGCCAAGCCTGGCTGGACCCCAGGAGGGCAGAAACCTGTCTGAGGGGTTGGCAGCAGCAGCAGCTGCAGTGAAACCCCTGAAAAGGCAGTTTGGCAGTACCCGGGTTCTGTGCTAGAGACCCGTGAGATCATGGGATTGTGCCAACAATGCCAGGATGGCTTAGAGGGGGCAATTCCATGATCATAGACATGTTACATGGCCATATTCGGAGTTACCATTGTGAAGCTACACATAGGTAGTGACCTATGTGTAGTGCACGCGTGTAATGGTGTCCCCGCACTCACAAAGTCCGGGGAATTTGCCCTGAACAATGTGGGGGCACCTTGGCTAGTGCCAGGGTGCCCACACACTAAGTAACTTTGCACCTAACCTTTACTAGGCAAAGGTTAGACATATAGGTGACTTATAAGTTACTTAAGTGCAGTGGTAAATGGCTGTGAAATAACGTGGACGTTATTTCACTCAGGCTGCAGTGGTAGGCCTGTGTAAGAATTGTCAGAGCTCCCTATGGGTGGCAAAAGAAATGCTGCAGCCCATAGGGATCTCTTGTAACCCCAATACCCTGGGTACCTCAGTACCATATACTAGGGAATTATAAGGGTGTTTCAGTATGCCAATGTAAATTGGTGAAATTGGTCACTAGCCTGTTAGTGACAATTTGGAAAGAAATGAGAGAGCATAACAACTGAGGTTCTGATTAGCAGAGCCTCAGTGAGACAGTTAGTCATAAAACAGGTAACACATACAGGGCACACTTATGAGCACTGGGGCCCTGGCTGGCAGGGTCCCAGTGACACATACAACTAAAACAACATATATACAGTGAAATATGGGGGTAACATGCCAGGCAAGATGGTACTTTCCTACAAGGGCCAACTCAGGTATTGACCCTGGTTTTACCCAAAAGATCAGTGGTTTGAGAACAGCGAAATCTCCTTTCCTCTTTAGACCAAGATCGAAGTATAATGTTAAAGAAGTATTTTGTTGCATTGTTGCAATTGGGTTCCACCCATTTAGTACACCTAGATTTTTTTGCTGTTTCTGATCACCTGGTGTTAGACCTGTCAGCCTTAGGAAGGTCTTCCCCCAACTTTTTGCCTACTTCTTCCATTTCTCTGACCTCAGTTTTGTTGGTATTATGACCCTGCACTCTTTAACACTGTTAACCTGTGCTAAAGTGATTGTGCTCTCTCCTCTGAACATGGTCATTTTGGCCAATCCCTAATTGTCATATTTAATTTACTTGTAAGTCCCTAGAAAAGTGCACTACGTGTGCCCAGAGCCTGTTAATTCAATTCAACTAAGGGGTCTGAGGCACTGATTGTGCCACCCACTTAAGAAACCCTTGAGACAAGCCTTCAGCCTGCCATTGAAGAGCTTGTGTGTGCAATTTTAAACTGCCATTTCGACTTGGCAAAATAAACCTTTTGCCTGGCCAAAACCTTCCTTTTGAGGGTCGAGCCTGTGATAGACTGTGTTAGCGCATGCGTATCGATTGCGAGACGCTGTCGTAGAAAATGGCTTGGAGTCTGCCTGTTGCTTATCACTTGTTGGATTGTGTGGCACTCTTCTTTACAGCCTTGCAGTTGGTCTTGACTTACATTTCATCATTTCCGCTCTTTTCCATGGCGCAGTGACCAAGCACTGATTGATGCAACTTCATCAGTGCCCGTCCACTGCTACCTATGTGAGGTACTATTTTGTTCTTTTTAACCTCTCTTGCCCTGCAAACAGTGTGCATTATTGGCAAAAACGTGCTCTCCAGGACAAACAAAACTACAAAGCTTTATTTTTTACAGTTAACTTTTTGTTTTATTTTGCCAAGTCTTCTTTTCTCACTTTGCACTCATGTTCCATTTTGTTTTTGCTTGTAGGCACTGTTCTCAAAGGATGACTACTATCTTGTTCTAAATACTGCAAAGCAACACTGATTTGTTACACATAATCATGCTGTACACCCCAGTCCACCCTACTCCAATTTAATCAACCCAACTCCAGTTCAAAACACTCACCCATATATACTCGAGTTCACCACACTCCAATCCGTCCAACCGTCCCCACTCCAATCTGCCCCAAACCAAAACAATCTGCGCCACTCCAATCCAAAGAAATCTGTTCCACTTCAGTACAGTGATCCAAAAAAAATCTGCACCACTCCAATCCACAACAATCTGCCACACCCCAATCCAAAACAATCTGCCCACTCCAATCCAAAACAATCTGCCCCACTCCAGTGTGCCACACTACATTCAAGAAAATCTGCCCCACTACTATTCAAAACAATCCATCTCACTCCAATCTGACCCAGTACAATCCAAAACAATCACCCCACTCTAATCTGCCCTAATCCAATCCAAAACTACCTGCCCCACTCAACCCAAAAACAATCTGTCCCCTCCAATCTGCCACACTCGAATCCAAAACCAACTGCCCCACTTCAGTCCATAACAATCTGCTCCCATTCAAATCCAAAACAACCTGCCCCAATCTAATCCAAAACAATCTACACTACTCCAGTGCATGAGAATCTACCCCACTCCAGTCTGCCCCGCTCCAATCCAAAACAATCTGCCCCAAGCCAATCCGCCCAACTCTAATCAAAAACAATACACACCACTGCTAATCAAAACAATTTGCCCCACTCCAATCCAAAACAATCTGCCCCACTCTAATCCAAAACAATCTGCCTCACTCTAATCTGCCCCACCACAAACGAAAACAATCTGGCTCACTCAAATCTTCCATGCTCCAGTCTGAAACAATCTGTCAAACTCCCTCTAATCCAAAACAATCAGCCCCACTCCAATCCAAAATATCTGCTCCACTCAATCTAAGAAAATCTACCCAACTCAAATCTGCCCCACCTCAATCAAAAACAATCAGCCACACCCCAATTCAAACCAATCTATCCCACTCCAATCCAAGACAATCTCCCTTACTTCAATCTGCTCCACTCCAATCCAAAACAATCTGCCCTACTCCAATCGGAAACAATCTGCTCCACATCAATTCAAAGCAATCTGTCCCACCCCAATCTGTGGCATTCCATTCCAAAACAATCTTCCCCAGTCCACTCTGCCCCACTCCAGACTTCCCCCTCTCCAATCCAGTCCACCTCACCCCTAATCCACCCCACTCCATCCCAATTCAACCTGCTCCATCCCAATTACCCCACTCCAATCTACCACAACCCACCCACATCAATCCACCCCTTTCCAGACCAATCCAATCTACCCTACTTTAATCCAATCCAAATGACCCCTCAACAATCCACCACAACCCAACCCACTCCAGTCAAACCCACCCCACTCCTATCCAACCCACCCGACTCCAATTTAACACACTCCAATACAGACCACCCCACTCCAACCCAATCTATTCCAGTTCAACCCACCAGACTTCAATCCAACCCACTCCAATCCAATCTAACCCAATCCACCCAATTCCAATCCATTCACCTCACTCCTTTCCATCCCACTCCAATCCAATTCACCTTAATCCTCCTCAATCCAATCCAGTTCACCTTAATCTACCCCACTCAAAACCAATACACCCCACACCACCTTAATCCACCCCACTCCACACCAATCCAGTCCCCCACACTCCACACTATTTCTAGTCACCCAACTCCAATCCAATTCATCTCACTCAAGTCAAGTCCACCCACTCTGATCCAGTCCACCCCAATCCAATCCACCCCAATCCACTCCAACTCACTCCATCCAATCCGCCTCATTGCATTCCTGTCCACCCCACACCACCCTACTCAATTCCACCCCAATAAAGCCCACTTCACTTCACTCCAGTCCAATCCACCCCACTCCAGTCCAATCTACCCACTCCAGTCCAATTCACCCCACCTCAGTGCAATCCAACTCAATAAACCCCACCTCAGTGCAATCCAGCCCACCCCAATCCATCCCACACCAATCCAATCCACCCCACTGCAATCTAATCCACCTCACTCCAGCCCACCCTACCCCACCCCACGACAATTCAATCCAGTCAACCCTAATCCAATCCACTTCAATTCAATCCACCCATTCCACTCTACTCTACTCCAATCCACCCCACTCTACCCCAGTCCAATCCATCAAGGCCACCCCACTCCAATCCATCCACTACAGCCCAATCCACCCCAACCTACTCCAATCCACCCCACTCCGGTCCAATCTAATCCACCCACTCCAATTCACCCCACTCAAAATCACCCCAGTCTAATCCAACCCATTCTAGTCCTATCACTTCAGTCCAATTCACCTACCCCAATCCAGTCTAACCACCCCACTCCAATCAAACCTCACCCCAATTCAATCAACTCCAACACACTCAAATCCATCCCACTCTACTCCAATCCAAATCCATCCCACTCTACTTCAATACACCCCAGTACCTCAAACCATTCCAAGCCACTCCACCCTCTTCCACCCCACACCACTCCATGACACACTGTGCCACAGAACCATTGAACTCTACTCTCCTCCCCTCATTTCTTCGACACTCTCCTCCCTCTACTCTACTCTACAACACTTCACTCCCGCACTCCACTCCACAACAATCCACTACACAAACATCTAGCATGCTGAACAGCGGCCTCACTGATATACAACATGGCAAAAACATATTGCCAAAGCCAATAGCTCTTATACAGGCACGACCTATTGGCTTTACCATTGCTTGTTAATATAAATAAGTCATCCCTAGGGTAGGCCCTGGACAGCCGAAATGGCAGGGTGCAATGAATTAAAAAAGTTGGACATGTACTTTTTAGTTGTACATGTCCTGGTAGTTAAAAACTCTTGAATTCTTTATTCACTACTGCAAGGCCTATGTCTCTCATAGGATAACAATGGAGCTGCTTTATTAAACTTTATAAGTATAACTTTCAAATGGGAAGCAATAATTTTTTCAAGATTGGTGTATTTGAAATCACAATTTAAACTCCTAACTTGTGGTGAGGACATATTTTAAATTGCAATTTAGAAAATATCACTTTTAGAAAGTTAGTGTTTTCCTGCCTTAGCCAGTTTGTGCCTGAAGCCTTCCTCTGGTCACATGACTGGGTGTAATTGGCAGTTAGGCTTTGTGTATTCCACCTAAACAGACACACACAATTGGAGCTTAGGTATGACTTGACAAACCATCTTTACAGGATGAGAGTAAGGAGCTGGGCGCAGATTGACTTACACCTGAATGGGCTGGGTCCTGTCCACACACAAAGGGCTGCATACCCCCTGTAGTGAGTCTGGGGCCAGGGCAGGGAAGGCAGGACAACTGTGCACTTCAAAGGCATGTGTTTGAAGTTTCCCCTACTTCAAAGGCACCATTGGGCATAACAACTGGACCTCAGACACCACCACTTCAGCACACTTCTGTACCTGCGGATACTCTGCCAGGAAGAATGACTAGTGTGCTGCTGAAAGACTGCCATTCTGCTGTTCTCCTGCTTTGTTGTGCCGACCTGCTGCCCTTACCTGGATGAGAAGGACTGGACCTGCATCACTTGAACCCAGAGTGACTCCAAGGGCGAGTTTGCTGGCCTCTTGATCTGAAGTCTCATTGACATAAGAGACTTCCAACCACCCTGCTTCTGTATCTGGACTCTACCCTCTGTGATTATGCCCTGCCAAGTGGTGCCACCCCAATCCTGGAACCTTGGAAGTGAGCCGAAAGTGCTTGCCAGCTGAACTTATGCTTCCTCTCTTCTGAGCAGTGCATCCCCGAGCATAACTGATGCATCTCCTTGGCTGAGTGGTGCATCCTGGAGCAGAACTGATACATTGCTGGTGCATGGATTGGACCCATCACAAAGACTTGCAACACCATAAAATCCTGCATCTTGGGTTTCACGCATCACCTTCAGATCTGCTGCTGCGTGATGCTTCTTTGGAGCAGTTCCTCTCATCTTTTGTTGATAGTAGTCTCAATGCTGATGCTGAAAGCTCTGCATCACAGCTTCACTGCTCATCAGAACCATTGCATCACTTCCACTGCAAAAGACATCCCTGACACCAGCCTTTGCATCACAAGCCCCATCAATGGGATCATTGACGCCGACTCAACAGTACCTCGCACCGCAACCTTGCCACATCTTGAAACTGATGCATCATCTTGGTTGTGCAGAGTTTCTTCGACACAAATCCACAAAGCTTTCCATAACCATGATTTGAGGTACTCTGTTCAGCGGGCCTAACTGGGTATCTATAGCTGGCATATGCTCCATTGCAGAGAAAACTACTAAGAGAGCTACTTAAGTATACATGAAGATATTATAATCTTCAAGAGAACAACAAAATAGTTATAACTGATAATAACTAAATATGACTGACCAATTATAAACACATGACATCAGGCTGCTGTACTCAGGCAGTTACTCACAAATAGATTAGTCCTATTATATAGTTGTATATGAATTTTTTATTATTATTATTCAATAGTAGTACAATCATAGAAAAATATATACGTTATTTCATAAAAAACAGACGAAATACCTAAATCAGACATACCACAAGCACACTAGACGAAACAAATGGAAAGAGGTGTCTTATATACTGTACAAGCTTATATATGCTCCATTGCAGTAAGCCTGAACTTGTGACTTTCTCCCAGTCTTGCGGGACCAGATATCCTCAATAAAATGTTATGCTTCTTGCAACTATTTTTTCCTAAATCTTTAAAATTCCTTACCCCCCCATTGAAATGATTAGATTTTTGTTGTTTTGGGTCTGTTCTATTTATTAAAATATACTCTCTATTTCGAACTATGTTGTGGGTTCCTTTGTGGTGTGTTTACACTGTTTTTCTGTTTGAAGTGTAGCACAAATACTTTACATATTGCCTCTAAGTTACACCTGACTGCTCTGTGCCGGGCTACCAGAGGTTGAGCACAGGCTAATTTGGGATGTGCTTGTGTCTTATCCTGCCAAAGACAGTGATTGCTGCTTGACCATGGCTCATATCCCAATCTACCAGCAGCCCAATGTCTTACATTCAGTTTTGGACTTTAACTGTGGGTGAGCCTCAACACATGTGCCCCACCTACAGTACTCATGTGGTAAATAGACTGGGCAGTTTTACCACCAGTGTCCTCTTTTTAAGATAAGGCCACTGCAATGCACGTAGGAGAGATTAAAACAAACCTGACTGCTTGATTAATAATGCTAACTTCTGTTCCAAACCTGGATTGAAATTTATATAAAACCAGCTTTTCACATATCCACTCTTGAAACTTATCTAAAAGCTGTCTGGCACATATTTTTTGTAGATGACACTAAAGATTAATGGATTTATAATACTCAGATGCACCCTGTATGGAAAATGGAAATAATTTCAGCCCAAGGCCAGGAGTCAGGTACACTTGCTCCACAAATCATTCTATTTGACAGCATATTTGTATAACGTGCCCATACTGGCACTTATGTCAATATAGATCTATGGGCACTGTATGTGGACCAGGAGCCTTTTTCTGATTTTTCAAAATCTATTTTGTTCATGGTGTCAACTAGTGAGAGCACAGATGAGTCAGTGTTCAGGATGGAAATAGGTGTATGTGTTTCTGATTCAATGGGGGCAAATATAGCATCATCATAGGGATTTGAGTATCTATTTGCAAAATGGTTTATCCAAACATATGGTTGTATAAAATGATCGGTGATGGTATTATCATTGTGGCTGCCATGTGCAATATGTCAAAAGACTGTGTCATCTTTCCTTTTGGAAGTTTCCAAAATATCGGACTAATTTGCATCCTCCCCATTTTTCTTACTATTATCAAGAGCACATCTATAAGTTAACCTAACTTTTCTAAGTCCAGATGACTTGCAAGATTTGATTGCAGAGATCAGAGTGGTTTTAGCCTTATAGAAATCGCTTGTGTACCACAGGGTAGACCTGGATATTGTAAATTGAGATGTTCTGGCTACCTTTGTACATAGTTTCTTTATAGTGCTAAAAAGAGAACTGTGTATCTCATTAAGTGGAATTTCACAATCAATGTAAATGGGTAGGATGTGGTAAAAGAATTGCAAATGTGTGTATGAATATCAAGTTGGGTGGTTAGTCTGTGCCATTTCACTGTTCTCCTATTGTTTCAGAAAGTTAGAACTATGCTGGATAGCTGATAGAGTTCGGATAAATCACTTATTATGTTCTCACTCTTCACAAGTTCAAGCGCATTATAATCACTGTCCCCTTTAGGTATGAATCTTAACTAGTTTATGCCCAAGTAATGCATTTGAAGTATAGTAATCTGATCTACTTCTATAGATCCATCTGGTGTGTTTGACCTTTTTTTTGAATTTCATTGTAAAAGAATGCTTAGTAAAGGCATATGTGGAAACGGCATGCATGGTTCTGTCATACAACTCCCCCTACCAGCCTAGAGGCCCAAAACTACCCAACCCCTAATAAGTAATCTACCCGGACACCCCCCACCCGACCTGAGCTCTAAAACCTTCCCTGACCCAGAATAACTAAACTACCTTAACCCCACCTACCCTAAGCCCTAAAAAGAAAAAAATGACCCCAACCCGCTCCTAAAAACTAAACTACCCCGACACCCCCCACCCACCCTGAGCCCTAAAATCTTCCCCTACCCCTAATAAGTAAACTGCCCGACCCCCACCCACCCTTAGCCCTAAAAAATTTCACTACCTGATCCCCTCCACTCTCGCGCCTAACAAATAAATTACGCCAAGCCCCCAACCCACCCTAAGTCCTAAATCCATCCCACCACTAAAAACTAGCCCCCAAATCCTGCCCCAACCCCACTTACCACACTGCATCCTCTCCTGATCCTTCCTCTTCTCTCCTCCCTCCTCCAACCAGTCCTTTAGCTTTCCCCTCACATAAAAAATAAACTTCCCATCCTTGCAAACCCTGCACCTTAAAAAAAAACTACCCTGACACCGCACCCACCCTAAGCCCCTAAAAAACTACCACAACCCCCCCACCCTGCTCCTAAAAAATATACTACCCCAAAAGCACCCACCCAACCTAAGCACTAAATCCAACCCCACTTACCTCACCACGTCCTCTCCCAATCCTTCCTCCTCTCCTCCTACCCTTCCTTAAACTTTCCCAGGCGCCTAAAAAATAAACTACCCTGCCCCAACCTAAGCCATAAAAAAAAAGAAATACCCCAACCCTCCCACTCCACCCCTAAAAAATAAACTATCTAGACCCTCACCCACCCTAAGCCCTAAATACTAAACTTCCCCAAACCCCGACCCCTAAAAAAAAAAATGGGACCTCCTACCCACCATAAACCCTTAATCCACCCCACCCCTAAAAACTACCACCCAATCCTGCCCCAGTCCCACTTACCTTACTGTCTCCTCTGCTGAGCTCTCTGCCTTAACCAAGTGTATGCGTAGTTGGCACATGCATAGTTAAGGCAGAGAAAAATGCATGCATTGTTCCGCACCATATTTACATGGAGGCGTTAAGCCACTTTTTGCAGTTTTCTCCATCAGATGGGCGAACAATGGATGTTGCTGTGGGCGTTCCACCGCAACACCCATTGCTTTTGGTGCTGCCCAGATTTACAAGAATTCATAAATCAGAGGCATCGCCAAAATCAGTTGCCACTTCAGGGGTGGTGTTAGCATGGCACAAAGAGAAGGAGTATTTTTATTCCTCCTCACTTTTTGCACTTTCTATGTGTTCTGCATTGTTCAGCACACATAGAAAGAACAAAAGGCCATGAATGATTGTGTATGTGCACATAAACAATTGGTCCAAAATTACTCTTTTATACTTCTATGTGTGCTGCATTTTGCAGCACAAATAGAAGTGCCAAATCGCCATTGTAGTTTGTTTATGTGCAGGAAGGGACACATTCCTGCACATAAACAATCTATCCCCTCAATGCAGACATTGTTACACTATGGTGCAAGGTTGCCTGCGTTGATGCTGGCAAATTAACTCAGCACTGTACAGGGTGAAAAACAGAGGTGCTCTGTATTCCTGTAAATATGGTGCATCCCTACATTTACAAAGTGGTGCAGCTCTGCTATTTTTGTCACAGCACCGCACTGTGCCACATTGTTGTAAATCTGGATCTATATGTAGTAAAACACAGTCTGTAAGGGGACTCAGTGGCCCAATTTCCTGGAACTTACAGAACTGGTGTAGATTTATAAAGTTACCCCACTTGAGGGTTATCCAGTTTCTGGCACAACTATGCTACATTGCAGGATGGCAGCTGTAATGGCCTAAAACTTGTAATAGGTAAAGTTTAACAGACTTCTATGATATTTGCCCTTGAGACAGCTGTTACAGTCAAATCTCAGGAATATGTGAATCAGGTACATTGGATAAGTAGAGGTAAGTACTTTAAAAATGTATTTAAAGTGCCGTTGGGGGCCCTGAACTGGGCCCCCCTACATGGCACTGGGTGCAATGGTCATACCAAGGGGACCCTTGTGCTGTGCTGGCCATTGGGGTGGTTAGCATGACTCCTGTCTTTTATAAGACAGGAGTCATGTGGTATGGATGGTTTGGATCAGGAAATGAGAGTAGGCTGGTAAAAGACATTTTTTTTGCCCCTAACCAGTCTAGCGTCATTTTTTGGTGCAAAACCCCCTTCCCCCATACCACCACCTCCACCCGGCTAACGTAATTTTCCCAGACGCTAGCGCACCCTTTGTGCCGGCTTGTGGGATTCCATAAATTTGGCGCCCGGCCGGTGCTTTGGAATGCCGCATGCCGGCGCTATTATTTTAGATTCAAAATTGAGTTTGCACAGTTTTGCGTCAAAAAGTATAAATATGGGTCTAAGTTTCAACTGAATGTTAGTGCCTGAAGTAGGGATTGTACATCCAAGTAAGGAAACAAATCCTTACACTTACTTAGGGGGTCATTCTAACCCTGGCGGTAAAAACCGCCAGGGCGAATGACCGCGGTTGCACCGCCAACAGGCTGGCGGTGCACCGCTGGGCATTCTGACCGTGGCGGTTCAGCCGCGGTCAGAAGCGGAAAGTCGGCGGTGTACCGCCGACTTTCCGCTGCCCGTCAGAGTCCTCCATGGGGGCGGAGCGCGCTCCGCCGCCATGGGGATTCTGACACCCCCCTACTGCCATCCTGTTCCTGGCGGTTCGCCCGCCAGGAACAGGATGGCGGTAGGGGGTGCCGCGGGGCCCCTGGAGGCCCCTGCCGTGCCCATGCCAATGGCATGGGCACGGCAGGGGCCCCCGTAAGAGGGCCCCAAAAAGTATTTCAGTGTCTGCCTAGCAGACACTGAAATACGCGACGGGTGCAACTGCACCCGTCGCACCTTCCCACTCTGCCGGCTCAATTCTGAGCCGGCATCCTAGTGGGAAGGTTGATTTGCCCTGGGCTGGCGGGCGGACTTTTGGCGGCTGCCCGCCAGCCCAGGGCAAATCTCAGAATCACCCCCGCGGTCTTTCGACCGCGGTGCGGTATTTCGACCGCGGTGCGGTATTCTGACGGCGGGACTTTGGCGGGCGGCCTCCGCCGCCCGCCGAAGTCAGAATGACCCCCTTAATGTCTTTAAGAACCAATTTGACACAGTCAAATGTTTCAGAGTTCTGTGAGCTGAGTTGAGCGCACTGTATATCAACATGAATAAGGGAATAATGTTGCCAATGATGTCTAATCCAATGGATCACCATATTTATAAGTAAGCCCATACCTTCCCTTGTGTTGCCGCTAGGTTTTAGAAAATTAGTTAGACATAAAAACTGTTCTCCCTTATCTGATACTGCATTTCGAGTTATGTGTAAATGGTCCTTGACAAAAGGCTGGGAATGGCTCCTGCGCTAACCAACAGTCCCCCCAAATTGTGTACGCCCACTAAACCTGTAAGTGTCCTAGGGGATATTCCAGATAAATTATACTGTCCCTTCAGCCTACTGGTATGTCAAGGCCTCCCTTATGACTTGCTATTTTGGAGCTTGAACCTTAGCTTACTGTGAGAGTGGAAGTGACACTCAATGTTGGTTCTGGTTGGGTCAGAGAATGGTGTATGTGCTTGTTGAATGGTGTAGAGGTATCTACCTTCCTCATCAAGCCCTCTTGAGAAGCACAGAAACCTTGTGCAAGGAATTTTCTTTTGTCAAAGATTTCCTGGAATCTGAGGTTTTACTGCAGGACCTCAGAGCTCATGTCATGCAACTCCTTAATTAGGTAGTCTAGTTCAGAATTTATATTGGCTTCATTATTCTGCTCATGGTGTTGTGTGGTTACAAATACATCCTGTGAGTCACTTTGAAGGCTCATCAAAGAGGAAAATCAATTGCTGTGTGTGTATGTACTGCCTTTTCTTGTTGCTAACGGGTGCAGATGGGCCCGCCCTGGGCATGTGGTTGGCCTGAATGCAGACCACTTGTGTCTCCTGCAGTGCGGGATGTTCAGGCCCTTTATAACGCTCCTTGTCTGATGGTCTTCCTCCTCTTCCCCAAGAATGCATCACACATAGAAAGAAGAAATATAAATAAGAAGATAGAATTCTCTGGAAGACGTGCTGGTTTAATGCAATCCTAGTTTTACAAAGCTTTGTAAATATGGAATTGCGTCAAATCCATGGCTAGATACACGTGTTCCTCCCATGGAACGCCTACCAAAATATGAAGTAAGGGATTCCACTGATTTACACATGCACTGTGAGATAAGAAAAAAGGATCTAGGCAAGCTTAGGAAAGAGAGGTCCTACCCCAGCGATCATCAGAACTGTCCTCAGATAGCCCGAGTCCACTGTTTCAAATGCCTTCTCAAAATCGAGAAAAGTAATGCCAGATCAGCGTGGGGTGTGTCGGTGGGTGAGTGCCAAGTGAAGGTGTCAGATGCAGTGTCTTGTACTCGGCATCGGCATGAAGTCGCATTGATCAGGGTGTATTAGGGTGGAAAGGAGACTTTTGAGCTGAGTGACTAAGATAGTGGCAAATAGTTTAACCTCACAGTTAATAAGGGAGTTAGGAATGTTGACGCAGATATGCTAATTAGAAATTCCCTTTTGTGAAGGGAAAGGTGATGGGTCACAGAGTCTCATTTCTAGTGGACACAGGAGCTACGTGCTCTACAGTGAGAAGTGCAGAAGTTCTGAACTTATCTCTTTCAGGCAGAACAGTTTAAGTTGTGGGGGTAGCAAACAGACAGTTGACAAATCCGATCACAGAACTAGTACAGGTTGAAATTGAAATTGGCAACTTCCAGGGACTGCATAAGTTTGTAGTTTGTGATTCAAGTCCAGTAACTCTACTGGGAAGGGACTTGTCGTGCAAGATAAAATGTTCCATTAGTTGTTCGAATTCAGGATTAGAAGTCCATACTAATAGCGATGATAAGGAAGAACAGGCTTCTGAAACAGCAAATGAAACTGTAATTGAAGAGTACCCATTGATTGAGTTTTTCCCGATGTTTACTGTGAAAGAATTGCATGCAGATTTACAGGGAACAGTGCAGGAAAATGTGTGAGACCTGACAGGTGAAGAATGTGGGTTTGATCAAAGGAGTAGAACCGATTGAGATCACTTTAATGCTGAATGTAATGTTTCCGCAGCTTCTACAGTATAACATGGCATCAGATGTTCTGATGAAAGTGGAACAGATAACTGGAGATTTTCCGAAACAAGCAGTTTTGAAAGAAGTGTTAAGCAGTCCATGTAATTCACTGATAATGGGCTTAAAGAAGCCATGTGGGAAAGTGCGCATTGTGCAGTGTAGGAAAGTAAAATCTTGCCTGGCATGTTACCCCCATATTTCACTGTATATGTGTTGTTTTAGTTGTATGTGTCACTGGGACCCTGCCAGCCAGGGCCCCAGTGCTTATAAGTGTGCCCTGTATGTGTTCCCTGTGTGATGACTAACTGTCTCACTGAGGCTCTGCTAACCAGAACCTCAGTGGTTATGCTCTCTCTTTGCTTTCCAAATTGTCACTAACAGGCTAGTGACCAATTTCACCAATTCACATTGGCATACTGGAACACCCTTATAATTCCCTAGTATATGGTACTGAGGTACCCAGGGTATTGGGGTTTCAGGAGATCCCTATGGGCTGCAGCATTTCTTTTGCCACCCATAGGGAGCTCTGACAATTCTTACACAGGCCTGCAACTGCAGCCTGAGTGAAATAACGTCCACGTTATTTCACAGCCATTTACCACTGCACTTAAGTAACTTATAAGTCACCTATATGTCTAACCTTTACCTGGTAAAGGTTGGGTGCTAAGTTACTTAGTGTGTGGGCACCCTGGCACTAGCCAAGGTGCCCCCACATCGTTCAGGGCATATTCCCCGGACTTTGTGAGTGCGGGGACACCATTACACGCGTGCACTGTACATAGGTCACTACCTATGTACAGCGTCACAATGGTAACTCCGAACATGGCCATGTGACATGTCTAAGATCATGGAATTGTCACCCCAATGCCATTCTGGCATTGGGGGGACGATTCCATGATCGCCTGAGTCTCTAGCACAGACCCGGGTTCTGCCAAACTGCATTTCCCGGGGTTTCACTGCAGCTGCTGCTGCTGCCAACCCACCAGACAGGTTTCTGCCCTCCTGGGGTCCAGCCAGGCTTGGCCCATGGGCAGAACAAAGGACTTCCTCAGAGAGAGGGTGTTACACCCTCTCCCTTTGAAAAAGGTGTCAGGGCTGGGGAGGAGTAGCCTCCCTCAGCCTCTGGAAATGCTTTGATGGGCACAGATGGTGCCCATCTCTGCATAAGCCAGTCTACACCGGTTCAGGGATCCCCCAGCCCTGCTCTGGCGCGAAACTGGACAAAGGAAATGGGAGTGACCACTCCCCTCACCTGCACCTCCCAGGGGAGGTGCCCAGAGCTCCTCCAGTGTGCTCCAGACCTCTGCCATCTTGGAAACAGAGGTGCTGCTGGCACACTGGACTGCTCTGAGTGGCCAGTGCCAGCAGGTGACGTCAGAGACCCCTTCTGATAGGCTTTTACCTGAGTTGCTAGCCTATCCTCCTTCCTAGGTAGCCAAACCTCCTTTTCTGGCAATTTAGGGTCTCTGCTTTGGGGAATTCTTTAGATAACGAATGCAAGAGCTCATCAGAGTTCCTCTGCATCTCTCTCTTCACCTTCTGCCAAGGAATTGACCGCTGACTGCTCAGGAAGCCTGCAAAACCGCAACAGAGTAGCAAAGACGACTACTGCAACCTTGTATCGCTGAACCTGCCGCCATCTCGACCGTTTTGCTGGTGGTGCATGCTGTGGGGGTAGTCTGCCTCCTCTCTGCACTAGAGGCTCCGAAGAAATCTCCTGTGGGACGATGGAATCCTCCCCCTGCAACCGCAGGCACCAAAAGAACTGCATCACCGGTCCTCTGGGTCCCCTCTCAGCACGACGAGCGTGGTCCCTGGAACTCAGCAACTCTGTCCAAGTGACTCCCACAGTCCAGTGACTCTTCAGTCTAAGTTTGGTGGAGGTAAGTCCTTGCCTCCCCACGCTAGACTGCATTGCTGGGTACCATGTGATTTGCAGCTGCTCCGGCTCCTGTGCACTCTTCCAGGATTCCCTTTGTGCACAGCCAAGCCTGGGTTCCCGATACTCTAACCTGCCGTGCACAACCTCCTGAGTTGTCCTCCGGCGTCGTGGGATCTCCTTTTGTGACTTCGAGTGAGCTCTGGTTCTCTCTTCTTTGTAGTGCCTGTTCCGGCACTTCTGCGGGTGCTGCCTGCTTCTGTGAGAGCTCCCTATCTTGCTGGGTGCCCCCTATGTCTCCTCACGCAATTGGTGACATCCTGGTCCCTCCTGGGCCACAGCAGCATCCAAAAACCCTAACCGCGACCCTTGCAGCTAGCAAGACTTGTTTGTGGTCTCTCTGCATGGTAACACCTCTGCAAGCTTCTTCACGACGTGGGACATCCATCCTCCGAAGGGGAAGTTCCTAGTCCTCTTCGTTCTTGCAGAATCCACAGCTTCTACCATCCAGTGGCAGCTCCTTCGCATCCTCAGCTGGCATTTCCTGGGCATCTGCCCAATCTCAACTTTGTCGTGACTCTTGGACTTGGTCTCCTTATTCCACAGGTACTCTCGTCCGGAAATCCACCTTTGTTGCATTGCTGCTGTTGGTCTTCCTTGCAGAATTCCCCTATCACGACTTCTGTGCTCTCTGGGAAACATAGGTGCACTTCACACCTACTTTTCAGGGTCTTGTGGTGGGCTATTTTTCTAACCCTCACTGTTTTCTTACAGTCCTGCGACCCTCTACAAGCTATCATAGGTTTGGGGTCCATTTGTGGTTCGCATTCCACTTTTGGAGTATATGGTTTGTGTTGCCCCTATACCTATGTGCTCTCATTGCAATCTAGTGTGAATATACATTGCTTGCATTACTTCCTTTTGCTATTGCTGCATATTTTTGGTATTGTGTACATATATCTTGTGTATATTTGCTATCCTCATACTGAGAGTACTCACTGAGATATTTTTGGCATATTGTCATAAAAATAAAGTACATTTATTTTTAGTATATCTGTGTATTGTGTTTTCTTATGATATTGTGCGTATGACACCAGTGGTATAGTAGGAGCTTTGCATGTCTCCTAGTTCAGCCTAAGCTGCTCAGCTATAGCTACCTTCTATCAGCCTAAGCTGCTAGAAACACCTCTTCTACACTAATAAGGGATAACTGGACCTGGTGCAGAGTGTAAGTACCCCTTTGTACCCACTACAAACCAGGCCAGCCTCCTACATTGGTCGAGCAGCGGTGGGATAAGTACTTGCAACTACTTACCACTTTGTCATTTGTACTTTTCATAAGAGAAAAATATACAAAACAAGTTCAGTGTATGTACACCTAACTAAAAAGTTTTGCTTTTCTTCTCTTACTCTATTGCTAAGTGCTGAAAAGTACCTCTAAACTTTCAAAAAGTTTCTAAAAAGTTGAAACAGTTTTTTTTTCTGTTTCCTTAAAAAGTTCTGAAACTTTTTATTTCTTTTTCTGTCCCTTAAACCTTTTTCTATCATGTCTGGTACAGGTCCTACTCTTGATCTGGTAAGCTCTGCTTATGACCACCTTAGCTGGAAAGTTGTAAGGGGTCTCTGCATTGATAGAGGTTTAGGGGTAGGGAAGAATCCCTCTAGAGAATTGTTGATTAACATGCTCATTGAAAATGATAAGGCCTTAGCTGGCACATCAGTTGAGAAGTTAGCAGATGGTTCACACTCTGATTCTGGGGTAGCCCCAGTAAGAATGTTAGATGGTATTCTTTCCAACTTGCCCCTTAGCAGACCACCTAGCATAACTGTTACTAATGTGAGTTCTCATCACAGTAGGGATGTCATTCCTGCAGATCAAGTTGTTAGAGTGCCAACTGTTAGGGACAATTCTCCCTCTGTTCATTCACACCATTCTTCTGTGTCTAAGCATGCCCAACCCACCCACCCTGATGACAGAATGTTAGAAATGGAGCTCAATAGATTGAGAGTGGAAGAGTCCAGGCTGAAGCTTAAACAGCAACAGCTGCCTCTAGACAGGGAAACTTTAGACTTAGAAAAAGAAAGGCAGAGGTTGGGGTTAGGACCCCATGGTGGCAGCAGCAGTATTACAGATAGTAATCCTGTGAAAGAGCATGATTCTAGGAATCTGCATAAGATAGTTCCCCCTTACAAGGAGGGGGATGACATTAACAAGTGGTTTGCTGCACTTGAGAAGGCCTGTGCTGTACAGGGTGTCCCTCAAAGGCAGTGGGCTGCTATCCTATGGCTATCTTTCAGTGGAAAGGGTAGGGATAGGCTCCTTACTGTGAAGGAAAGTGATGCCAATAATTTTACAGTTTTAAAGAATGCACTCTTGGATGGTTATGGCTTAACCACTGAACAGTACAGGATTAAGTTCAGAGAAACCAAAAAAGAGTCTTCACAAGACTGGGTAGACTTTGTTGACCATTCAGTGAAGGCCTTGGAGGGGTGGTTACATGGCAGTAAAGTTTCTGACTATGAAAGCCTGTATAATCTGATCCTGAGAGAGCATATTCTGAATAACTGTGTGTCTGATTTGTTACACCAATATCTAGTGGACTCAGATCTGACCTCTCCCCAAGAATTGGGAAAGAAGGCAGACAAATGGGTCAGAACAAGAGTGAACAGAAAAGTTCATAAAGGGGGTGACAAGGATGGCAAGAAGAAGGATGGAAAGTCTTCAGACAAGGGTGGGGACAAATCTAAAAATGAGTCTTCATCAGGCCCACAAAAACACTCTGGTGGTGGTGGTGGGTCCAAATCCTCTTCTAATCAAGTAAAGAAACCATGGTGTTATTTATGTAAAGTAAAAGGCCATTGGACAACTGATGCCAGTTGTCCAAAGAAAAGCACCAAGCCTCCCACTACCACAACCCCTACTGCTACACCTAGTGCCCCTAGTAATAGCAGTAGTGGTGGGAGCAAACCTACTAATAGCCAATCCAAGGGAGTAGCACATTTGGTAATTTAGTTGGGGTTGGTCTTGTTAGGGAGACCACAGAGGCTGTGGTAGTCTCTGAAGGTGCCATTGATTTGGCCACCTTGGTTGCTTGTCCCCTTAATATGGATAAGTACAAGCAACTTCCCCTAATAAATGGTGTTGAGGTTCAGGCCTACAGGGACACAGGTGCCAGTATTACTATGGTAATAGAGAAACTGGTCCACCCTGAAAAACACCTTCTTGGTCACCAGTACCAAGTGACTGATGCTCATAACAACACTCTTAGACACCCCATGGCTGTTGTGAATCTCAACTGGGGGGGGGGGGGGTTACTGGTCCAAAGAAAGTTGTGGTTGCCTTAGATTTACCTGTAGACTGTCTACTAGGAACGATTTAGAGACATCAGCTTGGGCAGAAGTGGAGTTGGAGGCTCATGCAGCAATGCTGGGCATTCCTGGGCATATTTTTGCTTTAACCAGGGCTCAGGCCAAAAAGCAAAAAGGACAGGGTGACTTGGATCCTGGAACAATGGACCAAGTGCTCCCTAAAGCTAGGGTTAGTAAAGGTAAATCACTACCTACTATCCCTCCCGCTACAGATGATTCAACTTCTGAGGAAGAAGATTTTCCCCCCTGTGCAGAACCTTCACCAGAGGAGCTGGAAGCAGACACTGCTGAGCTTTCGGGTGGAGGGGGGACTGCCAGGGAGGAGCTGAGTGTGGCACAGCAGACCTGTCCCACACTACAGGGTTTAAGTCAGCAAGCTGTCAAACAGCAAAATGGGGATGTCAGTGACTCACACAGAGTTTACTGGGAGGACAACCTCTTGTATACAGAGGCAAGGGACCCACAACCTGGAGCTGCCAGGAGATTGGTTATTCCCCTGCAATACAGAGAGTTCCTCCTAACTCTAGCCCACGACATTCCCTTGGCTGGACATTTGGGGCAGATGAAAACATGGGATAGGCTTGTCCCCCTGTTTCATTGGCCTAGAATGTCAGAGGACACAAAAGATTTTTGTAAGTCCTGTGTCACCTGTCAAGCCAGTTGCACAACAGGTGGCACCCCAAAGGCTCCCCTTATTCCACTGCCTGTGGTTGGGGTTCCCTTTGAAAGGGTAGGGGTTGCCATAGTTGGCCCCCTTGACCCTCCTACTGCTTCAGGCAATAGGTTTATCTTGGTGGTAGTGGACCATGCCACAAGATATCCTGAAGCAATTCCTCTAAGGACCACTACAGCTCCTGCAGTGGCAAAGGCCCTCCTGGGAATCTTTTCCAAGGTGGGTTTCCCAAAAGAGGTAGTATCACACAGGGGTAGCAACTTTATGTCTGCATACTTGAAGGCCATGTGGAAGGAATGTGGTGTAACATACAAATTCACCACGCCTTATCATCCACAAACAAATGGACTGGTTGAGAGGTTTAACAAAACTCTCAAAGGAATGATAATGGGACTCCCTGAAAAACTCAGGAGGAGATGGGATGTCCTGTTACCTTGCCTCCTTTGTGCTTACAGGGAGGTACCCCAAAAAGGAGTGGGCTTCAGCCCCTTTGAACTCCTATTTGGGCACCCTGTAAGAGGTCCTCTAACACTTGTAAAGGAGGGTTGGGAACAACCTTTAAAAGCTCCTAAGCAAGACATAGTGGACTATGTACTTGGCCTAAGATCCAGAATGGCTGAGTATATGAAAAAGGCCAGCAAAAACCTTCAGGCCAGCCAAGAGCTCCAAAAGCAATGGCATGACCAGAAGGCTGTTCTGATTCAGTACCAACCAGGGCAGAAAGTGTGGGTCTTGGAGCCTGTGGCCCCAAGAGCACCCCAAGACAAATGAAGTGGACCCCACATTATTGTTGAAAAGAAGGGAGAAGTCACCTACTTAGTTGACTTGGGCACTGCCAGGAGTCCCCTTAGGGTGCTCCATGTCAATCGCCTGAAACCCTACTATGACAGGGCTGATCTCACCCTGCTCATGGCAACAGATGAGGGACAGGAAGAAGAGAGTGATTCTCTCCCTGATCTCTTCTCTTCCACAGAACAAGATGCTCTAGTGGAAGGTGTAGTTCTGGCAGATTGTCTTACTGCTGAGCAGAAAGACCACTGCATAAATCTCCTGGTCAGTTTTCTGAACTCTTTTCTACTGTGCCAGGCACCACTTCTTGGTGTGAGCACACTATAGATACTGGAGACAGCATGCCTGTCAAAAGTAAGATCTATAGGCAGCCTGACCATGTCAGAGACTGCATAAAACAAGAGGTTCAGAACTGGGAGTTGTTGAGCACTCTGAAAGTCCATGGGCCTCTCCTGTGGTACTTGTACCAAAACCTCATTCCAAAGATGGGAAAAGGGAAATGAGATTTTGTGTGGATTACAGAGGTCTCAACCAGGTAACTAAAACTGATGCTCACCCTATACCCAGGGCAGATGAGCTAATAGATACACTGGAATCTGCCAAGTATCTAAGCACCTTTGATTTGACTGCAGGGTATTGGCAGATCAAGTTATCAGAGGATGCTAAAGTAAAAAACTGCATTTTCGACTATTGGAGGGCACTACCAATTCACAGTAATGCCCTTTGGTTTGAAAAATGCACCTGACACTTTTCAAAGGTTGGTGAATACAGTCCTGCAAGGGTTGGAGGCTTTTAGTGCAGCATATCTAGATGATAGAGCTGACTTTAGCTCAACCTGGGATGATCACCTGGTCCTCCTATGGAAAGTTTTGGAGGCCCTGCAAAAGGCAGGCCTCACTATCAAGGCTTCAAAGTGCCAGATAGGGCAGGGGAAAGTGGTTTATCTGGGACACCTTGTAGGTGGAGAATAGATTGCACCACTTCAGGGGAAAATCCAAACTATTATAGATTGGGTTCCCCCTACAACTCAGACTCAGGTGAGAGCCTTCTTAGGCCTCACTGGGTATTACAGGAGGTTCATAAAGAACTATGGTTCCATAGCAGCCCCTCTTAATGACCTCTCTTCAAAGAAAATGCCTAAAAAGGTATTGTGGACAGCTAGCTGTCAGAAAGCTTTTGAGGAGCTGAAACAGGCCATGTGCTCTGCACCTGTCCTAAAAAGCCCATGTTACTCCAAGAAATTCATTGTTCAAACTGATGCATCTGAATTAGGGGTAGGGGCAGTCTTATCACAACTCAATTCTGAGGGCCAGGATCAATCTGTTGCTTTTATCAGCAGGAGGTTGACCCCTGGAGAAAAGCGTTGGTCTGCCATAGAGAGGGAGGCCATTGCTGTTGTCTGGGCACTGAAGAAGTTGAGGCCATACCTGTTTGGCACTCACTTCATTGTTCAGACAGACCACAAACCTCTACTTTGGCTAAAACAAATGAAAGGTGAAACCCCTAAATTGTTGAGGTGGTCCATATCTCTACAGGGAATGGACTATACAGTGTAACATACACCTGGGAGTACCCACTCCAATGCAGATGGACTCTCCAGATATTTCCACTTAGACAATGAAGACTCATCAGGTCATGGCTAGTCTTATTGTCCTTCGTTTGGGGGGGGGGTTGTGTAGGAAAGTACCATCTTGCCTGGCATGTTACCCCCATATTTCACTGTATATATGTTGTTCTAGCTGTATGTGTCACTGGGACCCTGCCAGCCAGGGCCCCAGTGCTCATAAGTGTGCCCTGTATGTGTTCCCTGTGTGATGACTAACTGTCTCACTGAGGCTCTGCTAACCAGAACCTCAGTGTTTATGCTCTCTCTTTGCTTTCCAAATTGTCACTAACAGGCTAGTGACCAATTTCACCAATTCACATTGGCATACTGGAACACCCTTATAATTCCCTAGTATATGGTACTGAGGTACCCAGAGTTTTGGGGTTTCAGGAGATCCCTATGGGCTGCAGAATTTCTTTTGCCACCCATAGGGAGCTCTGACAATTCTTACACAGGCCTGCCACTGCAGCCTGAGTGAAATAACGTCCATGTTATTTCACAGCCATTTACCACTGCACTTAAGTAACTTATAAGTCACCTATATGTCTAACCTTTACCTGGTGAAGGTTGGGTGCTAAGTTACTTAGTGTGTGGGTACCCTGGCACTAGCCAAGGTGCCCCCACATCATTCAGGGCAAATTCTCTGGACTTTGTGAGTGCGAGGACACCATTACACGCGTGCACTGTACATAGGTCACTACCTATGTACAGCGTCACAATGGTAACTCCGAACATAGCCATGTGACATGTCTAAGATCATGGAATTGTCACCCCAATGCCATTCTGGCATTGGGGGGACAATTCCATTATCCGCCGAGTCTCTAGCACAGACCCGGGTACTGCCAAACTGCCTTTCCCGGGGTTTCACTGCAGCTGCTGCTGCTGCCAACCCTTCAGACAAGTTTCTGCCCTCCTGGGGTCCAGCCAGGCTTGGCCCAGGAAGGCAGAACAAAGGACTTCCTCAGAGAGAGGGTGTTACCCCCTCTCCCTTCGGAAAAGATGTTAGGACTGGGGAGGAGTAGCCTTCCCCAGCCTCTGGAAATGCTTTGATGGGCACAGATGGTGCCCATCTCTGCATAAGCCAGTCTCACCGGTTCAGGGATCCCCCAGCCCTGCTCTGGCGTGAAACTGGACAAAGGAAAGGGGAGTGACCACTCCCCTGACCTGCACCTCCCAGGGGAGGTGCCCAGAGCTCCTCCAGTGTGCTCCAGACCTCTGCCATCTTGGAAACAGAGGTGCTGCTGGCACACTGGACTGCTCTGAGTGGCCAGTGCCAGCAGGTGACGTCAGAGACCCCTTCTGATAGGCTCTTACCTGTGTTGCTAGCCTATCCTCCTTCCTAGGTAGCCAAACCTCCTTTTCTGGCTATTTAGGGTCTCTGCTTTGGGGAATTATTTAGATAACGAATGCAAGAGCTCATCAGAGTTCCTCTGCATCTCTCTCTTCACCTTCTGCCAAGGAATCGACCGCTGACTGCTCAGGACGCCTGCAAAACCGCAACAAAGTAGCAAAGACGAATACTGCAACCTTGTATCGCTGATCCTGCCGCCTTCTCAACTGTTTTCCTGGTGGTGCATGCTGTGGGGGTAGTCTGCCTCCTCTCTGCACTAGAAGCTCTGAAGCAATCTCCCGTGGGACGACGGAATCCTCCCCCTGCAACCGCAGGCACCAAAAGAACTGCATCACCAGTCCTCTGGGTCCCCTCTCAGCACGACGAGCGTGGTCCCTGGAACTCAGCAACTCTGTCCAAGTGACTCCCACAGTCCAGTGACTCTTCAGTCCAAGTTTCGTGGAGGTAAGTCCTTGCCTCCCCACGCTAGACTGCATTGCTCGTCACCGCCTGATTTGCAGCTGCTCCGGCTCCTGTGCACTCTTCCAGGATTTCCTTTGTGCACAGCCAAGCCTGGGTCCCCGACACTCTAACCTGCAGTGCACAACCTCCTGAGTTGTCCTTCGGCATCATGGGATCATCTTTTGTGACTTCGGTTGAGCTCTGGTTCACTCTTCTTTGTAGTGCCTGTTCCGGCACTTCTGCGGGTGCTGCCTGCTTCTGTGAGGGCTCCCTATCTTGCTGGGTGCCCCCTCTGTCTTCTCATCCAAGTGGCGACATCCTGGTCCCTCCTGGGCCACAGCAGCATCCAAAAACCCTAACCACTACCCTTGCAGCTAGCAAGGCTTGTTTGCGGTCTTTCTGCTTGGGAACACCTCTGCAAGCTTCTTCACGACGTGGGACATCCATTCTCCAAAGGAGAAGTTACTAGTCCTCTTCGTTCTTGCAGAATCCACAGCTTCTACCATCCAGTGGCAGCTCCTTTGCATCCTCAGCTGGCATTTCCTGGGCATCTGCCCAATCTCAACTTTGTCGCGACTCTTGGACTTGGTCTCCTTGTTCCACAGGTACTCTCGTCTGGAAATCCACCTTTGTTGCATTGCTGGTGTTGGTCTTCCTTGCAGAATTCCCCTATCACAACTTCTGTGCTCTCTGGGGACCATAGGTGCACTTTACACCTACTTTTCAGGGTCTTGTGGTGGGCTATTTTTCTAACCCTCACTGTTTTCTTACAGTCCCAGCGACCCTCTACAAGCTCACATAGGTTTGGGGTCCATTCGTGGTTCGCTTTCCACTTTTGGGGTATATGGTTTGTGTTGCCCCTATACCTATGTGCTCTCTTGGCAATCTATTGTGAATATACATTGCTTGCATTACTTCCTTTGGCTATTACTGCATATTTTTGGTATTGTGTACATATATCTTCTGTATATTTGCTATCCTCATACTGAGGGTACTCACTGAGATACTTTTGGCATATTGTTATAAAAATAAAGTACCTTTATTTTTAGTATATCTGTGTATTGTGTTTTCTTATGATATTGTGCATATGACACCAGTGGTATAGTAGGAGCTTTGCATGTCTCCTAGTTCAGCCTAAGCTGCTCAGCTATAGCTACCTTCTATCAGCCTAAGCTGCTAGAAACACCTCTTCTACACTAATAAGGGATAACTGTACCTTGTGCAGAGTGTAAGTACCCCTTGGTACCCACTACAAACCAGGCCAGCCTCCTACATGCAGGACTTGCGAAAAGTGAAAGACATGGTGGTCAAGTCTTGTCCTGTAGTGCCAAATCTAGCAGTGATACTGTTTCAGATTCCATGCGATGCAGAGTGGTTCACAGTGTTTGATTTGCAACAAACTTTCTTTTCTGTGCCTCTTCATGAGGGCAGTCAGTTTCCTTTTAGTTTCAAATTCCTAGACAAAGTCAACAGGTGGTGCAGACTTCCACAAGGCTATACGGAGTCACCGTCTGTGTTCAATCAGATCCTGAAAAAGAATCTGGAGTCATTGGAACTACCGTACCAATCAACTCTAGTGCAGTATATTGATGATTTGCTGATTGCATCCAGGACAAGGGGCAAGTGTAAGTATGACTCGATTGCCCTGTTGAATCATTTGGGAAAGTTTGGACATAAAGTGTCACCTTTGAAATTGCAGTATTGTCAAAACTCAGTGAAATACTTGGGACATCAGAATGATAAAGGGACAGGGAGAATCTCCAGAGAGAGGATTACAGTGATCCTGCAGAGAAGTCCACCGACTTCACAAAGAGATGTCAGAATGTTTCTGGGAATCATAGGTTATTGTCAACAGTGGATTCCAAATTTTTCTGAGATTGCCAAACCGTTGCAGCAACTGACACATAAGGAAGTTATTGACCCCATTACATTAGATGAGGATCAGATGAAAGCGTTCACTGAGTTGAGAGAGAGTTTGTGCAGAGCCCCAGCGTTGGGAATGCCTGATTACACAAAGCCATTCACACTGTTTTGTCATGAACGTGATGCTTGTTCTTTGTCTGTTTTGACACAGATCCATGGAGGTGCTTATCGCCCAGTAGCATATTTTTCAGCTACCTTGGACCCAGTCGCAGCAGCTTTACCAGGTTTTCTGTGTGCAGTTGTCCCAGTTGGTCGAAGTCTTTCTCAATGTGAGGGAATAGTGATGGGATACCCTTTGATGGTAATGGTACCACACTCTGTTGAGAATTTACTGACAAAGATGAAAACACAGCATTTGACCAGTGCATGATTTACAAGGTATGAGACAAGCATATTAGGTGCTCCAAATGTAACATTGAAAAGATGTACAGTGTTGAACCAGGCAACATTACTTCCAAGTGATACTGTTAAAATTGAAAAAGAGGAAGACATCGAGCATGATTGTCTTGAGGTAACTGAAATGTGTACAAAACCAAGGCCTGATATCACAGATCCCAGATTGGAAGAAAATGATCAAATTGTTTTTATTGCTGGATCATGTCTCAGAGATGGTACAGGAACATTGAGAGTAGGATATGTTGTATGCACAATCACAGGTACCTTAGAAGCTTCCTAGCTTTGAGGTGTATATTCTGCACAAGTGGCAGAATTAGTGGCACTTACTAGAACATGCCATGTTTCTGTGAGACTGGGAGTCACAATCTATACTGACAGCCGATATGGATTTGGAATTGTTCATGATTTTGGTCAATTGTGGTCGCAGAGAGGTTTTTTGACTTCTACTGGTACACCAGTGAGAAATGGCGACAAGATAAAAGAATTGTTGTACGCAATACAGTTACCTGAAGAAATTGCTGTGGTAAAATGTAGTGCACGTCAAAAGGCCCAAGATTACATATCACTGGGAAATGGATATGCGGATCAAGTTGGAAGGTTTTGCGCATTGAACTATACATCTTTCAAAGACAAGTGGGAATTGATGACAGAAGAATACAACACATGTACAAGTTTTGCATTAAAAGTGATCGATACTCTGGAAGAGTTGAAAACATTGCAGAGTAATGTTGACAAGGAAGAGAACCGACTCTGGGTAAAATACAAATGTGTCCAAAGACCTGACTAAATTTGGGTTTCTGAGGAGGGACAGATGGTACTGCCAAACAGTTTACTGTCCCAAATGGCCAGGTACTATCACGGACAGGTACATATTGGAAGAGATGCCATGGTTAGATTGTTTAAAATTCATTGGTTTACCCTAAATTCAGGCAGGCGGCAGAGGCAGTATGTCATCGCTGTATAGTTTGTCAGCAATTAAACGTAGGGAAAGGGACAGTGGTGAATATGAGCCACATTGGAAGAGCAGGAGGACCATTCAGCAGAATGCAACTTGATTTCACTGAAATGCTTGCGTGTGGAGGTTTAAAGTATGTGTTAGTGATTGTGTGTGTCTTTAGTCACTGTATTGAAGCATAGCATACAAGAAGAAATGACAGTCTCACAGTAGCAAAGTTGTTGCTTAGGGAGTTGATATCACGTTTTGGGTTTCTGATCTCTTTAGAATCAAATAGGGGAACTCACTTCAGTAACGAGGTGATTAAACTCTTATGTGCAGCACTAAAGATCGAGCAAAAGTTGCATTGTAGCTATCGCCCTGAAGCATCAGGACTGGTGGAACAAATGAATGGTACCTTGAAATCAAGGATTGCAAAGATGTATGCAGCTACAAATATGAAATGACCAGATGCATTGCTTTTGTTGTTGATGTTGATGAGAAATACACCTAACAGGAAGACAGGGCTGTCACCTCATGAGATCCTCATGGGCAGAGCAATGAAATTACCAGCAGTTCCAGCCAATACACTTGTAAACCTTACAGATATTATGGTGTTGGACTCCTGCAAGGGTCTGGCTGATGTTGTTCACTCTTTCTCTCAGCAGGTGCAGGCCACCACTCTGCCACCCATCCACGATCCAGGTCACAACCTGAGAGCCAGAGATTGGGTCGTCATCAGAAAACATGTTCGCAAGACTTGTTTGGAGCCTCGTTGGAGGGGTCCTTACCAGGTGGTGTTAACAACTATCACAGATATGGAAGAAAAAGGAACTGGTCATAAATGAAACAATAGAGGAAGAAGTGGATACCACAAGAAAGGAAGAATTAAGTGAAGTGGTGACCGAAGGTTGAAAAGAAAGAGAATAGCAACTCGACGTTACGCAGGTCCTGAATGGGCATTTGCAACTACCAATGAATGGCAACGCTAGTTTATGTCTTTTTGTTTTGGTAGAGAAGTTCTGAGTCAGTATTTTGATGTAACCTGAAGGTGATCAAGAAGCTGGATTGATGAGCTAATCTGAAAAATTTAAGAAAGAGACTGTTATGTGGAATCTAAGATGGCGGCCGGTTGTTCCGGCTGATTCAGTTTAGCCCTTCAGCCCAGACCGTGCGATCACAGCGGTCACGGCGGCTCCTTCATCTCTGCTGTGCATGCCACGCGCCCGGATCTTGGAGAGTCTTCGCGGAGCTGGCGCACTACTGGGGCGGTGTGCGGCATGACCGACCTTTTTTTGACAGTGCTGCCCGGAGAGCGAGGCGCCGCGTTGCTTGGTTCGGGCCGTGCAAGCGTTTCAGGGGTGGCTGCTCCCCTGTCTCATGCTCACGGATGCCTCCAGCTGCTCTGGAGTTGCGGCTCTCGGTGCCTGGTTTCTTTCAATGGCCCCAAAAGCCACCAGGATGCCCCGGACATCGCAAGGGAAGTCTAACCTCGAGCCCATCGGGGGAAGGAAGGAGAAGAAACAGCTTGAGCTCTCTCAAGGGATCAAACAAGCGCTCGAGGTAGAGGAGTGCAGCAAAGTGCGCTTGTGATGGAGAAAGCAGCAAGGAATTCTGCCCATACATTGAAATCTAAACGGACACCTCCGCAGAAGGAAGGATTGAATGTACAATCTGGCACCCCGGGGGGCCAATGGAAATCAGGCGTTTGTGTCAGGAGCCGGGGTCAGAGGGACAGCTAGTCCGGAGAAAACAGGTACACTTTTAAAAAATACCAGGAAGGAGGGAGGCTTCCCTCGTTCTGATGGTAAGATGTCTGATGATCGAATGTCGAAAGAAGGGGCTAAGGAAGCGGAACTGGGAGAGACTAGCAGCAATGTAGAGGCCGGTAATTTAACCCAGAATACTGGTTCACAAGAGACTGAGGACACGCTCAAAATGTTGTCAATATCTGAGGCTAAAACTATGAGCTCAAGTCAGGGGGAAGGAGGAGAAGCTATCAGGGGCCGAAGGCGATCATGGACTGGCAGACACTGTAGAAAGTTTGGAATGCTATGAATATAGCGGGAAAGTTGGGCAACAGCTGGCCTTAAAAATAAGACAGAAGCAGACCTATGGTACTATTGACCGTCTGGAGAATGAGGTAGGGCAGATAGTTAATAGTGGTCCAGAGATTATAGAATTATTTAGAAGGTTTTATCAAAAACTATATTCACATGAAGGGCAATCTCAGGAGGAGGAAATGTTTTTTAATACGAGCGATGTGTTGCTGGGACAATTACAGGAGGAAGATAAGGGGATTGGAAGCTCCTTTAACTTGGTATAGCAATCAGTGCTCTGGCAAGTTGTCAGGCAACCGGGGGAGATCAGATCCCACTTGAGTTCTATTAGGTTTTTTTCTTGGAATTACGAAAGGAGCTATTTTGTTTATTCAGCTAAATTCAGTCAGGGTCTCCCCAACCGACTTCTTGGGAAGAGGCCAAGATAACAGACTTCTTAAAAAAGGATAAGGAGCCACATCTACCTGGCTCATATCATCCGATCTCTTTGATTAATAGTGATGCCAAAATATATGCGAAAATACTGGCGAATCGATTAAGCTCAGTGATTTCTAATTTGGTATCTCCGTGGCAGCATGGATTTATTCCAGGGAAAAGTACTGCTGATCATGTGAGACGGGTCATCACATTGCTGGATGCTAGGGCCGTGTTTAAGCTTCCAATGGCAGTCATACTGCTCGACGCAGAAAAAGCATTTGATCGGGTCCACTGGCCCTTCTTATGGACAGTCTTGCGCAAGAATAATATCGGCCCTGGGTTCATTAAGGCGATTCAGCAGCTCTATCATAAGCATGTTGCCACTATGCAAATAGCTGGGCTAAAATCAGCTCCAATTATTATCCAGAGAGGTACACGGCAGGGCTGTCCATGTTCACCATTGTTGTTTGCCCTATATATTGATCTTGTGATAAGGAAATTGCTTAACAATAACCAGATTAGCCCAGTGATATTGAGAGGGGGCAGCACAAAGATACTTGCATAGGGGGATGATATTGCCGTTGTTACAACTGATCCTATGACGGCCTTGCATGAAATAGAACAGGAGGCTGCACAGTTTGGAAAAGTGTCTGGCTACTTATTGAATAAAACTAAGTGTCAAATATTAGTTAACGGCTGGGCAGTTTTTGAGGATGAGCGTATAAAGTCCCAGCTCCAGTATTTAGGTGTAAAGTTGACGGCAAACCTCGACAAGTTAGTAGAAATAAATCTGGCCCCGGTTTTAACCAAGGCTAAAAAGGACCTTTACCGTAATAATAATTTGCATTTATCGTTTATGGGACATTGTAATGTGATTAAAATGACTTTTTTACCTAAGGTGTTCCACCTTTTTAGAACTATACCATTAGAAATCAGACAGGAACGGTTTAAATTAATGGAAGGGCTGGCCAGCAATTTTATATGGTCTTGTACCAAACCACGTTGGGCCTTTTGTTTCTTGATGCTTCCAAGAGAGAAAGGGGGGTGGGCGCTCCCCAACTTCAAACTATACTATCTAGCGGCTGTATTGCATTATAGATATATACAAGATACCCCCCTCAATCTATACATTAATGTTGGGCAAAGAGGCAGATGCAGTCTTTTTATGGATTTTGGAACCTAGCTATTACAAAAAGGTTACGTTCAAAACGATTAACTCCGTCTTTAAGGTTTGGACACAGGTTAAGCGCAAGATAGTGATGGGGCAGGTTTGCTATTATACACCGCTGTGGAATACTCCAATGTTTCCATCAATATTTAAAGATCATTATTGCATTAGATGGGCCAGCTGTGGCATTCAGAAAGTGGGGGATCTTTTTCTTTCGGGTGGTCATTTTAAGTCATTTGAGGATTTAAGTGTAGAATTTGCCCTATATAGAAGGGACTTTTTCAAATTTTTACAGATTAGGAATTTGTTATTAACCTCTTTTAAACAAGGTTCATGTGGTGGCAAGATTAAGCTGATGGAGGCTGTGGGTCAATCCATTGGTTGTACTATTAAGAACTTGTACCCGCTCCTTCTAAACTCAGTACAGGATGATATGGCACTACTTGTCAAGAAATGGGAATCGCGGCAGGCGCTAAAGAGTTTGAAGTTTTTGATTCTATAGAAATGGCTCAGAATGTTTTATTGTCTGCTGGCCCGCAAGCTCAGCATTATATGGTTTTGTATAATTTATACTACACACCGGCTAAGATTGCTAGTTGGGGGAAAACTCTGGGTAACACCTGCCCGCGATGTGGAAGTTTAAGGCAGATCTTTGCCATATGTTCTTCGAGTGTGTGAAATTATCAAGAATGATTTATGAAATATCTGAACTTTTGAAGAAAGTTATGAGGCAGGACGTCAACTTAACACCTCAATTGGTTTTGCTGGGGGTCGGCCATTCAATTTGTAATAACCGATGCAGATACTTTTTGTTTGTTGCAATGTCCGTAATATGTGGATGTGTAGCATCTGATTGACGGGGTACAGTCATTGGGTTTCGCGGCTCCTATCAGTATACCATCTGGAATGCAGTTTATATGAATTAAAGGGTGCTGCAGCAAGAAAAAAAGGCTTCAAAATCAGGGCACCTTTGGCCTTGTGGCTTCAGGGCCCTGAGAGCGGACTAGTTAAAAAATGAATTTTGCACTTCTCCTGTATATGTAATTGATGGCAAAATTTTGATTGTGGAGATTCTTGTATGAACTATGACGCCCATTTTTATGATGAAAATTTTGTGTATTGCTGTGTGTCCATAAAATAAAAATATTCAATAATTAAAAAAGAAAGAGACTGTTAAAAATAAACCCAAAAGAGACATTGAAAACCTGATATGACAAATTAAAACTGAATGTGACAAGCTGCTTATCGATTTTGACAAAGAAAAAGGGTTTCTGGATGTGAAACTGAACTGTGAGAAAATAATTTTCCTTCATTTTTGATTTCACTGCACTTTATCTAAGAGTTTCTTCTGCTTTCTGATTCTTTACAGATCATGGCTGAGCTAAATAATCAAGATAGAAATATTAGGCGCTGGAGACACATTGGGACTGCTTACGCACACAAAAATAACCTCACATGTTTGCTTACACCTCTAGAGAAGAGCTTTATAGGGCATACTGATGATAGGAGAAAAGCATTGAAAGAAAATTAGAAAAAGGGTTAGAGAAAAGAAATTACAAGAATGACTTTGCTTACACTGCTATTAAAACGTAAGGGAAATTAGCGTTAGATGCATTACACGTAGGGAAGCTTTGTATTTATAGGCCAAAATCACGCACTGACACTTTATTTGTGTGAACGAGTAAATGTAGGCATGTGTTTTTGTTACAGAGTAAATGGACTTTTATGCTGAATGGTCAGGACCCTGCAATTCCTGGAATCTACTATATTTGTGGCTTAATTCTTATTACTGTCTTCCTGGAGGATGGTATGGGACATGTTATTTGAGGATAGTTTTCCCTAAAATATACCGGGTAGATGACTTAAAGAAGCTTCCGAAAGTGACTGAATTACACCATAAGCGACAGAGGAGGGAAACCTCTTCTGCAATCATGGGAGATTGGTGCAGTGATTCCTTCAGTGGGAGTCATTTTAAATTCAATCAAGACACGAAAGTTGTCTACTATTGTGGATAACATGCTGACAAATTTTACAGGGGCAATACTCCTGCTAAATACTGAAGTAGCCTCGGATAGAGCTTTGACGCTTCAAAATAGGCTTGCTTTAGACATTATTTTAGCGAAAGATGGCGGAGTCTATAGGATGATTATTGCTAGGCATTGTTGTTCGTATATTCCCAACAATTCTATTGAGATAAGAGACTTACTTACTAACTTGACTATCTCAAGTAAGGATTTGAAGAAATTGAAGGAACCAGGTGTTTGGCAGAAGGCTGGAAAAGGATTTGCTTCAGTGGGAAATTGGCTTAGTCAAATTTGGAATGGGGTATTATTAAAAATCATACAGGGAATATTAATTGTGATTGCTTGCATATTAGGATTACGGGGTTCATGTAAATTATGTCAAAAGATAAAATTGAAAAGATCTTGCAATAATCAAAGGAGGGAAGAACGAAACAGGGAAATAATTTATAGGGAAGATTTGAGAAGGAGGCAAAATACAGACGAAACGGAATTATGAAAGAATGGGGAAAGAAAGGTGTGATGGCATATTTAGTCATCAGAGGATGGACTGTTGATGCAGATTTGCTAATTAGAAATTATTAATGAATGTTTATGTGTTTTGATTAATGGAAAGTTTGTATAGAAATTAATTGTAGAGAAAATAATGTACACGTCTGAAAATGTGCCCACGGAGAATGGCAGCCACTTATATGAAAGTTGTACTAAAAGAACTAAAATTGGGTGAAATAGTAAAATGTATAACAATAATGTAGTAATGTGCCATAATGAGATGTATAACCTATGTTTTGCATTAATTTGTAGAATTAACTTAGCTGAAGTTGTGGCCTAGTCTTTCCAGGCCTCATACAAGAAGCTGAATTTCTAGCGCACTGCAGAGAAGACGGTGCATAACCTGACCCTGAACCAACCGATGTTAATGTTGATTGGCTAGAATTTTCTGCAATGTACCGACGGACAGGAGATAATGAAGTCAATTTGATACAATTATGTGTAGAGTAGGATAAATGTACTTTCCAAGGACTTGAATAATGAGAGCACTGACTGAAAAAGAACATGCAACATTTTCGATACCTGAAGAGCCGAATGATGAAGACATTGCACAGTGGACTAATCCATGAACTGAGAAAGAAGAAATACTAGAACTCATAGATTTGAAAAATTTATATTATAGGTTGAAGTCATATCTGCCGATTGACTGACCAATTAGGAATTAGGGGGATGGGCTGAAAAACTCTAATGAAAAGTCATGACAAGGGGCTAAAACTTCAGATACGAGGGCAAATTTGAGATGCGAGGTGAATGCTGATGACGTCAAGAAACGCGGTCCGAGATTCTGTCGTTGGGCTCATACTCTTGAGAGCCTGATGCATTACTGATCTATTGATGACCTGAAGACAAAGACTGACTTGTTGCTGATCCATTCCGTGAATAGGTATCTATGACAATGTGACTGATTAACTTTGTGCGTTTTCTTCTCTGTACCAACTGCTCTGTTTTATAGTTTTTCTTCTAGCCAGATGTTTTCCAAATTCATATTTTTCTAAATCACTTTTGCATGAAGTCCACATGCTGATGCTAATCTGGGTTAGGAAGGTTCTTTCCTGGGTGACGCTAACAGTGACAAATGATTGACGGACAGATTGCTGAACTCTGCTATTAATGCCGTCATATTCATCTTTATTGGCTTATGCTGAAGCATTCGAGAATATGTTTCCTCAAGTTCTGATTAGATTATGTTATTGGTGGTCATTAATGAACTAATTCTGAGTGGATTAACTAAAGATTGACATAACCTGATGACTTGATAGTGTAACTAATAGGGGAAAAAAATTGATAAAACGCATAATTGAGTTGTGATTATTCATGAAATTTTGATGTATCATCTCATGCTTAATGATTCTCCCAGTGTTTGTTGATTGATTACATTGATAATTGATATTCATCGATTACTACATAGCTAGGATACTCCTTGAGATCCAAAAGGTTCATCGGCCTATACGTGTCCCCTTTTAAGTTTACTTACTAAGGACCAGGCGCGCTAGCAGGATGATAAGCTGAGCAGCTGGTTGAGGGTGTTGTGATTTTGGTATCACCGCAATTGTTGCAGTGTCTACTTCGGGTGGGAAAATGCCTTTTTGTTCCACTTCCTCATACAGAGCTAACAATCTGGGTACTAGAATCTCTCTGAAGGCAGTGTAATACTCAGTTGGGAAGCCATTAGGACTGGGGTCTTCCCAGAGACCATAGCGGATTTAAGGCTGAGGTTATTTCTCTGTAAGTGAGAGGTTCATATAATGGTTGTGCCTCTTTCTGGGATAACCTGGGAAGGGACAAGTTCATGAGAAATTGCACATAATAGTCTCTGTCTTCATTATGTGGGGCTAAATAGAGATCACGGTAATAATGGGCAAATGTCTGCACTATTCCCGCAATGTGTGAAGTTTATTGCTGTCGTCATCAATGATATCAGGCACAATCCAGGTAGTTTACTGGCGAGAGATAAGCCAGTAAATAAGCTTTCCATTCTTAACTCCCCAGCCATATATCTTGGCTGTTGTGGCTCTCCATATATGTTTAGTTGCTTCAAGTAACTGGCAACACAGTTAGCTACTTACAAGATCAAGTTTAGAGGCTTTATCTTTGCGCCAATCTTTAATGATTTCGGACTCCTGGTGAAGAGCATGAGCCTCCAACTGAGTAATTTGAAGCAAGAGGGTGAGTGTGTGTGCCCATAGATAGCTTTTGGCAAAACCTCACAGGGTCGCCTTACCGGCAGCCCATAAGGTGCAGAGAGAGGAGACCAAGCCTTCATTTTTGGTAAAATAGTTCTGAACTTCTCCACTAAGAGAGCAGGTGTAGGAAAGAATCATCTTCCTTGGCATGTTACCCCCATTTTTACCTGTAAGTCAGTATGTTTTTGCTTGTCTCACTGGGATCCTGCTGGTCAGGACCCCAGTGCTCATAGTTTATGGCCTAATGTGTATGCCTGTGTAGTGCCTAACTGTGTCACTGAGGCTCTGCTAATCAGAACCTCAGTGCTTATGCTCTCTCTGTTTTTAAATTTGTCACTGTAGGCCAGTGACTTAATATACCAATTTCAATTGGCACACTGGACCCCCCTTATAAGTCCCTTGTATATGGTACCTAGGTACCCAGGGCATTGGGGTTCCAGGAGATCAATATGGGCTGCAGCATTTCTTTTGTCACCCATAGGGAGCTCAGACAAACCCTTACACAGGACTACCATTGCAACCTGCGTGAAATAGTGCACACACTATTTCACAGCCATTTTCACTGCACTTAAGTAACTTTGAAGTCACCTATATGTCTAACCTTCACTTTGCAAAGTTACTAAGTGTGAGGGCACCCTTGCACTAGCAAAGGTGCCCCCACATAGTTCAGGGCCATTTCCCCCGTCTTTGTGAGTTCAGGGACACCATTACACGCATGCACTAAATATAGGGCATTACCTATATGTAGCTTCACAATGATAACTCTGAATATGGCCATGTAACATGTCTAAAATAATGGAATTGTCCCCCATTCAAAATCTGGTATTGGGGAGCCTATTCTATGCATCCTGGGGGCTCCACCATGGGCCCCCAGTACTGCCAAACCAGCTCTCTGAGGCTTGCACTGCAGCTACAGCTGCAGCCACCTCACAGACAGGGTTCTGCCTTCCTGGGGTCTGGGCAGCCCAGTCCCAGGAAGGCAAAACAAAGCATTTCCTCTGAGAGCAGGGTGCTACACCCTCTCCCTTTGGAAATAGATGTTACAGGCTGGGGAGGGGTAGCCTCCCCCAGCCTCTGGAAATGCTTTGAAGGGCACAGATGGTGCCCTCCTTGCATAAACCAGTCTACACCGGTTCGGGGACCCCTTCTCCCCTGCTCTGGCATGAAACTGGACAAAGGAAGGGGGAGTGACCACTCCCCTGTCTATCACCACCCCAGGGGTGGTGCCCAGAGCTCCTCCAATGTGTCCCAGACTTCAGCCATCTTGCTTTGCAAGGTGTGGGGGCACTCTGGAGGGCTCTGAGTGGCCAGTGCCAGCAGGTGACGTCAGAGACCCCTCCTGATAGGTCCATGCCTGATAAGGTAGTCAATCCTCCTCCCAGGGCTATTTAGGGTCTCTTCTGTGGGTTCTCTTCAGATTCTGCTCGCAAGGTTCCTTCAGGAATCGTCTGCAACAACTTCAGACTCCACTGACCTCGGATCAACCGCAGCCTGCTCCAAGGAACACTGTAACTGCAACAAAGTGTCTACAAGAGATACTTTTCTTCAGCAACCTCAGCTCCAAATCGGCAACTGCACCAGTTTCCACGGTGTGCATACTCTGGGGACTCTCTGTCTTCATCCTGCACCAGAAGGGCCAAAGAAATCTCCCGTGGAGTGACAGAGTCACTCCCCTGCTCCAAGCAGGCACCTTCCAAGACGACGACCAGTACATTGGGACTCCTCTTACTGCTACGAGCTTGCTCCTAAGGACACAGAGGGTAGACATCATCGACATAGACTGTCCTGAGGTCCTTCTGATGCAATTTGGAGGAGGTAAGACTCTGCCTTCCCTGAGACTGATGTACCTCTGTGTACTGCATCTTCTTCACCTCCTGAGGCCTCTGTGCACTCTTTGCAAAGTGCCTTCATGCACAGCCTGGCTCAGTTCCCCAGCACTCCATCCTGTGATGCTTAACTCACTGAGTTGTTCTACGGCAGCGTGGGACCTTCTTTTGTAGTGCTGCACTAACCATGTTTTGCACCTCCTTTGTCCCCAGATCCTGCGACTCCTGGGGGTGCTCGCTGGCATTCTGGGGGCTCTCTAATGTGCTGAGAGCCCCTTGTTCCTTCTCACACAGAGTTGAGGCCCCCAGGTACCTCCTGGGTCCATCCAGTGCCATTTTGATGCAAAAACGCACTTTTGATGTAGCTAAGGCTTGTTGGTGACTTCCAACCAGAAATCACATTTGCAACGATCTTCACACTGTGGGACATCTTTTGCATCATGCAGGAACCCACCGGCATCTTCCTAGGGTGCATTACTGCAGTCTTTGGCTAACTGGGGACTCTTCTTTTGCACCCTCTTCTGGGTTGGCAGGGGCCCTGTCCTTTCTGGAACTTCCTTTGACTTCTGGACTTGGTCCCCTTCCTTTGCAGGTCTTCAGGTCCAGGAATCCAGCAGTTGTACTTTGCAGACTTGGTTGGCTACTGCACAATCTCAATCATGAAGTGTAGTGTGTCCTAAGGAAACTTGCAGTTCTACACTCCTGCATTTCTGGGCTCTGGGGTGGGGTAATTTACTTACCTTTACAGTATTCTTACTCTCCCAGTGATTCTGCACACACTGCACTTGTCTAAGGGGGAATTCGTGATTCACATTCCACGTTCTTAGTATATGGCTTGTGTTGCCCCTAGACCTATGTTCTCCCATTGCAATCTACAGAATTTCCTATTGCTTGCATTGCTCTATGACTATTTACTTGTCTAATTTTTGTGTCTATGGTATATATAATGTATACTACCTACCTCCAGAAGGAGTATTGTCTCTAAGATATTTTTCGGTGCTGTGTCACCCAAATAAATACCTTTATTTTTGGTAACACTGAGTATTGTCTTTACTTGTGTATAAGTACTGCGTAACAATAAGTGGTATTGCATGAGCTTTGCATGTCTCCTAGTTCAGCCTAAGCTGCTCTGCTATAGATACCTATCTCAGCCTAAGCTGATAGAACACTACTACATTTCACTAATAAGGGATAACTGGACCTGGTATAAGGTGTAAGTACCCAAGGTACCCACTACAAACCAGGTCAGCCTCCTACATTGGTGGTGCAGTGGTGACATAAGTACTTGCAATTGCTTTACAACTTTGTTACCTGTACTTTTCACAAGAAAAGCTTGCTCAAATACTTAGAGCATATATAATATATACCTAGAAACAAGTTCCTAACTTTCTTAAAAGTTATTTACAAAGTTCTGAAAAGTTTTCTTCTTTTCTCTAAAAAGTTAGCTCTGGTATTCTGCTGACATTTTACTCACTTTCCTAAACTTTTTTCTTTCAATATGTCTTCTGTAGAAGCTACCCCTAGAGTTGTCAAGACTACCTATGAGAATCTAAACTTTTAAAGTTTGAGGGGTCTCTGTATTGAAAGAAGTTTAGGGATTGGGAAGAACCCCAATAAGGAGTTCCTCTTAAATCTTCTCCTCCAAGATGACCAGGGACTCAGCACTAATCCAGATAAGACAGGGGGAGAGGTAGAGGATGACTCCAACCAGGAGTGCTCAGATGAGCAAGAAGACAATCCTGGGGAGGGTTCTTCCACAGACCTATCTGTCAACAAGCCCCCTAGTATAATTGGTAGTGGGAAGGGTTCACACTCACATAGGGTCCCCTTCACCTCTAGAGGCCAGGTCACTGGAGTGGCCCCTGTTAGAGATAGGCCTGCCTCTGCACACTCTCATATTACCTCTCTTTCAGAGGCTTCACATAATTCTTATCCTGAGGACGAGTCCCTAGATAGGGAACTCAGAAAGCTGGGGTTAGAGGAGGCCAGACTGAGGCTAATGCAGCAACAGTTTGCCGCAGACAGGGAATCCCTGTTTTTGGGTTAGTTCCCTATGGTGACAGCAGCAGTTTTAGAAATACAAATGTTAGGGAACCTTCATTTGATTTTATGAATCTGCACAAAGCTATCCCTCCTTACAAGGGTGGTGATGACATCAACAAGTGGTTTGCTGCACTTGAGAGGGCCTGTAAAGTTCAGAGGGTCCCTCATGTACAGTAGGCTGCTATCCTGTGGCTATCTTTATCTGGTAATGGGAGAGACAGACTCCTCATTGTCAGGGAAGATGATGCAGATAACTACCACATTCTTAAAAGTGCACCCATAGATGGTCGGGGCTTGACCACTGAACAATACAGGAGAAAGTTCAGAGAGGCCAGAAAGGAGTCATCAGAGGATTGGACAGACTTTGTAGACTGTTCATTGAAGGCCCTATAAGGTTGGCTAAATGGCAGTAAGGTGACTGACTATGAAAGCCTATATAACTTAATTCTGAGAGAGCATATATTGAATATTTGTGTGTCTGACCTGTTGCACCAGCACCTTGTGGACTCAGATCTGACCTCTCCCCAAGAATTGGGAAAGAAGGCAGACAAATGGGTCAGAACAAGTGTGAGCAGAAAAGCTCATACAGAGGGTGACAAGGATGGCAAGAAGAAGGATGGTAAGTCACATGGCAAGGGTGGGGACAAAGATAAAAAATCATCAGAGTCTTCATCAGGCCCACAAAAATCCTCTGGGGGTGGTGGGTCCAAATACTCTTCTCACAAAGATAAGAAACCTTGGTGTTATATGTGTAAAGCCAAAGACCATTGGGTAACTAATCCTCATTGTCCTAAAAGAAACACCAAACCTCCTACCACCACAACCCCAACTGCAACCACTAATGCCACTAGTAATAGCAGTGATGGTGGGAAGAACACTACTAATAGCCAGTCAAAGGGTATAGTTGGGCTCACTATTGGTAAGGTAGTTGGGGTTGGTCTAGTTAGGGAGATCACTGAGGCTGTTTTAGTCTCTGATGGTGGCATTGACCTAGCCACTTTAGTTGCTTGTCCCCTTAACATGGATAAGTACAAGCAGCTACCCCTGAATAATGGTGTTCAGGTTGAGGCCTGCAAGGACACAGGTGCCAGTGTCACAATGGTGATGGACAAACTGGTTGCCCCTGAGCAATACCTACTTGGTCACCAGTTCGAATTGACAGACACCCATAGCAACTCTGTAAGCCACCTAATTGCTATTGTAAATCTCAACTGGGGGGGGGGTTTACTGGTCTAAAGAATGTTGTGGTAGCCACTGATTTACCTGTAGAATGTCTGCTGGGCAATGATTTGGAGACTTCAGCTTGGGCTGAAGTGGAGTTGGAGGCCCATGCAGCAACGCTGGGCATTCCAGGGCACATCTTTGCTCTTACCAAGGCTCATGTCAAGAAGCAAAGAAGACAGGGAAACTTGGATCCTGGAGCAATGGACCAAGTTCTCCCAAAAACTAGGGGTAGGGAGGGTAAACCCTTGTCCACTATCCCTCCCTCCACAGATGATTCCCCTTTTGAGGAAGAGGAATTCTCTCCATGTGCAGAACTTACACCAGAGGAGCTAGAAGCTGATACAGCTGAGCTTTTGGGTGCAGGGGGCCTGCCAGGGAAGAGCTGAGTGTAGCACAGCAAACCTGTCCCACATTGGAGGCTTTTTCCATAATTTCACTGACCCTTTATGTCAGAAGACACTAAGGAGTTTTGTCGCTCCAGTGTCAGCTGCCAAGCCAGTGGCAAGACTGGTGGCATCCCAAAGGCCCCCTTGATGCCACTACCAGTGTTTGGGGTGCCCTTTGAAAGGGTAGGGGTTGTTTGTGTGGCTGAAGACTTCAGCCATCTTGAAAATGTCTTAAGTGGGTGGAGCTAGCCTCGGGAACCTTTACCCCAGGAGTTATTCCCACCCACTAGCTCATGTCAGACAGAAATATGGCATCTCTAGACACCCCCTTCAGAACATTGGTGGATGTGTGGAAGATCTGAGGAGGACTGAACCTGCTGTCTGAGACCTGTGAGAGACTATAAGAGGCGCCTGCTCTCTATTGCACTCAGGACAAAGAAGTAGATTGCCATAGTCATAAGGCTGACTTCCTATTAAAGCTACAGGGAGACAACAAGCTAAAAGAGTCCTTCCCTGCAACTGCCAGCTGACCAGTGGAAACTAGCCCTGGTAATGACCATGTTATTACCTCTTCCTGCCTTCTAGTGAGTGTAAGTGCCTTCCCTGAGGTCCTTTGGGCTTTAGAAGTGTACTCCTGTGGTGGAGAGGGGCTAAATGGACTAAAGGCTAAAGGTAAAATCTTTGGTCAGGACCAACCTGGTTAGTTATCCGACCCGAACTCCATCACAGTCGGCATCAGGTTGCGCCTATGTCATGTTCTACCATGTCCATTGACTATCACTAATACTGTGCTTCTTTGCACTATTTCTACCTAAAAAAGAAAAAAGAAAATCATGACACCTGCTCCCCTTTTTGCATTTTTGCCATTCTGGTGTCATTTTGTTTATTAAATTGTACTATATTTTAGTAATTTGTTTTGGGATTTCAATTGTTTTGCATCTGATCTTTTATTTCTGTTTTAGTACAGCATACATAATTTACTAATTGCCTCCACGTTTTCCCTATGTGCTCTGTGCAATAGTTACCAGTGGGTTTGAGCTCACATTAATTTAGTGACTTTAAGTCTTCACCCTAACAACATTTGTGATCATAACTTGAGGTGGGTAAATTTTAAATTTGAGACCTTAACTATAAGGGTGATGTGACAAAAATAACCAAGATTCCAGTTCTGTAGACAAAGGAGACCTCTTTGGAGAGGTGTTTTGAATGGGCCGATGGCTGTGTCCTGTGAGTCTTTACTGGTGTGCACCCGATAATCCTGAAGCAGAAATAATGATTAAAGAGCAGACTTGATCAGGTTGTTTTATTTTATCACATGCATTCCAAATATTGCACGAAAATTGCACAGGAAAGCAACATTGCTAACCTGCTGGAAAAGGGGCAGACTGCTACAAATCTGCTACTCAAGCTGCATCAGATCATCATATGGATGGACCACTGGTTACAGTTTTGAATCCTGTTGAAAGTAAAGTTGGCCGTTGAAAACATTTCCCTTTAACTTCTAACAATTTTTGTTAACAGTGCTTTACAAACAAGCATTGGCAAAACCATTAGCTTAGCACTTGCATTATGAAAACGCAACTATTGACTTTGCCAGTACTTTTTTGATTACCCTTTAACCACTCCATTACAGCACATTGCTTTACTTTCTCCCTTTCTTTGTCTGCTGGTCGCCTACCCCCACCCCATATAACCAAATGGATGGAGCATTTGTTACAGTTTTGATCCCTGTTGAAAGGAAATTAGGCCTTTGAAAGCATTTTCCTTTACCATCTGACACTTCTTATTTTCTTTTAACCTTTTTTGTTAACAATGTTTACAAACCAGCAGTGGCAAGGCCATTAGCTTGGCACTTGCATTATGAATGTGCCAGCAGCTACACAGTACAGATGGACCATTGTCTTCTGACAATCCAACCCACCCCTCTCTAACCAATATCCTCCAGCCGCCAGATTATTTATCTCCTCTTTATTCTTTATTTCTAATATCTAGTATTTTTTTTAATGAGGGACTACTGTTGCACAGTCCTATCAGCAAAGGTTTTTTTGAATGTAATGTTCCAAAATGGCAGCGGGCCAACTTAGAAAGGTAAGTTAATGTAAAAATACACAAAATGACCACTGGTTTATACACGGACACATGCCTACATGTGAGCAGACATTCTTTTTCTTTTTGAGAAACATTGTAGGACGGCCACCACTCCTTAGCCATGCAGTGTTGGTAGTCTATAATAAACTAAAAGACAAAGCATTGCAAAATGTGCGTCTGCACATGCATGTGTATTTGCAAACCAGTGGCCATCGCAATTTATTTCGTTTACTTTATGCAATGCAAACAAGCATTAGCAAAGGCAATAGCTCTACCTGTTATAAAAGGTGATATATATTGGTTTTGTAGAATGCTATGCAGTGATTGTACCTGTGTAACTCCCATGAAAATTCTTGAGTTGATTGTAATGTCATTGTAGGTATCTGGGGCAGTCACCCATTTGTGTTCAGCGCTCCAACTTTGAAGAACTTGTGAAAATACAATTTCCTCCATGCCTCTCCTAGGGGCAAAAGGAGGTCAAGTCCTCAACTGTATTCTATGCTGTCCTCGGATACCCTTCCTAATGCCTTCCCAATGATTGCACTTCACACATGCAAGTTAGAAAGTAGCTTATTAGAATGTAAGCCATCTTCTCAGTCTACTGCAGCAAGGCTCCACGTTTTCACAATAATATTCCTACTTACCTGTCCCCCATTCAGTGACATCACAATTAACATAAAAGCAATGCTGACCACCAGTGGATGGCTAGGTTTGGGGCGTGCTTGCAGTGTTTATGTTACTGTCAACTGTTTCAGCAAACAGTCTCTTTATTTGCCCTAAATTAGTGCTATTGTCTTTCAGAGGTGCAACACCTGCTTTTTAGGTCTGGTTGGACAGCTCACCTGGTAAAGCGTTATGTAATACCAGAATAAACTTTAAAAAGCACTACAGAGAAAGGGACTTTGGCTCCACCCAAAGGTTGATCCCCTTGACTGCATCAATTGATAGGTCAGAATATATAGGGGCATATTTATACTCTGTTTGCGCCAGAATTGCGTCGTTTTTTTGACGCAATTCCGACGCAAAACTAACTCCTTATTTATACTTTGGCGTTAGACGCGTCTAGCGACAAAGTCCATGGAGTTTGCGTCATTTTTTAGCGTGGACACCTACTTTGCGTTAATGAGATGCAAGGTAGGCGTTCCCGTCTAAAAAATTAACTCCAAGGCATGTGCGCCGTATTTACACTCCCGGGCAAAATTCACGCCCGGGAGTGGGCGGGTCAAAAAAAATGACGTACGGCCGCTTTTGCGCAATTTTAAGCACCTGGACAAGGCAGGCGTTAAGGGACCTGTGGGCTCGGAAGGTGCCCTCCCATGCCCCCAGGGACACCCCCTGTCACCCTTGCCCACCCCAGGAGGACACCCAAGGCTGGAGGGACCCATCCCAGGGACATTAAGGTTATTTCCGGTAAGTATTTTTTTAAATTTATTTTGTGGCATAGGGGGGCCTGATTTGTGCCCCCCTACATGCCACTATGCCCAATGACCATGCCCAGGGGACAGAAGTCCCCTGGGCATGGCCATTGGGCAAGGGGGCATGACCCCTGTCTTTGCTAAAACAGGAGTCATTTCTATGGGGGTTGGGAGTCGAAAAAAATGGCGCAAATCGGGTTCAGGCGAAAAATTTGCCTCAGCCTGACTTGCCCCATTTTTTGACACCCAAGCTCCATATCCCCCTACGCCGGCGCTGCCTGGTGTACGTCGTTCTTTTTCCACGCACACCAGGCAGCGCCGGCGGCTAACGCCGGCTAACGTCATTGATTAAATACGGCGCCCGCATGGCGCTTCAGAATGGCGTTAGCCGACGCTAATTTTTTTGACGCAAAACTGCGTTAGCGCAGTTTTGCGTCAAAAAGTATAAATATGGCCCATAGATTGCTCACAAAAAGAGCACTTGTCTCTTTGGTTCATGATGGGTATTTCCTCACTTAACATAGCTATCATGTGAGTCAGCAGCAGTATTACCATTAAAAGCATTATGACGTGCTGTCTTCACTGCTCATGTTGTACGCATTGGCATTGGCAAAACCTATACGTCTCAACATTTTGAACTGTTGGCTTTGCCAATGCTGTTTGCTGATGCTGCAAAAAAATGGGGGAAAAAGTACAATGATTTGAGCTTGCGTACGAATCATGATGCATGTGCTCTATAGTGCTATGATGCATGCACGCCTATGCATCATGACGCTACAGCAGCCCAGTGCGATGACGTATGCATGCAAACAGGACGTGGATAAAATTGTTTTTTTTAAATTTAGTTTTATTTAAACGTGCAAACGTGCATTTCAAAAAAAGTAGTGGACTGGCATCAAAAGACAACTGCGGGATCCTACAAGAAAATGTTTTAAATCTTTTTTTTAATACTGCCGTGGGAGAGGTATGGACGCAACAATGGAAGAGAGCTTTGGGGATAAGTGAATGCGGGGGTGTAGTGTCGGCACCTCCAACACTATATATTTGCAGCAACAACAATATGGCACACGTTGTTGTCTGTTTTAAACTATTGTGGCCAAGGTGGCCTGGCAGCGAGTACTTTGTTGGACACGACCTGCTGTGTCACTCCGTATTGCCTGCCTCACCTCCTTCGGACATGCCCTTTATTTTTATACTAGCCCTGATGACATCAGGGCAAACCAATATTAGTTTTACAAACATGGGGGGGAACACATTGGGCAAGTATTCCCAAGACCCCTTCCTCTCCCACCGAAGGCAGTGTCCAAGCACCAGTTGCGTCAATGGACACTACATTCCTTAAAAAAAATCAAACAAAAGAACAACACACACATTCAGGAGTCAACTATCAATGAAATGATCACGCAGTCTTATAGCAGGAGTAGGGTTGCTGCGCATATTGTATTTCGTAGCACCTGACCTTCCGAGGTCAGGGCTTTGACTGAGATCCCTACAGGAGACATCATCATGGACAGGGATCTGCCCTGTATTGTCTGACACAGGCAGGCAAGGATCACCACCCGCATCTCCATCAGGTATGGACTCCACATCATCATTCACAATTGGGGAGCCTGGGTCTTGAACGTTGCTGGCCGGAGGATAGAATCTCTTGAATAGAGATATGTTATGGGGATGATGGTCCATGGAACCGTATCAAAAGGCATTCGGAATTTACTGCCAGATGATAGTTCCTTCAGCAGCACTTTATCACCAACCTTGAGGTCTGAACTCACTGCTCGTCTCCTGTGGCTTGCATAGTTGTTTGTTGCCAACCGTCGCTCAAGGACTTGGTCAAGTTTTATAGTTGGAGAGACCCAGGACCGGTGATGTGTGATGGAGTCAACCACTGCTCGTCCGATAACCACATGTTCAGGACCTCTGTGGGTAGTGGAATGAGGGGTCTGACGATAGTTACGTAAAAATGAATAAATGGCATAGTTGCTGGTCTGACCACTAGTATGAGCGATGCGTATCACTTTGTTTAGGGTTCTCATAAAACGCTCCACTTCCCCATTGGCTTGGAGCCACCGGGGCGTAATCCGATGATGTTGAATGCCAGTGTTCTTAAAGTACTCAACCATTTCTCGACTCTGAAAGGGCGGGCCATTGTCGGTTTTAGCCTCAGCGATGAGACCATGGGTGGCTACAATTTTCTCCATACGAGATATCACCATTTCAGCTGTGAGAGCAGGCGTGATCTCCACCTCTGGTTATTTTGAGAAATCGTCGATCACAACCACAGTGTGGCGACCATCTGGGAGGGTCCCAAAGTCGAGACTGGCCACACCCATGGTGCATCAGGGCTGGGTTCAGTCGCAACTGGGACTGGTCAACTAGGCTCTCCAGAGGCTTGGCACCACACGCAGGATCTTACCATGTCCTCCACTTGCTCATAAATGAGAGGAAACCATTCTTTAGATCTCAGGTGGCTCTTTGTCTTGCCCATGCCCTGATGACCATTGTGAGCCTGCTGCACCACTCTTGCTGTGAGAGACGACGATACAACCAACCTGCACCCTCTGAGCAGATATCCATCCGCATCCATGGTAAGCTCATCTCGAACATTGTACAAACTTCCGAGAATGCGCTGGGAATCAGAATTTAGACTTGGCAGTTGTTTCTTCACAACGTACCATTGGTTGGTTTGGATGGCAGTTGACACCTTTTGGAGGCACTCATCACTTGCTGTAGCTTCGACTGTCTCACTGACTGAAAGAGGCAACGGTCTTGATCGGTCTGAGACGTACTTGATGTACTCCTCCGTCTCTTGTGCATCATGTACCTCTTCGTCTGAAGCGGCTCACGGGTGTCTGGATAGATAGTCTACCAGATTCTCAGACCCAGGGCGATACTCCAACCGACACCTGTAGTCCTGTAATTGGAGCATCCACTTCTCTATCCGGGGAGGAGGTTTTGACGCAGTGCCGTTGATCAACGGTAACAAGGGTTTGTGGTCAGTTGTTACCATAAAGGGGCGTCCATAGACATAAATGTGAAAATGTCTACAACCCCAATGCACAGCGATTGCTTCTTTTTCTATTTGAGAATATCTTTGTTCAGTCTCACTTAATGATCTGCTGGTATGCGCTACTGGGAACCAGTTCCCACTCTCATGTTCCTGGTATAACATGGCACCTAGTCCTTTTGGACCCGCATCGACTGCGACCTTAGTCTCTTTACTGGGGTCAAAGTACCTCAGGGTGGTATCACTGGACAAAGCGTCCTTGATGGCTTCAAATGCTGTCTGTTCAGCCGAGCCCCAAGTCCATGGCTCGGATACTTTGGTCAGATTCCAGAGTGGCTGGGTGAGAGCTGATAAGTCCTTGATGAATCGGCCACAGTAATTCCCCATTCCCAAGAAGTTTCTAACCTCGGTTACGCACGTGGGCGGAGGTGCAACTTTGACATCACGCACTTTTGCTGGGTCAGGTGCAATGCCATTGGCCGAGAATATGTATCCAAAAATCTTGATTTTGCCTCTCAAAAATTCGCACTTCCGGCGATGCAACGTCAGTCCAGACTCTTGGATTCTCTCTAATACACCTCTGAGATGGGATTGATGTTCCGCAATAGTAGGTAAGTGTATCAGAATGTCGTCACTGACATTGAGTGTCCCTGGCAGATCAGCTCATAGTTCATGTATCACGTTTTGGAAGACTTCAGCGGCACTGGAGATTCCATAATGTAGGCGTTTGTACCTCCTCAGCCCTGCATGGTTGGAAAAAGTTCTCATGTATTGTGACTCTTTTGACAACACTAGTTGATGGTACCCTGATCGCAGGTCAAGTTTTGAAAACCAGCACGACCCGTTGAGTTCACCAATGATGTGTAATTGTGGGTGTCAAATGCCGTTCACGTTTAATGGCGGCGTTAGGGAGGCGCATATCCACACAGATGCGGACTTCGCCAGGTTGCTTAGCTTTGCGGGCTACAACAATAGGCGAAACCCACAGACTGGGTCCTGTCACTCTCTCTATAATGCCCACCTTCTCAAGGTGATCTAGCTCTTTCTCTACTAGGGGTCGGAGGTGAAACACAATGTGTCTGTGGTGAAGGGCAACAGGTTGCACTGTCTTGTCGATACGTAGTTGCACCTCTTTGGTTTTCAAACATCCAATCCCTTCAAATACTCCTCGGTACTGGTTCAGAAGCTCTGTTATCAACTCCTGGTGTATGCTGAGTGCGAATGTGACTACCCCTAAGTCTTCAGCAGCTTGGTAGCCTAGTACCATTCCGTGTCCTTCTTCTGTCACGTGAACCTGAGCTAGGATTGTCTTGGATTCATGGGTAATGGTAGTGTTGAACACTCCTTTCAGGGCAAGTGGCATGCTCTGTCCTTAGGTATATACTTTGATTTTAGCTCTGGTCGGTACTGGAACTGGGGTCATTTTGCAGTGTTCGTCTGCAGCTAACATGTAGATTGAGGCTCCTGTATCAACCACTGCCAGAACATCTTGGGTGCCTATTTGGACTTGGCATTTTGGTAACTTTGTCTATAGATGAGAAGCATTTCCAACGGTGAATATTATATGATACATGTCACTACTATGTTCAGACTGGCCTGCCGTCACGTTGATGGAAGCATTTCTGGTCCGAGTTTTGCTTGACCTACACACTTTTACAAAGTGGTTTAGCTTCCCACAGCCAGCACACTTATTGCCCCTAGCCGGGCATTCGGATAGTATGTGTGAGGGTCCGCCGCAGTACCCGCATTGCTTTGTCGGTGGTTTGTTTGCGCAGTACCTTGTCTTACTCGCGGTTGGAGCTACATTGTTGGTGGCTTCTTCCTTAATTGGTCTCTGTAGGGCTGCTTCCATCTAAGACACTCAGACCTTGGATAATTCTTTTGGGTATCCCATTTGTAGAATGTTGGGTAGGGACCTTCCTGACTCCTCCAGGATACGTTCTCTAAGTTTAATTGACAAACATCCTTGAATAATTTGCCCTCTTATCTCTTCCGCTTCATCTGTGCATCTGCATGTACTGGGCAGATCTCTTAGCCTCACGTGGAAAGAATCAATTTATTCTTCTGCTTGTTGGCGGACTTTCCTAAAAACAAACTCATAGTCCGTATTGGCCATGTGCTCAAAATGTCTATTTAGGGCGGCAATTAAAGTGGTGTGTGTTTTGGGGGCATCTTCAATGAGGATTTTAGATATTTTGTAGATGCCTTTTCCTCCTAAATGTAAGACCAAGGAACGCTTTTGAGAGTCTTCCACCTTGGTGGCCTCATAATATAGTAGGACCCTCTCCACCCACTCTTTGAATGGCTCGACGGGTGGTATGGTCGACATGACAGCGGTAGGTAGGTACACTTATAGTGTGCTGATACAGTCTTTGAACAGAACTACTGTCTCTTTTATTCACTGGGCTGTTATCAGCACAGACAGCCTTGATGCTGAGCGGTGTGGATGCAAAATCACTGCTTGTGGCACTCACCGGGCATCTGCAGACACAGACGGGCCTGATGATAAGCTGGGAGGTGGGTCCCATGTCGAGCCGTCGTGTTGTGGGCTGGAGTCTGCATAGATGCCCCTTCACAGTGATGAGGAGTAGCTGGGGGCCAGCTGCAGTAGATGAACGGGCCTCCATCAGAAGCCTCTCGGGATAAAACTAACCAGGAGCAGCTCGAGGCTGAGCAGGATGTGGTGGGCGGGCCGCTGATACAGGCCGCGCCAACATCAGCATGTTCAGAGCAAACACCCACTAGCTCCCATCACCAAAAAGAGGATCGTGAGGCCTCAGCAGCGGCAGGGATCCTCCAGCGAGGGCGTGGCAGGAAGACAATGCCTCCCCCCAACAGCCCACGTGGCACGAGCACCGTGACTGGAGCGGCCGCCACGGGACAAAATAGGGTGGTGAGTCGCACCACACACCCTCGTCGCCAATGTAGTGTCAGCACCTTCTGACACTATGGTGGTCATGACAACATTGGCCGTAAAAGCTGCTTACCGCCGTGCAGAAGACCGCCAACACACCACCGCAACCGCAGAATTCTGCCACAGCCATTATGGCCCAAAGGCCGGAATCCGCCAAAATCTACACATCCACACAAGTCCGCCACACCAAAGGTCAGTGATAAACTGGCGATAAGAAATCCTCCACCCTCACGCCAACAGGAATACGCCCACACTATCATGACACACGAATCCACGCGACGGTCTTTCAACCGCGGTATTCCATTGGCGGTACGCACCACTGAGCTCAAAATACACACATTTTTACAAAACACATCCACATTGGACAATTTGAAATACACACACTTGATACACATACCCACACCACTCCCACACACCCAATACAATATAAAACAAACACCCACATCAGCCACAAACCCCTACGACAACAATTGCGACTGAAGGCCAGAGAGAGACACCACCATCTACAAACGAGGATCCACAGGCACTCAACACCATCACCCACATAACATCCAAGCACCTCACACAACGCACCACTAAATATCACCCCACACATCACAACACACATCACCACACACATCACCCACACCACCCCATGGCACTGCAAAGACACCCCAGGTTCTCTGAGGACGAGCTCAGGGTCATGGTGGAGGAAATCATCCGGGTAGAGCCACAGCTATTCGGATCACAGGTGCAGCACCCCTCCATAGCTAGGAAGGTGGAGCTATGGCGAAGAATCGTGGACAGGGTCAACGCAGTGGGACAGCACCCAAGAACTAGGGATGACATCAGGAAGAGGTGGAACGACCTACGGGGGAAGGTGTGTTCCGTGGTCTCAAGACACCACATTGCGGTACAGAGGACTGGAGGTGGACCCCCACCTCCTCCCCCACAACTAACAACATGGGAGGAGCAAGTCTTGGCTATTCTGCATCCTGAGGGCCTCGCAGGAGTAGATGGAGGAATTGACTCTGGTAAGTCAAATCTTTACTACTATATCCCCCACCCTACCTCCATGCCATCACATATCCCCACCCTTGCCCTCACCCCCATCACTCCTACTCCTCACACATGTCCCAATATCACAAACCACCCATCCCAAACCCAAGCCCTGCATGCAACACCAAAGCATGGACACCCATCACCAAAGCATGGCCACTGCACATACCCATACACCCCCCTAAACCATCATCACACAAGGTCCTACACAGGAATGCAAGCACTGGGGTACACGGTCACCCACCCATTGCACACCATGGCACACAAAGATGCAATAATCATGCTTTTACACCCCTGCAGGACCCCTACCCAACGTCACCGGACAGGAGGGTCCAGACTTGTCCACTCCACCCACAGAAGAGGCACAAAGTGATGACAGCAGCTCTGTCCAACAGGATCTAGACGACCAGCCCGGCCCATCTGGGACCTTGGGACAGTCTGTTCCCCTCACATTGGCACAAGCCACTACAGGGCTTCCCCCCTCTGGAAACACCAGCACAGCACCCACCCAGCGGGCCATACCTCTGTCCCCAGGTCACGTCAATCAGCAGTGTGTCCACCACTACAGGGAACCCAGGCTACCCACCACCCCAAAAACAACAGGGACCTGGGGGCAGTGGCAGTGGGTACACAGTTCAGGGGACAGAGGCCCAGGAACACTGGGGAACTGGGAGGGCTTCTGTGCGACAGGGGAAGGACAGGCCCAGGGAACCCACTTTCCACGAGGCCCTCTCCAACATCATGGGAGCCTACCACCATTCCCAGGGGACGATGGCAAGGGTACTGGCCAAGTTTCAGGAGACCCAGCAGCTGCAGGAGGAACAGTATTTGGCCTTCAGGGAGGAACTCAAATCCCTCAATTCCACCCTGGGCACCATTGTAGGGGTGCTGAAGGAATTCATCAACACCAGGAGGAACACTGTGGCACAACAAGGGACTCCTGACACTAGCCTCGATGATGAACTGCCCACCACCTCCGCCGGCGCTAGTGGACAGGAGGCAATGCCACAGGACCACCACACCAGCACCCCACCCCCTGCAGAGGGAGAACCACCCCGCAAACTGTCCCTGAGATCCAGGACAAAGACAGAGAACGATGCCAAGACCCCCGCCAAGAAATGAGCCCACCCTGATTGTCATCCATTTGTGCCATCTTGTCACCCTGTCCATCCTGAAACTGCCCCAGCTCCACTTCCTATGCCCCTTTGGACAATGCACCTGTGAGACTAATAGACTGGACTCTGCCATGGACATTCCTCCACCATCACCCCTGACCATTTTACAACCCCCTCCAATATTGAGCACTTAAATAAACACCCTTACAGCACAAAACAATCTGGAGTCTGTCAGTGATTTCAAAATAGTGTATTAGCAATTACAGTGCCAAAATGCTCTTTCAAATGTAATGTCAACTTACCTATGTCACAGAGCTCTAGTCCATGAGGAAACAAAGCAGATGTCACACAGTGGTACCCACATCTGTGAAATCGTAAGGGAAAGTGACAACTCAGTGACCATACACTGGGTGAAAATGTAGGGAGGTATTAGATTTAAATTAGATGTAGCAGGCAGGTTTTTCTTCTTACCTGTGTCTCACTGGAAGTATTGCAGGATCACCGTGTTCCTGTTGTGGATGTCCTCTTCTTCTGCTTCCTCGTCCTCACTGTCCACAGGCTCCACAGCTGCCACAACACCTCCATCTTGACCATCCTCCTGCAGAAAAGGCACCTGTCGTCGCCAAGCCACGTTGTGAAGCATACAGCAGGCCACGATGATCTAGCATACCTTCTTTGGTGAGTAGAATAGGGAACCACCTGTCATATGGAGGCACCGGAACCTGGCCTTCAGGAGGCGAAGGTCCGCTCTATAATCCTCCTAGTTCGCCCAGGGGCTTCATTGTAGCATTCCTCGGCCCTTGTCCTGGGGTTCCTCACTAAGGTCAGTAGCCATAATAGGTTGGGGTAACCAGAGTCACCTGCAAATGGCGAGGGACAACTGTTAGTCACACACTAACTCATAGGGACATCCACAGACCCAGACAACTATTCACACTGTATTGGGTCCATGTCCACACCTAATAGCCACACCCGGTACCTCTGGAGTTGCCCCATCACATAAGGGATGCTGCTATTCCGCAGGATGTAAGCTTCATGCACTGAGCCAGGAAATTTTGCATTAACATGGGAGATGTACTGGTCTGCCAAACGCACGTTCATCGAATGGTAACTCTTCCAGTTTCTGTACACCTGTTCACTCCTGCGGGGGGACCAAGGCCACATGTGTCCCATCAATGGCACCTATGATGTTGGGGATATGTCCCAGGGCATAGAAATCACCTTTCACTGTAGGTAAATCCTCCCCCTGAGGGAAACGATGTAGCTCCGCATGTGTTTCAGCAGGGCAGACAACACTCTGGACAACATGTTGGAAAACATAGGCTGGGACATCCCTGATGCTATGGCCACTGTTGTTTGAAAAGACCCACTTGCTAGGAAATTGAGTACTGACAGCACCTGCACTTGAGGGGGATTTCCTGTGGGATGGCAGATATCTGACATCAGGTCTGGCTCCAACTGGGCACACACTTCCTGGATTGTGGCACGATCAAGCCTGTAGGTGATGATAACATGTCGCTCCTCCATTGTTGACAGGTCCACCAGCGGTCTGTACACTGGAGGATGCCGCCATCTCCTCACATGCCCCACCGGATGGTGCCTATGGAGGAGAACAGTGAGCAGAGAGTCAACCAACTCTGAGGTACGTAAAGACAGCTTACTCTGAAAATATTCATAAATCGAATTTTGCCTGTAATAGTGTTTAGGCAAGGCCTAGGTATGTGTGACACAGTCCAAAATAAAGCCATGTGCGCCCCTGAAATGGCGGCTGCCTGACCTGTAAGGTGGGACAAGGGAATACAAGGTAACTGCGCTGGCGTTGTACATCGTTGCGGTAGGGAAAAGGGCCCCTGCCTTCAACACGGAGGAGTTGGAGAAACTCGTGGATGGGGTCCTGCCCCAGTACACGCTACTCTACAGTCCTCCAGGCAAACAGGTAAGTACACTGTGAGCATGCTGTATGGGCAATGCCTGTGTGGGGTGGGGTGGATGAAAGATAGGGGGGGTGAGAATGAGGCATCCATGAAACGACGGTGAGTGCATGTGCGTCATGGCAAGGGTAGGGATGCGAGCCAATGACTTTAACAGTGCAGTTGGTAATTACTACTCTTTTTCCCCTGTACAATTCCTGTAGGTCAGCGCCCACCAGAAGAAGGACATCTGGCGTGCCATCGCCAAGGAAGTCCAGACCCTGGGGGTCTACCACACACGAGCACCCACTACCGAAAAAGATGGGAGGACAGTCGCCGCTGGAGCAAGAAGACAGCGAAGGCCCAGCTGGGTATGGCCTCCCAAAGTGGGAGGGGTGCCCGTCGCACCATGACCCCCCTGATGTTCAGGATCCTGGCGGTGGCGTACCCGGAGTTGGATGGGTGCTTGAGGGCATCACAGCAGCAACAAGAGGGTGAGTACAGTCATTCTGTTGATTCAGCGCGCATTGTAGGTGTCTGGGTGGGGGAGGTGGGCTGTGGGTTCCCTTAGGCCAGGGTGAGTTTGGTAGTTAAGTTCCCTTCTTCAGGCAGGCCCTGTGGCACCCCACCCCACCTGTGTACAGTGCCAACTACACCTAGTCAGGCTCCTGTGACATCCATGTGTGCAGAAATCGACCATAGCCTTGTCAGCCATGTCCCAGGGATTGAATAGTGGACCCCAAGTGCGCGACGTAGTGCAGGGGGCTTCTGTGTCTGTCATGTCCACCAAAAGTAGCGGTATTGCATGCACTGAACATGTCTTTCTTCTGTCCCCCCCCCCCTTTTTGTGGTCTCCCTGTTCTTGTGTGCATTACCATCATCAGGCAGAGGAGCAGTGGCACCGGAGCAGGAAGGAGCTGCATCCCACATGGCCCTGAATGGTGAGACCAGTGGGACAGAGGGCGAGGGGAGCTCCACGGCGGGGACAGGAGCTGACACCAGTGAGACAGACTCCTCCTCTGATGGGAGCTCCCTTGCCAGCACCGCCCTCCCAGCAGCCCCTCAGCTTTCGCCCCGTGCCCGCTCACCCAGAAGGGTCGTCATCAGCTTTGCCCCAGGCACCTCAGGCCCTGCCCCAGTCACCCCTGCTGCCCTCAGTGAGGAGGCCATTGACCTCCTCATGTCCCTCACTGTTGGACAGTCTACCATTTTGAATGCCATGCATGGTGTAGAGAGGCAGTTGCAACAAACCAATGCATACCTGGAGGGCATTCACTCTGGTCAGGCAGCCCTTCAGCGAGCTTTTCAGACTCTGGCCTCAGCACTGATGGCAGCCATTGTCACAGTCTCTAGCCTCCCCCCTCCAACTTCCTCCACCCAGACCCACACAAGTGTACCTCAGCCTATCCCAAGCACACCATCAGACGAGCATGCACACACCTCAACATACAAGAGAAGCTCTGGCAAACATAAGCACCACACATCCCACAGGCCCTCACACAAGCATCACACTCATGCAGACACACCAACCTCCACTGCCTCCACTGTGTCCCCCTCCTCCTCGTCTCCCTCCTCCCTTGCTGTCTCATCTCCACTCAAACCTGTATGCACTAAATCCTCAGCCACTACGTCCATCACCAGCACACACACTACCACACCCCCCTCATGTGCAGTCACCACCCCCACTACCATTCACGCATCCCCTGTGTCCTCTAGCAGTGTGTCTGTGAGGCTACCTTCCAAGGTACACAAACGCAGCCACACACCCACCCAACAGCCATCCACCTCACGACAGCCTCCAGCCCATGCACCTTCACCCAAAGTCAGCAAACATACATTTCCTACATCCACTACCTCTTCCTCCACTCCCAAACCCCCTCCATCTACCCGTCCCAGTGTTCCTAAGAAACTACTTATGTCCAACCTTGACCTCTTTCCCTCACCTTCCCCACCCCTTCAGTATCCTAGGGCCTGACTCTTCAAGTCCCAACCTAGCACCTCAGCCACAACATCGGCGGGACCAGTGATGCAAGTAGTCACTGGATTATGGAGTGCACCAGGCAGCAGGGCAGCCAGTGTGGCAAGGAGCCACAGCACGGACAGTCCCCCACCTGTCAAGCATCTAACGTTGGCCAGTGCCCGGCGGGAGAGGGGAAAGAAATCAGCCAACAAAGCCGCTCCCAGGGGTCCAGTTGGGAGTGTGGAGACAGCTGCGACACCATCCAAGGTGGGGAAGGGGCACAGTAAAACCGGCAAGTCTGGGAATATCAGCACGGTGGACAAGACCGCCAGCAGCCCCACTGCCCAGGGGAAGACCGCCAGCAGCAGCCCCGCTGCCCAGGAGAGGACCGCCAGCAACCCCGCTGCCCAAGACAGGACCGCTAGCAGCAGCCCCGCTGCCAAAGACAGAACTGCCAGCAGCAGCCCCGCTGCCCAGGAGACGACCGCCAGCAGCCCCGCTGCCAAACACAGGACCGCCAGAAGCCCTGCTGCCAAAGACAGGACCGCCAGCAGCTGAACTGCTCCCAGGACACCACCACCAGCTGAACAGCTGCCCAGGACACCGCCGTCAGCAGCACCGCAGGCCAGGACAAGACCGCCACCAGCTGAACCGCTGCCCAGGACACACAGCCGCAAGAAGCACCGCAGGCCAGTGAGTGCCAATGATTCCAACGCTATGGGCAGGATGAAGCACTCTGGGCACAAGGCCCACTCCAGAACCAGTGGAGAGATACATCCACTACCTCAGTCCTTGGCAGGCTTAAGCACTCTGGGCAGAAGGCCCCCTCCAGAACCAGTGGAGAGATACATCCACTACCTCAGTCCTTGGCAGGATGAAGCACTCTGGGCAAAAGGCCCCCTCCAGAACCAGTGGAGAGATACATCCACTACCTCAGTCCTTGGCAGGATGAAGCACTCTGGGCACAAGGCCCCCTCCAGAAACCAGTGGAGAATGTTATCCACTTGAGAGACTGTGGCTTTGCACTCCCCAGGATGTAGCAGTGGGCAAACCACCCACTGTAGAGACTTGAGAGACTGTGGCTTTGCACTCCCCAGGATTGAACAGTGGGCAAACCACCCACATGAGAGACTTGAGAGACTGTGACTTTGCACTCCCCAGGATTGAACAGTGGGCAAACCACCCACATGAGAGACTTGAGAGACTGTGGCTTTGCACTCCCCAGGATTGAACAGTGGGCAAACCACCCACATGAGAGACTTGAGAGACTTTGGCTTAACACTCCCCAGGATGCAGCAGTGGGCAACCCACCCACTGTAGAGACTTGTGAGACCGTGGGTTTGCACTCCCCAGGAATGAACAGTGGGCATGGAGCCCCCTCGTGGATCTGGCGTCGTGCACTCAACCGGATGAGGTGCTGCCCCCTTCCCTTCCCCCTGAGGTGCCTGTTTTATTTCTATCTGATGCCCCTGCAGTGTTCTCTCTGTCTTGTTCGGGTATTGGGTGTGGGCCTCGCCCATGTCTTTTGAGCCCAGTGATCCACGGACTATGATGGTGGAATCCCTTGGACTTGTGTTCTTGGGGTATATAAATGTATATAGTATAAATGTATATATTTGTAAATATTTTTGATGTATGTAATTGAATATATCACAATTATTCGACTCATTATATTTTGTCCTTGCATTTTTCAAGGGGGGGTTGGGGGGTGTAACTGTTATGTATTAACATGTACTTGTGTGTGTGTTGTAGTGGGTGGGGGTGTTGCGTGTTGTGTGTGTGTGTCCCTGTTTTTTCCCTCCCCTGTGTCGTAGGTGCAGTACTCACCGTTGTCTTCGCCGCCGGCGTTCGTGCTCCTGGTAGAGGAGCAGGAAGATAAAGGCTGGCATAATCTGGAGCTCGGGCTCCATGGCGTCCTGATTCCTCGTGGGGTGTATAGAGGTGAGCGTTTTCCCTTCCAATTCCTGTTTCCGCCGTGTTTTTGTTCACGGTGAATCAGCCCCGGAAAATGTGGCGGATTGGTGGGTTGTAATAGTGTAAGAAAGTAGCCTCTTTCTAGCCTTGTTACCCCCACTTTTGGCCTGTTTGTGAGTGTATGTCAGGGTGTTTTCACTGTCTCACTGGGATCCTGCTAGCCAGGGCCCAGTGCTCATAGTGAAAACCCTATGTTTTCAGTATGTTTGTTATGTGTCACTGGGACCCTGCTAACCAGGACCCCAGTGCTCATAGGTTTGTGGCCTATATGTATGTGTACCCTGTGTGATGCCTAACTGTCTCACTGAGGCTCTGCTAACCAGAACCTCAGTGGTTATGCTATCTTTGTACAAATTGTCACTAACAGGCTAGTGACCATTTTCACCAATTTACATTGGCATACTGGAACACCCTTATAATTCCCTAGTATATGGTACTGAGGTACCCAGGGTATTGGGGTTCCAGGAGATCCCTATGGGCTGCAGCATTTCTTTTGCCACCCATAGGGAGCTCTGACAATTCTTACACAGGCCTGCTACTGCAGCCTGAGTGAAATAACGTCCACGTTATTTCACAGCCATTTACCACTGCACTTAAGTAACTTATAAGTCACCTATATGTCTAACCTCTACCTGGTAAAGGTTGGGTGCTAAGTTACTTAGTGTGTGGGCACCCTGGCACTAGCCAAGGTGCCCCCACATTGTTCAGGGCAAATTCCCCGGACTTTGTGAGTGGGGGACACCATTACACGCGTGCACTATACATAGGTCACTACCCATGTATAGCTTCACAATGGTAACTCCGAACATGGCCATGTAACATGTCTAAGATCATGGAATTGCCCCCCCAATGCCATCCTGGCATTGGTGAGACAATCCCATGATCCCCCGGGTCTCTAGCACAGAACCTGGGTACTGCCAAACTGCCTTTTCAGGGTTTGCACTGCAGCTGCTGCTGCTGCCAGCCCCTCAGAAAGGTTTCTGCCCCCCTGGGGTCCAGGCAGCCCTGGCCCAGGAAGGCAGAACAAAGGACTTCCTCAGAGAGAGGGTGTTACACCCTCTCCCTTTGGAAAAAGGTGTTAGGGCTGGGGAGGTGTAGCCTCCCCCAGCCTCTGGAAATGCTTTCATGGGCACAGATGGTGCCCATTTCTGCATAAGCCAGTCTACACCGGTTCAGGGATCCCCCAGCCCTGCTCTGGCGCGAAACTGGACAAAGGAAAGGGGAGTGACCACTCCCCTGACCTGCACCTCCCCTGGGAGGTGCCCAGAGCTCCTCCAGTGTGCTCCAGACCTCTGCCATCTTGGAAACAGAGGTGCTGCTGGCACACTGGACTGCTCTGAGTGGCCAGGGCCAGCAGGTGATGTCAGAGACTCCTTCTGATAGGCTCTTACCTGTGTTGCTAGCCTATCCTCTCACCTAGGTAGCCAAACCTCCTTTTCTGGCTATTTAGGGTCTCTGCTTTGGGGAATTCTTTAGATAACGAATGCAAGAGCTCATAAGAGTTCCTCTGCATCTCTCTCTTCTCCTTCTGCCAAGGAATCGACTGCTGACCGCGCTGGAAGCCTGCAAAACTGCAACAAAGTAGCAAAGATGACTACTGCGACACTGTAACACTGATCCTGCCGCCTTCTCGACTGTTTTCCTGGTGGTGCATGCTGTGGGTGTAGTCTGCCTCCTCTCTGCACTAGAAGCTCCGAAGAAATCACCCGTGGGTCGACGGAATCTTCCCCCTGCAACCGCAGGCACCAAAGAACTGCATCACCAGTCCTCTGGGTCTCCTCTCAGCACAACGAGCGAGGTCCCTTGAACTCAGCAACTCTGTCCAAGTGACTCCCACAGTCCAGAGACTCTTCAGTCCAAGTTTGGTGGAGGTAAGTCCTTGCCTCCCCACGCCAGACTGCATTGCTGGGAACCGCGTGTTTTGCAGCTACTCCGGCTCCTGTGCACTCACCGAGGATTTCCTTTGTGTACAGCCAAGCCTGGGTCCCCGGCACTCTAACCTGCATTGCACGACCTCCTGAGTTGTCCTCCGGCGGCGTGGGACTCTCTTGTGCAACTTCAGGTGAGCACTGATTCACTCCACTTCGTAGTGCCTGTCCCGGCACTTTGCGGGTGCTGCTTGCTTCTGAGTAGGCTCCTTCTCTTGCTGGATGCCTCCTCTGTCCCCTGACGCAATTGGTGATATCCTGGTCCCTCCTGGGCCACAGCAGCATCCAAAAACCCTAACCTCGAGCTTTGCAGCTAGCAAGGCTTGTTTGCAGTCTTTCTGCGGGAAAATACTTCTGCACGACTCTTCACGACGTGGGACATCCATCCTCCAAAGGGGAAGTTTCTAGCCCTTGTCGTTCATGCAGAATCCTCAGCTTCTACCATCCGGTGGCAGCTTCTTTGCATCCATAGCTGGCATTTCCTGGGCATCTGCCCCCTCCCGACTTGATCGTGACTTTTGGACTTGGTCCCCTTGTTCCACAGGTACTCTCGTCTGGAAATCCATCGTTGTTGCATTGCTGGTGTTGGTCTTTCCTGCAGAACTCCCCTATCACGACTTCTGTGCTCTTTGGGGAACTTAGGTGCACTTTGCACCCACTTTTCAGGGTCTTGGGGTGGGCTATTTTTCTAACCCTCACTGTTTTCTTACAGTCCCAGCAACCCTCTACAAGGTCACATAGGTTTGGGGTCCATTCGTGGTTCGCATTCCACTTCTAGAGTATATGGTTTGTGTTGCCCCTATCCCTATGTGCCCCCATTGCATTCTATTGTGACTATACATTGTTTGCACTGTTTTCTATTACTATTACTGCATATTTTGGTATTGTGTACATATATCGTGTGTAAATTTCCTTTCCTCATACTGAGGGTACTCACTGAGATACTTTGGCATATTGTCATAAAAATAAAGTACCTTTATTTTTAGTATATCTGTGTATTGTGTTTTCTTATGATATTGTGCAAATGACACTAGTGGTACTGTAGGAGCTTCACTCATCTCCTAGTTCAGCCTAAGCTGCTCTGCTAAGCTACCTTTTCTATCAGCCTAAGCTGATAGACACCCCTCTACACTAATAAGGGATACCTGGGCCTGGTGCAAGGTGTAAGTACCCCTTGGTACTCACTACAAGCCAGTCCAGCCTCCTACAAATAGTGTGGGCGGTACATTGTGTTCTGCCTGTCTGTTGGCGGTTACCACCGCAGTGTTTGTTTGTACCGCCGTGGCGGTCGGAGTGTTAAAATGGCTGTCTATGTTGGCAGTTTCCGCCACGGTTGTGATTAAATTTTTTTTACCGCCGGCCTGTTGGCGGGTTTACCGCCGCTTTAACACCGACCGACAGGGTTGTAATGACCCCCTATATACGGCCATGATGACACGGCACATGTTGTCTGTTTTAAACTATCGTGGCCGAGGTGGTCTTGCAGCGAGTACTTTGTTGGACACGACCTGCTGTGTCGCTCAGTATCGCCTGCCTCGCCTCCCTTGGACACGCCCTTTATTTGTATATTAGCCCTGACGACATCAGGGCAAACCAATATTAGTGGCACAAACGGGTGGAAAAACATGGGGCAAGTATTCACGAGACCCCTTCCTCTCCCACCAATGGTAGTGTCCCAGCACCAGTTGCGTCACTGGTACGCAACACTACAAGGGGAAAGCACAGAGAGAAACAGAGGGGCATGAGATTGGGAGGGGAAAAGAAAAAAATAATCCACGAAAGGTTGAGGAGAGTACTGAACAATCAGGGCTGCGAAATGGAGGATGAAGGAGCAACACAGTGTGCATGGGGGGTGTTTTGGAGGGGATCACCACACAAAGGAGAGAGCTAGATATACATGCACTCTCAGGGAGTTCTAGGGGAAAAAGTTAGTATAGGCAAAGGCAATAGGTCTTGCACATGCACATGTTGCTCTTGTTCAGCTTGGCTAAAAGATGGAGTGTCGTAGACTGGAGCCTGAATGGTGTGGTAACTCACTGATATTACTATACAACATATTTTCAATTTAAATTACTATGTTTTGCAAAGACATACAGTTTTTTACTGATAAAACTATACAGAGCACAAACGATAATGTGTGAAAATCGACATCACCTACTGTATTGATTTTTTATTTTTGCTCATATTAAAATATTTGATTCCACTACACTTCAGAATTACAAAGATGTGCTTTGTTTGTGATTTTTGAATTCTGACATATATTCTGAAATATTTGTACAGTTCATTTACTGTCATTTAAATGTTGTTATGTGCTGGTAAAAATAACATTGTACAGCATTTCCTTTCACAAAACAGCCCAGCAAGATTGTCACACAAATCCTTTCTTTGCAGCCATAGAAAGAAAAGTAATCCCCAAACTTTCTTGGAAGATGAAGCCTAACATTTGAACTGTCTCTTTGAACACACAGCATATGTGATTAGTTGAAAACAAAATTTAAAGGCCTGTATATTGTTCAATCACTTCAGAAATCCAATATGGCTAATTTGGGGGTCTTCAATCACCTTGTCCTCCCTCCCCTGAGGCATGGACATTCAATTGGGGAACATATGACATGGACATGGAATTGGGGAAAGGAATTGTTTGTTATGCTGTTACTAAAGAACACTGATCAAAATAAACAAAACATTGTTTCTTACAGGCAAGCAAGATTGATGTACTGGGAGTGGCAGAGATTAGTGGAATTAGTCAAGTAGAAAGATAGACAAGAAACTTTTTCAAAATAATACAGCCTATTCACTGCTGTAAACTAGCTAATAATGAAAACACCTACTCTCATTAAGTGCCTCAAGCAGAACAAAAAAGATTTCCCAGAAAGCAAGCACTCATTGAAGATTTCAGAGATCCAGTCAGAAAGGTGGTATACCTGCTATGCTCCATGGAAGGAACAAAGACATGCTGGACAGCCTAAAAATAAATAATTATAGCAAGCAAATATGAGTTACAAAACTAACTAGCCCTTCTCTTCAGCATGTTGAGCTCTCATTCGTTTGCGTCTCGCTCTTCATCGCTGTCTCCATTTGCTTTCCCCCACCACCTCTGTGTTGCTTACCCTCACTCCCTTGTGCTACTTAAAAAAAATATATAGGGAGTCATCACAACATTGGCGGTAAAAGGTGCTTACCGCCGTGCAGAAGACCGCCAATACACCACTGCGGCCGCAGAATTCCGCCACAGCTATTATGACACACATCTCGGAATCTGCCGAAATTCAGACACCCACACAAGTCCGCCACACCAAAGGTCAGTGTTAAACTGGCGAAAACAAAACTTCCACCTCCATGCCAACAGAAACACACCCATGCTATTATGACCCACGAATCCACGTGGCGGTCTTTCAACCGCGGTATTCCATAGGCGGTACACACCGCCGCGCTCAAAATACACACACATCTCCAAAACATCGCCACATTGGACAAATCCAAATACACACACCTGATACACATACAAACAACACTCCCACACACCAAACACAATATAAAACACACACCCACATCACCCACAAACCCCTACGACCACAAATTAGAGACAAAGGCCAGAGAGAGAGCACAGAATAGACAACCCCACCACACAGAGGCACACAACACCATCTCCCACACAACATCCACACACAAAACATCACACAACACTACATATCACCACACTCATCACCACATACACCACCACACACATCACCTACACCACCCCATGGCAAGGCAAAGACACCCCAGGTTCTCGGAGGAGGAGCTCAGGGTCATGGTGGAGGAAATCCTACGGGTAGAGCCACAGCTATTTGGCTCACAGGTGCAGCACACATCCATAGCCAGGAAGATGGAGCTATGGCGCAGAATAGTGGACAGGGTCAACGCTGTGGGACAGCATCCAAGAAATCGGGAGGACATCAGGAAGAGGTGGAACGACCTACGGGGGAAGGTGTGTTCAGCGGTCTCCAGGCACAACATCGCGGTTCAGCGGCCTGGCGGCGGACCCCCACCTCCTCCCCCACAACTAACAACATGGGAGGAGCAAGTCTTGACCATCATGCATCCAGAGGGCCTCGGAGGAGTCGGTGGAGGAATGGACACTGGTAAGTCAAATCTTAACTATCATATCCCCCACCCTACCTGCATGTCATCACACACCCCCACCCTCACACCTCCCCTATCACTACAATTCCTCACTAATGTACCAATAACACAAACCACCCTTCTCAACACCAAGCCCTCCATGACACAACTAAGCATGGTCACCCCTCACCAAAGCATGCTCACTACACATACTCAGAACACCCCCCAACCATCATCACACAAGCCCCCCCACAGGAATGCTTGCACTGGTGTACACGGTGAGCCACCCATTGCACACCATGACACACACACATGCAATAATCATGCACTTATGCCCCTGCAGGATCAGGAAGGACCGTCACCACACCGGAGGGTCCAGACAACTCCACTCCACCCACAGAAGAGGCCCACAGTGACGATAGCAGCTCTGCCCTACTGGATCCTGATGACCAGCCCGGACCATCGTGGGCCTCTGGACAGTCGGTTCCCCTTGCACAGGCACAGCCCAACACTGACCTTCCATCCTCTGGTAACACCAGCACAGCACCCACCCAGCGGGCCCATACCTCTGTCCCCAGGACACGTCAATCAGCGGTGTGTCCACCACTACAGGGAACTCAGGATAACCCAGCACCCCAACAACAACAGGGACCTGGGGGCAGTGGTAGTGGGCACACGGTCCAGGGGACGGAGGCACAGGAACACAGGGGAACTGGGAGGGCTGCTGTGCGACAGGGGGCGGACAGGCCAAGGGAACTCACTCTCCACGAGGCCCTATCCTCCATCATGGGAGCATACCACCACTCCCAGGAGACGATGGCGACGGTCCTGGCCAAGTTTCAGGACACCCAGCGCCTGCAGGAGGAGCAGTATTTGGGGTTCAGGGAGGAGCTCAGGACCATCAGCTCCGCCCTGGGCACCATCGTAGGGGTGCTGAAGGACATACAGCAGACCTTGAGGGACACCGTGGCACTCCAAGGGGCCCCTGACACTAGCCTGGACGATGAACTGCCCACCACCTCCGCCGGCGCTAGTGGACAGGACGTCCTGCCACAGGACCACCACACCAGCACCCCACCCCCTGCATTCGGACAACCACCACGCAAGCGGTCCCTGAGATCCAGGAAAAGGACAGAGCAAGATGGCAAGACCCCCGCCAGGAAATGAGACCACCCTGATTGTCCTCCAACTGTCCCACTTTGTTACCCTGTCCATACTTAAACTGCCCCAGCTCCACTTCCTATGTCCAAATGGGCAGTGCACCTGTGTGACCAATGGACTGGACTCTGCCAAGGACATTCCTCCACCGTCCCTCATCACCATATTACAACCACCTCCATTTTTGAGCACTTCAATAAACACCCTTGAACCACAAAACAATCTGGAGTCAGTCTGTGATTTGGTAAAATGTATTATCAATGACAGTGTCAAAATGCGTTTCTAGTTGTAAAGCCAACATACCTATGTCACACATCACAAGTCCTTGAAGGATGCAATCAGATAACACACGTTGGTAACCACACCTGTGAAACCGTAATGGAAAGGTACAACTCAGTTACCAAATACTGCTATGATATTACACACAGGATAGAGGGAGACGTGTGACAGTGAATGTAATGGTAAAAATGAAAATGTTCTCACCTGTGTGTCACTGGAAATATTGCTGTGTGACTGACTCCCTGTTGTCGTTGTCTTCTTCCTCAGCTTCCTCCTCATCACTGTCCACAGGCTCCACAGGTTCCACAGCTGCCACAACACCGTCATCTGGACCATCCTCCTGCAGAAAAGGCACCTGGCGTCGCAAAGCAAGATTGTGAAGCATCGAGCAGGCGATGATGATCTGGCACACCTTCTTTGGTGAGTAGAATAGGGATCCACCTGTCATATGGAGGCACCTGAACCTGGCCTTCAGGAGGCCGAAGGTGCGTTCGATCACCCTCCTGGTCCACCCATGGGCCTCATTATAGCGATCCTCTGCCCTGGTCCTGGGATTCCTCACTGGGGTCAATAGCCAGGACAGGTTGGGGTAACCAGACTCCCCTAATAGCCACACACGGTGCCTCTGGAGTTGACCCATCATATAAGGGACGCTGCTATTCCGCAGGATGTAGGCCTCATCCACTGAGCCAGGGAACATAGCATTTACCTGGGAGATGTACTGGTCTGCCACACATACCATCTGTACATTCATGGAATGATAACTCTTCCGGTTCCTTTACACCTGTTCACTCCTTTGGGGGGGGACCAGAGCTACATGGGTCCCATCAATAGCACCTATGATGTTGGGGATATGTCCAAGGGCATAGAAGTCACCTTTGACTGAAGCCAAATCTTCCACCTCAGGGAAAATGATGTATCTCCTTACGTGTTTCAGCAGGGCAGACAACACTCTGGACAACACGTTGGAAAACATAGGCTGGGACATCCCTGATGCCATGGCCACTGTCGTCTGAAAAGACCCACTTGCAAGGAAATGGAGCACTGACAGCACCTGCACGTCAGGGGGGATTCCAGTGGGATGGCGGATTGGTGACATCAGGTCTGGCTCCAACTGGGTACATAGTTCTTGGATAGTGGCACGGTCAAACCTGTAGGTGACGAGTAAATGTCGCTCCTCCATTGTCAACAGGTCCACCAGCGGTCGGTACACCGGAGGATTCCGCCATCTTCTCAATTGTCCCAGCTGACGGTGCCTTGGAAGGACAACAGCGACCACAGAGTCAACAAATTTCCAGGTATGTACCCACAGATACACAGAACATGACACCAAACACAAAACCCTTCCTGTATGTGTGTGGAGTGTAGGCCTAGCTATGTGTGACGCAGAAGTAAATGAAGCCATGTGGGCCCCTGAAATGGCGGCTGCCTGACCTCTAAACTGGGACAATGGTATTGTGAGGTAACTGCGCTGGCGTTGCACACCGTCGCGGTTGGCGGTCGTTGACCGCAGCGCAATGCTGCATTGGTTCACATTGGACACTATGGGTCCAAGGAGCTAATGAACAAGTGCACCGGCGTTGATGATACGCACCGCCGCGGACCTCACCGCCGCGGACGTCACCGCCATTTTCTATCTGTACAATCACTCAATACCTGACCTTCGACAGGAGAGGACCTACACTACAAGTGCTGCTGTGACCTCGGTCTGGAAGCAACGATGGCTGCTGCGTCTGGGGAAAGGGCCCCTGCCTTCACAGCTCAGGAGTTGGAGAAACTAGTAGACAGGGTCCTCCCCCAGTAAACGCTACTCTACGGTCCTCCAGACCAACAGGTAAGTACATAGGGAGCACGTTGTATGGGCTAGGCCTGGGTGGAGAGGGCTGGTTGTAAGAGGGAAGGGGGCAGAGTTCAGGGAACATGAATGCATGTGAATGCATGTGCCACATGGCAAGGGTAGGGAGGGGGGGACACTTACATCGACAGTGCAGTTGGTAATGACTTCTCTTCTTCCCTTGTGCATGTCATGTAGGTCAGCGCCCACCAGAAGAAGGACATTTGGCGTGCCATCGCCAAGGAAGTCCGGACCCTAGGGGCCCACCAGAGACGGGGCACCCACTGCCGGAAAAGATGGGAGGACATTCACCGCTGTAGCAAGAAGACGGCGGAGGCTCAGCTGGGGATGGCCTTCCAACGTGTGAGGGGTGCCCGTCGCACCATGACCCCCCTGATGTTCCGGATCCTGGCGGTGGCCTACCCTGAGTTGGATGGGCGCTTGAGGGCATCACAGCAGACACAAGGGGGTGAGAACAACCTCATTCTGGGTACTTGGCGCGCAGTTGAGGGCTGGCTGAGGGAGGAGGGCTGTGGGTGTTCCTAGGCCAGGGCGAGTTCCGTAGGCTGGGCCCTCCGTAATGCAGGGCATGTGGCACTCCACCCCACCTCAGTAGTGACCCAAGTACAGGTATAGATGCCCCTGTGGCATCCATGTGTGCAGATGTCTACCATAGCCATGTAGGCCAGATCGCAGGAATTGCTTCTGTAGAGGCCAAGAGCACGGCGTAGTGCAGGGGGCTGCTGTGTCTGTATTGTCCGCCAACGGTAGCGGTAAACCATGCACTCAACCTGTCTTTCTTCTGTCTCCCCCTCCCCCTTTTTCTGCTCTCCCTGTTCTTATGTGCATCAGCATCATCAGGCGGAGGTACAGTGGCACCGGGGCACGAGGGAGCTGCATCCCACATGGCCATGAAGGGCCACACCACGGACTCAGAATGCACCAGTGGGACGGAGGGCGAGGGGAGCTACACGCCGGTCACCGGATCACCAACCAGCGACACAGACTCGTCCGCTGATGGGAGCTCCCTTGTGGTGCTGGCACCATCTGTGCCCCACACTTCTACAGGTACAGCCGCCACCTCCCCTACCAGCACTGCCCTCCCAGCAGCCCCTCAGCGTTCGCCCCTTGCCCGCTCACCCAGGAGGGTGGGCATCACCTTCGCTCCAGGCACCTCAGGCCCTGCCCCTCTCACCCCTGCTGCCCTCAGTGAGGAGGCCATTGACCTCCTCAGGACACTCAATGTTGGGCAGTCTACCATTGTGAATGCCATCCAGGGTGTAGAAAGGCAGTTGTAACACACTAATGCATTCCTGGAGGGCATTCATTCTGGCCAGGCTGCCCATCATCGAACCCTGCAATCTCTGGCCTCAGCACTGATGGCAGCCATTGTCCCTGTCTCCAGCCTCCCCCTCCCAACTTCCTCCACCCAGACCCAATCCCCTGTACCCCAGCCTGTCCCAAGCACACCATCAGACAAGCATGCATACACCTCAACACACAAAAGTAGCTCAGGCAAACATAGGCACCACACAACCCACAGACACACACAAGCATCACACACATGCAGACACAGCAACATCCACTGCCTCCAATGTGAACCCCTCCTCGTCGTCTGCCTCCTCCCTCCCAGTCTCGTCTACACTCTCACCTGCATGCACTACATCTACAGGCACCAGGACTCGCACCAGAACACCCAGCATCACACCCCGCTCATCTGCACTCACCACCTCCACTCCCATTTACACGTCCACTGTGTCCTCTCCCAGTGTGTCTGTGACGCCCCCTCCCAAAGTACACAAACGCAGGCACCCACACATCCAACATCCATCCACCTCACGACAGCCTCCAGTACCTGCACCTGCACCCAAAACACCTAAAGTGACACCTCCCACAACCACCTCCTCTTCCTCCATTCCCAGACCTCCTCCAACTACCCATCCCAGTGTTCGTCAGAAACTGTCCCTCTGCAAAGTTGACCTTTTTGCCCCCATCCCCACCCCTCCAATTCATCAGTCCTGTCGTAGCGCCTCAGCCAAAAAGCCTCCAGTAACAGTGGTGCGTGTTCAAGGTGTGCGGAGTTGTAATGACCACCATAGTTTTTTTTCTTTTACCGATCTAACTTGCATTCGTAAACAAAAATCAAAAAAAGCCAACATCATTTTAAAGATGTGGACATATGTCTACAATATGACCTTGCCGTCCGCATCGTAGTCTTTTTAGGGTCGAGCCTGTGTATCGCTTGTGAGATGCTGTAGTTATTAGAAAAGGGCTCGGAGCCCCATCCATGTCAGGTCAGTGTCTTTCATTGGTTCGTAGGCTTGCCTTTTCAAATCTGCTTGCGTTCATTAGTGGAAGGCATACATACGTCATGCCTTTTCCTGTGGTTAGCCCTCCTCGAGCGCAGTGACCAAGTACTGAAAACATACGAGGCTCGCAGTTTTCCATCTGGTTTGTGGACTACTTTTTCTATTTTTTTGCAGCGTGATCTCGCTTGTTTAGCAGCGCTCATTTTTTTTTTTTTTTCATTTAATGAGGCAAGAAAAGACCGGTTGGGAGTTTACAACTGCTAATAGCTCTAACTCGGAGAAATGCCGACCCGTTGCATTGCAAATGTTTGGTTTTTTTCTCTCTTTTTTTAACCCATGCTGCACAGTTATTAAAGAAAACAAACCTAGACCTGCAAGACCCCAACAACTATAGACCAATCACAAATGGACCTTTCCTGGGTAAACTGATGGAAAGAGCAGCATTCACCCAGATGTCACAATTCATTGAAGACAATTCTATACTTTCAGACTTCCAAACTGGATTCCGCCCAGGAAGAGGTGCTGAATCGGCACTCATAGCAATATGGGATGATCTTAAAAACACAGTCGACCGCAATGGAGTTGCTGCACTACTTCTCCTGGACCTCTCAGCTGCCTTTGATACAGTTGACCATGACACCCTAATTCAAAGACTCCATGAAGCCGGCATAGAAGGAACTGCTCTCGACTTGATTACATCCTACCTTAAAAAAAGAACTAATATCATCTATTTGCCCCCCTTCTCGTGTAAACCTTACCTCACAAAAGCAGGGGTCCCCCAAGGATCAATCATCTCACCTTTGCTTTTCAACATCTACATGTTATCATTACAAGAACCGATCAATGATTTTCATCTCAAATGCTACAACTATGCAGATGACACACAAATACTACTTAAATTAGAATGCCGCAAAAACATTGAAAACTCAGAAATCTTCAGTTGCCTCAGAACCGTTGATCAGTGGATGACTTGGAGCCATATCAAACTAAATGCCTCCAAAACAGAAATACTCATATGTGGTGACTGGAAAAATGATGACCCACTGTGCGCCTTGCCTGACGATTTCGGACCACCTCCTCAATTATCCAAGGAAGTTAAAACCTTGGAATCACCATGGACTCTAGGTTAACTATGAATGCCCAAGAGGTCAAATTAGCACGAACAAGCTTCATCACCTTGAAGACTCTACGTCGCATCTTCCATGGATCATCTCTATCTATTATGAAAAATCTACAATGTATTCAGAACTCCGCAGCCAGGCTACTATTACATGTAAAGCCACAAGCCCACATCTCCCCTGCCTTGAGAGCACTACACTGGCTACCCGTTGCCAGAAGATGCACCTTCAAGCTGCTTAGTATCACCCACAAAGCTATACATGGAATAGGACCGCTTTTTATCAGAAGCAATGTAACCAAATACATTCCTCAAAGAACCCTCCGTTCAAGATTGGCATCCCGCCTTAGAACGCCACCATACGAGAAAAAGACTATAGGTGGTACATCCTTCTCCTTACAATCTGCCAAACTATGGAATTCATTACCCCCATCTATAACTATCTTGTCTTCAGAAAACTACTCAAGAGTTGGCTCTTTCCTTCGTAAGTACCATATACAAACAGCTATGGACTGCATATGCCTATGTTGATAAATATTTTTTATCTGATTATGTGTATATTCTAGTTATAAACTACACACATACTATTTAAACCTGTTTAACTAATGTATATTTACTCATGGTTTAAATATGTATATGTATGTACATATAGGTGTACATATGTGTGTGTGTATATAAATATGTGTATGTTATTCTATGCTTAACATGTTCATAGATAAAATCCCTGCTCTCATTTTATATCACACTTTGTCTACCCATCACTATGTAATGTCTTCATCAATCTATCCTCCATTCCCACTCTGACTCATCCCACATCCATTCTACTACTTTCATCTCCTAAATAACCCTGCCTTAGCTCTTCCCTCTCCTTCCACATCTAACTCACCCAAAACTCTCTTTACTACCATGATATCCCAAACAACCCTACTAAATTCTCCCTCATTTATCTCACCCTACTACTATGATCTCCCTAACCCTTTCCACAGACTCTTCCCTCCATCCCCCCTTTACTCATCCCAAACCTAAATCCTATTACCATAAACTACCAAATTACACTTCTGTATTCTTCCCTCCTCCACCCCTCCATTACTCCAGTCAATCCAACTAACAAACTCACCTATCCGAGCCCCAAATGAACTCATAATAATACTAAAACTGTACTCATATTTCCCTATACTAATCCACCACTAATTCCTTTTGGGTTCCGGGGTAGTGTGCTACTCACTGAAAAGCACTTTGACGCCTCGTCAGGGGTAGTAAGCGCTACATAAATACTATTACAATACAATACAATATTGTTGGCCCTCTTGACACTCCAACAGCTTCTGGCAATAGGTTTATCCTTGTGGTGGTGGACCATGCCACAAGGTACCCAGAAGCTATTCCCTTAAGGATCACTACAGCTCCTGCAGTGGCAAAGGCCCTCCTAGGAATCTATTCCAGGGTGGGCTTCCCTAAGGAAGTGATGTCAGACAGAGGTAGTAACTTCATGTCTGCATACCTAAAAGCAATGTGGAAGGAGTGTGATGTTACATACAAGTTCACTACCCCTTATCATCCACAGACTAATGGACTGGCTGAGAGGTTTAATAAAACTCTCAAAGGTATGATTATGGGACTCTCTGAAAAACTAAGAAGGAGATGGGATGTCCTATTACCATGTCTCCTTTTTGCCTACAGGGAGGTACCCCAAAAAGGAGTGGGCCACAGCCCCATGTAACTCCTATTTGGTCACCCTGTTGGGGGTCCCCTTGCTCTTGTTAAGTAGGGTTGGGAACAACATGTAAAATCTCCAAAACAGGACATAGTAGACTATGTACTTGGCCTGAGAAGCAGAATGGCTGCGTACATGAAAAAGGCCAGCAAAAACCTTCAGGACAGCCAAGAGTTCCAAAAGCAATGTTTTGACCAGAAGGCTGTCCTGACACAGTACCACCCAGGACAGAAGGTGTGGGTATTGGAGCCTGTGGCCTTAAAAGCACTCCAGGACAAATTGAGTGGACCCCATCTAATTGTAGAGAAAAAAGGTGAGGTCACCTACTCCGTAGACCTGGGCACTGCCAGAAGTCCCCTTAGGGTGCTTCATGTCAATCGCCTAAAGCCTTACTATGACAGGGCTGATTTACCATGCTCATGGCTACAGATGAGGGACAGGAAGAAGAGAGTGACCCTCTCCCTGATCTCTTCTCTACCACTGAAACTGATGGTTTAGTGGAGGGAGTGACTCTGGCAGGCTGATTTACTGCTGAGCAGACGGAAGACTGTAAAAATCTCCTTGATCAGTTTTCTCAACTCTTCTCACTCACACCTGGTACAACTACTTGGTGTGAACATACAATTGACACTGGAGACAGTTTACCTGTCAAAAGTAAAATTTACAGGCAACCTGACCATGTCAGAGATTGCATAAAAGCTGAAGTTAAAAAAATATGTTAGATCTTGGAGTTATTGAGCCTTCTGATAACCCCTGGGCTAGCCCAGTGGCACTTGTCCCCAAACCTCATAACAAAGAAGGAAAGAGAGAAATGAGGTTTTGTGTGGACTATAGGGGTCTCAATACAGTAACCAAAACAGATGCTTAACCTATACCCAAGGCAGAAGAGCCAATAGATACACTGGCATCTGCCAAGTATCTAAGCACTTTTGACTTGACTACAGGGTATTGGCAGATCAAAATGTCAGAAGATGCTAAAGCAAAAACTGCATTTTCTACCATAAGAGGGCATTATCACTTCACAGTGATGCCCTTTGGTTTGAAAAATGCACCTGACACTTTTCAGAGGCTGGTAAATACATTCCTCTAAGGTTTGGAAGCTTTTAGTGCAGCATATTTGGACGATAATGCTGTCTTTAGCTCCACCTGGGATGATCACCTGGTCCATCTCTGGAAAGTTTTGGAGGCCCTGCAAAAGGCAGGCCTAACTATCAAGGCTTCAAAGTGCCAGATAGGGCAGGGAAAAGTGGTTTATCTGGACCACTGGTAGGTGGGGAACAGATTGCACCACTTCAGGGTAAGATTCAGACCATTATGGACTGGGCTCCCCCTACAACTCAGATCCACGTCAGAGCCTTCTTATGTCTCACTGGGAATTACAGGAGGTTCATTAAGAACTATGGCTCCATAGCAGGACCTCTTAATGACCTCACCTGTAAGAAAATGCCTAAAAAGGTATTGTGGACAGCTAGCTGTCAGAAAGCTTTTGAGGAGCTTAAGCAGGCAATGTGCTCTGCACCTTTCTTGAAGAGCCCAAACTACTCCAAAAAATCATTGTCCTAACAGATGTTTCTGAATTAGAGGTAGAAGCTGTACTATCACAACTTAACTCAGAGGGCCAGGATCAACCTGTTGCTTTTCTTAGCAGGAGGTTGACTCCTAGAGAAAAGCGTTGGTCTGCCATAGAAAGGGAGGCCTTTGCTGTGGTCTGGTCACTGAAGAAGCCAAGACCCTACTTATTTGGGACTCACTTCATTATTCAGACAGACCACAAACCTCTATTATGACTTACACAAATGAAAGGTGAAAACCCTAAATTGTTGAGGTAGTCCATTTCCCTAACGGGGATGGACTATACAGTGGAACATAGACCTGGGAGTGCCCACTCCAACGCAGATGGACGCTCCACATATTTCCACTTAGACAATGAAGACTCATCTGGGCAAGGTTAGCCTTATTGTCCCTCGTTTCGAGGGAGTTGTGTAGGAAAGTACCATCTTCATTGGCATGTTACGCCCATTTTTACCTGTAAGTCAGTTTGTTTTTGCCTGTCTCACTGAGATCCTGCTGGTCAGGACCCCAGTGCTCATAGTTTATGGCCTAATGTGTATGCTTGTGTAGTGCCTAACTGTGTCACTGAGGCTCTGCTAATCAGAACCTCAGTGCTTATCTTCTCTCTGCTTTTAAATTTGTCACTGTAGGCCAGTGACTTCATTTACCAGTTTCAATTGGCACACTGGATCCCCCTTATAAGTCCCTTGTATATGGTACCTAGGTACCCAGGGCATTGCGGTTCTAGGAGATCCATATGGGCTGCATCATTTCTTTTGCCACCCATAGGGAGCTCAGATTACCCCTTACACAGGACTGCCATTGCAGCCTGTGCGAAATAGTGCACACTCTATTTCATAGGAATTTTCACTGCACTTTAGTAACTTATAAGTCACCTATATGTCTAACCTTCACTTGCTGAAGGAAAGGTGCAAAGTTACTAAGTGTGAAGGCACCCTTGCACTAGCAAACATGCCCCCACATAGTTCAGGGACATTTCCCCAGACGTTGTGAGTGCGGGGATGCCATTACATGCGTGCACTACATATAGGGTAATACCTATATGTAGCTTCACAATGGTAACTCCTAATATGGCTATGTAACATGTCTAAGATCATGGAATTGTCCCCCCATTCCAAATCTGGTATTGGGGAGCCAATTCCATGCATCCTGGGGGCTCCACCATGGACCCCCAGTATTGCCAAACCAGCTCTCTGAGGCTTGCACTACAGCTATAGCTGATGCCACCTCACAGACAGGGTTCTGCCTTCCTGGGGCCTGGGCAGCCCAGTCCCAGGAAGGCAGAACAAATCATTTCCTCTGAGAGCAGGGTGCTACACCCTCACCCTTTGGAAATAGGTGTTACAGGCTAGGGAGGGGTAGCCTCCCCCAGACTCTGGAAATGCTTTGAAGGGCACAGATGGTGCCCTCCTTGCATAAACCAGCCTACACTGGTTCAGGGACCCCTTCTCCCCTTCTCTGGCACAAAACTGCACAAAGGAAAGGGGAGTGCAAGGTGTGGGGGCACTCTGGATGGCTCTTAGTGGCCAGTGCCAGCAGGTGACGTCAGAGACCCCTCCTGATAGGTCCATACCTGATATGGTAGCCAATCCAGCTCTCAGGGATATTTAGGGTCTCTCCTCTGGGTTCTCTTCAGATTTCGCTTGCAAGTTTCCTTCAGGAATCCTCTGCAACTTCAGACTCCTCTGACTTCGGATCGACCACAGCCTGCTCCAAGAAATGCTGTAACTGCAACAAAGTGTCTACAAGAGATACTTTTCTTCAGCAACCTCAGCTTCAAGTCAGCAACTGCAACAGTTCCCACGGTGTGCATGCTCTGGGGACTCTCTATCTTCATCCTGCACCAGAAGGGCTGAAGAAATCTCCCGTGCAGTGACGGAGTCACTCCCCTTCTCCAAGCAGGCACCTTCCAAGACGACGACCAGTAGCCTGGGACTCCTCTCAAAGCAATGAGCATGCTCCTAAGGACACAGAGAGTGGACATCATTGATATAGACTGTCCTTAGGTCCTGCTGACGCAATTTGGAGGAGGTAAGATCTTGCCTTCCCTGAGAGCGTCGGTACCCCTGTGTATTGCGTCTTTTTCACCTCCTGAGACCTCTGTGCACTCTTTGTGAAATTCCTTCATGCACAGCCTGGCCAGGTCCCCAGCACTCCATCTTGTGACGCTCAACTCGCTGAGTTGTTCTCCGGTGGCGTGGGACCTTTTTTTGTTGTGCAGCATCAACTTCATTTTGCACCTCCTTTGTCCCCAGATCTTGCGGCTCCTGGGGGTGCTGGCTGGTATCCTGAGGGCTATCTAAAGTGTTGAGAATCCCCTCTTCCTCTTTACATAGAGTTGAGGCCCCCACGTCCCTCATGGGTCAATCCATCTTGATGCAAAATGCACTTTTGTCGTAGCCAAGGCTTGTTGGTGACTTCCAACCCAAAATCACATCTGCAACGATCTTCACATCGTGGGACATCTTTTGCATTATGCAGGAACCCACCGGCATCTTCCTAGGGTGCATTCCTGCAGTCTTCGACTAACCAGAGACTTTTCTTTTGCACCATCTACTAGGTTGGCAGGTGCTATTGTCCTTCCTGGAACTTCTTTTGACTTCTGGACTTGGTCCCCTTCCTTTGTAGGTCTTCAGGTCCAGGAGGAATCCAGCACTTGTTCTTTGCAGACTTGGTTGACTGCTGCAAAATCCCAATCACGATGTGTAGTGTGTTCTAAGAAAACTTGCAGTACTGTACTCCTACTTTTCTGGACTCTGGAGTGGGGTAATTTACTTACCTTTACAGTATTCTTACTCTCTCAGCGATTCTGCACACACTAGACTTGTCTAAGGGGAATTTGTGATTCGCATTCCACTTCTTAGTATATGGTTTGCGTTGCCCCTTGACCTATTTTCTCCCATTGCAATCTATAGCATTTCCTATTGCTTGCATTGTTCTATGACTATTTACTTGTCTAATTTTGGTGTCTAGTGTATATATTGTGTATAATACTTACCTCCAGAAGGAGTATTGTCTTTAAGATATTTTTGGTACTGTGTCACCCAAATAAATACCTTTATTTCTGGTAACACTGAGTATTGTCTTTACTTGTGTATAAGTACTGTGTAACTATAAGTGGTATTGCATTAGCTTTGCATGTCTCCTAGTTCAGCCTAAGCTGCTCTGCTATAGCTACCTCTATCAGCCTGAGCTGCTAGAACACTTCTACATTTCACTAATAAGGGATAACTGGGTGTAAGTACCCAAGGCACCCACTACAAACCAGGCTAGCCTCCTACACCATGTGTACATTTTGTCTTGCAGGTACTAGTCATTGAAATGCCACAGCGGATGCAGTCCATGCCTTTGGGGACCCAGGAGAAGAAAAGCTGGGACTTGATCAGAAATACCCCTCTGTGAAATTTGAATCTGAGTGACACAAAGGCAGTCTAAAGCTGGCATAAAAATCTAATCCACGTGTGATTGGGTGTGGTGGGCAGCAGAGGCGTGTGTGTATTGTGTTTTCCTTGGGTTCCATCTCCACCACACATTGCATAGTCCAAGTGAGGAGGCTCAGTCAGAAAGGTATCTAGCGGTAGAGCATCGGGATGTAATAGGGGGTCCGGAAGCATCCATCTCTGGAGCTAGAAACACATTGAAGTCACCACCTAAGACAGTCAAGCCCTGGGGGAGATTTAACAGGTGTGTAGAAAGGTCTTGGAGGAAGGTGGGAAGGGCCACTGGAGGAGCATATGTACTCACAAGGTTAATGGTGTGGTCCTCAAGTGTGCCAGTGAGAATTAGGAATTGACCTTAAGGGTCTCTCACTTCTTTGGAGACCACCATAGAAAATGACTTTCCTAATAGTATGGTCACCCCTTTGGAGGCTCTTGTATGGCATATTAATATTTAATTAATATTTACTTAATGTAATTAGGCTATTTGTTTGATTAATTTAAATTAATTTTGATTTTGTAATGAAAGTGAAGTTTGATTTATTTCTTTAAAAAAATATGTTAATTTTCATATTGAAAATATTAACTTATTTATTTGTTTATATATAATATAACGTCTTAACACAGACAAAAAGTATATATATATATATATATATATATATATATATATATATATATATATTTTTTTTTTTAACACCAAAGTCAAAATAATGTAATTATTTAACATTATCTACACAAGGAGTTTATTGCAAGTCCATGCCTCCATTATTTTATTCAGAAGTGTGTTAGAGTACCTGTGAGTGGCCATTTGTAGTGCTTGACTTAATCCAAGTGTATTCTGGAGTATATTCACAAGTGTTGTGTGGCCTTTTGTGCTGCACTAACTTTAGAATTGTATTCTGTGGATAGCAATGGGACTTCTCCTCTGTGGGTTAGTGTTTTTATAAGCAAGTCCCTTCCTAAACCCCTTCTTACCCCTCCCTAATCCACTCCTTACTCCTCCTTCAACTCCTCCTATTTTGTAGTAAGTATTTCTCGTTTATCAACAACTTCCCCAGGCCCTCCCACATTTACTGTAAAAATGCACTTAGGTGTTTGGTGATTCAAATAGAAAAAATGTGAGCGGTGATGGCAGAGATCTGTGCCCCTTGGTTAGTAAATGACATTTTGATATATATTAGTAGTGCTACTGAAGTACTACATCATATACTTGCTTGTGAATATGCCTTTGTGTACTAAGTAACAGTGAATGAAATTTCCTTTATGTTGGTATAATCTCAATTAAACATAATAACACTTAGGGGCATATTTAAGAACCCCTAGCGCCACCGGAACATCACTTTTAGTGACACTGTGGTGGCGCTATGAGCTGCACTGTATTTACAAGATGGGGTTGAGCCACTTTTTTGTGGCTTAACGCCACCTTGTAAATACAACCCCTTCACATGCAGCCCTTTGTGTGGAAGATTTTGTAAACCTGAGGCTGCGCCAAAATCTAACGGCACCCCAAGGGTGGCATTAGCACAAACAATCAAACCCCTCGATGCAGTGGTGCAAGGATGCCTGCGTTTGCGCTAGACAGCTCAATTTAGCACCAGACCAGTGCAGGGGGCAACACAGAGGTGCGCTGTATTGCTGTTAATACAGCTCATCCCTGCCTTGCGAAAATGACGTAGCACGGCACTGGCAATTTTGGCACAGCAGCGCGCTCCGTCATTTTCTGTTAAATATGTGCCTTATTTTTACAGAATGAGTGGGCATTTTGTATCATTTCAGCAAAGCAAACTACATGGGTTTTGCTAGTGTAGGAAAGTCCTCCTTTTTTGCCTGATCACCCCCACTCTTTTTGGATAGGTACTGGTGGTTACTGACTCTTGGCTGTGCCCTGGGTACTGCTAACCAGTCCCAGGGCCTGTGCTCTGTGTAAAATGGATATGCAAATTAGGCTAATTATAATTGGCTAAGTTAACCTACCTATAAGTCCCTAGTATATGGTAGGGCATGTAGGTTTAGGGACCACAGCATAGGTGCTGCACACCTAGGTGCACTGCTGAGGTGCCCAGTGTCATTTTAAAAGCAAGCCTGCCTTGCTGGCTGCTTTTAAATTAAAGTTATATGCAAATTCGACTTTGGAATTAAAGGTACTTCCAAAGTCTTAAACTACCTTATTTTTACATATAAGTCACCCCTAAGGTGTGCCCTATGTGCCCCTAGGGCTGGGTGCCATGTAACTATAAGCAGGGACTTTATAAAAATAGATTTATAAGCCCTGGTGAGGTAAAAACAGCCACATTCGTTTTTCCCTCATTGAAGTAAATGGCCTTCATAGGCTAGAATGGGCAGACTTTATTTTAAATTTTAAAGTCTCCTTAAATGTTACATACCAAGAATTTGGTATCAAATTAATTGTGGTAATAAATCCCACAACTTCCAGTTGTTGGATTTAATATAACTTGTTCAGGTAAAAAGTTTAGACTTTACCTAAAAAGTTGCCAATTTCAGCTCTGCATTGTTTTTGCTGCTGTGCTCTGATTGGCCAGCCTGCAGCAGCTTCTGCCAGGCTATTTTGATGAGGTGTGAAGTGGCCTGGCTTCACACAAAGGAATGTGCTTGGGGGAGAGAATCTCCCCTCAGCAGATGGTGAGGCAGGAAGGGGGAGGGCTGCCAAACTGGTCTTCAAAGGCAGAGAAGGACATCTGGAGCACCCAGCAACACCCCCACATCCTGCAACCCCAGACAGCTAGGTGCCCCCTTGATTAGATTAGGAGAGGGCAGGAGAGGGGTGTGTTTATGATTTTTAGCCACACCAGTGGGTGGGCTCAGCCAGATGTAACCTCCAAAAATCAGATTCAGCCATGTTGGATTTTTAGAGACTGTTGCCTTTTGGGATGGATTTTTGCCACACTTCCCAGGAAGTGGTCATCACAGGGGGACGACCCTGTACCTGATTGGAGAACCAGGGCCCCCCTGCTTTTCACCCAGGAGCAAGAATAAAACTGGCAGACCTGCCCCCACACCTCAGATCCCCGCCAACTTTCAAGAAGAAGGAACTTAAGGAGAAGAAGGACTGCCCTGCTGGACCCCTGGCCTGCACCTGGACCCTGCACTCAGAAGGACTGCACCAGCTGCACACTTGGGCTTCACCACAAGAAGGACTTTGCCTGGCTTCAACTGGTTCAAGGAGGGACTCCCTGTTTGCTACAGGTGAAAAATTGCTATCCAGAGTCCCCTGCACCAACTCCTAAAAAAGAGACCAGTTGCCACTGCCCAGTGGCCAAAAAGGAGTTTGCGCCAGGTGCATTCTGGGAGTTGAAGTCCGCACCCCCCAAGGACCATCACAGAACTTCTGGACCCTTGGGGTGAGCTGTGGACCCCAAAAGAACCTTAAAAGAACATCTGGGTGAAGCCCCAGAAGTTTGGAGAAGATTTGACAAATTTTGTAAAAAAGCTCCAGAGAGGGACCGACCCGCCGCGGAAATTCTAGCCGGCTTGCCTCAACCGCGACCCGGCCTGACTTCGTGGTTCGTCCCGGTAAAGAAAAACATCCGAAAAAGAGACTAAGTCCGAACGTAAAAAGTTGACCGGGACCTCCCAGCCATCGTATCCGAGAAGGGCTCCACGGACGTCGGATCAAGATCCAGGTTTACCCCGGTCGAAGGATTTTCATCTCGAAAAAACGACTAAGTCCGAAGGTAGAAATCACCACCGAGGAAACCCACATCGCGTATCCGGACAAGGGCTCCAGGAGGTCGGATTCAACTGGCAGGTTCGTCCCGGTGAAGAAAAAACTTCAAAATAAAGACTAAGTCAGAAGGTAACTTTTCAACCGAGGCCTCCCGCGACTTGCAGCCGAGCAGGGCTCCATCGCGGTCGGCCTGAAACTTTGACTTTGTCCCGGTCCTGGTGCAACCAGATGACCCGATTGGCGCTTTTTGTTTCTAAGCACTAGAAAAAGAATAATACTTTAAAAATTCATATCTCCGGTTCCCCTGAACCGATTTTAATCATTTTTGTGTCATTTTAAAGATAAAAATATTAACTATTTTTATAAATTGGTTTTGGATTTTTAAACTGTTTCCTGTGTTTTATTTAATTACTGTTTTGTGATATTTGAATGCTTTACACACTGTCTCCTAAGTTAAGCCTTGACGCTCGTTGGCAAGCTACCAAGGGTTGAGCTGGGATTAATTTACTGAGACCTAACTGTACCTAGGGGGAGGTTAGTGGCTTGTTGCTAGGTGTAGGTACCTACCTGCCCTTACCAATAACCCATTTTCCAAAATTGTTGGTGGCAGCGGTGGGATCCTGTACTTGTGTTCAGTATCACGTTACAGTTTAAGTAAAACAAATTAAAAATCCTTTAAATTGTCTTAGTGCAAAATATATATATATTTTTTAATTTTTAATTTTTAAATATTAATTTTTAATTTTTTTATTAATTATTAATTTGGATTATTTTCAATTATTGAATTTTTGTAATTTTTCTAAATTCTTGTTTCCAATTTTTGCAAAAAGTTTTTGTTGACACAAAACTAGGGAACCATGGAGCTTGATCTGGCTAGCCTACCCACACTGACAGTAGTCCAGCTTAGGGGGTTGTGTATTGAGAGAGGGTTGCCTGCAACCACTGATCTCAGGAAGCAAATCCTGATTAAATCCCTGACAGCATGGGCTGAGGCCCAAGAGGTAGAGACAGAGGAAGCTCCAGAGGAGGAAGAAAAAGGGGAAGATGCTAACTCTAACCACTCAGGGGAGGGAAGGCATCCGAGCCTAAGTGAGGAAGAGGAAGAACGGTCCTCAGTAGATACAGTCACTAGGGGCAGGCCCAAAGCTAGTGGTGGGAAGGGGGTCCTTTCAGGAGGAGAGAACCCATTCATCAGAGAAAGAGAGCTGGAGGCCCAGCTAGCATACATAGCTTTGGAAGCAGAGAAGCTGGCCCTAGAAAAGAAAAAGTGGGCAAGCAAAGAGAAAAGAGATGGTGGCAGCGATAAAGAGGCTGAGGTGTCCCTGGGTGGGGGTTTTGCCCCCAGATTACCCAAAGGGGTGGTTCCTGCCTATGTAGAGGGGGATGACATAGATAAGTGGCTGGGGGCCTTTGAGAGGGCCCTCCAGATGAGGAAAGTCAAGCCTCAGTACTGGGGTTCATTTCTTTGGGAGTTAGTTCCCAACTCTGGGAGGGATAGGCTCCTAACCATGAGTGGGGAGGATGCAGACTCATACCCCAGTATGAAGAGTTGCTTGACTAAAAAGTTTGGTCTGACCCCAGAGCAGTATAGGCTCAAGTTTAGGGACACCCAAAAGACAAGCACCCAGTCCTGGGTGGACTTTGTGGACATTTCAGTAAAGGCACTGGAGGGCTGGATACAGGGCAACAGGGTAAGTACCTTTGAGGGGCTGTACAATTTTATTATGAGGGAGCACCTTCTAACTAATTGTGTCCAAGAGAGGCTCCGCCAGTATCTAGTAGACTCTAGGTTGACCAACCCCAGAGAGCTGGGGGAGGCAGCAGATGACTGGTTAAGAACTAGGGTTAACCAGAAACCCCCAGGGGGTGATCAGAAAAAGGGAGGACATGGTTCTTCTCAGGGGAAGAACCAGGGGAAAGATGATAAAAAGCACAAAGAGTCCTCACAAGAGTCCCCAAAAACTTCTCAGGGAGGGGGAGCCCCGAGCCAATTCACTTTTAAAGGGAAAGGGTATCAGGGAAAGAATTTTGATCCTGCTAAAGCAGGAAGGTTTCAGGAGCTTGCTAAGGCCGGCAAGTGTTTTGATTGTCATCAACCTGGACATAAAAGAGGAGATGCTATCTGCTCCAAGAAGCCCCCCACTGGTGGGCAATCCCAGGGGATTGCTAGTGTAGGGTTGGGGGTGGAAGTTGGCCCAGGGGTGGAATCAGGGTACACTGAAGTCACCTTAGTATCCGTGGGTGGGGTGGACATTGCAACTATGGCCACCTTACCTTCCATCATGTAGAGGTATAGGCAGAGGCCTAAAGTCAATGGGACTGAAGTGGAAGCTCTGAGAGATACAGGAGCCAGTGTGACAATGGTCACAGAAAAGCTGGTTTCTCCAGAGCAGGTCTTACCTGGTGTCTTCCACCAGGTGACTTATGCAGATACCAGAACCAAACTCCATCCCATGGCTATGGTGAGTCTGGAATGGGGAGGTGTGACTGGCCCTAAAAAGGTAGCTGTAGCTCCTGCCCTCCCAGTAGAGTGTCTGCTGGGAAATGATCTTGAAGCATCTGAATGGTCAGAAGTGGAGAGAAGGGTCCATGCACAGATGCTGGACCTCCCTGAATGGGTGTGTGCTGTGACCAGGTCACAGGCAGCACAACAGGGAAATGCTGGACACTTGGACCCTGGAACAATGGGCCAAGCCTCCAAGAAAAAGAGAAAGGGCACTGGGTCTGGATTGCCAGCCCCAACAAGTACAGAGGGTCAGGAAGAATCCAACCCTGAGGGGGAGGATCTGAACTCTGAGGGAGGGACACTTTCCCTGCAAACTATGCCTGACTTGGCAGAACTGCAAGGGGCAGGTGGGCCCACCAGAGAAGATTTGTGCCAGGGACAAACAGAGTGTCCCACTCTTGAGGGCCTGAGGCAGACTGCTGCCAGGCAAGAACAAGGGGATACCAGTGGGTCCCACAAGGTTTACTGGGAGGATGGAGTTCTCTACACTGAGGCAAGGGCCCTCAAACCAGAGGCTACTAGGAGAGTAGTGGTCCCCCAGAAGTATAGAGAATTCCTCCTTACCTTAAGCCAATTATATCCCCTTAGCTGGTCATTTGGGACAGACCAAGACCTGGAACAGGCTGGTCAACCATTTTTATTGGCCCCAAATGTCAGAAAAAGTCAGGGAGTTTTGCAGCTCCTGTGTCACCTGTCAAGCCAGTGGCAAGACAGGAGGCAAACCAAAGGCTCCCCTGATACCACTGCCGGTGGTTGGGACTCCCTTTGAGCGGGTGGGGATTGACATTGTTGGTCCCCTAGACCCACCAACTGCTTCAGGTAACAGGTACATTGTGGTGGTAGTGGACCATGCCACCAGGTACCCTGAGGCAATACCCCTCCGGACAGTCACTGCTCCCACAGTGGCTAGGGCCCTACTTGGTGTGTTCACCAGAGTGGGATTCCCAAAGGAGGTGGTCTCAGATAGGGGCACAAACTTTATGTCAGCCTATCTGAAAGCCATGTGGGATGAGTGTGGTGTTACTTATACGTTCACCACCCCCTACCAGCCACAGACCAATGGTCTAGTGGAAAGATTTAATAAGACCCTGAAGGGCATGATCATGGGTTTGTCTGACAAACTCAGGAGGAGATGGGATGTCCTCCTCCCATGCCTGCTGTTTGCCTACAGAGAGGTGCCACAGAAGGGGGTTGGATTCAGCCCCTTTGAGTTACTGTTTGGGCACCCTGTAAGAGGCCCATTGTGCTTGGTGAGAGAGTCTTGGGAAAAGCCTCTCAAAGAATCCAAGGAGAATGTGCTAGATTATGTACTGGGCCTGCGGTCACGCATGGCTGAGTATATGAAGAAGACAGGCAGAAACCTGGAAGCCAGCCAGGAGCTCATGAAGCTCTGGCATGATCAAAAGGCTACCCTGCCTGAGTATCACCCAGGACAGCTGGTGTGGGTTTTGGAGCCCATGGCTCCTAGGGCACTACAGGCCAAATGGACTGGGCCCTATTCAATTCTGGAGAAAAAAGGTGAGGTCACATACTTGGTGGACCTTGGCACCCCCAGGAATCCTCACAGGATCCTGCATGTTAACAGGATGAACCCCCCCCAGGACAGGGCAGACATGACCATGCTAATGGTCACTGATGAAGGGAAGGAGGAGGAGGGTGAACCTCTGCCAGACCTCCTGTCCTCAAAGGCAAAAGATGGATCAGTGGAGGGAGTGGTACTCTCTCCCAAATTGACAGATCAGCAACAAAAAGACTGTAAGCAAGTTTTGGGACAGTTTGCTAGTCTGTTCTCCCTGACCCCAGGACTCACCAATTGGTGTGTCCATGATGTTGACACTGGTGACAGCTTGCCTGTCAAGAACAAGCTGTACAGGCTGTCTGACCAGGTCAAGGCCAACATCAAAGCTGAAGTGGCTAAGATGTTGGACCTCAAGGTAATTGAGCCCTCTGATAGTCCTTGGTCCAGTCCAGTGGTACTGGTGCCCAAAGCTAATCCCCAAGGTGGGAAGAAAGAATTGAGATTCTGTGTGGACTACAGAGGTCTAAACGCAGTCACTAGGACTGATGCTCACCCCATACCTAGAGCTGATGAGCTCATTGACAGGCTGGGGGCTGCCAAATTCCTGAGCACATTTGATCTGACCTCAGGATATTGGCAGATTGCCTTAAGTCCAAGAGCTAAGGAGAGGTCAGCATTTTCCACACCAGAGGGCCACTTTCAGTTCAAGGTGATGCCCTTTGGCATGAAAAATGCTCCTGCCACCTTCCAACGGTTGGTGAACAGAGTCCTATCTGGGTTGGAATCTTTCAGTGCAGCTTATCTGGATGATATAGCTGTATTTAGTTCCACCTGGAAGGACCACCTGGTCCACCTGAAGGAAGTGCTTCAGGCCCTGTTTCAAGCAGGGCTGACTATCAAGGCAAGCAAGTGCCAGATAGGGCAAAGCTATGTTGTGTACCTGGGCCACCTTGTTTGTGGAGGCCATGTACAACCTCTCCAGCCCAAGATCCAGACTATCCTGGATTGGGAGGCTCCAAAAACCCAGACTCAGGTCAGGGCCTTTCTTGGCCTGACTGGGTACTACAGGAGGTTTGTTCAGAATTTTGGGACCATAGTGGCCCCTCTGACTGAGCTTACCTCCAAGAAACAGCCCAAGAAGGTCATTTGGACCCCAGAGTGTCAGAAAGCTTTTGACACCCTAAAGCAGGCTATGTGTTCAGCACCAGTGTTACTGGCCCCTGACTATAGCAAGGAGTTTGTAGTACAAACAGATGCTTCAGAGGAAGGGATTGGGGCAGTGTTAGCACAAGTTAATGAAGAGGGCCATGATCACCCAGTTGCCTTCATCAGCAGGCGACTACTCCCCAGAGAGAAAAAATGGAGTGCCATTGAGAGGGAGGCCTTTGCTGTGGTCTGGTCCCTGAAGAAGTTGAGGCCTTACTTGTTTGGCACTCACTTCCGTGTACAAACTGACCACAGACCTCTCAGATGGTTGATGCAGATGAGGGGGGAAAACCCAAAACTGTTAAGGTGGTCCATTTCCCTACAGGGGATGGACTTCACAGTGGAGCACAGACCTGGGACTGCCCATGCCAATGCAGATGGCCTTTCCAGGTTTTTCCACTTAGCTGATGAGGACTACCAGGGTGTAGGTTAGTACCCATCACCTTTCATCTGGGGGGGGCAGTGTAGGAAAGTCCTCCTTTTTTGCCTGATCACCCCCACTCTTTTTGGATAGGTACTGGTGGTTACTGACTCTTGGCTGTGCCCTGGGTACTGCTAACCAGTCCCAGGGCCTGTGCTCTGTGTAAAATGGATATGCAAATTAGGCTAATTATAATTGGCTAAGTTAACCTACCTATAAGTCCCTAGTATATGGTAGGGCATGTAGGTTTAGGGACCACAGCATAGGTGGTGCACACCTAGGTGCACTGCTGAGGTGCCCAGTGTCATTTTAAAAGCAAGCCTGCCTTGCTGGCTGCTTTTAAATTAAAGTTATATGCAAATTCGACTTTGGAATTAAAGGTACTTCCAAAGTCTTAAACTACCTTATTTTTACATATAAGTCACCCCTAAGGTGTGCCCTATGTGCCCCTAGGGCTGGGTGCCATGTAACTATAAGCAGGGACTTTATAAAAATAGATTTATAAGCCCTGGTGAGGTAAAAACAGCCAAATTCGTTTTTCCCTCATTGAAGTAAATGGCCTTCATAGGCTAGAATGGACAGACTTTATTTTAAATTTTAAAGTCTCCTTAAATGTTACATACCAAGAATTTGGTATCAAATTAATTGTTGTAATAAATCCCACAACTTCCAGTTGTGGGATTTAATATAACTTGTTCAGGTAAAAAGTTTAGACTTTACCTAAAAAGTTGCCAATTTCAGCTCTGCATTGTTTTTGCTGCTGTGCTCTGATTGGCCAGCCTGCAGCAGCTTCTGCCAGGCTACTTTGATGAGGTGTGAAGTGGCCTGGCTTCACACAAAGGAATGTGCTTGGGGGAGAGAATCTCCCCTCAGCAGATGGTGAGGCAGGAAGGGGGAGGGCTGCCAAACTGGTCTTCAAAGGCAGAGAAGGACATCTGGAGCACCCAGCAACACCCCCACATCCTGCAACCCCAGACAGCTAGGTGCCCCCTTGATTAGATTAGGAGAGGGCAGGAGAGGGGTGTGTTTATGATTTTTAGCCACACCAGTGGGTGGGCTCAGCCAGATGTAACCTCCAAAAATCAGATTCAGCCATGTTGGATTTTTAGAGACTGTTGCCTTTTGGGATGGATTTTTGCCACACTTCCCAGGAAGTGGTCATCACAGGGGGACGACCCTGTACCTGATTGGAGAACCAGGGCCCCCCTGCTTTTCACCCAGGAGCAAGAATAAAACTGGCAGACCTGCCCCCACACCTCAGATCCCCGCCAACTTTCAAGAAGAAGGAACTTAAGGAGAAGAAGGACTGCCCTGCTGGACCCCTGGCCTGCACCTGGACCCTGCACTCAGAAGGACTGCACCAGCTGCACACTTGGGCTTCACCACAAGAAGGACTTTGCCTGGCTTCAACTGGTTCAAGGAGGGACTCCCTGTTTGCTACAGGTGAAAAATTGCTATCCAGAGTCCCCTGCACCAACTCCTAAAAAAGAGACCAGTTGACCACTGCCCAGTGGCCAAAAAGGAGTTTGCGCCAGGTGCATTCTGGGAGTTGAAGTCCGCACCCCCCAAGGACCATCACAGAACTTCTGGACCCTTGGGGTGAGCTGTGGACCCCAAAAGAACCTTAAAAGAACATCTGGGTGAAGCCCCAGAAGTTTGGAGAAGATTTGACAAATTTTGTAAAAAAGCTCCAGAGAGGAACCGACCCGCCGCGGAAATTCTAGCCGGCTTGCCTCAACCGCGACCCGGCCTGACTTCGTGGTGCGTCCCGGTAAAGAAAAACATCCGAAAAAGAGACTAAGTCCGAACGTAAAAAGTTGACCGGGACCTCCCAGCCATCGTATCCGAGAAGGGCTCCACGGACGTCGGATCAAGATCAAGGTTTACCCCGGTCGAAGGATTTTCATCTCGAAAAAACGACTAAGTCCGAAGGTAGAAATCACCACCGAGGAAACCCACATCGCGTATCCGGACAAGGGCTCCAGGAGGTCGGATTCAACTGGCAGGTTCTTCCCGGTGAAGAAAAAACTTCAAAATAAAGACTAAGGCCCTCATTCTAACCCCGGCGGTCTCAGACCGCCGGGGCCAGGGTCGGCGGGAGCACCGTCGACAGACCGGCGGTGCCCCGCAGGGCATTCTGACCGCGGCGGTTTGGCCGCGGTCAGAAAGGGTAAACCGGCGGTCTCCCGCCGGTTTACCGCTGCCCTTAGAATCCCCCATGGCGGCGCAGCTTGCTGCGCCGCCATGGGGGATTCTGACACCCCCTACCGCCATCCTGTTCCTGGCGGTTCGCCCGCCAGGAACAGGATGGCGGTAGGGGGTGCCGCGGGGCCCCTGGGGGCCCCTGCCGTGCCCATGCCAATGGCATGGGCACGGCAGGGGCCCCCGTAAGAGGGCCCCACAAAGTATTTCAGTGTCTGCCTAGCAGACACTGAAATACGCGACGGGTGCAACTGCACCCGTCGCACCTTCCCACTCCGCCGGCTCAATTCTGAGCCGGCATCTTAGTGGGAAGGTTGATTTGCCCTGGGCTGGCGGGCGGCCTTTTGGCAGCCGCCCGCCAGCCCAGGGCAAATCCCAAAATACCCTCAGCGGTCTTTCGACCGCGGAGCGGTATTTTGGTGGGGGAACTTCGGCGGGCGGCCTCCGCCGCCCGCCGAAGTTAGAATCACCCCCTAAGTCAGAAGGTAACTTTTCAACCGAGGCCTCCCGCGACTTGTAGCCGAGCAGGGCTCCATCGCGGTCGGCCTGAAACTTTGACTTTGTCCCGGTCCTGGTGCAACCAGATGACCCGATTGGCGCTTTTTGTTTCTAAGCGCTAGAAAAATAATAATACTTTAAAAATTCATATCTCCGGTTCCCCTGAACCGATTTTAATCGTTTTTGTGTCATTTTAAAGATAAAAATATAAACTATTTTTATAAATTGGTTTTGGATTTTTAAACTGTTTCCTGTGTTTTATTTAATTACTGTTTTGTGATATTTGAATGCTTTACACACTGTCTCCTAAGTTAAGCCTTGACGCTCGTTGGCAAGCTACCAAGGGTTGAGCTGGGATTAATTTACTGAGACCTAACTGTACCTAGGTGGAGGTTAGTGGCTTGTTGCTAGGTGTAGGTACCTACCTGCCCTTACCAATAACCCATTTTCCAACATTTTTGGTGGCAGCGGTGGGATCCTGTACTTGTGTTCAGTATCACGTTACAGTTTAAGTAAAACAAATTAAAAATCCTTTAAATTGTCTTAGTGCAAAATATTATTTTTTTTTAAAAAAAATAAATTTTAATTTTTTTATTAATTATTAATTTGGATTAATTTCAATTATTGAATTTTTGTAATTTTTCTAAATTCTTGTTTCCAATTTTTGCAAAAAGTTTTTGTTGACACAAAACTAGGGAACCATGGAGCTTGATCTGGCTAGCCTACCCACACTGACAGTAGTCCAGTTTAGGGGGTTGTGTATTGAGAGAGGGTTGCCTGCAACCACTGATCTCAGGAAGCAAATCCTGATTAAATCCCTGACAGCATGGGCTGAGGCCCAAGAGGTAGAGACAGAGGAATCTCCAGAGGAGGAAGAAAAAGGGGAAGATGCTAACTCTAACCACTCAGGGGAGGGAAGGCATCCGAGCCTAAGTGAGGAAGAGGAAGAACGGTCCTCAGTAGATACAGTCACTAGGGGCAGGCCGAAAGCTAGTGGTGGGAAGGGGGTCCTTTCAGGAGGAGAGAACCCATCCATCAGAGAAAGAGAGCTGGAGGCCCAGCTAGCATACATAGCTTTGGAAGCAGAGAAGCTGGCCCTAGAAAAGAAAAAGTGGGCAAGCAAAGAGAAAAGAGATGGTGGCAGCGATAAAGAGGCTGAGGTGTCCCTGGGTGGGGGTTTTGCCCCCAGATTACCCAAAGGGGTGGTTCCTGCCTATGTAGAGGGGGATGACATAGATAAGTGGCTGGGGGCCTTTGAGAGGGCCCTCCAGATGAGGAAAGTCAAGCCTCAGTACTGGGGTTCACTTCTTTGGGAGTTAGTTCCCAACTCTGGGAGGGATAGGCTCCTAACCATGAGTGGGGAGGATGCAGACTCATACCCCAGTATGAAGAGTTGCTTGACTAAAAAGTTTGGTCTGACCCCAGAGCAGTATAGGCTCAAGTTTAGGGACACCCAAAAGACAAGCACCCAGTCCTGGGTGGACTTTGTGGACATTTCAGTAAAGGCACTGGAGGGCTGGATACAGGGCAACAGGGTAAGTACCTTTGAGGGGCTGTACAATTTGATTATGAGGGAGCACCTTCTAACTAATTGTGTCCAAGAGAGGCTCTGCCAGTATCTAGTAGACTCTAGGTTGACCAACCCCAGAGAGCTGGGGGAGGCAGCAGATGACTGGTTAAGAACTAGGGTTAACCAGAAACAACCCCCTGGGGGTGATCAGAAAAAGGGAGGACATGGTTCTTCTCAGGGGAAGAACCAGGGGAAAGATGATAAAAAGCCCAAAGAGTCCTCACAAGAGTCCCCAAAAACTTCTCAGGGAGGGGGAGCCCCGAGCCAATTCACTTTTAAAGGGAAAGGGTATCAGGGAAAGAATTTTGATCCTGCTAAAGCTGGAAGGTTTCAGGAGCTTGCTAAGGCCGGCAAGTTTTTTGATTGTCATCAACCTGGACATAAAAGAGGAGATGCTATCTGCTCCAAGAAGCCCCCCACTGGTGGGCAATCCCAGGGGATTGCTAGTGTAGGGTTGGGGGTGGAAGTTGGCCCAGGGGTGGAATCAGGGTACACTGAAGTCACCTTAGTATCCGTGGGTGGGGTGGACATTGCAACTATGGCCACCTTACCTCCCATCATGGAGAGGTATAGGCAGAGGCCTAAAGTCAATGGGACTGAAGTGGAAGCTCTGAGAGATACAGGAGCCAGTGTGACAATGGTCACAGAAAAGCTGGTTTCTCCAGAGCAGGTCTTACCTGGTGTCTTCCACCAGGTGACTTATGCAGATACCAGAACCAAACTCCATCCCATGGCTATGGTGAGTCTGGAATGGGGAGGTGTGACTGGCCCTAAAAAGGTAGCTGTAGCTCCTGCCCTCCCAGTAGAGTGTCTGCTGGGAAATGATCTTGAAGCATCTGAATGGTCAGAAGTGGAGAGAAGGGTCCATGCACAGATGCTGGACCTCCCTGAATGGGTGTGTGCTGTGACCAGGTCACAGGCAGCACAACAGGGAAATGCTGGACACTTGGACCCTGGAACAATGGGCCAAGCCTCCAAGAAAAAGAGAAAGGGCACTGGGTCTGGATTGCCAGCCCCAACAAGTACAGAGGGTCAGGAAGAATCCAACCCTGAGGGGGAGGATCTGAACTCTGAGGGAGGGACACTTTCCCTGCAAACTATGCCTGACTTGGCAGAACTGCAAGGGGCAGGTGGGCCCACCAGAGAAGATTTGTGCCAGGGACAAAGAGAGTGTCCCACTCTTGAGGGCCTGAGGCAGACTGCTGCCAGGCAAGAACAAGGGGATACCAGTGGGTCCCACAAGGTTTACTGGGAGGATGGAGTTCTCTACACTGAGGCAAGGGCCCTCAAACCAGGGGCTACTAGGAGAGTAGTGGTCCCCCAGAAGTATAGAGAATTCCTCCTTACCTTAAGCCATGATATCCCCTTAGCTGGTCATTTGGGACAGACCAAGACCTGGAACAGGCTGGTCAACCATTTTTATTGGCCCCAAATGTCAGAAAAAGTCAGGGAGTTTTGCAGCTCCTGTGTCACCTGTCAAGCAAGTGGCAAGACAGGAGGCAAACCAAAGGCTCCCCTGATACCACTGCCAGTGGTTGGGACTCCCTTTGAGCGGGTGGGGATTGACATTGTTGGTCCCCTAGACCCACCAACTGCTTCAGGTAACAGGTACATTGTGGTGGTAGTGGACCATGCCACCAGGTACCCTGAGGCAATACCCCTCCGGACAGTCACTGCTCCCACAGTGGCTAGGGCCCTACTTGGTGTGTTCACCAGAGTGGGATTCCCAAAGGAGGTGGCCTCAGATAGGGGCACAAACTTTATGTCAGCCTATCTGAAAGCCATGTGGGATGAGTGTGGTGTTACTTATAAGTTCACCACCCCCTACCACCCACAGACCAATGGTCTAGTGGAAAGATTTAATAAGACCCTGAAGGGCATGATCATGGGTTTGTCTGACAAACTCAGGAGGAGATGGGATGTCCTCCTCCCATGCCTGCTGTTTGCCTACAGAGAGGTGCCACAGAAGGGGGTTGGATTCAGCCCCTTTGAGTTACTGTTTGGGCACCCTGTAAGAGGCCCATTGTGCTTGGTGAGAGAGTCTTGGGAAAAGCCTCTCAAAGAATCCAAGGAGAATGTGCTAGATTATGTACTGGGCCTGCGGTCACGCATGGCTGAGTATATGAAGAAGGCAAGCAGAAACCTGGAAGCCAGCCAGGAGCTCATGAAGCTCTGGCATGATCAAAAGGCTACCCTGCCTGAGTATCACCCAGGACAGCTGGTGTGGGTTTTGGAGCCCATGGCTCCTAGGGCACTACAGGCCAAATGGACTGGGCCCTATCCAATTCTGGAGAAGAAAGGTGAGGTCACATACTTGGTGGACCTTGGCACCCCCAGGAATCCTCACAGGATCCTGCATGTTAACAGGATGAAACCCCACCAGGACAGGGCAGACATGACCATGCTAATGGTCACTGATGAAGGGAAGGAGGAGGAGGGTGAACCTCTGCCAGACCTCCTGTCCTCAAAGGCAAAAGATGGATCAGTGGAGGGAGTGGTACTCTCTCCCAAATTGACAGATCAGCAACAAAAAGACTGTAAGCAAGTTTTGGGACAGTTTGCTAGTCTGTTCTCCCTGACCCCAGGACTCACCAATTGGTGTGTCCATGATGTTGACACTGGTGACAGCTTGCCTGTCAAGAACAAGCTGTACAGGCTGTCTGACCAGGTCAAGGCCAACATCAAAGCTGAAGTGGCTAAGATGTTGGACCTCAAGGTAATTGAGCCCTCTGATAGTCCTTGGTCCAGTCCAGTGGTACTGGTGCCCAAAGCTAATCCCCAAGGTGGGAAGAAAGAATTGAGATTCTGTGTGGACTACAGAGGTCTAAACGCAGTCACTAGGACTAATGCTCACCCCATACCTAGAGCTGATGAGCTCATTGACAGGCTGGGGGCTGCCAAATTCCTGAGCACATTTGATCTGACCTCAGGATATTGGCAGATTGCCTTAAGTCCAAGAGCTAAGGAGAGGTCAGCATTTTCCACACCAGAGGGCCACTTTCAGTTCAAGGTGATGCCCTTTGGCATGAAAAATGCTCCTGCCACCTTCCAACGGTTGGTGAACAGAGTCCTATCTGGGTTGGAATCTTTCAGTGCAGCTTATCTGGATGATATAGCTGTATTTAGTTCCACCTGGAAGGACCACCTGGTCCACCTGAAGGAAGTGCTTCAGGCCCTGTTTCAAGCAGGCCTGACTATCAAGGCAAGCAAGTGCCAGATAGGGCAAAGCTCTGTTGTGTACCTGGGCCACCTTGTTGGTGGAGGCCATGTACAACCTCTCCAGCCCAAGATCCAGACTATCCTGGATTGGGAGGCTCCAAAAACCCAGACTCAGGTCAGGGCCTTTCTTGGCCTGACTGGGTACTACAGGAGGTTTGTTCAGAATTTTGGGACCATAGTGGCCCCTCTGACTGAGCTTACCTCCAAGAAACAGCCCAAGAAGGTCATTTGGACCCCAGAGTGTCAGAAAGCTTTTGACACCCTAAAGCAGGCTATGTGTTCAGCACCAGTGTTGCTGGCCCCTGACTATAGCAAGGAGTTTGTAGTACAAACAGATGCTTCAGAGGAAGGGATTGGGGCAGTGTTAGCACAAGTTAATAAAGAGGGCCATGATCACCCAGTTGCCTTCATCAGCAGGCGACTACTCCCCAGAGAGAAAAAATGGAGTGCCATTGAGAGGGAGGCCTTTGCTGTGGTCTGGTCCCTGAAGAAGTTGAGGCCTTACTTGTTTGGTACTCACTTCCGTGTACAAACTGACCACAGACCTCTCAGACGGTTGATGCAGATGAGGGGGGAAAACCCAAAACTGTTAAGGTGGTCCATTTCCCTACAGGTGGATGGACTTCACAGTGGAGCACAGACCTGGGACTGCCCATGCCAATGCAGATGGCCTTTCCAGGTTTTTCCACTTAGCTGATGAGGACTACCAGGGTGTAGGTTAGTACCCATCACCTTTCATCTGGGGGGGGGCAGTGTAGGAAAGTCCTCCTTTTTTGCCTGGTCACCCCCACTCTTTTTGGATAGGTACTGGTGGTTACTGACTCTTGGCTGTGCCCTGGGTACTGCTAACCAGTCCCAGGGCCTGTGCTCTGTGTAAAATGGATATGCAAATTAGGCTAATTATAATTGGCTAAGTTAACCTACCTATAAGTCCCTAGTATATGGTAGGGCATGTAGGTTTAGGGACCACAGCATAGGTGGTGCACACCTAGGTGCACTGCTGAGGTGCCCAGTGTCATTTTAAAAGCAAGCCTGCCTTGCTGGCTGCTTTTAAATTAAAGTTATATGCAAATTCGACTTTGGAATTAAAGGTACTTCCAAAGTCTTAAACTACCTTATTTTTACATATAAGTCACCCCTAAGGTGTGCCCTATGTGCCCCTAGGGCTGGGTGCCATGTAACTATAAGCAGGGACTTTATAAAAATAGATTTATAAGCCCTGGTGAGGTAAAAACAGCCAAATTTGTTTTTCCCTCATTGAAGTAAATGGCCTTCATAGGCTAGAATGGGCAGACTTTATTTTAAATTTTAAAGTCTCCTTAAATGTTACATACCAAGAATTTGGTATCAAATTAATTGTTGTAATAAATCCCACAACTTCCAGTTGTTGGATTTAATATAACTTGTTCAGGTAAAAAGTTTAGACTTTACCTAAAAAGTTGCCAATTTCAGCTCTGCATTGTTTTTGCTGCTGTGCTCTGATTGGCCAGCCTGCAGCAGCTTCTGCCAGGCTACTTTGATGAGGTGTGAAGTGGCCTGGCTTCACACAAAGGAATGTGCTTGGGGGAGAGAATCTCCCCTCAGCAGATGGTGAGGCAGGAAGGGGGAGGGCTGCCAAACTGGTCTTCAAAGGCAGAGAAGGACATCTGGAGCACCCAGCAACACCCCCACATCCTGCAACCCCAGACAGCTAGGTGCCCCCTTGATTAGATTAGGAGAGGGCAGGAGAGGGGTGTGTTTATGATTTTTAGCCACACCAGTGGGTGGGCTCAGCCAGATGTAACCTCCAAAAATCAGATTCAGCCATGTTGGATTTTTAGAGACTGTTGCCTTTTGGGATGGATTTTTGCCACACTTCCCAGGAAGTGGTCATCACAGGGGGACGACCCTGTACCTGATTGGAGAACCAGGGCCCCCCTGCTTTTCACCCAGGAGCAAGAATAAAACTGGCAGACCTGCCCCCACACCTCAGATCCCCGCCAACTTTCAAGAAGAAGGAACTTAAGGAGAAGAAGGACTGCCCTGCTGGACCCCTGGCCTGCACCTGGACCCTGCACTCAGAAGGACTGCACCAGCTGCACACTTGGGCTTCACCACAAGAAGGACTTTGCCTGGCTTCAACTGGTTCAAGGAGGGACTCCCTGTTTGCTACAGGTGAAAAATTGCTATCCAGAGTCCCCTGCACCAACTCCTAAAAAAGAGACCAGTTGACCACTGCCCAGTGGCCAAAAAGGAGTTTGCGCCAGGTGCATTCTGGGAGTTGAAGTCCGCACCCCCCAAGGACCATCACAGAACTTCTGGACCCTTGGGGTGAGCTGTGGACCCCAAAAGAACCTTAAAAGAACATCTAGGTGAAGCCCCAAAAGTTTGGAGAAGATTTGAGAAATTTTGTAAAAAAGCTCCAGAGAGGGACCGACCCGCCGCGGAAATTCTAGCCGGCTTGCCTCAACCGCGACCCGGCCTGACTTCGTGGTTCATCCCGGTAAAGAAAAACATCCGAAAAAGAGACTAAGTCCGAACGTAAAAAGTTGACCGGGACCTCCCAGCCATCGTATCCGAGAAGGGCTCCACGGACATCGGATCAAGATCCAGGTTTACCCCGGTCGAAGGATTTTCATCTCGAAAAAACGACTAAGTCCGAAGGTAGAAATCACCACCGAGGAAACCCACATCGCGTATCCGGACAAGGGCTCCAGGAGGTCGGATTCAACTGGCAGGTTCGTCCCGGTGAAGAAAAAACTTCAAAATAAAGACTAAGTCAGAAGGTAACTTTTCAACCGAGGCCTCCCGCGACTTGTAGCCGAGCAGGGCTCCATCGCGGTCGGCCTGAAACTTTGACTTTGTCCCGGTCCTGGTGCAACCAGATGACCCGATTGGCGCTTTTTGTTTCTAAGCGCTAGAAAAATAATAATACTTTAAAAATTCATATCTCCGGTTCCCCTGAACCGATTTTAATCGTTTTTGTGTCATTTTAAAGATAAAAATATAAACTATTTTTATAAATTGGTTTTGGATTTTTAAACTGTTTCCTGTGTTTTATTTAATTACTGTTTTGTGATATTTGAATGCTTTACACACTGTCTCCTAAGTTAAGCCTTGACGCTCGTTGGCAAGCTACCAAGGGTTGAGCTGGGATTATTTTACTGAGACCTAACTGTACCTAGGTGGAGGTTAGTGGCTTGTTGCTAGGTGTAGGTACCTACCTGCCCTTACCAATAACCCATTTTCCAACATTTTTGGTGGCAGCGGTGGGATCCTGTACTTGTGTTCAGTATCACGTTACAGTTTAAGTAAAACAAACTAAAAATCCTTTAAATTGTCTTAGTGCAAAATATATATATTTTTTTAATTTTTAATTTTTAATTTTTTTATTAATTATTAATTTGGATTAATTTCAATTATTGAATTTTTGTAATTTTTCTAAATTCTTGTTTCCAATTTTTGCAAAAAGTTTTTGTTGACACAAAACTAGGGAACCATGGAGCTTGATCTGGCTAGCCTACCCACACTGACAGTAGTCCAGCTTAGGGGGTTGTGTATTGAGAGAGGGTTGCCTGCAACCACTGATCTCAGGAAGCAAATCCTGATTAAATCCCTGACAGCATGGGCTGAGGCCCAAGAGGTAGAGACAGAGGAAGCTCCAGAGGAGGAAGAAAAAGGGGAAGATGCTAACTCTAACCACTCAGGGGAGGGAAGGCATCCGAGCCTAAGTGAGGAAGAGGAAGAACGGTCCTCAGTAGATACAGTCACTAGGGGCAGGCCCAAAGCTAGTGGTGGGAAGGGGGTCCTTTCAGGAGGAGAGAACCCATCCATCAGAGAAAGAGAGCTGGAGGCCCAGCTAGCATACATAGCTTTGGAAGCAGAGAAGCTGGCCCTAGAAAAGAAAAAGTGGGCAAGCAAAGAGAAAAGAGATGGTGGCAGCGATAAAGAGGCTGAGGTGTCCCTGGGTGGGGGTTTTGCCCCCAGATTACCCAAAGGGGTGGTTCCTGACTATGTAGAGGGGGATGACATAGATAAGTGTCTGGGGGCCTTTGAGAGGGCCCTTCAGATGAGGAAAGTCAAGCCTCAGTACTGGGGTTCACTTCTTTGGGAGTTAGTTCCCAACTCTGGGAGGGATAGGCTCCTAACCATGAGTGGGGAGGATGCAGACTCATACCCCAGTATGAAGAGTTGCTTGACTAAAAAGTTTGGTCTGACCCCAGAGCAGTATAGGCTCAAGTTTAGGGACACCCAAAAGACAAGCACCCAGTCCTGGGTGGACTTTGTGGACATTTCAGTAAAGGCACTGGAGGGCTGGATACAGGGCAACAGGGTAAGTACCTTTGAGGGGCTGTACAATTTGATTATGAGGGAGCACCTTCTAACTAATTGTGTCCAAGAGAGGCTCCGCCAGTATCTAGTAGACTCTAGGTTGACCAACCCCAGAGAGCTGGGGGAGGCAGCAGATGACTGGTTAAGAACTAGGGTTAACCAGAAACCCCCAGGGGGTGATCAGAAAAAGGGAGGACATGGTTCTTCTCAAGGGAAGAACCAGGGGAAAGATGATAAAAAGCCCAAAGAGTCCTCACAAGAGTCCCCAAAAACTTCTCAGGGAGGGGGAGCCCCGAGCCAATTCACTTTTAAAGGGAAAGGGTATCAGGGAAAGAATTTTGATCCTGCTAAAGCAGGAAGGTTTCAGGAGCTTGCTAAGGCCAGCAAGTGTTTTGATTGTCATCAACCTGGGCATAAAAGAGGAGATGCTATCTGCTCCAAGAAGCCCCCCACTGGTGGGCAATCCCAGGGGATTGCTAGTGTAGGGTTGGGGGTGGAAGTTGGCCCAGGGGTGGAATCAGGGTACACTGAAGTCACCTTAGTATCCGTGGGTGGGGTGGACATTGCAACTATGGCCACCTTACCTCCCATCATGGAGAGGTATAGGCAGAGGCCTAAAGTCAATGGGACTGAAGTGGAAGCTCTGAGAGATACAGGAGCCAGTGTGACAATGGTCACAGAAAAGCTGGTTTCTCCAGAGCAGGTCTTACCTGGTGTCTTCCACCAGGTGACTTATGCAGATACCAGAACCAAACTCCATCCCATGACTATGGTGAGTCTGGAATGGGGAGGTGTGACTGGCCCTAAAAAGGTAGCTGTAGCTCCTGCCCTCCCAGTAGAGTGTCTGCTGGGAAATGATCTTGAAGCATCTGAATGGTCAGAAGTGGAGAGAAGGGTCCATGCACAGATGCTGGACCTCCCTGAATGGGTGTGTGCTGTGACCAGGTCACAGGCAGCACAACAGGGAAATGCTGGACACTTGGACCCTGGAACAATGGGCCAAGCCTCCAAGAAAAAGAGAAAGGGCACTGGGTCTGGATTGCCAGCCCCAACAAGTACAGAGGGTCAGGAAGAATCCAACCCTGAGGGGGAGGATCTGAACTCTGAGGGAGGGACACTTTCCCTGCAAACTATGCCTGACTTGGCAGAACTGCAAGGGGCAGGTGGGCCCACCAGAGAAGATTTGTGCCAGGGACAAACAGAGTGTCCCACTCTTGAGGGCCTGAGGCAGACTGCTGCCAGGCAAGAACAAGGGGATACCAGTGGGTCCCACAAGGTTTACTGGGAGGATGGAGTTCTCTACACTGAGGCAAGGGCCCTCAAACCAGGGGCTACTAGGAGAGTAGTGGTCCCCCAGAAGTATAGAGAATTCCTCCTTAGCTTAAGCCATGATATCCCCTTAGCTGGTCATTTGGGACAGACCAAGACCTGGAACAGGCTGGTCAACCATTTTTATTGGCCCCAAATGCCAGAAAAAGTCAGGGAGTTTTGCAGCTCCTGTGTCACCTGTCAAGCCAGTGGCAAGACAGGAGGCAAACCAAAGGCTCCCCTGATACCACTGCCAGTGGTTGGGACTCCCTTTGAGCGGGTGGGGATTGACATTGTTGGTCCCCTAGACCCACCAACTGCTTCAGGTAACAGGTACATTGTGGTGGTAGTGGACCATGCCACCAGGTACCCTGAGGCAATACCCCTCCGGACAGTCACTGCTCCCACATTGGCTAGGGCCCTACTTGGTGTGTTCACCAGAGTGGGATTCCCAAAGGAGGTGGTCTCAGATAGGGGCACAAACTTTATGTCAGCCTATCTGAAAGCCATGTGGGATGAGTGTGGTGTTACTTATAAGTTCACCACCCCCTACCACCCACAGACCAATGGTCTAGTGGAAAGATTTAATAAGACCCTGAAGGGCATGATCATGGGTTTGTCTGACAAACTCAGGAGGAGATGGGATGTCCTCCTCCCATGCCTGCTGTTTGCCTACAGAGAGGTGCCACAGAGGGGGGTTGGATTCAGCCCCTTTGAGTTACTGTTTGGGCACCCTGTAAGAGGCCCATTGTGCTTGGTGAGAGAGTCTTGGGAAAAGCCTCTCAAAGAATCCAAGGAGAATGTGCTAGATTATGTACTGGGCCTGCGGTCACGCATGGCTGAGTATATGAAGAAGGCAAGCAGAAACCTGGAAGCCAGCCAGGAGCTCATGAAGCTCTGGCATGATCAAAAGGCTACCCTGCCTGAGTATCACCCAGGACAGCTGGTGTGGATTTTGGAGCCCATGGCTCCTAGGGCACTACAGGCCAAATGGACTGGGCCCTATCCAATTCTGGAGAAAAAAGGTGAGGTCACATACTTGGTGGACCTTGGCACCCCCAGGAATCCTCACAGGATCCTGCATGTTAACAGGATGAAACCCCACCAGGACAGGGCAGACATGACCATGCTAATGGTCACTGATGAAGGGAAGGAGGAGGAGGGTGAACCTCTGCCAGACCTCCTGTCCTCAAAGGCAAAAGATGGATCAGTGGAGGGAGTGGTACTCTCTCCCAAATTGACAGATCAGCAACAAAAAGACTGTAAGCAAGTTTTGGGACAGTTTGCTAGTCTGTTCTCCCTGACCCCAGGACTCACCAATTGGTGTGTCCATGATGTTGACACTGGTGACAGCTTGCCTGTCAAGAACAAGCTGTACAGGCTGTCTGACCAGGTCAAGGCCAACATCAAAGCTGAAGTGGCTAAGATGTTGGACCTCAAGGTAATTGAGCCCTCTGATAGTCCTTGGTCCAGTCCAGTGGTACTGGTGCCCAAAGCTAATCCCCAAGGTGGGAAGAAAGAATTGAGATTCTGTGTGGACTACAGAGGTCTAAACGCAGTCACTAGGACTGATGCTCACCCCATACCTAGAGCTGATGAGCTCATTGACAGGCTGGGGGCTGCCAAATTCCTGAGCACATTTGATCTGACCTCAGGATATTGGCAGATTGCCTTAAGTCCAAGAGCTAAGGAGAGGTTAGCATTTTCCACACCAGAGGGCCACTTTCAGTTCAAGGTGATGCCCTTTGGCATGAAAAATGCTCCTGCCACCTTCCAACGGTTGGTGAACAGAGTCCTATCTGGGTTGGAATCTTTCAGTGCAGCTTATCTGGATGATATAGCTGTATTTAGTTCCACCTGGAAGGACCACCTGGTCCACCTGAAGGAAGTGCTTCAGGCCCTGTTTCAAGCAGGCCTGACTATCAAGGCAAGCAAGTGCCAGATAGGGCAAAGCTCTGTTGTGTACCTGGGCCACCTTGTTGGTGGAGGCCATGTACAACCTCTCCAGCCCAAGATCCAGACTATCCTGGATTGGGAGGCTCCAAAAACCCAGACTCAGGTCAGGGCCTTTCTTGGCCTGACTGGGTACTACAGGAGGTTTGTTCAGAATTTTGGGACCATAGTGGCCCCTCTGACTGAGCTTACCTCCAAGAAACAGCCCAAGAAGGTCATTTGGACCCCAGAGTGTCAGAAAGCTTTTGACACCCTAAAGCAGGCTATGTGTTCAGCACCAGTGTTACTGGCCCCTGACTATAGCAAGGAGTTTGTAGTACAAACAGATGCTTCAGAGGAAGGGATTGGGGCAGTGTTAGCACAAGTTAATGAAGAGGGCCATGATCACCCAGTTGCCTTCATCAGCAGGCGACTACTCCCCAGAGAGAAAAAATGGAGTGCCAGTGAGAGGGAGGCCTTTGCTGTGGTCTGGTCCCTGAAGAAGTTGAGGCCTTACTTGTTTGGCACTCACTTCCGTGTACAAACTGACCACAGACCTCTCAGATGGTTGATGCAGATGAGGGGGGAAAACCCAAAACTGTTAAGGTGGTCCATTTCCCTACAGGGGATGGATTTCACAGTGGAGCACAGACCTGGGACTGCCCATGCCAATGCAGATGGCCTTTCCAGGTTTTTCCACTTAGCTGATGAGGACTACCAGGGTGTAGGTTAGTACCCATCACCTTTCATCTGGGGGGGGGGGGGCAGTGTAGGAAAGTCCTCCTTTTTTGCCTGATCACCCCCACTCATTTTGGATAGGTACTGGTGGTTACTGACTCTTGGCTGTGCCCTGGGTACTGCTAACCAGTCCCAGGGCCTGTGCTCTGTGTAAAATGGATATGCAAATTAGGCTAATTATAATTGGCTAAGTTAACCTACCTATAAGTCCCTAGTATATGGTAGGGCATGTAGGTTTAGGGACCACAGCATAGGTGGTGCACACCTAGGTGCACTGCTGAGGTGCCCAGTGTCATTTTAAAAGCAAGCCTGCCTTGCTGGCTGCTTTTAAATTAAAGTTATATGCAAATTCGACTTTGGAATTAAAGGTACTTCCAAAGCCTTAAGCTACCTTATTTTTACATATAAGTCACACCTAAGGTGTGCCCTATGTGGCCCTAGGGCTGGGTGCCATGTAACTATAAGCAGGGACTTTATAAAAATAGATTTATAAGCCCTGGTGAGGTAAAAACAGCCAAATTCGTTTTTCCCTCATTGAAGTAAATGGCCTTCATAGGCTAGAATGGGCAGACTTTATTTTAAATTTTAAAGTCTCCTTAAATGTTACATACCAAGAATTTGGTATCAAATTAATTGTTGTAATAAATCCCACAACTTCCAGTTGTTGGATTTAATATAACTTGTTCAGGTAAAAAGTTTAGACTTTACCTAAAAAGTTGCCAATTTCAGCTCTGCATTGTTTTTGCTGCTGTGCTCTGATTGGCCAGCCTGCAGCAGCTTCTGCCAGGCTACTTTGATGAGGTGTGAAGTGGCCTGGCTTCACACAAAGGAATGTGCTTGGGGGAGAGAATCTCCCCTCAGCAGATGGTGAGGCAGGAAGGGGGAGGGCTGCCAAACTGGTCTTCAAAGGCAGAAAAGGACATCTGGAGCACCCAGCAACACCCCCACATCCTGCAACCCCAGACAGCTAGGTGCCCCCTTGATTAGATTAGGAGAGGGCAGGAGAGGGGTGTGTTTATGATTTTTAGCCACACCAGTGGGTGGGCTCAGCCAGATGTAACCTCCAAAAATCAGTTTCAGACATGTTGGATTTTTAGAGACTGTTGCCTTTTGGGATGGATTTTTGCCACACTTCCCAGGAAGTGGTCATCACAGGGGGACGACCCTGTACCTGATTGGAGAACCAGGGCCCCCCTGCTTTTCACCCAGGAGCAAGAATAAAACTGGCAGACCTGCCCCCACACCTCAGATCCCCGCCAACTTTCAAGAAGAAGGAACTTAAGGAGAAGAAGGACTGCCCTGCTGGACCCCTGGCCTGCACCTGGACCCTGCACTCAGAAGGACTGCACCAGCTGCACACTTGGGCTTCACCACAAGAAGGACTTTGCCTGGCTTCAACTGGTTCAAGGAGGGACTCCCTGTTTGCTACAGGTGAAAAATTGCTATCCAGAGTCCCCTGCACCAACTCCTAAAAAAGAGACCAGTTGACCACTGCCCAGTGGCCAAAAAGGAGTTTGCGCCAGGTGCATTCTGGGAGTTGAAGTCCGCACCCCCCAAGGACCATCACAGAACTTCTGGACCCTTGGGGTGAGCTGTGGACCCCAAAAGAACCTTAAAAGAACATCTGGGTGAAGCCCCAGAAGTTTGGAGAAGATTTGACAAATTTTGTAAAAAAGCTCCAGAGAGGGACCTACCCGCCGCGGAAATTCTAGCCGGCTTGCCTCAACCGCGAACCGGCCTGACTTCGTGGTTCATCCCGGTAAAGAAAAACATCCGAAAAAGAGACTAAGTCCGAACGTAAAAAGTTGACCGGGACCTCCCAGCCATCGTATCCGAGAAGGGCTCCACGGACGTCGGATCAAGATCCAGGTTTACCCCGGTCGAAGGATTTTCATCTCGAAAAAATGACTAAGTCCGAAGGTAGAAATCACCACCGAGGAAACCCACATCGCGTATCCGGACAATTGTTCCAGGAGGTCGGATTCAACTGGCAGGTTCGTCCCGGTGAAGAAAAAACTTCAAAATAAAGACTAAGTCAGAAGGTAACTTTTCAACCGAGGCCTCCCGCGACTTGTAGCCGAGCAGGGCTCCATCGCGGTCGGCCTGAAACTTTGACTTTGTCCCGGTCCTGGTGCAACCATATGACCCGATTGGCGCTTTTTGTTTCTAAGCGCTAGAAAAATAATAATAATTTAAAAATTCATATCTCCGGTTCCCCTGAACCGATTTTAATCGTTTTTGTGTCATTTTAAAGATAAAAATATAAACTATTTTTATAAATTGGTTTTGGATTTTTAAACTGTTTCCTGTGTTTTATTTAATTACTGTTTTGTGATATTTGAATGCTTTACACACTGTCTCCTAAGTTAAGCCTTGACGCTCGTTGGCAAGCTACCAAGGGTTGAGCTGGGATTAATTTACTGAGACCTAACTGTACCTAGGTGGAGGTTAGTGGCTTGTTGCTAGGTGTAGGTACCTACCTGCCCTTACCAATAACCCATTTTCCAACAGCTAGGGATTAGTATGAACAATTACAACTTAGTATGAACACAGCAAGGAGATTTGCTGTTTACCTTTATGCTTTAAGAACTTATAGATTAGCAGTATGAAATTGTCCAACATCTCTGGTATTGCATTTCTGCAGGCAATCAGGAATATCAGGCACTCCCAGCCACTGATACATGAATGGTGGATTATGCTATTACTCTTCACCCTCAATGCAATGCAGCAGAATATGTTCAATGTGGGTCTCATATTCCATGGCGGCCAATGAAAGTGTTAGTTCATTTTCTTTTAGTTCAAGAGCTATGTCACCTTCCTGTAAGCCTGCTCTGCCACTTCACTTTATCAGAAGTGTTCCCTTGGTGTTCCTTGGTGACGTTAACTATTGCACCACCATTTAGTATGCTTTATTTGGAAATTATATGTTGATACCACAGGGACGTAAGTGCTGGATAGACTGGGGAAATCCCTGATGACCAATGTTCTTTCTTGAAATCAGGTGAATACATGTCTAGTTATAATACCTCCTCCCCCATTCACCAGCAGGCCCAGATGGTTGGTGAATGGAAGGAGTCTGTCTGAAGCCAAACTCATGCAGCTGGTTGCAAGAAGCAGTGGAGATGGCTTGATCACTATAACTTAGCATCCAGACAGGCTACTCTAATGGGCCTATTGGCTCCAACATGTTAGCCGTACTAATGAACACAAGTTCACTAGTTTCCTTATTTAGATTCCCACCCCTTACACTAACAATCTACCATTGAAGCTATCAGGAACAGTCAGGCTTGGGCAGTTTTTGCTAGGGCACATCAAAGGGATATGCAGTAACAATGGTGCAGTGGTAGGCCCAGACTCCTGGTCCTCGAGGGGCCTCTCAGCTTCCTTTTGTCTTGACTCTATCATGGGGTGAGAGAGGCTTCTCCACTTATATTGCAGGGGCTCTAATTTTGTTACACCCTTTAGTTCATTTAAGGAGGCTAAAATATAGTTGAAACTGAATAAACATAACTCTGTGTACTCCCTACTACAGTAAAGTGCATGGAAACAGCATAATTAGCTTACCATCTTGTATTCTTCCGACTACTTGCAACCATCCACAATGGTACTTGTCTACATTTATTAATTCATAAAAGAGATGCAAAAAATGCACCCACAAGATATAGCTTTCATATGGGCAGGAAGTGTTGAACTGCTTTGAGGCTGATATGTCAAAAAGCCCAATAGTTTTAGTTAGATTGTCTACACATCTGACAGTTGAGAAATTGCATCATATTCTGACTGCACAAGTTGTCCTCTTCCTTTGGGTCTCAAGAATTGTGTGAAGTTTGGGGAACGGTAGAAGCCACATGATCCTATTTTCTCCCTACAGCAAGCAAAACTACAAGAGCAGTTGGTTACCCATATACCACTCACTCTATGATCCCTTGGTCTTACCAGGCTCATGAAGCATGGTTCCTCTACAGCAAAACTACTGTAATTAAGTCATCTTTTCCCACATATAGATCCGCTTCTTTCCCTTTTGACATGTGTAGAAATGAGCCGTGACCTGTTTCTATAAAACTTGCACTTTCTGTGACGTGTGAACCAAGTCATTAACTTTGGAAAATAGTGAATCTTTGCAGACAGCACTGCTTAGAAAGATAGGTTGGAGGGTACCACTCTATGGGGCATATTTATAGTTCCCTAATGCCACCTTGAGCCACATTAACGTCATTATTTTTGACATTAATGTGGCCCAACGATGCTGGAATCCTTGCACCATATTTACAGAGTGGCGCAATGCATGCATTGTGCCACTCTGTAACCCTTTGCGCTACATTATACCTGCCCTAGGCATAATGTATGGAAAGGAGGAGTTCCCCTGTTAGGGAAGCCGAAAAAATGTTGCAAGGAAATCTATGAGATCCTTGCGCCATTTCTTATGGCACTTTTAATGCATAGCAGGCATTAAAATGGGGCTTCCATTCTTTAGAATGGGCCCCTAGGTACTCTGCAGGAGTTGCGCCAACAATCTGGCACTACTCCTGCAGAGTACATTAATAGAGTCACATTGAATTACGCTATTGCCCCCTATTCTGTGCCATGGTGCGCCGCTTTTAAATACGGTACACACATGATGGTGGTAGGGGGAGCATAGGGGTGCAAGGAAAGTGGCAAGGAACTCGGTGCAGCGCCACTTTCCATAACCCTGTCCCTATGTTTCTAAGCTGCAACTCGTGCACTAACTCACATTATTACCAATTTATTGGATATGCTGTAAACTACACAATTACTTTAAACAATGGCAACACAACACTCTTCTGCATCTGTACACCAGTGAAAAAGATAATCAGGATACTAGTCCTGTTGTTTTTCCTATGCAGTTTCCCTTGCCTCTTGACCTAAGTCAATTACAACATTCATAGCGGAGTAAGGTGGCCAAGTGAAGGTTTGTGGGGTGCCAACAAGCTATCAGAGCCACAGGGTCCAGATCTGTGCTGATAGAGATAAGTTTAATATTTAATGGATTGCATATCATGGTATTACTAGGTAGAACAGTTCACTCTCGCTCTGTCTTATGCTACAGACCCCTCTATCATGAAAGCGGTGGTGAAGAAAAAATTGAAAGAGTTAGGCGTGCAAGCCTCAAGAGACAAAGGTATCTCAACAGTCAGAGATATCAGCAGAGCCGATGGCTTGCTTGACTCTTACGGTACCACTAAAGGCCAGCCTTATTTGAAAGCACCTTTAGGAGAGTGAGCATTCCAGAGCATCCTGCAGATGCTCCTCTTAACTCTACCTGCCTGGGACTATCGACATAAGTGTTTGGCCTCAGAAAGACATCAACTTTTAAAACCCCTGTTCTAAGACTCATATTCACTGCAGTGGTACCTAGGCTGCTTTAGGAAACAAATTTATAAACTGAGACGGGCTCTACACCAGGCAAGGAGCCAAATTAGTGCGCGTACTCACAGAAGGGGTGAGTTCTGCAAAGAAACTGAACTGACAAAATGGCTCCTCCCTCCCAAGTTACCCCACAGTTGCTTGATGGCTCTGGGCTGTGGAATGATGAGAATTGAGAGGTAACTCACTGGGTCAAACATTAAAGCAGCTTCAGGCTCATGGATGCTTTCATTTGAACTATTTCATTATGAATCTAAGTGACCTAGCAGAGTCAGCGTTGTCCTCTATATTAGCTTAATATAGCTCATCGAACTGAGAATTTAGTAGCTCATGGCAAAGTTAATTGAAACAGGCAAGGCTCTGTGCTGCATACGACTGGGACATGGAATGTATTATCTTGTACTTTTAGCCCCAAGAAATGGGCTAATTAGCGGTCCTCACAAACGTTAGACATGGTATTGTGCAAATGATCTAATACCCAGAAAGTGTTGGTGCAGGGAGGCACAATGGAAGCTTACTTCGTGCAACAGTAGAACTGTAAGTGGTTGCACAATTAGATTCTGTATTTTAATGTATTTATTTAGGAGGCAATGCGATTTATGCACCCAAGTGGGTTTCATGAGGGATTATGTTGGTTAACAGTTTTTGTATTTTATGGGTGTTTTGTTTTTGCTTTTATTGTAATTTGGTGCAACGATTTTAATTAATCATGCAATAAAGATGTTCATACTTCATAGTAGATAGACTATACAGTTGAGTTGGAAGGATACTTTATACTCCTACATTTGTGCTCATTACCATAAGGTGAAATACCAGCACAATAGGAAGAATTCATGGGATAGATCTCCTACACTCCATAGGGAGGGAAGAGGCAGGCAAGAGATTCTCTACATTCACACCAATTGCTGTCATCATTGGAACCAGTGTTAGAGATAAGCTGTGCGTATACACTCCTATGAAAGGAAAGGAAAAAGCAAAGACACTGTTCTGGTTTTCTTAAAATGGCTGCACTGTAATCTCTTATTAAGAAGTACCAATAAACCTCCTTTGGCACAACCACTATTTCCATCACTTGGTAAGATAGGAACCCATCCAGGCAAACAGGGTCATTAGCCCATGTTTCCTGGAATAAGCATATATCCTGTTTCTTTATATAATTAGCCCGATCAGGATCCAACAGTTTCCTACCCAGCGCAGCCAGATTCCAAGACATAATAGAAAGTTCAGCTTTGGTTCCCGTATCGCTAAGCTCAAGGCCTTGAACTTCCCCATGGTCATCAGACTCAATACTCAAAACCTCAAACCAACCCGCCAGACCCCTACTAGGAGCGACCCAGTCAGAGCCAGGACACTGGGCTTCCCCATGGCCCACAGAGTTATTAGATACCCCCAGCCCAGCCACTGAGCTCCAAATAGATGTTATTATCTTGGTATCTGTGGATAGTCAGTCAGTACCCTGAATTAAATCCAAGTTATTTTCTGTCAGAGTCAGATCACATCTGCAGCTAATGTTAGCCTTCCTGCCATTTGCATCTTCATAATTTGTGAGTGGGCCTACGGAGGGTGGAGAGGATTTGAGTCTAATACCAACTTCACTGGACTCTCTAAAATGACAAGTATGCAGTTCCAAGTCAATAAGATTATTCACTAACAATTTGTCCACAAAACGAATAGAGATAAAACCAAATTTGGATCCAGGCTGACAACGTCGGTACACCTCCACAAAATCTGTACGGATAACAGAAAGACATTTCCGCTGGACTCTCAAACAATATATAACGTTGTTTAACAGGAAATCCCGAGTTTCCACAACCCCTTGAGACAGTTTAGGTACTTTATCCAAAAACAATGTCTCTCCTTGGTTCCCAGAAGCTTGGACCTGCTTCTTGGGTGCAGCCCATTTCATCCCAACTGACTGTGAAGCATCATAAGGTAATTTTGAATGATGAGTTGTTGAAGTAGCTGCTCCACTCTGAACCTGTGGACCAGTTTCCCCTAATTGGTCCTCATTGTTAACATTAGATGTAATTTTACCAAAACTGCCAAGTCTTCTAGAACCCTGATCTTTAACATTGGTCGCACGTTTATGCTGAATGACCTTGGGAAAAGCCGGTCGTCCTTCAATTTGTGGAGCTGGTTGAATAGAGGTGGAAATAAAACTCGGTTGTAGAGATTGATTATCTACTTGAAGCCGAGGGTTACATTCAGCTGCAATAGTGGATGTACCTCTCGTGACAGAATAGGGTGCATCCAATCTTGATCGAGGACAGTTACAACCACATGCCATCCTGGAATTCCTCATCAATAATTTGTTCAATGACAGCACCAAATTCTTCACCTCATCTAATTTATGGTGAACAGAGGACATGTCAAGGTTGTCATGCGGTCTCAACGAGCTGTCCAAGGCCAGAGGTGGATTAGTACCAACACTGCCTTCCGTGCATGACCCAGTATATTTATGTTTAATAACATTACAGAGTCCTTCATCATTCCCCAGGGTCCCAACGGATTAGAACATGAAATGGTAGGTATTACCACAACCTCAGGGGTAAATGGGGAGCCTTATCCCCTACTGGGAGGTCACCTGTAGTGTTCACCACTGTATCCGCCCCACTACAGGGTATTAATGGTGATTCCAACCCAGTTGTTGCAATAGTCCTTTTTGGTACAATATCCTTGTTGAAGTTAGGTTGCAGTTGTTTTTTCTTAAATATGTCTGGTATTTTTGTAACAGGGGGACCCTGTTGTACAGGTAAAGAGTTGGAGTTATCTCTTAATATAGCCTCCACTTCTTCTATTAGGATATCTATGTCTTCTAGGGAATGGCTTCCTTGGTTAGGTATAATACTTGTTTTATTTGTGAGCTGTTTCCTAGATTTCTTTGGCCCACTGGCATATGTGGGAATATCCACAGCCTTCTGTTTCCCCATCTCAACGTTGCACGATAGCAAACAACAGGGTATATGATCAAACTAATCAGTCTCAGAATAATAAGTTCCCAACTTACTTCTTAGATGATAATGACGCCCAGCCCAGCCTCTGTCAGGCGATGGCGGACGAAGACTGGCCTGCCTTGGCCCAGTCTTCGCCCAGGCACATACCTGGGAGCGTCCCGCACTGCGTGAGGAAAGCGGCACTTAATAGCACAAGTCCAGCCGCAAGTGTACCTAGGGGACGTAGTCCCACCCTAGGTCAGATCACCAGGGCCCCCAACTACGGGCATCAGCACATCCCGCGCTGCGTGAGGGAAGCAGTGCTTAATAGCCCAAGTCCAGCCGCAAGTGTACCTGGGGAACATAGTCCCACCCCAGGTCAGATCTCCAGGGCCCCCAAACTGCTGGCACAAGTGTGTCCCACCGTTCTGGTTTCTCAAAATGGAAAACAGCAGGATGTGCTTATCGATCAATTGTGTCCCTGATATGTACAGTCTTGTGAACAATTTTTCATCTTTTGCAGGAATCATAAGCTCAGAGAGGTTGACGGACCTTTGGATGTAGAAAGATGTGTGGTGAACCATCAACAATTACTTCAGCACCACCCCAATAATTTAGACACCATGACCAATGTGTTCACAGAAAAAAACTCCAATCAGGGATATAGTTCAAAGCTTTATTACAAACACAAGCTCAAAATCATGTGGACTATACGCAAAACCAAGTTATTGAGATATATAATCACCAAGGGTTGCCCAAGAAGACAAAATAGGTTCAGGTGTACTAACATCAATAAAACTAAACATTCAAGAAGAACAATGTAGAAAGTGAACAGAAATTTCTGAAACATGGATATCACGTGGCGCTCAACTAGCACAATCATTTAGTCAATTCAAATTCAATCAAATCAATATTCTTTGGCTGGGCACCAGTCAACCCTACAGCTAACCAAATTAGAGCAATACATGTGTGGCGAGAAACATATGCAGAAAAATACAAAAAGGATAAAAATTATTTGGAAAAAGGTTATCATGGGATACAGATCACTAAAATGAAAATAAAATAAGTGTCAGCATGGTGTAGTTTTTAACCTAAGAGGGCATTCCAATGAGCAAGGGGAAATGGCAGAGAGGAAGATACCTCTCCAAGGGATACAGCAGTCTGGGAATCTTCATCACCACAGCATCTGGTCGTTAAGGCATTTGCTAGCATCAGGAAAGTGGCTGTGTCTGACCAAGGACTGCTCTGGGCTCCTCTCTGAGCAAAGTTCGATCATCCAATGGTATATTAATCCACATGACATGTTTCTATTGGTCTGTAGTGTCTGTTCATGTTACACTAAAGGGGCATAATCCAATCACAAATTATCGCAAGACTTCAGATTGCAACAGTTGGACATTCTCCCAAGTCTTTCACAAGAACATCTCCTTCTCAGTGTGACTCCAATGTGTGGTAACAATTGTATACAATTTCAGTCCATGTTCCTGTACTACAAACTTTCAAGGCCAAATGGTTACAGTTCTTCTACCTTTAAAAAATAGACTTTTTACAAATGGGACATTGCTTCTCATGGGAATGAAAGAAGACTTCACTTCATGAAAATTATTCATCACTTTTACTTGACTGCAAAATGTAAGCTTTGTAGGCCTCAGTTATGCTAACACAAGAAAATATAAAATACAACTGATTTATACTTGATAATAAAATACCTACTGTGCAGACTTTATAAATTCATCATTAATAATATATCATCAGTTTAAATCAAACATTTCATTTTAAATTAATTACATTAGGTATAACAGAGAACTGCATTTTCTCAATTGCACATAATTTCAGAGTCATTAATATTTCACCAAACAATAGAGATTCAAATTAGCTTCTGTATTGGCTAGTAGCTTAGAGTCTAACTCACATTTTAACATCAGCTTTAACCTTCTAGCATGTGATTTAATTTGAAATGCACCTATAATGAACTGTGAAATACAAGCAAATTCCCAATTTTAAATGTGTGTCAGTGCACCTTTCTACATTAGTTTTTCTTTCATTTCAGATTATGAGCTTAAAGTTGGCACAGTCCAAAGACTTCAGTGACTCGGGGGACAGAGCTAAAATTTACACTCCATCAGTCCCTCCTTTGGTGGCAAAATATGCCATCATATATGGGCCCAAATCTCATTTCAATGAGACAATTCAGAATTTTGATGTCTTATTTCGATGTCTGCCGTAATTCTCAATTTTCTTGAGATTACAATAATAAATGCATATCCTTTTCTCCATTTCTATCTCCTCTTTCATTTGCCTATTCTTTCCTTTTTTCTCCTTCAGTATCTTGTACAGTTTGTAAACTTCAACTGTGTCTATCATACACAGAGCCACAACCAACAAGACTCTCAAGATGGTTCTTACTATCGCCTTTCCCATGTCTCCAAACCTTTTTCTAATGGCTGAAAAACCACTACCAATAGATTTCCATGCACGGTCACTGTTAGACTTTGTAGGTCTCTCTTAAAGTCATTCATAATTGCAATGTACTTTCCTATCTCCTTACTATTGTCAGGAATGTATGTACAACAATAGTGTGCTTGTAATGTTTTACAGACTCTGCCCTTCTTTGCGAGAAAGATGTCTAACACATGAGGATTTTGCAAAATCATTGATCTCACAGCAACCATCTCCATGTCCATTAGTAACATGGCTCCTACACTGTCAGTAGATAGCTTATCTAATATTGTTGACAATTTCATAATCTTGAGAACATTCAAGATAACTCCTACTGATAGAAATATGGCATCAAATATATCTCCTCCTGTCGCTGAGGCACTTGTTTCTCTTTTAACTCTAAAGTTTGATTTCTCATCCCAAACTGGTTCGTTAATGCTGTCCACATCGTACATTTTCAATAAAACTGCTCCCAAGTAACACATTCCATACCAGCCTTTCGGCAGCTTGTAATAAGCTTTTTCCCACAAATTAAATAAATACCTGGTATTGTGGGACCCTGTCCTTTTAACATAAAGGTCATTGTACTTTTGAAAACAATAACATGCCTACATTCACTAGTTCCTACAAAATGTGTATCTGTCTTCGATTTTGTACTTATTTATACATAATTTCCCTCCATGTTGCCAATCTAAGGCTAAGAATCCTTGATTTTCAGACACAGAGGGGCATATTTACACTTTTTGTCGCAAAACTGCACAAACGCAGTTTTGCGTCAAAAAGTTTACAGCAGGCTTGCGGCATTCCTGAGTACCAGCCGGGTGCCATATTTATGAAATAGCACAAGCTGGCACTAAGGATCGGCTAGCATAAAAAGAAAAGACGCTAGCCGGGGGTGGTGGTAGAGGAATATGGCATTAGGGCGCAGGAAATGACGTTATACTGGTTAGCGCCAATATCTTTGGCATTAGCCAGCCTAGCGTCATATCTTGACGCAGTAGCACCCAAGAATGACTCTTGACTTAGTAAAGACAGGAGTCATGCCCACCAACCCAGTGGCCATGCCCAGGGGACCAGTGTCCCCGAGCATGGCCATTAGACCCAGTACCAGTACCATGCAGGGGTCCCCATGTAAGGGACCCCCAATAGCACAGGGAAAAAAAATTAATACTTACCTATACTTAGTCATGATGGGGTCCCCCATCCTTTGATATCCCTCTGGTGTGGGTGGGGGTGTTCCTGGGGCTTGGGGTGGGCACCTGTAGGCCCATTCCATGGTGTTTGGCCATGGAAATGGGTCCACAGGTAACTTAACGCCTGGTCTGACCCAGGCGTTAAATAATGCCACTAATTAGGTTTAGCGCCATTATTTAGGTCAGCCTCCCACCAGTGCCCCATTTTTGCATGGGGAATACATATGGTGCTACGGGCTTTGAGTCGTTTTTTCGACAGGAACACCTACCTTGCATCTCATTAATGCAAGGTGGGTTCACGCATCCCAAAAATGGCGCTAACTCCAATATTTTGACGCTAGGCGTGTGGTGACCCCCTCCTGCCCTAAGTTGTTTTTGCTGGCTGAGGGGCCCCCCAGTAATCACAGTCCCCGGAGGGGCCTGTCTATAAAAGAGAGGAGGTGCATGTCACCCTCCTCTGACCCCAGAGTATAAGGGAGGCCCCCGTTTTGCGCATAGGAGCACCGGGGCCCCATTGTCCGCCTTCTAGGCACTGGAGGTGCCTTCATCCAACCAGGTACTGTTTAAAGGACCAATATAGTTGCAATCCAAAGTTCTTTCTACAGACTTTTGTTTGATTCATATATTACCTACCTGCGTTTGATGTTTTTACATATGTGTATGCAAATGTTCCTTTTATGGACATGCTTGCTAATATGTTTTTCTAACTTGCCATATGTTTTCTAATGTTCCTACTATGGGCATTTTATGATATTCTTGTGACAAGTGCTGTGATGTAATAACGTGTTTTCCTGACTACTGCTTATGTTGCAGAATACTGAGTAACTTGTGTGTTATGTGTGACTACTGCTAGGTTGCAGAGTAACTAATGTGTAACGTTCTGACAACTGCTAAGGTAGCAGGATAGTACTGATATGTGATGTTTGGTCTGATAATTGCCTTGTGTACAATACAGTATATTTTCATATAACTGGTGTTGTGTTTCCTTTGTGATGGGGATATTGCGTCACGTGTGTTGTGTGTGTTGTGCAAACGCTTTACACATTGCCTCTGGGTTAAGCCTGACTGCTCGTGCCAAGCTACCAAGGGAGAGAGCAGGGGTTATCTTGGAAGTGTAACTCCCTTGCCCTGATTAGAGTGGGTAAGTTCTGCCTGGCTGAGGTGCATACCCTAGCCAACCAGAAACCCCATTTCTAACACAATTCAATTAAATCAAGTTGTTTTGTGTTGAGCGGGTCTACTGATCTGCCTATATGTTACACATCTGTGTCACACTGCTTCTGCAATCCATCTGAATCTAGGGTTGTGCCATGTTTGTCTGATTGCTCTCATCATTGCGTCTCTACCAACGTGAGCCTGTCCATGGTAGTATCTTGCCATGAGGTACAATAAACTATTTGGCAACACTGCTTTACCATCACTCGAAACCCAAACATAACCCTTTTTCCTCTGGACACATCATGCTCTAATCCAACCCTGCTTCTCCTCCTCTGTCACTTCATCCTGCAACCCTTTGACTTCTTCCCAAGCATCAATAGGTGTCATAATGAAATTTTTAACTGCTTCATCATCACTTCCATAACTCAGTTCCTCATAAACAAAGTACAGTGCAAGGCACAATATCTCACAACTTCGTCAGCATCTTTATTTCCCAATGATATGTAATCATTTGATTTCTAGTGTGCTGCACATTTTATAACTGCAATTTTCAGAGGTAACTGTAATGCTTTCAGCAGTTGATATACTTTTAAGATAGTTGATCCAGAAGAGGTCATGAAGCCTCTCTAAGGCCACAACTGTCCAAAGTCGTGATCAACACCAAACCCATATTAGCTATCAGTGAATAGGGTCACTTTCAGCTGTTCAGAAATGCAGCATGCTCTAGTAAGAGCGATCAATTTGGCTACTTGGGCAGAAAAGACTTCTTGAAGCCAAGAAGCTTCTATCCACCTGAGACTGTGCAAACTGAATGACCAGCTCTTAGAGCACCATCAAAGTCTGGTAAACAGGACAGGAGCCATCGATGAAAAGGACATAGCCATTTTCGTCCAAGGGGTCATCTTGAAAATCGGGTCTTGTTTTGGTGCACAGTTCAGTCACATCAAGAAAGTCACGCTCAACCTCAACCTCGCGGTTGCTTGCATTTTCAACAGGATCAAGTTGATCATTCAAAACATTACATAGCTTAAGGCTTACACTAGAATAACCAAGGATTACTTGTTTGTAGCGGGTCAAATGAGCACTTGTGAGAAACTGAGTCTTTGTACAGGTAAACAATATCTCCACTGAATGGGGAATAAAAGCATTTAGTAGGTTGCCCATTACAATGCCTTTATATTGCTCGATGCTGACACTCAATGCAGCGAGGGCTCTTAAACAGCCAGGCAGTGCAGCAGCTATAGGATCAAGTGTGACTGAATAATATGCCACAGGCTTGTTGGCACTTCCATGTAGCTGTGTCAAAACTGAAAGAGCACATCCATCCCTCTCACAACAAAACAAAGAAAAACATTTGTTGTAATCAGGCATTCCCAGAGCTGGGGATCAGCGCAAGCTTCCTCTCCGCTCTGTGAAGGCTTTCATGCATTTGTCATCAAACGGTACCAGATCAGACATGTCCTTGTATTTCAGTCTCTGTTAGGGTTTAGCCAACAGATAAAAAATCAACATCCATTGATGGCAGTAGCCAACCATTTCCCAAATTATTCTGACGTCCCTCTGAGTAATTGGGAGGTTCATCTGCATGACTTCTAAATTTCTCTCTTGGGACACCTTTCTCGCACCTTTGTCTATGTGGTAAACTAAGTATCTGCCTTATATTTTTTACAGTACTGCAACTTCGCTGCGGAAACTTTAGGTCAATTTTCTCCTAAATGATTCAAGAGAGCTATTGTATCTCTTCTAAAGGCTTCTCGAGTATTTGACACAACCAACATGTCATCAAAATACTGAAACAAGACTGGATAACACAGCATTTTAAGGGACTCCAAGTTCCTTTTCAAAATCTGATTAAAGATTGATGGCTATTCTGTTTAACCCTGAGGAGTATGACACCATGTTAAAATATGACCGCCAAATCTAAATGCAAAATGGAACCGGCTGTCCTCATGGAGGGAATTGGAAAAGGAGGCTTGACACAAGTCAGTGATCGGAAACCATTCTGCTTCACAAGGAATCTGAAACAACATAATTGCTGGATTCAGTACCACAGGACAACATGGAATGACAATTTTGTTCATTATTCTCAAAACCTGAACTATGCAGTATTTTCCATTGGGCTTCCGCAGTCCTAAAATAGAAGAATTACAAGGGTTTCCCAAAATTTCCTTCAGAGCACCTTGCTCAATCAGACTCTCAATGAAGGGTGCTATTAGTGCAACTATCCTGGGTGTCATAGGGTAAGGTGGTATTCTAGGATACACTGTATTTGTCTTCAGTGTGATTTTGACTGACTCAACTCTTTTTATAAGACCAATGTCGTTTCCTGAAAAACACCAAACTTCAGGAACGACCGGTTCTCGCAATTTTTCTTTGAAATCATTACATTTCATCAATGGATACAGAGTGACAAGTGGGCACTGCTCCACAATTTTATAAAGGACATCTTCTTCCTCACTTGTTTGTATTCTATTCATTTGGGTGTACAGCCAGTGGAAAAGATGAACTTACACAACAGGTCAAGTTTATTGGACTTGTATCTCAAACCACAAATTGATGCTTGTCTTCAAATTAACCTACTGTTACTCGGACATGTTCTGTCACAGGATTTAATAACTGTTTATTTGCTACTTCTTCAACCTGAAATCTCCTTACTGATGGGGCAAGTCTGGCACTTATGCTGTTTTGACAGTGGAACATGTAGCTCCAGTGTCAACCAAGAATGACATGCCATGTCCCATAACACTGTCATTTACATAGGGACCTCATTTATCTACGTCTAAGGATGCAGCTAACATGCAATCCTCATCATCAGAACTATCACTGGAATGTTTCTAAGAATTCCTCATTAGTCAAATCGATTAAGGGAAACAGTGAGGCTATCTGATTCAAGTTTGCATTTGCCAATTGATTTGTGTTTACCTTTGCTATCTGATTCATATTTTGCTGAGTAACAATCCCCTTCTGCAGTGTAGTCGTGGCTTGTGGAACCTGCATCTGTTGTTGTTAGAGTGTGGTTTTTATAATCAAGATTGACATGAAATGTTTATGAACTAATGCATAATAATGGCGCATAGAAAATGTATTAATGTGTTTTACTAAACGTGAGTCCGAAATGTGCCCACGAGGTGTGGCCACCATTATATACGATGATTAATTAAATTGACTAATAATGAAATAATAATGCACGGATGTATGATTTTGTATTAGTATTAAGAGTTATATGTTAAGGTTTTGCTAATTAATTCACTAGGCCTTAGTTAGCATGAGTCGAGGCCTAGCTGTCTGGGTTCATATTAAATGTGTTTTTCTAATGTGCAGTGTGCTGACTTGCTGAAGGACGTGTAGTTGTACTTTTCCAGAAGCTAGAAGATGAGTGTAATCGTAGTAGGTTAACTCTCATGAAACTCAGACATTATTGCTGAATGCAACAGTGTAAACTTGCAACAGGTACAAGGTGGCCTAAACTGGTATAGACAATGGAACTACTGACTGGGTTTGTGAGAGGACCACGAGAACATGAAATCATACCGGACATTTTACCCGCTGGAGACGTCAATCACAGGAGCCAATAAACTACATGAGAACTGTTATGGGGTGACAATCGAAAGGTGGTGACCGATGGACTATTGGATGGAGATGACGGTGCGCTAAACCTTGCCCAATTTGAAATTAGGGGACTGTACCACAATGTGATATAAAATTATGGACCCGAGGGATTGCCAACTACTACCAGCCATCACAAGCCATTGCATGCTGTCACTTTGATACTCTGCCTAAAAACTTTGCTGTGATTCCTCAAACCATCCTTACTTTGCCTTGCCCAATTCTATACTTTTCCTCCTTATGAGGGAGGTATTCCCTTTTGCCCCGTCTTGCTGAACTTTGCTGTGTTTCCTGGCTGATGGCGAACCAACTGATGTCCTGAGGACGAAGACTGATTCTGCATGCTGACCCATTACGGAGGGTAACTATATGATGATGAAATTGTGATTGTCTATTTGCCTTTTCTTTCTAGATACCAACTGCTTCTTTTGACAGAGACCATAGCTAGCGGTTTTCTAAATTAATGTTGCTTAATTGTTTTGCATGAAGCCCAACATGCCAATGCTAATTCAAGGTTAGTTAAGGGGGTTCACTAAACGGACGCGAAAAGACAAACAACTGAATCTATGCTTTGTTGAATAATGAGCTAATGATACTCTGCTAAAGATAATCCATGTTGACGTTGTGCTATGTTCTAATATTCATGATCTTTGCTTTGATGAAATCTTATTCGAGTTGCTATATTCTGACAATGATAATGTGCTTCTTGGTTTTGAGACTAATAAACGTGCTCGTAGAGTGTAATCAATAGGGAATAAATATCATAAATTGTACTAAACTCTGTGTGGTTATTCATGATTGAAAGGTCATGGTGTGTTCAAAGCTTATTGACGTTACTGATTGCTTTAATTGATTTGCTATTGTGATTATTGATGAGGTTATTGATTATTGATTGACATGTTGACTAGTTATCTCGTCTTAAGGAGATTTCAATCAGGGTCAAAAGATTCATCGGCCTAAAACGAGTCCCAAAGTGAATAAATTATCTAGATTGGGACGTGTTATCAGTTCTGGTAGCAGAGGATGGTTTAGGCCCTTTGGGACCCTAGAACGAGGGACCATTGTTTAAATTTGTATTTGAAATGATGCAAATTGGAGGTATGATGTGCCCCTAAGTCCCAAATGACTTTCCTGGAATCTCTGAGCTTGCCGAAGTGAGTTGGGTATGTTCTCGGCGTTCTAGTGATAGTATGTGTGGTGTAGAATTCACACTTGCTCAGCTTATGCATACAGCAGGTGAATTGTGAGTATTGTGAGAATTTAGGCCAGGTAATGTTTTAGTAGGAGCGTGCGTACTCAGCAGTATGAGAGTAGGGAAGTTGGCAAACTTCACATGAGTGTGGCGCTATGTGCTAAAAAATTGTCCACGTGGTTGTTGGTGATGTCGGACCCGGCGTGGTCTAAGACTCCGGAGTATATTGATAAGTGTATGAGGCACTTGGTTTATGTTGTAAATTGTGTGGTTTAATAGGTCAACCGGGCGTGGTTGATGAGTCGAGTTTGTGTCAAATTGTGTGAGTGAAACCTTCAATGGAGATTTGGCAAGTTCTAAAGTGCACTAGAACGAACCATTGACAAGTCGAGAGTAGGATTTGCGGGTCGAATTCTGCTTGCAAGTGCGGGATCTGAGAAGGAGAGAGTAGCGGCCGAGGCTTCAAGTGAAATCTCTGTAAAGTTCTGAAGCGATTGTGTTATCCTTCCTGTAGTAAACCGGCAAATTTGGTTTTGTTGTTAAAGTGCTCGCAATATATTGCACTCATTTTGAGTGAATAGAAAGTGAAGAAGACAAGCCACAAGACTTTGTCAGCTGCAGTGTGTGTGAGTGTGACGTCATTGGATAGGTCAGTTGCCAAGAGGGTTCGCGCACAGATTGGCAGCCGTCCGTGAGAGGCAATTGGTTGAGAAGGTAGGCGAAGAGTGTTCTGGGAATTAAAGTCACTTCCTGATTAGATTCTAAACAAAATAAAAGACGGAAAAAGGAAGTTTTTCAGGGCTCTAAAGAGTGCTTTGAGAGGAGATACATACATTACAGCAAGTGTGGGGGAGCCTACACCACCAGAGGATACTCCGGCTTATGTTGTTATGGAGGAGAAGGGAGTTGTGCCTTGTCTTTGGTTAAAGCAATGGTGCAAAATTACAGAAAAGGAGGGATGTTTGGCGTTTCCGGAGCACAGACGTTCAATATAAGGATTCTGGAAAATTTGCGAAGGATGTTAAGTGAGCAAAAGCCGCCTCCGAGGCCAGCTCAGTTTGAGGCGTTAGCAATTTGGGAACTGGCAGCAATTCAGAAAGAGCAACAAAAATTTGAGAGGAGAATGAAGAAAGCAGAGAAGACTCTAGCGGAGGCTAGATGGGATAGTGAGACCAGGATGTGGAGAAAGGAAATAATAGACGGAGTTAGGATGTTTCCGGCAATAACTCAAGAAGCCGAAACACAAGGGAGAAAGGCAACTTGTAAAACAGACAAGGGGTCTAGTAAGCAAAAGGAAACTTAGAAATCTTGGGCAGATGCAGATGATTCAGATGACGATGAGTTTCTAAATCAGTTGTTACATGATCGACCACCACCATTTGCCATAAATGACAATAGACCTAGTACTAGTGCAGGTCCTGTAAATACGACACAGAATCAGGGAACCAAAGTGCAGCACAGCCAAATAATGTTACTGCATCAGCTCCGATATAGAATGGTGCTAGTGTATCCACTGCACCAGACACACAGATACAGTTGCTGCCACCAACAATTCAGAGGCTTTATCCTGATGTCCCAGTATTAGAGACGACTACGAGCTTGACAGTGCCGCCTAATCCGGTATACACGAGATCAAAGTTAATGCAGTTTAAGCCAATTCCACAATTGCTGCCCCAGCCACAGCAACAAATGGTCCCAAATTTTACTTTGGTCACAGGACCGCAGTCATTTACAGCACCTATGATGAATCAAGCTATGGGAGTTAGTGCTCCACAGGGATTGGGAAGCGGACAGGCACCAGCTGCTATATCATTGCCGACTACTGTTGGCCCGCCAGTACCACTATATGCGCAGGCAAAGCCTAGTGTATGCGATCAAGGGGTAATGACTCAAGAGGTGATAAGCGGAGGGCTCACAGGAAACTCCCAATGGACGACACCGGGAGAACAGAGAGTCGAGGGATCTAGGTCCTTGTTGGACTTCAGTCCGATGGGGGTTCCTTTAGAAACAATGAGAAAAGCAGGTTTGGGTTTACTGACACCACAGGTGCTGAGTGCAAATACATCACAGGCACAGACAGTGCAGGCTAGAAATATCTCATTGCAGGGTTTGACAGCACAACAGTTGACTGAGTGGTTAGACAAGCTTAGCACTCCACAGACTACTCCTGTAACAACAGAATGAGCAGAGAAAGAGGAATACCTGAACTTTATAAGGTTGGTTGTGGAAGCAGCAGAATTAGTGAAAGGAACTATGGGAGTGAACAGATTAGAATCATACACTGAAGCGGAATTGAGGTTTCTGTGCCCGAAAATAACCAAAGAAGTGAGTAAGGTGCACCAGAGGTTAGCGAATGTAGCGGACAAATACGGCATAGACTTAGTTAATACCAAGCATTTGAAGAGGAGTTATAGATTAGACTTCGAAACAAAAGATTTTGATCATATGAGGACTACTGGGTTGAAGGCACACCTCAAAGAGATACTGCAGAGTGCTCAAGTTTGGGGAGCATTAGGGAAGTGTGAAGGCAGATGGGAAAAGAAAAGAGATAAGGGGAAAGGTGATTGCCCAGAACCGAAGCAGGTGAAAACTGCACCAAACACGGGAACAATAAATATGTTACCAATGAGAGAAACAGCTGGAGGGGTTCTAGTCCATGTACCATCGTCTAGAGGTGACATTCTGTCATTTACAAACGATTATCCCAGGTTGAGGGAAAAGCCGATAGAGTGATACCAGCAGACGGACAGGTTTGTGAAGCTTGCAAATTGTCTCTGGGAAGACTTGAATACACTATTTGAGATTATAGTTCCAGCTGATTTGTGGCTTGAGTACAAGAGGGGTGTGGATTCGCCGACAAAGGAACCAGCAAGGGACAAGATTACTGGAGTACCGTCTCCTGATTTGATGAGGTATTACCATAAGGTGATTGAGTTTTTGAAACAAAAGGTGTTGCTAAAAGTCACTGATTGGCAGAAAATTGATCGAACAGCACAAGATGGCAAAGAATCGATACATGCTTACTATGAGAGGTTGTTGAAGGCGTTCAAACATTACCGTGGTACGGAGGTTATAGAGCCGAAAGATATGAATCATCTTGTGTTCAGGTTCGTTGAGGGATTGAGACCAGAGATTAGCCAGATGATTAAGAATAATTTGATCTGTTGGCAAGCGAAGCCGATTGATGAGGTGTTGCAGTGTGCGAAATACTGCAGCGATGAGATTGAATGGAAGCAGAGAAAGCTGAAAGAGAAGGTGATGGTGATGCAAATTAAGGCAGCTCTGACAGGGATACAGGGAAATGGAGTACAGCAGGTGATACAACAACAACCTCAAGGAAATGGGATCTTTCGGACGCAACAAAGAGGCAGAGGTTGGGGAGGTTTTGTGAACCGTGGTCCAGATTTGAATACTGTTGTAGTTCAAAATGATGTGCAAGGGATGAAAAAGTTGTTGCAATGCGTGCAGGGCGTGGGACACTGGAAGCGGGAGTGCCCAATGTTGGTGCAGGATGGTGATGTTCAACAAAGCAATGATGTCGGTACATTTAAAATGTGAGGGGTCCAAGTAGAGGGGTCAAAATCCGAACTTCCAGAATAATAATATGGTGCAGATGCAGGGATTCCAGCCTATGCAACAAATGAAAATGCCACATGTTCAACCATCACAGTTGCAGCAGATACAACAGCAGGTTCCCATGGTACCTAGACAGCAAATGCAGTTGCCCTTAGCTCCGATGGGACAGCAACAGGTGATGCTTCCTCAACAGGTCACAGGCCAACCAATGAGTCAAAATAATACAGTACAACAGTTCCCATTGCGTGGTGAGGATGGAATAAACGATGAATGGCCGGATGATTGTTCAGATAGTGAGGAATGTAGGCTTGCAGCGTCCCTAGAAGTAGATCAGAGGGGACCTTATGTGCAAGGGAAGGTGATGGGTCACAAGGTTTCGTTTCTGGTTGACACAGGAGCTACATGTTCTACAGTCAGAAGTGCAGAGGTTCCAAAACTGCCACTTTCGGGTGTACCAAAAGGGTGGTAGGAGTAGCAAGTCAGCTCCTGACAAATCCGATCACAGATCCGGTCCAAGTTGAAATTGGTACCTTCCAGAGATTACATAGGTTTGTAGTCTGTGATTCAAGTCCTGTATCCTAACTGGGGAGAGACTTACTGTGTAAAACAAGGTGTTCGCTCACCTGTTCCAATGAAGGGATTGAGGTGCAGACAAACAGTGATGACGAAGGGGACGATGGTCAGATCTCAGAGCCAGACACGGAGACCACAGATGAGGAATATCCTTTGATAAGCTTCTTCCCGATGTTCACAATGACTGATTTGCCAGCAGAATTGCAGGGAACAGTGACAGAGAAGGTGTGGGACTTGACAGGGAAAGAAGTAGGATTGATAAAAGGAGTAGAACCAGTCAGAGTAGAAGTGAAGCCAAATGCAGTGTTTCCCCATGTACCACAGTACCACATGGCACAGAACATCCTTATAGAAGTGACGCAGATAATTGCGCTCTTTGTGAAGCAAGGGGTCTTAAGAGAAGTTTTGAGCAGTCCATGTAATTCGCCAATAATGGGACTGAGAAAGCCTTGTGGGAACGTCTGAATTGTCCAAGACCTGAGAAAAATCAACAAGATTGTGGTAAAGTGTTGCCCTATAGTGCCAAATCCAGCCGTGATCATGTTTGAGGTTCCATGTGATGCAGAGTGGTTCACCGTTGTGGACCTGTCACAAGCATTCTTTTCGATGCCTCTTCATGAGGATAGCCAATTTCTCTTTAGTTTCAAATTCTTGGACAAGGTTTACAGTTGGTGTTGAATTCCTCAAGGGTTTTCTGAATCGCCTTCCATCTTCAATCAGATATTGAAGAATGACTTGGAATCATTAGAACTGCCTTTTAATTCGACTCTAGTGCAGTACATTGATGACTTGTTGATTGTATCCAAGACAAAAGATGACTGTAGGTATGACACAATTGCCCTACTGAATCATTTGGTAAAGAATGGACATAAGGTGTCCCCAAAGAAGCTACAATACTGTCAGAAAGAAGTGAAGTACTTAGGCCATCTGATTGAGAAAGGGTCGAGGAAAATCTCTAAAGAAAGAGTGACAGCCATATTGCAGATGAATCCTCCGACATCCAAGAGAGATGTAATGATATTTTTGGGAATGGTGGGCTACTGTCGTCAGTGGATTCCCAACTTCTCGATTATCTCTAAGCCTTTGGTAAGGTTGACTGTCAAGGAGATCATAGATGGCCCGGGTATTCTGACTATGTCCGAGAAAGAAATGAAGGCATTCATGGAATTGAGAGAGAGCATGTGCAGGGCTCCAGCTTTAGGTATGCCTGACTATACAAAACCTTTTGTACTGTTTTGTCATGAACGTGATGCTTGCTCTTTGTCTGTCTTGACACAGGTCCATGGAGGTGGAAACCGTCCCAGTAGCGTATTTTTCAGCTACTTTGGACCCAGTCGCAGCAGCCTTACCGGGTTGTTTGCGTGCAGTTGCAGCAGTTGGTCAGAGCCTTACTCAGTGTGAAGGCATAGTGATGGGACATCCCTTAACAGTAATGGTCCCACACTCAGTTGAAATACTACTCACCCAAACCAAGACCCAGCATATGACAAATGCCTGCCTGACTAAGTATGAAACCATTATACTGTGGTCACCCAATGTGGCTTTAAAAAGATGTACTGTGTTAAACCCGGCAACTTTGCTTCCTACTGAAAAGACAGATATCGATGATGCTGAGGAAGTAGAACACGATTGTCTTGAGGTAACAGAACTGTGCACCAAACCAAGACCTGACATCAAAGATACCCAATTAGAGGAAAATGATTACATTATATTTGTTGATGGCTCGTGTCTGAGAGATTCAGTGGGAGTACTGAGAGCCGGATACTCTGTGTGTACAATCTCCGTTATCCTGGAAGCCTCTTGGCTCGAAAGAGTATACTCTGCTCAAGTGGCTAAATTAATTGCTCTTACTAGGGCATGCCATGCCGCTGAGATCCTAAAAGTGACTATCTATACTGACAGCAGATACGGATTTGGAATTGTCCATGATTTTGTCCAATTATGGTCCCAGAGAGATTTCCTGACCTCTTCTAATTCTCCAGTTAAAAATGGTGAAAGAATTAAGGAATTGTTGTACGCGATTCAGTTACCTCTTGAAATTGCCGTGGTGAAATGCAATGCTCATGTAAATGGGAAATGGATATGCAGATCAAGTCGCAAGGTTTTGTGCATTGAACTGTATATTGTTCAGAGATCAGTGGGAATTGTTATCAGAAACTGAAAATGAGACATGCACAGGTTATGCATTGAGGGTTGTTGACACCATGGAAGAGTTAAAATTGTTGCAGGGACATACCAGCAAAGAAGAGAAACGCTCTTGGCTCAAATTGCAATGTGTACAAAGACCTGATGATTTGTGGGTTTCAGATGAGGGGAAAATGGTTTTGCCAAACAGTCTTCTGTCTCAGTTTGCAAGGGTTTACCATGGTCAAGCACATATTGGGAGAGATGCCATGATCAGGCAGTTTAAAATCGATTGGTTTAACCCAAAGTTCAGACAAGCTGCAGAAGTGATTTATCACAGGTGTATCATCTGTCAGCAGATGAATGCAGGGAGAGGGACCGTGGTGAATGTGAGCCACATTGGGAGAGCAGGAGGTCCATTTAGCAGAATGCAAATGGATTTTATTGAGATGCCTGTGTGTGGAGGTTTGAGGTACATGTTGGTGATTGTGTGTATCTTTAGTCACTGGATTGAATCTTGCCCTACAAGTAGGAATGAGAGTCTCACAGCAGCGAAGTTGCTGCTTAGGGAGTTGATACCAAGTTTCGGGTTTCCGATCTCTTTAGAATCAGATAGGGGAAGTCACTTCAACAACGAGGTGGATAAGCTCTTGTGTGCCGCACTGAGCATTGAACAGAAGTTGCATTGTAGTTACCGCCCTGAAGCGTCAGGACTAGTGGAACAGATGAATGGTACCTTGAAGTCGAGAATGGCAAAAATGTGTGCAGCTACAAATCTGAAATGGCCAGATGCGTTGCCCCTAGTGCTGATGTCAATGACAAATACACCCAACAAGAAAACAAGACTGTCTCCGCATGAAATTCTCATGGGTCGAGCTATGAGATTGCCCGCAGTGCCCGCAAATGCTCTTGTGAATATCACGGATGACATGGTGTTGGACTACTGCAAGGGTCTGGCTGATGTGGTCCGCTCTTTCTCTCACCAGGTGGAAGCAACCACATTGCCACCGATAAGTGATCCAGGTCACAATCTGAATGCCGGTGACTGGGTTGTTGTCAAGAAACACGTGAGGAAGTCGTGTTTTTAGCCGCGTTGGAAGGGGCCGTATCAAGTTATACTGATAACTACTACTGCTGTAAAATGTGCGGGAGTTCCAAACTGGATACATGCCAGTCACGCCAAGAGGGTGACGTGTCCAACTGATGAGGAACTTGAGTTGTCGAAAATAAGAGCTACAGGAAAGGAAGTCTCATGGCTGGAGTGTAATCAAAGGGGAAATGAGACTGAAGGAGAGCCCGTTGAGGACGGCTTGGTCACTCAACCAGCAAGCAAAACCCAGAGTGGTGACAGTGAGCCTATATCAACTGAGGCACCAGGGGAACCAACACAAAGGTAGGTTCTCCCAGAAGCAGACTGATACGGGTTTGAAGTTGAACCCCTAACAGACCCGGAAGGCGAAGGAGGTGAAACAGAAGGAAGTCAGAGTGTTCAGACTCCTCCTGAGCCACTTGCAGAGCCATCAAGAGAAAACACCATAGCACAAGAGGAGGGCATTGACCAGCAACCTGAAAAATCAAACAGTAAAAGGACATTGAAAGGAGAGAAAAGGCCAGGGCCACAAGCTGCAAAAGAGAAAGTAGTAATAGATGAAACAATAGAAGAAGAAGTTGATAGCATAAGGAGAGAGGATCTGAGTGAAGGAGACGTGTAGGGTGATCGCAAGCTGAAAAGAAAGCGGGTTACAAACAGAAGATACGCAGGTCCTGAATGGGCGTATGCAACATCAGCTGAGTGGCAGCAAGAATTCTTGGCATTCTGTTTTTGATCGAGAGATTCCAGGTCAATACTACGGCACCTGAATTTGACTGCAGAGAAGAGAGATTGTGTTAAAATTAAAATTAAGGCTGGAAAGCTGAGAGAAAAAGAGACTGATAAAATATCGGATGTGACACTGTTAACCTGAATTGATTTTTGACAAGCGATTGTGACAAGCTGCTAACCTGATTTGACAAGGATCCGGGGAGTGAGTGAAATGCTATAAATACTTGCTAAAGAAAGACTTTGCAAGAGAAAAAAAAAGAAAAAAAAGGAGCTTTCAGTCCTTCGTCAGTTGATTGTTGCTTCTATATTGTTCTGATTTCTGATTCTATACAGATCATGATTAACCTTAGAGATGACAATAATAGGGGTAGGATTCGTAGATGGTTGAGTATTATTTTGGGTGTTGTGAGTGCGATAGTAATAATAGCTGTGATTGGGGGAATACCCTTGGTGGATAAGGGTGCGATTAACAATGCTTCAACTCCCGAGACTGCTACACTAACACCATGGGAAAAGTTTGAGCAGGATCCAAAATATTTGCATGAGGGAACTAACACGAAAGGGGAACTATCTACTAATGTCTTCTATCGCTTGTTGAATGAGTATGTTGAAACAATGGATGGAAAGAATTGTTATGTGTGCACAAAGATTCCTTTGTCAGTACAAGAAGGGGTTACTTACTATAGTCTGCCACTAACCTACGGAATAAGTTGTAGTTTGCTATTAACAAGGTTTTATGATTAAGAATATATTCAGTACTTCTATTCTAATCTAGATGTAGTGTTTTCATTTGTGCCTACAAATGAATATTTGAGTAAGATAGCTAGAGATCATAGTATAAAGATAGTTAGGGGTTTCTTTGAGCCTACACTGACATTTGGTACAGCTTATGCCATCGCAATAATTTAACATGCTTACTAACGCCTTTAGAAAAGAGCTTTTTAGATCACACTGATGATAGAAGAAAAACGTTAAAGGTAAAGTTAGCAAAGGGATTAGAAAAATTAACGTTTGCAAATGATTATGCTTAAAGTGCAATAAAACACAAGGCACATTAGCTATAGACGCATTACATGTAGGAAAGCTTTGTATATACAGGCCAAAATCTGATCATGACACTTTAATTGTGGGACCGAGTGAGTGCAGACATGTGTTTTTGTTTCAGAGTAAGTGGACATTCATGTTAAATGGACAGGATCCAGCTATCCCTGGGATCTATTACATATGTGGACTTAATGCTTATTACCGTCTTCCAAAGGGATGGTATGGGACATGTTATTTGGGAATAGTTTTTCCCAAAGATCTACCAATTTGACGACTTAAGGAAGTTTCCTAAATTATCTGAATTACATCATACTAGACAGAAAAGAGAAACAGCAGCTGCTGTTGTAGGTGATATATTTACAGCAATAATTCCTTCAGTGGGAGTTATCTTGAATTCAATACAGATTAGAAAGTTGTCTACCATTGTGGATAACAAGCTGACAAACTTCACAGGGGCTATACTCCTGATGGATACTGAACATGCTGCGGAGAGGGCTATGACTCTTCAAAACCGGCTTGCTTTAGACATTCTTTTAGCAAAAAGTGGCGGAGTCTGTAGGATGTCTAATGAGCGCCACTGTTGTGCATTCATACCGGATAATAGTAATAAGATTAGAAGTATGCTTACTAACCTAACAAGAGATAGTACAGATTTGAAAGAGCTGAGAGAACTTGGAGTTTGGGAAAAGGTTGGAAAGGGACTTGCTAAAGTGGGAAGCTGGTTTAGTAATATTTGTAATGGGATACTTGCAAAAATAATAGGGGGAATATTGATTGTTTTAACTTGCTTATTTGGACTATGGTTATCATGTAAAATTAGTAAAAGAATTAAAGAAAAATTGCCAAAACGCAATATGAGGAGGGAAGAAAAGAAAAGGGAGAAAATATTCAAAGCAAAATATGATAAGTCAAAAATGGGGGAGGAAATTGAATTGCAGGAATTAAGAAAGTGAACAGAAAAGTAAAGGATGGATTTGTGTGATGACAAGTGTCATCAGAGGAGGGCTTGTTACAGTGTGGTTTTTATAATCAAGATTAACATGAAATGTTTATGAACTAATGCATAATAATGCCGCATAGAAAATGTATCAATGTGTTTTACTAAATGTGAGTCCGAAATGTGCCCACGGGGTGTGGCCATCATTATATACGATGATTAATGAAATTGACTAATAATGAAATAATAATGCACGAATGTATGATTTTGTATTAGTATTAAGAGTTATATGTTAAGGTTTTGCTGATTAATTCACTAGGCCTTAGTTAGCATGCGTCGAGGCCTAGCTGCCTGGGTTCATATTACATGTGTTTTTCTAACGTGCAGTGTGCTGACTTGCTGAAGGACATGTAGTTGTACTTTTCCAGAATCTAGAAGATGAGTGTAACCATAGTAGATTCATTCTCATGAAAATCGACTTGCTCAAGGAGATATTCTTGCCGAATGCAACAGTATAAACTTGCAACAGGTACAAGGTCGCCTAAACTGGTATAGACAATGGAACTACTGACTGGGTTTGTGAGAGGACCACGAGAACATGAAATCATACCGGACATTTTACCCGCTGGAGACGTCAATCACAGGAGCCAATAAACTACGTGAGAACTGTTATGGGGTGACAATCGAAAGGTGGTGACCGTTGGACTATTGGATGGAGATGATGGTGCGCTAAACCTTGCCCAATTGGAAATTAGGGGACTGTACCACAAGATTGATATAAAATTATGGACCTGAGGGATTGCCAACTACTACCAGCCATCACAAGCCATTGCATGCTGTCACTTTGATACTCTGCCTAAAGACTGTGCTGTGATTCCTCAAACCATCCTTACTTTGCCTTGCCCAATTCTATACTTTTCCTCCTTATGAGGGAGGTATTGCCTTTTGCCCCGTCTTGCTGAACTTTGCTGTGTTTCCTCGCTGATGGCGAACCAACTGATGTCCTGAGGATGAAGACTGAATCTGTATGCTGACCCAATATGGAGGGTAACTACATGATGATGAAATTGTGATTGTCTATTTGCCTTTTCTTTCTAGGTACCAACTGCTTCTTTTGACAGAGACCATAGCTAGAGGTTTTCTAAATTAATGTTGCTAAATTGTTTTGCATGAAGCCCAACATGCCAATGCTAATTCGAGGTTAGTTAAGGGGGTTCACTAAAAGGACGCAAATAGACAAACGACTGAATCTATGCTTTGTTGAATAGTGCGCTAATGATACTCTGCTAAAGTTTGTCCATGTTGACGTTGTGCTATGTTCTAATATTCATGATCTTTGCTTTGATGAAATCTTATTTGAGTTGCCATATTCTGACAATGATGATATGCTTCTTGGTTTTGAGACTAATAAACTTGCTCGTAGAGTGTAATCAATAGGGAATAAATATCATAAATTGTACTAAACTCTGTGTGGTTATTCATGACTGAAAGGTAATGGTGTGTTCAAAGCTTATTGACATTACTGATTGCTTTAATTGATTTGCTATTGTGAATATTGATGAGGTTATTGATTACTGATTGACATGTTGACTAGTTATCTCGTCTTAAGGAGATTTCAATCAGGGTCAAAAGATTCATCGGCCTAAAACGAGTCCCAGAGTGAATAAATTACCTAGATTGGGACGCTTTATCATTGTCCTGGGGATATTTGTACATGTGGAATTCAGGGTCTTTGGATTCTCTGACTTTGTACCTTATTGTTACCTGGAGTCTGAGCAACTCTAGTATTCTGTACCAAATTATTCATATTATTATAGAGACATTCCCTCCACCAAGTACCTACATTTTCCGAAGCATGAATTGGACTTGTTTTCTTCAATGACTGAACATCAACCAAATTTCCACTCTGATCTATATGAAGACCATGTCCTCTATCTCTGGACTGAACCACATTGCTAACCTGCTGATCTACAACATTCATTCCACTTGCATTCACCTTCATTGGTGGATTCTGACTTCCTTTACTTGCAGCTTTCATTTGCATCACCATCACCTTCTCTCTCAACTTTTTTTTGGTTCAATTCAGGGTCATCACTACAGTACTAATCAATGGGCTTGTTCTGCCAACAAATTAAATACTACCAAATGATTGCAATAATGTCTGGCTTCAATCCTTGCACAAATCTAAACACAAAATGACCCACATCTTTCAGCTCAATGTTTTTTCTACCACTATGCTGTTTGAAAGCTTGCAGCAATCTCTTAAAATATGCATGTATAGACTCTTTAGTTTCCTGCGCTGTCCTGTCAATTCAATTTTGTGCCAATCAATATCTTTTTGAGGTACTTTGTTCTTCAGAAATTCAGTTACCTTCTAATCATTTTTTATCACCTCTCAAGTGGTGCACATTTTACTGGATCTCTCGGAGGTTCACTGTCTGGCCAATCAACACTTCTTTTGCACTCAGTCGACAAATTAACTGGAACCACAATGTCAAACAATGTATTCAAATCTTTCCACAAGCAATTAGAAAGTTTCACAAACCTTCCTGTCTGCTTGTACCACTCCACTGTCTTTTCTCTCATGCTCGGGTAATCATTTGTGAATGACAGTATACAACTCCCACTCCAGGGTTGATGCACATAACCTCTCACTGCAACATGTTTACGTTGTCCTATGCCTGATTTTCTCCTGCTGGACACAAATTCTGCTTTGCTTTCTTTTGATCTCTTTTCTTTGCCCATCTGCCTTCCCATTTATCTAATGCTCCCATTGTTCAATTGTATGTTATTAATTCTTTGATATGCATTCTAATTCCAAGCGATCTCGTAAAATGAATATCTTTGTTACTGAACTATATTCTGCGCCTTTTCTTTAAGGGTTTAGATTTTTTTTAATCCCCTTCGTATTTCTCTGCCAATTCTGCTAACTTCTCATAAGTCAATCCTACATGTTGGGTGACATCTCTACACTTGAATTGCAATTCATCTTCAGTGTACATTTCCAATTGCTCCATCTCTAGCGTTTCCATAAATAATTAATTTAATTCTAATTTAAATCTGGGCACATTCACTGTTCTGACTCTTTCAGGTGTCTCTTCTGATCTAAAGTTACCATTTGGTATACCTGTTGCACCATGTGGGCTAATATTGTTTAACTAAAAACGTAACTGTTGTGCAGATAAACTTTGCAAACTAATAATATTTCTCTGGGACACATTTTGCAGGGTACTGCATTGCTCACTAGTAATCTGTTCTGGTGTGAGATTGTAAGGAAGTGGGGTTCCCTGAGGAAACCTCGCGTCGAGAATGGGCCCTTCTTGATTTAACATTTGGTTAAGTTCTGTAATTCATGTAGAGGTCAAAGTTGGGAATAATAAAGCTAGTCTCTCTTACCCTCCGTAATGGGTCTATCTTCGAACTGTTTGAATATATTCCAATTAGTAATATCTCCAGCACAGGCAGCTGGCGTTTCCAGAACTGCTGAGTCATTCATTGACTATGCATTACTTACAGAGGTACATGAAGCATACAATGAAACAACTGGACCTATAATCACTGGAACTGTTAATACATTGGGACGCATCAAATTTGTCTGACTCTGTGTAATCATCATTCCAATACTTTGACCTTTTAAAACAGTACCGAAAGCCTTTCCTGTTGGATTCGAGGTAACACATGACATTGTCTGCACTGGTGTATACATAGGCCTAGGCTCATTCAGATTTTAGCTCTGCACAGATGTAGTCACACTAGGGGGCATATTTATACTCAGCCTGTGCCGAATTAGCGTAAAAAATGTTGAGGCAAATTTAGTGCAAACCTTACACCATATTTATACTTTGACACCTGAGCCCGCAAACACCAAAATTCCGCTGTGCGCGTCATTTTCTGGATGTGTGAAACCGCCTTGCATTAATGACATGCAAGGTAGGCGTTTCCGTCCAAACACCCGTGCACCATATGTATCCCACCACACAAAAATCCTGCACGGTTGGGAGGCGGAGTCGGAAAATGGCGCACAGCCTGATATGTTTCAAAAAATAACACCTGGGTCAGGGCAGGCGTTAAAATGGGGCAAACACATCACTACTTAAGGAAAACACACAGACACAACAGCAGAGCTCCAAAAGGAAGACATGGAGGTGCTATTCATCCAGCATGCACAAAGACGCAGAGCACAGGACCAACAGCAGTAGCTTCCACCACACCAGCAGGGACCCCAAAGGCAACGCAGAAGGCAGGAGAGGATATTCAGGACCAGGACAACCCTTCTGGGACTCAGGCAACATAACATCATCCAGAGGTACAGACTCAACTGGCAAGCTATTCAGCAGCTGCTGCGCCACATTGAGCCACAATTGGCACCCAGCTTGCAGACAACCCACATCATTCCACCAGAGACCAAGCTGCTAGCTGTCCTCCACATTTTGGCAAGTGGCTCTTTTCAAACCACTGGTGCCCTGGTTGCCGGGATCTCACAGCCCTCATTCTCTGCCTTCCTACCCAAGGTACTGGATGCCATCATCTCCCTCACACCCACCACATCAGCTTCACCAAAACACAGCAGAAGCAGCAGGAGACCAAACAGGGCTTCTACCAAATGAACGGCTTCCCACACATTTCTTGGTGCCATTGACTGCACACATGTATGGATTGTGCTACCTGCTGCAACCGAGCATCTATACCACAACAGGAAGCACACTCACTCCATCAATGTGCAGGCCATTGTCGATCACCGGGGTTTGATCACCGACATTGTGGCAAAGTATCCTGGGAGTGTACATGATTCATTCATCTTCCACCACTGCACCATCAATCAACACTTCGAGGATGGACGATTTGGAAATGGCCTACTTGTTGGTAAGTGCAGAAACCTACTTATATACACACAGCACTGCAACCCTGTAGGACACACAACACATACACCACTACATTGACACGTGGCCAGGAAGACACTGAGGTTGTGACACTGCTAGTCATGTTTGATATCCTGACACAATGGGATACACACCTAGGGACAAATGACAGATGCAAATAACAACAGATGCCAGTCCACAGACACAAGGGAACAATTAAAAACCATACAGTGACAATGACATGCCCTTAACTGCCAGTACAACTTGGAAGATTAATCTTACAATATCACATCAATAAGACTCAATCACACACCCTTCCAAACGATATGTTCTGTGTAAGGGTATGCAATGTTTTTCGCTGCAGGTCTAACACCATGACACACATAGCATGATTATGATGCCTCCAATGAATGGGACATGGAATCATTGAGGCTGTACCAACGTTTTACATCACTCCTGGTCTGACATTGCCCACTACCAATAAGGAAGTGGACTGTGCTAAGAACACATATTGATGTGACAATACTGCAAAGTGCACATTCCTACACATACGGTTTGAGACAATTACACTATACATGTTGGAAAATGGGTTATTGTTAAGGGCAGGTAAATACCTACACTTAGCAATAGGCCACTAACCTCCACTTAGGTCCAGTTAGGTCCCAGTAAATTAAACCCAGCTCAACCCTTGGTAGCTTGGCAATCAGAGTCAAGGCTTAACTTAGGAGACAGAGGGGGTCATTCCGACCCTGGCGGGCGGCGGGCGCCGCCCGCCGGGCGGAGACCGCCAGAAGACCGCACTGCGGTCAAATGACCACGGTGGTCATTCTGACTTTCCCGCTGGGCGGGCGGGCGACTGCCAAAAGGCCGCCCACCCGCCCAGCGGGAAAGCCCCAGCAACGATGAAGCCGGCTCCGAATGGAGCCGGCGGAGTTGCTGGTGTGCGACGGGTGCAGTGGCACCCGTCGCGATTTTCAGTGTCTGCTAGGCAGACACTGAAAATCATTATGGGGCCCTGTTAGGGGGCCCCTGCACTGCCCATGCCTGTGGCATGGGCAGTGCAGGGGCCCCCAGGGGCCGCACGACACCCGTTCCCGCCATCCTGTTCCTGGCGGTTTTTACCGCCAGGACCAGGATGGCGGGAAGGGGGTCGGAATCCCCATGGCGCTGCTGCGAGCAGCGCCGCCATGGAGGATTCTTTGGGGCAGGGGTAAACCGGCGAGAAACCGCCGGTTGCCCTTTTCTGACCGCGGCAGAATTGCCCATGAAGCACCGCCAGCCTGTTGGCAGTGCTTCCGCGGCACTCTGCCCTGGCGGTTTTCACCCGCCAGGGTCAGAATGACCGCCAGAGTGTAAAGCATCCAAATATCATAAAACAGTAATTAAATAAAACACAGGAAACAGTTTAAAAATCCCAAACCAATTTATAAGAATAGATTATATTTTTATCTTTAAAATGACACAAAAACGAATAAAATCGTATAAGGGGAACCAGAGGTATGAATTTTTAAAGAATTATTGTTTTTTAGCGCCTAGAAACAAAAAGCGCCAATCGGGTCATGTGGTTGCATCTCGACCGGGGCAAAGTCAAAGTTTAAGGCTGACTGCGATAGAGCCCTGCTCGGCTACAAGCCGCAGGAGTCCTCGGTTAAAAGTTTACCTTCACACTTAGCCTCTTTTCTGAAGATTTTCTTCAGCGGGATGAACCTGCCAGTCCAATCCGACCTCCTGGAGCCCTTCTCCGGATACGCATCGCGGGAATCCTCTGTGGAGATTTTTACCTTCGGACTTAGTCGTTTTTCCGAGGTGAAAATCCTTCAACCGGGGTAAACCAGGATCTTGATCTGACGTCCCTGGAGCCATCCTCGGATACGCTGCCTGGGAGGTCCCGGTCAACTTTTTACCTTCGGACATAGGGGGTCATTCAGACCCTGGCGGTCATCAACCGCCAGGGCCAACGACCGCGGAAGCACCGCCAACAGGCTGGCGGTGCTTCCTGGCCAATTCTGACCGCGGCGGTAAAGCCACGGTCAGAAAGGGGAAACCGGCAGTTTCCCGCCGGTTTTCCCCTGGCCATAGGAATCCTCCATGGTGGCGCTGCAAGCAGCGCCGCCATGGGGATTCCGACCCCCTTCCCGCCATCCTGTTCCTGGCGGTTCTTACCGCCAGGAACAGGATGGCGGGAACGGGTGTCGTGGGGCCCCCTAACAGGGCCCCATAAAGATTTTCAGTGTCTGCTTTGCAGACACTGAAAATCGCGACGGGTGCCACTGCACCCATCGCACCCCTTCAACTCCGCCGGCTCCATTCGGAGCCGGCTTCATTGTTGAAGGGGCTTTCCCGCTGGGCCGGCGGGCGGCCTTCTGGCAGTCGCCCGCCAGCCCAGCGGGAAAGTCAGAATGACCGCCGCGGTCATTTGACCGCGGTACGGTCTTCTGTCGGAATGACCCCCTTAGTCTCTTTTTCTGAGATATTCTTCACCGGGACAAACCAATCAAATCAGGCCGGATCGCGGTTGAGGCAAGCTGGCCAGAGTTGCTGCAGCGGGTCGGTCCCTCTACGGAGCTTTTTTTCAAAAGTTCTACAAACTTCTGGGGCTTCTCCCAGATGTCCTTTGAAGGTTCTTTTGAGGTCCACAGCTCACCCCAAGGGTCCAGAAGTTCTGGGATGGTCCTTGGGGGTGCGGACTACAACTCCCCGAATGCACCTGACGCAAACTCTTTTTGGCCATTGGGCAGTGGTCAGCTGGTTGATTTCTTCAGGAGTTGGTGCAGGGGACTCTGATTAGCAATTTTTCACCTGTAGCAAACAGGGAGTCCCTCCTTGAACCATTTGAAGCCAGGCAAAGTCCTTCTTGTGGTGCAGCCCAAGTGTGCAGCTGGTGCAGTCCTTCTGAGTGCAGGTTCCAGGTGCAGGCCAGGGGTCCAGCAGGGCAATCCTTCTTCTCCTTTGGTTCTTCCTTATTGAAATCTGATGGGGATCTGAGGTGTGGGTGCAGGTCTGCCAGTTTTATCCTTGCTCCTGGGTGAAAAGCAGGGGGGTCTTGGTTCTCCAATCAGGTGCAGGGTCCTTCCCCCTGTGCTTACCACTTTCTGGGAAGTGTGGTAAAAATCAATCCCAGGAGGCAACATTCTCCAAAAATCCATCATGGCTGAATCTGATTTTTGGAGGTTACATCTGGCTGAGCCCACCCACTGGTGTGGCTAAAAATCATAAACACACCCCTCTCCTGCCCTCTCCTAATCTAATCAAGGGGGCACCTAGTTGTCGGGGTTGCAGGATGTGGGGGTGTTGCTGGTTGCTCCAAATGTTCTTCTCTGCCTTTGAAGACCAGTTTGCCGGCCCTCTCCCTTCCAGCCTCACCAACTGCTGAGGGGAGATTCCCTCCCACAGGCACATTCGTTTTGTGTGAAGCCAGGCCACTTCACACCTCATCAAGGCAGCCTGGCTAGGCTGCCAGAGGCTGGCCAATCAGAGTACAGCAGCAACAACAATGCAGGGCTGAAATTGGCATCTTTTCAGGTAAAGGTTAAAACTCTTTACCTGAACAAGTTATATTAAATCCAACAACTGGAAGTTGTGGAATTTATTATAACAATTAATTTGATACCAAACTCTTGGTATCCATCATTTAAGGGGACTTTAAAAATTAAAATAAAGTCTCCCCATTCTAGCCTATGAAGGCCATTTACTACAATGAGGGAAAAATGAATTTGGCTGTTTTTACTTCACCAGGGCTTATAAAACTATTTTTATAAGGTCCCTGCTTATAGTTACATGGCACCCAGCCCTAAGGGCACATAGGGCACACCTTAGGGGTTACTTATATGTACAAATAAGGTAGTTTAAGACTTTGGAACTACTTTTAATTCCAAAGCCGAATTTGCATATAACTTTAACCCCTTCGCTGCCAGGCCTTTTCCCCCTATTGTGCTGAGCCTTTTTTTGGCTATTTGGAGCAGTTTGCGCTTAGGCCCTCATAACTTTTTGTTCACATAAGCTACCCACGCCAAATTTGCGTCCTTTTTTCCCAATATCCTAGGGATTCTAGAGGTACCCAGACTTTGTGGGTTCCCCAGAAGGAGGCCAAGAAATTAGCCAAAAAACTGTGAAAATTTCGTTTTTTTAAAAAAAATGGGAAAAATGGGCTGCAGAAGAAGGCTTGTGGTTTTTCCCCTGAAAAGGGCATCAACAAAGGGTTTGCGGTGCTAAAATCACCAGCTTCCCAGCTTTCAGGAACAGGCAGACTTGAATCAGAAAACCCAATTTTTCAACACAATTTTGGCATTTTACTGGGACATACCCCATTTTTACATTTTTTTGTGCTTTTAGCCTCCTTCCAGTCAGTGACAGAAATGGGCAGGAAACCAACGCTGGATCCCAGAAACCGCAACATTTCTGGAAAGTAGACATAATTCTGAATTCAGCAAGGGGTAATTTGTGTAGATCCTACAAGGGTTTCCTACAGAAAATAAAAACTGAATTAGAAAAATATTGAAATTGAGGTGAAAAAAACATCACTTTTTCTCTACGTTTTACTCTGTAACTTTTACCTGCAATGTCAGATTTTTTAAAGCAATATACCGTTACGTCTGCTGGACTCTTCTGGTTGCGGGGACATATAGGGCTTGTAGGTTCATCAAGAACTCTAGGTACCCAGAGCCAATAAATGACCTGCACCCTGCAGTGGGTTTTCATTCTATGCCGGGTATACAGCAATTCATTTGCTGAAATATAAAGAGTAAAAAATAGCTATCAAGAAAACCTTTGTATTTCCAAAATGGGCACAAGATAAGGTGTTGAGAAGCAGTGGTTATTTGCACATCTCTGAATTCCGGGGTGCCCATACTAGCATGTGAATTACAGGGCATTTCTCAAATAGACGTCTTTTTTACACACTGTCTTACATTTGGAAGGGAAAAATGTAGAGAAAGACAAGGGGCAATAACACCTGTTTTGCTATTCTATGTTCCCCCAAGTCTCCCGATAAAAATGATACCTCACTTGTGTGGGTAGGCCTAGCGCCCGCAACAGGATGTGCCCCAAAACACAACGTGGACACATCACAGAAAACAGAGCTGTTTTTAGCAAAGTGACTTCCTGTAGATTTTGGCCTCTAGCTCAGCCCCCACCTAGGGAAACCTACCAAACCTGTGCATTTCTGAAAATTAGAGACCTAGGGGAATCCAAGATGGGGTGACTTGTGTGGCTCGGACCAGGTTCTGTTACCCAGAATCCTTTGCAAACCTCAAAATTTGGCTAAAAAAACACATGTTCCTCACATTTCTGTGGCAGAAAGTTCTGGAATCTGAGGGGAGACACAAATTTCCTTCAACCCAGCGTTCCCCCACGTCTCCCGATGAAAATGATACCTCACTTGTGTGGGTAGGCCTAGCGCCCGCGACAGGAAACGCCCCAAAGCGCAACGTAGACACAGCCAAATTTTTGAAGGAAAACAGAGGTGTTTTCTGCAAAGTGCCTACCTGTAGATTTTGGCCTGTAGCTCAGCCACCACCTAGGGAAACCTACCAAACCTGTGCATTTCTGAAAACTAGAGACCTAGGGGAATCCAAGATGGGGTGACTTGTGTGGCTCGGACCAGGTTCTGTTACCCAGAATCCTTTGCAAACCTCAAAATTTGGCTAAAAAAACACATGTTCCTCACATTTCTGTGGCAGAAAGTTCTGGAATCTGAGAGGAGCCACATATTTCCTTCCACCCAGCGTTCCCCCACGTCTCCCGATAAAAATGATACCTCACTTGTGTGGGTAGGCCTAGCGCCCGCGACAGGAAACGCCCCAAAGCGCAACGTGCACACAGCCAAATTTTTGAAGGAAAACAGAGGTGTTTTCTGCAAAGTGCCTACCTGTAGATTTTGGCCTGTAGCTCAGCCGCCACCTAGGGAAACCTACCAAACCTGTGCATTTCTGAAAACTAGAGACCTAGGGGAATCCAAGATGGGGTGACTTGTGTGGCTCGGACCAGGTTCTGTTACCCAGAATCCTTTGCAAACCTCAAAATTTGGCTAAAAAAACACATGTTCCTCACATTTCTGTGGCAGAAAGTTCTGGAATCTGAGGGGAGCCACAAATTTCCTTCCACCCAGCGTTCCCTCACGTCTCCCGATGAAAATGATACCTCACTTGTGTGGGTAGGCCTAGCGCCCGCGACAGGAAACGCCCCAAAGCGCAACGTAGACACAGCCAAATTTTTGAAGGAAAACAGAGGTGTTTTCTGCAAAGTGCCTACCTGTAGATTTTGGCCTGTAGCTCAGCCGCCACCTAGGGAAACCTACCAAACCTGTGCATTTCTGAAAACTAGAGACGTAGGGGAATCCAAGATGGGGTGACTTGTGTGGCTCGGACCAGGTTCTGTTACCCAGAATCCTTTGCAAACCTCAAAATTTGGCTAAAAAAACACATGTTCCTCACATTTCTGTGGCAGAAAGTTCTGGAATCTGAGAGGAGCCACAAATTTCCTTCCACCCAGCGTTCCCCCACGTCTCCCGATAAAAATGATACCTCACTTGTGTGGGTAGGCCTAGCGCCCGCGACAGGAAACGCCCCAAAGCGCAAAGTGCACACAGCCAAACTTTTAAGGAAAACAGAGGTGTTTTCTGCAAAGTGCCTACCTGTAGATTTTGGCCTGTAGCTCAGCCGCCACCTAGGGAAACCTACCAAACCTGTGCATTTCTGAAAACTAGAGACCTAGGGGAATCCAAGATGGGGTGACTTGTGTGGCTCGGACCAGGTTCTGTTACCCAGAATCCTTTGCAAACCTCAAAATTTGGCTAAAAAAACACATGTTCCTCACATTTCTGTGGCAGAAAGTTCTGGAATCTGATGGGAGCCACAAATTTCCTTCCACCCAGCGTTCCCCCACGTCTCCCGATGAAAATGATACCTCACTTGTGTGGGTAGGCCTAGCGCCCGCGACAGGAAACGCCCCAAAACGCAACGTAGACACAGCCAAATTTTTGAAGGAAAACAGAGGTGTTTTCTGCAAAGTGCCTACCTGTAGATTTTGGCCTGTAGCTCAGCCGCCACCTAGGGAAACCTACCAAACCTGTGCATTTCTGAAAACTAGAGACCTAGGGGAATCCAAGATGGGGCGACTTGTGTGGCTCGGACCAGGTTCTGTTACCCAGAATCCTTTGCAAACCTCAAAATTTGGCTGAAAAAACACATGTTCCTCACATTTCTGTGGCAGAAAGTTCTGGAATCTAAGGGGAGCCACAAATTTCCTTCAACCCAGCGTTCCCCCACGTCTCCCGATAAAAATGATACCTCACTTGTGTGGGTAGGCCTAGCGCCCGCGACAGGAAACGCCCCAAAGCGCAACGTGGACACAGCCAAATTTTTGAAGGAAAACAGAGGTGTTTTTTGCAAAGTGCCTCCCTGTAGATTTTGGCCTGTAGCTCAGCCGCCACCTAGGGAAACCTACCAAACCTGTGCATTTCTGAAAACTAGAGACCTAGGGGAATCCAAGATGGGGTGACTTGTGTGGCTCGGACCAGGTTCTGTTACCCAGAATCCTTTGCAAACCTCAAAATTTGGCTAAAAAAACACATGTTCCTCACATTTCGCTGGCAGAAAGTTCTGGAATCTGAGAGGAGCCACAAAATTACTTCCACCCAGCGTTTCACCACATCTCCCGATAGAAATGATACCTCACTTGTGTGGGTAGGCCTAGCGCCCGCGACAGGAAACGCCCCAAAGCGCAACGTGGACACAGCCAAATTTTTGAAGGTAAAACATAGGTGTTTTTTGCAAAGTGCCTACCTGTAGATTTTGGCCTGTAGCTCAGCCGCCACCTAGGGAAACCTACCAAACCTGTGCATTTCTGAAAACTAGAGACCTAGGGGAAACCAAGATGGGGTGACTTGTGTGGCTCGGACCAGGTTCTGTTACCCAGAATCCTTTGCAAACCTCAAAATGTGGCTAAAAAAACACATGTTCCTCACATTTCTGTGGCAAAAAGTTCTGGAATCTGAGAGGAGCCACAAATTTCCTTCCACCCAGCGTTCCCCCACGTCTCCCGATAAAAATGATACCTCACTTGTGTGGGTAGGCCTAGCGCTCGCGACAGGAAACGGCCCAAAACACAACGTGGACACATCAAATTTTTTCATAGAAAACAGTGCTTACCTGTGGATTTTGGCCTCTAGCTCAGCCGGCACCTTGGGAAACTAGCAAACCAGCACATTTTTAAAAACTAGAGACCTAGGGGAATCCAAGATGGGGTGATTTGCGGGGCTCTGACCAGGTTCTGTTACCCAGAATCCTTTGCAAACATCAAAATTTGGCCCCAAAACACTTTTTCCTCTCATTTCGGTGACAGAAAGTTCTGGAATCTGAGAGGAGCCACAAATTTCCTTCCACCCAGCGTTCCCCTAAGTCTCTCCATAAAAATGGTACCTCACTTGTGTGGGTAGGCCTAGCGCCCACGAAAGGAAATGGCCCAAAACACAACGTGGACACAACATATTTTTTCACAGAAAACAGAGGTGTTTTTTGCAAAGTGCCTACCTGTGGATTTTGACCTCTAGCTCAGCCGGCCCCGGGGGGGGGAAATGCCCTCAAATAAATTTGACCCCCACTCCCCAAACCCCCCCTGCCCAGGAGCGACCCTTGCCTACGGGGTCGCTCCCCCTGCGTGACATTGGCGCCAAACAACAAATCCCCGGTGCCTAGTGGTTTCTGCCCCCTTGGGGGCAGATTGCCCTAAAATTGACCAATCTGCCCCCAAGGGGGGCAGAAATGGTCTAAACACAGTTTGCCCCCCAGGGGAGCGACCCTTGTCTGATGGGTCGCTCCCCATCTCTAAAAAAACAAACAAAAAAACACAAAAAACAAATTTGCCCTGGCGCCTACAGGTTTCTGCCCCCTGGGGGCAGATCGGCCTAATAATAGTCCGATCTTCCCCCAGGAGGGGCATAAATGGGCTAAAATAAATTTGCCCCCGAACCTCCACCCCCCCCCGGAGCGACCCTTGCCTACGGGGTCGTTCCCCCTGCGTGACATTGGCGCCAAAAAACAAATCCCCGGTGCCTAGTGGTTTCTGCCCCCTTGGGGGCAGATTGACCTAAAATCGACCAATCTGCCCCCAAGGGGGGCAGAAATGCTCTAAATACAGTTTGCCCCCCAGGCGAGCGACCCTTGTCTGATGGGTCGCTCCCCATCTCTAAAAAAAACACACAAAAAAAATTTGCCCTGGCGCCTACAGGTTTCTGCCCCCCCTGGGGGCAGATCGGCCTAATAATAGGCCGATCTTCCCCCAGGGGGGGCAGAAATGGCCTAAAATATATTTGCATCCCCAACCCCCACCCCCCCACCAGGAGCGACCCTTGCCTACGGGGTCGCTCCCCCTGCGTGACATTGGCGCCAAAAAACAAATCCCTGGTGCCTAGTGGTTTCTGCCCCCTTGGGGGCAGATTGACCTAAAATCGACCAATCTGCCCCCAAGGGGGGCAGAAATGCTCTAAATACAGTTTGCCCCCCAGGGGAGCGACCCTTGTCTGATGGGTCGCTCCCCATCTCTAAAAAAAACACACAAAAAAAATTTGCCCTGGCGCCTACAGGTTTCTGCCGCCCCTGGGGGCAGATCGGCCTAATAATAGGCCGATCTTCCCCCAGGGGGGGCAGAAATGGCCTAAAATATATTTGCATCCCCAAGCCCCACCCCCCCACCAGGATCGACCCTTGCCTACGGGGTCGCTCCCCCTGCGTGACATTGGCGCCAAAAAACAAATCCCTGGTGCCTAGTGGTTTCTGCCCCCTTGGGGCAGATTGACCTAAAATCAACCAATCTGCCCCCAAGGGGGGCAGAAATGGTCTAAATACAATTTACCCCCCAGGGGAGCGACCCTTGCCTGATGTTTCGCTCCCCATCTCTAAAAAAAAAAAAAAAAAAAACACAAAAAAAAAATTTGCCCTGGCGCCTAGAGGTTTCTGCCCCCCCTGGGGGTAGATCGGCCTAATACCAATAGGCCGATCTGCCCCCAGGGGGGGCAGAGATGGCCTAAAATAATTTTGCGGCCCCCACCCCCCCCCCCCGGGAGCGACCCTTGCCTACAAGGTCGCTCCCCTTGCGTGACGGCGCAAAAAAAAGATCCCTGGTGCCTAGTGGTTTCTGCCCCCCTTGGGGGCAGATTGACCTAAAATCGTCCGATCTGCCCCCAAAGCGGGCAGAAATGGCCTAAATACATTTTGCCCCTCCAGGGGAGCGACCCTTGTCCAAGGGGTCGCTCCCCATCTGTAAAACAAAAAAACAAAAAAATCCCTGGTGCCTAGTGGTTTCTGCTTGGGGGCAGATCAGCTGAATCAAAATAGGCTGATCTACCCCCCAGGGGGGCAGAAATGGCCTAAAATAATCCCCCCCCCCCCCCGGGAGCGACCCTTGCCTAAGGGGTCGCTCCCCTTGCGTGAAATTCACGCAAAAAAAAGAACTCCAAGGTGTCTAATGGTTTCCCCCCCCCTTGGGGGCAGATTGGCCTCATCAAAATAGGCCAATCTGCCCCCAAGGGGGGCAGAAATGGCCTAAATATAATTTGCCCCCTAGGGGAGCGACCCTTGCCTAAGGGGTCGCTCCCCACCTAAAAAAAAAAAGAAAACATAACAAAAAGAAAAAATAAAAGAAATGATCCCTGGTGCCTAGAGGTTTCTGCCCCCCAAGGCCTTCCCAAAAAAATGCCCCCCCTGGGAGCGACCCTTGCCCAAGGGGGCGCTCCCCACCTAAAAAAAAAGAGAACATCATAAAAAAAAAAAAGCTCCCTGGTGCCTAGAGGTTTCTGCCCCCAAGGGGGGTAGAAAAGGCCTTCCCAAAAAAATGCCCCCCCTGGGAGCGACCCTTGCCCAAGGGGTTTACTCCCGTTGCGTGAAATTTGCGCAAAAAAAAACTCCCTGGTGTCTAATGGATTCTGCCCCCCTTGGGGGCAGATTGGCCTCATCAAAATAGGCCAATCTGCCCCCAAGGGGGGCAGAAATGGCCTAAATATATATTGCCCCGTAGGGGAGCGACCCTTGCCTAAGGGATCGCTCCCCACCTAAAAAAAAAGAGAACATCATAAAAATAAAAAAAAGCTCCATGGTGCCTAGAGGTTTCTGCCCCCCCTGGGGGCAGATCGGCCTAATAATAGGCCAATCTGCCCCCAGGGGTGGCGGAAAAGGCCTTCCCAAAAAAAAGCCCCCCTGGGAGCGACCCATGCCCAAGGGGTCGCTCCCGTTGCGTGAAATTCGCGCGCAAAAAAAAACTCCCTGGTGTATAATGGTTTCTGCCCCCCTTGGGGGCAGATTGGCCTCATCAAAATAGGCCAATCTGCCCCCAAGGGGGGCAGAAATGGCCTAAATATTATTTGCCCCCTAGGGGAGCGACCCTTGCCTAAGGGGTCGCTCTCCACCTAAAAAAAAAAGGTCCCTGGTGCCTAGAGGTTTCTGCCCCCCCTGGGAGCAGATCGGTCTAATATTAGGCCAATCTGCCCCCAGGAGGGGCAGAAAAGCCCTTCCTAAAAAAAATGCCCCCCCTGGGAGCGACCCTTGCCCAAGGGGTCGCTCCCTTTTGCCAATTTCATTGAAAAAAAAAAAATCCCTGGTGTCTAGTGGGGTTTCAAAAGCCGGATTGCAAGCAATCCGGCTTTTGAAACCTGTGAGAGCCTTCAAAGGGAAGGAAATACATTTCCTTCCCTTTGAAGCCTCTCGGGGCCTCCCCCATGGGATTGAAAGAGAAATGCAAAAGCATTTCTCTTTCAATCGCGCTGGAAGCTCTGCTTCCAGCGCGATGGGGAGACCCTGTGACTAATCAGCGCACGCGCGCGCGCTGACGTCACGGGGGGGGTGGGAGGGTCGGGGGTGGGAGGGGAAGGGCTTCCCCTTCCATCCCTGACTTCGGGGGTGGGGTGGAACCCCACAGAGGGAGCGCTAGCGCTCCCTCTGGGGTCTGTGCACAGGACGTAATGGTTACATCCTGGGCACAGCAGCACTGTGCCTCAGGACGTAACCATTACGTCCTGGGCACAGAAGGGGTTAATTTAAAAGCAGCCAGCAAGGCAGGCCTGCCTTTAAAATGACACTGGGCACCTCAGCAGCACACCTAGGGGTGCACTACCTATGCTGTGGTCCCTAAACCTACATGCCCTACCATATACTAGGGACTTATAGGTAGGTAAACTTAGCCAACTATAATTAGCCTAATTTGCATATCCAGTTTACATAGAGCACTGGCCCTGGGACTGGTAAGCAGTATCCTGGGCACAGCCAAGAGCCAGTAACTACTAGTACCTGTCCAAAAAGTGTGGGGGTGACCAGGGCAAAAAGGAGCACTTTCCTACAATACAAAACAGATGTACAGGCATATGGACCTTCTTAAACTTAAACCGTCAACCCCACAATCAAGTTAGGCAGCTTAACTGGACCAGTAGGTACACTTCTGAACCAGTAGGTACACTTCTGAACATGAGTCAACTCAGTGAGGGCAGATATATAGGTTTGCATAGAACTTGTCACATATGGGATATTTGTGCATTGTCAATTGTCAAGACGTCAGTGCTGCCAACTTATGGAGATGTGTTTTACATTGTCACCTAGCCAAATCAAAGGGCCTCACTGATGTTTAACAAATTCTATTGCATGTGTTAAATTGGATGGGATGTCCAGGCCATATAGATGCAACCGTGTTACCACCACTGTGGAATTGATTCTGTGTATGGAAGTATCATGCCACCCACATGGACACCTCTTTCACATGACATAATGCATGGGAGTACACAATGTACTGCAAGTCTACAAAAATACCACTGACATCCGGTCAATCAGCCAAACACCAGTTCAGATAATAAAACATCCCAATGCTGATGGTACATCCTAGAAGCCTAGGATTCCACACAATGACACAAACACAGATGAGTCACAGACAACACAAGAGAACAACTTCCATGCAAACTGATAATCTTGGTGCAAGCTCCATCACAATTTTTCACTCTTTTTCTCTTTCAGCTGATCAGGGGTATGGGATCCAGCCATAGATCATGACCCCATTTGCAAACCCAAGCACAGCATCAGAGCGTGCCTATAATGAGGCACATCAGAGGACATGCACCATAGTAGAGAGGACCTTTTGCATCCTGAAGTCAAGATTCAGGTGCCTCAACATCACCGGAGGCAGCCTCCTATACTCACCTGAAATGGTGTGCAAGATAATTTTGACCTATGCCATCCTGCACAACATTCGTGTAAGGAGGAACATTCCCCTTTATGAACCAGACCCACAAATGCCTTAAGAGGAGGAAGAGGAGGATGGTGTCCATCAACATGAGGGGGACCATCCAAACACTGCAGCAGGATTGTGTCGGAGATAACACATTGCACAAAACTTCTTTTAACTCTAGTCACCATCACCACTGTCTTACCATATATCATTAAACACCTGATCTAATCACTGAATCATGGTCTGGGTAATTATTTATGCATCACATGATCCCTAGGATTCATAATCAGAGTTTAGCCTCATGGAGCGCTGCAGATATACAGATTAGGATACTGAAAACCACATCACATTTGATGGGTATGAATGTACAGCCAACTTCATACACAGTGTAAATGCCATATAGCTTGTCCATTTCACATTTGAAGGTCAATATCAGAGGCCCACAGCTATGGCACACATCCATGTTGGCAACATGGTTCATTGCAGCATATGGCACACAACTTAGACACCATCATTCATAAGGTAAAAAACTGCTTCATACATGAGGCAGTGGGTGTGCTATTGCATTGGTAACAGGAATGTATGACCAGACCCTTGACAGCAGTAAGTGTGACATCAGCTATCTCTGCAAGGAGTATGTGTGACAAGAAGTCCATGTAAGCTGCAAATGGATAGCACGAGTGCCCCAGGTATGACAAGCATTGCTCACAAGTCATGCCCTGCGCATGCTATCCCAGGTTATAAGTCCTGCCACTGCCATGTTTTCAGTCTCTCCCCACCCTTCTCTAGGGGGCCCTGGAAATGAACTATTTGCACCCAGATAATCCTTCATCGACACACACTCAGACTCACAGTCTGACTCCAGTGTGCTTCCCTCTTCAGTATGCATGCCATAGTCATAGTTCATCTGTCTGCATGGACTTCAGGTCCGATAATGCTCTGCCTGGCAGTCTGTGGGACCTGTAATCACCTGCCCATTTCTTCCCATTTGAAAGGTACTGTTGGCCCTTTGAACTTGATTCTCACCTACAGGACTTGTGAGAGACAGAAGCTGCACACACCTGTGAGCACTTCCATGCAGACCAGCCATTTGAACCTGCACTGCCCTTGCTGCTGTCTGGAACGGCTTAGAAGCTGCCATTATATGTATATCCTTGTTGTTCATTGCCGTATAAATCACTTGTGTAACACAGGCTTTGGGTGATTGTGTAACGTTGCAGCCAACAGGACAAATACAGTTTTCATTTTCCACAGTGTTTTTCCAGCTTTTTCCCGACTCAGTCTGCTCACTGTGTATTTGCCTTGTTCATGTTAGTTCCTGACAGAGCCTTCATCCTGTTAGCCTGATTGGTTTCTGTCTTTGTGTTACCATAAAGGTTCCCTGTGGCTACATTTGTCTCATAGTTGCTTCCCATGTCCTCACTTTCCTCCTGGGGTATTGTGTGTGGCAGGTCTACGATGAATCCTCAAATAGATTGTATAGCGTAATCAGTTTACTTATTGTATCATGGTCTGGGACATGTCTTCAAATAGCCTAATCACGTCCCATTCCTTGTCTGGGTTTCAAGTATGCATGAGTGACAAACAGTGACAGTGTACCATGGCTCTATGCATGGATTGGGTATGGTGCCTCCAGCACAACAAACAACATTTGCTAATGTGCATGAAAGGACAAAACATGTTTGCGCCCTGACGGTCAACACACAGATTCACATCGGCCACAACCTATTGATGATGCTTGTGTGGTGACTAGCTGTGAAATAAATCAGCACAGAGGCACTGATGTTCCCGGTTGCAGTGGGAATTTTAGAGGCCACCCTGTGTACAAATGCTGTGATGAAACCTGCCGGTTTACAATTACTGATCCATTAACTTTGTGAGCACACCAAGGTTGCCCTGTTGTCAGTCTCATAAAACATCTGCAGTGCCATAGCTCGACTATCCCCATGTGTGTTTTCAATTCCTCTTTGGCTTTCGTTCAAATCTGCTTTGAAGGATACTCTGTCAATGCAGCGAATGGCTCCACAGACTCATGACTAGACCTGCATGTAACTGTGACAACATGGATCCCAATAATGACACAGGGTACACATGGCCAAACAGTTGAACTGGACACTTTTGTGCAATTAACCACTGGAAATATGTTAATACATGCAGCTTGGTCTGCTTTAAATCCACTGCCACAAGAGAAAAAAATTAATAATTTACATGACTCAACGTGTGGAGTGACATTACATATTTGGAGTGGTTTTGGGACTCTGTGTCACAAACACTGTACATACATAGCATTTTCAAATGCCTGACTCATGGGTACTATACAAACAAGTGACCAGGAAGTGGTATCCAACATTCCAATACATGTGATGGCTTAGTCTTGTAACATTGCCATCATCAACCATCCTCTATCTATCCTGTGCATAGTTTGTCATGGGAGATGCTTTTGTCCCAAAAATCCGGGAAGTTCACATAGCATTGGTTGCTACGTGTATGACAAACACATTTCCTGACTCATTTCCAGACTGAATAGCATCTGATGGCTATCCACATTTACAACACATGCAAACAAGCACATTTATGAAAACATGTCTTGTGATGTTCACACAGAAGGCCAACTAAACTTGAAATAGCCAATTCACAGACATTGATACACAGGCAATGAGTTAATGTATTAAGTTGCATAGCCTTGCTATCCTCTATTGACGTACAACCTGCTCAAACTGGGTAATACCAATTTGTATTATAAAAGTTTGGGTATTCATTGCGTCAGTGAAGAATGCTAATCCAGTACAACAACTAGAGGATCATGGTCTGCAGTAGTGTGATCTGCCACATGTGCCCAAACACTTGAATGCATAATGCAGGTGCACACAGCCTGTCCCCGTATAGTTACAGCTGTCATGTACTATAAAAATGTGAGAAATGACCCAAACCCAGTAAAAGACATATTGACGCGTATGCGTAAAAAAAACCCACATATGCGTCAAAAATCGCTGCATATGCGTAGAAAAATTATGCTCACAGCCATGATACATCCATTGCCCCGAGCGGTAATTCCTACACTGTACCCAATGAAATTGGTCCCCATTGCGAAATAATTGGAACTATGGATGCGGGGTAATTTTGTAAGCATTTGCGTAAAAAAAAAAATTGTGCACAGACTGTAAGTGTCATAGGGGGTCATTCTGACCACGGGAGCACCGCCAACAGGCTGGCGGTGCTCCCGAGGGCATTCTGACTGCGGCGGTTCAGCCGCGGTCAGAAAGGGTAAACCGGCGGTCTCCCGCCGGTTTACTGCTGCCCCAGTGAATCCTCCATGGCGGCGGAGCGCGCTCCGCCGCCATGAGGATTCAGACACCCCCTACCGCCATCCTGTTCATGGCGGGAAACCCGCCATGAACAGGATGGCGGTAGGGGGTGCCGCGGGGCCCCTGGGGGCCCCTGCAGTGCCCATGCCAATGGCATGGGCACTGCAGGGGCCCCCGTAAGAGGGCCCCAAAAAGTATTTCAGTGTCTGCTTTGCAGACACTGAAATACGCGACGGGTGCAACTGCACCCGTCGCACCCCTGCAACTACGCCGGCTCAATTCTGAGCCGGCGTCCTCGTTGCAGGGGCATTTCCTCTGGGCCGGCGGGCGCTCTTTTGGAGAGCGCCCGCCGGCCCAGAGGAAATGTTTGAATGGCCGCCGCGGTCTTTTGACCGCGGTGCGGTCATTTGGCGGCGGTACCTTGGCGGACGGCCTCCGCCGTCCGCCAAGGTTAAAATCACCCCCATAATATTTTGATGCATCATAATAAAAACGTACCGCATTTGAGGCAGGAAGTGATCTAATAGGATATCCTGTTTACAAAATTGGTACAGTGGGTGTACTTTCACTTTCACTTTGCAGTCTGTGATTTTTCTAGACTGTGTGGCTGTGCTTAAGGTTTTGTCTGTCCCAATTGTGCTTTTGTCTCCTGTGTGCCATCCAATTTGTCATCTGTGTTATTTGTAATTGTCTCAGTTGTTCATTGTAAGTGTTTATTTGTCATTTTTGGTGTCTAATTTTGTCTTTCTACTATTGGGAGTCTGTTGTGGGTATTGTTAATTTGGGGATAGTTGGGCTGTTTGTGGATTACTTTATTTTCATTTTCCTCCCTCCTTTCCCTTTATTATCCTCTGTACCCATTAATTTTCAAATTATTTCTGTCATGTTGGGTAAGCCACGTCTGGGGAGAATGGGTGAGGAGGAGCTGGGGCGATTCATTTGGCTGGTGTGCCACTTCCTCCCCTTGATGATCGAAGCAGGTGGCTGGGTAATACAGGGGCATCACACAGAGGCAAGGAGGCTCTGGTGGTCAAAGTTGTTGTACCATCTGCGTCGCATCTTCAACACACCGCGCAACGACCACCAACTAAAGCACTGCTGGGCTGACCTTGTTGCCAGAGAGCAAGACCTACTGGACCACCTGGGTATTGTGATTGGTGGCCCTGTTGGTGAGTACAATTCAGAGTAATGTGCACATTGAAATGCTCTGTAGTGACAGTAGCAGATGTGTTGATATGCTGCAGGCAATGTTTTTTGACATGTGAAATGCAAGTTAAAGATACAGTGGCCCTGAGTTATACCATAGTTGCTACACATTACCATAATTTGTTGACGCAACAGCTGCACTAATTTATGAAACCCCACTGGATGTTGTAAATTAGAGCTGCCTTCACGTCAATAGAATATGCTAACGCAGCTCAAACATATGTTTTATCCATGGTCTGTGAGTGTACCAGGAAAGAGATGTATTTCACCAGCTAATTCAAAGAATTAATGTGTTCCCTAATTATTTAGAATACATGGCCCATACGTACCAATTTTCATTCTAACCTCAGGTAATATCTTAGGCTGATAGTTTGACTTGGTTGTGCCGCAAATAAATTAGGAATGAATGCCAAAGCAATGCACACGGGTTCATATCTAAATGTTTGGTGCTACTTTCCATAGCTGTAGCATATAACATGAAGCAAATGATACAAATTGAGGGATAACAACTATCCCTGGCCCTCTGTTCATTGTACCTGGGTGTTTTAAATTGGTCTTGGGCACAATAACTGGAACAGAGCTAATGCATTTCCCATCTGTGTTACTCTATAGCCATGCACTTCTCATAAGTTATGGGGTCATCATGGGATACCTGACGTTGGGGAATGCAAGGTCACAATGTATTACGTGCATGATGTCTTGCAAGGGACCCCTGACCAATTCCATCATACATATAGGGCTCCCTAAAACTTTGCTCGTTTACGTTTGGTACACCCCTGCTGGTCTAGTGCAGTATATGTACAATAACTAACTTGGATGCTATCACAGACGTGGGTGTATGCTAATATCAGAAGATCAGCATTACTGTGACTGCTGCCATTCCGAAGGTACATACAAATTGAAACCTAAATCATCATGATTGACACAGTGGTAAATTTGCAAAAACATGTTTCAATAATGTGACAGTGTCAGTTTGCTGTATACCTGCTGTTCTCCCTACTTGGCAAATGTAAGATGATGAATGTGGCTAACTGTGATTTCCAAAACCCATTATGGGTACACGGGGCAATGAGTGACACATTTCAGGTGCAATGACTACACCTGTGATAATTCATTCTGTCATGGATGACCACAATATGCACTGTCAGCATATATTTAATTGTTGTATTAAAATATTTAAAATGGCCAATCCATGTCTTGCCTCAAATTGTCACCAAGTAACGCACAGGACCCCTGTTATTATGGTGTCATGGGGGCATATGTGGCTCAGGGTACACTGTTAATGTAACATATGTAACCTACACACAACTCAGGCCCTACATGTAACGGACCATAGAAAGCATAATAAATCATGACCACCTTCCATCAACCCACATGAGCAACACACAGTAACTGATTGTCCTTTGGTGCACAAGCCACAATACTTGAGTGAATGGTACTGCAGTGCTCAAGGAATGCGGCTTTGCATGTCCCTCATTACTACAAATGATGAAAGGAGTACACTACATAAATGAGTCTGCAACCAATTGATGAATCATGTTTGTCACCACATGATAATTAGTGCCACTGCATGTGTGGAGGTGTGTGTGTTTATTACTCACTGGAGTGAAAGGATCTATACATGTTTGCAGTGCTATGTATGATGGAGTATCATCATGCCTGAGAGGCTGGACTTTCAGATATAATGTCATACACAATAATTTAATTTGAAAGTGTTGTACAGTGCACTGACATTGAGCACATTTCACTCTTCCATGCTTTACAGGTGGACCTGCCGCTTACACAATTGGCGAAGTGGATCGATTTGCAGACCCAGACATATCTAGTAAGTGTTGATATTTCTGTTCTGTGTTGTGTTTGCAGCTGTTGTGTGATTGACTCCTGTGTGCTGGACACATAGCAAGGTATCATGTGCTGGCACATGATCTGATATGTAACTTGACTGGAGTTTCACTTTTTTTCCATATTTGATTTGGACAATCAGTAGCGTATAGTCATATTTTGGGATTGTAGTGCAGCCCTGTATGCATGGCCATGTGAATAGGGTGACATTTGTTGTCAATTTTTTTTGTAAAGAAAATTTAGCAGAGGGCCATATTCATGATTTAGTCAGCAAGTCAGACCCTGAATCTCACAGAATAGGGATGCCACAGTATTACCCACAGACTTGAGCCTCCCTGTTCACCAATGAACATATTCGACTGTATGTTTGACTTCCTAGCAGCATGTAGCTCCACATGTTGTGCTACGTGTATGTGCACTTGAGTACAATGTCATAGGTGTGCATGCAGCTCATGCCCAGATGTGTGCTTTTCATCTATCTGCTTGTTGTAGGACAGGTATTAGTGGTATCAAATGATGTTGACAATTGTCTGCAATTACAAACATAAATGTGGATGGGATTGTCCAAGGTTTGTGTCTATACTAGTTGGACACCCTCCTTACCTGTGGTGGACTGCCTAAACCCATGCACAGCTGTCCAAAGCTTCCTGGGTGTCCTTAATGTTTGAAAGTATGTGTTATTTGTCCATCCCCCCCTGAGGCACTGGCTTAGGGTTACGAAATGTGTACCTAGGTGTGATGACCCAAGTTTAGTCCACAGACATGTAAATCTGTAAATCACTTGTCCAAACCTAGGATACCCACTCTTGATTAGCAACTGCATACCATCCTGGCAATTCCATTTACAAATCACAGATCTTGTGGCCCTTGATTATCATCCAGAAGATAGTCATTAGTTGGCCTGTCACATGTGGAGGACTTGCAGCATTTGTTACGTGACTAATGGCTGAACAATGATGCTTAGATTATTTAAGTTGGTACACATCTTTTAGAGCATTGCTGTGCTGTTAGATAGGACATGTGTAGGCTGTGTTGGCATGTACTTCCTCAGGGAGAATCTGTGATCTGTATGGTAATATGGCCTGTTTCAGCTACATTAGATGTATTGTGTGATTCTAATCAGTAGCTGTATCACACAATTAAGTACCTAATGTTTGGCTTTATCTTTTTTAACAGCAGCCAATATGGATGCCAGCCAGATTCGTGAATTTCAGTGGCAGGCGATACGTTACCATCACATTCTGGATGTGGAATCTGGGTTCTGCCACATGGCATGGTGTTTTCGCTATGAAAGAGCCTCAGGGGTGTGGAGGGCATTTGCCCTAGGAGGCCCTTCTGTGTCCACAACAGCGGCCACCACCAGCACCACCACTGCGACTCAGGTAGCACCAAGGATGCCATCCACCACTGCAGGACCATCCACTTCCTCAGCTCCAGGACCACTGACAGCAGCACCTGCACCTCCCCCTCCAAGCATGGCACCACCAACTGGACAACCCTCAACAACTGGCACTCAGACCACCCCTGCTGCAGTAATTGACACTGGTGATTTTCGTGCTATGCAACATGACATGCAACGGATGTTGTGCAGACTGGACAGGCTGCAGCAGGAGGTGACGCAAATTAATAAAAGGGTGCGTGCCATTAAGAAGACCCTGCGGAGGGTGAACTTGTGAATCTGATACCATCACCCGTGATTCCCTCCCCCCCTCTTTCCTGGTTCTTTTAATTAGTAGGTTTAGGGGGGCTTAGTGTTAGGTTAGAATAGGCTGTTAGTTTAGTTAGTAGTAGTGGGTTGTGGGGTGGAAGGTATAATATTTTTACATGTGTTTTTTTGTGTGTGGGTGGGGGATTATGTTGGGGTTTCTGTGTATCGAATAAAAAAAAACAAATATATAAAATATATATATATATATATATATAGATAGATATATAGAAATATATATATATATTGTTTAGCATTAGATAGTATGTGTTTAGGTTAGTATGTGTTGTCCTCCATGTGTCCCGTCATATAAGGAGGTGGGGGGTTGATGTTTAGAGTGGTTAGTTAATTGTGATATGTAAGTTTAGGTTAGGGTAGTTATGGCCAGTTGTGGGTAATGTGCAGTTAGGATCGGTTAGGTTAGTTAAGGTTTTTCCCATAGTTTTATTATCCTTAAGTAAATATTTAGGTACTCCTTTGCAGTATGTGTCATATGCTTAGGGATCAGGACCTTGGCATGGGTGAACAGTGTCAATTTAGTATTTGCATTTGTGTTCCATCCTGCATCCAAATCCCAATTGAGCTGTCACATTGACAGCCACACCAAAGCTACTCATCTATGCATCTGCCAACCATTGCACCCACCACTCAAGGTTTCTATGGATCCCAATGTGTTGTTAAGTTTGGATGTATGTTTTCAATCTGACATACTTTGAGACCAGATTTTGTATTGAGGACATTGGGTTACGTCTGCCTGCAGCCTGATGTTCATGTGAACCCTGATAAGGTGAGTGGTGGTATAATCTCATGTAGTATAGTATATATAATTCACACCTATCATTTGTTACATTGTACAGGCAGGTTACTTATTTGTACGTATACTCATACACATCCATTCCTGCTGTATGGTGTGTGTGTGGAAACATTTGAGTCAAATGTCACATATGTAAAGATTGTCTGGAAGAAAAATTAGAAGACAATATTTTTCTGCATAGACATCCCTTGAAGAAGATTTAGGGGGGTCATTACAACCCTGGCAGACGGTGTTAAAGCGGCAGTAATACCGCAAACAGGCCGGCAAAAAATAAAAGGGAATTTTGACCGTGGCGGAAACCTAGGATACCCACTCTTGATTAGCAACTGCATACCATCCTGGCAATTCCATTTACAAATCACAGATCTTGTGGCCCTTGATTATCATCCAGAAGATAGTCATTAGTTGGCCTGACACATGTGGAGGACTTGCAGCATTTGTTACGTGACTAATGGCTGAACAATGATGCTTAGATTATTTAAGTTGGTACACATCTTTTAGAGCATTGCTGTGCTGTTAGATAGGACATGTGTAGGCTGTGTTGGCATGTACTTCCTCAGGGAGAATCTGTGATCTGTATGGTAATATGGCCTGTTTCAGCTACATTAGATGTATTGTGTGATTCTCATCAGTAGCTGTATCACACAATTAAGTACCTAATGTTTGGCTTTATCTTTTTTAACAGCAGCCAATATGGATGCCAGCCAGATTTGTGAATTTCAGTGGCGGGCGATACGTTACCATCACATTCTGGATGTGGAATCTGGGTTCTGCCACATGGCATGGTGTTTTCGCTATGAAAGAGCCTCAGGGGTGTGGAGGGCATTTGCCCAAGGAGGCCCTTCTGTGTCCACAACAGCGGCCACCACCAGCACCACCACTGCGACTCAGGTAGCACCAAGGATGCCATCCACCACTGCAGGACCATCCACTTCCTCAGCTCCAGGACCACTGACAGCAGCACCTGCACCTCCCCCTCCAAGCATGGCACCACCAACTGGACAACCTTCAACAACTGGCACTCAGACCACCCCTGCTGCAGTAATTGACACTGGTGATTTTCGTGCTATGCAACATGACATGCAACGGATGTTGCGCAGACTGGACAGGCTGCAGCAGGAGGTGACGCAAATTAATAAAAGGGTGCGTGCCATTAAGAAGACCCTGCGGAGGGTGAACTTGTGAATCTGATACCATCACCCGTGATTCCCTCCCCCCCTCTTTCCTGGTTCTTTTAATTAGTAGGTTTAGGGGGGCTTAGTGTTAGGTTAGAATAGGCTGTTAGTTTAGTTAGTAGTAGTGGGTTGTGGGGTGGAAGGTATAATATTTTTACATGTGTTTTTTTGTGTGTGGGTGGGGGATTATGTTGGGGTTTCTGTGTATCGAATAAAAAAAACTAAAAAACAAAAACAAATATATAATTGTTTAGCATTAGATAGTATGTGTTTAGGTTAGTATGTGTTGTCCTCCATGTGTCCCGTCATATAAGGAGGTGGGGGGTTGATGTTTAGAGTGGTTAGTTAATTGTGATATGTAAGTTTAGGTTAGGGTAGTTATGGCCAGTTGTGGGTAATGTGCAGTTAGGATCGGTTAGGTTAGTTAAGGTTTTTCCCATAGTTTTATTATCCTTAAGTAAATATTTAGTTACTCCTTTGCAGTATGTGTCATATGCTTAGGGATCAGGACCTTGGCATGGGTGAACAGTGTCAATTTAGTATTTGCATTTGTGTTCCATCCTGCATCCAAATCCCAATTGAGCTGTCACATTGACAGCTACACCAAAGCTACTCATCTATGCATCTGCCAACCATTGCACCCACCACTCAAGGTTTCTATGGATCCCAATGTGTTGTTAAGTTTGGATGTATGTTTTCAATCTGACATACTTTGAGACCAGATTTTGTATTGAGGACATTGGGTTACGTCTGCCTGCAGCCTGATGTTCATGTGAACCCTGATAAGGTGAGTGGTGGTATAATCTCATGTAGTATAGTATATATAATTCACACCTATCATTTGTTACATTGTACAGGCAGGTTACTTATTTGTACGTATACTCATACACATCCATTCCTGCTGTATGGTGTGTGTGTGGAAACATTTGAGTCAAATGTCACATATGTAAAGATTGTCTGGAAGAAAAATTAGAAGACAATATTTTTCTGCACAGACATCCCTTGAAGAAGACTTAGGGGGGTCATTACAACCCTGGCAGACGGTGTTAAAGCGGCAGTAATACCGCAAACAGGCCGGCAAAAAAAAAAGGGAATTTTGACCGTGGCGGAAACCACCAACAAAGACAGCCACTTTAACACTCCGACCGCCACGGCGGTACAGACAAGCAGCGAAGCGGTTACCGCCAACAGACAGGTGGAAGACAAAGTGCCGCCCACAGTATTACAACAGGCCAATCAGCCACCTTTTCCGGGGCGGATTCACCGTGGATAAAAACACGGCGGAAACAGCCATTTCAATGGGAAAACGCTCACCTTAACACACTCCACAAGGAAGGAGGGCACCTTGGAGCCGGAACTCCAAATACTCCCTGCGATAGTGTTCCTGCTCCTCTATGATCATCAGCAACGCCGGCACCGAAGACATCAGTGAATACTGCATCTACGACATGGGGAGGGGGAGGCAAAAGTCAGGGACACACACATGCAACACCCCCACCCCCCACCCCGACACTCGCACACTACAACACACACACACCAATGCATTTCCAAACATCACAGTAACAACCCCCAACCCCCCCGGAAGAATGCAAAGACAAAACGAAATGAGTTCAACCATTGTAATGTATCAAAATAAGGTAAGCTAATATATACAGATAAATATACACATTCAAAAAATTATACATCACGATTAGTAGTGCAGGTATGCACCATTCAATGTCCGTGGACCACTGGGCCCAAAATGCATAGGCGAGGCCCACACACGATACCTGTCCAGAAACGGAGAGAACACTGCTGGGGCAGCAGATAGAAATACAACAGGCACCTCAGGGGGAAGGGAAGGGGGGCACCTCAGCCGGATGACAGCACCACGCCAGATCCACGACGGGGCTCCATGCCCATTGATGTATCCTGGGGAGTGCAAAGCCACAGTGTCACAAGTCTTTGCAGTGGGTGGTTTGCCCACTGTACCATCCTGGGAAGTGCAAAGCCACAGTCTCACAAGTCTTTGCAGTGGGTGGTTTGCCCACTGTACCATCCTGGGGAGTGCAAAGCCACAGTCTCACAAGTCTTTTCAGTGGGTGGTTTGCCCACTGTACCATCCTGGGGAGTGCAAAGCCACATTCTCACAAGTCTTTTCAGTGGGTGGTTTGCCCACTGGACCATCCTGGGGAGTGCAAAGCCACAGTCTCACAAGTCTTTTCAGTGGGTGATTTGCCCACTGTACCATCCTGGGGAATGCAAAGCCACAGTCTCTCAAGTGGATAACAGTCTCCACTGGTTCTGGAGGGGGACTGGTGCCCAGAGTGCTTCATCCTGTTAAGGACTGAGGTAGTGGATGCTGTTCTCCACTGGTTCTGGAGGGGGACTGGTGCCCAGAGTGCATCACTCTCCCTGTTACGGTCCCAGTTCCGTCACTGCCCCTGCCGCACATGGGCTAGCGGTGCTTGAGTTGGCGGTGCTTGCCCTGTTCAGCGGTGCTTGCCATGGCGGTCTTTGCCCTGTTCAGTGGTGCTTGCCCTGTTTGGCGGTGCTTGCCATGGCGGTCTTTGCCCTGTTCAGCGGTGCTTGCCCTGTTCAGCGGTGCTTGCCATGGCGGTCCTTGCCCTGTTTAGCGGTGCTTGACTTTGCTGTCTCTGACCTGTGCAGCGGTGTGTGCCATGGCGGTCCCTCATTGCCCAGCGGGGCTGTGGCTGCCGGGGCCCTCCTGGGCACTGACTCTGGCGTGGTCTTCTGACCAGTGACGATTGGGCTGCCCTCCTGGGCACTGACTCTGGCAGGAGGGCACTGACTCTGGCGGTGGTCTCCTGACCAGTGACGATTGGGCTGCCCTCCTGGGCACTGACTCTGGCGGTGGTCTCCTGACCAGTGACGATGGGGCTGGCGGTGGCGTCCTGGGCAGCGGGGATGATGGCGGCCTTCTCCGCTGTGCTGCTCTTCCCAGACTTTGGCGCTTTCTTCTGCCCCTTTCCCACCTTGGGAGGAGTCACAGCTGACTTGACACTCCCCCCGGGACCTTTGTGAGCGCCTTTGCCGGCAGGAGTCTTCCCCCTCTCCCATCGGGCACTGTCCAACTTCTGGTGCTTCACAGGGGGGGACTGGCTGTGCTTTGGCTCTGTGTCACACTGGCTGCCCTGGTGCCCGGTGCACTCCACATACTTCTAACAGGCACCACTGGTACCAGAGTTTTTTTGGCTGAGGTGCTACTACGGGACCTATGAATTGGAGGGGGGTGGTGGGAAAGAGATCAACGTTGCTCAGGAAAAGTTTCTGGTGAACACTGGGACAGGTAGCTGGAGAGGGTCTGGGAGTGGAGGAAGAGGAGGTGGTTGTAGGAGGTGTAACTTTTGATGATTTAGGTGCAGGTGCATGTTCTGGAGGCTGTTGTGAGGTGGATGGATGTTCGGTGTGTGTGTGCCCGCTTTTGTGTACTTTGGGAGGGGGCGTCACAGACACACTGGGAGAGGACACAGGGGACGTGTAAATGGTAGTGGGGGTGGTGAGTGCAGGTGAGCGGGGTGTGGTGGTGGGTGTTCTGGTGCAAATCCTACTGGCTGTAGTGGTAGTGCATGCAGGTGAGAGTGTAGACGACACTGGGAGGGAGGAGGGAGATGACGAGGAAGGGGACACATTGGAGGCAGTGGATGTTGCTGTGTCTGTATGTGAGTGATGCTTGCGTGAGTGCCTGTGGGATGTGTGGTGCCTATGTTTGCCTGAGCTGCCCTTGTGTGTTGAGGTGTGTGCAGGCTGGTCTGATGGTGTGCTTGGGATAGGCAGAGGTACAGGGGATTAGGTCTGGGTGGAGGAAGTTGGAGGGGGGAGGCTAGACACAGGGACAATGGCTGCCATCAGTGCTGAGGCCAGAGATTGCAGGGTTCGATGACGGGCAGCCTGACCAGAATGAATACCCTCCAGGAATGCATTAGTGTGTTGCAACTCCCTTTCTACACCCTGGATGCCATTCACAATGGTAGACTACCCAACAGTGAGTGACCTGAGGAGGTCAATGGCCTCCTCACTGAGGGCAGCAGGGGTGACTGGGGCAGGGGCTGAGGTGCCTGGGGCGAAGGTGATGCCCACCCTCCTGGGTGAGCGGGCACGGGGTGAAGGCTGAGGGGCTGCTGGGAGGGGGGTGCTGGTAGGGGTAGTGGCGGCTGTACCTGTAGAAGTGGGGGGCACAGATGTTGCCGCCACCACAAGGGAGCTCCCATCGGAGGACGAGTCCATGTCGCTGGTTGCTGATCCGGTGACCGCCGTAAAGCTCCCCTCGCCTTCTGTCCCACTGGTGTATTCTGAGTACGTGGTGTGGCCCTCCATGGCCATGTGGGATGCAGCCCCCTCGTGCCCCGGTGCCACTGTATCTCCGCCTGATGATGCTGATGCACAAACGAACAGGGAGAGCACAAAAAGGGGTTTGGAAACAGAAGAAAGACAGGTTGAGTGCATGGCTTACCGCTTCTGTTGGCGGACAATACAGACACAGCACCCCTGCACTACGCCGCGCTCTTGGGCTCTACAGATGCAGTTCGGGGGATATGGCCTACATGGCTATGGTGGACATCTGCACACATAGATGACACAGGGGCATGTATACCAGTACTTGGCATTCTACAGAGGTGGGATGGAGTGCCACATGGCCTGCATTACGGAGGGGCCTAGCCTACGGAACTCGCCCTGGCCTAGGGAAACCCACAGCCCTCCTCCCCCACCCAGACCCCTCCACTGCGCGCAAAGTCAGCAGAATGAGAGTGTACTCACCCCCTTGTGTCTGCTGTGATGCCCTCATGCGCCCATCCAACTCAGGGTAGGCCACCGCCAGGATCCGGAACATCAGGGGGGTCATGGTGCGACGGGCACCCCTCCCACGTTGGGAGGCCATCCCCAGCTGAGCCTCCGCCGTCTTCTTGCTCCAGCGGCGAATGTCCTCTCATCATTTACGGCAGTGGGTGCTCCGTCTCTGGTGGACCCCCAGGGCCCGGACGTCCTTGGCGATGGCACGCCAAATATCCTTCTTCTGGTGGGCGCTGACCTACATGACATGTACAGGGGAAGAAGAGAAGTCATTACCAACTGCACCATCAAAGTGAGTGGGCCACATCCCTACCCTTGCCATGTGGCACATGCATTCACAGTCCTTCATGCTCGCAAAACTCTGCCCCCTTCCTTCTTACATCCAGCCCTCTCCACCCATGGATAGCCCACACAACTTGCACCCTATGTACTCACCTGTTGGTCTGGGGGACCGTAGAGTAGCGTGTACTGGGGAGGACCCCGTCCACGAGCTTCTCCAACTCCTGTGCAGTGAAGGCAGGGGCCCTTTCCCCAGAAGCACGTGCCATTGTCTCTTCCAGACCGAGGTCACAGCAGCACTTGCAGTGTAGGTCCTCTCCTGTCGAAGATCAGGTATCGAGTGATTGAACAGATAGAAAATGGCGGTCACATCCGCGGCAGTGACGTCCGCGCGGTGCGTATCATCACCGCTGGCGCACTTCGTCATTGGCTCCTGGGACCCAGAGGGTCCAATGTTAACCAATGCAGCATTGCGCCGTGATCTTCGACCGCCTACCGCAACGGTGTACGGCAGCGCAGTTACCTCACATCCCATTGTCCCACTTTAGAGGTCAGGCAGCTGCCATTTCAGGGGCCCACATGGATTCATTTTCAACTTCATCACACATACCTAGGCCTGGACTCAACACACATACAGACAATGTTTTGGATTTTGTTTCGTGTTCTGTGTAGCTGTGGGTACATACCTCTGAGTTGCTTGACTCTGTGGTCGCTGTTGTCCTTCCTAGGCACCGTCAGCTGGGACATGTGAGGAGATGGCGTAATCCTCCGGTGTACCGACCACTGGTGGACCTGTTGACAATGGAGGAGCGACATTTAATCATCACCTACACGTTTGACCGTGCCACAATCCAGGAACTGTGTACCCAGTTGGAGCCAGACCTTATGTCACCAATCCGCCATCCCACAGGAATCCCCCCTCAAGTGCAGGTGCTATGAGCGCTCCATTTCCTAGCAACTGGGTCATTTCAAACAACAGTGGCCATGGCATCAGGGATGTCCCAGCCTATGTTTTCCAACGTGTTGTCCAGAGTTTTGTCTGCCCTGCTGAAACACATGAGGAGCTACATCGTTTTCCCTCAGGTGGAGGATTTGGCTACTGTTAAAGGTGACTTCGATGCCTTGAGACATATCCCTAACATCATAGGTGCCATTGATGGGACCCACGTAGCTCTGGTCCCCCCCCCCACAGGAGTGAACAGGTGTACAGGAACCGGAAGAGTTATCATTCAATGAATGTACAGATGGTATGTTTGGCAGACCAGTACATCTCGCAGGTAAATGCTATGTTCCCTGGCTCAGTGCATGACACCTACATCCTGCGAAATAGCAGCATCCCTTATGTGATGGGTCAACTCCAGAGGCACCGGGTGTGGCTATTAGGGGACTCTGGTTACCCCAACCTGTCATGGCTATTGACCCCAGTGAGGAATCCCAGGACCAGGGCAGAGGAACGCTACAATGAGGCCCATGGGCGGACTAGGAAGGTGATCGAACGCACCTTCGGCCTCCTGAAGGCCAGGTTCAGGTGCCTCCATATGACAGGTGGTTCCCCATTCTACTCACCAATTAAGGTGTGCCAGATCATCATCACCTGCTCTATGCTTCACAATCTTGCTTTGCGACGCCAGGTGCCTTTTCTGCAGGAGGATGGTCCAGATGATGGTGTTGTGGCAGCTGAGGAGCCTGTGGACAGTGATGAGGAGGAAGCAGAGGAAGAAGACATTGACAACAGGGACTCAGTCATAGAACAATATTTCCAGTGACACACAGGTGAGAACACTTTCTTTACTAATACATTTACTTTCACACTTCTACCTCTATCCTGTCTGTCAATTTCAAGCAGTATTTGGTAACTGAGTTGTACATTTCCATTACGGTTTCACAGTTGTGGTTGCCAACGTGTGTCATCTGCTTGCATCCTTCATGGACTTGTGATGTGTGACATAGGTATGTTGACATTACATTTTCAAACTGATTTTGTCATTGTCATAGCTAATACACATTTTCAAAATCACAGACTGACTCCAGATTGTTTTGTGCTTCAATGGTGTTTATTGAAGTGCTAATTATTGGAGGGGGTGGTAAAATGGTGATGGTTGATCGTGGAGGAATGTCCATGGCAGAGTCCAGTCTATTAGTCTCACAGGTGCACTGCGCATATGGGCATAGGAAGTGGAGCTGGGGAAGTTCCAATATGGACAGGGTTACAAAGTGGGACAGTGGGATGACAATCAGGGTGGTCTCATTTCTTGGTGGGGGTCTTGCCATCGTGCTCTCTCCTGTTCCTGGATCTCAGGGACCGCTTGCGGGGTGGTTCTTCGTCTGCAGGGGGTGGGGTGTTGGTGTGGTGGTCCTGTAGCGGGGCGTCCTGTCCACTAGCGCCGGCGGAGGTGGTGGGCAGTTCATCGTCCATGCTAGTGTCAGGAGCCCCTTCGAGTGCCACAGTGTCCCTCATGGTGTTCTGTATGTCCTTCAGCACCCTTACGATGGTGCCCAGGGCGGAGCTGATGGTTCTGAGTTCCTCCCTGAACCCCAAATACTGTTCCTCCTGCAGGCGCTGGGTCTCCTGAAACTTGCCCAGGACCGTAGCCATCGTCTCCTGGGAGTGGTGGTATGCTCCCATGATTGAGGAGAGGGCCTCGTGAAGAGTGGGTTCCCTTGGCCTGTCCGCCCCCTGTCGCACAGCAGCCAGCCTAGTTCCCCTGTGTTCCTGGGCCTCCGTCCCCTGGACCGTGTGCCCACTACCACTGCCCCCAGGTCCCTGTTGTTGTTGGGGTGGTGGGTTAATCTGGGTTCCCTGTAGTGGTGGACACACAGTTCATTGACGTGTCCTGTGGACGGAGGTATGGGCCCGCTGGGTGGGTGCTGTGCTGGTGTTTTCCGAGGGTGGAAGGTCAGTGTTGGGCTGTGCCTGTGTGAGGGGAACTGACTGTCCCGAGGCCGACGATTGTCCCGGCTGGTCATCCGGATCCAGTTGGCCAGAGCTGCTGTCATCACTGTGGGCCTCTTCTGTGGGTGGGGTAGAGATGTCTGGACCTTCCTGTCTGGT